>NC_072029.1:17856968-19056968 GCF_027791375.1 Indicator indicator
TCCTGAGAAATTTGTCCTCTTTTCTGGCTGCTTATGAAACCACTGGAATGGAACTGGTGTTTCTCTTCTTGCTAGGTGAAGTATAGCTGCTTTCTGACAGCCCCTTTGAATGGAGAGAAAGGGCACAGCTCTAGGACTCCCCATTTATGGGATGACCTGGTTAAAAGTTTGCAGGAGGGAACCCAGAGGTTTTCCCTGTAGTCTTATTTTGGTTTTTCCCAAGTGAGAAGTACAAGTCCCACATTCTCTATTAGTCATTTGAGGAACCACAAGAGAAAGAAAAGAAAGAAAAAAAAGTCAGCATGAGTTTCTCTTCCCTCATGAGCTAGCTTGAAGGGGGTTGTAGTTGGAGAGAGAGGAGTGAAAAAGAAGGAAAAATGACACAGCAAGGTGGTTTAATAGAAATTATAGAAACACAGAATCATAGAACAGTTTGAGCTTGAGAGATGACCTTTAAAGGTCATCTGGTACAACTCCCCTGGAGTCAGCAGGGACATCTTGAACTAGAGCAGGTTGCTCAGAACCGAGTCCAATCTGACTTTGAATGTTTCCAGGGATGAGGCTTCTGCAGCCTCTCTGAGCAACCTGTTCCTGTGTTTCACCACCCTCAGTGTAAAAAGTCTCTTCCCTATACACAGTCTAAATCTTGGAGCTTAAAAACATCTAGATTTTGGAGTTTAAAACCATTCCCCTTGTCCTGTCACAACTGGCCCTGCTAAAAAGTATGTCCCCAGCTTTATTTTTAGCCTGTTTAAGTACTGAAAGGCCACAAGAAAGTCTATCTGGAGCCTTCTCTTCTCCAGGCTGAACAAACCTCTCATCTTTTCTTCACAGCAGAGGGATTCCAGTCCACTGACCATTTATGTGACCTCCTTTAGACATGCTCCAACAGGTTCATGTCTTTCTTGTGCTGAGGACTCCAGAGATGGACCCAGCACTGCAGCTGGGGTCTCAGCAGACCAGAGCAGAGGAGCAGAACCCACTTGGTCCACCTGCTGCCCAAGCTGCTTTTGATGCAGCTCTCAGGATACTGCTGACCTCTGGGCTGCAAGGGCACATTGCCAGCTCATGACCATCTTTTCATCCACAAGGGAGATAGATGCCCCACTGCTCCTCATGGGGCAGGGAGAATGCATAAGGAGGGGTGGAGGGATGGAAGGATGGAGAGATGGAGGAGTGGAGGGATGGGGAGATACAGGGCTGTACTCAGCTCTGGTTAGGCTACACCTTGAGTACTGTGTCCAGTTCTGGGCTCCTCAATTCAAGAGAGATGTTGAGGCACTAGAACATGTCCAGAGAAGCGCAATGAAGCTGGTGAGGGGCCTGGAACACAAACCCTATGAGAAGAGGCTGAGGGAGCTGGGGGTGTTCAGCCTGGAGAAGAGGAGGCTCAGGGGAGACCTCATTGCTCTCTACAACTACCTGAAGGGAGGTTGTAGGCAGGTGGGGGTTGGTCTCTTCTCCCAGGCAACCAGCAGCAGAACGAGAAGACAGTCTCAGGTTGTACCAGGGGAGGTATAGGCTGGATATCAGGAGGAAGTTCTTCACAGAGAGGGTGATTGCCCATTGGAATGGGCTGCCCAGGGAGGTGGTGGAGTCACCATCACTGGAGACATTCAAGAGGAGACTGGATGAGGCACTTAGTGCCATGGTCTGGTTGATTGGATAGGGCTGGGGGATAGGTTGGACTGGATGATCTTGGAGGTCTCTTCCAACCTGGTTGATTCTATGATTCTAAGGCTGGAGGATTAGAGGTGGAACTACATATTCTTGCTCCCAAAAAAAGATCCTAACAGTGTACCCATGCCCCATAGTGTCCTGTCCCACTGTTCTCCCTTCTCACCTTTCTCCCCCCAACACTCACATCTCCCAGTCCTCTTGCCCTAAAAAGCTTTCCCAACCTATATCACCCCCAGTTTAGGTCTGTCCTGTTCAAGCCCACTCACCTCAGTTGATGCAGACTCCCCTCTCAACTCATGTCCCATTTTCCCCACCACCACAGCAAATGAAAAACATGCTTGGGCAAGAGGGGAGAGGAAGACATGGAGGTGGGGGAAGAAAAAAGGTACATGGCAGCCTTTTGCTTGCACTTTGAAGACTACAAAATGTCCTCCCCCAAACATCAATGGGCACATCATTAGTGCTGGAGACTAATGAAGGTGCCTTGCCTGGGAGGAAAGCAAAGCAAGGAGGCAGGAAGAGTGACCCACACTGTTTGCAGAGGAGACATCTCGCACCTGTGGTTCAGATGGGGCAGGCTGCAGACTTATTTGAAACATCTGCACTTGAGTGACCTCCATAGTGAGCAACAGGATCAATACCTGTCAGGTCACATTACCTGTTATTGATGAACATGGTTGGTAATCCCAACACATTGTATTTGCAGAACTTCCTGGTCTCCCCAGGGCTGTCTGGGATGAAGTTTTGCTTGGCTGAAACTTCTTTAAGGGCTAGAAGCTTCATGAAGGAAAAGTCTTTGTGCATAGAGCCAAATATGTACTTGTTACCAGCCTGCTGCTGAGGTCTCCTTTCTCTCTCAAGGGCAAGTTTAAGAGATGACTTGAAATTCACTTTATGTGCCACAGATGCTGATTTTGCCATGTGATATAAGCACTTAACTGAGGGAACCAAATGCAAGCATGGTCCCCTTAGGCTCTGCTTGTAGCCCATGCAAGCCTCCATGGGAGCCTGAGCTCAAGGCTATGAATTGCTCTCTGCAGGTGCTTGTCTCCTTCCACAGCTATCAGTGTTGATTGGCATGCTGGACTCTTTCTGAGGATGCCCACAGCAAAGTGGGATGGATCCAAACAAAGAACAACTCTGGCACTAGCCTGTGGGAGGGTGGTGAGATGAAGAGGCAAGGGACAGCAATCAGAGTCATGCTGCTGATGTGATTTAGTGCTGTGGGTTGTGCTGAGCTGGCTCCTCCAGTCCAAGGGACTTTCCTTCTGCACTCACACCCCACATGATGTCCATTCGTCCTCTCCAGCTAGTATTCAAGCACAAAGCTCTACACTGCATCTTTTGCTACCCCAAAGCCCCACTTCTCTTCCCCTCTCTGGCAGGGAACAGGGCCACCCTTGCAGGCAACACCATAGCTCAGGGGCTTTGGCATCTGGAGGTACTGACCCAGGAGCTTGCTCTGTAGCTAAGCAAGGTTTGCTACCAGACTGATAAAAGCCTGAGTAAAAGGAATTCAACATTACTTTGAGGTCCTGACTAGAAGGAGAGTGTGTGTACATGAGAAACTTTTTCTGCTGTGTCCTTGTGTGCTTCATGCACTTCCCATACCTAGGGTCATGTAAAGTTTGTTTCTAACAGGAATCACAGGAGTTCCATTGGGAGTGCTGAAGTCAAGGGAAGAGACAGCAGAAAGCAGTGAGAAGACTTTGGTGACTTGTAGCCAGTGTATTTGTGTGTGCAAAAACCAGTCAAACCTGGATGGGCTCCAGATGGCTCATCCCTGTGTCACAAGCCCTGCAGTGTGTCTGCTTAATGAAGTCAGGTCTCATTTGGATAGTAAAGGGCTTGTGCTTCTAGCACAGGAAGAGCTGTATTTAATCTTCCTGGCTGCTCTAAAGTGGCCAACATGTGTGGCTGGGGTGCCTCAGACAAACCAGATCCACTGTCTGCAGAGGAGAGGGTGAAGGGAAGCACTCACTGAAATACTCCTGTTGAAATCCCCCCCATTTTGGCTGAGCTGTCTGCTCAGGGCTCTGGTCCAGAGCAGCTGCATGCCAGCCACCTCTGACTGCTGCTGGGCATCATGATCCCGAGATGTGATGTGATTCCAGGAGTTGTGTCCCCCTGGAAAAATCTTTTAGCTGGGCTATATATTTAGCTAGAGTCCATAAAGCCATTAGGCTGCTGCTCTGCACGTGTAACACTGCCAGACCAGAGGAGCAGAGCCTGAAGCATTAGCCCTGGGTGGTAGTGAAGTCAGACAAGGAGCAATGTGAGCCACCAATGTGTGATAAGTCTGGGTTCAGAGAGATGAATGAAAGCAATCCCTTTAGCTGGCTTTTCTGCTTTGATTCATTCATTTAGAGCAGCACAGATGGAGAAAGAACAAAGGACAGTCATTTGAGCTCTAGAGAAAGCTCAGATGGGAAATGTTCATCCCTCTGCTCATCTGTTCCCTCTGTCCAGCAGTTGTGCCAGGAGGAGTCATACCAAGGGCTCCTATCTGCTCAATACTGCTCCATGCAGGAAGGGGGAATACAAAAGCTTTCTATATGATGCTAAAAATACCAAAGGAAAGGTGGGAGAGCAGTTCCAAAGGAGCTCTCTGTGTTCAAGAGAGGAAATTAAAGGAAAAATAAATTGGTTAGAAACTCAAGGGAAGCTTCCAAGTGGCAACAGCTATTAGAACACTTTCTGCTGCACCATGGAAAGGCTTTCCCTTCCTCCATATCTCTGACAGCATTAGGCAGGCTGTGTGGATGTGCTTGAGTGTGTGAGAGCCACATTGCACACTTGCTCTCCAGAGTTTCCCTTCTCATATTTAAAATGGGCAGAGCTCCAGCTTGTAAGGTGTGAACAAACCTTAGAGCATGATGCTGATGTGATACCTGAGTTAGGAGAGAGAAAAGTCAACTCCTGTGTTTATGCTCCAGGTGCCTCCTCTGTCTTGCTGACCATCAGATGGGGCTGTCTGCTCCTCCTACAAAATCAGGACAGATCAGAGTGGACACTGCCAGACAGTGACATCTGCATCAGGAGGACACTGTGGTGACAAGCCAGGTCTGACCTGGAGGATCAGGAATGTTCTCCAAAAGGAGGAGTTTCATCATTTCATTCCAGCTCTGTACTGAAACAATGCAGGTTCTTCATTAAAAATCCTGCCAAGTATGTTCTACTGACAGATGAAGAGGTAAAAGTGACCCCTGAAGAAATTCCTGTTCTGTGTTGTCTTTACAAGCAGACCCTTTCTGTTTCAGGTGGGGCTCATCCAAGTACTCACAGCAGTGGGTCACTTCAGGTCTACAGCTGCATTTAACTGGTGAAGATTATCTCTATCTGGGTTGACTTATATTGTGGAGTTTGGGGAGCCCAAAATCAGTGCTGGAGACAAGAAGAGAGGAATGTAGTTATTCAGTGGTATTCCAACTTGTGGAAGCTCTGAAATTCATTGGAGAAGAAGCAGTTCATCAGCCTGAGCCTAGAGAGCTTGACAAGGCTCAACTGGCTGAGGATGTGTCCCCTTGGGTGTCCCAGTGCTCCAGAAACCCTCTTTAGGGCACAGTTAACCAGGCAAGCAGCAATGCCTGACTCTGCTCCTTACACTGACACAATTCCCCAGATCTCAAACAAGCTACTTCTCCCCAAGGCCTTATCCAAGCTTCCTGAAGTCACTCCAAAGCTTCCCATTCTGTCCTTTCCAGCTGGCTTCAGCCCAGGTATTCTCACAGGGCTTCACTGCAGAAGGGTGCATGAATGTGCCAGGCAGCTGGGAGACCTCCCTCCTCTATGTCAAAGTAGCAGATGAAGTGAAGTGCTCACCAGCAAGCTAGCTGCTGGCTGATTCACACAACTCCTGGAATCTCAGGGGTCAGGCTGCTGGGCAGGGTCTCATGTCCTGCTGGGTTGTGGCAGCACTTTGCACACTCCCCATGATGGCTCTGGACACATTCTTGATCCCCTGCCACCTCTGAGCAGCAACCAGGACAGGTACAGAAGACCATGCCTGCATGAAACATTTACATGGAGGTTGAATACATGTTGTGACCTCATATTAATTTGCTTACACAGAGCCTTACCTCTAGGCTGAAGGCAGCTAACATCTCTGTGGGCTGGAGGACAGGCACAGGGACTCCTTTTCTGCAAGGGGAGGAAGGAAGAAGATATCCAAACTCATATATACTCTGTATTCCAAATCCCTTCCTTCCTTCCTTTGCTTTCTAACCTTCCTCTGGGCAAACCACAGTAACTCTTCTGGCACTGAGAATACAGAGGGATCTCAGATCCTTTGACACTGAGGAAGAAGTGACAAGAGCAGCCTAGGGCAGTGTTTCACTTGATCCCCAGTGACTCCAACATCACCCAGCTCCTGGCTAAGGCCAGACTGTGCTGGGAGGTCACCTGCAGTCCCCATAAACAGCCTTTACCTTGGCCCAGGAGAGCACACAAGGTTGTTTGCATGCTGTGGGCTGCAGATTGCACCCTGGCTGCAGGACAGGCTCTGGGCAGTATTGAAAAATCATTCCAAGCAGGGAAAGCAGACCCATCAGGTGGCTCCAGGGAAACAGCCACAGAGCACCCTCAGGAACAAAAACCCTCACCAAATTCCTTCAGGGGACAAGTCACTTTAACCCTGGGGCCCAAGGACATTCTGGGATGGTGCTAACCCTGGGATGACTCACAGGAAGACCTTGAAACCCATGGATATTATTCCTGGCATCCACCAGCAAGCCTCAGTGTGATTTTAAATCCCATCTGGCTCCAGGATTAATTACTAAAGGATTTTTGGGAAGGGGAGAGGCTCTGCTTGTTGATGCTTTCCCTGAAGTCTCCTGCTGACTACAACCCAGATGATATCCCAGCCAGGCTGCATTTGCAGGAGGATTCCTCTTGTGTCAAAAGGTAGATGACCCACCAGCCCAAGGTGTCCCTCTGTCCTTCACTGATGCAAAGGAAGCTGAGATTCACATGCCAGCCACTGGCCATGGGGTTTGAGGCTTCCCCATCTCATGCTGGGTGGCACCACCACAGCTCAGGTGTGCTTATACTTCATATGCACATGTATATAAAGCCCATTTATCAGTATTCTGAGAAGTATACTGACATGAGTAGAGAAAGAATGCATGCCACACAGACTGCTGTATGCTCCAGCCCTTAATGAACATCACAGAGACTTAAGGTGAATTCAGAGAAAAAGAGAAAACTTTGGTCTGGTGTTGGACAAAATCCAGTCAGAATCTGAAAGGCAGGAAAGAGCAGGGGGAAAGAACAAGCCTGCCCAATCTGAGAGGCAGGAAAAGCAAAGGGAAAGAACAAGCCTGCCTAAACCTTCCTCTTCCACGGCACTAAAACATCCATTTCAAGTCTTGCCTTCATGCTCAGAGCAGCACTTGAAAATACTTCTGCGAGTAAGGACGAAGGCTTAAAATTTATTTTGATGGTTACAGGAGCAGGCAGAGGAGAAGAAGCCTTTCAGAGAAGCTGGGACAGAGGTATTTGGGCTGCAAGGGATGCTGGATGAGGCTGTGGAAGTGCTGGCTTGAGTCAGATGAGGTCACTTCAGCTCCTATCAGCGCCTCTAGAAGTCAAAGACAAGAGTGCTGCTCTCCTGGCAGTGCTCAGAAGTGATGTCTTGGTTGTAGCTGGACCTGAGGATCAAACTTTCATCTAAGCATCTTCCTCATAGCTCTGAAACACAAAGAGAAACCAAAATATTCCAGGCTGGGGGACACCACAAGAGCCATGCTTTGGGCCAAGGACAGAAAGAGGCCTCACCTACATGGGAGATATTACCCCAATAATGTGACAGAGTGTATGGGAAGCTAAAAGTCACTCTATTCTTGTCTTCCAGAAGAACATTTTACTCCACTGGATGGTAACAAAAGACTTGGTGAGGGCTGTATGAGGTCTGTGTGAATGCAGTGAAGGTATTTATTTAGTTCTCCCACTCTCCAGTCTCCCTGTTTGTAAATCAGAAAAGAAATAGCACACATTGATTAGGCTGCAAGATTGCTGAGAAGAGGGTTAAAAGGCAGGGTGTCATAAAGAGGGCTTTATGAAGTGCTGTGGAAAAGGGTGAAGAGAATGAATTCCTCTTCCAGGACCTCATCAAAGTCTGGATTTTTCAACTGAGGAGTCTTGGCTTCAGGCTGAACCTTCCTCTCTTGAGGTTGTGAATAGTGGAGACGTGGACTTCTGGTGGTGGCAGCTCCCCAGCCCAGCTCTGAGCATGGGCTCAGTGGCAGAGCTGATGACAGCCCCCAGGTTCTTCAGATGCCTCCCAGATGGGCAGCAGCAGTGAAATAAATCTCTCACCTTTGCTTTTGTGAATCTGGGACAAAGCTGGACAATTTTGTGTCCTGATGAATGTCATGGATAGGTTTTACTACCCTAAAAGATCTGCTCATCCACCTCAGCCTTTGTGGGGTGAAAAAGGCAAATTCAAGGCACAGTTAATTTCCTGCATTTCTCTGTCTTTTAGATAAATCACAAGGATGATCTGGATTTCAGACCTTGTAGGCTTCTGGGATTCTCATCAAGGGCTTTGGAGAGAGCAGTTTCTCATTAGCAAGGCTGTTTGCATAAAAAATAGGAGCATTGGGTCTGATTCCTCAAACTAAGAGGATGGTCTCATGAATATCTCAATGCCCTCCCATTCCCTCCCCTCTCTGGGGTGTTGAGCCCTCCCAGCTCTTTCAAATCTGTACAGGGATTTTAGGTGGAGAAGGGGATGGCTGTATCAGGAAGAAGCAGTGGGACAGTTCTAAGAGGCAGGAGGTAATGACCCATGTTGGGAAGCATCCAAGAGAACAGAAATAGCATATGGAAAAGGCTCTTTGAATGCAATGTTGCTGATTCTTAGAAATAATCCACACCACCTCTTTCCATGCTGCATTTTTTATCACAAATTGAGGATAATGCATGTTCTCTGCTGAGACAGCAGAGTTCATCTTTCCTTTCCTTCCCAGACAGCTTCCATCAGTCTTACAGGTATATTGTAAGATGTTCTCCCAGCTTCCCTTTGTGCCACCATCTCTTTTCCAGCAGTGAGGAAACTGAGGACCATTGCAACTACCTTGCCCTCAGCCATAGCCCTTGTCAGTGGCAGAGCTGAGACAAAGACTCAGGAACTACATGGACTGCTGCAGCTTTATTCCTGTGCTGTGTCAGAAAATATTATCTCTCACTTTGATGCATCCAGATTTTCTTGACAGAAATTGCTGGAATTGCTGAGAGAGGCATTTATTTCAAAGTTCAGCACATTCTACGTAGGGAGAGAGAAGTTGAGTAACTGGAAAAAATCAACTCGGGGTTGCATCACCAGGAGCCAGAATGTTTGTTTAGTCCTTTGTGAGATGAAGCAAGCTCCACTTTGGCCTCATCCAGGCATGATTAGTCAAGAGATAAGGAAAGGTTTCTGGACTGGTCCCTGATACTGAGCAATTTCAGACATGGATATACATTTTTTATATATATATATATATATATATATATATATATATATATATATATATAAAATAAAGAACAGTGTGGGGGGGTGCAGATAATAATAGCCTCTTCCCCATCTGACCTAGCCAAGAGTCATATTGGCTCTAACAAACAGCTTTCAAACTGACCAGCCCCTCTCAGGAGTTGTGTTTCTCCTTTTCCCCCAATTCCCATCCCTTCCCAATCTATGACTGCAGTAAATTATAAAAGCAGGGACATTGCAATAAAAACCCAGCTCAGTGAGATCAAAGGCAACTTTTATCTCCCATTTTCTTTGGGGTCCAAAACTCACAAGAGCACAGCTGCTGTCCTGGGGTTGCAGCTGTATTGATCCCAGATGATAAAATAGCCATGGCTTCAAGGTCTTCTGTGTTAGCTTAAGCTAGGACACTCACCTCCTTCCAACTCAAGCAAAGCAGTTCACTAAACTGTCCATACATTGTCCACATCTCCTGTCCCATCATGGGATGATGCAGAGAGCTAAACACAAGGAAATTCTCCGAGACTGGTGATTTTTTTCCTGCTGTCCCACAGTGACAGCTGACCTTGCTGGTATTTCTCATTTCATTTTGTTTCACATCTCACATAGTGCCACCCAATGCATTCTGCACCAGCCAGGGCAAATCTTGGTTGGCCTTTAAATCACTTTTGGCCTTTAAAGATCCCTGGTGTAAATGGCAGAGTGAAAATCCTGCTGTAAGGTCTGGACTTTCAAGGGCTTTTCTTCAAAAGCTGAGGACTTGTTGGTGTCTAAGAATTTAGCTTTTTACCCACTCCATATCTAGCACAAGCCTTGCTTGTGTTTGCCAAAAAGATTCCTTCTTAACACATTTAGAGGTGAACAGTTGTAATGAGCAAAGCCTGAGCTGTCCTAGTCAACAAGCAACAAAGCTGGGACTTAAATTCATATCAGAAAAACTCAGTGAAAGAAAAGAGTTACCACCTGTCATCTTTTGGGGTATAAAAACCAGAAGGGATAGGGGGGTTAGCTTCCAGGAACAATCACAAGTGAGAAATGCTGTTCAGGCCTATTTAGTCTTTTTCTGCCTGAGGGCTGGGCTGGGGAAATTGGGGACTTGGCAGTGTTGCTGAAGCCACACTTAGAAGAAAGAGTTCAAGAAGAAAAGCAGTTAAAACCTAAGTGGCCCTGGGCATGGCTGCTGGAGGCTGCTTTTCTCTGGCTTTGTGCATCACGGCTGTAACTCCAGTGCCCTCCCTCCTGCCCTTGCCCCTCTACCAAATCATTATCAGTATACTCACCTCAGGCACTTTGTCTGCCCCTTTAGGGACCAGTGATTGCACAGTATCTATGTCCTAAGGTAATCGAGACAAAAACAATTCAGGTCTCAGAGAAAGGTTGGCACTGAAGACAGGAGAAAGTGCAGATAATATTGGCCAAACCCCCACACAATTCAGTTTCACCATCTCTAGCATTGCACTTTCCTGCTCTGAACCCTGGCTTTCTTCTTCTTTCCTTCTTTGTCTCAGGTCTGGACATCAGGTTTTGGGTTTCAGGGTGTCTGTACAATAAAACTGCAGATAGCCAAGCACTGGTCTGGAGTAGCAAGCAGACCTGCATTTGAATCAAGACCAGTTGCTGGTAATCCTTCCTCATAGATACATCCTCTGCTTAGGAGCTCACATTAAGAGGAGGCTTGAAAGATGGCAAAACAAGAAGGCAAAACAAGAAGTTCTTCACTCTGATGTAAGCAAAACCAGCAGATTTTATTTTACCCAACTTCCTAGCACTTGTTCCAATATGCACATTTCAGATGGGGAAGGCAAATGTCTTGCCTTGGAAGAATGGATGCACTAATTTCCTCCTCCTTCCTTGCATTGCTAATGTCTCTTAGCAGCAATCTCCTCCCGTGAGAGAGCAGAGATGTTGGTGGCTCTGGTCACTTTGCTCTTAGCAAAAATCAGGACTGACAAAGGCTGATGAGGTTGTTCCCTCAGGCACAGGCACCTTCTTGTGCAGCACCTCACCTGGTGACACTCCGTGGAGGGAGTTAATCCACATTTAGCCTCATACAAATCAAAAAGAAATGAGAATTCAAAGAGCAATAAACACTGCAGTGAACTTGCTCTGGGCTTTCTGAGGCAGCTGGCTTGGTCTTAGCTGTGCCTTCCCTCACTGCCTAAGGGAAGGCTGCAGGAGCACAAAATGAACTCACAGCTCCTTGCTGGCTGCACAGCACCCATGAGTTTCTCCTCCCAACTTGCAGGATCACTGCCTCCATCTCAGGTCCTGGGGCACATAAAAAAACCTCCAGGCTCTGAATGCTCTCAAAACTCACCTTCCAGGTGAAGTGATGTACTCAAAAAAATTGCTTTGTTTCTAAATGTATTAATTAATAAATATATCAATCAATTAAGCTCACATATTAGCCCCAACACAGTGAGGGGGACCAATCCCATGTGAATGGAGATTGTTCAATCAGGACAAGGGATTTTTTTTATGAAAAGGAAGTTGTGGGTGTGATTTGTTTCTCCTCTTGACCTTGGGAGACCTTTACCTACATTTATTTCTCAGACCTGAATTAGCACCATAATAACACAGGGCTGGAAAATTATACTTAAACCTCCCAGCTATTTCTGGGTTACAGAGGCTTTTTCTTTTTTTCAGTCTAACCTAGTTTTCCAGTGGAACATTCCCAGCCTCTACAAAGAGACATCCCAGTTTTTCCTCCCTATATAATTATATAAAGTCTGGCCTATATTTGTGCCCTCTCACACAGTTGCCTTTAATGTCAGCAATGGATACTGCTGCCTTTGGAGAGATAAAGAGCAGGGGGGAAGATTCTTCACCCCTGTTTCTGCCCTGAAAATGGGCTGGAGAAAAGCCCTTTGAAGACTCCTATCAGTGTGTGGTTGGCTGTGATTCAGTTGCCAAAGTCAAATTATGTCCTACCATCTCAAGGGTCCAGTGGCTATAAATGTAAAAGAACCATAACTTCTGCGTGGGATAGGGTGAAGAGCTGGAGAGAGTCCTGGAAAGAGAGTGGAGCTGTCATGGAATAGGATGGGATTTTTCTCTCCAACATAGAGACAAGGAAAGGGCTGATGAGGAAAGTTACAAATGTCAGCAAGGCTGTGATGATTTCTTTCTCTACATTTGCAACTTGACTTGCTTAGAGAAAAAGAAAAAAAAATTAAAAATATTAAAAAGAAGGAAAAAAAGGGGGGAATAGAAAAGACAAAATAGAGAAAAAAGAGGAAAAAAAAAGGAAAAATAGAAAAAAAGAAGAAGAAAAAGAGAAAGGGCAAGCTCTGCATTGTTATGTCTTGTAGGGCAGAAAGCAAAATCCAGGGTGGTCAAGGCTGCAGTCCTCCAAGAAATTTTAAAAATTGCAGGTCTTAAACCCCAGTTCAATTCCACTTTAATCTTGTAGGTGCCACTACACTTACAGGGAATTTATTTGTTTGCTTGTTTGATTTATTTTGGGTTTGTTTGTTTGTTTGTTTGTTTTTCCCAAGGGATTGAAGTGAAATGCAGGCCACCACAACATCCACCACAACAACATATTATCCCATTCTAAGGAGAACTGCATTTTCTGGATATGCAGGAACTTCTCCAGGGGAGAAATCCCAAAGGAAGGATTGGACGTCTGCAGACCTCAGCATCAGTCACTTCCAGCTTTGGTCTCATTTCCTCCCTAGCACCAGTGTCAGGACAAAAGTGGATTCAAACCACTGGTTTTTCCAGCCTCAGCCAGATCATTCTGCTGCTTTCAAGGGGCTTTGAGTCAAGCTGCACTTTGCTACGTCAGCAATACTAAAGTTGAACAGAATCGACTCCTCATGCAAACAGAAAATATCTGCAGAGCTTGAGATGACTAAGAAAGTCTGCCTGGCCTCTTGCCTTGCCAGGCACAAGCAAAACCTTCAGATGGGAAGGCTTGGGCATATTTCCATGGTCAGGCTGGCTTTTTATTTTGCCAGTTTTTGCTGAGTGGTCCTGAACTGTCACCTCCAACATGGAGCACCACAACCTTGTGCTGGATGGAAGGGAGTGGGCTTGTTTTGCCATGGTGCTGAGCCTGCTTTGCAACTCAGCCATTGGGCAAGGAGGTCTTGCCTGGCTCCACAGTCTCCTGAGTCATTTTATTTCAGTGCTATGGGAGACAATAAAACATGACCCAAACCACAGCTGTAGTGCTGAGCCCAGCACTCTCTCCAGAAACATTGGGCTCTGCTCACCCTTGGCTGGGGGCCTGGGAAGTCTGGACACTTCTATCCTGGGTTGACAAAAGTTTCCTAACTTGTTACTGGCAACCCCCAAAACCCAAGAAACCATGGCTCAAAATGATGGACAAATTCCTCCAACTAACTGCTCTTCATTTAAAAACTAAAATAAAATAAAAATGGAGAAATATAATGGAGTTGTATGGTGGTGTGCATCTTCTGGTTGCTGCCCACAGCTGCTTTGCATGGGAAGCCTGTTCTGATGCCAGCCCACCTGAGATCAAATGATTCCAGTGGAAAATGTGAGGTCTGCTTAAGGATGGAGGAGATGGGTGAGGAACACCCTTTCCTGTAAGGGCACACACATCAGACTATTTTGGACCATTTTACTGTATTGCACAGTTCCCTCTGCAGGTGGCAAAAAGAAACATTGGGCACTCAGAGGATGACCGATGTGGTAGGAAAGAGATGCAAATAAAGGCAATAAAAAGTTAGTGGCTGACTGAAGAAAGGGCTTTGATTCTGGCTGGGAAGAGGTTTGCTCAGCTGGTTTTCAGGTTGACTTGGAGAAATTCTTACTGAATTTTTAGTTTTGGTTTTAGCATTATAAACTCCCTGCTTTTTGTGGATCAGACTGGATGCTGACCAAGGCATGGTGATATTACAACTTCAGGTACTACCATAATATAGAAAATAATTATTATGATTAATAGTAATAATAAGAAGAATCTCCTCCAAAGCTTTTGGCCATCACTATGGGACAATTAATGGATGGCAATCAGTTAAATCCCTTTGCACATTTCCCCCCTGCAGGCAGACTCACACTTTTGCGAGGAATTTGAAGGATGTACCAGCAAAAGACCTGAGAAAACACAACCCCATCATGGAGGTGTGAATCTTCCTGCCTAGTGCTTGGCAGGGTGCTTGTGTTGCCACCTCCTTGGTCACCTCAAGCTTCAGCAAAGGCTATAAACTTGACTGATGACAGCAGCTGGCAAAATTCAGGCCACCCAAGAAAGAGGCACATTGCAAGCAGAGGTCAACGTGAGGCAGGCATCTGGTTCTCCAAGAGCATCTAACTCTCCTTGGTTCCACTGAAAATCCCAGTCTTGGTCAGCAGCAAACAGCAGAGGTTGTTTGCAGCACTGGCTTCCACCAACCCTTATCATGCATGAGCAGAGAAAGTTGTGTTTCATCTGACACTAAGGCATAAGTTGTAGTTTTAGACTGGGCAAATTGCTTGATGGGCTTAACCAAGACAGAACACACAGCTGTAGGTTTGTGTTTCACTCCCAGCCATGCTAGAAGGTAAGGGACACCCTTCCTTCAGCTCAGTCCTCATTCTCCAACAGTAGAGCTCACTTCACACAGCACATACTTCTCAGAGTGGTGAGTCCTCTCTTACAGCTTTAGGGGTCTTTAGCATAATCAGAAATATTTTTTTTCCCCTCCCTCAATGGAAAAATAAATTTAATCATGCTTTGGCTGAAAGCAGATGGAAATAAAAAAAAAAAAATCACCCAAAAAAAACATCCAAAAATCAGCAAAGAGGAATTGGTTGTACTGCAGCATGAAGTATCTGGTTTCCTAACTGCTTTGGCAAGGGAACAGACACTTAGTCAAAGAAGCAATCATCCTTTGAAAAGAGAGGGTCAATGGAAATTTCTTGAGTGCTCTTTTCCTCTTGTCTGTCCCCCAGTTTTTTGGTATGGGTGTTCCTAGTGTACAGAGCAGTTGGCTCACAGAGAGGCTAAGGGAGGGGAGGTCTGTCCCCTTTCCCACCACCCCTTGCAGTGAGGTTGCTGTTAGCCATACATCAAACACTGTACAGCTGCTCAGCTCCACCTTCACCCTCAGACCTGGGTCTGCATAGTCGTTTTTTGTAGATGAATGCTTCATCATCTGGATGAGGCAGAGGCTGCTTAGGGAAAGATACCATACATTTTTTATGTATTTTTATGTGTCTCATCCATTGAGTCATCATCCAACAAACACCAATTTAGAGATGTTCTACACCAGGTCTGTGTCCAAACCGTTGTGTTCAAGAGCCCCTGCTGCCCTCTGATCACCCATAAAGTTATCTGTACTTAGTCTGGCTGTACTCTGTAACCTCCCTGACAGCTGGCACTGAGTTGCACAGGTCAGTTGTTTTCCTTGTGTGTGAAATCCAGCCTGGTCCTTATCTGCACTTTGCTGAACCTCCTCCTGATCATAAAACATTGGGAGCAACCATCTGAGGGCTGGCAGTGGGGTTTGGAGCCAGCTCTCCTACTACAAAGGACTTGTCTTTCTGCAAGAGTGACCACAGGCTGTTTGGAGAAGTGCTGTGAATTTATCCCACAAATAATTACAGCGATACAGAACTTTGAAAAGAAATCCATGAAGTGTATTTTGAGATGACATTTCTTTGATTATTCTTAATTGCATTTGACTCACTGATGCAGACTCCAAATTAATGAGCTCTTATGGTACCATGGAGCCTGGATTATAAACTTAGACAGCAACCAAAACAGTCATGATAATGAGCCACACAACGGTGACGCTTTTCCCCCTCGGCTCTCCCTTTTCTTCCCACCTCCCTCCGGACTTGCAGCAAGAGCTGGGCTGTCTGCTTTGCCTTGCTGTGATGGATTTCAATTCCCTGGACCATCCTCAGTATTTGTTTTCAAAAGTCTAATGTCTTGGAGGAATTATTCAAGAAGATAAACAGGCTGGCTCCCACTAGCCACCTCTTGCTTTGCACTTTGATGGCAAACCTTTTCTAGCAGGGATCCTCCTCTGTGTGTGTTTGTATTACTCCTGGCACAAAGCAGCCCTTGCCTGGAATGGGGCACAGGCAATTAAGCACAATCAGTAGTGCCTGCTCTGAACTTAAAAGCATCTTTCCTTCTTGCAAAGCAGGACAGCACAATGCACACTGATAATCCCTCACAGCTGCTGCACAGCCTTTCTGTAGTTTGTTTTTATTGTTTTTTTTTTTTTCTTTTGCCTGTTAAAATCTGAGGCTGGAGAAGCCTCCGTGTTTGCCAAGAGCAGAGCCGAGCCTCGGGAAGGTGATGGGTGCCGTCGGCAGCTGAGTAGCAGCCCTCAGGTCCTAAGCCCTCCCCTCCCAGCACTGCTGGAAGCACCAACTGATCGTGATGCAGACAGCTGCGGTTTTTACAGATCTTTTCCCCACCTACCCCGAAGCTCAGTGACAAAGAGAATTCAGTGCCACCTCTCAGAGGAGACTTGTGCTCAAGCCCCCTTGGGAAAGGGATCTGAAGAAGCTTGTGTGTCCCCTGTGAATCTCTTGGCTGGTGTTTTAATTTGTGTTGTGTACCAGGGAATCCTCCTTTTTCTCAAGACTCTACAGCACCCAGCACAGACCTGGTTTGCAGCCACTGGCCTGGCATGAAATAGGCATAAAACAGCAATTCCTGGAGCCCTCTCTCCAATTGCTTTGCCTGGAAGTTAGCAAGCTTGGCTGCCAGGACCTTTCTTATCCTGGATGAGCCCTTCTTTGAGATGAGCTTGTCATCCTGCTCCTCAAAGCTTCTAATTTCTGCCTTGTTTGAAGGAAACCCAGAGCAATATAATATGCAAAGGGAAACACCGTGGGGTTGGGTTTCTGTATTGTCTGAACCCTGTAAACAGGTTCCAGACACAAATCATTATTTGTAGGTCACGTTCCTCTATCTCAGAGGGACCATTTCTGTTCTGCAACCTTTTGCTGATGCAGCAAAAGAAAAACAGCCTGAAGGGGAGAAGCAAACATCCCAGAAAGCTTCTCTTCCTAATCCAGAGAAAGATCTGAGTGAGAACAGCTGCTCAGCAGAAGCCTCTCCAAACAAGAGTGGTTTAAATTAGTAGGATTCTAGCTAATTAAAAGACTATAAAGACATAATTAAAAGAACTGAGGCCAAGCTATATTGAATTAGTCCACGAGCCACCTCCCGACTCATCGCAGAAGGATGCAGATGGCTGTTTTCACCTCACAAGTCCAAAGCACCTCTGAATGCACCAGCCAGAGTGAGAGCTGCTGAGGGGATGGACCTGCTGGGGAGGGCTAGAGAAGATGCTGCCAAGGGGACTTCAGTCCCAAGGCAATCACCCACGGGCAGCACAGGGAGAAAGGAGATTTGCCCTGTGACAAGGTTGGTCTCCCAGGAAGGCAACAGAGAATTGATTCTTCCCTCTCACATCACTGCTCTCCTTGTGCTCTTGCAAGGACAGAAGTACTGGTGGTAAATCCTCAGCTAAAGCACCCTGCTGTTTGTAAATGAGCTCTGAGGTGCTGTTGGCCCTGGGGCCTATCCACAATTCCATGATGCCTTGGGAATGGCTGCTAAGAGCAGTATCCCAGTGAGAGTGCTGTAGAGTACAGCCAAAGTGTAAAGAGGAAGAAGAAGAGGGGGAAGGAGAAAAAAGAGGGACAAAGAGAAAGAAAAGGGGCAGAGAAAATGACACACAAAGAAAGAGGAAAATGAGAGAAAAGGGGGAATAATAAAAGAGGAAGAAAGAGAGAAAAGGGGCAGAAAAAATGACACACAAAGAAAGAGGAAAATGAGAGAAAAGGGGGAATAATAAAAGAGGAAGAAAGAGAGAAAAGGGGCAGAAAAAATGACACACAAAGAAAGAGGAAAATGAGAGAAAAGGGGGAATAATAAAAGAGGAAGAAAGAGAGAAAAGGGGCAGAAAAAATGACACACAAAGAAAGAAGAAAATGAGAGAAAAAGGGGAATGATGAAAGAGAAAGAAAGAAAAGGGGGGAAAGAAAATGAAAGAGAAGGAAAAGGGAAAAAAAAGGAAGAAAAAAGAATGAAAAATAAGCAAAAATGGGAAGAAGGAAAACAAACAAGAAAGACAGGAATAAATAAGTAAATAAATGGAGAGAAAGAAGAAGAGAAAGGAAGAGCAAAGGAACCATGGATGCTTCCAGATGTTCAGGTACAACAATGCTACCCCTCCACAGCTGTGCTGTCCATCTCCATCCCACTGGGCTGCAGCTCTACATGGCACATGGAGAGCCTCAGTTGCACTGGGACTGTCTGCCTCTTGAACAGAACCTTTAGGCCAAGGGATGTTTGCTGGGGTCAAGCTCAGGTGAGGTCAGGCAACTGAAGACCCACTCTGGTTCACCTACAGAAAGCCTGGACTGGCCATGAGGTTCACTGCACCCAGATGAGGACAAGCTGCAGGACATAAAAATGCTACAACTTCCTTTAGGAGGCAAATACACAACTATGTGATGGCAGATGTGGACAGAGCTGTCTTACAGCTTTTGCTCACAGCTGCTGGAGAGGCTCTGGATGGCTGCAGCTGCTCACACACCCGGTTCTGCTGGCCCATGGCAAGTTCAACAGTTCCAAATGCTTCCTTCTATTGTGCCACAGAAGCCACAAGTTAGGAGATTTTCCATGAACTGAGAGATTTTTTAATGCTGTTTGGAGACAAAAGAAGTGTTTGGGATTTTGAGCAATGTTTGGAAAAAAACCCCACCAAGAAATCCAGAAGAGAAATGTATTGTGGAGAGCTGTGACAAGCTGAAAAATTAAAAGTGGTTAGTTAAAAAAAAAAAAAAAATTAGAATATGGCTGCTTTGAGTTTGGGGGATGGTTCTGCCAAGAAAAAAGAGCAGGTAATTCCATAGCAGTTTGGCTGCTTCTCTTTAGTAAATAAGAAAAACAAACAAACAAACCAAAACAAAACAAAGGTACAACCCCACCCCACCCCCCAAAAAAAAAAACAAAAAAAAACAAAAAAAAAAAAAACCAGGATCACAGGATGTTATGGGTTGGAAGGCACCTCAGAAGATCATAGAGTCCAACCACCCTGCCAGAACAGGACAATAGAATCTAGCATAGGTTGCACAGGAACACATCCAGATGGCTCTGGAAAGTCTCCAGAGAAGGAGACTCTACAAACTCCCAGGGCAGCCTGTTCCAGTGCTTGAATAGTAGTAGTAGTAGTAGTAATAATAATAATAATAATAATAATAATAATAATAATAATAATAGTTTAAAAAAAAAGAAAATCAAATTAAAAGAGGTTGAACAAAATATGCACAGATCTCCAAGTAGCTAAGCAAAGGAATTTTAGCCTCATACATCCCTGTCTCCCTGCTGAAGGCTGAAAGGAGAGATTGTGCAAAGCCATGGGGATGGGAGGCCACCATGATGGGGCATTTGCATAACTTTGTGGCCACAGCCACCAAAAATGAGATGACACTGGCATGAGCCTGTCCCACATCAGGATGGATGTGTAGGCTCCCCTCCCTCAAGCTGCTGCATGTTGTGTTTATTAAGAAAAATGGGTGTTTTTAAGGAGAGAATCTTCCTCCTCCCCCAGCACACCATAAAAGTGAGTGATCAGTAATTCACATGCTGTTGTGGCTATAAACCTCTGCGTTGTAAGTCACACTGGTACCAGCCCTGACAAGGAGAGCAGGTGATGAGCAGCTTGAGCCAACCAGTTAATGGGAGAAGAGAAAATGCTGCAAAGCCCAGAAGCAGAGCTAGTGCAACATGAAGAGTTTCTCCACTGCTTTCTTGATGAAATGCACGTTCTCTGTGTCTGTCTGGCTGCCTCTGAACCAAGCCTGAGCCCAGCAGTAGATCCCCATCAGTCCTAAGAATAAATCATGTGAATAAAGGTGACAATATTGAGCTTATCTCTTACTAGCCACTAGAGAATCCAGCACCACCCATCAGGAGAAGCTGCTTTTGGAGTCTGCATCTCACTGGACACCAGGGAGTTCAACTGACAAGGCAGACACTGTATGGAAAGCACTCTTTGCTGTCACTCCTGTTGAACTTAAAAAATCCTGGAGAACGATGACTACTGGGTTTCTAGGACCACTGGGAAGCGATGGGATTGAATATCCTAGGTGTACCCCTGGCTTGTGATGATGGCTGATACTCAGTACACATCAGTTACCAATATTTGCTGACTTTCAGTGGTTTGTTTCACTGGGACAGTTGCAGAATAGTATTCAAAAGTCTTAAACACTGTGGTTAAAAAAGCAACCATGTGTGAAAGCCATGGTGAGCATCATCAGCTGAGCTTGAAGGTCAGCCTGGTGGCACCTCATGAGCTTCACAGCTGGTTATGTTGTGCCTCAGGGGGTACAGCTGCACCCACATCCTAGAGCAGGGCAGTGGGAGGATGTAGTTTTTGAACCTGCCAGCTGCTACCTTTGTCCAATGTCCCTAATTCTTTTATTGTACAAGACAACCAGCAGTCAGTCATCCCTCAGGCTCTCTCTAGACTCCTCTTGTATGTCTTCATGGTAACTTTCAAACCAGAGAATCTCTCCTTCAATAACTTCAGCCAACCTTGTCAATTTCCTTGTATCTTTCCCAAACATCCTATTTCCTTTTGGCATTGTGGAACCAAAACCACACATGGCACATACTACTGACAACAGCATCCTAAGGTCCCTTCCAACCTGAACTGTCATCCAGTGGGGCTATGTGGATGCACCAGAGACATTGCTATATTCTCCACTTCTTCACAATTTCCAGTGTTTGGTTTGATTCACAGTGACAAAGATTGTAGCTTGATGCAAAGGTTCTGAAAGATGCCCCATTGTATGGCCTGGCAAGGTTATGGCACAGATTCTTGCCCTTCTCTAGCACCAGCTGAACCAGCTGAGATGACTTTATCTTTGGCAGCTGTGCTGCTCATGCAAAGGAGTCCTAGCTCAGGTCAGTCTGAAGGAGCTGGGGGCTAGCTTAAACAGTTTTTAAATTGCAGGTCTTTGCTAACACAACTTTTTAAGCCAGAAGAGAAAGGGGGTAGAAGTTACCGGCAGCGAAGGATCTCCTTGTTGCACTGCTGCTTAATACAACCTGGAATCACAGCAGGCAAAGCCTCAAGGACAACTTGAGGAGGTGGAGGCTGGAGAAAAAAAAAAAAAATTTCTGTAAGGAGTTTGTGAATCAGGCTTGCAAATAATGTGCATGAGCAGCAGGACTAGGGCAGTGTCCCCATGATCTGCAGCCCCCTCCCTCAAATGTTGCCTTTCTCATTGGGGTCAGGACAAGTCCCATCCCCAGGGAGTGTGATCAGCATCCAGATGGCTCCAGCTACAAATGGGCCTGGAGCACAAACTAAACTTCCCCCAAACTAATAATCAACCACTGACTTGAAAGGAAACCCCACCTGTCCTCCCCTCCCTGACTTTGTATGAGAGCAGAGCACCAATGCACTCTCAAAGTGGCTGCACTTGTGGTATTTTTGACCCAGCTGGAAGAAGGATGAGCCATAAATCTCACTCGACAGCCTAATCTCATTATATTTCCCAGCTCAGTTTCCAGGCCAAAGGGGTTTGGCTAAGCTTCAGAGAAGCATTTGAATTCTCAGATGCTGCTCCAAACCAACCTCCTAAATCTTCAGATGGTCACCCATCAACAGGAGCAGTCTTCTCTCATTGTCACTAGCTGTGTATTAGCAGTGGTTTACTAAGACACACAGGCACAACACTTGTAGTCACACAGATGCTCATCAATACCAACCCTCCATAAAGGTACTACAAGCCATCACCTGAAGAGAAGGGATTGAAGGAGTCAGTCATAAAAAGACCTGAACTGACTGTTGCTACAAGGCCAAGGAGCAGATCATATGTGAATCTACCAGGGAGAGTGACTAACAAACCACCAGCAACCAGCAGAGGCAACCAGCAAATACCACCTGGAAAGGGCATAGCCTTGAAGAATATCTGCTGGGCTTCCTGAGCAAACTGCAGAAAGCTTGTGCAGAAAAAAAACCAAAGTCTAGCAGGAAATCTTGGATGGCTCTTAAACTCGCTAACCTCTGTCAAAATGAGAAGGAGACCACCACTGCAGAGCCAGCGCAAGGCTGGGTTTGCATGTGTCTCTGTCCTGGTGGTCTCAATAACAAAGAGGAAGCCAGGAGGGTGAGCAGACCTTGGGAACAGAGGGAAGCTGCTGCTGTAAAGATGAGCCAAGCTCTCTCCATCAGCCTGGGAACCAGGGAAGAACGCTGGGTGGGGAGTGATAGTTTCACTTCTCCGCTCGTTGTGCAGATGCTGCCTTGTGTTATGGTTCATGTAGGATGGCAGCAACCCTGACTCCAAAGCTTCCTAAGGAAACTCAGGCCATGCTCTGCCATAATTTTTGCCAGAGGTTTGCCTTTCATCTCTTTGGGATGCAGCAGCAAGATCAGGGCAAGAAGCTCTTGTTACCACTGGAGGAACTGACCCTTGCTCGTGCAGGTCAAGGAGGGATTCAGCCTCTTTGGGTTGCATTTCTGTGCCTTTAGGAGCTGTACTTCAGCCTGTGATGGTGTTCCTGGAGCCAGCTGGCTTGTTTCTGCATATCCAAACTGCATGGACTAGCAGAGCCTGGGCATGGACCAGGCTTCAGTCATGCACCTCTTGCCCAAAGAGGACACCCAGGTGACTCATCTCACATCATTCATGCAGCACATGCATGGACCACATGATGGACCAGCTAGTATGGCACAGCCTTTTTCCCTCAGGAGGACTGTCCCAGACAGAGCATCCTCCCTGACCTGAACCAGGCATCCAGACCTTCAAACCCACAGCTCCTGGGCATGTTCACTAAGTAACTGCTGGTCTCAGACACCCAAGAGAGGATTTCAGGTTGAAAGAAGTTTTTCTTCAGGAAAGAGAGCAACTCAGAGCTTAGAGAGCAACTCAGAGCTTTGCAACCTATTTTTTTGTAAGTCATGTGGGACTGTTGAGCTGCCTTAAGGGCACATTTGATTTTTTTCCACATATGTAGACACTTTCTCCCACCTCACCCACATCTGGATGGCTCCTCTGTGCCCTAAGTAGAGATATATCCCAGGAAGTTCTGCCTCCACATAAGGAAAAACCTCTTTACTGTGAGGGTGACACAGCACTGGAACAGGCTGCACAGAAAGGTGGTGGACTCTCCTTCTATGGAGGCTTTCAAAACTTGCCTGGATGCATTCCTGTGAAACCCATTTTGGCAGGAGAGTTGGACTAGATGATCTCCAGGAGTCCTTTCCAACACCTGTCATTCTCTGATTCTCAGCCCTTAGTGAAACCTCAGCCTTCAAACATCTAAATCAAGTTTAAACATTATCACCAAACACCTCCCATACACCACCCTCTGGACTTTGGTGTCAGTTTCCTTTTTCCTCTTCATATTCAAGTTATTATTGGCCTTGTTGGGTACTTGGGCTGCAGTTCTAGGATCTTATTCACTGGGCTGATTTGTATAATGGTTTGGTTTCCCAGGGCAGCTGCTTTGTTACAAGGGTCATTGGGAACTGCGGGAAGCATAAACGTGATGAGATCCTTATATATATTTTACATCAGCATAACTCCCTTGGGTGCACTTTGTACCACATAAACCCAACCTTCAGACTGTAAGCACTACAAAGAAGGGCTTATTAAAGTGGCCAGGAATGACTGGGGAGCTTGATCCACTGAAGACATTAAACATGCCACGTGTAGTCATTTCACTCACTGGAAATACCTCCTCAGTCTGTAACGCAGATCCACTTAAACCAACCCTTGAACCAAAGTTCAGGAGAGCAACAATGAGGAAAACAAAGGGAAGAAATTCCCACTTGTAACATGAGCAGCTGCTACTGGCTTCTCAGATAAATTAGCACTCCATAATACAAGAGGCATGATGGGTCTCTAATGTCAAAATGCTATCAGGGGACAGCAGCTTATGGAAGGATTTTTTTTTTCCTTTTGATAAAAACCCCATCGTGTGGCTTTATCAGCATAAAAATCCAAGGTCACCAGACTGCAGGCTTTAGCCCTTTACCTATTTTGTCTGAGCCCACACCCTGGATTTTCACACTGCTGTGGTGAGCAGGGGATGTGTGTGCTAAGTGAGCAGCTGGCAGCAGAGATTTACATTGCATTTCCACGTCTGCCAGGCCATGGATGTTTTCCTGAGTGGAGAGGCAATGGGGCAGGAGCTCCAATGACTTGTGAGACAAATCTAAGTGGGCATGGAGCTCCCATGACTTGTGAGACAAATCTAAGTGGGTGTGGAGCTCCCCATCCTAGCATCTCCACCCTGCTACACCCAGGACAATGTTGCACAGGTACCAGAAGTGACAGTGGCAGAAGCTCCACTCTTCTGTGTTTAACGTCTGTCTTGACTTGAGCACATCTCTCTGAGATGAGTCCAAGGGCTTCTCCTAAAACCCTCTTGGGGCTGTGAGCAGCTCAGGAGCTGGGAGCAGAAGCAGCTTGGCAGCTGCTCTACCCAGGGTCAGCAGGGATGACAGAGCTGCAGGTTTGAAAACACTGAACTGCCAAGTCTCACACGTCAGCCGTGGGACGCTGGGCACAGCAGAGTCCCACACAGCCACCCCACCAGCCAGCTGTACCTTGCACAGCTGGGGGTGCAAGCCAGGGGCCCTCACTGCTGTGTGGGAGCATGCCACCAACCAGGCTCCCACCACAGAGCCCAAGGGCACACTGCCTTGCCTGCTGCAGGAGGCACATGGGAGAATACCAGGGTGGGTTACACGAGGCAGCAGGGTATCAGTGTTGGGACTCACCCGACACAGTGGGGATGTTGTTCTGCTACTTAGCTATTCATCTGCAGCGATGAACCCATCAATCCATCAATCCCTGCAATGAAAAAAAAAAAGAAAATTAAAAAAAAAAGAAAATAAAAAAAAAGCAAGCCCACTAAATTCTTATTTGTCTGTGCTTCCTCCTTGGCAGCACAAGCTGCAAGCCCTACCCCCAGTCCCTGAAACAGCCAAGGAGGGAAGAATTGGTGTTGACACTGCTGTGTTGTAATTGGCCTTTAGGTCTGACCCCTTTAATTAGATTAACAGAGGCTGGTGCATTCCCTCTTTGATTTCTTCCTCGGACTGGGGGCAGAGTTGGGGAGGAACCCCTCCAGGGCACCTCACCCACCCCCGCCGTGTTGGGGCTTCCTCTGACCTTCTCCCTGCAATCCCACACCTCACGCAGCTGCTGTTCCCCTTGCCTGGCAGGGTCCTCTCATTTGCACCATCAGAGATACACAGGACAAAGTGAGGAATGGCATGTGATCTGGGCTTGTCTCTCCACGTTTGCTATTGCTAGGCTGAGGTAAGCTTAGGAGGTTAAGAGCAGTTCAGAAACAGCACAGGGAGAGAGCAGGGATGCTGGAGAAAGGAAGGAGAAAGGAGAAGCCCTCATGACTCTCCCTCTGCCTGAGGAAATAATTTAATGTGAAGTGTCACCTCAAAGAGTTAAATCAACCAGAGTACATTGTAAAAAGGCATTTTAGCCATTTCCATAGATAATGGTTAGGTCATGTCAAGATGCTGGCTTTCACCATGCTATCAAGCCATCCATAATTTAATGTTTAAAATGCAACCTTAGCAATACAATTAATACTGTTTTATTAGCCCACAGAGGCTTCATGTAACTACTTAGAGCCATATAACACCAGACCATCTCACAGCCCCATATAAATTCCTCTGGTAAGATAAACTTTTAGGTCTGCAGTTGCAGGTACTGGAAATCTGCAGAGCCAGCAGAAAGTAAATGGCTTTCCTGTTTGACAGAGTATCACTTTGGAGGGAAGCAGCCCTGGCTTCTCTGCAGAGAAATGTGCTGGTGCCAAGACCTTGGAGAGGAGGCAAGTACAGGACATACCTTGTGAGTGATACTAAATCAGCTCTTCC
Source organism: Indicator indicator (assembly GCF_027791375.1). Taxonomy (NCBI): domain Eukaryota; kingdom Metazoa; phylum Chordata; class Aves; order Piciformes; family Indicatoridae; genus Indicator; species Indicator indicator. The sequence goes on from NC_072029.1 coordinate 17,882,967, forward strand.
TGCTTCCAACCCTCCCTCTCCCTGGGTATCTCTGTCTCTCTCACGCCCACTTTGGTGTACACACACAACACACACACACACACAGACACACACAGACACAGACAGACAGACACACACACACATGTTCTCTCTCTCAGTGCAGGGAGCTGGCACAGGAATATTTGTGCATGCTGGGCTATTCTCAAACAAAACCTCTCCTGTTTGCCTCCTGATGGGTTCTTGTTACCAAAGTATCCTCAAGCAGATGCTCTGCACCCCCAGCCTTGCCCTCCCAGCCCCCCTGTAGCTGGCCTGTCATGGTAGGCTGCTTAAATTTAGATGCCTGCAGGTGGTGGATCTCTCCACTTGAGCCAGACATTGTGGCTTCCTTGAGAGGCAACACAGGTTGAGAAGCATTTATAGTGTATTATCCATTTCTCTCACTCAAGATACCTCCTTCAGGAAGAGCTGAACCCTGGATACCACCAATCAAATCTTCACTGAGGAGGAAGACAATAGCCAGAGATGTAGACATTTGCCTAAAGACAGCTGAATCCCACTCACAAAATCCATTAGGCAGATGAATCTCACTCTCAAAACCTATTACTGTTATTTGAAACATGTAGAGCACATGCACACAAGGGCTATCACAGTGCTCTGATGTCCTCTGCAAGGGCAATCCAGCCAGATGGTTGGCACATAGTGCACCAGCTCACACAGGGCATGAGCCTTGCTCTTTCTAACTCATCTCACACCATCCTTCCGTGGTACCTGTGTCCACTTCTTCTCTGCCATGAGATCCTTTCCTCTTGTCCCACGTGGGACCTGTTACGAGGATCCTGCAAAAAGCAGGAGCCAGCCCTGCTGGCCTGATGTAAATCCTCTCCAGAGACCATGGCAGGAGGGAAGCTGTAGGGACTGATGAGGTCCTAGCCAGTACAGTTGACCAGCTGATTTTATGGCTGGTCTTCAGCCCATTGTAAACCTCTAAATGGTATCCCAGATGGACTTGGCTTGTCATCTCAGTGTAACTCAGCTGAAGGCAGTCCATTTATTTGCAAAGCCTTGAAGTGAACCTGATTCTTCTGCTAGACACATGCCCACAGGGCTGCTCACTCTTGGACATGAACACAGAGCCAATTAGGCACATTAGTGTGGAATCAGGCCAGACAAATTGTGCCCTGCTTCTCCTGGGCCCTGTGAGCCTCCCTTTGGCTCATGCAAGCTGTGGCCATTTCACCTCCAAGGGCAAGAAAAGACCTCAGCAGTGTCTGAATGAAGCAGTTTTCCCCATAGCCTGGTAGAAGCACCAGCACCATTCAAACTTCCTTTGGGGCTGCCCTGCATCAGGTACTGTGCACTGTCAAAACCATCCCTGACCCAAGACACTGCAAGACCAATACACAAAGAAGGATAAAATCAAACCAGACATTTACCAGCCATGAGTAATGGAAAGAGAGAAGGTATCTTGATCCTAACTCAGGCAGGCTGTGGCAGAGGTGAGATTTCAAGGCTCCCAGATCTATGTCAGCCCCACCCCCCACCCCCCACCCCCCCTTCCTGGAACCATCCTATTCTTGTGCTTATTCACTGCAGGATGCATGCCTGGGGTTGCTTCCTACTCCATCAGCAGAATAAAAAAACAGTCCTGGCACTGGCATCTCTCTGTGTTTCGTGTTCTCCACATTTTTCTCCCTTAAATCTCCATCTTCAGGGATCAGTTTGATATCAGCTTTTATGCTTAAAATAATTTTTAAGCTTGTCTGGCTGTGGAGAGAAGTTGGGATCTGGGAACCTTAAAGAGGTCCAAATTCATAAGGCAAATAGGCACTCCTCCATTCCCCACCATACCTGCATTAATGATTTATTAAATGTCAAGGTCTTATGGTGACTTCAGGACTCAGGAAGATGCAGTTCTGAGTGCAGGGTCTTATCACCTCTGCCTTCACACACCCCAACCTGCAAAGATACTAAAGGAGAAGAAACTGCTCAAATGTGTTTTACAGTTGCAGTGATTCTGTGATTCTATGATGGAGACACCTATTACATAGTAAATGTGCACCCTGCCCCCAAATTTCCTAAGGTTAAGGCCAGCCTTTCTTATTATTCCAGCCTACACTTCATGTGCATTTTAATTATTTTCTCCACACTAATGCAAATGCACACAAAGCATCCCAAGCATCCCAAATCAGTTTAATGAATGTCCTCATCTGAGAGGATTGTCTTTTGTAATGACTGAGAGGGATGAGAAATATACCTCTCAAGCCCAGCTCCCCAAGAAGCAGCAGGGCCCCAAAGATATGAAAAAATGGAGCAATTCATCAGAAGCAGCAGGAGAGGAAAGATAATTAGAGCTGGAGATGCAAAGAATGAAAAGCTGAGCATGGAGGGTACTTTAGGGAGAAAAAGGAGGGGAGCTGGAGGAACCACAAGTCTAAATCTGTTGTGTGAGCCACAAGACTCATAAACACCTGCAGGAGGAGAGAGCCCATGCCTCTTACATACTGACAAAACAAAGGGCTTGGAGGAAACCTTTCCTGTTTGCAAGTTTTGTTCTTGGAAGAAATCTTTTCTTCTCTCACTCCACCTCTGCTTGTTTTTTTCTGCCTACAAGCAGGTGCTGTCCCTGGCTGCCCTCATTTGCAGAGATGCTGGTGTGCACTTCTCCTCTCTGTCTCCCTTTCCATCCTGCTAACTCTGCTCCCCCCAGTGCCAGCAGCACCTTCCTTGCCAGAGCAGGGAGGTGGATTGACTCAGAATGGCCCCATGTTTGGCCAGCTCTGATCCTGACATGGTGCTGGGCATTCTTTGCACCCTCCAAGGGCAGGGCCAGCCATGATGCCATGCTGGTTGCAGGATCTGCCCATCATGTAGGGAGACAGTAAGGAACAATTCCTAAGCTTGCTGTGGGATTGATCGCTGTTCAATGTTGAAATCAGTGCATGGAAAGGATGGAAAAAAACATAAAGCAGCCCATGCTAACCTAGCAGTCATGCTGCCTCCTCAGCAAGGAGCAACAAAGCTCCAGCACCCCTTGAGCCACAGAATAAACAACCCAGCAGGTCCTGCCCTGGAGCACTCAGTCTGAAATCTAAAGGAGGAAGGGTGATAACCCTTTCCTAATATTTCTCCGAACAGAGACTTTAGGCAGTTTTGTTGCACAGAAATCTGAGGGTTCCTGTAGAGGAGATCAACACCTGGCCCTCTGCCCACCAGTAGCGAGAATTTGGTTTATTGAGCTGATTACATTCACCCTGGGCTGTAGTTTGGTGAATGATTATTTTTTTTCCTTGTCTGCATTAAGCCTGTAAAGCCTTTAAAGCCCAGAACACTATATAATGGAAAGCAATGGACACTGCAAGCAGGCTTCCAGTTTTCACACACTGCCAGTAGAGACATGAGTTCAGACTTTCATGTAGGATAAATGACTAAAGCTGCCTGGATGTGGCTGTTAAATGTACATCTTGCTCCTCACAGGCACCAGGAGAACATCCTCCATTCAGGCACATGCAGACACACAAGGGTGAACCTGCTGTCCAAAACAAACCCACCATCCATCATTCATTCTTCTGAGAAGAGTAGCATATTTTCCCAGAGACATGTGCACCAATATCAAAACAATTCCCAGAATCCAGAACATGGGCCAGGTTTCAAGGGCCAGACAGGACCAGCACCACCACCTGGGCATTCCTGCACTTCCCACACTCTTGCTGTTCGCTTGGCTCTCTGCAATACCAAACCCATGGGATAACAGTAAGACAGCTGAGCTGAGTGCCTTCCTGTTCCTAGTCCCTCTTTAGCCTGTGGAGGTGTCAGGTGAATTCTTCTCTTACACAAAGGTGCCCTGAAATGCTCCTACACGTGGTGAAAGGGGAACCTGCACTTCGTGTGAAGCAGAAGTCCTGTTTTGCAGTGACAGGGATAGAAGGGGCTTACAGACAGAACTTCTGCAGCATAAATCCTCCCTGTATTTTCTCTATCCACCATATTCAGGTGTTGGCTACACAGCTCCTGGGCTAGCAGATACTAGTAGATAGCAGTGGATCATGAGCAAAGACGGGAGATGCCATCAAATCTCCTTAGCAGTGGCCAGCTCACCATTTATCATGCAGAACTGGCTAATCCTTCAACATGAATGATAAATCAGTGCACAGACTGTCTCTTGACACAGAGGAACTATAGTTATTGCAGTAGGATATAGTAAAGGGAAGGCAGACTTTATTTTTCCCACTGCTCTGGGGCTATTTCAATTTCCACTGCCCATTACCTGTGTCCCAATGTACAGTGAGAGCAGGAGTTCAGGCAGAGTTTGAGTTGCTTGTATTTAAACTCAGGTAAGTGGACTTGAATGGAAAATATCCATGCAAGAGAAAAATGTTCCCCAGTGCAGCCTTTAAATCCATTCCCTGCATTGGTTTCTTTATCTTTTTCCCTGCCTCACTTTGCTGTGAATCCATAGCTGTGGATTTTCAGATTTTTCACTGTGAATCTACAGCAAAGGGGTACCCAGCTCCTTGTAGGAGGGTCTTCGTTTCTCAGCGTTCCCTCCCTCTTAAAACATTGTAACATTGATGGAAACATACTAAGTGGCATTAGGAAGTGAAGCAGGGGACCTGCTTTACCAGATCATGTTACTAATTACTTTGCTGCTGGTTCTGTGCTTCCTATTCCTGTGACATTCCTTTGAAGTCAGGGTGGGATGCTCTGACATATCTAGTACATCAGGGAGCACTGAAAGGTTAGTGCTTCCTAACTAAATAAGAACAGAGGAATGGTTAATTCTCTGTCTGGTATCCATTACACAGCAGAGGTCAGCTCCATATGTTGGAGAGGATGCTAAACTGGACACAAGATGGGAATTGGTAGCTGCATGATGCTGCACATTCTCTCAAAACCTCTGGAGTATATGGGGGGGAGGAGGGGGGAGGGAAGGAGGAGGGAAACAAACCTGAATTTGTTTTCATTCCAGGGGCATGGCTGGGATGCATACATTTGGACCTGCAAGAGCAGATTAGCTGTGCTCTGAATAGGATCCTGACAAGTACTTGCTGGATAGTGTGCTTGATACTAGATTTTCCACTTTGCCCTAGCCATCTGTCTCCACAGCTCTATTGGAGCATCCTACAGAGAGTGTGCTGCAGAGCTACAGTGCAATCTTGTTGCTGCTGAAAAACCCCTTGTACCTTCTCCTTTGAAGGATTTACACATCCCTCTCCACTCCTTGCAGGAGAGCACAGTGCAAACAGATCAAAACTTGTTTTACACAAGAGAACAGCACCAGAAACAAAGCACAGGGCTAATCTCTTGTGTTTCTTAGGCAGGCTTTACTATATATATATATATATATATATATATATGATACAACCTGGGGTCATGGAGATGTAGCTGTCAGTATGATTTGAAATTTGTTTGGTTGTATCCCCACTTTATTCCAGTGTAGGCAGTCTGTGCACTTTCCTAAGCAAATCATCACACAGTCTTTCTTACTTAAAATGCCATCCCTGAGCAGGACAACTGTTGGAGGAACTCTAAAAGGTTCAGGCACTTGGTTTAAGTCTGAGTAGGTGTTGTGTGGTCTGGATGTGCATTTACAGTTACCCTGGGCTTTTACATGTCCTGGTTTTAGCTGGCTTGGAAATGCCCCAGAAATGACAGAGACACTCAGCTCAGCTAACTCAAGCCCACAGCTACTCACCATAACATAGATGTGGCCACAGGGACACACACAATGGGAGTCAGGTGAAGTAAATGCAACACTCAAAAGACTTAATTACTAATTAGAAAGAGGCATGGTATATTCTCCACCACCTTGTCATTAATTTAGGATCAGTCAACCTGCTAGGAGCAGAGTCCCATCCAGCCTCAGGCTATTGGTTGTGATGCAGGACTTGGCACTGATGCAGCCTCTGGCCTACTCTGTGTAAGAGATCAAACATGACTGCTGCAACTGTCCATTTGGATCCGCTTTCCTGCTGTGCAGCTGGCACTGAATTGTTTGAGAATGAGCTTCAGTCAGATTTTTGTGACAGTTGTTCCCTTTTTTTCCTCTAGAAAAGGTTCTCACTTTGTGTTTATCCTCCTGGCTCGAACTGGGAGCAGCTGAGGTGACACAGGGAAATTTGTTGGAGTTCCTCTCAAAATACAGAAATTCTCATGCAGGATCTTCAAGATCTGCATGGTTGAAAATCAAACTGATTTCAAGGAGAAAGCTTCCCACCTAATAGCAATTTCTCAACAGAAATTAGCAATTTCCCTCCTCCATTTAAATAAATGAATAAATAAGTAAGTAAAACAAAAAGGCATCATGAGATCTTGACAGCTTGGTGGGAATGTCTCATCACCTTTTTTTCCCTGACTGGTGGAGCAACAGAGCTCCAGTGTAGGGCAAAGAGCCTGAAACTCAGCCATGTGCTCTGGGAATGCACAAGACACAGAGAGAGGAAGATGAGCACAAAGCCATCAGGCAACAGAAAATAAAACCAGCTGGCTTCATGTCGTAGCTGGAGCAGGTCCAGCCCAGCCACCCACACACTGGAGGCCACACTGTGGAGACTGCAGCAAGGTGAAGGATGTGTGAGATTGGATCTGATAGATTGTTTCCCCAAAGAGCAGTCAAAGCACATCAGTGTCAGCACTGGATTCCACCCCCACCATGCAGGACTGTTTCTGCCATGCCCAGAGTCACTGCAGCTTTGAGAGATGACTGCATAAGCCCCAGGAAGTATGAAATGATTCTTGCTTGAGGACACCAACTGCAGATGTCCTGGGTATTTTCAGAGCAAAGCTACAGCTGGGATCCTCTCCTGGCTATGGCAGGAGAGAGTAAGTCATTGGGATCAGTTGTCTTTGGAGGCAGAGCTCCCCTAAATGAAATTCATTTTGGATTATGCCTGTCCTGTGAAGAGCCTCTGTCTGTGACAAGATTGGACCCTTCCCAAAACACCATCCAGCTCAGTGGAAGGACTGGACTCACCTGTTGGGATGGATGAGGCAAAGGTGTGTGCACTGGATTTTAGGGTGCATATGGACACATATGTATGTGTGACTCACACATGACATCTGTACAACATCCATCAATCTCCTCCTGGAAACACTGAAGGAATCTGACGGAGGTCAAAATACTATAGCTATGTAGAAAGGACTTCAAAATTAGATACACAGTTTATAGGTGGATATCCTTCCTGTGGGATTGGAAGAAGCACCTCATGAGCTTTAAAAGAGTCATGTCCTGCCTGTGGCATTTGGTAGCTTAATTTGAAAATGCCACAGGATGTTTACTAATCCCAAATAAATCTGGTGTGTCTTTTCTTTAATTGTCTAGAAAGATTCATTGATACAGTCCCCAGTGAATCATATACAACCTGCCCTTTCTAGTACTCCTATCAATGTGCACATTGATCTATTGTCTTCAGCCAGCAGAGCTGGTGTTGCCTTGCATACCACCATGGAGCTCAGACTGGCTTCCACACCACAAAAATATTGCTTCTCATTTCCCACTAGATGCTTTGGAATCCAAAATCTCTCCTGCAGCCTGATCCTGCTGGGAGCTGCAAGGAGGGGGAAGGGGGGCTGGGGCAGGGCACCTCCATCACCCTGGAGGAGATGCCATGTGAGCATGGGGTCCTGCCCCTCCCAGTGCAGGGGAGGTGTGCTGACCTGATTCACCACCCTCATTTGCATGTTCAGTGCTAAGGGAAAACACTGTATGCTATGAAATTAACAAACTAGCACATTCCATCAGCCGGCTCTCCTGCCCTCAAGGCATCCTCTGGAGGTTTCTGCAACATGCCAATGAAACATTCAAACTACAAGACAGCCCAGTCACTTCCCATCCATTTTTTATGGTACCATGGAAACAAAGAGTGCCTGGCAATTCCTGCTTTAAGCTTCCAATAAATCACCCCACAACTGTAAGAGGTATGTGCCTTCCATGTCCCTGTGTTTCACTTGGCTCCCCCTGGGCTAAGCAGCCCTTCTGCCCCTTTGCCATCTACCCTCTACCCTCTGTCACCTACTGGCCTCTGCTCCCCAGATAACCAAAAGGGTCTGGGAGCAAACTGGTTTCTTGCAGGCTTTGTGTTTGCAAACATTGCTGGGCTCTGCATTTCTGGAAGCTGTCCTGTACATGTGCTGAGTTGGTGCAAAGCCAGGTCCTTAGATGTGAAGATAGTTCTGCAACAGCTTCATCAGCCAGAGCAGAGACTGAGGACAAGAGGACTCATTGACCCCACTGCTTGGAGAGTCACCTTTTGTTCTGCTGCTGGGAGTGTTCCTTTGCCCGTTTTTGGGCTTTGGTATATCCATCAGAGCAGACTTTTCTGTTTTCCCATCTTACGGCTGCTCTCCTCTCACAGTCAATGTCTCCCTGCATGCATGTGTCCAGCCTTTTCTCTTCTGGTTCAGATATCACCCTGCTGCAGAGGTCAGGGACCCCTGGGAGTCCCCTGGGTTTGTATTTTTTGTAGGTACCCATGTGTGAGCAGTCTCAGCACATGTCCTGCAGGAGGATGAGCTCTTCTGCTTTCCACATACTGCAGCAGAGAGCAGTTGAACATTTTCTGCTCAGGGCTCTGGAGTCAACGCTTGAGTGTTTGGCCCAACTAAAGTCTGACCACCCTCCATCTCAAGACTAACTTACCTAGGCTGTCTCTGAAGTACTTGGAATAAAAGTTTCCAATGGAAAACTAAGAAAAAGGAAACAAAGAGGAAAGAGAAAAGCCAGGTTTATGCTTTTCTGTCCTCCTGACCTAATGGGAGGTCTGGAATCTACAGCTCCCTAAACCAGACAGGCCAGGAAACCCCCTCAAGCTATATTCAAGGTCATTGTCTGAATGCTAAGCCAGTTGCATGGCTGGCTCCAAATTGCAACTGCAGCATCTGAAGGGCAGAGAACTGTGGCTTGACCTGCACAGATTGCAGTTCAGGCAGAAGTGTGCCCTTGACTTTAACACTGGTATCTCCTGCAGATGTTTGGAGTGGGCGGGATTTATCCTGGGCTATGCTTAATTCCACCAGTTTTTAGTGTTGCTTAGAGCCAGGACCTCATCTTGAGCGATGGTCAAGAGATGAATGAGGCCTTTGGTTTGAAGCCAAAACTGTTGGAAAGCATTGCTAAAGAGTGCCTCTGTGTATGGATGCTCAGTCAGGCTGTCTGGCTACTGCCCAACACAACTCAGTCTCACCTGCTGGAAACTGCTGGCTATCAGGATAAGCCAAAGCAGCAAAGGTCAAAGCCAAAAAACACCCCACCCAAACCTGCCTTTCATTTCATCGTTGTACTTCAGCGTTCACTGAGGGTGAAACTGCATCCTACAAACCCAAACAGGTGTGGGGAAGGGGATGGATGTTGTGTGAGGGTGCCCTGGCTCTGCTTGCCTTAGGGGCAGTCACATTCCCAAAGAGCAGGGGTCAAAAACAGCATTAAGTTAAGAAGCTGCTGGAGCAGTGAGAAGGTCACATTTTCATTTGTAGCAGCTTTGGCTGGGATGGTCCAAGCAAAATGTCTCCAAGCAGCAAATCTCAAATCCCCATGCTGCAATCCCACCAGCTCCAATGGGTAAAATCCATGGGACCAAGACTGGGGTGTTGGTCTGGGCACATTTCTGTCCTGATGACTTAAATTAAAGTCCCATTGAAGTGCTGTCATCAATAAACTGTCAGAATCTGCCTGGGTACCCTTGGCAAGGTGGAATTTGTGTCTTTGCCAGATGGGCCTGGCATGGGCAACAGCAGTGAGCTGCTGTGAGCAGCCAGTGAGCATTGGCTCTATTAAACACTAATGGCTTCAGCTTCTTTCCAACAGCTAATAATAAAAGGGGTCGTTTAAGTTTATTCTGACACAAATGAAGAGATTTATATTCATTGGGAAGCTGCTCAGTGGTGTTTTTTAAATGCTTGGGGCCTGCCTGCCAACAAGAACAACTTGAAAGCACTGGGATGGTCAGTCTTGTGGCAAGGTTGTGCTCACTTGCCATGGCCAGTTGGTCCTGACTCCCCACTAGCATGGCTGGCCCTGACCAGGCTCCTTCACCAAAGTACAGATATAGGGTTTGGACACAGCCCTCCCTGTTACAGCCAGCTTGCTCTGCACCCACACATGGCCACACTTTCTGGCAAGTTTGTGGCTACCTCAAACTGTCCTTTTCCTAACTTGAAACAAAATAGACTTTCCAGTGAAAAAAGTCCATGATTGGGTTTTGTTACTTTGGGTAATGGCTTGCAAGAACAGGTTGGTTTGCTTGATGTTTTATTTTGTTGTGGTTGCAGGGGAAGAAAAGGTTTCTGCTTCCATCAGAAATATTTGTGATATGAGAGGAAAAAAAAAAAAAAAAACCCAGACCAAAAACCAACCAAACAAAACAACCCCCAAAAACCAAAATCAAACCTAAAACCAACCAAACAAAAAAAAAAAAATCCCAAAACAAACAAACACACCTAAATACCAAAACAAGCAAACAAACAAAAAACTCCATTTCATGGAATCTTAGAATGATACTTTGAAAAAGATCTTTAAATACCATCTAGTACAACCCCTCTGCAGTGAGCAGAGAGGTCTTTAACTAGATCAGGTTGCTCAGAGCCCCATCCAACCTGACCTTGAATGTTTCCATGGACAGAGGATCTACCACTTCTAAGCATCTCTGGATTAGAGATCTCAGAGGGTTCAGAAAAACGGTTGTGCAACAGCAAAATCAGCCTGCACACACCTCAAACCCACCTGTCCACCAGCCCACTCCACTCACCCTGCACTGTCAGCATTTCTGCTGCCCAAAAAGCTTATTTGCTTTGGCCCACATGCACCTGCACGTTCAAAAAATGTCCTCCCAAAGCTGAGATTTGGTGAGGAGTAGCCCATTTCTGAGCTACATCACTGAATCACAGGATCACAGGATGTTAGGGGCTGGAAGGCACCTCCAAAGATCATCGAGTCCAACCCCCCTGCTAGAGCAGGATCATAGAAGCTAGCACAGGTCACACAGGAACACATCCAGATGGGTCTTGAAAGACTCCAGAGGAGACTCCACAACCTCTCTGGGCAGCCTGTTCCCTGGTGCTCTGTGACCCTCACAGAGAAGAAGTTCCTCATCATATTGAGGTGGAACATGATGTAGTTTATATCTATTGCCTCTTGTCCTATCACAAGGTGCAACTGAGCAGAGCCTGTCCCCTCCTTGACACCCAGCCCTCAGATATTTATAAACATTCATTAAATCCCCTCTCAGTCTTCTCTTCTCCAGACTAAAAAGCCCCAGGTCTGCATCCCCACAGCCCCCTCCAGGTTTCCTCACCCTGGCTCCTTGCAGACTGAGTGAAGAGCAGGGTGGGACCCTCTGCACCTGCTTACTGTCCTTGTTACTGGAGGGGTTTATTTCCCCATCACCAGCTTCACAGCCCTCTTCCCCTGTTGTAGTTTCAAGAGAAAACATCTGTGAACAGTTCATCCCAGCAAAGCCCTGGCAGTGTCTGATCTCTTAGGATAACATGCTCTAATGAGGTTATGGCTTCTCCTCCTGCCTTGCAAACGTTTTGGAGTTGCTCGGGCTGAGTGAGACAGGAGGTAATTAGGGTGACATGCTTTCGTGCACAGAAAGAATAAAGTAACACCAATTTCCTGAATGGGCAAGAGCAGTTTGGCCTCAGCTGAGTGAAATAACCAGGCAGTGATCTAATTCACTTTACTGTTAATAGATTGTTATCTGTGGAGCCCCAGTGCAAACACGATAAGCTGTAAAGAAATACAGATAAAAGCCAGAGCTCCAAGTGTTGCAGAGATGTGCATTCAGCCCACTGTTGGTCTTGCTGGCCTCAGCCCAGCTCTACTTTCTGCTCATCCCTGGAGCTGGCTGGGGTGATAACACTGGAGTCAGGCTGTGCAATCAGACTGCTGTCCAAACTGTAGGATAGTTTGGCTCCAGCATCAGGTTGGGAATTCATCAGTTTGCCTTGCTGAGTCCAAGCCACAGCAGGCAGAGCTGGAGCCAAAATCGTCCTTGGGTTCAGGCTTTGACCCTTGCTGCCTTGCTCCATGCAGAGAGGGGTTGTGGTGGCAGAAAGAGCTGCTGTGGTCCCTCAGTGGGGTCCCATAACTGGCTGAACACGTATGCCCTAATGTGTGTGGTGCCACAGCTATCCTCCTGCAGGACATCCCTTCAGCAGAGTGACTGCTGGCAGGCAGCCCCACATGCTGGCTTTATCTGCCATACTCATCCCCATCACAGCCCTCAGCTACAGAAGGGGCTTCCCCCTTGTGCTTTGGTAGGACAAGGCTCCTGTGGTTTGAATTAGGGATGAGTTGTGATGGAGAACTGGAGGTGAACATGGATCTGTGACTATCTTCTGCCCTTATTTGTCCCATAAACAAGAAACTAGTCCTGACATAGCCCAGTTGAGCGCTTTGGCCAAAGTACTTTGGCCAGATTCTGTAAGCATGCTGAGCCTTTGTCAGTCAGCATCCCTGCTGCTCTTCCCTCTCCTCTCTCCTTGCACAGAGCTCTGCTGAGTTTATCACCACTGTCCTCAGCCAAGCCAGCTGCCAGCACACACATGCTGCATCCTGCTCACACCCCCCATCCACTCTCATTTCAGCCCCTGCCAGACTGTGAGATTTCCAGCTACTATTCTCCAATGCTAGCCCCAGACAGCTGTGGGAAGGATGGGATGCTCATGGGTCCCTGGTAATTTGCTTCCAGTGCCTCAGAGTGAGTAAGAATTTCTGCATGATGAGGTGATGCCAGAATGGAGTTCCATTGGAGGCTGCCCAAGCATGCAATGAGGCAGAGTGGGGTGGGCAAGCTGAGCCAGAGCAGGCAACTTTCTCATGATTGTGGGGTGAAGCCTCACCCTCACACTATCTCTCCTCCCATAACCTCCATACTGCCTTGGCCTTACACATACTATACCATGTATTTTATCCTTTTTTTTTTTATTTTCCTCAGGCAAGAAAGCTGTCAGATTCCCAGGCAGGTTTGAATGTGTCAAAAAATGTAATCTCTTCAGCCAGATTTAGCCTACATTGGGGAAGTGAGGGTACTTTGATTGCTGCTTCTCTGACAGCTTCATTAGAGGTGAGATAACCCCAGCCTTGCCTGCCCTACTGCTCTGCAGCTGGCAGGGAGCAAAACATAACAGCACAGCTCCTCATGGTGAATCTCCTCCAGCATTTCCAGGAGCTGTTTGGTCCATCCAAGCCTCATTTCCACATCTGTGTCATGGAATACTTTGGAAATTTTTCTTCCATTTTTACCCTGTTTGATGGCAAAGCAATGGTGGGGCTGGATAAATCCCTTCTGTTCATTTGTATCTCCCCAGTATCCCAGCTGGAGACTTTACAGATGCTGGACAACAAACATCAGTAGGTGCTAACCCATAACACACTCCTCCAGCAAAGCAATGAGGAGCCAAGGCTACAAACATGATATCTGGCATGGGGACACCCAAATGTCATCAGGCATGTCCCTAACATGTCCAGCAATCAGCCACAGGCCTGGCTAAGCTCTGCCCTTTGAACTCCTGCCACAAGCCTAAGTTCAGGCTTGAGCCAAGGACATGTCCTAGATGGGTGATTTGGATGCAGCCTCCCTGTCCTGAAGAGGAGGAGGGTTATGCATGGGCATGTAAGCTCTGCCAGCTGCTGCCTGTGCCAGGGAGCAAGTCCTCGTCCATTTTATTTAATAGTATAGACATAGCCTTGGACAGTCTTCAACCCACCCTTTGCATGCTGCCTCTGCATTAACTCCATGCCAAGCACACAGAGAGCAGCCTGACTTTCACTGTGAGTGCCAAGCCCTGCTGAAAGAGTGGAGGAGACACAAACTGGCTCTCACTCAGCTGGAGAGTTTACTGAAGGCCACAATTTTCCAATTGCTTGAAGAGTTGTCATTAGACAGTTTAAGATGGTAGATTGCTAAATTGCTTTAAGGTTGGAGCCAAGCAGCCTTCAATAGGGGACTATTTGCAGTAAGGATGTGTGCACTGCAGTGCTCTGATTGGGAGAGAATAGGAAAATCATAGCTCTGCTCTGAGCTCCCCTGCAGTGTTGGGAAGGAGCACAAATTACTGTAGAGATAAGAAGGACAAGATAAAGAGATGGAAAGGAAAGCATCCAAGATACAGAGTTACAAAATCACTCTGTTACCCCGTTCCTGACCCATGGTCTTTCACACACTTTTTCGATCATTCATCACAAACATTTTCCTCCTGCACTAGAAGATTTGGCAGACCTGATGAGGGTCCAGTGGGAGACTAAACTGAAGGAAACGTCTCTGTGACCTCAGCAAGGGAAGGAGAGAGCAGCAGGATGAAGGGTGAGAAGTGGGGAAGGATAGGAAGGGGTCTCCTTGCACATCAGTTAGTACAAGGAAAATTCTGGAGGCAGAAAGGAGCTGCCTGCTATGAACCAAAGGAATCTAACATAGGCAACTACATGCTCCTGGCAGGGATCAGACTGTTATTCTCTCTCCTTGAAGCAGCAGGCATGGCTGTTTCCAGTCCCCATCCTAAACAATCCAATGCCCCCTTTGGTGGTATACTCTTCTCCTGGGTGCTAGGGCTACAGCTTTCTCAACTTTCTCAAAGGAAAACAGAAGCCAGAAGAGCAAAAACAGCTGCCAGGGCTGATAAAGCAAAAGGGACCCAGAATGTTTTTAACCTCCACTTCAGGAAGGCTAGTTCCTCACTGTAGGAGCAGAAAACCTGGACATTGCAGTTACACAACATACCCATGCAGTGCTCCAAGCCTGAGGCAGAATGGCTGGAAAGCTGCCCAGTAGAGAAAGACCTGGGCATGATGCTTGACAGATGGCTGAATATGAGCCAACAATGTTCCCAGTTGGCCAAGAAGGCCAACAGCATCCTGGCCAGCAGGACCAGGGAAATGATTGTTTCATCTACTCAGCACTGGTGAAGCCACACATTGAGTACTGTACATTACTAGAAAGGCACTGAGGTGTTGGAGTGGGCCCAGAGAAGGGCAACAAACCTGGTGAAGGGTCTGGAGAACAGGTCTGGTGAGGGGTGGTTGAGGAAGCTGGGGTTGCCTGGCCTAGAGAAAAGGAGGCTGAGGGAAGACCTTCTTGGTCTACCTGAAAGGAGGTGGGAGCAAGGTGAGAGGCAGTCCCTTGTAAGCGACAAGATGAGCAGAAATGGCCTCCAGTTGCACCAGGGGAGGTTTAGGTCAGATATTAGAAGAAACTTTTTCACTGAAAGGGTTCTCAAACACTGAAATAAGCTCCCCAGGGGGATAGTTGAATCACCATCCCAGGAGGTGTTTAGAAGACACAGAGATGGGGTACTGAGGAACATGGTTTAGCACCAGACTTGGTAGACTTAGACAATGACTGGACTTGAAGATTCATCTTAAAGATCTTTTCTAAGCAAAATGATTTTGTGATTCTATGTTCTTCACTGAGTGCATTCAATCATCCACTGCACCCACTATTTCTAAGTCCTGAGGTGCTCTTTGACCACCCTGTTTCCAGGTCTCAAAGAAGTCGGCTGGTCCCAACTCCACTCCCAACTTCTTGAAGAAAAGATACTAGACCTGTCTAGCAATGAGATCTCAGAGTTGCTCCTCCCTGGGGTCATCTGCTAGGGTTTTTCCCAGTGACACCATCTGCACTGAACAGACTCTACAGGACTGGATTTTGCAGGGAAATGCTAATCTTGTTTATTTTGAAGTATCGCCTGATAGATGCAAAGGACAAAATATGTCTGTGCTGGCTGGGGTCACTCTGCTCAACTGGGAACTGCACAATGCTGAAGGACATGGTGTCACCTCTCTAAAAGTCCTTGCCATCCATCCAAAAGCTTTGTGTCAACCTTGTGCTCAATAACCAACCAGTAATGGGACATTGACACCAAACCTTGGTAGCAACCTGACAACTCAAACAAAGATTTGTCCATTCACTTCCAACACTCAGCATGTTTGCTGCTTTAGGAAGAAATCCTAAAGATCCACTGATCCTGAAAGGGAGAGACCACTCCGTAAAGGTGCATCTGGCCCCTTCTTGTCTCCCTCCAGGAGCTGCCTTTTCTCCCCTTTAGATGCTTTGGTTCCTCCAGATCTCCACGCTTAGAGGTGCCTGCACACTTTCCCATGGGCTCTCTGAGGCCACACTTTCCCCCCTGCAAAATGAAGACACGTGATCTTCACAAATCCCCATCAAAGGCCTTTATTCTCCTGCTATTCTTCTTGCTGTTGTTCACATTGAGCATGCATGTGACACCCAGATAAAAGGCATCACTCTCGAACAAGCTAATTCAAGTTAACCAGGGCAATGAGGAGGACCCAGCAGCACCAAAGCATGCTGGCATTTTGATGTGCAGCAGAGGATTTGAGTCCTCAGCTTGGTTTTAGTTTCTAAGATCCCAACTGGTAACCAGACACTCCCTGAATGTTTGGCAGGAAGAAGAAATGGAGGAAACCTGGCTTCCTTTGCATCTGTGTCCCAGGATTTTGGTGTAGGAGAGGGAGGTAAGCTTTAAAGATGAGATTTGAACAGATGAGCCTTGTTCCACTTTGGGGCATGTATTAAAAGTCACACCCACGTGGGTTCCTTAGTTCAGCCTTCGTTTTCCTCTGAACATTTAGGAAACTCTGGGACATCTCTCCTCCTGCTAGAACCTTCCCTTCTTCAGGCTGAACAACCCAAACTCTTTCAGCTTTTCTTCATAGTACAGGGGTGCCATTCCTCATTTTTGTGCCCTCCTCTGCACCCGCTCCAACAGGTCCATGTCTTTGCACTTAGGACTCCAGAGCTGGACAAAATACTACAGGTGAGGCTTCACCAGACCAGAGCAGAGGAGCAGAATCCCTTCTCTCCACCTGCTGCCCATGCTGGTTTTGATGGAGCTCAGAATACAGTTGGCTTCTGGGCTGCAAGGACACATTGCCAGATCATGTCCAGCTTTTCATCCACCGACACCCCCAAGTTCTTCTCCACAGGGCTGCCCTCAATCCCATTGTCTCCCAATCTGTATCACATGGACTTTCTTCCACTCACAAATCTTAAACCATGAACACTGGTACTACCAGCACTGTCTGAATCCTGTTGGATTGTTCACTGTGAAGGTCTGGAGTAGCCATGGGAATGCCTGCAGGCAGTGACTGTGTGTCCAACCTTTCTGTGCCAGGCCCTGATTTAACTAATTCTCTTTGAATTCTACCTGAAATGTTATGCAGGCTTGGAAGTCCTACTGGGAGATTGCATTTAGGATCTGAGTTGTGTCAGTGTTTGAAAATCATTTCCCATCAAGATTAGAGGCATTGTGAATCACAGAATCACAGGACTAACCAGGTTGGAAAAAACCTTTGAGATCATCAAGTCCAACCTACCAGCCAACACCATCTAATCAACTAAACCATGGCACTAAGTGCCTCATCCAGTCTGATTTTAAACACTTCCAGGGCCAGTGACTCCACCACCTCCCTGGGCAGTCCATTCCAATGGCCAATCACCCTTTCTGTGAAGAATTTCTTCCTAACATCCAGCCTAAACCTCCTCTGGTGCAACTTGAGACTGTGTCCTCTTTTTCTATCACTGGTTGCCTGGGAGAAGAGACCAACCCCCACCTGTCTACAACCTCCCTTCAAGTAATACAAACTCAGGACCTAGGAGATAAAACTTGTTGTACTGGCTGTAGCCACTGAAAGATGATGGAAAATGCAGCAAAGTGAGCAGGAGGAGGGTCACATTAGCAGCAGCTTCAAGAAACACCCAACATCAGCCCAAGAAACACTTCTCCCCACCTTCCAACCCACACAGCACAGCTGGCAGCAGAGCCCCCATCCTCATGTTTCATTCTCCTCACGCAGGGAACACAGGGAGATTGGGAGTGACAACAGCCATATGATTGTAATTGAGCAGGGCTCTTTAGATGTTGTCCTGTTGGTAGGACCCTGGGGATCTCATTTTGTACTCCAGCTCGGCGCCCGGAGCGGCAAGTGCTGGAGATGAGAACTCCTTTGGAATAAAAATGCTGCTCCAGTACTTCTCAGTAGTTTCTCACTGGGCTTGACATTCTCATCTGCTCACTGCCCCTGGCAAACTTCTCTCGTGGTGGCTCTTCATCTCCCAGCTCCACACAGGGAAATTAAAAATCCCCATAATATTTTTCTTTAATCTAGTCCAAGCTGGGGGGCCGTTGCCTAGGAAAGCTTGAATGGATGAGGGGTGATCAGCTCACCTCCTTTGGTGAAACTCCCTCTCCAGTTAAACTCCTTCAAGCACACAAATAAAAGAGGAGCAGGGGGAAAAACAAATGAACAAAGAGCAAAAGTCCCAGCAGAGAAATACTCTGACTACCGCTGCTAAAGGGCAGAACAGGGGAGAATGCTTGGCTGCTTGCAAAGGGCAAACACATCTTTCCCCTGGTCCACTGTGGGTTTGGAAGAAAGATGAGAAGAAATCATCCTCTTGCCATGGCCTTGTGGTGTCTCAGCCTGCTGAGCCATTATATCCCAGTGCTTTGCCTGCTTCCCAAACAGGTGGTGAGCATCCCAAAGGCAAATATTTCAAAATTCCAAGCCTTAATCAGGTCCACGTTGGTGCCCTAAGAAAGTTTTTCCTGACAGATCTACAATAGCATCTCTGATTCAATTTAGTCTTATTAAAAAGGATTCCTATGTGGTTTTCCTTTAAAACCAGGTGGTGTCTGTGTCACAGCCACCTACAGGATAAGACTATTTGATGTTTTAGGATGACTTAGACAACCACTGATCCACCAAAAAGGAAGAGGTTGGACCCATAAAGGTCTGACAGGTGTTTCATCTAAAATTTCTACCAAAAAAAAAAAAACAACTATCAAACAGCATTTCATTCCTAGACACTGCTTAATATTTTCCCTACCCAAATCCTCTTTTTTCACACACCCTGAGTACACAGTTTGTGGGCTAACCAGAGGCTGAAAAACCCAGCACAGGCCAATCCATGAATACAGACTGAATTATAAGTTACTTTGAGGAAGAATGGCTATATTCAGTTACTTTGCTCCCCTCTATTATTGCCAACCAGCTCAGAGATGCTGCTGCCCTGCCTGATAAATTGTAGGACTTCACAGACACATTAACACAGCTAGTCTGTAGTCAGTGAGCAGACAATTGATTATATGTCAGAAAGTCACACACTGGGCAATTTTACTTCTAGGCTTTGCATCCATTTCTGAAAAACATATGTTACAAAGCAAAGAAATCAGAAGTGAGAGATAAGAGTTAGTCTGTGTGGTAGGAAGCAGCTTGGAACAGGCTGGGTCTCTTTCTCTCTGCTTTTGCACAGCACTAAGCATCTTGTTGGGATGCAGGGAGGAACAGAGCTGACCAGTCACTGTCTTGCAGCCAAGAAATACTGCTTCACAAAATGTGGGATTCCATCAAAACACAACAATTTGGCTCAAAAGCATGACTTCCAATGACATGACTTCCAATGACATTCTTCTACTTTCCACCAAGCCTAAGCAAACAGCTTGTTCTTCCCCCCCCCCCCCCCCCCCCCCTTCCTTTTCCAAACACCATTTGCAAATGCCATTTTAGCTGGAAGAGTTCTCATTCATGTCAAAACTGTTGTCATCTTTCCACGAGAGCTGTCACCTTATGTCAGACTCTGTGAAGACACTCAGGTAGGCTTGTTCCCAAGTCACCTGCTTCACATCATGTCATAGAGAAGCCAAATGCTGCAACCTTTTCAGGGAAGTAAGAAATGTGGATGTTTGATAACAAGTCCTGTCTTGTGAAGACTGCCTGAAATAAATCCTCATTGTCTGTATTGCAGTGAGGGCCTGGAGATCACAGTGAGGTTTGATGTCTTGTGCTACAGGCAGAACAAACCTGCAAGAAGCAGTACTACCAGCAAAGAGCTTGCAGGCTCATCTGACAAGACAAAGCACAGAGGGGAAAGGGAAGCAGGGAGAGGTGCAGTGACTCAACTGAAATCATACCTTGGGCCAGGTAGGAGCTGGAGGCAAACCAGAATTTCCAGATTCCCAGTCCAGAGATGGCATGATGGGTCTGATGGCTTCATCAAGGAGTGAATAAGGGAGGATGGTTTGCTCAGGTGATCACTTTGTCTCCTGAGACCAGGAGGAACAACCTGGCCTCTAACAGAGGTTCAGTTCTCTTTTACCTGTCCTGAGGAGTCTTTTGATGTCTCACTTTATAGTCTCTTCTCTGAGATATGCTACATCTATGTTCACCCTGCAGTCCACTATGCCTTTCTCTTCTTGCAGCTTCCTTCTTCAGGTTACCTCCAAAGCTGTGGTTAGACTGCAGAACCATTCTAAAGTCTGGAGCAGATTTACCAGCAGGGCAAAGCAGATCACAACAGACCTTCCCATACCCACCAGCCAAAACGACTTGGCTTTGAAAATCAAGGGGCACATGCCTGGGTAATGCTGCATTGGGTTACTGTGCTGAGATTTCAACAGAAAATATGGGAATGTCCCTTCACCCCCAACATGGCCCAGCCTTCACTGCACCATACAGCACACCAAACCAGCTCTGCCCCATCTGCCTTGGGGGCAGCTGAGAACAACCTGCCTTCCATATCTTCTCAGGAGAAACAAAAGGCTTTGCTTCTGCAGGCTGCAGTGGCTGAGCACACTGAAGAAGAGGATCAATACCTATTGATCATCACTGTTTCCTTCAAACATCCCCAGCCCCTGGGATTATATATCTGTTCTCCTTTCCTGGCCTGCTTTCCAAGGCTGGAGTTCACCTCACTCGCCCCCCAAAGAGAACTCCAGAATTGAGCTGCCAGGCAATGGGAATGCACAGACTGGAGGGATGGGGACAAGCAGGATTTTGGGCACCTGGGCTGATTTGCATTAGTTTCACCAGGACAAAATTATTCTGTAACCTGGCCGAGAGCTCAGCCTCTGCAGTGAAGGGGCAGGGAGGACACGTTGCAGACAGCACTCTTGCCCAGCTGTTTACCCCAACCTTGACCCTTGCCTGCTTGGGGAACCCTCTCTGAAAATATTGTCTACCTGCAAGAAAAGTTTCCTTCACCCCCAGCTCTGTGACTAGTGAAAACCAAAGAAACCACTGCTGACAAAGGACAGAGAGACAAAAAAGAAACCAAAAGAGCAGTACTCCAGATCTGAAACAGGCAGCACCTCTCAGACAGTGCAGCAGAAGCAGCAGGTCCTATCTCTGTCCCTTATTCGGTGTAAAACAGCTTTAGTAAGAAGTGGAAGAGGTGCTGCCCTGGGGCCAGCTATCCAGTAACCCCCACAGTCCGTTCAGTGGGAGTCCAGGACTTGCACTCCCCAGGACTTGTTGTCACCCCCATGAGCCGGCACTTACCCAAACCCCTCTGGGTTTAACCTAATTCAGCTCCTGTACTGGTGGAACAGCACTCAGACAGGCATGCAGTGAGTGCAGAGCACATTAGGATGCTTGTGCAAAGCAGGCAGCTTTTTGGGATCTACAAACCACCAGCTGAAGGCACATCTTGATTGCATCTTTTCAGATAAAAGCTTGGATCCGTTCCTCGTCTCCATCCTCCTCCCCACCCCCAGTGTTTACCACTCTCAGTGTCTGATTTAGGTGGTTTACTGTGGCTTTCATCTAATGCATCAGCATTTTTAAATTAGTCACAGGTGACTCACAGGGTTACAAGAATAATGTGAAATTACCAGACATACACAGCCCATATACTTTATTACCTCATTTTTGTATCTTCTTTATGGTCTGTGATAGCAATGACCTTATAGTCCGTGGCTGGAGAGCCAGTTAAACTTGTTCTCTGTCAAAATGGTAATTAAAAAATTCCTATAGGGTAGGAAGCAAACCTTTACTCTCCAATATATTACTCCTTCCAACAAGGCCCCTGAATGAGGATTGGAGAGCAACAGAAGCCAAAGACCCCCAAAGTCTCCATTGAATGTGCTTATCAGCCCAGCAGCACTCAGTCATCTGCAGTAATATTTTAAATAAATATGTATTAGGCTTAAGAGTACACAACCTATGGCAGAGCCAGAAAAACACAGCAGTTTCTCTTTGGCCACTGAGCAACATTTGGTCTGATTGAGAAGAAAGAAAGACAGAAAGAAAGAAAGACAGACAGAAAGAAAGACAGACAGAAAGAAAGACAGACAGAAAGAAAGACAGACAGACAGAAAGACAGACAGACAGACAGACAGACAGACAGAAAGAAAGAAAGAAAGAAAGAAAGAAAGAAAGAAAGAAAGAAAGAAAGAAAGAAAGAAAGAAAGAAAGAAAGAAAGAAAGAAAGAAAAGACAAATACATTAAATACATTTAGCAAACAGTCTGTATTGTTTTGCTTTCCAATGAAGATGACAGCTTAACTTTCTCCTTCCTTTTTAAAATCCCCTCACCCTTTTTTTCCCCCCTAAACTTGCAACAGTCAGATCGGAGAAAAAGAGGATAAAAAAGAAGGGGAAATTTTGGCAGCTGGTGTCAGGAGAGAAATAGGAACAAAACAGAAAATGTAATTATTTGTTGGGGAAGGGAGGGAGAGGAGTCAGATTTTATCTCCCCAGAAACTGCAGCCAACCCTTGTTAACTAGTTTCACACAGGTATGTGCTTAGGACTGGACTTGTCTGATTGCCCAGGACCTTTTCTATTTCCCCTCTGTCAACCCAAGAGCAACATTAGCAAAACTCACCTGGCTTTTGGTGTCAGGAGCAGAGCTCAGGGCACAGGTGAGCAGGTCTTGAGCACCCAGCACTGCAGCTCTGTCCCCAGGTCCTCTGTGGGCAGCACAGGTCCCAGCCTTGCAAGGCACCGGGAAGAGGAAATGCTTCATCCCTATCTGAAGTTCCAGGAGCTCTGGTTTGGGAAAGCAACTCCAAAAAGCAGTGGAGAAATCCCTGAAAATATTTTACCCCACTATTCTCCCTGCCTTGATATTCTAGACACAGCCCTTTTTCCACCACCCCACCCAAGGAGGTTTTCCCTGGGGTAAGTGGGTCACACCAAATCTTCCAGCACCTGATCCTCACTGGGTGAGAAGTGCCAGGTGCCAAGAGCTTTTATTACTGGTTAGAAACACATTTCCAGAAGCAGGAGAAATGCTGTATGGATCTCATCTTTTTTTTTTTTTCCTCTCCTCCTTCCCCATTCAGATTCCTTTTTATTGGTGTCATTTACAGGTTACTAACCAAGTTGAAACATTCAAGCTGAAAGTCCAGCAGTTAAAAAGCAGCAAGGCATTCAAAGCCTGCTTCCCAGGCAATTTTTTTAAAGTGCTGCACTAAGGAAATGTTCAGGAGAGTGAAGCTTTGCCTTTTACACATCCCAGCAGACTTACACTTTCTAATAGGCCTGTCTAAATCAACAAAATATTCCCCAGCCAGGCCCAAGAGTCGTCGAAAAATGGCTGGAAGGCGACTGATGCAGCCACAACTTTCCAGGGGAAGTTAATGAACTTTTAAAAACATTTTGGAAAGTGATGTATGCACAAGTCTCCTTAGTGTATCACAGTTAATATAATGTGCTCCATTCCCTGGGGGAGACTCTGTCTGAGTTGTCAGCTGGAAGGTTGTTCCTCTGCAGCTTTTTTTTTTATTTTGTGTACACAGTCCTCTCTCTCTGTCTCTCCTTTTGTTTTGCAGGGGGAAGCGAATGCAACCAAGTCCTGTTTGTATAAATTGTGTGCTTCAAAGAATTTGAAGGGCAAATGAGAGTGGTGAGACTCTGGAATGGGTTGTCCAGGGAGGTGGCCAGCCTGATGTAGTGTGAGGTGTCCCTGCCCATGGCAGGGGGCTTGGAACTGGCTGATCCTTGCGGTCCCTTCCAACCCTGACTGATTCTATGATTCTATGAAATTAACTGAAGGGGAAAAAAGAAAAAGTCCATCTGGCTGAGTGAATGGAGGGATCATGGTGATGCTCTAGACATCACTGGTGGGGCTGAGCATCTTGGGGACATGCAGCTGCACACTCATGTTCATGTGAGGATATGTATCTCTGTACCCACACATGAGCAACAGGAATCTCTGCTGCAAGGAAGTAGTGGGTGGACTCCTACACCACAGGCCAGCAAGTCATGGACTGGAAACCCAAAGACTCCAGTGCAGGAGTCCTTTCTGGCACATGTCAGGATGACCTGAAGCTCACCAGGTTTATCTTACCATAGACCAGCAATAACCTAAGAAGAAATGGGGAAAACGGGGGATCAAAGACAGAGCTTCACTGATCCAGGAGGTCACCACTCATCCAGCTCCACTCTTTCAAAGATGGGCTACAGCATAAGCTCAGCATCCTGTCTGCAGGAAGCCCAGTCCACCATCTCTCTCCAGACAGCCCTGTGTTCAGTTTTCTCCAGCCTTAGGAAGATGAGTTCTACTCTGAGGTTAAATGTCTTTGATTTCCAGATACTGTTGTCCAGCTCTGGGTGTCCTTCTGAATTCTTCTTCAAGCTTGCTCTCCCAGCATGTCCAGACTCAGCACAGCTCTCCTCCCAGAAGGATGTCTTCCCTGTCCCAGCTGACATTACCTACCTTTTAAGTGACCTGAAGATTATATCTGAAGGATTTTTTCCCCATGGCATTGCAGTGAGAGCTCAGCTTGAGAGGTTATCACAGATGACCCTGAAGTCATTCCTCAGGACACTGCTTTCAAACAGAGCTTTGCTTTTCTCTAAGTACAGCCTTGCATTCTTCACTCCCAGAGGGATTGCCTTCAATTTAGCTGGACTAAAAGCATCCTGCTGAACCATGACCAGTTAAGTACCCAATCCATATGTCTCAATATGAATAACTCAGATCTCCCTTATTTGCTAGCCTGCACATTTCTGTGTCATCTGTAACACTGTAAGAGGTTCCTCACCCTTATATGTTCTGTGCCACTGTGAGATGGCTTACACAAAACCTTAAACAGTGGTGGAGCAAGGTCAGTCTCTGGGGAGGCCACTTTGAAATAGCTCTCATGCCTTGGAGTCATGGCATGAAAGGCTTTCAAGATGCAGCAGGGACCTGGTCCCTCTAATTGTTGTCCCCTTGATGCAACATGTATGCTTTCAAAATGGAAACAGAATTGACTGTCATAGATGATATTTCTTGAAGAATTTTTATTAATCATATCAATATGGTTTTCTTCCTGTCCTGGTTTAAACCCGCCTGGCAGCTCAGCTCCACACTGCTGTTCACTCACTCCAGTGGAATGGAGGAGGTAATAGGAAGTGTAAAATTAAGGAAACTTGTGGGTTGAGATGAAGACAGTTTAATTGGTAAAACACAAAGCAAAGGAAGGAATTCATTCACTACTTCTCACTGTCAGCAGGTGTTCAGCCAACCCCAGGAAGGCAGGGGTCCATCATGAGACCTGAGAAGCCATAACTTCAAACATAGTATCATAGAATGTATTGGGATGGAAGGGACCTTCAACATCTCCCCTTCCAACTTCTCCCCCCCAGCTTTTATTGATGAGCATGACATCACAGGGTATGGAATATCCCTTTGGTCAGCTGGAGTCAGCTGTCCCAGCTGTGTCCCTTTCCAACTCCTTGTGCACTCCCAGTCTGCACTCTGGTGGGGTGAGATGAGGGGCAGAAAAGGCCTTGACTCCATGTGAGCATTGCTCAGCAGTAGCTAAAACATCCATTAACAACATTGTTTTCAACACAAATCCAAACACAGCCCATATCAGGTACTGTGAAGAAAATGAACCCTATCCCATTCAAGACACTTCCTCAACCCCAGTCTATTATCAGAAGATATTAGCAGATTGTTTTCAGTCTGCCCTGACTCACCCCATCTAAGAAGCATTCAAAAGTTTCTCCAATTCTGAAGGAAGGTTCGCTAATATTTGGCAGGCAAATAGCAGAGGGAAATCAATAGGGGGAACTAAAGAAGATTATGGTTACAGGTCATTTGTTTACACAGCTTTGCTAGTGACCTGACCAGGGGAAAGTTAATATAAGCTTGAAGTTTTGGAAACCAGAAAATGTTCATGTGTTCAAGGAGTCCAGGAATCAGAGCCTGTGAGAAAGGACACACCAGAGGAATGGCCAGGAGAGAGAGATTTTAACTATCCAGTGTTAACTATTTTATGCTTGGTCAGAACTTCAGCAACAAACCAGACACTGCTTTGGAGTACCCAGCTTCAGGAGAGTTTTGGATGTAAATAAACATAGAAAAAAACAGAAAACCTGTACAAATAGGAAGCATTACTTGGAGATCAGCATTTTAGTTAAAATCTCTATCCATACTCCACTGTTTGCTGTGCTCCTATGCTCACCTCATTTTCCATCTTTCTAAAAATCACAGAATCATAGAATGCTTTGGGTTGGAAAGGATCAAAATGCTCACACAGTTCCATGCTATTCAGAAGTTTACTTGAAGTTTGTTATCACAAATCTTTTGCTGAACATGAAACATCTGGAACAGACAAATATAGCACAGTTATGGAATGTCCTTTGTATAGCACACCGTGGAAGGATCAAATCAGCTTGGACCTGTCTGTCTTTGAAAGTCTCTAGGGAAAGAGTAGGGATGTGATGTCTAAAAGCTCATCAGTGGCTCAAAGAAGATAAACAAAGACCAGGTGTCCATGGCCTCCACCAGTGCAGGAATTAGAGACCAACAAGTAAAACTAACAGGCAGATGGCTTAAACAAACAGAAGGATGTGGTTCATTAACCAACGTGCAGTGGAGCTGTGGAGCTCCTTGCTGCAGGATGTTGTGGATGCTAGAAATGCACAAGGGCTCATAAAAGAATGATGCAAGTCTCCCTGCCCCAAATTCATCAGGATTTTTACACTCTACCTCAGAAAGACTTTATACAACATGTTGCTAAAGCTTCAAGTGTCCTATGGAAATATATCTTCTTGGTTTTCAGCTTCCGCAGGGATAAATGCTGCTCAGTCATCACACCACTTCCATGTCAAGGAAACCAGTGTCACCACAAGAAAAAAGACTGTAACTCTTTAGACTAATGCTAGTGCCAAGAAAGCCTCCAGATTCTCCTCTCTGTGCCCTGGGCAATTGCCTTCTGACATCAGTGGAATGTGAAGCCTTGGAGGGGACAGAAGCTGTTTTATTAATATTGAAAAACCTTTACAGCAATGGATTCCTCCTGAACTGGTGATCCTTGCCCCCAGATCCCAGTAATTCTTGGTGGCAACTAATAGGTCCATAATGCACTGGCAATAAGGTGAATGGCAGTGCTGACTTAACAGTTGGACTCAATCATAGAATCATAGATCAGCCAGGTTGGAAGAGACCTCCAAGGTCCTCCAGTCCAACCTATCCCCCAGCCCTATCCAATCAACCACACCATGGCACCAAGTGCCTCATCCAGGCTTTTCTTGAACATCTCCAGGGATGGCGACTCCACCACTTCCCTGGGCAGCACATTCCAATGGGCAATCACCCTCTCTGTGAAGAACTTCTCCTAACACCCAGCCTATATATCCCCTGGCACAGCTTGAGACTGTGTCCTCTTGTTCTGGTGCTGGTTGCCTGGGAGAAGAGACCAACCCCCACCTTGCTACAGCCTCCCTTCAGGTAGTTGTAGACAGCAATGAGGTCCCCCTGGAGCCTCCTCTTCTCCAGGCTTAGAGGTCTTTTCCACCCTAAAAGGTTCTCTGACTGATTTGAGCAACAGCTTGTGTTTCTCAACACTGCAACGAGTTAGCTGGAGAAGGTTGGGTTGTTACCCTCCTCTTGGGTTGCTCCCCTAAGGCACAGGTCTTGGAGTCTGGAGATTCTCAGATAATATTTTCCTCCGTGTTGTCAAGAGAAGCTTGGGACAACTAGGTATTCAAAGATGAGGCACCAGGACATTTAGGTTGCTCCAGTATCTCTGTGCTGCTCTCTGAAGGACCATCACATGGGATCCATTCACTGACTTCTCTCTCTGTCTTCCAGGGAAGAGGCAAATCATCCTATTTCAAATACTCGACTTTCTCCAAAGAAAACACTATTAATACCAGATTCATATGTCTACACTAGAAAGGACTAATGTTGCCCCAAACTTCTTAAGCCTCTTCTAATTGTTTATTCATTTGATGTAAAATGTCCAGGTTCTGAAGCCAGGCTCATGGGCTGCTGTCTCATCATCATTCTGGTCCCACTTCATCCCAAGAGGAGAACAACTGCATGGCACAGCATGTCACCTCTCCAACAATGTAACTATGTGAGCTGGATGCAGGCAATCCCTGGTCTGGGATGGGGATTGTGAAGGTTAAGCACAGGAAAAAAAAACAACCAGACACTGAGGCAATCAAGAGGTCTCAGCTTGTTCACAGGAAATCCACAAGCAAGAGAGGGAAATGGGGGCAAATTCCTGGGATAATTGCCTAGATTTCATTATTAAGAGAACATGGTGTTGCATATCTGACTTAAGCCCCAGCATGGTGTTCTTTCTGAGGGCTTGGTTTTGATGGGAACTTCATTGGAACAATTCTGGAGAGGCAAAGGAGAAAGCCTCAGGTGTCTGTGTTAGGCAGCTTGACTGGGAGACAATGCACACTGGTCCTGCACAGCCAGCACACACAGGCATGCCCTTTCTGATGGCTATTCACAGCAGGAATTTGAATCAGGCTCTGGAAAGACTCTCTCCTTGCTGCTGACCTACCTAAGCTACCCCTCTCCATCCTGAGACCTTCAGACTTGTCAGGCTTATGCCTTGAATTCTGTTCTGTGGCCATCAGAGATAAAAATGTCCACTGAACTTCCAGGCAGGGCAGAGAGGTCATCCCTTGCAGCTCTAGAAAATGCCACATTCCAAAAGTCTTGTTTTCATTCCAGTGTAGGAGGAAAACAAGTTTGGAAAGTCTCAAGGTTGTCTACTGTCCTGGTCTAATGCCATGCTGGTTTTTTCCTCATGCAGAAGCTGATCTCACTCCCACTGCTCATCATCAGTCTGCAGCTGTATTTGCAGAGGTCTAAGTCTTAGCAGCCACCTTCATTTTGCTACCCCTGAGAGCTGCAGCTGGGCAGCCATGCTAGGTACTAGTTAAAATGTTGCAGAGGCAGCTTTGGAGAAGGAACCTGTCTTGATGAATATTGAAAAATGATGACCTCTTCAGGGTTCCTGGAGCATATCCTTGCATGAAGAGTCTATCATAGAGTAGTTGTTGAATTAAATCACATGGGCAGAGCTGACAGAGGGGCAGAGCATTGCCTCCATAGTGAGAGCTGACATTGGGTCCTTCTACTCCACACCATGATCAGGGTGAGAACAGAAGATCACACAATCAGTGTAACAGCAGCTGCTAGGAGCAGCACAGCTGTTAACTGCTGCACCCATCCCGGGTCATGGTGTCCAAAACCAGGGATGGATTAAACAGAGTTAAGAGTTTGTAGTTCAGGCACTGTCAGTGAGTTTTTGGCTGCAGGGTGGACACAGTTTGCCCAGGGGAACACAACTGAATGGCTCCCAGATGGCCAATTTGAACTTCTGCCTGAAACAGACAACAAGCTCCTGAACTCAGCTGGGAGTGCACATCCCACACTCTGCTGTGGCTGTTGACAACCTCTCTGATAACAAGCCAATGAACTTGGGGCTGGAAGCTGCACACAGTTTGGAAATTGCTTCAAAGCCATATTAGCAATACTGTGTGCAAACCAGACACCTGCTTCCCTCCCCAGTGCTGCATTCAGCCAGATGTTGGGCTGGGGGGCATCAACCCAACTGCAACAAGCCCAAGCAGTGCAGGTCACTCAGGATCAATCCCTTCTCATGGAGGCATGAACATAATGGGATCTCCCAGATCAGCCCATTCTTCCCCAGGTCCTCATGCTTGGCTTGGTAAGCAGCCTGGTGAGCTGGGCTTATCTTGGATCACAAATATCTCCCTTTCTCATGTGGTGTTCCCAAAGATCAGGGATAAGCCCTCCAGGCTTCACTTCTACTTCACATTGCTGAAAAGCAACAATGAATGTCAATGCACTTAGGTGCAGGCAATACCAAATTGAAAGGGCAAGCCAGCAAGGCTCAACCTGATCTTTCAAGCCTGGGTGACTCTAAACTGTGAGTCTGGAGGACCTTTCAAACCTGGGTGGTGACTGTAGATGAGATGCTGGTGGACATTTCAAGCCTGGGTGACTGTAGCTGCTACATTGGAGGACTTTTCAAGCCTGGGTGACTGTAGCTGTGACTCTTGAGGGGACCTTTCAAGCCTGGGTAGTGACTGTAGCTGTGACTCTGGAGCAGGATGAAACCCGATTCGTGATTTTCAGAAGCATTCTGCTGATAATGGCAGTTGCTCAAAGTTGCTGAATGAATGCAGACAGTGGTGCTCTGCTTCCCAGATAAAAAGTGATTAAAGTCTCCTTAAGAGCTTCTAAATCTGCTCTTCAGAAATTCCATTAAGCAATCTAATTAGCTAATTCTATTAACTGATTAGGTGATATTAATTAGTTAATTTAGGGGGGAAATTTATAAAGCTATTGAAGGATATACAGAAAAAGGAGGGAGACTTTTGGCCAAGAGCTTCCTTTCTTCACCCCCACAGTGCCTTAATTAGAAATTTTAATTAGCCATATGCTGGGGGTAGGGAATTGCTGATGGACCTCTGCTTTCCCCATTCTCTCTCCTGCTAGTCATGCATCTCCTAGTAATTCATGATGTCCAAAGCAACTGCAGAGGTTGGAGGTTTGGCTTTTGGGGATGTGCTCTTCCATATTCTTTTAGTCCAGGCTGAACTGCACAGTGCACCAGACTATGGATTTAGGGGACTTAAAAGATCCCCAAAATCTGTTGCTTAGGACAGCACACTACTGGGCCACTCCAAGGAGCTGTCTTGGAGCCCCCAAAAATATTTTGCAATTTGCAATGATGCCTGTAGGCAGTGAGACCCCAGGCTCTGGTTCCTACTGCTACATAAGGAGTCTCCGGCCTGTGGAGTGGCAGGGCTGCAGGGGAGCATTAAGAGCATGGGGTGGCTTGTGGGTGGTGTGATACAAGGATGAGCCAGTCCCCAGGCACATTCCCAGAGGTCCTGGATGAGGACTCAGTCCTGGCAGCTTTCCACAGCATTGACCAGATTGGAAACTTGGCCATCGTTGCTGCTGATACCATCATTTCAGCTCCTGACAAACACTGGCACTGGTGCAATCAAGCCTGCAAAGCCTCCTGGCCTCAAATGAAGTGTAGGAGCTCTGAACATGCCAAAATGTCTCCTACTCTATCCCAGGTACACATGAACCCAGAGTACCCTGAGTCTGTCACCAGTTACATACAGATCTAGCAGGAGGAGGGGCAAGAAAGTTCCCAGACACCTGTAGTGATTTCTCCTGACAGGCACCCATGGAGAAAAGGCTCAGGACACTCCAGGCACATCTCTAAATACCTTTTCCACCTTTGCTTACAATGTCCTTTCTCCAAACACAATGATTCATGAAGGAATGGGAGTGAATAGAACCATCCCAAGGTCCCAAATTCTCTGGGAGCTCCTGAGTTAATTGCATGCCAGCCACTTCAGTCAGACTCTCCTGTACATTGCTTCAGTAACTAAGAAGGGCAAGTGTAGAGGTTGGGAAGCTGCAAACCAAGGAACAGGGTCAGACAATTGTGGAGAAGGATCAGCTGCTGCAAGTCAGAGCCTTTGTACTGGGAACTCCTTGGGGCAGAGTGGTCTCATGCATCAGTTCTGCAGCAGCTTCAGAAGACCCTAAGGAAAAAATTCTTCACTTTGAGGGTGCCTGAGCACTGGAGCAGGCTGCCCAGAGAGGTTGTGGAGTCTCCTTCTCTGGAGGCATTCAAAACCCACCTGGACACTAGGATTTACTCTAGGTGATCCTGCTCTAGCAGGAGGATTGGACTAGATAATCTTCAGAGGTCCTTTCCAACCCCTACCATTCATTCTGTGATTCTGTGATTCTCCAGGATGAGTTGCTGTCACAAAGCAAATGAAGATGGAGTCCTGGACTATGGTGGCTCCATTAATATTAATGCTGTCAATGCTACTGCTAAAAGCAGCAGTGCCACTGGCTGTGTCCTCACACATCCACCCATAGCAGGTTTCTGATACCAAGAAGTGTCAGCTTTGAGTGTCAATGTTGAAGTTTTAGGCTTTCCAATTATGCTTGCACCATGCTTTCAAGTCTTCTGCAGCAACCAAAAGATTCACAAGTTTTCAAACTAGAAGGTGAGGATTCATTAAATCCCAGGAACTGGGGCAAAGCCCAAAGGATGAGATGACTCAGCCAGACCCCTGGCAACACTACACAGCACTGCCTTTCATCCTGATGGGAGATGAGATTAGTAAGTGTCCTGGCAGGGGAAGAAGCTATGCCATAGCCTCCAAGATCCCAAAGTGACCTCCTTTGCAAGGCATTCATCTTTGCATGAGACTTTATGACCTCAGTCACAAATTCTTCCTGAAAAGCAGAAACTGCATCTCTCATGTGTGGTGTTAAACACATGATTACCCCTGGACTGGGAACAAGAAAGCCCAAAGAGCCTACCAGCTGCTACATAATAAAGTTCCTGCCCTTTCAGGAAACAATATTAGCCATAATGAACTGATCTTAAGGTTGGCATGTATAATTAACATATATCACGAGCTTTCTCTAATGGCTAGCCCACCTGCCTCCCAAGATACAACCCTAGGTGCTTGCACACTTGAGGAGAAATGTTCACCTTCATGAACCACACAGTTCCCACCTCCTTCACCCTGATACCAGTGTAATGACAACAGGCTGGGAGCAATAAGGACAGGGTAAAGAAGAGCTCTTGACCTGAGTAGCAAAAGGTACATGGGAGACAGCCAAAGAGGCCGAATGGCTTTGAATTCTCCTTCTGAAAGGAGAGAATTCTCAGAGGATAGGATATTAGAGGTTGTAAAACCATGAATAAGAAGATCAATATGAATGTTGAAGAGTTGTTCATTATTTCCCATGCCAGAGGACCCAGGAGCACGCAAAAAACTTGCAATTAAGCACATTCTAAGAAACATGTTTTCCCAGCACACATAATTCATCCATGAAACTCATCGCTGCAGGATATTGTGAAGGCCAAAAGTCTAAGTGGCTAAGTGGAGATTTGAAGAGTTATGGTGGATATATCATAATAGAATGGTTTGAATCTGAAGGGACCTTAGAGGTTATCTAGTTCCAACCCCCCTTGCCATGGTCAGGGACACCTTCACTAATCAGGTCGCTCAAAGCTCCTTATCAATAAGAGGCTACTGAAAACCTTGGTCTGAAAGCTTCAGGGGCCCTCAGCTAGTGGCTAAAGCAGAGCAGGGATTTTCAGAAAGCCCAGGGAAAGGAGATGGTGGTCTTCATGGGCTTCACCCCACTACCATCCTCTTTCTTAATGCCATTCCCCACTGAGCTGCACCGAGCTAGCTGCAGCTGGGTGTGTACTTTTGAGAGGATCCCTGGAGCAGCAGAAGTTGGTACTAAAGTTCAGCTGTAACAGGAGCTTTGTTTAGCGGTGCCGGGACCAGAAGGTCAGCAGCAGCTGCTCTGCCAGGGTTTAACACTTTGTTCACCTCTGCGCGCTCGCCCGTGCAGAATTTCCTGTTCCCCAGGCAGCGCAAGGAAGAAGCTTCTTTTGAGTTTGTTAGCCCTGTGCTTCATCACTTTCAACTCTGTGATAACCTTGAGCAGCAGCCTGCATGGAGCTCTGTTGCTCTCCAATACAGCAGCCAGCAGCAGCTCTTTTCGAGTGCTGTGCTCAGTTTTGGGCCCCTCACTACAAGAACATCGAGGTGCTGGAGCGTGTCCAAAGGAGAGCAACTAAGCTGGTGAAGGGCCTTGAACACAAATCTTATGAAGAATGGCTGAGGGAACTGGGGTTGTTTAGTCTTCAGAAGAGGAGGCTGAGGGGAGACCTCATCACCCTCCACAGCCACCCCAAAGGAGGGTGGAGCGAGGTGGGGCTCACTCTCTTCTTAAACGCAACAAGCGACAGGGCAAGAGGAAACAGCCTCAAGTCATGCCAAGGAGGGAGTCAGGCTGGATATTAGGAAAAAATTCCTTCACAGAAAGGGTTTATCAGGCATTGGAACAGGCTGCCCAGGGAGGTGGTGGAGTCACCATCCCAGGAGACATTTAAAAGACACGTAGACAGGGTGGTGGTGTCTTAGCAGTAGTGGTGAGATTGAAGGCTCTAGGTGAGGGGTGGACTTGGTCTCTTCCAGCCTCAATAGTTCTATGATTCTATGATTCAGTCCTTTTTCTCTAGCAATCCCAGGTGGCAACAGGATATTTCCCAGCCTGGGGTTTTTGCAAGTGCTGTTCAGATGTGGATGGTTCTGGAGAGCCAAGGGGCTGCCCCACAGCCAGAGTACTTAAATCAGGACAGGGCAGAAGTACTCACATGAAGTCTCAGATTGCAGGACATCAGCAGAGCAATGCAGTGTCTCACTGCTATTTCCCAGTGCAGACTCCACTTAGTCTAGACTTTCCTAAGCATCTGCAGGGCTGGGGGATGCATGTGTTAACCTGACTGAAGCCAGGTGTCTATAAATGAGCAGATGAATCTCTATGAGGCCATTATGTGAAGTGGCCTGTGTGCATGATGGACAGCCAGGAGTTTCTTGAGTGCCAGACTCGATCCTGCATCCTGGCACCATTCTGGCTGCACCAGCCAGCATGGTGAGGATGAGCCTCTTCTCCAGCTCTGAGGACACAAGTTGCAGCAGCACAGTCTACATCTCTTCTGAGATGTTCTTGTCCTCCAAAACAGGACACCCACACTGCTGCTGCCTGCTGGGGCTGTCTCCAGCCCCTGATAACTCACAAATTATGCCTGGGCATCACCTACAAAATGCCAGTAGGGCCAGGCCAGGGACTGTGCTTATGGATAGTGTTGTGCTGCCATGGAAGTCCGTGCTCAAGACCTGAGTAGTTCACAGCTGAGAGGTAGCTGATGCACACAACCTCCCTGGTTCCTCTTGGCCCTAAAGATCTCCATTCAGGCTGGCAGTATGAGCACTTCCAGCAGCTCCTGAGCAGCCAAACCGTGCTGCAACAGGCCTGCTAAAGCCTCAGCTCAGCTCTTGTGGCTCTGCTTCCCCCAGGGCAATGATGTCTCCAGCTCTGGCAGCACGCCATGTCCTGTACTTACAGCCAAGGCATCTTGAAGGAGAGAAAACTACAACTTCCCAAGCACTCACCCACCCTGCCAGGCCCAACAGCACGTGCTGAGCTGCTGAGCTGCACTCTGGGTCAGCTTGTCTCATATCACAGCTCTTCAGCAGCCCCTGCCTGATCATTCAGTCAGTCACAGGAGTTATGGCCTTAATTTATGCATCTGTGTAGTGGTGAGAGCCTTTCATTCACTGAGCTCTTAGCTGAACTGCTGTGATCCTTTGAGCAGAAACTTCAAGGAACTCCAAATACTTAAAAACTTCCCCTGCTTTGCTGTTTAGTGCAAAGCTGAATCAGTGCACTCAGACAAGAGCATCATAACATTGGCCATGCCACATGCAGGGTTCCTCATATCATAAACTGGCAATAGTCACTGCCATCGTGTGTGTAAGCTCTGGGAGTTCCATGCTTTTTACATAAAATGCTGGAGGACTCTTTGTGCCCACTCAGAAATGGCTTGGAGGATTTGGACAGTGCTGGCCCATCAACAGATGCCAGTAGATGATATCCCACAGAGGCTTTGTGGACAGGCATGCTCAGAAAGTAAACACACAAAGGCTGCTTCCCCTCATCACCAGCCCTCCTGCTTGCTGTCACATGAGCTAAAAGCTTTCATGTGCACAAATGCTTTGGCATTTTAATTTCTGTCCAGATGCCTATCACAAGCATTTATCAGAGCAGATTTCCACACCCCAATACATTAGAAGAGGTACAGTAGAGCTGTTGAAGGGAACAGTCCTAAATAATTATCCCTGCCACTTTGGAGATGCTCAAGCAATGTGATACAGCCACAGCCAAGCAGTTCATGTGCAAGTACCACAGCAAGTCTCCATCTGCACACAGCCAAAAGTAGGAAAAAAGCCTTTTATATCTGAGTGGAAGCTGTTTCACTTGCTGAAGCTGTGGAAGGGAGGCAGGGTCATGTGGGGAATGACACAAGACATCTCCTCTGCCAGCTCCACCATGAGCAGCTGTGGCCATGGCAATTCAAGCCCTAGCAACTCTGACACTTTGCAACACATAGGACCAAATTATCTGCAGAAGTAAACAGGGCTTGGCTCCATCAGAATTACACCAAGGGGCAGTTGTGATGTCTTTTCTGAGGAAGGTGGTGGGAGAAGGCAGATGCCCTTACCTGATTTGAACCAGATCCTCCACCACTGGCAGTCTCTGTGGTAATGTATAGCCTTGGGCCGAGCCAAGAAACCCTATCTGCCACTGGGATCTCCAGCTGTTCCTTCACTGCCATCTTAAAACCTGCTTTGTACACCTGCTTGTATAATCCAGTTCCATGTAGAAACAGCCTTCTTGGCCATCCCCAGAGATCAGTTTTGCCCTGAAAAATGGAGCTGGCTAGCCCTTATAATTGTAGCTAATATGGTTAGCATTGGCTGCCTGCTCCTCTAGGTGTATTAGTGTGCTTCTTGCTCTGAAGTTGTTGGGTTTTGAGCCTTGCAACTGTTTTCTCCTTCACTGTTCAGTGGTCAGTAAATCCACAGAGAGGTGCAAGCCAGGAGAGGATGCAGACTCACTTTTCTGCATGGGTACTCAAGGTGATCAAGTCTGGCTCTTGTAGCACCGTGGGCTGGGATGGGAATGCAGATGGGACGCCAGGACAGAATGCAAAGATCTTTCTCTTATGATCCTCTAGAAACAGATCTATCCTTAGTCTGAGACTGTCCTTAGTCTGAGTTAGAATAAACCTAAATCTGCTCAGTGATTTTACTTTTCTTTTAAGTCCCTCCTAAGTAACTGCTTTCAGAAGTTAACAGCATGTTTTCATAGGCAGCATCTGCTTCTGGGAGTGATGGTGCTTGATGTTTAGTTACTACCAAGGATAGGTGTGCAGAACAGCTCTGGCTTATACTTGCTCCTGTGGAGACTAAGGTCACTGCTAAATCTTTTCCCCCCTGTTGGGACTGCAGTAAGTAAGAGATCACACCTACAGGGAGGATTGGACAGGACAGGTGACCCTAAACTGGCCGACCAGGGATTCCATTCCCTGTATGTCATATTCAGCACAAAGCTGAGGGATCATGAGGGTCAAGTTCTCTTCTTCAATGGCTGTTGTACACGGACAACTCTGTCCATTCTGCCTTTGACCCCAATCCCTGTGTTCCTGAATCTAGTTCTGGAACCCATCTCCTGAATCCAGTTCCCACCTGCTGCTGAGTCCCTCCTGGAACTTCCTCAGTGCCTCTCACAGCAGCAGTGGTGACAGTGACATGGTTGTCATCAGTGTGGTTGGGTTTAATTTTGGTTTTCTATGTATTTGTGTATATTTAATTTTATTACTATTTTCATTAAAGTAGTTCTAATTTTCTTTTTCAATCTATCAGTCTCTGCCCACTATGAGGAGAGGCTGAGGGAGCTGGGACTGTTTAGCCTGGAGAAGAGAAGGCTCAGGGGAGACCTCATTGCTGTCTACAACTACCTGAAGGGAGGTTGTAGCCAGGAGGGGGTTGGTCTCTTCTCCCAGGCAACCAGCACCAGAACAAGAGGACACAGTCTCAAGCTGCGCCAGGGGAGGTTTAGGCTGGAGGTGAGGAGAAAGTTCTTCACTGAGAGAGTGGTTGGCCATTGGAATGTGCTGCCCAGGGAGGTGGTGGAGTCACCATCCCTGGAGGTGTTCAAGAGGGGATTGGACGTGGCACTTGGTGCCATGGTTTAGATAGGCATGAGGTTTGGGTGACAGGTTGGACTCAATGATCCTTGAGGTCTCTTCCAACCTTCTTGATTCTTGATTCTTGATTCTTTTCCCTTTCTTTTCCCTTTGGAAAGGTAGAAGGGTCCATAGAGAGGTCTGTCAGCTCAGCCTTAACCCTTGACAGAGACATAACCACTACTTGTAAAAGCAAGAGTGACCTTTCAAGAAAAATTCAGGAATGATACTTATCCAGATCCAAGTGAAGGTCCCATAAGTAGGCTGTGATGACCATGATCACCATGTAGTTCTTACTTATGACAGTCCTTATAAGGACAAAACTTGATCCCCTCTGATCCTTACAGCCAACAGCAGCAAACTCAGGACCAAACAGAGGCCAGTTTCTATCCTGCTCTCACCTTTACATTCTTCCTTTTCCCCAAAATCCATGGAAATAATTCCATGATACAGTAACATAAAGGGGAATATGATACTGCAATTTCCTGTGGAGAAGCAGCTGTATGTCAATTACCAGCTACCTTTAAGCCAGGAAAAAGTCTCTGAATTTAAGAGGAGAGACACCAATAAAGTCCTACTGGGACAGACTCTGCAAATAAAAGAGTGAACGTTTTTGCACAGTTTCTTTTGAAACCACAGAAGAGCAGTGCTGGGCAGGAATAGAGCTTTCTCTATGATTCACTGGAGGACTCAAAAACTCCAGAGGAAGCATACCCTCCTCCAATGACTGACAAAAGACCAGCTCTCCCCCATTTCTCACTGGTTGGAGTGAAGTCAAAGCAGATGTGGTGACCCACAGAAAGTCATGCTTAGAGATGGCTGCAGTAAGCCAACACATCACCGAGAGTCTGGCTGCTCGATGTCCAAGCCCTTTCCAAGAGCTGTAGGAAGGCTGTTCCCCAGAAGAGTTCTCAGCTGGTCCATTGGCTGCAGGTTCTTCTCCTACCCCCCGTGGTGGGCTGTATTAAGTAATATAAGGGACATCTGCTGTCTGTGGTTTGTTTTCTTTCATCCCTTCCCAAGGCGGAGACCAGCCTGGCAGGAAGTCCAGCTCCCTTTGCATTGTTTTGGCTCTCCCTCAGGCAAAGAGGTGGAGAGAAGCCCCCCCCCCCTAGGTCACACCCAGCAGTTCCTTTTAGCAGCATATTGTAAATATTTGGGACAAAAGCCTTCTGGATCTACTCAAACTGGGCTTTTGCCAGTGCAGAAAAAGACACACATGCCAGCAAGTATTTTGTTTAACTCTGCATCCTGGCTCTTTCTTAACTCTCCAGGTACTTATGGGGATGAGAGATGATCTCAGGCCAAACAAAGTAATTCCATGGATCAGGCCCAGAGCCCCACAGTAACCAAGCATGTGACAAGCACTATTAATGCTTTTGCCCTGTTAACACCCAGTGCAATGCACTGGGTCACTTTCCTGCTTCTGGGGCAGAGTCCAAATCCCACCCAACCTAAGAACTCCAAAATGCCTACAGGTTTTGCAGCAAGAGAAAGATCCCACCTTCTGGATTCTTGCACACCACCTCCAAATAGGTGGGGTGGGGGGTGTGTGTCGGGGGAATATTGCTCTTTTCTGAGAAGACTTGGATGCAGCTACTTACTAGATGTAAGGGGATATTTATGCTGATTTGGATTGGCTTTCTATAGCCTGGAACCAGTCTTGGGACCTTAAGATATACCTTTCCTAGCAACAAAATGGGTTAGGGCAGCAGAGAGAGGGAGCAGATCCCAGTGTCTATACCAAGCCATTTTGACAAAGAGCTTAAACTCTCCCAGTAACTTCTTGTCAGTGAGCTCGTAGACCTGCCTTGTACTTTGTCTGCCCCTTGTCTTATTTGGTACCCTGTTCCTGTAGCATCAAAAGACATCCCCATAAGTGCTGGCAATGCAATAAGAGTGCTTCTTGGTGAAATGTAATTGATTTCACTGTCACTGATGCAGACACATCACTGGGGACCGAAGTAACTTCAAACCAGCTCAACTGATTAGGCAAAACAGCTGAAATGGATGTTAGAATCCAGTATGGGCCAGGGGTATTAAAAACAAAAAGCATGGCAAAGAATAAGAACACCAGCCTCCAGCTGTGCTGAAGGGAGAGGAATGAGGGGCAAATAAGGAACTTTTCCTTCATTTTATTCCGTCTTTGTCTCAGCTTCAGAGAAATGGAGAATAATGTGGGTTGTCTGGGACCTCGGGAGGTCTCTGGCTCAATGCTCTGATCAAAGCAAGTCTACATTCATTTCTGGTTGTTCAGGTCCTTACTCCAGTGAGTTTTGGTTATCTCTGAAGACAGAGACTTTTTACCCTCTCTGGGCTTCTCTTCTAATACTTCAGTGCTCTCATGAAGGAGGCACTTTGCATTATGTCCAAAAGGAATTTCACCTGCTGCAGCCTGTGCACATTTCATCTTATTTTGTGTTCTACTTCTTCTCAACAACTCTCCTTTAGGTAAAAAGCTGCCCCCTCCTTCTGCCTTCTGTTCTCCTGACACCTTGAAAATCCCTTTGACCCAGGGTGAAACATCTTACTTTGGCATCTAATAAGAAAAACAGCAGACACGAGTGCTGGATTTTGGTTGCAGGACTTTGTGTCACTTCTGCTTCCAGCTGCTCTCTACTCTGTCCTTTCCAGCTGAAACTGTTGAGCAATTTGCAGCTGAACATATAAATGTGCTTCCTATGACAAAAATCACATTTCTCATCAAACTGAATTTTCACTAGAAAAATGCACCCAAGGAAAATTACAAGATATTGGGTACCTTTGAAAAATTTCACCCATCCTCAGCATTCTCCCCCCTCAGCTCTTCTGGGTGTTAAATATTAAAGTAAGGAGCTGCTGGCTTTGATACAGAAGTAGTAATTCTCTGCCTGAGGTATTTCCTTTCCTGGCTCTCCTCCCTTTCAACTCAGAGTGATTTTTAAATTTAATTTTTTTTTCTTCACATTCTGTAGTATTTGCCTATTTCCAACACCTCCCCCACGTGGCATGATGTCAAATCAGCAGCAAGCAGGCCAGCAGGAATGTATATTCCCATTACCTTCAGCACTACAGTGGAAGTTTTAAGGCACAGCCAGTAAATGCAGCCGTCTGCAGGGAGATTGCTCAGCAGAAGTCTCTCTTGCAAGAATGTCACCATGGACTTCCTACAACCAGGCAGCCAGAAGGTTCCTGCTGTTACCAGCAGATGGTTGGAGGGTCAGCCACCACAGTGCCAAGGCTTTCTGGATGGCTTCACTGGGCTGGAGGTAAGCAAAACTACCACTCCCAGTCTGGGGAGAAAATGCAAGACCACAGCCAATGTCAGGGAGCTCCACAAAGTGTATTTGGAAAAGTTGCCTCTGTCAGACCAGGTACAATGACTTAGACAAGGAAGACATTTTCCAGCTGTCATGATCCCTGCTCAGCTCTTGGCCTATGAAATCCTGTGGGAGTGAGGTCCACAGGTGAATATGAAATCTCCCTATTGGAAATTGGTTTTCCTTTACTAATTCCCTTCTGTTATTACTTTTGTCCCAAATCAATGGCTAAGAGAACAGTGGTACCTTGGTCTGAGAACTGAGGCAGAGGCACAGAGGAAACAAAATCATCCAAATCCCATTTCCCCCCACCCCCACTAACATATAAATGAATTATGAGAAAGCACTTTAGTTTCTTCTGTCCTTTTTTTTTTTTCCCCACTATGACTCAACCAAAATGCTATCAGACTGACCATCAGAAGATGACTATACCCACATAACAAGACAAGAGGTATTTGGGGATACCCACTGAGGTATTTTGGAATCCATCTCTTTGGTCTAAACTTCAACTGGTTTCAAGAACATAAACATACTTCTGGACTCTGCTCCAAGACCAAGGATGTGATCTTCTCATGTCACCACTGACCCAAAAAGACTGCACTTGCTGTGAAGATCTCACCATATCAGAACAACAGAGCAAGGCAGAATATATACCCTCTGTGATAACTCTGAATGTGATCATGGGAGGCAAGCTCCAGAAAGAAGCTCCTAGGCTACTGCCATGGATATTTGGTGCCCTGCTGCTAGGGACAATGGTAATCTATTTATTTCATTACAGACCTTTGCTGTCTCATATTTTCAGCTGCTGATAATTAACAATGTCTGTTTCAATTGTCACTGTAATACTAATTTAGGTTCATGTAGTTTTAAGTGGACTGAAATGTTTTCATCAGTGATATGTCTCTCCCCTTTCTTCTGCAAACAAGAAAGCTAAATGCTGATCAACCTGACAGATAAAGCAGACATAACTGAGGTGAACCATTTAGATGAGATAGCATTCATCCAGCAGTCACTGCATGTCCCCACATTCCTAGAGTGCAAGGTAGCTATAAAAAGTAGTATATTCCTTGACTGCAGAGACTTGCAAGATATTTCTTGCCATAAAGAATATCCTGGGCCCCTACAAAACTGAAGTTTTATATCTTTAAAAAGCCCTGTTGCCACATATTTTGTAGCAAAACAGCTATGCAACCTAGCAGTGGAGCACCACTTGTACTTTCAACAACATGATCAGCTTCTTCCTGATCTGAGATCTTGACCCACTGAGTGCCTTCCTTAGAGTTTGACTGAGAGGTGGGCCTGCAGTCCCCTTAGCAAGAAAGCCTTGCACTTCCACAGCCAGTTGGGCATCTTTACTTCTTCAATGACATCAATAACCTGGGCTAGGCTTAGCTTTAAAACAAGACCCTTAAATGTGGGCAGCTGAGTGCCTCTGTCCACACTAGCTAAACGTCCAAGTTCCCATAATTGTGAGCAGAGAGCTGGGACTTGGTTGTTCGGTTAGATATCAAACGCTACCTGACATGCCTCAGGATAAGCAACACACCTGGCAGATGCAACCTTTGGGAGATTCTTCTGGGACAGCAGGTAGAACCTGTGCAGGAAATTCAAGGCCATCTCAAAACCACAAGGCATTAAGGTAGAAGGGAGTCAGCACTCTACCCACCACAGCCAAGTCAACACAGGGAGCAGTTCAAGTGCTCAGCTGCCACCTGTCTATTCCAGAGAAAGATGAGTTCCCTCCAGACTGCACTGTCTGTGTTGACTGTATCTCCACCAGTTCCAGCTTGGAACTCAGATGCCTAGACCTCATTTGGATACCCAATATCAGATGCCAAAATTTCACGAGTCTGTCACAGAAGACTTACCTCTTGTGTACACTGAATCAGGTCACAGCGCCCTCAAGTGGAGCACAGTGAGCTGTGCAAGCAAACAATCGTCGAGATATAAAATTTTCTGTAGAGGAAACTAAAAAAAAAAAACCCACCAAGGATCTACCCAGTTCTCCAGGACAGTGTGTGCTATGAAAAGAAAACAAACCAAACCAAAACAAAACAAAACAAAACCCACTTGGTTACAAGAACACAAAGGTTGTGAAGTAGAGGCCAAA
The DNA here is from genome assembly GCF_027791375.1 of Indicator indicator. NCBI lineage: Eukaryota > Metazoa > Chordata > Aves > Piciformes > Indicatoridae > Indicator > Indicator indicator. The sequence goes on from NC_072029.1 coordinate 17,926,022, forward strand.
AAAAAGCTACAGTGGAGAAGGTCATAACTCATACTGCCAAGCTACCACCATAATTCAGCCACCTTGTACACGTCCATTATGATATTATCTCACCCAACTCAACATCAAACAAAGGGTGGCAGCAAAGCCAGGAATATAACTTAGCTTTCCTGGATACCCACACTGTGTCTTAAAGAAAAATGTTTACTTTATGGTGCACTCTGGTTCACTGTCCAACCATCATGCCAAGTGAGGTTGGGGCCTTCTGCTGAAATATTTGGGATCTTGTCAAAAGAAATCAAAATAGGAGATCAGATTGAACTGGTGTGAACAGCTTTGTTTCTGGCAGCTTCTTGCTACAGGGTACTTGGCTTTGCAGCCTTTGGAGTCTTACTATTTATTGTTCTTGGTTGGACTTTCTCCAGGTTAAAAAAAAACAAAAGAAAAGAAAAGAAAAGAAAAAAAGAAAAGAAAAGAAAAGAAAAGAAAAGAAAAGAAAAGAAAAGAAAAGAAAAGAAAAGAAAAGAAAAGAAAAGAAAAGAAAAGAAAAGAAAGAAAAGAAAAGAAAAGAAAAGAAAAGAAAAGAAAAGAAAAGAAAAGAAAAGAAAAGAAAAGAAAAGAAAAAAGAAAAGAAAAGAAAAGAAAAGAAAAGAAAAGAAAAGAAAAGAAAGAAAAGAAAAGAAAAGAAAAGAAAAGAAAAGAAAAGAAAAGAAAAGAAAAGAAAAGAAAAGAAAAGAAAAGAAAAGAAAAGAAAAGAAAAGAAAGCAATAATGCAAGACCAAGAGGTCTCATGCATGGAAATGTACTGACTGTTCCCACCTACTTCTAGAGAAAACTCTGAACCTACAGACAAAAGTACAGCTCTTCAAGGCTTGAAGTAATGACTGAGAGTACTGACAGGTGATTATCTCCCGTTCAGAGGAATCACCAGGGGACAATACTCTCTGTGCTCTGTTTACTTGCTAGATGGAGGAAGAGTTCTTCTCCTGGGTCTGGAAAGAAGTATTCTCCAGCAGGCAAATAACCACAGATGACATGCAGGAAATGCTAACGTGCAGTCTCTCCATACCAGTTCACTGACTGGGAAGTCCTTCCTTGCTTATATATTGCCCTGTCCCAGCTCAGTTTCTTATCTCTACCTCACAGGAGAGCATCATTGCAGTAGTGATCTTATTGCTTGGGATTCTTTCTCTGTCCTATTCTCTTTCGCCAGATGCACTCCTTTTTTAGACCTCCCAATTTATCCTGTAAACCTTTATGCTGTTCAGGCTGCAGCAATGGTTGGGCACTCTACCTAAAATGAGGGGCATAGATGAGATGTTCCACATTCCTAAGAAACTACTCTGACTGTCTTGAACATGCCAGGAAAATGGTTGGGGTGGAGGAGGTGGCTTCTGGGACAAATCTTATCCTCTTAGATTCACAGCAAGCACGTTTCCACTGCAGCACAGCCTGTGCTTAACCTGTTCCCAGATTCCCCTTCTAATCTCAGCCTGGAGCAGCGTGTGCACAGCCCATTTTACAGCACAAGGACCTAATTACATGTTCCAGCTGTGCAGCAGACTCCCACAAAGCAAAATAAAACCTACTAATGTGCATTTCTTAGCTACCACTCTTGGACCTCTTGGAAGCAGTCCATGGCTCCCAGGCTGACAAGTGGTCTGAAGGATGCCTGCACCCTTCCACATCAACCAGGAGTGACTTCCCCCTTCTTAACCCTGCTCTTTTCATGCATGGGTTCTTCCCTTTCCACCCAAGTCCACTTAGCATCTCCTCAGACTGCTAATTGCCCTCAGGAAACAACCACAAAAACAAAACCATCACGAATCCTAATCCATGCTATGCTGCACCATATCAGCTTGGGTAGTAGCTGACAGTTATTCCCCTCCCCGTTGCAAGAAACCTGACAAATGTCTTCATGCTTCTACTTCAAGGCATTCTTCTGGCTCAGAATGGATTTCTGTGAAGGCATCATTTCCTGCCAATGTGGAGAGGAGCCTGGGCAGTGAAGGGAGGAATCCAGCAAGGTGTAGTTTGTCTGGGAACCCAACCATCCTTTCTGAGATTAGCAAATCCCACAAAGGTGTCACCTCAACACCAAGATACAGTGCAGTGAAGGGGGGATTTAAATACAAGAGAGAAGAGGAGATGCTCTCCAGGAATCCCTTGCTCATCAAAAGCAAAACCAATCTTAGTGAGAAATGCAGGCCCCAGGCAATCACAGGGGGCTGTTTAAAGGAAATTCATGCTCTGTCTCCTAAGTTTCACAGAGCATTTCACAGTGTATAAGGGATCATCTAACTTTATCTCCTCTATACAACAGGCTGTGAGCCTACCCTTTCTGGAGCCTGGCAATGTTGGTTTGGAAACAGTTCTTCAGTGAAAAGGAGGCAACAGTGCTGCTTGCTATGGCCATGAGCAGTTAATACCAAAGCACCACAACCCAGAGTTACTTCATAGCCTCTTGACTGCAGGGTGCTGAGGTGAACGCTCCCTCAGAAGATGCAGCCACCAGGGTTTGAGGCTATGCCCCCAGGTAACCCTGGATCTTGAGGTCATTCTGCAAACCAACTGCTTTGGCAACAGAGAAGCCTGGATGAAGGCAGAGCTGATCTGCAGGGCTATCTCTGAATGAGACCCAGCCCAAGCACACTGAGCATCACAGCACTGGCCCAGATTTGCTCAGCAGAGTGGAATTATGAGCTGGACCTGGCATGGTCAAACCAATCTACAAATGATTACCTAAAAGGGCTTTACACCTTTTAGACACCCTGTTTAAATCTCTCTCTTTCAGAAGGCCTCAATATAGCAGGTAGCACAGTACCACCTATGAAACAATGTATGTTAACCATTGGAGACAGCACAGAGTATGAGTTGTAATTTAGCATTTCTGAACTGCTATGGACAGTTTATGGATATTTAGCAGGAGTTAGTCTGGCCAGTAGGTAAAAACTTGAGCATGTCAAAGGTGTGAAGTGTCGGGGGCTCTTCCTGGGGAAAAGGCTAAGAGAAACAGCTTGAGTGTCAGGAAGCCAGGATATAATTTTTTTCCTTATTCAGATTGAGATAAAATGGTGTGATTGTAGCCATCTGCTTCAGCTAGATGAGGGTATTTTTAATTATTTCTTAAGAAAATAAAAGAGAGATTTGATGTCCCGATTTCATTCCTTTCCCTAAGCTGGCATTCGTACAATGTCCTCCACCTGCAGATGCTTCAGCAATAAGTCACAATACTTATGCCAAATTTCTAGCATTCAATTTCCCTACTATCCTTTAAAAAGAAAAAAACCACAAACACAAACCATTACCCAAACAGAACAACACCACACTTCCCTACTGATGGTAAACATATCTGCTATCTCAGTTTACATTTCAGTTTGTTTCTATTCTGCAGACACATTTGCATAGGGTTCCTATCAGATCTACAGATAACTTGCCCAAGCCATACTGGCCTTGCTTTAGCCTTCATTTGCTCATTGTGGTGTCTGATTGTATTGTTAAACTTTAATCTGTCATCGTAAAAACCTAATAGATCTGGGGCAGGCTCCCTGAATTCCTGTGAATGATGATCTCATACCTGCAAATCAGCAGACCACAGTAAGAGGTAAACAGGGAAAACTTCTGAACATCCTGAGGATACTGAGACCATGAAGACTCAGGACACGTCTGACCTATGGCTGAGTTAGAGTCAGCAACACAAGCAAATTCATGGGTTATGGGCTCAGCACATGGAATTTGCTTTCTGCCCTAAAAAAGAGACAGTGTCTGTATGGCTTTCCCTCTGCTACCTGCAGCCTGCCGTGTGCCCTCCTTCAGGCGCTAACATTTTCTTGGCTTCCCGTGACTGAGGGTTGGGCTCTCTCCATGGGAGGTCTCAGGCTCAAATCCCACATCTGATCACAGTGGCTACCCTCTCATTACATAAGCCCTCTCCTCCTGCCAGTGACAACAGGAAAACCAACTGAAGCCTTGCCTCCCCCAATTTGCAGTCATCTCCTGAATGAGCCATCAGGGCCACCCGTGCAGGGCTCCCTGGGTTTCCACAAAAGGCACTGAGAAGTGCTTCCACCCTGTAGGTGTGAGCTCAGAAGCAAACCAGCCTTGCTGACTCACAGGCCCCAGTATGGCTCCTTACCAACTTGCTCCAGATGAGTCACCCCACGAGTGAGTAATACATTACATCTGCAGTGTATATTTATGGCAGGTTTGCATTGACCATGTCAGCAGGGAAATTGTTTGTGTAGAGTAACCATGGAGAGGAAGGAAAGCTGTAGAGGACCAAGAGGTTAGGGATGGGGAAAAACCAGGAGGGAAAAACATATTCCACCTCCACAGCCCCAGGGTACCCTATATATGTGGAATCAGTGCTTAAAAAGGAAATATTCGCCCGTGGATTTTTTTTTTTTTTTGGTCTGCTTTCCATGATCTCTTCCAGTCAGAAGAAGCTAAAATGTTGTAAGAAGAAGTAGCATTTTGGTGGTGTCATCAGGATCTGGAGCTCCTGCAAATCATGCAAAGAAGCATGTTGGCACAGTGGACTCAGCTCTGCTGAGCTCTTCCCATGAGAATAGCTCTAAGCAGATGTGTTGAAGGTGCTAGGCATGGTCCCCTCACCAATCCTTTCACTTCACCCAACATGCTTCTGTAGTCACATCTCACTGCTTCAATCAAAAATTGGAAGTGGCTTCTAAAGGTAGACCCCAAAACCTCACTGTCTTGCTCTCTGCTAAGAGTCAAGAGAGCAGGAAAAGGGATGGCTGTGTCATTTCTGTCATATCAACCCCTGCTTGCAGATGCCTTACTTGTGTCTTCTTTACTCCATCAGTTTGTATTGTACTACCCAGACCAATTTTGCAAGGGAAGAGGCAAAAATATCCCAACCCCTGATTCCTTAATGAAAGGTGAGATGTCATTTTCCAGGAAAACCACACCACAGTTCACACCACAGGGCTTTTAACAGGAGGTAAATGATGTTATTATTCAGTGTTTTCATAAATGGTTAAATCAGTCAAAAATTATAGTCACCTACAAGTCAAGAATTATAGTCACCTACAAATGTTGCCACTGATACGGCAGTACTTGTACCTACTGCATCACTTTATGCTGTATCAACCCAATGAATTAGTCCTAGCATGGTCAGTTTGATTCTTTTGTTGGTGGTGTCCAGACCAGCAGCACCTTTAAGCAATGAGGTTTACAAGGCTGCATGCCTGGCTCAATTCTCACCATGATTAATTCACCCATCTGCCTTATAAAAGCAACATCTCTCTCTCCAAACAAGAGGAGGGGGAGGTGCACCACTCTGTGGGTTACAATACAAACCAGAGAGACCCTGAGGCAAAAGATATTCCTGCTTCTGCACAGGTTGTACCATGAGTGTTCACAAGATATAGTAATAAACTCATTTATTTAAAGCCCTCAGCAAGGGAAGGACACGGACCTGCTGAAATGGGTCTGGAAGAGGGTGATGAAGACGATCAGAGGACTTGAGCACCTCTCTTACGAAGATAGGCTGAGAGAGTTGGAGCTGCTCAGCCTGGAGAAGAGAAGGCTCTGGGGAAACCTTATAGCAGCATTTCAATATCTGAAGGAGACCTACAAGAAAGCTGTGGACTGTTTAGGAGGGCATATAGTGATAGGATGAGGGGCAATGGCTTTAAACCAGAGCAGGGTAGATTTAGGTTACACATTAGGAGGAAGTTCTTCATAATGATGATAGTGAAATACTGGAACAGGTTGCCCAGAGAGGTGGTGGAGGCTCCATCCCTGGAGATATTCAAGGGCAAACTTGATGAGGCCCTGAGCAACCTGATGTGGTTAAGGATGTCCCTGCTCACTGTGGGGAAATCAGACAAGATGCCCTTCGAGGGTCTCTTCCAACCCGATGCATTCCACAACTCTATGAATCTTTCACTGCAATACGGAGCTCAACTTCTCCCTGTACTCACAGCAGAACTGAAAGTGCTCTTTTGGCAAAAATAGCTGAGTTTTTTGTTAATCACTTGAGAAAGCAGCAAAAGCAAGTGAATGTGTTTATGGACTGCCTTGCACTGCAGAAAAAGTTGTACTTTGTACCACTGAGAAGCACTGTGCATACAATGGGTAAACACACAATGAGAACAAGCAAGTTTCATTTTCTTTCCAAACAAAGTAGACAAGGGAAAGATTATCCCCTCCTTGGAGCTGGCTTTGTGAAGTTTACTGCACAACCTTTCCTTTGTTGTGTGTTTACTTTAGATTACACATAAAAATTAGGTATGGTGAGGTAAAATAGCTCCACCTTCCATCAGCCTGAAGATAAGGCTCCTTTTCATAGCATTTTTTAAAAAGGTACTGGCACTTTTCAGACTCACTTATGCTGGGACCAGTTTCCAGCCAGTCTATACAGCAGCAGCTCAGTTGCTCCAGGCAGGGAGCAGGATGTGCTGGTGGTTACTGGCTGCAGAGCTAACAGATGCACCCACAGCACAGGAACTGAGGGCTGAAAGCAATTAAAGACATTTAGCAGCTCTCATGCTCGTGTGAACTCTTGCAACTAGTAACAGAAGTCCTGCTCATTTCCCATGCAGGAGGTACCATGGTGCTGCTGGCCAAATATTTCTTCTAACTCACCACCACCTATTTGATGTGTTTCATAACATTCCCAGGAATTCAAAGCCTATTGGTTAGTGAAATCTGCCCTGGACATCTCTCCACAGCCAAAATCCTGGCATGGGAAACATTGTTTTAAATTTACTTTCACAGTAGAAGTACCTTGAAGAACCTGGCTATTAGGTAATACAAGGTACAGAAAATCTAGCAGAGGTTTCTTTTCAGAGCCAGAAAGCCAGGAACCAAGTGTCTGATGAGTAGTAAGAAATGTGAGGACTAACTTGGTTTTTCACCAGAACTTAATTTACAGCTTGTCTACCTGAGGATGCTATTTCAAACAAATGGAGGACATGAATTAAAAGCATCATGGCTGTGCCAGAATGGCTCTGTGTGTGCACTCATTTTTTCTTTTCAAGATCCCTGCCCCTTTTGTAGGATGGACTGGGACAGAGTTGCTGTGCCAGGCAAGTCTCTGGTGACATCAAAACCTCAGGGACTTTCATGTGAAGCTCAGGCAATCACTTACCCTGAACCCTGGAACATTGCCAGCAACAGCAAATCATGACAAGGTCGAGGGCCAAAGGCTGAGTGGGAGAACCAAAATCTTGTATTAGTGTTGAGCAGTGCTTGCCAAGGGTGGCTGTCCTGGGTCTGGGAGAAGCTGGGATGATTTGCCAGCCTGACATTAGAACATGGAAATGAACTGATTAAACCACTCAGTTTTAGTTTTACATTGGACAAAGATAACCACTTCTTTTTCATTTGATGGTCTCATTGTAATTCTGAAACTCTCTGGAGCACAGAGGTACATCTGAAATGCTGCACAGAAGCACAACTTTTGGGTCCTTCACATGAGCATCCCAGATCCTCCTTACAAACCCTGTCTGTGGTGAGCCCCAGCTGTCCCATTCTCACATGTGTCTATCAGACGTAGTGTGCAGTGCTTTTCCAGCACCAAGTCATGATATTTTGCATCAAATGTGGATATCTTCATGACAGCAAGTCACTTCCCAGTCTCCTTAAAGGTTTGTGAGGTTCTGATACAATTCTTCTCACCCAAAGAAGACATCCAAAATAGATGAGAGGAACCCTACCTCTACCCAGCGTAGATCCTTTGCACCATCAGAAAACTAAGGTCAGAGAAAATTAATCTCAGCTAGAGGGATGTGGGAATCAGTAGACACCTGAGAAGCAGCTATTAAGGCACATCTTTAGGCTCTATATTTGTGACAGAGATGTCTGTGTTGTGTTTCAAGTCCAGCTCCAGCTATCAGCTTCTGAAAATCAGGTGTATTTGGATTCAGGTTTGGATGAAAAATGGATTTCGGTCAAGACCTGAATTCCTTAATGTGAGTAGGACTTCATTTCCCATTTCTCTAAAGGTGCATCTTTCTTGCAGTAGCAGGGTGAGAAACACACAAAAATAAAGTGAAAATTTTCCTCCAAGACTACTGCTGTTGAGATCTGGCAGGGAAATAGAAGACAGGTTTTGTTTTGTCAATTGTACACAAACCCAGGCATTTTATAAACAAGGAATTGATTCAATTGTTTCCAGAGGTATGAGAGCAAGAGAGAGGGCTGAGATTTAGCTATTAAAGACAGTCTCAGGAGAGGGAGGGAATTAGTCTCCAGTTGAGCCACATATTTGCCTCTCAAAAAATAAATGAATCAAAGTCATGCTCAGTCAGCCAAATTATCCAAGCAGATGCTAGCATCCTTGGTTTCTGTGGTTTATGTGATTTCAGGAGAGGGATGCAGTGTTCTTTTTAAATGGAACATCCTGAAGGAGGTCAGGTCTATGTCCCAGTTTAGGGATTTTTAAATAAGACAAAGCTGGTGAGTCTTAGAGCAGCTCCATGTCCATAGATGTATGAGTTTGATTTGTAGCCTCCTGGCAAGCACCACTTGAATCCAATTCATGCCTGCAGAGCACCCTGTGAGGGTCACTCCCAAAGCTATGGCAGAAGCAAGTTTCCTGCCCATGCTGGGAGCTGATCTGTGTTGCCTTCCACTTTGCCATAGCTGGGCCTTACCTCCTGATGCCCTGCCCCAGTTTACACAAAGCAGGCTACAGTGCACTTCATAGAATCATAGAATGGTTTGCATCAGAAAGGACCTTTAAAGGTCATCTTGTTCAACACCCCTGCAGTGACCAGCGAATCTCCAGCTAAAGCAGGTTGCTCAGAGCCCCATCTAACCTGACCTGGAATGTTTCCAGGGATGGATGGAACATCTACCACCTCTCTTGGGCAACTTGTGCCAGTGTCTCACCTGCCTTGTTATAAAAACGTCTTCCTGAAATCTAGCCTAAATCCATCTTCTTTTAGTTTAAAACTGTTATCCCTTGTCCTTCTACTGCTAGGGCCTACTAAAATATCTGTCTCCAACAAATGAAGCCTCTTAATTAGCCCTGGAAAGGGTGCCATCTCACACAGCTATTGAGTCCTTTTGCCCTTACCTATCAGCCACAGAAGTAAGGGCACAGATAGGCATATGCCACAAGACCTCAGCTCCCAGTTTCTCTCAGGATCTCCAGCTGACCCCATACAAAACAGCCAATCAACCCCGAGGAAGAGGTGTAAGTGACTGGAAGAACTTCCTTCTCCTTTCCAAAGCTGTCATGTGGAGAGTGGTTACCGAGCTGAGCCAAGGACTTGGAGGATCCAGCAGGTGTAGGATGACCCTGGCCAGCTGATGTAAGGGCATATGAGCTATCTTTAGCATCCCAGAGAAGACAGGGTTCCCCCAGATACCATGGGAGATGTACATTTTCTGCAGCTCAATGCTGGGGTCCCTTGCCTGGAGCCCCTACCTTGCAGCAGCTCCGAGTTTCGAGTGCATCAGGGCTCAGCAGCAGCATTTGGTGGGGGCATTTCCACCTCTAAAAGCCATCTCCAACCACCACTTACTCCTAAGGGAGGCTCTGGAGTGCAGTTCTCCCCCCACCGATGACTACATCCCCTGGCTGCCTTCCCCCACCGTCTGACTCACAGCCCAAACCCTGCGGTGGGCACGGAGCCAAGGAGGAGTTCCATTTAACTCGCAGCCCCCTGCAAACCTCTCTGAGGAGGGATTTCTGCTTAAGGACAGCGTGGAGTAGCTCCAGAGGCGAAACCTGCAGCAAAAGGCGGCTAGGACCCGGGGGAAGCCTGGCTGCTTGGCTGCCCGCCCTGCCCCGCACGCCGCTCGGTAGCTTGCAGCTGGCCGTCCTCGCTCACATGCCCTGCAATGAGCTGCCGCTTCCTCAGGCGGAGACGCACGGGGACGGCGTCAAGCGGCCACCCTGGCTCCCTCCCCGAGCCCTGATCCTATTAGCGGAGAGAGGGTGGCAGCCAGCCCTGCCACCCACGGGGACGCCACTGGGGCCGGGCACGGCCGCGCCTCGCTCCACGTGAGGCCGGCACGGATGGCTCGGCCAGCCGAGTCCCCTTTGCCCTCTCCGAGGGACACGGCAGGGGAGCGTGCCAGCTCTCATCACAACAAGCCTGGCTTGCTCGGGCAGTGGCAGAACGGCATCTCCTGTCCTGGCAGTGCCAGGGCTGGAGGCAGCTGGCCGTTTGGGTTTGCTCATGGGCACGGGGAGAATCCTCCTTTTTTTTTCTTTTTTTTTTTTTTTGGGTGACTATTTTGTATTCTGCATTTCTGCACAGACGCAGATATATGGGTGCACAAATACACTGCCAGCAAAAAGGTCTCCTCTTTTGGAGCAGCCTGAGCCCCTGGAGGGACAATTTTCCTGGGAGGAAATCCCCTACTTCTGCACAAACTGTGCAGAGCCTTTTGTCCTAGGATTTCTGCTCTGGGAACCTTTCTGTGTGCCCTGGGCTCAGTGTTTGCCTGCTGTAGGTCAGATCCCAGTGTGACCATCTGGATCTGTATTGGTTGCTGTGTCAGAACTAGTCCTGTTCAAATGAAAATGTAAAAGAAGAAGGAGAAAGGAAGACCAAGAAAAAGGCAGTTTGATAAAACTTGTCTGAAAGTTGTCTGGAAGTTTTCCATCAAAATCAGAATGGAAAATAGAATGAAACATGAGGGAGAGAGTTTTGGGCAAGGAGGATCCTGACCTTCCTGGGCAACTGAAGAGATCTATCACACACTTGAAACCTGGCATGAGACAGAAATGTAGAGTGACAAAAAAAATGTAGAGTGACAAAAAAAAGCTTATAAGCCACACTGTAGAAATAGGGAGCTCTCATAGCATCTCAGCACAGCTCCTAATGACATGTGAATAGACTCACAGGTTGTGGGAGACAGCATATGGCCTTGCCACTTGTAATATCAGGGCTGCAAGGAGCCAAGAAAGTTGCTTCTAGCCTGGTGGCTCTTCACTATGACAAATGGTGCCATGGAGTCCTTCAGCTGCATGCCATCTGCCTACCCTGCTTGCAAAGCTGGTCTGGAGCTTTTCAGCAGAGGTGCTGAGAAGTCACAATTCTGATACTGACCCCTGCAGATGTGTTCATGGACAAGAAGTTGGAATTTTTTTATCTTGCTTCAGGTGTATCTACACTGATTTCAAATAAGTTAAGCGGAGAACCACAAATGGGGCTTCCTCCTCTGCCTCTGTTTGGTCCACAGCATACCCTATTGCCAACTGCTGAGACAGAAAGCTGGTTGGTCTTGGACCAGGCACAAAGAAGTCACTATATGAGAGCAGTCCTTGAGTCAAGCACTCCACTCACAGCTGTGACCACAAGCAGGTGCTTCAGAGGAAGGCAAGAAGCTTTATTGCAGCTTTTCCCTTCGCCTTCTTCTCACATCTGCTCACTGTGTTTACTGGTGTCTCTCAAAATGCACATGATTACTTTGTTTTCAGCACACGTGGCTGAACATGGTCATGGCCCCTAACTGGGCCTGCTGGGTCAGCTAGAGCACTAATGCTCAATTAGGGAATATTTTGCCATCAGCAATCCAGCTCCTGTCTGCAAGAGATGTGGACATGAAGAATCACCGCCCATCCATTTCCTCCTGGTCTCAGGTTCCTTCAGATGTTCAGCTGCAGAAAGCACAATTTTCTAAGCTGTAGCTAGACAAGGGCACTTACCACCAACAGCCCCTGACCTAGAGAGGTTTCTTCATAGCCACCTGGTCTCTCTGGGAAGCTTGCAAAGCTCCCTCTATCACATTTCATCTGACAGCAACTCATAAATCAGCCTTCAGTTGCTGGCAACCCCTTTGAGGATCCCGGTCTGCACTTTGCATTTGTGATAAAGTATGTGTACAGGTGAGGAGAGCCCTGGGGGAAGGCAGCTGGCCAGCTGCTGGCTCCAGGAACATCCATGGATCCCACGCTCACACGTGGGGCTTAAGGCAGCCTGGCAGTCACATAGCAGTGGCTTCCCAAGGGCTGGGTTCAGCTGTGACCTGTGCAAATTGCTGCTCAGCCAACCCCTTCCCACCTTGCTTGCAGCTGCAGCTATGCCAGAGAGCATTGAAATTGCCTCCCCTTCCTCCCAGCACGGCTTCACCACATCTTGTCAACTATTTTTTCTGATCTGCTTCTTCCTTGAAAACTCCACTTCTCCCCTGCAGCAGAGATTCAGTCTGCAACGTTTGGAGGTGATTATGCTTGAAACTGGGATCAGCCCTGCAAAGAAGAGCCAAGTTCACCACCACTCCTCCTTTCCCAGGTCTATGTTCAGGAAGGTCCAAATCTCTGGATACTGTGGAAAGATCCATAGACTAAACTGTCCTGGACCAGATTTTATTTCTTGCCTTGAATAAACTGAAAAGTTTAGTTGCAGAGCCAAAATGAAGTGAAATGAAATACAGTAGTTACAAATAAAACTCACAATCTCACCAATAGCAGAGCCCAGCTAGTGTTTCCATCTAATAGTAATACACTGCATACAGACTCAGGGCTCTACTCCCCCTTTGAAGATCATGGGAATTTTGCCATTTATTTCTGCATAAAAGCTAAAGTGCTGAGTAATCATCAGAGTCTGGTTTGCTGATGATGGAAACACTTTGCAAAGTGAAATCTTCCCAGCTTTCCATCCAAGGACTGCTGCCTTTGCTGAGTTTCACACTAGTAATGTGGGTTTGGAAAAGTCTAATGTGTTGGGAATGGATGGTCTGAATGCAAGCTGGCAGCTTCACTGTGTCCAGCCATCTGCTGCTGGTGATGTGACATGGCACCTGTCTGATGTCCAAAGGGTTGCTGAGTGACTTTCTTCCCTGTGGTCCTCTAACACGGGTAAATGGCTTTGCATCATTGCCTTTTCACTGCATGTGAGAAGATTGAAGACAAGAAGGAGAAATGACAACCCAAAGAGCTCATGGGAGACACCAGAATGATCTCTGGATTTACTGACTTTCTAGGCTGAAGTTGTCTCTCTCTGGATCAAGCTTACTGTAGACAGCCTTGGTGGGTGAAGATGACCTTGAGATACTAATGCTCAGAGCATGGAACCAGAAATCAAGAAATAAGTGAGAAACTGAGACTTTCTATAACCTTGGGTCACAAGGTCCTTGATTTCTACCCAGTGAATGGGAAAAGGCAGTTGTTGAATAGTGGATTAGAGGGCCTCTCCTGGCTGACATAGGGTTGCTTGCTCCAGCAGTCAGTCTGAATTGTTCTTTTGAACTGCAGTGCCACTGAAAACATTTTGAATACAGCCTCTAATCTGATCTTCTGTCATCTCAACTGACCAACAATTTCAACACATAAATGTCCTGCTAGAACCTGAACACGTTGCTTCCCTGCCACCCATCTACAGCTTAATGATTAATGTGCTGGAGGAGCAAATAGCAGGAGCTGATCTTCAATGAGCCAAGAGTCTGTTGCAAAACACAGCTCCAGCCGTGGAATGCCAACAGTTTTGTTTGAGAATTGCACCAACTTCACAGTCTTTACTTTCTGCAAGCACCCAGTCTTTGTGCCAGGGACCAGGAGTTGTGGTTGAAACTTTCTTCTCTGTTCAGAAGTTATCTGTTCTTGATAATGAAAGCTTGAGCCCAGATTGTGCCACTTAGTCATATATGTTGATATATAACAGTACCATAACAGTACACATAACAGAGTTCCTCCATCTCTTCTTTCCTCCTCTTGAAATTTAAGCTGGAACTAAACTTATTCCAACTTTTTGTGGTCCTTCTCCAGAAAAAGAAAAAAAAAGAAGTGAAACATATTTTTAAACAGCTCATTTACAGAAGGCTGCTAAACAAGGTGAAACAGTGTCCTTGTCACAGCAGTGGTACAAAAATTTCACTTATGCTGAGCAAAAAGCTCACAATTCCTTGCTCAGCCCCTTTTGTTAGGGGATCAGTAGGAGACCTAGTCCAATACTAGTCATAGACCTGACTAATGCTAGTGTCTCACAGCATCCCTCAGATCAGCAAATACATTTGCACCCAAAGGGATTAGCTCCAATACAAAACCTTTGTACCCCCTCTTATCTTATGCTAGTAAACTCTGGAGATTACCCTTGGTAACCCCACCCTGCTTTGTATCCAACTTTCTGCCTTCCTATAGATTTAAAATTACTATACCCTTCAAAAACGTTCCTGTGGGTGAAGTGCTATTGAAGCCACAGGGGTGGCTGCCTGGATAACTCTCTTTTCCCCATTGGTACTTCATAGCCCTCTCATCAATAGACCAGTATGATGTCCTTCATATGGGATTAGCTGTTCCTGGAGAACTGTTTTATATTATCTGGTTGAAAATACACTAGGAGTGAAAAGGTAGATGTGAGGAAAAAAAACCAAACAGTGAGAAGTGGCAGCTCTAGAAGGCAGCATAATTCAAATGCTTGTTTGGAAAACGTGGCAAGAGTCAGAGAAAATGCAGAAGGGCTTTTGTAGAGATCAGAAGTTTAAAATAGTAAGAAAAAATAACTGATGGCTTGCAAAGGGAATGAGGAGATGAATGAGACTGGATAGATGAAAAAGGTGGGAGCAGCCGGTGTGCCTGGGATGAACGACCGAAAATTCCCGTTACAGGAGAAACACACCAGGAGCAGGGATTTCTCTTGAGCCTTTTTGCCAGCAAGGGAGTGTTGGAGCATTATGGTATGCCTATTTGGACAGCTGGGCTTCCTCAGATTTCACACCCCTTCTGTCTTTGGACTGTCTGATGGAGAAAGCAAGTGAGGATGAGCTGGCCTTGGTAATTCTCCATCCTCTGCCAGGCTTCTAGCAGGCCGTGCATCGCCAGCAGAGCTTTCTCCAGCTTGTCTTTTCTGGTTCCTGCAGAGTGATCCAACAGCACAAATACTCACGTCCCAGACCTGCCTAGACAAATGACCTGACATGAGGGCAGGTACAATTCCGTCACATGGACCTGGCAAAGCTACAGTAATACCAACTGATCCCAGTCCCTACCGTGTCCTGAAGTAAAAGCCTAGGATGCCACAAATGCCAGTAGGTCTTTCTCATTTGGGGAAAGTCTGAAAGGCCCCCTGATGGTTTTGGGGTTTTTTTACTGTCAGGGCTCATACAGGTTGGTCAAGCCCCACAGCCCTATGACCTGCAGATGTCTTTCAGATGGGGACCATGATACACGCTGGGCTGAGTGCCTCTCGGTGTCCCATGGGCCATGGCATGGAAAAGGGGCAAATGCATGAAATATGAGAGGGAACTGGAAACAGTTGTGATCTGTACCCTAAGTACTTAAGGTCTGACAGTTCTGTGGCATTTGTAGCTCTCCGGTATCCTCACCAACACTTCTATTCATTCATATGTGATTTTAGTAACAGTGAGAAAGGGAAGAGAACCCTCAATGAAATAATCAGTGAAAACCACAATGGGAACATCTTTATAGGCTGTAAGGTCCATGGAAGCTACACGCAATTAATCTGCAACAAACCCAACCTTTAAACAACCTTTTTTCCCTCCTCCTCAATAATTCTAGAAAAGCATAACACAACAGGAGCCCCACTTTTCATGAAGTTTTGTAAGCCAGTCCAGGGGGGCCCATTTTTTACTTTATAGCCCTTATGTTCAACTTTTAATTATTAGCTTTTCCCCTTGTAAATTTAAACTCACTCCCATTACATTTAGGGAACAATAGTGAAATCCTCCTGTAGCTAATTTAACACTTTTACACTGCCATGGAAGGTAGCCAAAGATCTTGTATCCTAATGGACAGTAGAATGCCTACCTTATTCTAGGGGAGGTAGGATCAAATCCTTCTAAGGCTATACTTATTAAAAGAGACTTGATTAATTTTTTTGCTGTTTTCCATCAAGATTACCAAAGAATAATCCTTGCTCGTTATGCTAAAGTGACAGTGAAATATGTAGCAGTTTGTCCAAAGTATTTTGCATCCCCTCACAATAAGCTAGGAAAACAAAAGCTTATTTGTTGGAAATGCAGACACCTTCAGACAGAAGAGAGTTATCATAGACTGACCATGCTCAAACACCACACTGAGCAGAGGAATGTTTGGGAATTTCAGTGGAAAATCTTCGCTTTAGTTCAGCAGCTTAGTTTTTATTTTTCATTCCAGAGGAATATGACAGCAAATCCTCTGCTGACTGCACTATAAGGACACAGATGTACAAGTCTATCTCATCTTCCTCCCAAAAGGTGATATAAACCCAGTGGCTGCTGTCTGATGAGGAGACATCCAGCAAACACAACACTCAGCACATGCGTGACCAGTCTAGACCCTGTTCCCTTCTCCCACAGGTGCCAGACTCATCTAGCAAAGACAGGGTAGGAGGTGTAACCTCCATGATATGCCATGCTTAGTGACACTGATCTCAGTTGCATGAGCACTTCTCTTACCAAGTGCATCTTCTGAAAAGATGGTGTTAGCACATGACTAACTGGTTCCGAGTTGTTTTGTTTGTTTGTTTTTATATATATATAGTTTTCTTTTTAGTGCAGGCAATTTAAACTAACTTTCCACTCTGCTGCATTGGTTGAGTAGTCTGTATGGTCCTCAAGAACCTCGAGTTTTATTTCACACCCCCTTCAGATCCATAAACCTGCTCTCATTGCTCTGAATGCAACCCTGAGTGTCCTCCTCCTTTCTGGATTCATCACTAAGTATCCCATTAACTGGGGGGAGAAAGAGGGGAGTGGCTAGGATGCCAAATACACAGGAAATGAGGGAAATAGAGGGAATGCCAACAAAAGTAATGTCTGTTTAATGAATGGAAATGCTTATGGAGCATTTATGCTAATGAGCTTTTATTAAATGAATTCAAGTGACAGTGAGCAGATAAAAGAGCATCAGAGTATCTGCAACTCAAATACTTTTGCTAGAGTTACCAATTGACCCAGGAATCATCAATGGCATGAACATAACGCCCTTCATTTGTTCTTCATTGCCACTCCACTTAGGGACATGAAAGTGAAGTTCATGTACCCACCACACGTTGTGCAGGGGAATCTAGAAGGCTTTCTTTAAGTGTAGAGATTGGGATGGATCCAGGCACTGACCCATCTGGTTTAATCAGTATGTTGCAGTGCCTGAGCTGAGCCTAGGACCCAGGACCACACTGCCAGCTTGGACAGAATCACAGAATTAACCAGGTTGGGAAAGACCTTTGAGATCATCAAGTCCAGCGTATCACCCAACACCATCTAATCAACTAAACCATGGCAGCAAGTGCTTCATCCAGTCTGATTTTAAACACTTCCAGGGATGGTGACTCCACCACCTGCCTGGACAGCGCATTCCAATGCCCAATCACACTTTCTGTGAAGAATTTCTTCCTAAAATACAGCTCAGTACTTGAAGAGCCTTGGATAGATGTTTTCCAAACTTAAGGAGACTGGTCTTGTTTATGTTTATTCCTCCTTCATCATAGTTGATATATTGAGCCAGAAGTGTGTTACTAAACTATAGCATAATCATGCTGGAGGATCAGCTTTTAATAAATGAAGATACCTGAGTTGAAGTGTCAGTGTGAGGTATCCAACTCACAGAAGATCTGAAATTCAGTCCAGTGAACTATGAATCTCCAAGGCAGAGCAAGCACAGTATGCTGCAGGCAGGACAAGGAAGGCTTCTTGGAGGAGAAGAACAAGAAAGAATTTGAAATACTGATAAAGCACTGTGTTGTTCTTATAGTGAACCTCAGTGCCTAATACACATTATCCTGTACATTTAATGAACATGATTAACTCAAATCACAGTTGTGTCTGGAGTGGGACAAAATTAACAGGTCACAACTCACTTCATAAACTTGAAAGCAATTTTGCTTTCAGTCGATGTTCATGTGCGTGTTCAGGTTGTGTCTGGGTTCACTGAAGCCACTGTGGGTGGCTGAAGTGTACTGAGTACATATGCATTTCTCAAGAAGCAGAGACTTTCTGATAATAGGTTATGCAATGAATTGTTGTGGGTTGTTTTTTTTTTTTTCTTTTCTGTTTCCTTCTCAGTTTCTGGTTACACTCTAAGAATTTTACCCACTCCGTTTCTGGGAAAAGTCTTTACCAAATAATTTTGATGAGTAATTCCTAGGCAAAGCTTTCCAACACCACTTCACTCTTTGGTCACTTACCAGGACTATTCAGTATGAATATTGCTTTTATTAAGATCTTGCCATTTGTTAGTACTTGGGTGGTCATGTGAAAATCTACTTGGACAGCTTCTTTTACATTTTAGTCTGGGAGAAAAACATACAAATATATATATGTGTGTGTGTGTCTATTTACATGTACATAGAAACACAAATTTAAACCTGGACCCCTGAATCTATTGAATATAAGCATGGACATAGCAGTTGTCCCATCAGATGCTGTTCAGGTAGACCCAAGGGAGATGCATGCTCTGGGCATGCAACCACATCTGTGTGCAAGATCCCCCATGCTGGAATGAACAAAGAAGCTGCTTCACCAAATCCTTTCAGAGCCTGAGAAAAGATTTCCTTGGTTGGTGGATTGTCTAACTATTTTGTTCTAATAAAATAATTTTGGTCTAATCCAATCCAATACCTCACCCTACAAGATGTGCCTCACTTGTTGCCCTTGACCGTCAGTGGTCCAAAACCAGCAGATGCAAAGTGGCAGCTCTCCAGAAACCAGGTGTGACTCAGATTGCTGGAAAACATTCTGGTCCCCAAATTCAGACAGGTTGCAATATGAGGTTTTACCCACTACAGGGGTTACTCCTTGTCCTTTGTTCAGGTTACCTTTGTTTCTGAAGACTTTTGTCAGAGATCTTTCTCTAATTAGTGTATACATAAAACTCAGTGGAAAATCCTTGCACAAAAGTGATCCAAACCATGCCTTTATAACTTGGGTGCTATCAAGGTGGCTGCTGATGCCTTTTATTTGATGGTAAGTACAGCATGTGGTGTTCTTTCCTGACCTTGCACACACCATGGTAACACGCAGCTACACCAGCTCGTGAGCTCGTTGCTGCAACCTCTGAGATAATTTAAGGGTGAACGGGGGGGGGGGGGGGGTGGGGGGGGGGAAAGACAGAAGAAATAAAAAAAATAAAAAAAAATAAAAAGAAAGAAAAAGAGAGAGTGAGAGAAGACTTGCATGTGAAAGGGAAAATAGGGGGAGGAGGGTGAAATCACCAGGGTGAAGTACAACATGTTCAGCAGACTCCGGTCCCTTGGCTGCCTGCCCGATGACTTTCCTGAGCGGAGCTCTCCTAGCAACCGGTCCCCAGCCATTTGAATTTTTCTGTATCGCTATGTCGGCGGTGATGTCAGGGTTTCCATGGCTACTATCAGCTGGAGGAACGATGACACTTAACGCTGCTCAGTAACTGAGAGAGAGGGGGAAAAAAATTACAATTGGCCTGGCTGAAATATTTGAGGCAACTCTTGGAGAGGCAAGCTGCGGAGCTCACACTTGCTGATGGAGCTGCTTTTTGCCGGCCACCAGAGACAGGCGCATCATCTGCACCACGGCAGCTGCTGCAATATTCATCCTCCCTTAAGTGCTTCATTGTAGAAATTAAATATTGTTATTAATTAAACTCCCCATCCCACAGGCTGCCCAGCCCTGTCTGCTTAGAGCACACTTGTGAGAAGAGAACAGGCAATCCATTTGTCATGCGGTGACAACTTCTGGCATCAGGAATGAAGTGTTTCAATAAGAGAAGGCTTTGATCCTATTCATAACAGTGTATTTAAATAATTGCTAAGCGGGCAGAGACTTCAGGCATTATCCCAGGGAGTGTTTCTTTATTGCAAAAAGGTTAAACTGAGCCTTTAGAGCACGAGCCAAAAAAAAAAAAAAATAGGAGGGCTGAAGAAATTTGGTCGAGGGATTAAGTTTGAAGGCATGGCTCTGGTAACGTCAAAGAAACCAGGGGCCAGGAGATGGTCTGGACACCATGTCCCATGTGAACGATCATGGAAAATGGCACAGATCAAACAAACACAGCACTTGCAGTCTCACAGCTTATAGTTTGGATTGCAACAACTCCTAGGCTCAAACTCCTGACAGTACTTTAAATTTTGCAAAAGCACAAAATGTTGAAACTTCTCCACAGAGAAAGTCGTTGAATCATAGAATGCCTGAAAGGGCCTTGAAGATCATCTGTTCCAACCTTTCTAGGTAATAGTAAACTTTAAGTTAGACAGCCCAACACCCTGTCAAGCTGAGTTTCAAAACAGTCCAATGTACAGGAGCCCACTACTTCTCTTGGGAGAGTATCCCAATGTCTAACTGTTCTCATGGTGAAAAATTTTCTTCTGGATTCCAATTGGAATTTCCCCAGCAGTAACTTGTACCCACTGCCCCTTGTCTTTTCCATGTGACTCCTTGTAAAAGGGAGTCTCCTTCTTCTTGATAGCCACCTTTCATATACTAGAACATACTGATAAGACCTCCCCTAAGCCTGCTCTTCCCAAGATCAAACAATAGTGTTCTCCACCACATTAACAAGCCTTGCTCACCTTTCTGGGGGCTCAGAGGATCAATCTCACAGACATTTACAGTAAAGGTCTGAAGGCCAGTGGCCTGCCTCTTCACTCTACCAAACCATGTCTTTCCCCCTTGGGTTATTCTTAGCATGGTTTATCACAAAATCTGTAAAAAATAATCCTGGGGAGTGGGGGTGGGGGGAAATCCTGAGAATACATAATCCTGATAAACAATATTTAGTCTGATGTTGGGCAATGTGTGGTTCTTATGCTATTTTGAAGGGATGAATTGAGTTAGTTCTCACTTTCTGTGTGTTCTCTGTGCTTTGTGTTTGTAACTTCTACCTGCAAGAGGAGTGAGCTATTCAGCACATGCTGTTCACTTGCTCCACTATGAAATTCCTCTCCTCATACATATGATGTCCTCTTTGGTGCAGCATTGCCCCAGTTTGTGAAATGTTCTTGCTGGGAGAATCACAGAATCATAGAATTGTTAGGGTTGGAAGGGACCTCAAGGGTCATCTAGTTTCACCCTCCCTGCCATGGGCAGGGACACCTCACACTAGATCAGGTTGCCCAGAGCCAAATCCAGCCAGACTTTAAAAACCTTCAGAGATGAGGCTTCTACCACCTCCCTGGGCAACCTGTTCCAGTGTCTCACCACTCTTATGGTGAAGAATTTCTTCCTAACATCCAGTCTGAATCTACCCATTTCTATTCTATTCCTTATATAGAAGGAAGATGCAAGTTTCACCTGCCAGTATCAAAGGTACTGAAACTACCACGATGGACCAGATGACTCCTCTTGAGTCATTTCACCCTCGTAACACTATCTCTGAGCAGTGAGCTGGGAAATCAAGACACAAATTCTCACAGTGCTGCCTTTGCTTGCTTTGTTTGAGATCCCTTGCGGGCCAAGCCAGCATTAGATAGGTGATCTTCACATGAATAGACAACTGCACACTTGGCAAGGGCACTGATTTCAGGAAATCACAAATCCACATATCATTACCCCCCACACTGGGACAATGCCTGCTCACCCCTGAGCCTTTCACACAGGCAGTGGTGGTTTCTTCTTTCCAGGAGATAATTAGATTTGCTAGCAACCATGTGTCTGCTTCCAAGTAACATTGGCTATGCTATTTTCAGGCATAATTCAGAGTAACCCACAGCAGCAGCCTAGGGTTGGGGTGGTTTTTTTTTTGTTTGTTTGTTTTTGGTTTGTTGGTTTTTGGGTTTTTTTGGCAAGTGTTTTGCAACAGCACTGTGAAGTTCTAAATGTGCCATCATTTCATTTCAGTTGCTAACACAGATGCCTGTTGAAAGCTAATGTTGCACATTACAATCTTTCAGGCACCAGTGCAAGACCACTTTCTCTGATCGTCAAGTCTTTGGCAGACTTAGTCCCTGAAACAACACCCTTTGAAAATGTGTGAGAACATTTTTCTTCATCCTGATGCCTGCCTAGAAAGCAACATACCTGGCTGGTTCAAAGTGTGAACATACACATCTGTACATGCACTGGAGACTGGCTGTAAGTGCACTCTTCATGCTACTGTCTGCACAGGGGCACGACTCGCTGCACATCCACTTTGGTCATTTGCAGAGGTCCTTAGGAGGAACATATGTAGAACTGTGATTGGCTTTGTGATCTGCATACATGACCAGCAACCACAATTATCAGATGGTCCAAGGCTCATTCAGGAGGAATTAACCATTGATGGAGAATATGAATGAAAAAGCCCCTTAAGTCAGCATAGGCGTCTTCATGCTTTAGCATGCAGCCTAGCCTGCCCTAGAAAGGGGGAATATACTCATCCTCTGGCCTGGTTCCCTATAGAGAGCCTTCAGATAATCTCTGCACCTCCCTCTGAAGCTTGATCTGGTGGTTTTCTCCTGCCACCAGTCATCCCCTCTGTCCTCATGTGGACAAAGAGAGCTGTGTGTAGCATAAATAGCTGGAGAGAACTCATCCCAGAGTTGATTGCAAGAGGGAAGCCATGAAAGTTAGCTAGTGAGTACTGGTGCCCCTGTTATGGTCTGTTTGCAGATGCCTACCCCTCTGGCAATGGCACGGAATGGGCAGCTAGGTTCTGTGCTCAGCACCCAGCACTGCTCATCCCTGCCTCTCCATCACCTTTCACCACAGCTGACTTATGTTCACAGGTCTTGGTATCCTCCATAGAGGAAAACTGTATCCAGAGCCCCTCAGGCACCTTTATTCTTCTACAACAGCACTGCCCCTTGGCTCAGCTCAGAGTGAGGGGACTCCTTTTGCAAATTGGGACACTCCTTCTGGGAGAGCCAGTAGCCTGGACCTTCTCACCTTTCCCACCCTCTAACTCTCCCTGGGTCATGCTGGCTGTCCCACCCTGCAGCTCAACCCAACCGCATGCTGTGAATTAGGATTCCCTGCAGTGCTGTGGCATCTCCAGGTTTCCAAGGGGGTTCATTTTGGATGGGCACAGAAGTGTGCCTGCAGGGTGGCATGGAGCTGGTACCATCAGCGCTGGGAGGAGTGCTTTGGAGCAGTTCAGTCCTCCCCTGAATGAAACGCTGTTCACTCACGGGCCCTGGCTCCCATTGTCACCCGATGATGAATGGGGCATCAGCGGCTGCAATACTCTGTTTGTTTTAGAGGTCAGTGTCAGACTGAAGGGTATTCTTCATAAACCAAGTCAGGGAGCTTGTGCTTACGTGACCAGATTGGTAAGAGCATGTGTAGCCCCCAGAAGCTCCCATTGTCCTGAATGGGAACAGAGCTCTTTTGAAGAACTTACCCATAAATTATCTGCCACTCCCTGCTCCCCCCCAGTTTTCTGCCAGCTCCCCACTCATGCTCTAATTCAAATACTCACAGCCAATGGCCTTATGCCATCATCAAAGGTTTTTTTCCTATCTGGGACCATAGTTTGGTTCCTGTGGGAACAGTACAGTATCTGACACCGACACCCAGCCCTGGGGTGAGGATATCATAAATTGAGTGGTGAAATTCATTCTTTGTTTCTCTTTTCTTTCCCTCCTGAATCTAAGCATCATCTAGTCTGATCTGACAGCCTACAGGGGGATGCACAGTGTAGCAAGGAGTAGTCCCTGGGAAGTCAGCATCAAACAGGGCAGGAGATCATTGCTTTGCCTTGCTTTAAAAATAAGGCTGCTTAGATGAACTGGGGTTTGTTTTCCCTTTTGCTGGTGATTTTGAGATTGCCACAAGAGCTACAGCCTGGGAGGTCACATGTTGGGTTGGTATTTCCAGCCATGAGACTGGCTGCCTGGGACTACAGCCATGCCCAGGCAAGCTTAAATTCTCATCCCTCTTCCTCCAGGGACAGAGAGAGCTAGATCTGCATGTTGAGCATCTCCTGTCTAGCCAACCTTTGAATAACCCAGATGCTGAAGCTTTTGTTCTTTCCCTAAGCTTTGTCTGCATCTGTCTGCTAGGGGACACACAAGCTAGAGACCTCAGAAAGTGAACGGGCAGATGTTTCAGAAATAGTCCCAGCTTTCCTCTCCATTAGACCTAAATGTAGCAAAGCAGGCAAACAACACAGAGGAAGGCATTGACATTTCTGAGAACAGGGCTGAGACACAGTTTCCAATTGCCAGTACCACATCTCTTTGTTTCATTTTAGGACGCTCAAAGCCAACTCAGTTCCCAAATGCCCATGATTGCCTGGGCAGGATTGCCTGCAGATGGAGAAAACTCCAATAGGCTTAAATCTGATCATGGTACCATGCTCAGCACTGGTTATGCTTCTGGTGTACAGTCAGTCACGAGCCCTTGCAGTCATCCAGGCTAGAGCAGATGAATTTCTCTTAATGGGGAGGTGAGGAAACAACCTTGGATGCCAGCATCTGTTCCAGAGCAGGCTGCCTTGCAGCCTCTCCATTTGGCACAGTGCGCCAAAGCGATTGGCGTTTCCTTCTCTGTTTGCACAGCAACATTTGCAGCCAGGCTTCTTATTAAGTCAGGAATTCAAGACCCTTTGCAGCACAGAGATCTGGAGATTACTTACCAAAATAAAGTAGTCTACAAACTCCACAACTGCTGCATGCACATTGTTGATAGAGGAAAATGGCAAGACACCTCTTGGTGGAAACGGTCCCTCCCGATAAGATCTGCGGCTGACACTGTGCGTGTGAGTGTTTCACAGCAGATACTCAGTGCGGGAACCAAGAGAAGCTTTTTTCTTCTTTCCTCACTGCTGCTTCCTTCATACAAGTCTTTTTGTCAAAACAACCTGGCCTGGTAAAATGTGATTAGATGTTACACCCACTCCAGGGAAAATAACTGTGTGAAAAGAACAAGTTGTAGTGGGCAGAGGATGGTGTATACTAATCCTTCCATTGCTGGTCACCTCTCTGAACCTTCAAGGCTAGTAGAAGGCATAAAGCTATCAAATTCTGAGCCCTCAAGGCTAGTACAGGGTATAAAGCTATCAAATCTATTTCACAGTCACAGAATCACAGAATCAGGCAACGACAGAAGTTGAAGGCGACCTCAGATGATCATCTAGTCCAACCCCTCTGCCAGAGCAGGATCACCTAGAATAGGTCACATAGCAATGCATCCAGGCAGGTTTTGAACGTCTCCAGAAGAGGAGACTACACAACCTCTCTGGGAAACTTGCTCCAGTGTTCTGTCACTCTCCCAGTGAAATTTTTTTTCCTTATGTTCAGCCCTCTCTGCCTGGCTTTTGGAGCTTATCAAGAACCAGTAAAATGTAAATGTAAGGGAGAAGGCAAGCAGGACCTGATCATGGGGTGGGTTTTTTTCAATAAAAGAATTATGGTACATTGAATGAAAAAAAAGCAGGAGATATGTTTTTAAAAGCAGGAGAATGTTCTTCTTCTTGTGCAGAGCTGGGCTGCAGATGTCCTTGTCACAGGACACTGTGGATGACAGACTTTTTAGGGGTGCAAGAAGAGCTCAGAAAACCTCTGGGCTGTGTGTGGGGGTTACTGGGAAAACCCCACAGAGAACTGCCATTTGTGGTTGTTTCATCTTCACACTTCGTTTTTTAGAATTGCATCTTTGGCCACTGCTAGACCAGTGGACTAGGTGGACCAGTAATTGCTCTTACCTTCTTTTCTTACTAAAAAAAAGAAGCTAAAAGCTGTGTACTGATAGGTTTCTTTCACATTCAGAAAGAAAACTGTTGACTATACATATAGAGAATTTTTTCTTTCCAGGGAAAAGCACATCTTAGCCAAAGATGTCTACCATGGGATAACATCTAAAGCTCTGTGAGAAGAATCCTCTACACACTCAGCCCTGCACTTGATGAATTCCTCTGCAGAGTTCTACAAGTTAAAGACTGCAAAATCTCATTCCTTCCATTTATCCAAGACAGTAAAAAGTGACTTGAGTCTTGTGTGCTCCTTCTGTGTGGGGGCTGAGACTGCTGAAGCTGAACAGTAGAGAAAGGGCTAACAGCAGTCAGAAGTTAGTTGTCTGTGCCAAGCAGCATTTGTCTAAGTGTAGACAACTGCATCTCCATTCAGTTACTCCAGGCCCTTCTATCGCCAATAGATACCCAACCAACACAGCTGATAGACTGTAGAGGGAGATTCCTCTTACCCTAAAGCAAACAACTGAAACAGGACAGATGGATCCCACCACCAAGTAGCTTTTTCTCTCCTTTGAATCTGAAAGGACTGTCAGGCAATGAACTCAGCTGTGGACACACTGCAAACACCCAAATTTAGGTAAGATGAATCCAAGCAATTCAGGCTGGCAGCACTGCACACATCTTCTGATGGCAAAGGTAACAAACCGTTGCAACAACGAATCTGTACCCACAGCAGGTTCTCCATCACCCAGGGACTTTAAATCAAGACTGAGGTTCTAACAGAAAATGCTGTAGTTCAACCAGATGTGAAAGAACAAGCTGGCCTAGCATCAGAGGTCTCTGCTCTGTGTTGTGTGGGCTCTGGTAATAACCATCTTTTCCACTCTTAAAATACTTTTAATCAATGTCACAAAGGAATACTAAATATTTCATCAGTTTGAGATCATCCTGTTTGGTATTCAAACACAACTTGCACAGGACCACTGGAAAAATTAGTATTTTCAGCCTCATGCTCTTTCCTTTTCTAAACAACAAAGCACATCAAGCAAGTGACAGGACAACTCTGCATAACTGTGGCTTGAGCTTTTACTATAGTGACAATTATTTGTGCCTTGTCGTCAAAAGGTGCAATAAAGAGAGAAGTGGTGGTCTTGGAAAAGCTGCCATGAAAATAGCATTGGGGTTTGTGAACTTTTTCCTGCTGTGCTTTGTTTTCAGAAGTTGTTTCATTTGAAAGAGGGAAGTTGTTTGGCCACAAACGCAACTGTCATCTATCACAGCCTGATGACTTAGAGCTAAAACTGTCAGTGGGAAGAGGGGGAAGGGAAAAAAAGAGTACAGCCCTTTCTGTCTTGAAAAATAGTCTATTTAAATTCTTCTCCAAAACCACAGGGGAAGGTGGTGGCCACGTAGACTGAAACCATCTTCATCTCACTGACCAGTATTGTGAATAAAAGATCCTTGCACAATGTTTTTCTCACTTCTGGAGAGGTCCTGTTGTGGCTATCGCATCCACGCTGCATCTAGATGGGAGCTATCTCAGAACTTTTTTCACTTGGAAAGTGTCAATTAACTGCAACACAGACTTTCAAAGAACATTTGGACCTCTCTGCTGGCATGGCTCATCCTAGAAGTGATTCTTCAGGATCTCCTGTTGGAAATGCTCCATTTTGCCCGTGGTTTAGTGTTGTCTTGAAGCAGGACTGTGATGTGCCCCATGCTGGGCAGGAAGGAGGAAAGAGGAGGTGCTACATGTTCCAGATTTGACCAAAAAAAGTTATCCTTTCCTCTGAAGTTGATTTGTGTTTCTCTGAGGTCAAAACCCCAACGTATTCAGATAAAACAAACTCAGAGGACCCTTTATTGTAGCATCAAGTCCTAACTTACAGATAATAGGATGATATGTAAGAAACCTGCTTAGCTCACCACATTCTTTGTTGCAAACTTAACAACACAATGGTAAGGAGCGACCACAGTGGGATGCAAAGCAGTAACACTGTGGCCAGCAGTCCTGGATACAGTTATCTTTTGAGTCACCCTTCCTGTCAATATTTACAGAGAAATAAAAGACTGGCTGGAAATTAAGAAAGTTATTTTCCTGGAATGATGGGCACATTTGGCATCCACAAAGTATTTGAGAAATGATCACATGCTGTGAACCTATCATTGGACACAGACTTAGAATCAAGTCCTCAGCACTAGAAGATGGATGGAAGGGGCTTTTCCACATTAGTGGAAAAAGCTCACATAAGAGAAACAGTCTTGCATCACCTTTGTTCTCCATTTCCTGGTCTATCACTGCCTGATTTCCAAAGTGTAGCTTTCCATGGGCCAGGGATGGAGATTTTGGATTAGGCTAATGGGCCATGACCTGGAAGCTAGCTGTAAATGAAGATACCCACAGGGTTGTAGTAGCACTGAACAAGGAAGAGCTAGCAATTAGGATACCTGGTTGTGACCTTGCATCTTTTCTGCACTGATTATGTGCTTTGTTTGGCAGGTTCTTCTAACATGTTTTTTTAAAGTCTACTTTCAGGACAGTTTCACTTTGACTACATAGAAAATTTGCATTCAGGAGCTATACCCAGAAAACAAGGATATAGGAAAATGAAAGATGAATATTCTACCACATCACATGAGAGACAGACAAGAAGTGAACCAGAATACAAATGAAGGACATATCTCTCTTACCAACTAAGCAGAAGGGGAGGAAAATACAAGGTTCTTGCTATTTCTGGCTTCATCTGTGCTGGTAAATTAAGCAGTGTCAGAAAATGTTCCTTGCTAGTGGAACTCGATGAGCCATACTTTTAGATCATTAGCACAGTCTCGGGCAGGTTTATGTCCATGCCAATAAGCACTGTCCCAAACAATTCCTGGAAAGCCCCACTCTGAGCAGGCAGCCTGCAACTCCTTTTTCTTGGAATGGTGACCAAGTTCAGTAAGATGAACAAGAGACGTTCCATGCTAGTAGACTCTACCAGGCACATTTTGTTGAGTAGTATAGACAGAAGTGCTAAGATCTTTTGGTTTCTTGTTCAAATCCATCCTTTTGTTTCAGAAGACAGTGAAGAAAGCTCATTATCCTGGTGGTTCTGGAGTCTCTAGCACCAAGAGAATCCCCTCCAGAAGATGGATTATGTCCTCAACATTATCTCAGGGTCATGAAGAAATGGGCCAGACACAGTATCTGTCCCCAGGCACTGGTGAGAGACACTGGGGAGTACTTCAGCTTTCAGGTTAAGAAAGTCATATTTGGGTGCCCACATGTATGTGGCCACCTGGAAGCAAGATTCACAATGTAGTCAGTGCAGATCTAGTCAACAGTGTCAATGAAGCTGTCAAAGTGTCAATGTGCCCAGCCCATCAAACATGGACACTACTGGGCTCAATAAAATTGCCCACCTGTAGATGTACAGAGGCACAAACACCCTCTTGGCTCCAGGGCTGCAAGGGGAATCTGCTCAGTGACAGATTACAAACAGAGCCACTGCACTGGAAGGCTCTTAGTACTCATCTGCTTCAGAAGTTGTATCTTTGAAAGTACAGGCATGAATTCAAACTCTTCCAGTTACCATCCTCATTTAAAAAGAAAAGAAAAAAAGAAAAGGAGAAAAACCCCCAGTAATTTGGTGGTTTGCTTCTTCCTGAATAATAAATCTATACTGGTATAGCCAGTATTGCATAAGTGAGTGCTAGGGGCAAAACAAGAGCATTTAAATTACACCAGCATATCAGAAAAACAAAACAAAGCCCACACCATGTTCATCAGCTTTGGAAGCAAGAGGCAGCAGCTGCTTTCTGCTCTCACAACTAGAGAGGGAATGAATCCTGGCAGACCACCTGGACTCTCAGCTCTGTATAATGGTGTCTAACTGGACTCCTCTCCTCTCCCAGGCACTGGGTTAAAGCTCATCTTGTTCCTACACTGTGAGCTTTACCCAGCAACTCCTCAAGTCACCCCAAACCTCCTCACTACTACAGTGGGATTTAACATGTGGGTTTGGTATTTTTTTTTTTCTGAATGAGGAACAAAGCTCTCTGCAGAGCAGCAGCAGCATGACATCTGCAAGCAACCACTGTCTTACCCTTCCAGCTCATTTTTCAGCCCTAGTATGTTTCTTGGCAAAATCAATTCAGCAAATGTCCAGATTTATAGAGTTCAGCCACATGGCAACCTTTTTCAGGGCCACATGAACAGCTATTATTTAAAGCCTTTTACTGTGTTCGTAGAGAGGAACAAAGTGCACTTTCCCATTAAAGATTTAAAGCCTTTCTGTGGCAAAGCACATGTCACCCTGAAGGACACCTTGGGCCTTGCATATAGATGCATCTTGTGCAACTTCCACTGCAGGATCAGCGGGCTGATGCTTGGGAACACTTCTGATCCTACCATTAGGTTGGAGGATAAGATCTTTCTCAGGGGATTATGAAGTGCCTCCCACATTGGCATCCAAAGGCATTTTATTCTGCACAGCACAGAGCCAAGCAAAGACACCAGAAATATCCTGGGGACAAGAAACAATTCACCCTTGTTAATTCAGTGCTCTTCCCAAGCACTGAGAGCTCAGAAGCAAGGCAGATCAAGAAGAGGCAGATATTTTTGTGGGAGGCATTGAAGTGTTGTCACTTCCTCAACTTTTTTTCACACTTTCTGCTGAAGAGCACTGCTCCCTTTACCTGAGATCTGGACTGCATCATCTGTGCATCTTTAGCAACACCTCCAGTGGTTACCCTGGCTGGATGAGCTTTACTTTATTCAGCTCAAGGTAAATGGGAAGAAATGCACCTGGGCTGACATTGGCCAGGAAGGGAAGACCTCCTACTCTTTGCTTTGCTGGGTCTATATGCAGAGTTTGAGCCTTGTAGGACAACTTACCTGTGAATTTGGCCTCAGGCAGATTTTCAGCTCACCTAGGCTTGAAGAGACAGTCAAAGTGGGGTTCCAGGGCTGCGCCTGGCAGATACAGCATCCTTCTTAGAAGCTAGGCTGACTTCACATGGGAAAAGGAAGGGCCTGGAAAGGAATTTGAGCACGAACAAGTCCTGCTCATGTTTGCCATGTTTTGGTGCCTCAGCTCTCTGTGCACAAGCATCCCTGTGGCTCTCCTCATTTCAGGGAATTTGCTGGTAAAGGGAAAACCTCCCCTGCAGTTAGCTTCTTCCCAAGACACAGTTAGAAGTAACCCACACACACACATTCCATTCCTTCTGCTTTCCACCTCCCATTTCATAACATACCCTATGACAGCTTGATGGGAGCGAGGGTTGTTCCTGTTGGGCTTTTTCCTTGGTGGCAGCTCTGTCTCCATTGAGCTGCATGCCCTGGGCTTTACTGCACACAGTGTAATGGCATGCTTTCCACCAGGAGCTTATTCCCAGCTCTGCATGGTAAGCACAGTGGGACATCAGGAGGAGGAATATAGCAGGCACCTTGGCTGATAATCCTTCTCCTCACCCTGCACTGAGGTGGGAGGGTGGAGGGGGGCTGTTCTGCTCCACTATAAACAGACTCCTTGCCATGAAAATAGGCCACCACCAAGTGATGCCAGTAGAAGTGCTTCAGTGATTTAAATGATGTGCACGGCAGAGAGCAGCTTGATTAATTCATAGGAATTGTAACTACTTAGAGCTCCATTCATCTGGAATGATCTGTAGTCCTATCTGCCACAGAAGTTACAAAAGGTCCCCAGCTTGGGCTGCAGGTGATGTATTAGTCACCCCCTCCCAAAGCCAGCCCATGCACAGGGAGCTGCTTTGTTGCTACAGACATCTACACTGGAGTGATTGAGAGCAAGACAAGCACAAGGGTTCTGCTCCTCATGGGGAGCCCCACCAGGCATCTCCCCAGGGAAGGGATGGCTGGCCCTGGAGTGGGAAGCAGCTGAGTCCTTCCAGGGTGAAGGGGGTTGGGGGAACCCTGCTATCTTTATCTGAAAAATCAGCTGATGGCATGCACATAATGTGTGAGGACATCTGGCTGGAGCTGAATGCTGGGGTCAGTGCTGCTTTGTCACGGTGTCTCATGGGGTCATTAGGTTTGGTCCCATTGCTCTCACATCTGATGGAAAAGCTCAGCCACAGAGTCCAAGCTAGGCTGATGGATGCTGAACCGAGCTCTTTGCTGGCAGCTGCTCTGGGTGAAGGAGTCAGGGTCACACACAAACCTTCACCTCTACCCAGAAACTGCTTGACCATTTGGTTAAGTGAAGGAGATAGGGCCTTCATCTCCCTTCAACCAATCCCCATCCCTTAGCAGCAGCAGAAGGAGCAGTGAGCACATCCCAGTCAACTGCTGAACCTGGCATGTGCTTTGTGTCACCTGCAGCATGTGGAAGAAGTGATTCACTTGATGGCAACACTGGTGGAGACAAAGCCAAGTCCTAGAGAATGCTGGTGCCATGCTGCAATGCAGAGGTGAGAGTCCTGTTCCCTGCCACACTGTCCATCGTGGGTTAAGGCTCATGTAGACAGTGTGGAGCTGTCCCACATCAGACCTGCTCTCAGATTTGTACCTCCCAGCACCCAGCAGCTGCTGATCACAATCTGTCCCCAGGAAGAGCAATAGTGGCAATCCAGGACGCTGGGTCACAGTGCCCCCATGTGGGCTCTGCCAGCTCCCAGAGCATGGAAGGAGGGACATGGGGTGCTCTGGGTCCTTCCAGCTGGTGACTGAGGGACCAGGGAAATAAAAATATCAGATTGGAAACAGACATCTCAGCTTCCCTGAGGATGAAACACTCATTGACTCATGTGAGTCTCAGGTACTAAGGTCAGACATTTGCCTTCCTTGCATGGTCCTCGAGGCAGGACCCTCATCAAACTCTCCCAAAAGATTGCCACAGTCTCCCACCCACAAGGCTCAGCCTCTAAGGGGCAAGGGCTCTTCAACATCTTCCTTCAGCTGTATCTCAGCAAGGAGCCATACTGAAAGGAGGCATGAATCCCCTTCATCCTCTCTGATTCAAAGACAGCAGTTTGGCCCAAGCCAGCTTCATTGGCATGAGGCTGGATGATTTTGCACTGGAGGAGATTCATAACCTGTGAATGCTGCTGGGATAAGAGACAACAGAGAGGTGGTTTTAAAAGCCTGAGAAGCCTTAAATGCTTCCTGGACATTTAAATCACCAGTGCTGTACTTGATTTAGGACTTTGCCTAGCTTAAAGCACCCAGACAGTCCTTTGTGTCTCAGTCATGTGTGCAGATACCCAAAGGCAGAAGACAGCCCCTGAAGATACACAAGGTTTCCTAGGTCACTTTAAGGGAGTTAAGCAGATTTCTGTCCATGCCTTTGGTGGCAGTTACCATAAGCCTCCATGCTATGCTGCAGTTAGTCTGGAGATCCACCTCTCAGGTTTAGATGCCTATGTCAGCTCCTAGCACTGAGCCAGTCAGTCAGCCTCAGCTCACTTTGTAGTCAGTGGAGAGAAAGATCCCACTTGGGAGGACATGACTCAGACACTGTATTTCAGATGTCTGTGTCAGGATGAATGAGCCATGCTCTGATTGCAGCTGAGGATGCACTCCTCTGGAATCACTGGAACTAGACATTTAACAATGTCAGCCAGCCCCTCCCAGCCCAGCTCCTCCTGTCACCACAGCAGCTGCATGGAACCCATGCATGTTCTCAGGCAAAAAAAAACCCTTCCCTGTTGTCTTTTAATAGCAGTCAATTAAAACCATGTGGTAATGTCTTCAATCTGCTGTACTTGCTACCTAAGGAACATGCAAGAGGGACTGGAAGCTGGTTCTCTCCCAAACCTTCCAACCCCGTGCACACTTGTGGTCAAATCTTGCTACAAAGCTCAGCCAGCACCTCTGGATGTGCCTGAAAAATGCTTCCAAGGCGACACCCATGTTCCAAACCTCCACACAACCTGAGTCTGCAACAGTCACAGGTGTAATTGGTGTGAACGGAGGAAAAAAAGAATAATTAAGATCTTTTAGATCTATTTTTGGTGACAAAGAATTGCTCTCCACTGACCACTGCTTTCCCTACTGATGGCCCTTCCCTTCTCCTTAGCCCCTCAAATACACAGCTGCTTCTCTCACTGTCAGGGCAGGCTGCAGAGTGCCCTGGCCTGCAGCTTATCAAAGATCTGTGCTCCTTGTCTGAGACCATGTCAGTGTCAAATGATCTGACCTGCTGCTGTGACAGCTTTGGGAAACCTTCAGCCTAGGTGAAGGGAAATGAGAGAAGATGTCTGGTCCTGGGCATGAGGGTCTGATGTCAGATCTTACACTGTCCTACCCACCCTTGCTGCAGCAGCTCTCTCCCAAGCCTGTCATCACCACGTTTTTGCTGGAGGGAGTCTCTGGAGACTGGAGTAACACTTGCCATCCCACAATCTGAGTCACCAGCCAGGGCCATCCAGGGGACATGAGGCTTTCCTCCCCACAGGGCTGCCAAACATGTGTCAGCTTCTTGGAGGCTCTCAGGCCTGGAGGTTTCCTAGGAATTTCCCAAGGAGCCTGGCCAGACTGGGTGACCCAGCTCCTTCTAATGATACTGACAGAAGAAGAGGCTCTGCATCTTCATCTGTGTAGCAGTGAACATCAGGGTGCTCCCTATCCAAATACTGCTCACCCTCACTGCCACAGACACCCAGAGAGTATCAGAGCAACTATCAAGAAGAAGGAGACAGCATAAAGGAAGCTTTTACCTCCAACCCATCTCACCCCCACAAGAATTAAACAAAAGCCATGTGCTCCATGCCTGGCAGAGCTTGTGGTTGAGCTACATCTCTGGGACACTGCCTGGATGTAATCCAGGGCACAGCTCCAGCCTGATGGTGTCTCTGGCCAGGTGGCACAAGGATGATGCTCTGACCCTTCAGTGCTGCAAAGGTCTGTCTGCTGCTGACACTTGATTCTCATGGACAAGTTTTTCAGTCACCAGGGCCCCTGCTGAGGAACAGGGAAGTAGAATTGGAGACCTGTCAGCAATTACCTTACTTTCTCACTGCATAACAGGGCAGTGGGTAACCTGAACAAACACTGCTTGGTGGCTTGGACCTAAATGGGCTGAGGCAGGGCAGGAGGTGGAGGATGGGAAGGGAGAAACAAGAGGACTTATTGACCTGGTAAAACTTACTCTAATATCAGCTGGGTCTGGAGTGTCCAGGCTGGACCCTGTGAAATCCAGGGCTGAAGGGCTTTTCTCCTGGCTGACTGCCCAAGATGTCCAGGGTTACTGGTACCAAGTAGAGCACTCAGAATAGTTCCCCTGTGCCTGTTTTCCTCACACTTTGGCACCTGCTAGAAAGTTCCCACTAGGGAACACAGTAGGGCTTTTCAAAGCATGAAAAAGTATATTGTGGTTCCATCAGTCATGACTTAAGACCTCAACTCTTTCCCTGTGGGCCTTGTGGCAAGCTGACCTCATGGCTACCATGCTGTTTACAAAGCTTTGTCATATAAAGTGAGCTCTCATGAGCAAAGAGGTGGCCTTGATGCTCCTGTGGCCAAGCTAAATGCAGCAGCTGCCAAAGTCCTTGCCAATGCACAGTTGGACCCACTGCAGGTGAGCATGCTGTCCAGCAAGCCCAGCAGGCTCCTCTGGAAAACAAGCAAACAAAGTGAGGGATGTGGCAGAAGATCCAGCACAGAAGCAAACTGCATCAGTCCATCAGGAACAAGAGAGGACACTCATTTGACAATGAATCCTTACTGCATTGACGAGCTCCTCTGACAAGGCACTGCTTCAGCACACCAAGTCACAGCAGAGGGATAAAAGCAGTAGCCTAGAGATTCAGGTCTCTCTTCCAGGAACTGCCCTGTAGCATCACACACAGATGAGAGCACTGTGGCTTTTTTTGCCCCTTGCCCTGTCTACTCCAGTGCTACCTGTCCCCCCCCTTACCTTCTCACAGCATGAGGCATCAGGCACCTCTCCCATTCAGGAAGCAGAATGCCACTAGGTCCAATGTCACTTTCCCAACAGCTATAAATAAGAATTTATCACTTAAGCCCACCCATTCCTATAGTCCTTGCTAATTAGCTCTTATAAAGGCCAATCATCACTTCCAAACCTCATCCCAAGACTCCACCTCCCTGCTTGTCCTGCCCATCTCCCTGCCTTGTGTCCACCTTGCCTCTCAAGCAGTGGCTGCTGACTGCTGTACCTGTGTAGCATTCATCAGCACAGGGTTCAGGTGCTTCTTCTGCAAAACGAAGGGTAAACAGTTATTTTCAAGTTACTGTCTTGCTCTCCTGTTTACAGCAGGCAAATAAACTTAGCAGTGAAGCACAAACAGGTTTTAAAGTGTCTACAAGCTTCCCCAGGCCTCCACCACTCTGGCTCCTGTGTGTCGTGTCATCCAGCTTAGGGCAGGACTGCAGGGAGGCTTTGCACCACCAGGAGATGTTTCCCTAAAGAACAGAGCAGCCACACTAAATTAGGGCTGTGCAAGAAAGTACTGTTGCAACAGCACCTTTAAATGCCCCCACCCTGGGACCTCCTGAGAGAATCTTTAATTTTTCATGGAGACTTGTGGAGACATCACACATACTTAATCCCACTGGCTCTGTTCCCACCCAGGACTCATGGCCTCCTTCCCTCCCTTCCAGCACTCTGATCAAGAGACAAGAGTTCCCCATAGAGCACTTTGCTAGTAGAAAGGAAAAATGCCTCTAGAAAACTTCCAAAAAGCTTAAGGATTTAAGATGCTAGAGAAACCATAATTTATAGGCAACAAATGCTGGCAGATTGTGTGCCAGAAGTGCCATCTAACAAGAGAGTGATGGAACAACTGCTCCCATTTCTCATCACCAGCACGCAAGGGCTGTTGTGTAGCCTAATTGAAAATGTAGGTGTGAAGGAGTCTGGTCCTCTGCCCTTATTATCTGAGGGTCTGTATAACTCTCTCAAGAGCATGCTTACACATTTAATAGATTTCAAGTGCTCCCAAAAATCTGTAAGGGATGAATTTCTGGGGAGGGAGGAAGGATCCTTTAAACGCATTATTCACCAGAGCTGTAAAATACAGAACACAAGTTGTGAGTGGGTTATTGGATCCCATTCAGCTGTTTGGTAGGACAAGAAGACATCACCGAAACACTCATGCCCACAAACTTGCCTATTTTTCCCAACTGCATCAGATGGTGTGAGAAAAACATAGATATCACTTCCTTCTCCCAGCCTTGTGTGCTTTGTCAGGAACAGCACAAACCAGCACTCAGCTTCCATTAGCTGCATCCCAGCATCCTTGTGTCCTGCTCTGAGGGCTAAGTTCTCCAGGAGATGGTCCTTTGCAATCCCTATGGATGCTGCAAACCTAAGAGTGTCCCAGTACCTCAGCAGCCCTCATTAAAGGCTCATTTTTCAGGAGGGACTTTTTAGGATGTCAGGTAGTGACAGGACTGGGGGGAATGGAATAAAGCTGGAAGTGGGGAGATTCAGACTGGAGGTGAGGAAGAAGTTCTTCCCCATGAGAGTGGTGAGAGCCTGGAATGGGTTGTCCAGGGAGGTGGTTGAGGCCCCATCCCTGGAGGTGTTTAAGGCCAGGCTGGATGAGGCTCTGGCCAGCCTGCTGTAGTGTGAGGTGTCCCTGCCCATGGCAGGGGGGTTGGAACTGGATGATCCTTGTGGTCCCTTCCAACCCTGACTGATTCTGTGATTCTATTCTATGATTCTAAAGGCTCAGCTTCACACGAAGTGCTAACTTCTGCCAAGTTAGGACTGACCCCATGAATAGCAGTGGTCAGGGCTGAGCAGGTAGAAAATGCTGAGCTACCCCCAGCCTGGAGCCTAGAGCAGCACATGAGATACACAACCCTGATGCAACCTGGGGGTTTATTTTCCTCTAGTGCTTGTATCCTAAATGATGTTGTTACAGGTTGTGAGCTTTGTTCTAGCTTTAGCTTCCTTCAAGGACAACTGAGGAGTGCTTCAGGTCACACGGTGGGACAGTTAATGCAGGCTGCTAGTAGAGTTTGCTCAAAAGAATTCTTTGCCCTGCTTCATACTGGAAAATGAGTGTTTGTTCTACTTTAAATTTGCTGGTTTTGGGGGGAGAATACTTACCCCCTGGTTTAACCTGCTGAGAAATGTTGACAGCTCTGCAATGTGGGAGCAGAAAATACACACAGAATACTGATGGAAAATGGTTAGGCTGTGTTGAATGTGTTATCATTTGGACTTTGATCCCTCTTCTCCACATCTCTGTCAGCACAAGGGACCTGTGTACCTTCTGAGCAGTTTCACAGGGGGCTCACAGCTCGGGCAAAGGTCCTTTTCACTTTGCCTGAGAGAGGCAAGGGAGCTTATGTGGTTGGAACCAGAGGTGGGTGAACCAACAGAAAGAGGAGGACACCTCCATTTGGAAGAAGACAGCTGTCCCCAGCCTCATACTGGGACATTTCTCACTGGCACATGCAGTCCTGGCTTTTACTGACTGGGAATCAAAAGCTTAACATGTCCTTGGGAGTCTCTCCTGTATTGCTGTAACATTGCAGAGTACAGTTTGAAGCAGGAGATTGCTGCAAAGGCTAAATTTAAGGAGTGGGAAAGGAAAGAACAGGGGAAATTGACTTGTCTAGAGACCTTTAAAAGAAGTAGATCCTAAAATGCAATGCTCTGTAGAGGAGCTGACAGTGTCACCTTGGCAGAGCAGCCTAGGCAGGGAGAGCTCTGCCTTTGGGAAGTCAGGTACCAGCTGCAGTGACTCTTCTCACTGTTCACAGCACCAGGAACCATGTGGGGCTGTTGCCTACAGCTCTGGTGCCACAGTATTGGGCACAGCATGGATGGGAAAAAAAAAAGGAAAGATCATTTTTTCTGCTAAGACCTCCCAGTCTAAATGCCCAGAGACACAACAGGGAAGAAATTCCTTGGCTGAGCTGTAATCCTGCTTATAGGATATGGCCACACAAATATACTCCATGCAGCAATCCTGTGTATGAAAATGATGGATGCCACATCCTCTTCTTTGCAACATACCAGAAACAAAGCTCAGGCAGTTTTCCATGCTGGGAAATCTGTGCCTGCTGTCATAGCAAGGGCTGTACCTGAGCAGATGGGTTCCTGCCATCTCTCACTGTCAGCAAGATGAGAAGGAGCGATGTTGTGGCTGAAGTACATTTGCAAGAGGATATTGCAGCTTGTCCCCAAAGACCTCTGCCATGTCTTTGTGCCTTTTTCAGGGTGGGACATCACTGTTTCTTACAGAAGGGTGGTTTGTGTCTCTACAGCTCACATATGTACTATACCCTTGCTCAGTGATTACTGACTTCAGCTTCCCAAGCCCAGGGAGCTGACAGAGGAGCAGAGGTGGGAAGCAGTCTCCACTTTACCAAAGCAAAGATGGAAAGACTTCTCAGGTCCCCAGACACTGCTGTGCAATTTTATGACTCTGCTGTTAGCCCCTGCTCTGAGACCACAGCACTGACAGCTTCCACAGAGGGAGGGAAAACCTCTGGGACTTGCACTCTCTCACTTTCAGTACCTTTAAAAGTCTGTGGAAAGGACTTTACAAAGAATGGTTAATTCTCATGTGCTACCACATACTGTGAGCAGCACTACCTCTTTTTGGCCTGTGCTGGAGCCAGTGGCTCCTTCTCATGTGCTCCTTCCAAATCACATTCTGTCATCCCTTTGCTGAAGAGAGAGAGCTGAGTCTGCTAGTCAGGCAAGGACGTGTACATCCAGCAATCTTCTCTCTAATAAGCATCCTTGCCCTGGTGCAGCTGCTTGGACTGCCACCAGTAATCTGTCCCTGTCTATTTGAATCACAAGGGAATGTGATCTTTCATGTTGTAGGAGATTTACATATGGCATTTTCACTGGAGCAGCATAATGAAACCCCACCCAAAATCTCAAAGCTTCCAGGAAGTTCAGATACAAATTTTCAAGCTTGGGACCTTTATTTATTTGGCCTAGCTTTTTAAATCCCTTTTTCTTTTCCCTTTGATGATTTTTTTTTTCTGCTGTTGTGGACAAATGAAAAGCAATCAGAGGCAACACCACACAGCCTGGGACTGCTCCCCAGCACCCTGCTCCAGCTGTGCACCCTGTCCACACCCCAGCCATGTGCTGGGAGGAAACAGGAGGTGGTGTGGCCCCTTCCCCAGGCCACAAGGGTCAGGTGCAATGTGTCCTTCCATCTGGATGATCAGGGACAAGAACTGCCCTAACCCTGCACTCTAGATACCACCAGTGTGGAGGAAACCACTGTTGTGGAGGACACAACTCCACACAAGGAAGTAGAAGGGAAATGGTGGCACCTAGAAGAGAAAAGCAGGCAAGCATAGGTCTGAGCTGATTTCCAAAACATACAAGATACATTGCAAACACTTGGGTCCAGACTATGACAACAACTTCGTCTCCAGAGCTCTCTAGAGAAGAGCCTCAGTGTGCTGCTGGGGTGACAATGTACTTCACAGGCCAAGATCATAGAAGCACAGGATTGCTTAGGTTGGAAGAGACCTTTAAGATCATCAGCTCCAAGTGTTAAGCCAGCACTGCCAGGTCATCACATGTCCCTCAGCACCACATTTACATATGATTTAAATACCCTCAGGAATACTGACTCCACCACTTCCCTGGGCAGCCTGTTCCAGGGCTTGACAACCCTTTCTGTGAAGAAGTTTTTCCTAGTGTCCAACTCCAACCTAAAACTCCCCTGACACAACTTGAGGCTGTTTCCTCTTGTCCTATCACATGTTAAGAGAATAGACCAACCTCCACAATTCAGACCTTGTGTGCTAAAGCCCATCCCACCTGCAGTTATTCCTGTCTCAGCATCACCTGGGGCTTTGAAAAAGCCTTCAGGCACAAATACAGGATCATGGACAACCAGCAGGAAACCTGGGCCTGCTTCAACCTGCTCCCTCACCCACTTTGCACCTCCTGGCACAGGAACAGCCATCATCAGGGAAGTAGCTAATTTGCCACAGATGAAAGCAAACATCGAAGTGTCCTCTCCCTGGGGAAATTCAAGGGCTGCCTACAGAGGTGCTAAGAAAAGGAGCTGGTCCCACACTCTCTGGAAGAGAGAAGCCCCCCAGAAAGAGAGATTGAGAATCCAGGTATCTGACCTTTGTGTGGGCCTGGCCATTTCCCTGTAGCCTGGAGAACAATAGGACTGCATAACCCATGGAGCTACTGTCCACAGATGTCTATTCTCAAGTGACAGGATGGTAAAAATGATTCATCAGTCTATGAAATTGCAAAGAAGCCCAAACCCTGGAGCTCTGATGGCTCCATGCAGTTTTCCACCATTCACAGAACCACTAGAAACAGCTCAATAACCAGCCTGAACCAATCTAGAGGTCTGTCCATGCTGTAAGTCTGCACAGATGCAGAGCAAGTGTCATAAAGTGTCATAAATGCACCTAGAAAAGGGAAACCATCTATCTAAACATGCACAGAAAAGATATTTTTTCCCATCATATTGTATCTGCAGATCATCAGCATTTGGCTTACAACATTATTCCTATTACCAGAATCTCACACTAAGGTGATTTGTCTGACCATCAGGTTTATGTGGAAAATAAAAATGTGACCTGGGGAAATGAGAGGGAGGAGGCAAAGTCCTTCTCAAGTGATCTCAGTGGTTGATGTTTTTCCCCAGCCTTGGAAATGGGTACTGCTAGGGAGAAACTTTAAAGAGCACATGAAAACCTTAATGAAGGCTGGAATGATGTCTGGTATCCAACCCAATAATTCTCCTCCCAGTAATTTCTTGAAGCCTCATACTTGGAGTTCAGTAGGTCATAAATTTTGCCTGCTCTGAAGTTAACTGGATTCACGGGATGTAAATGTATTACTCATCCCCTGGTTAATTTGTATGCTCATTGCTTTCCAACCTCTCCACAAATTGATTTTTAGATTCGTTATTTAGCCAAGAAGATATTTCCTGGCTCGTCCCTCAGAAGGTCACAGAGCAATGCTTTGCTTGCTGACTGCCACAGGGAAGCAGAAAGTCAAGCAGAAGGATGGAGAACAATTTTCTACATCTCAGGCACAGGAAAAAGTCAGTCAAGGTACAAGCTGCACTTGGCAGGTGTCTGCTCAAAGGGATGCTCTGGGCAGGGAAGGAGAACAACTGGGTGATGGGTCATGGAGAAGAGAAGCAGGGCAGCAAAACAGCTGAGCAACATGACCCTGGGCTGAGAGGATGTAAGCTCACATCTCCAGGTGATCTCTTTCTTCTTACTTTCATCTCTCCATAGAATCATACAATCAGTCAGGGTTGGAAGGGACCACAAGGATCATCTAGTTCCAACCCCCCTGCCATGGGCAGGGACAGCTCACACTACATCAGGCTGGCCAGAGCCATACCATCTGGGTTAATCTGCCAGCTTGAATCTCAGATCTTAGTGGCCTGTGTCCTCTAAGTAGGGGTCTGCTGGGTTTTTAGCCCATTTGGAGGTTGCTTCCCAGGGTTGTCAAAGTCCTTGCCAGCATCCTGTTATCTCTGCAAGTTGTCCAAGGTCAATGAGTACTTCCCATCTGAGACAAGTGGGGAGAAGTCCAAAAGGGATTAGACCATTTTGATCTGAGCCCTCTGACTGTTTGACTCAATGTGATGTCTAGGTGGTGTGCAGCTTTCCATGCACATTGGGAGGCTGGCTTGAGTTGCTGCTTGGCACTGAAGTGTGATGTCTGCACATCAGTAGTTATCTCAGCCAGGTTTGGACTATGGTGTGCCTGCCTGGGGAGCCCCAGGCCTGGCTCCAGGGCTACCAGCTTGCCTTGCCTTTCCCCATAGAAGTGTGCAAGTCTACCAGCTTGGAAGCAAGGATGTAATATGGCTCCATTCCAGGTCTGACATCCCTAGGTCTTGATGGTGCTTAGGGAAGACTAACCTTCACCTGCAAGTAAGAGCACAAAGACTTGTCCCAGAGCATCAACAAACTCCATAAAGTGAGTCATTAGCAGAATTGCACCTCTGACTCACATCAGACACAAAGCTGCATGCTAGACCTCTGGAAAGCTCTCCTGTCTATCCCTGCATGCCACATTGCATGCTCCTACTCCACAAGCTTCTCATCTCCCTTAAGGGACAAGATTCACTTTCCCACAGGTACTCATCATATTCTTCCCTCTTTAGAGAGTTAGATCCACAGCTGCACAGCTTTGTCTCTTCTTTTGCTTCTTTTTTCCCCCCTCTGATTACA
This sequence comes from Indicator indicator, assembly GCF_027791375.1. Taxonomy (NCBI): domain Eukaryota; kingdom Metazoa; phylum Chordata; class Aves; order Piciformes; family Indicatoridae; genus Indicator; species Indicator indicator. Next base: position 17,968,567 of record NC_072029.1, read on the forward strand.
TTTTGACAGTGATTTTGCAGCCTCTATGTACTAGCTCCCAGTGTTTGTATTCTAGGAAACATTTGCTGTCTGGTTTGGCAGCACTAGGATCTCTCACCATCCCTTGGGAACAATGAGAAATGATGTGTCAGAATTTACCCACTTCCCAGCACTCCATGTTTACTGCAAGGACCCCATAGGCAAGAGAACAAATAGATTACTATAATTCATATCTCTCTGGGTAATGTCCTGCAGTTCCTTATCTTCCTGACTGGGATACTGCTCACTCTGTTGGGCCTCTTTGAGCTTAGAAATCGTGTCAGAGTGGCATCCTTGGTGGTGAAAAATTGCCTGTCTGGCAGCAACAGCATTATAGGAAAATCACAAGTTTTCTCCCCCTCCTTCTCCTCTCAGATGTGCTTATTATCATGTGGTGGAAATCAGAGCTTGGTGAGATAAGTGTTCTGAGTCCCATTGAAACTTTTTTTGATTTCTAAAGGCTCTTCGTTCCTTAGTAAGAAAAAAAATAATACTTGGAGGGGCTATTTGCAAAGGCATGTCCAATGGGACAAGGGGCAATGAGTTAAAAGAGAAGGGTAGATTCAGATTGGACATTTGGAAGTTCTTCCTTATGAAGATGGTGGAACACTGGAACAGGTTGTCCATAGAGGTGGTGGAGGCCCCATCCCTGGAAACATTCGAGATCAGGCTTGATGGGGCTCTGAGCAACCTGATCTAGTTGGAGATGTCCTTGCTTACTGCAAGAGGGGTTGGAGCAGATGACCTTTAAAGGTCCTTTCCAATCCAAACCATTGTATGATTGAGTGAGCTGGAAGTGGCATGATCATCTTGACCAGTCCCCAGCATGGTGGCAGGGTGCTTCTGCTCCACTCTGAGAGGCTGGGGCTCAAGCCTCCATTGCCACTGTGCCCAGGCCAAAGGATGAACTGGCCAGGGGGCTTTTGGCTGTCCTTAAGTGATTCTGCCTCTTAAGATCTCTACCAAAGGTACTCCATTGTGTATTCAACTGTCTGTTTGAAACCACAACTTGATTCTGAGATTTCCACATCCCTTGGCACTGACTTTTTGGAAAAATGCAACATGGCCAGGGTTATGCAGACCTAAGGATCTTCCTGCCTTTCTCTAAAATAATTTCCAAGATTGGCTAAACTTACTCAATGTTCTGAAAAATCTTTCCCCACCTAAATGATTTTGTGGTTCTAAATCCCATGAAAAGTGTTTAGGATTTGGTGCAGGTTTTTTTGTTTGGTTGGTTGAGATTTTTTGTTTGTTTGTTTGTTTGTGGGTTTTTTTGGTTTGGTTTGGTTTTTTTACATTTCAGCATTTTTTGCTGAGAATATATTTGCCTGAAAAATATCCAAGCAATTCTAGGCAACAGTTTAGCACAGAAACACAGCAAGAAGTCCCCTTCTCCTTTATCTTTCACTAGCTGTCATGGCTTTCCAAAATCATCCATAAGCTAAATCCACAATGACTGTCAGGGCCCTCTTCATCTCTCAAGACACCTTCAAGATCACCCAGTAACCATCTCATCATCTTCTACCCTAGACCTCCATGGTGGTAGTCTCAGGAGCCAGGTGGTCTCAGGTGGCCTCAGCTCTTTGCATCTCAGACCTCTGGCAAGTCCTTGACTTTTGCTGCCTCCAGGGTACATGGGGTGGAGAGTCCCTTCATTGAGCACTTTTTAATTAGCTCAGTCTGCTTTGCCTTCTCTTGACTGCCTCCTCATGAGAAGGAAATGGTGAGGAGGGAGGTGGTTCTTCGTGCTTGCAGAAACCCTTGCTGCTCCTTTAGCCTCTGACACCCACAACGAAGTTTCACTGGGATGTCTCAGATTTCCATTCATGCTCATCCTGTCCTCACTGAATAGTTCTTACCATTTAATAACAACACCCTCCGCGCTTCCCAGTCTGCACAACGCATCTCATGCATGCCAACATTCACCCATAAAAAGCATCAGCATCCTTGTCTGAAGCCTCCCAATGCAATCAGTTGGCTTAAAATCCTCGCTGAACATTTCGCTTTAACCTCCCTTGCCTGCAGAGGGAAGCCTGCCTGCCAGCCAGAGCTGGAGGGGGGAGCCCTGTGCCTTGCTGAAGGGCAGCAATGCCGTGAGGAGGCGGCAGGAAAGGCTTCCAACCTTGCTTGCCTCTCTCCCAGAAGAGCCATCTCCTCCAGCAACCTTATTCATTCTGCCCAATCAATCCCAATCCTATTCCAAGCAAGGAGGTCTTATTAATACTGTCTGAATGGAGTGGGAGGTTTGTGGTCTAGAAGATTTTTCCCATAGGAACAGGAGCTAGACCACCAACCCTTTCACATTGACCACCCAGATGGCAATAACCTTTGGCTAGCGTTGGCACGGGCTGGGCTTGACGTGGAGCATAGCGCTGCTGAATAGATGGGTTGGAGCTGTCTGGGGGTGAGGATGGGGGAGGCTGCAAGGAGACTGTGGGGAATTGTTTAAGAGAGCTCTGAGAAATATTGGTCGAGTGCTTCCATTTAATTATTCACTTTGCTTAATTTGCTCTTGGACGAGATGAATCGTTCATTGACTGTGCCGTCTGGAAGCAAGTCCTTCCTGACTAAACAGACTCAGCATTAAGTGGGAAAACAAATGGAGCCCAAGCAAAGAAAAGTCTTCCTCTCAGATTGATCACGTCAGGGAAGGATTCTTGTATGGAAGCCAGAGCTGATAGAAATATAAACACAAATTCTGCCACTTGCCAGAATGAGTTTCTACAGTTTTTGTCCTTTATTTAAGCTATGATTTTTTTCAGGCAATTTAGTGTTTGCAGAAAGCAGTGCACAGTGTTGTGTTGTCAATGGCACTGCAATGGGTATCAGCTGTGAAGGTCTGGCTGGATGAGTAGCACAGGCAGAGCTGAGCTAACAATGCAGACGTTGCCCAGGCTGTCAGGAGAGACAGTGAGACTCCTGTCTACTCACTTCAAACCAGTTTCACCCTTCATCCTCACCTGTCTTCATAGTCTTCACAATCTCTCTTCACAGAGAAGAGAGTAACTTCACAGAGTACCTCACGTGGCACATCTGCCTCAGGTGTGTGTCAGAGGACAGCAGGAATCACTTTCCCCAGGGTTCATGACTTGTCTTGGTGACTGCAGCTGCAACCACACAGCTGCAAACATCTGGTCCAGCCAGCCCGATTTTGGGGCTCTCCTCCCAGATCAGACACTGACCACCCACTGGCAGGACATGGGCAAGTTGATTCCACTTTCTGCTCTGGCCTATGCAGGTATGAAATATTTCAGGGTATTTACTAAATACCTAAGGGTATTTATGGGCTTTTCAGCCCAGCAGGATCCCCATCTGCCTTTGACTTCAAAGCAGTAATTATATAAATAACGGATGGGTGGATTTACACAGAAGTGAAGCAGCAACATCTTCAGCTCTTGATTTTTAACCACTGACTACCAGCAAAGACTTTTAGGCACACTAGAATTATTCATTTACTAACCTCAACCCTTGAACTGAATGACTCCAGTCTGAAATCGTTCAACTCTCATTTCAGGTTTTTAAAAATAAACAAGCTCCACACAATAAAGAAGTGAAAATTCTTCCAGCACACAAATGTCTGAGCCCAGCTCATGCTACATTAATTTTATTTTCTTTCTTTCATCCTGATTAAACTGTCCACTAGTAATTCTTTGCCTCCAGCCAAATGCAAACACAATTCTGCCACTAATAGGAATTGAGCATGTCTGCATAAAAATACAATTAAAGTAACAGTACACTTCACATTTCATGCCACTCAAATTCTCCAGCAGGTCTGTTATTACAGGATTTCTCATGCATTGTTAGAATTTTTTTGCATTACACTTTAAGCAACTGATTTTGTTCTCTGGTCAATCAGCATTACATGTAATGCCATGAATTATCTTGCCTTGCAATAATAATAATAAAAACGAAATCCTGTCCTGGACGTTTGAGATGTTTTTTAACTCTTCTGAGAAAAGTTCAGAGGTGCAAAAGATTTTCCCATCCAGCATTAGAAGGAACCCATGGGCTTTTGATTTTTTTTTTTTTTTTTTGCAAAACCCAGAATCACTCAGATGGTTATGTGCTAAGGAAATTTTCCTGAGAGGAGTGAAGGCTGACATTCAAGTCAGTGCTCTGAGCTAGACAGAGAAGAGCTGTGACCCCAGCATCTATAGCTAGAGAGGAGAGTGCTTTCAGCACTGACCCAGTTATTGTATCCCAAGAAAGGAAAGGGCTGAATCTTCTCCTCCAGATGTGATTCCTACTATGCTCACAAAGTCAGCTGGACTTGGAAGCCAATGTTTAAGCTTTGGAAATGGTCTGTTCCTAATGAAAAAATTCTCTTCTGAAAATTCCCACTCAACACTACTGAAGACATATGAATGAGGACAGGTAACAACAGACTACCCAACTCAAGGGTCAAGTCTGTACTTCAAAAGAAACTCCATCATCCCCCAGGAAGGAAAGTTAGCCCTTCAAGACTCTTTTTCCTGAGCCAGTTGGGATAATTCAATAATTCCCAGTGCCTTTCTATCCTGTAACCATTTTCACCCTACTAAAGTGCTGCCACTTGGACTGGGGATGCCCACCCACATTCTCACACTTGCAGCAGGGATAAGTCAGTGTATTGTGTACAGTTTTCTCTTGTGTGCTTCAGCCCAGAAAAAGCTGCATTTGTTGAGGTTTGGGAAGATCTCCCTTGTAAGAGCCTTTCAGACATGACACTGAACAGCTGCGCAGGACAGAGACAGAGCTGGGAAACCAAGGAAGAGCTGGCTGAATGAGTTAAGTTGTATGAAATCCTTGGCCCACATGCATGAAGTCAAAGCCCAGAATTTGTGCAGAATGTACCATCAGCCTGGTGTGGGAAACATTTGTACACTCGTGGAACATTGCAGGTTTATTCTATGTTGGCTGCATTAAAAAACAAAACAAAATAAAACAAAACCCTAACACAGCAACCTATCTCACAACTCACTCTAAACAACCTCTGAACCTCCTTCTATAGCCAATTAATTCAATCACTTCTTTTATATCTACTGGAATCCAACTTGAGCAAAAAAAAAAGCTCAGCAGCCCTTTTTATCGCCTGCCAGCACTCCAGCAGTCATCAGAGAAGGTTCCAATAGGTCATAATTTAGTCAATATTTTACTTTGCAGAACACATGAAAACCCTTTGACATCAAAAGCAGTAGATTTACAGATGCAGGGCATTTACAGATATGGTTGTTCTGCCAAAGTCTGAGCGTGCTCTCTAGTTCAAATTAAACTTCTATTCTTTCCTCAGAATGGAAATTGGCACTGGTCCATCAACTCCCCAAATTCAGTTCTGCAGCTCCTACAGATTGCAACCAGCTTTCTTCTCTGGCTTGCCTATACCTGGGCTGTGGTAGTCATATGCATGCTAACTCCTTGCATCAACCACAGACATGTCTTGTGTATAGCTGCTCTACAAATGCATTTGTCTGGAAGTTCGTATGTCATAGGCAGATCTGGCAGGAGCTCTAACTGTTTAACAGGAGGGGTGGAAAGGATGGCTTCCTCCTTTGGAACTCTTTCACTCTTAGTAATACTCCAGACAATCACTTGGAAAGCCTCAGGAAAACTCCGGTTCCCTGCAGGTACATGGTTGTGCTTGCAAAGCAAAGCCTTGACACCAGTGTGGTGGACAGCTCAGGATGGGCAGGGTGAATCCTACCCACCTGCAGACCTAAGGCCCCCACAAGCATCACAGAGCCCTTAGGATGCTGCTCCCAGGGGTCATCCTCACGAGGAGATAGCCACACATCTAAGCACTGTGCTGTGTGGATGTGCCCAGCCCTGCTGTGTGTGCTGGGAGCAGGGGCAGAGCCATGTCAGCTGGACACCACCAGCATGGCAAGCAGCTTCAGCACACCTAGACCCTGCTTCTGGCAGCTCTGCTCTGCCAGGGGACTGATTGTGAAGGTCTACCCAGCTGTTAAAGTCATACCTCCCCAGTTTAGCCTTGCTGGAGTGCAAAACTCACCCAAGGAGCAGCAATGCTCTCTGGGTGGCCAACCCAAAAGCCAGGCTGCCTTAGCTGAAAGCCTTTATGGGTCTACCTGCCTTCACATCCCCAAGGATAAACAATGTATCTGGCTCTTGCACCTCTGGCACTGTGGAGGGGAAGACTCAGGGGATGAGGACAACAGAACTATGATTTTCACCACAGCAGGAGCTTTTGCTCAGTGCACTTTTCAAAGTGACACTTAGAAGAGTTGGAAGGCATATGAATGGCCTATCTAGTGCACCCCTTTAGTTACTGCAGGTCTTCATTCAGGCTTGCAGTCAAAGAGGTTTAATCTCATGGTGTCTGCATGGGGGACAGAAAAGCTTTCCACTTCCCCTTCTTCATTGATATTTTGGCCATGAATGAAGCAGTTTCAATAACAAGCAGGTTTTGCTGAAGATGCACCCACTAGTAAATGGCTCTGCCATAATCTGGGACTAGTGTGGATGGATTTGAGTTTTCAGGACTCCTGGCTTCTGTTTCAAAATCTGCATTAACTCCTGAATTGACCCTTTGCACACCACAAGCTAAAATCTTCTTATCTTACTGAAGTGCATAGGAAGAGAGTGCCAGGTTCATTAGACACTTTCCAAAGTCATTTAGTTCAGGTTTTGCCTATAATATTTCTCTTTGGTCTTTATTTTTATTACATTAAATTTGTCATAGGATGGAGAAGCTCCTTTTATTCCTTGCTCAGCCCAGTATCACTGGACTTCCTCCCTGGCAGGTCAACAGGAGAAGTTCTCAGTTCCTGCCCTGCTCTTTGTCAGTCTCATCTAAATCTGGGAAATTATCTCAGCAGCACAGACAGTGACAGCCCAGCACCACTCCTTGCTCACCTGGGTGTTTAGTGATGCATCTTTGAGCCCATCTTCTTTTCTGCATGAAAACATTGTAGAGGGGAGATTTCACCAAACCACCAGCAGCACCCCAGAGTGCTCTTTTGTGTTCATGCTCCTGACACTGAAGAAGAGAGGCAGAAGCTTTCCCCTCTAAATGCTTACAAGGTACAGAAACTCTTGCCCCACCAATTCCAGTGATGCTAAAAACATCATATTTCCCCTGCAGGTGCTGTCCCCAACCAAATGCCCTCTGCCATCATACAGTGAGAGTAGAAAAGCTGTTTCCCAGAGACAGGCTGTGTTGCAAGGTAGAGATCTGCCCTTGAAGAGACATTTCCCTTGGCTTTGTCTTGTGTTTAGTCTCATTTGCAAGAATGTGTGCAACACAGCTGACATATGCTGCTGCAGGATTTATTCTGCTCCTACTATGTTCTCAAGGTCCTTCAGCCTCACCAAGGAGGCTGCCTCCAACCTGCCTCAAACTCTGTGTGTTCATTTTAACAGAATTAGAGAATGGTTTTGGTTAGAAGAGACCTTTAAGGTCACCAGGTCCAACCATTAACCTAGCACTGCCAGGTCACCACTAAGCACCACATCTACACATCTTTTAGATGCTTCCAGGGATGGTGATTCTACCACCTCCTGGGGCAGCCTGTTCCAGAGCTTTCAGTGAAGATACTTGTCTTAATGTCCAGTCTAAGCTTTCTTTGGCACAACTTGAGGCCATTGCCTCTTGTCCTGTTGCTTGTTACTTGGGAGAAGAGATCAACATTCACCTCATTAAGACCGCCTTTCAGGTAGGGAGTGACAAGGTCTCCCTGAGCCTCCTTTTCTCCAGGCTAAACAACCCCAGTTCCCTCAGCCAGTACACGTACGACCTGCTCTCTTTCTACACATTCTGACTGTACCCATTGCTGCCCTAGGTCCTACCTGCCCCACAAGAACAGCCCCTCCATCCCTTGAACACCTCCCAGTCCTTTAACAAGCAGTTCAAAGCAAGAGGACTCTTTAAAATCCATACTGGGAGCACATCAGCAGTGCCGGCTCGAGCAGATGTGCCAGGGGGAGCAGGAGGGAGGCAGCAGGGTGGGGGGCCCTGGCAGCAGAGGGACACAGAGGGGATGGCAGCTGCAAGACAGACGGCTTCTCCACAGCCTCACACTGGGGAGAGGGAAGCCCCTTCCAGCTTGTCCATGCTGCCTCTGCACGCACACATCCTGGTTAATCACAGCCAGCGGATCTGATGGATAGCACTCGTGGATGAGTTATGGCCAACTGCCTGATGCAGCCCTAAAAAGCCATTTTTAGCCAAAAGCTGGGCAGTTTTTTTCCTCCATCCTGACAGATCTTGGAAATCTGAGGGACATCTTCAATTTTCCTGGTAAGATGAAGTTCCCTGAACTGCCTTCTGTTTCCTGTCGGGTGATGGCGATCTCCAGGCAGTAGAGAAGGGTGTAGGTGATCCTCAGCAAGCACTGTTTGTGCTACAGAACAAGGAGTAGCTTCTCCCAAATGGATGTCCTGCTCTTACTGAGATGTTTTGTCTTTTGGTACACAAAATCATTGTTTAACTGGGAAAATAAAAGGATTCAAGTACAAAAAAAAATGAGGCCATGGATGGTGGTGTTTGGTTGACAGCTGGACCCGCTGACCTTACAGGTCTTTTGCAACCAAAACTCTATGAAATTCAGATATTGCAATTTCAGGATGTTTGCACCTCTGATTTTTTGATCTTCAGATGGACAGAGAGTAGAAAAAAAAATCAAAGCAAACAATGAAAACCAGACAGACACACACACTGACAGATACTGATACTGGTATAGATACTGAAGATACAGATACTGGCATGACAAAACAAAACAACAAAAAAACCCAAAGCAAAAGAAAGTCATGTTAAAGGCCTCCTGGCTTCCACACAGCATTTCTATTATCACATGTGAGCAACAACCTGAGAGGGGTTTTCTAAAGGAGCAGGGGGGAGAGGGGTTAAGCCCAAAGAGCTTCACCCAGGAGCTGGATGTGAGGCCAGCATCACATCAAATAGAAAGGATTCATTGAAACAGCTTTAAAAAGTTTGTGTCTCTGAAACGACTCTGAGAACACACAGAGTGATTTCTGATGTGAGATTATCCTGGATTCAAGTAAACAGCGTCATGCTTTAGGTAAATAAATACATGCATACATCTAGGAGATCAAAGCTCCCTGAAATAGAAACCTTTAGAGGAAAGAGGCCTTCTCTTCCAGTGGCATAAATGAGTCCCTTCCGTCTGCAGCAAGCCACTCCATGCTGATCCACCTTATCTGAGCACCTGGCTTTAATTTTACTATGGTTTATATATCTGAGTAGCAAACTCAGAAATAGCTGCCTGCCTTTAATAAGTGGTTGTTCTTGACATAAGCAGATGAGAACAAGCAAGCCAGAGCTGCAGAGCTGACCAGTACTGACTGATGGGACAGGCACAGTCAGACCAACCTCACAGTCTGACACAGCTCTCGGCATCAGCTGGGGAGTCCTGGCACACTGGGGCTTGGTGAGAGTCCTGGAGGGTTTGTAACAGCAAATGCACGTGAGTGACACTGAAAATTACATGGTATAAATCACCTTCCTAACAAACTGTCACCTTCACCTTCCTAAGAAACTAACATTTCTGCAGCCTCTCATCAAAACACTGTGACTACCTTAGCACCTCCAGGAACTGCAGAGTAAGAAATGGTAGAGAGCAGGACATGAAGTCTGGAGATGGAAACACTTCCCTCATGTTAAGGCATGTTAAAGATTCAGTGCAATCCTTTGAGGAAGGAAGCAGTCCACCCACTCTGCAGGTGGGGAAACAAAGGCATGGATGTGTCATGTCTCCAAGGCTCATCCATCAGAAACTGTTCCTTCTGAGTCCCAGTGGCTTTCTGCCACTGCTGGACCAAATTATTTCTTATGATGCTGCCTGTACTGTGAGCCAGACCTTGAGGGAGAGGCCAGGGGGTTGTGACCACATGGGGTTTGATTTCATGGGAACAGAGGATAAAAATGTATTGAGATTTGTATTTGATTCCTTCTTTTACATCTGATTTCTAAACCTTCAAAGTTGTATTTCCAAGGTTTTCCCACAGACAGCAAGGCTGCAAATTTTATTATAATATACATTACACAAAGCAAGGAAGCTGATAGGTCTCCAAAATTTCAAGGCTCCAGGATCTGGGGATTAAAAAAAACAAGAGGAGTAATGCTTCCTTCCCACCAAAATCTGAAACCCCATAGTATAACCACCACATCTGACAAAGCAAGGACCCCTGCACCCTGCAACCCACACTCGCAGCACCCCATCCACGGGACAGGGACAATGATGGATTTTGAATGGTGTCTCTAAAGCCAAACAGCATCTTTAGGACACTCGCTTTGTCCAGGCAGAGACTGCCAGAGGTGACAGCTTTAGCTTTTGGCAGCACACACTGGACTGTTCCCTTTTTTTCTCCAAAGAGATGTCTCTGGGAATCCACACACATCTCCATCTACCTCTCTGCTGGCAGTGTTGTGCAGAGCAAGATCTAAAATTAGCAGGGTGGATTTAACGTCACACAGCTTCCCTTTGCTTTCGAGTGCTCAACCTCCTGCTATATTTAAACCAAAGGCAAGGGGTAAACAAAGGTTTGGTGCGCTCTGCTCTGACAGAAATAGGCACTGCAGCTATTTTTCACCCTGCAGACTACACAATGTGTGTCCAAGTTACAACCAGCAGCAATAAATATATCCCAAAGAGGATCAAGAAGCCACTGTGAGCAGTGAGGAGCAATGAAACTGCTCCGCTCTCTGAATGCCAGCGTGAGGCAGCCTCATCTAGTCCCTGCTTCCTCCTTTTGAGGTTCATCACACAAAAGTCTTACAGAAAGCAGATGAGGCTGTATGTCATCCTTTGCATGTTTTTGTTTGTTTTTTCCCCACTAGGTTTTGCAATTCAGCTTGAACAAAGTGGTGCTCTGCAAATACCAAGACATCTTGACCGCTGGGATGCATGAGAGAGAATTCAGCTCTGCCCAGTGCTGGCACTCATGGAGGAGATGCCAGATAGGAAGAAAGAGATTTTATCTTTCAAGTGATTTTCAGCAGAGACTCTAAGGCTGAGGCAGGGATTGGTTTATGGTTGTGTTTGTGCACAGATTTGTGGTTGATGTTGTTTGTTCTGCTAATCCTGGGGTGGTTGCCCTCATGGGAAAACTTCAAAGCAGGTTGGTGTATGCTTGCCAGGTGAGTCACAGGAGCTCACCTGGCTGCCTGCAGCAGGGATGGATGCTGAATTCAGATCCTCTGTGAGACAGTGCAGAGCACTGATTTCCTGGTCAGGACTTCACATGCTCAAAACCTGCTGTCCTTTCTCAATCTCTGCAAGATGTTAGTGTCACACCAGGGCCAGGTCATCCCTGGCCTTCAGAAGGGCTTTGTGAAGCATTGCAAAAAGGCCATGAATGGAGGGTCCCAACCAGTCCCAGTACCTTTTCTCCATCTCACAGAGGATATAGTGTGAGAAGTCAAACAGCAAGGAAGTCTTCTCCTTCAGTCCACAGTCTGTCTGCCATTGCTCCCCAGGAATGCTTTGTAGAAAAGTTTCCTGAATCTCAGAGCCAGGCACTTCAGTCTTCATTTCATGCTCAGGGATCCAGTAGAGAATGAAAGGCAAGACCCACCATGGTTTCCATCCTTGACATCCTCCTCCTTCATCATACCAGACCCTTTGGCTTTTGTTTCCAAGTCTGTGGAACACCAAAAGCTGGGCAACACACACCCAAGAGCTGTAGTCAATCAGCAAGCCCACAAATGAGCAGAGGTAGCTTACCCCTTCCCCAGCTCTTCCTCCCCACTATGGGGACCAGCACTGTGTTTGTCACAACAGAGTAGGCATGATGAAGAGGTTGTCACATCTGACAGCAGCTGAGAGTAGTCTCCCACAGCTGGTACACTGGGCACAGCTCCAGGCTTGGGAAAGCAGAGACCTGGGTTCATGGACCAACCCTGGCTTCTCCCTTGGCTCTCATTTATTACTCATACAGGCACAGTGAGGCTCTTTTTTTCATGCAACAAATGCTTAAAAAGAAAGGAAGTGAGGAAAACTCTCCCCAGCTTTAGTAACAACTGAAAAAAAAAAAAGTTAAAGGGAGCAGAGGAGAGGCAAACATGCAACCAGCAGAGTCCAGTTACAAAATCCCAGTTCAGCTAGGAAAGGGAACTGCAGAAAGGATGAGGCTTTATAAGGATGGACTGGTGCAGGGCTGGTCTAGAGCTGGCAACCACAGACACAGCCTGTCCAAACCACTGCAGCTAAGCTTGCATAGCTTTTCACAAGGAGACCTGAGCTCACCAAACCTTGCTGAAGGGTGTGCAGTGTGGGGTGGTTATGAAGCTTGACCAGCCAAGGGTGGTAGGATTAGCATTGCTGGCTGGTGCTTGAAGTGGCTTGGCTTATTCCAGTAGGTTCAACATACATGTTTGGGAGCCTGTGTGGGCCTGGGGGATACCAAAGAAATATATCCAGGTCTACCTGCAGGAGAAGATGCTTACCCTTCTGCAGCATGCTTCTTGCACACACCTACACATCTTTCACCCTCCCAGAGACTCAGCAAAATCAGTACCCTGAGATGGGCTTGCTGGGTTGGCTTTTACAACATCCACTTCCTTGGGACTGAGGGTCAGGGTCCACAGCAGCCAGCAACAGTCATTATCCTCATTCCTGCTCCTTGCCAGCTTTATTTTATACTTTTTATTCCCTAGTGGAAAAGCTTCTCTAACTAGTCATTAACCTCAGCCACAGGACACAACCGTTAAACATTATTGTGGCTGTAACATGGTACATTACTTGCCTCACAGTCAAAAGTGTTTCCTCCAGCAAGGTAGGAAAAAAAAGAGACCTGTGTTAAAGTCAGGATTCTCCTGCACATGTATCTAAATCAGCATCTGGCACCACAGACCTCTCATAGGCAGTGTGTTTGCATGCAAGGAGCACATTATGTGAAGAGTTCATCTTTCTTGATTAAACGTACAAGGGGGGAAAGCCATCTTGGGTTTTATGTCAGAGCAGAACAGCTCAGGCATTCAGATCCTATACTCAGTTGTCCCCATGTCAGCACAGCCCACTGCCAAGTGGGTGATACAGCCCTGTGCAGGTACTGCCCTTAAACTGCTCAAGACCTTCTCTATGCTCACAACCAGTGCTGACCACCCCTGCAGCTTCTACAGGAATCAACCTTGTAAATGGGACCTGAAGAGGTCCAGCATGGCACAAGTTGTTTGTGTGTACCAGCTGGAGAAGATAAAATTGCTGTGCAGCTTTCAGTAAACGTGGCTTTTGCTGCCCACCAGTGATATAGACTGGATCTTCACAGTGCTTCCAGCAGCATCAGGAGAGGTTTTCAACCCTTTTCCACCTTTCCTTCTGCATGCACATGCCTGCAGAGAGCAAAGTTGCATGATAGCATGTATAATGGTGTACAGACACTGCTCCAGTGGTCCTGAAACACAGACAAGGAGAGGAAAGGATGGTTGGTCACTGCAACCATTCCTTCATGTAGTGCCCTGTGCAAGCTGCTGTGACAATTGGCTGCCTGGGAATGTCCTACATTATCTGAGGAGCCTTCCTGAGAGTAAGACAAACCTGCTCTGTCTTAGTGCAGAATTCAGCACATGACCTGCAGAAGTGAAATCTCTGCAGATGCACCCCCAGGCTGATGGGGAGCTGTTGCGATGGGTCATGCCCGTTTCCATCCATCAGAAGACCCAGTGAGACATGACTGATCTAAGCAAAGCTGACAAAGGCTGAAGACCACTTCCTCATGTGGGGACATGCCACCAAGCTAGGGGGGGAGAGGCTGCCTTTTCACACACAGAGGCGGTTTCATCCAGCAGCTCCTTTTTGCCAGCGCAGGGGTCCTACAGCCACAACACCTGCCTCGCAGGCTCGGTAGGAGCTCCCCTTCCACCTCACTGACTCCTAGAGCACATCTTAAATTGAAAGTGGCATGACTTGAATAGCTCCCTCCGCCCTGAAACCAGGCTGACCTCCCTCTGCAGGCTGGGGATCCCCCAGTGTTGGTTGTTCCACATCAGCAGCCGATGGGGAAGCGCAGCCCTGCGGTTGGCAGGTTTGAATGAAGACCTTTGATGTTCAAAGGAAGCGATGGCTGTTTGGTAAGGTCGGTTGGGTTAGAAGAAAGGGGCAGGCTGAAGCCAGCCAAGCTAAGCCCCTTATGCTAGCAGGGCCCCATCTGGAGCACTTAACTGCTGCCTGGTTTGAGACAGGCAGGTTGGAGGTAGGTAGCTACAGGGCGGTGGGGGTTGGCTTCACGCCGAATGTCATCTACCTCTCCCCATCACTCATCTGGTGCCAGCAACATTGCCTTCAGGTCAAAACCTGAAGTTCACTCTCATTCCTCGTACCCTGAGACTGAACTTGGTTTGCAGCAGAGTTGGAAATGTCAGCATTTAATCAGGAAGTCGCTTAACAAATAAGAAATCTCCTTAAGACCTACCTGGGAACTGCTGTTAGTGACTCCCAAAGATTCAGCCTCTCAGCTGGACTCATTGCCACAGTGAGGGAAAGAACTCACCCTTCTGCAGCCCCTGAACCATACAATCACTTGGGTTGGAAGAGGCCTTTAGGAAAATGTGCCTCTGGCCAGTGAAATGGAGAAACAGCATCCCTCCCAGGGACTGAGCATCCTTCTTACAGGTGTCTGTGCCAGTGCCCCTGCTCCCACTACTTAAGTCTCTTATGCAAACCAGTGGAAAAGTGGAGAAACAACCTTCTTTTGCCAGGTTGTCTGGGAATTTTCCTGGAGATGAGAGGGAAGAGCTAAAAATCCTTTATACAACAGGGGATTTTGCCTTAGCCTTTTTAGAACATGAAGAGAAAGTCCATTCAGAAGTCTGAATTAGTAGATGCAGCAACAGCCAGAAATCTGTCATTTCACCTGCCATAAATATTTTTGCAACAACAAAGGAAAGTTAACAAAAGACAAAACAGCATATCTTCTCCAGCACACATTTCAAATTTCCTCCCTGACAGAGTGTGTCTTTACTCCTAATGCCCTTCCTAAGCATTTAAGGTTTTCCTACAAGGCTGTGAGAAGAGCCTTGGCAGAAGATCAGCCAAGGTGGCTCAAGCTGCAGGCACTGCACACCAGCACAATAGATTCTTCTCAGAAACAGCATCATTTACAGAGAAACCTTTTCAGTAAAAGCAGAGGACCTGAGACAAGTTTGAGAAGGACTCCAAGTGTAGCACGATCAAGCCTGTAATTGTTGATTTGCCCTTCCAAAGTTATCTCCAAGACCTTTTGGAAGGTTTCATTACAGGTGAGGAAGTGTTTTAGTCTAATTGTCCAGGGGAATGAGGCTTTGGTGACTGTAGTGTTTGTCTGTGCACATCTCAGTCCTGACTTTTCCAAAAGCTTCCAAACCTGTAAAGTTTTGGCTATGAGACCTCAAAGAGATTAAGTTTTGATCAGCTCATGAATGTGGGTGAGCAGGGAGAGAAGTGAGGCTTCATCTCTGCACCTGCAGCACAAGCCCAGAGGCACCAGGAGAGAAGAGTGAAGCCTCCTGGGAGAGACCACAAATGGTCTGGAGACGTTTCATAGCTGATACCTCGTGAGATGCATGAAACTCCCTTCACAAGGCAAAAAGCCATGGGAAGACTCCACAAGAGCTGAAGCTCACATGAACAGCTTGCTTCCTAGAGCAGAGTGAACCTGGCTGGTTGCTCATAGTGTTTTGGATCCCAGTCCTGTGAACCAGTCCCATAGGCTTCTCCCTGCCTTTCTCCCTGCGCACACTGATGGCCAAATGATTCATATCCCCAAGAGGGGAAATGCAATAGCAAAGCCTAAATGAATCACTCTCCACCACAGGCCATTTCATTCATTCTCCTTCCAGGAGACAAGCTCTTTTGCACACTCTAATTAGATAGTCCATCCTAATGGCAGTGATAGGATTTTTTTTTTCTTTTTTACATCTTCCAGCAAAATAGCATAAAACTTGAAGGATATTAAATAAATAAGTCAAGAAAGAAAGAAAGAACCAGTGTTACACTGGAACAAGTCCCATGTACTATACATCTGAGACAGGACAGTTGCAAAGTCCCATAACATGCTCATGCCCTGTGTTGGCTATACTCTCGTGCTCTCTCTGTTTGCTGCCTCCTTTGCCCTGCTTCCCAGACTTTGGGCTATAATTATAGAATAACAGCAACTAAAGCTGGTTTTTTTTTTTAAAAAAAAAAAGATGGTCTTTTTCCATGAGAAAAAAAAATTTAAAAAAATTCTTAATAATGTGTTAGTTTTTTCTTTCTTCTTTTATTTTATTTTTTCTTTTTCTTTTTTTAAGAGAAAATGAGAACAGAAAATGTTCCATTTTCATCCCTCTCCTGCCCACCTGTTTTTGGAAGAAAGCTGGGAGGAAAGAGAAGAGGCACACCCTATGTTTTTAAGCTTTTTGTTTTCAAAAGTGCTAAAATATTTCTACCAAAGCTGGCATTTTCTAAGGTAATTTTCATTTTACCCCTTTGAGCTTGGGAGCATACTACTGCTTGTCATGAGGATGCATTTGCACATCTCCTGTGCAAGATTAACACCCTGCTATCCATATATGCCCTGCATTCCTAATGTCTTTCTGCACCACACAGAAGATGCTCTGCTATATGTGGGTCACTTGGAGGGACCATCATTCTCTGAAGCATTTTGCAGCATTTCCATGGGCTTATTCTCAGGCATTTTGCATCACCAATTCATCCCAGTCCAAATTACAGTATCACAGTATATCAGAGGATGGAATACACCTCAAGAGGTCATTGGCTCCAACTCCCCCTGCCAAAACAGGATCACTTAGGGTAGTCCACACAGGAATGCACCCAGGTGGGAAATTATCCTCTTAGAAGACTAAATTAGTCAAAACACTGCATCAAAATATACATTCTATTTTTTTTCCCCAAGGGACTGCCAAGGAAAGCCTATATTTATTTGGGAAAAAGTTTTTGGCTGAAACATCTGGCAGTCAAAACAACCTTATCAAGAAGGTCCAGAGTTAGGTTAGTTAAGTATTTAGGCAATTAGGCAGAGCCTGGGAGGCCACAGAAAGCCCCCTGAGTCACACTGTGACATCAGAGGATGCATAAAGGAAATGCAGCAGCAAACCCCAGCTTCTGAAATTGCTTAGCACCCGTGTCTGACATTTCATACCTGAGCTCCAGCCCTCCAGTCAAACAGGAGGCAAAAGCCTTTCCTAAATGCCTGGTAATCTCCCAGTATCTAGAGCAGGTATCAAAGGGCTCTGCTGAGGGGGCTGGCACCTGGCCCAGATGGATGACACACTGCTGGGCTTTGATCAAGATCTCCGCAAAAAGCCTCCTGGGGGACAGGAGCTCCAAAAAGCCAGCTCTTCAGTGCTGGGCATCTTGCAGGTGACACATCTTGTGTCACCAACACTACTGTGTACATGTTGCTTTCTCCCAAACAGAGAGCTCCAGGAATCCCAGCACAAAGGCAGGAATCTCCTAGCTTGAAGCAAACAAAAAATAGGAAGGTGCAACAACCATCTGAAGGGGCCTGGATGCAACAGGAGCTGTGCTGACCACAGAAGCATTTTATGTTCCAGACAGAGAAATGTTCCACTGACAGCATCAGCCTTCCATCTTCCTGACAGAGAGCCATCCCAAACTTTAGGAGGCTGAAGCTCTTTCCTGGGAAGCTTTGGGTCCTGGGAACTGCAAAAAGTGCCATTGGTTCACGTGAACACCCAGACCTTTTCCACTCCTTTGCTCCATCACTGTCTTGGCAGCACAGCAAAGAGTCCCTGAATCCCCCTGGAAAAGTGAAAGAAGAGAGAGGAGAGGAAAGGATGGTGGTAGGGCAGGAGGCCCTGATTTTTTTTTTTTCCATGATCCAGAAAACTCTTGTTCCCTATGACCTTGTTAGGGGGTTAGAAGCTGTTGTTTACTCAGAGCTGCCAGACAGTGGTACTGGCAGGAGATGGATGAGCCCTGGTGCAGCTCTGCAGAAGGCATCATGGCAATAGGCTGCTTTAAGGAGTAGCAGTGGTGGGAAAAGGCAGCAGCAGAAGGATGAGGCAGGACTGAAATGCCAGTTAGCAGCAGGCAGTGAGGAAAGGGTCTGTCTGGCATAGCTATATGTAAGGGGTTCCTCAAATAGCCACCTAGACAGCAGAGCTCAAGGGTATCTTTAGGCTGACAGAGACAGGTTGTAAGGATCGTGGAACCTGTTCTTGGTGCCTTAGGAGCCTGTCCCTCTCTCCCACAAGGTGCTGATAGGCCTTTGGTTGTAGTCCCCAGTCACTTGTCTGAGTGAGATGTGTCCTGCAGCATGTGCCCGCAAAACTCCACTACACTGCCTGCTGCCCAACCTTTATGCCAAACAGCAGCAGTACCAACAAGACCAGGATGCTGGAAGCTTTGCTGGAGTTTTTACCATGTACCATTAATTATTAATTTGTTTTGACATTCCCTTCCCTCATAGTGCCAAGGATGTGACTTCCCCCTGCCGTGTCACAGAGAATGGATTTGGGTACAATCCTCCCACATGCTCTAATGCAAAGCACAGATTTGTAGATGCTTTATTGCTGTGATGGCTCTCAAGACATCTGACCCTGCTCTTCTTAGCTCTGCAGTGATGCACTCCTGGTCTTTGCAGGACATCTGCAGGCCTATGCATATACTGATGCAAACCCAAAAGAATTAGTGTTCAGGGAGAGTGGTACTGTGCTGTGCTAATTGTCACTGAAGTGCCCAGACCAGTTTGTGTTTTGGTTTATAATGGAATCTAGGTTTTGTTCACATCAAATGTTCACAGTTTGGGTACATGTTGAGTGATGCTTGCTCTGTCAATAGCCTTGGTGTGTTCTGGTCAGGAGATAACCTAACTCCAGCATGGACTCTTCTAGAGGTGAGAGGGAGTGCTAACAGAAGTGTGCTTTGGGAAATAAGAAAAGCAATAACCCTTTTTTGTACCCAGGGCACTGGAGCCTTACCCTGATGCCCATGTAGCTCTCATACCTTTCATCTGACATACTGCAATGCAAAGGACTGGCATATCCCCCAGGGCTTTGCAGCCCATTCCCAACAGGCACGTCCCACCATGCCAAGCCTATGGTACCAGGGGCTGCCACACTCAAGAGAGAAGATGAACCAAAGCTGGCAGCAACTTCCATAAACCACTCATCAGCTTCCCTGCCTCCTGGCTCAGAGACAAGCAGCTCCTTGTCTCTGCTGCTCTCCTTTCTCCTTGAGAGGGATTCCTTTTCCCTGCTCAGGACACCTGGCACAGTGTTTGGAGGGCTTATCCAGAATATCCTGGGTGTACAGCTAGTGTACAGATTGCCTGAATGCACACAAACTTCTCCAAAGCACAGCCCCTTGTCTCTCAGGGTTGTTGTATATTGCTTTTTGTTGTTGATCTCCACTCATTCAGTGACCATTTTCTCCTGATGAACCCTGGGTCTGTGTGGTCATTGAGATCTGGGTGGAATGAAATCCAAAGAGAGACAGAGCTCTCTTGGAGGGCTTTACAAGCCATTTGCATAGCTTGGAGGGGCACGTGCTGCAGCTCAGCAAAGAACCAGAAACCTTGATGTCTCTCTTCAATCAGATACAGACAGTAGCTTGTCTGGTGACAGAGAGCACTTCCTTTGATTAAAAGCTAATAAATATTCATCCCTCTCCTCCCCTGCCGTCCCTCCCAAGTCCCCAGAGAGAAAACTTCAGCAAGCAAAACTGGTTCATTTGTGATGTATTCCAGTGTCTTGCTCCAAAACACTTGGAAACATTCCAGGTAACAATGCATGGCTGCAAGGATTATGGATCATTAAGGAAAAAAAGCCAGGACTTAGCATTCTCTTAAAACAAGCCTTAGGTCATAAAGGACATGCTCATTATTAATGGTGGGTGTTGGGAAGTAAAGTCTAAAGTGTACACAGATCCTTATCCCTAGCTAATTCTTCAATAAATTGGCAAAGATACATCACTGCCTGCAGAGCAGGAGACAGAGAGAAATTAGATGTTAAGGAGTGCTTAGTTTCCTAGGAATACAGATGTGCCATCCGTTGATGAAAACTGCAGCGCGGGGTAAGGGGAGAAGATATATCAGTGAGGAAGATTGTCTCCTTTTAAGGCAAGGAAAACTAACCATGAAACAGAAAATCAGAACAGATGGAAACAGATCATGGCCACTGTAACAGCACAGAGACCACTGAGCTGATCTGCCTGAAAAAAAACAGATGACAAAAGCAAGCCATTGTCACCCAGAAAAAGACTGGAGAAGAGAGGAGCCAAGCACCTATTCAGCAGAGAAATGTTGCTGGAGAAAATGAATCATAGTGTTTGAGAGTTCAAAGAAACATGGAATAGACACAACAATGTGCTGTCTCAACACAGATTCAAACCATAGCATTGCAGAGGAAGTACCTCTGAGGCCACTGGATTATAGATGGTGAAGAGCTTCCCATCTCCGTGGCTATGGTAACCCTGCGCTTTCCCTCCTCTCGACATACAATCTGAGTACAGAAACATTCCTTCTTGGGGAAGAACTGCCTTCAGCCTGTATTGGTGCTGGGTTCAGAGGGGATCTCACAATCCCAACAGTAATAGCAGAATAGGAAGAATAAGATAACACTTAATAAGAATAATAAATATTTCTTGAGACCAGATGGAAGCACATACATCCTCCTGAGCCCTGGGACCATGGTGCTGGGACATCAGGCTGGATCTGTGCTCTAGGTGAGTATCAGTGTGTCACCCATGTGCTTCAGCTGCCTGCCAACTGCACTGCTCTGCACAACAGGCAGTGGGCTGCACCACCACCAGCAGAAAGCCCAACAGCCTAGAGACAAAATCTCCATCCTGTGATTTCCATGCTGTTGAAGCACAAAGGAGCCTGTGTCTGCTGCCTGGCCCTGTAGAAACCAAGCATTTGTATCTGTCCTTAGATAACAAGGCTTCAAGTTAGAGGCTGACAGCAGAAGTGGGTAGAAGATGAAGCATTGCAGTTTTTCAGCTTTCTAATGGCATCCTCAGCTTTGTGGGGGCTGTTGGGCAAGGAGCAAGGAGCTTAGTGGCTGTGTTTCAGCTGGCACAAGCACTGCGAAGCCTGTGTCAAGGACCAGTTTTTCTGCTGAGCTGAGATTTGCTTGGCACAGCCACTCAGTGGGTCCCGAGGGAGACCATGGCTGCTCTCTGATCCTCCAGCTGGGTCCCAGCCAGACCCTGCAGAGCTGAGGGCCACCACTGCCATGGAGGGAGCACAGCCCAGTGGGGCACCCTGGCCAAGCTTTGTCTTAATGCCTGCCCAGCTGGTTAAGGAGGAAATGCAGTGGGAAACTGAGCACCCCCATCACTGAGGGGAAAATCCCTTCCAAGGAGTGCATCCAAACATCCTGGTGACACCAGAAAGCACAAAGACACCACACACACAAAAAAAGAATCTGGCCCTTGGTTTGAAGAGGTCCTGACTTTGGAGTAAGAGTAGCAAGCTTTTCTTTTAGAAAAAGACAAACTGTCCTCCTAGGCACCTTCTCATAGGAAAGGGAGGTGATACCCACATGAAGACATCCTTTCTCCAGTGTCTTCATGGTCCCTTTTCCCACATGAGCTGAACAGTGATGGCCTGTTGCTCTTCATAAGAGTAGACCCCCATAGGGCTGCCAAACTGGGGAGAATTAAACCTCTTGCTTGACTTCATCTTCAAGGTCCTCTTGCCATGGCCATTAGCAGGAGATAATAAGGAAAATCCTTCAGTAAATCTGGCTGGGTGGGAGGAGAGTTGGGGAAAAAAAAAACAGCTGTATCAACTCCCCACTAATATATTTTATTTTTTTTTTTCTGTAGACACTCTATGTATACATCTGTAGGTGTTTATGAATATGTATATATGTCACATCATGTTCCAGTCTGTTAGGTAGGTCAGAATTTCTTCACAAGTAATTCACACAGTCTTCCCTAACAGAAAAAAAAAAAAAAAAAACCCAAACAAACCTGTGCTCAAGCACAAGCTAAAAAAAAAAAAAAAGTAGCTTTTCATATGGAAAAAATCTTTCTGGATGTGGAGAATTTTCTGAAATATTTCTTAATGCTGCCACATTAATTTGTGTTGATGTTTGTTGCTTTACAAGATTCCAGCAATGGTCCTGTTGTGTTCTCTGTTCGAAAGGGTTAAGCTTCACAACCAGTCTGTTTTAAAGCATGATCTTCAGTGCACTTGTTCAGGATTTACACCAACACCAGAATCCCACCCACAGCAGCTCTATGCAAATACATGCTTAAAAGTACCATGCAAAATGTGACCTGCTTCCTCTAATGCCCAGATAATGAAGAAATGTGGACATCAGAGCACATCTTCAGAGGTGTTCGGTTAAGGAGTTGCATGAGTGCAGCCTCCAAAGGGAAGCCAAATCATTAAAAAAATGACATTTCTGTGCAGTGTGATGGATGACAACTGACCTGGCAGACCTCATCAAGACTGAGGATTCATCCTACCAAAGCACTAATGTCAAGGGAAACAATCCCCTTGATTTAGAGTTTGAACCAGGCTCCAAAAAGGGATTGTGGGCAAGGGCTTGATTTCCAGGGCTCTGCTGCAGTAAGTCCTCAAAATCCTTCCACCAAAACATAAAATGGCTTAACTCCTTTGGGTCTCTTTTCACTGCTCCAGAAGCAGGTATGTTCCAGTCAGTCACAAGCCCTACAACTCCAGCAGCACCAAATTCAAAATCTGAGAACCACAAACCCTTTGTAACTGACCAAAGACTTTTCTGGATGGTAGGCATTGCAGATCAGGGCCTCCTGCTCAAAATCTGGATGTGCCTCACACTAGGTCTGATGTAATCCAGAAGGACAGCAGTTTGGTATAGATCCCAGCTAGGAAATGCAATCATGACTCAAGCCCAGATTTCCTGGGAGATGAGAACAAATTTATCCTTCATGGAGGAAAAAGTTGAAGCCCTGTTGTGTTCATGTTTCCTTACAGTGGCAGAACTGGATCTCCTACAACTGATGAGGAGGAAACCAGGGTGGGACAGGTTTCACCTAAAGACAGCTGTGATGATATCTTTCTGACCACCTCACATAGGACTCCCACTAGAGGCAATGGGGGAAACACATCCCTGCAAAAAACATCACACTTGGTGTCAATTCCACTTTGGTATCAGTTTTAGATAAGAAGAGTCACATTCTGGATCAGACTTCCACATGAAGATTGCTGAGGAGACCAACTCCAGTGCACAACTTGTACCTACCTTATAGGTGACTATGTCTGAAACATCCACCCCAAGATCAGGCTGTGCAAGCTCTGGCTCTGAGCTCTGCCTGTGCCCTATTTTGGAAGCTTGTCAAGATTCATCACTAAAACCAAGAACCAGTTGATTCTCCTCTTGGTTTTCACCACAGCTAGGGCCCACCAAAACTGCTTTTATTCCAGCAGTTTTTCTTCCTAAACATGCAAACTGCACAGTGACAGTAAGCAACCAGCACATAGAATCAGAGAATTATTTAGGTTGGAAAAGACCTTTAAGATCATTGAGGGCAACTGCAAACCTAACACTGTCCACCAAAAGAAGTCAGGGAATCACCAAACATCCTTCTCTAGGTGCTCTCTTCAGTGCAGTTGGAGGTGACAATAGAGAAGATAAGGGTTAAAATTTTTACTAACCTTTCCTTCTAGTACCTCAGATATTTTGCCATGGACCTACCCAAACTCTCAGTGTGCTGTTTCCACCTGTAACCAAACAATGTTGAACTAACACTAGACACTCCAGATGCTGAGATGCTATAATCAGCCCTTCTTTCATGTCCTGCACAGGACTGCTCCATCCACCACACACACACACAAATTCTTGTGAGAGGAAAGGAAAAATCCATTCTGAGGTGCCTGCAAAAAGCCCTGAAAGTGATGCAAGCAAATTGTTTAAGACTCTCTTAAGCAATTATTTAACTTCTGCTTCCCTTCCATTGCAGCTGGAGGTGCCAGATCCCATCACATCTGACAGCACACAGAACAGCTCTGCACTGTCCAAGGAAATCTCTTTATTGGCAGTATGTTGCAAACCCCCCTGGGGATTCCTAGGGTGCATAACTCAGCCAATGAGTGACATGTTTAAGAGATCTGCATTTTCTAAATTGCAGGACTGCAAGGAAAAAAAAATGCCCATACCCACCTAGGTTCTCAGTTACTTGGAAATGGAAAGCTTTCCCCCTTTGCACAACCTCCCAAGTATGGCATGTGGCCTAATTGTGTAATTACACAATAGATTTGAATTGCTTCAAAGGAGCTGTTGTGTTCCAGCAGGTACATAATAAGTTTATGGTATCAACTAATTACACTGTTACATAAGGGTCCAGAATGACTTTTAAAACCAACAGACAGAACTTTGGGGCCCTCAAACACATATTGTTTTGTTTGGGGATATTTTTAATACCTCATTATGAAGGCAACCTGTGCTTTCTCCAGCCCTTCTAGAGGGGATATAAATGTTAATACTATGCAGAAAGTGCTAGGCATAATACTGGGTTGGTGCACATCATCTCTGCTGACCTCAGTGGGGATCATTTCAGGTGCCAGCAAAATACAAATAGTGCACATAAGTCAACAGCTCAGAGTTTGTGTTAACCAAGACTGTGGGGACACAATCAAATGGGAATTATCTTGGTGTAAGCAGCTCCTGCCAACAATTTTCCATCTTGCATCACGGTGGTTAGAGCTCACATGTTCACCTTCACTGGTGAGAATGATGCAGAAGCACACAGTGAAGGGGACTTCTGGTCTGTCACAGCAGCTCAGTCATATCCAGTGGTGCCTTTATCCCCTCTGTATACAGAACACATAGAAATAAAGGTCAGGTTTACCACAAATAGCCTCACCCAACACTGATCCTGGGTAATAGTCTCTCTCAGGAGCTCTGAGTATCTTGAGGGCTCCATCCAAGAAAAAAACCCAGTTCCATTTACAAACCAGCATGAGATCCAGGCTCCCTCAAAACATGGGCAACACTTCCTCATGTTTCCTCAAGGAAGGATGGTCAGAGTGGAGTAGAGTCATACAGAAGGCCCTGAGAAGAGGCATAGCACTAGAGGGGCTGATGGACAGCCTCAGCAAAATTCCTGCCTGGATATCTGCATCTGGGAAGTACCATATCCAGCAGATATGTAGGCTCAAAGGTATGCTCAAAGGAGCCCACTAGAAGTCTTCCCCAAGCCTGTGCTCCCTTGCTGTCCTGTGATCTGATTCACTCAAGGCACATACATCATTTAACCCCTGACAACCCCTTAGCCCTCAGCACCCCATGAAAGGCTTGCCCACTACAGCAGGGAAAAGTTGAGCTGTCTGTCTTGGCAGTAAAGAAAGGTGAAATTAGGAAACACTCCAGCAGCCTCCTCAAAATTGCTGTGACTTGAAGGCAGCAGGATGGGGAGGACTTTCCAACCCAGAGCATGCAGTGAGGACTTTCCAGCCCAGAGCATGCAGCATGTGTGGGTTTTGTTACCATCTATGCACCATTCAGAGAGCAGCTGGGATTCCCCAGCTGCCACAGGAGGTCTGTGGAGCTGTAACTTTGTAAACTCAGCACAGCCTTTCAGGAACAGATTTCTAATTTTATCCAGGCCATTCATCCACCCTCAATTTGCAATGAAAAAAAAAAAAAAAAAAAAAAAAAAAGGAGAAAAAGAAAAGAAGAAGAAGCTGTTGCAGGGTTATTATTAACTATTGGCCAAGAAAGAACGAACTCTGGGCTTGGCTGACTCCCTCTTTGGTAGAGAGCAAGTGCAAAGACAGCGGACACATTGCTGGTTTGCTTCCTAAGCATTTCTCCTCCTGAGTGAGGATGTTTCTATCCCAAGTAGCAGAAGAACCTTGATTTCACTGGTGTAGCTACTTGTCCAAGCTCCACCTCAGACAATTGAACTTGGAAACCTTTGATCAGCTAAGGCTTAACTCCCTCTCCACCTGCTCAAAACTGCAGCACCTTTAGGTGTCAAGTCCTTGCCCTGCTAAAATGGGCAAGAGAAGTCCCCATCACCCTCAGTCAGGGTGTGAAATCAGCTCTCAGACACAGAGAGGTGTGTTTCACCACCAGCTTGTGAACTTCACGTTTACCCACTCCTTTCAGCAGCATGGCACCCCTGAGCGCTTGCTGAGGACATGATCATTGCAGTGCAGAAGGCCATGTTCAAAGCACTCAGTCAAGTGCATGAGATGATCCTGAGTCTTGGTACAAGGCCAAAGAAGCAGTGTGTTAGTCTGCCCTAGCAGTGGTTCCCAGGGCAGAGTTTTAAAACGCTGCAAGCTGAAGACCTAGAGCTAGCCAGGAGAAAAAGACCTCCAGCTATACCCTTGCATCCAGCTATGCCACACCCTCAAATCAGCCTTCCTATGAGGTGTTTGCAAAAGGTGATTAATGACAGGTCTTTAACCATGAGAAAACTTTTTAATACAACAGGTAAAGTAACAACAGAAGGAAGGCATGACAAGAAATCCACATCCTTGTTAGTTGGGCTGGATTGAAAAAAGAAAAAAAAATCCCTTTTAACCAGGAACATTGCACAGATTGTTACCTTTTCCCTCAAGCCTCCTTACAAACCAGTTACTCCTATGCCTGTTGTTGTAGGGCTTTCATTCTACTTTTTCTCAGTTTCCCCCTGGGAAAAACATTCTTGCTAACCCAGCAGGTATCTCATTGCTCCACCTGCTTTTGCTTGCATCAAGAGGGGATCCACACAGCACCAAACAGCCCTTCGCTGTTGACATAAATCACTTTGCACCCAACATCTATCAGAACCTCATCCCAGAATTTCCTACCAACCCCTTGCCAAATGAGAGTGGAGAGGGGAGACATAGCAGGTCCCAGAACAATATACCCTAGACACGTGAGTGTGTAAGGCTGTGAGGCACAGGGACTTCCATGGTAACTCTGTGTATAAACAGGACCAAACAGCTTGAAGTAGCTGCTCTCCTTGCAGGGCTGATGAACAAAGTATCTCTGTAGCATGGCCAATGCAGCAAGCTCCAGCCAAATGTAAATAGCCTGCAGGGCTTTTTGGCACTTTGCACTCTGCTTTGCATACAGCTGGTTATGTTTTAAAGGCCAGGCCCAGCCAAGGGTAATGCTTCCAAGAACAGAGCAGGAAACACTGTGTGTACAGAAAAGGGTCTCAGGAGAAATCAGGGAAATCTTAAGACCTTTTGTGTTTCTTTCTCCCTCCCCAAACCAGCGTGTTTCACTTTTATGCTCAGAGTTTCCAGAGCTCCAGGTAGGCTGCCTGCTTCCAACGGCTGCGTCCCGCGCTGCGAGAGCTGGGTAAGAAAGGTGCTGCTCTCCAGCCTGCAAGCACACAGACACTTGCTGTGTGTAGGCAAGTCCTGCTGAGCACATCCACCACGTCTTCCAGGGGAGAATTTGCTGAAGCCAGCTGACAGGAGTGCAAAGCAGGAGGGGTTGCATTAAGGATCAAGACTGTATTAAAGCATCTAGTGACACTCTTTGAATCTTCCGTGGTGACAACACCAAGGAAATACCACAACGTTTCACCTGGGTTAGAGCAGTTTTCAGTTTCAACAGATGGGATTCAGCACAGCCCTCTGGAGAAGGACTTGGGTGTACTGGTGGGTGGAAATCTGGACATGAGCCAGAAATGTCCACTTGCAGCCCAGGAGGCCAACCATAACCTAGGCTACATAGAAAGAAGTACAGCCAGCATGTTGAGGGAGGTGGTTCTGCCACTTTTCTATGCTTTGATGAGACCTCACTCTGGAGTCTTCAGCACAAGAAAGATATGAACCTGTTGGAGCAGATTCAGAGAAGGCCACAAAAATTCTCAGAAGGGTGGAACAGCTCATATGTTTTAAAACACAGTGTACCAGGATGGGAGTTTTGCCCTCCTGGCCCTCTCCTTTCAGTCTCATTGTGTTTGAATGTGTTTGAACATGGTTGTGCATTAGGACCATCATGTCTTAGATTGTCCTTCTATTAGCTGCCCCAGTCACTTGATTATTCAGGGCTGAAAGATGGGTGCTGGCTGAGTTAGCAGCAACCATTGAAGCTGGCAGCAAAAGGGAATATATGTCCATAGCTCAGAAAGGGGAAGCTGAGATGACTTGGAGAGGAGCTATCATTACACCCTCATGAAGTGACATAAAAAGCTCTGTTATCATAATTTAATGTTCCTCACTTTGTATTGCATCCATGTGTGTCCTTCCACAGGTAATCCAAATGTGCAAAGCCAAACCACTCCCCTCTATGCTGCAGAGGAGTCCCCAGGGACAGATGAGGGAAAGGGTGCTGCTGTCAGGTGGCACAAAGGGATACATTTTCATGTCTTTGTATTGTGGCTGCAGGTGGAACTGAGAAATGGGGAAAACCAGAGTTGGGATCTATGATGAAAACCATGCATATCTCTCTGGGGATATTCAAGACCCTTCTTGATGAGTTCCTGTGTGATCTGGTATAGGTGATCCTGCTCTGGCAGGGAGGTTGGACTGGATGATCTTTTGAGGTCCCTTGCAACCCCTAACATTCTGTGATTCTGTGACCACTCTGGCTGGAGTCATAGTCTCATTGTTGGCTTTAAATCTGACAGGACCAAGTGCTCTCCACTCAGGGTTTAGTACCCTTCCTTCTAATCACCTTTGGCATGTGTGTGTTGGGCCTTCCATGGGATGCAGAAACTCTGGTATTATCAGACACGAAGGTCCCCAGCTGTCCTTGACCATCAGGACATGAAGATATGCAAACAGACAGTTGTCTACTCTGCAAGTTGCAGCACAACTGGCTTTATATGCACTTCATTTCAGCCTTCTTTGCAGACTGAAAAGGCTTCTGGCCCTCCTTGTGAGCACCTATCCTCCTCACCCCAAGTCTTTTACTTTCTTTTTCAGACCAGACAAAGAATGAATTAATGAATTCTGTATCAGTGTGAGAGCTGAAATCCCCCACACCGACAATGACCAGGCTAGCTCAGTCTGGAAGCAAATGCAAGCTGTATTTACAAGCAGATCTACAATCTCTGATGAAATGCAATGAATATGTACAAACATACACTATTCACAACATTTACAAATATATACAACTAACAGAAAAGCACAACCAAGATCCCTTTGCTTCCCTCCAAAGGGGACTTTCCCAAGGGCCCTATCTCCCAGGGGCCTCCTCCCCCCAGCCCCCCCTGGCAGAAGGCAGAGAGTCAAGAAGCAGAGAGGCTGTTAACTGAGCTCACCAAGGTCAGTGTGTTATCTTCAGCCAGAAGAGAAGAAGCAGCAGCAGCCAGACAGCCCAGCAAGTTGTGAACTCAGACCCCAACTGCCCCAACTTTGTTTTGAGTAGTGGTTCTTAAACATTTCTCTCTCTCCAATTGAAGTGTTTAGAACAATCATTATTTTGCTTTCTCACACCCAATAGTGACTTATTTACATTCTTTAGCTTTCCCTGCTTGAACTTTGAGAAAAATTAAAAAAAAAAACAAAAACAAATAGTTTTAAACCATCACAAATTCCCACTCCTCTTCTTGCTTTCTACAGGAGTTTTGAAACCTGAATTGAAATTAGCCCTCACAGGAAGAACTTAATCTCTAAAATGTTCCTACTTCTTCCCTTGAGAAAGAGAGAGAGTGAATGAGAGAGGTGGTACCACAGATTTGAAGAGATCATCCGGAATAAGGGAAAGAAAACATGTCCTTATCCTAAATTTCAAAAAATATCCTTCTCCAGTCCCTACAAACAATTGGCACACATGCAAAAGTATCTACTTTTGTGTTCTTGTGCCAAGCAACATTCAAACCTGCTAGCTAGAGGCAGAGGAGGAGGATACCTGATAGTCAGCTACAGCACATGAACAAAGGCAGAGGAGAAATTAATTTTCTGGAATCAATTTATCCTTAATAATTTTGCAGCCCAGAGGAGTTGATTCCTATAATCAAACACGGTTAGTGGCGAGCCCTAAGAGTGTGAGAAGTGGTGATGGGTTTAGTTGAGGAAAAGGAAAGCTCTTAAAATTGGTAATTAAAAACTAAAAATCAATCAGGAGATACTAATCCACAGGGAAACTGAAGACCTGAAGACAGTGCTCATAAAAGTGCCACTTGTCAGTACTTATCTCCCTGTCATACATGAAAAGCTAAACTGTGACATTGCAACTGCGATTGGGGGGGTTTGGGGGGGAGGGGGGGAAGTGAAACCTTTCAGACATTGGAGCAAAACTAGAAATGGGGAGACTCAGACTGGATGTTAGGAAGAAGTTCTTCACTATGAGGGTGGTGAGACACTGGAACGTGCTGTCCAGGGAGGTGGTAGAAGCCTCATCCCTGGAGGTTTTCAAGGCCAGGCTGGATGTGGCTCTGAGCAACCTGATCTAGTGTGAGCTGTCCCTGCCCATGGCAGGGGGGTTGGAACTGGATGATCCTTGAGGTCTCTTCCAACCCTGACAATTCAATGATTCAAGCTTGAATCAAGAAGCAAGTCCCCTGTTTACCAGAACAGGTACCTATGGACTGCACCACCTGTTGAGAGAGGTTGAGCTCAAACCCACTGAAAGCCTGCAGAGACACTTGGCTTGAACCCAGAGGAAGCCAACATATAGATTGGGATGAGCAAACTGATACCAAACAGGACATGAGCCTGGATGTGTCCAGGAGCTGGAATGAAGGCACCACTGTCCAGCATGAGCTGCAACAGAGAATCCAGCCCTTTGCTAGCCTAGGGGAAGGGAAGTGGGATGGCCTTGCAAGACAAGCAAGCACAAATGGCTAGCAAAGCAAGATAAATATGAGACATAAATATGTGATGGTGCAGGAGGCGGCACTGTAAACTTGTTTTATTGCCACTTGTCTGCAAAGGCCAACATAACTCACTGCCTTCACCTCGCTCTGGCACTCATGAGTAATGAGCCTGCCTGAACACATGCCAGTGAAATCCTTCTCACATCCTGCCCTGAGATGTGCCAACACCATCCGGGGTACGGACATGAAGGAGCTGGGAGTTGTACTAATGATCCTTCCCTTGCTCTCCCCATCCTGCATATCTGGTGCAGTGTTTACTGATTGGTAAAACAAGCAGATCTTCCATGTCAGTTCCTACATATCTGCTCTTTGATTTAGCCTCTGTCTTAAAAGGTCTCCATGAGTTCCTTCAGGACTGATATGAGTACAGGTGAACCCAGCTCCTCCTGGCAGAGGTCCGCAGTGTATTGTTAGCAGCTCACAGCAAGTGCAGCCCATGCTCTGGGCTCAGCAGGTCTGTGCAAAATGGTCAGCACAATGTCCTCAGCCAAGCAAGCATCCTGGGGGCTGACTTTGTCCTGCCTCTCTGTAGGGTTAATGTGGCTTTTGACTTGTTTTGGCTTGCAGCCAGCCATGCAGGCATACTTGCAGAGCCAGGCTGTGCCCAGAGGTGCTAACAAGGGCTTGACTTCCAGTGGGAGCAGGAAATCTGCCTCTTGGTTTAAGAATCATCAAATTATTTAGGTTGGAAAAGACCTTTAAGATCATTGAGCCCAACCATTAACCTAGCACTTTAACCCACGTCTCTCAGCACCACATCTATACATCTTTTAAAATACCTCCAGGGATGGTGACTCCAGCACTTCCCTGGGCAGCCTATTCCAGGGCTTGACAACCCTTTCAAGGAAGAAATTTTTTCCTGATGTTCAGTCTAAACCTTCCTTGGCACAACTTGAGGCCGTTTCCTCAAGCTGAGAGATGCACATTGAATAGCCAGTGTCTCGGGTCCTGGCAGATGAGAGGTTAACACTTACTACTACTCCTCACCTGCTCCAGAGAACCTTAAACTCATATGATGTTCCCCTCCTTGCATGCCCTGCCCAACCACATCCCCACAGCCCACTCCAGCCAACATGCACCAGGAAATGTGACAAGGGAGGCATGTGTGGGACTGACTGTGCCAGAAGGGAGGAAGCTGGCTCAGACTTGTGGATATGCAAAGCCACGGAGAGAGGTTTCTGCTGCCTGTGGTGAGGCTGTGCTCCCCAGCCCAGGGCTCTGGCACACGGATGTGTGGGCATGCCAGAGCCCACATCAACACAGCCTCTGCCTCCCTAGGGGAAAGCCACTTCAGAGAGGGGATGTCTCTGCCCTGTGCTCACAGGCTGAGGCCAGTCAAGCAGCCTTCGTAGGAGGCAGAGCCAGGGTCATGCAGTCCCTGCCTCACCCTCTCTGTTGAAGTGTAGAGCCAAAAAAAAGACAGCAAAAAGGGAACATGGGTCAGCAAAGAGAGAGAGAATCTTTCTGCAGAGCCCATGAGGGAAGATTTCTGCAACCCTGTGCACAGGATGTTGGTGAGCAGTAGGGTGTGTGTTGAGTGATGCACAGGCAGAGACTTGGTCCCTAGAGCAAAGACCTGGTCCCTAGAGCTAATTCTCCTTCCTGTTAGAGACTATGTGTTTGTGTCAAGGTGGTCACCATGGTCACAGGGAAAGAGGAAAACAGATAGTTCTTGTTGCCTTCCCATTACTGGGTTGCAGCAGCATCTCCCCAGCTTGCACAGACTGCATCACCAGATACTGTTGCGGTGCTACTTTATTTGGGTTGAGGGCTGGAAGCTGTAAATCAAGGTGTCCAGTGGTAGATGTTAAGGGGATAAAGCATTCAGAGTAAAATTTCTCTGACAAGTAGTCACAGTTGAGGTATCACTTGATGAATGGCAGCAAAATCCCCAATGCAAGGTGATGGATTCTCCATGGCTGAGAGACCAAACTCTGTTGTGATTGTCAGGGTTTCAGGACATCTGCCATTTCAGCAGGTATGTGTGAGGATGTACCCTACACCACAGAAGGCAGGAGCAATACAAGTAGCTCCCTCTTCCAGCTACCTCCATCTGAGGAGAGATGAGTTTGTCTATAATCCATCAAGAACAGAGAAACCAATTTTAGTCCCACCTTGGGCACGTTGCTCTTCTTCACCTCCCAACCCATGTAGGTAAAAAAGAAATAGGTATCTGCCTCATGTATCTAGGGTGATATCTCCAGGACAGAGCCCACAAGTAGTGGGACGTCAAAATTCTTTCATCTTTCCAAATATCACAGCACAGTGTCAAAAAGTGCAAGGATCATGATATGTACACTAGATGCCTGAACATGGGGCACTCACTGTATCAGTTTATGTGCCCTAGAACTGGAGCCAACACCAAAGCTGAGCTCTGTCCTTTCTCTGTCCTTGATGATGGGCTGCTTCCCAGGGATGAGCTCAAGAGATACAGGAGAAAGCTCATGTCCTGATTAAAGTTAAGCACCCCAAGGGTTATTTTCAGGATGGTGGGAATGTCTTCCATTTCCTGGGATGATCTCCAGCAAAGTCAGCATGTACCCTGTAACAAATACTCATCTTGATTCACAACATGGTCATAAATGTTGAAGCAGGAGCTGTAAAAGAATAAACAGAAAAATGGGTTCGGGGGGGGGGGAATTTATCTTTCCATTTCTCTTTGGTTTCCTGGAATTATCAGCAATTTCAAGAGATGAGGTACATCTCTACCATATCCTTGGTACTTCATATGCTGAGCATCAGCCCTAAGAATTATTTGGGCCATAAGAACTGAGGTTGTCATGGGAAACTTCCCAGAACTAAAGAATTGAGTCTCAAGTCCAAAAGCACTTACAGTATCTCAAAAATGAAATGCAGGTGCTTAAATCCACTCAACTGGAATAGATACAGGATTGGGTTTCTTTGGGTTGGTTGCTGCCTTGAGATTTTTCAAATAAAATACAAATGGTAGTTTTAGTCAGAGATTTCTACAGAAACTGTTGGGATTTTGTAGAAAGTCTCCTGCATTTGAGATTGTGTTGCTCTGTACTGAGCAAGACTCCCTGGTGGTTCTTGTTGGTGAAAGGCAACAACACAGCACTGAGTTCACTGCTCATGGCACATAGTCCAGTTGGGGATCTTTGCCCACAGAGCAGAGGGAAGAGTAAAATGCAACCCTCCAAAAGCTACCACAGCTCCAGACCTGTGCAGGTGAATCTAAAGCACCCAGCATGGCATTGTGCAGCCACCTGGGTAGGGATGTGCTGAAGAAAGTCTCAGCTGCTCATATAGAGGGTTTCAGTGGCAGAGCAGCCAAAGCACACAGTGATGAAGGGAACAGTGCATGCATTTGCTGCACAGGGTGTCACTGTCCCTGAAAGTGACCTGGCCACCTTGAGAAATACCCTTTGATGACATCTGGATGAGGTCTTATTGTAAGTTCTGTTTGCTGGGGCAGATATCTGGGCTGCACTGTGAGCTACTCAGATGAGGAACCTTTTGAAGGGAGTGGAGTGCCATGAGCTGCTGAGCAGCACCTAGGAGCTACAATAAATTATCAAGATTCCTCTTTTCTCCCTCCTTTGCCAGATCAGGATAAACTTTGAGGAGGACTGAACTGACCTTGTACTTCCACTCTTAGTCTTCTGCTTTCACTGTGCCCTTCGTTGCTTAATTACCAATCAAAAGTGACAGTACATACTTGGAGCTACCAGAAGATGACATTTCCTAAGGAGTCACAGTTTCTGGAATTTGGTACAGATGACAAATTTCACCAGGATGAAGACCTGGGCTTTCTTGTGCATGACCCTAAAACAGGGTGGGTGGTTTTGAGAGTCACCCCACTAACGAGCTTTGTTTTCTAAGCTTGTTTGAGGGTTGCTGATTTTACCCATACCTCAGCAGATGGAATCCCACTCTCTGGAGCCAAAAATAGTTGTTCCTGCACCAACAGTAAAGGCTTTACAACTGGGAGCATAGCAGAGTCACAGCCTGGGAGGACTCAGATGTGAGATTGTTAGCAGGTACCAAGCAGGGGTTACAGCACTTTGAGCCTTTGGATAGTCCCCATTGGTGTGACCACCACCTCCTTGGTGAACACCAGGGTCTGCTCAGGGAGCTGAGATACATACACATCTAAAATAAAGATCAGCTCAAGCACTCATGCTTTGTAGCAGACAATACTGGAGAAATACATCCTTTTGATAGACATTGACTTGGACCTGTAATCCAAAAGCTGTCGCTGCTACAGGAACTGCTACGCTGGGGATGGGGGGAAGTCACAGGGCTGTTACCCTTTAGCACTTTGGCTCTGTCTTCACAGCAACTTGTCTTCCTGCTAATACAGATTAGATCGACACTGACAAGCAGCATGACAGAATCTAACAACGCCAGGCAGTTGGAGAGCTGCTCTGAAGATGTTTAAACCATCCAGTCCAAAGTTTTCTGGATTTTGAGTTTTGTTTAATGCAGAGGGCAGAGCCAATCCAAAGCAAATGGGAATAAGGGAAAGCTGACAATTTCCAAGCAACTTTACATATAGCTGTATTTTTTTCCCATGTATTTATATGTGCATTTAAAGCCTGCAGCCAAAGTGGGAAGTTCCTATAAATGTCTCTCACACTTTAACACCTTACAAATGCAATCATTGTCTCTGTGGTATTTTTGCCTGTTGAGGGGCATATCAGCAGCTGGAGTACATGAAGCTCTGCTTAGATATCCTGCTGCAGATCCAGTCACAAGCCCTGTCAACAGCAGAAAAATCAGCCTGTAACAGTAAATTAATGCAGTCTGGATACCAGCGATTGGAGGGTGGTCCTTCCCATTAGGCATTAAAAGTGTCCTGGGCTCCTTGATGGGATCTCTCTATCCTCTATCCATGATGGACTCCTTGATGGGATCTTCCTATCCTCTATCCATGATGGACTCCTTGATGGGATCTCTCTATCCTCTATCCATGATGGACTCCTTGATGGGATCTTCCTATCCTCTATCCATGATGGACTCCTTGATAGGATCTTCCTATCCTCTATGCATGACAGGCTCCTTGATAGGATCTTCCTATCCTCTATCCATGATGGACTCCTTGATGGGATCTTCCTATCCTCTATCCATGACAGGCTCCTTGATAGGATCTCTCTATCCTCTATCCATGATGGACTCCTTGATGGGATCTTCCTATCCTCTATCCATGACAGGCTCCTTGATAGGATCTCTCTATCCTCTATCCATGATGGACTCCTTGATGGGATCTCTCTATCCTCTATCCATGATGGATTCCTCGATGGGATCTCTCTATCCTCTATCCGTGACAGGCTCCTTGATAGGATCTCTCTATCCTCTATCCATGATGGACTCCTCGATGGGATCTCTCTATCCTCTATTCATGATAGGCTCCTTGATGGGATCTCTCTATCCTCTATCCATGACAGGCTCCTTGATGGGATCTCTCTATCCTACATTAGGTCAAAACCTCTAATGAAGTCAAACAGTTGTGCCCTTCACCAGTTTTGACTGCAGTAACCAACCTTGAAGACACAGCTGCCAGTTCCCAGCTGGGGGTAGAGGTTATCAGAGATGGCCATCCCTAAAGTGTCCATTCAGGGGGATTTGTCCAAGCTGAGCTTCCAAAAATCCTTCCATGTTTTCTTGGTATTTTAGCCACTAAAGAGAAGATCCAGGTTGGCACTACTGTACTGCATTTAGTATTATTTTGATACCTGGCTACAGTCTGTTTCTAATGAGTGTCCATGAAAGATGTGACCCTGATCTCACGTTAGAGTTATTTCACTGTTGGCCAGGGATGATTGGGATTGGCTTGTTTTTTAATCTTTTTGTGTGTGCCAGGTAGCCAGGTTTACTGTGCCAGGTAGCCTTGGTAAAGTCACCCAACACTTATTCTGCCCCATGTCATTTACAGGATGAAGACTGCATGACTCCATCTTCCCAAGATGTGTCCTCTTCCAGTCTGAGGCTTTACTATTGTTGATATTTGCCCTGTATGGTCAGCTAAAATGTTAAAAGGCTTGGGGAAAGAAAGGGCAAAGTGTGAGGACCCTGGTCTTCATGGGTTTTTAACTTCTTGCATACTCAACAATTGGGGCAATCTAAGTAGAAGATGAGGCTGGAGGAGAATTCCACCCTAATTACACATCACAATGGTGCTGTGCTGCTTTTGGGAGAGCAGCCAGGCATCTGGAAAGAGGTTCAGCTCTCAGCAGGGGAGAGCTGACAGGACAAAGGAGAGAAGGCTGAGGAATAAGCAGGACAGAAAATACAACTACAGGAGGGTGGCCCAGCTTCAACCAGGGAATGAAAGGCAGTATTGCCAACACCAGGCAGCATGGACACAGCAGCCATGTGGTCAGTCTCAGAGTTATATCTGGGCCATAGCAGGTTGAATCCAAGTGCCCCTCATTGCCCCTTAACTTCCTGAGAGCCTTGCACCAGAAGCACACATAGTTCATAGCTAAACTTCTCAATTATTATGAGCCACCTTGGAGATTTTTTCAAAGAGTCATCCCAACACAATGCCTAAGAGCTCTGCTCCCTTTGGGCCACCTTGGAGGTCGTTCAGTGAGTCATCCCAACACAGTGCCTAGGAGCTCTGCTTCATCTCCCATCAATGCAACAGCTCTGCTCCTTCCCTGGAAACAGACCTTGTCTGCACCTCGCTCATTTCCAGGACACTTAAAATCTTCCCCCAGCTTCTCCCCCTTGGACAGATCTCCACTGCTCCTTGCACAGACTCCCAGGGCAGATGTGGAACTACAGAACCAGCTTTGCCACACTTGCCCTATGTCCACAAGGCTTCCCTGGCTGAGAGCAGCAGCTGGGAATGGTTAGTAGACGTTGAACTCATGTCCCTTGTAAACAAGGGGTGGTCTTCTCTTTCTTGGCATACAAAACAGCAGAGGAGGGTGCCCTGGCAGCTGCTGTTTGAAAACACTGCTTAAGCGACTGTGAAGAGCCAGATGGACTTCAGCCCTGAAGACTTGAGTGCCCTATTTAGCCACAGAGTGGGGACTCAGTGAGTGGCTGCAGATTCTGCATGCAGGCTGTCTCAGTACTCTCCAGTCCTGGTTTGGAGGACTTCATCCAGACTGGATCCACAAACCCATTCAGATCTGCCAACAAACTGCCGGAAGAAGCTTGGGGAGCTGAACAGCGAGAAGCCAATCCATTTCACCAGCCTTCAGATGGTAACAATCCTTCCCAGCCCACCAGCCTGCAAGCAGGAGAGGGGAAAGGCTCCAGATTTCATTCTTAATCTTCCAAGTTATTCATACTACCCCCGTTCCCCAGCATTAGGAAGGGCAACGTTCCCTTATATGGTCAAGAAAAAGTGGAGAATATCTGCAATACATTCTCACATCTGTGCTCAGCCAAGCCTGGCCAGCATCTCCCTGTGAATGCAGAGGTCAGAACTGCCAAAAGCTGTGCAGCAAATTGCCTCCACCCAGGCATTTTGAAAAGGCAGGCACAGGGGATAAACAGATAAAGGGTGGAAACGTTGCAGAATGGATCACATTAATAAATACTGCTCAAGGGTTTATAGTATCTGATTGGGGATGTTTTCCTATGCAAGCCTGGAGCCCAGTGGGAAAAAGGCAACTTGCAAATGTGAAAAGAGCAGTAAGAAAATGCTGTGATGTCAAGTCCTGGAGAAGCACCTAAAATGGGGCATGTGGACCCCCAAAGGACCCACAAGATAACTGGTCCTGCTTGCTGTGAAATTCTCCAGCATCTTCTTGTCTGATATGAAAGCCAAAGTTTTAAACTGCGGAGGCTTAGAAGAAAGAACAGGGACAAAGGGAAAAAGGGACAAGATCGTTGGGAAAATCCTTCCAACAGGTATCATTAGAGCTATAAAGAGGGAGATGTTGTTATATTCCTCTGTTTCCTTCCAGCAGGCTGAAGAATCAAGCTGGGATCAGAAGTTGCCAAGGTTGGGGTTAGGCTGAGGGAGGGGCCTGAGGCATGGAAAGGAGACACCAAATAGCACCAGATTATTTTTTCTTCTGATTAACATTTGAATTCTACATGGGATGAGACAGTAGAAAAAAATTATCTAGGTTTGTCACTTGTAACTGGTTCAAAGGGAAACACAATTCAGAACCTGACAGTGCTTCTCACAAGCCCTCACCAACTCCAGCCCCAAGAATCTATGGATGCTCTGGAAATCAGAGCCTTCCTGTGTCAAGCTCCGTATCTGAGAAATTAAGCAGAAGCTTTCTGGTTTTCAAAGGTACCAAGTGCCTTTAAGATTTCCCCCCTCTAATGGTTTTTCATGCTCCTTTAAAATTAGAACACTTGTTAAAAATCCTTTAACATGTAACTAGTGTTTGGGAGGCATCCAGAACACAGCTTTACACACCAGAAAATTATCTGCTTTTCAGGAAAGGCTTTTCCTCCCATACAGCAATTTCTGTAGGACAGGCATCTTAAACCATCTTAATGCAATAGTCCTTTTCTTTCTAAATATTGGCCACTAACCCATCCAATGTCACCCAGCACTCACAAAACCCCCACTGTCTCTCTATCCTAGAGACTGCAGCCTTAGGAAAACTTAAAGCCCTACTGATATGATGAAAAATGTCCCAGTGCTTGATTTTCTCCTGAATGCTGTATGGAGAGACGTAGCTGGCAGCACGTTCTGTGCCCTTATCCATATCAGCCTTGCTCTTGCTGTAAGCATTTTGTTCCTTTCTGTCAGATTCTGTAGCAAAAACATCCCTGTCCAAACACAGGGAGGAAAACCTGCTTTCCCCATGCTGAAATAGGGATGATGGGACAAAGATGCAGAGGAAAACCTTGGTACTAGCTAATTGGGCTCTATTTTTGTGTAGGTAATTAGGTGCAGTTGCAGAACTCTCTGCTCTCACAGCTGCAGTGAGAGACAAAGCATGTTCCCACTGCATGGATGTCCCTTAGCTCTGTACTCCTCTGGGAACAGTCTGTCTGGAACAGCCTTACAGCATCTCTTCAAGGGGGGTGGAGGAAGGAAAGCAGACTCCAACACAGGAGACTGCATCCAGGTCCCAGGAGGGAGCCAGCACAGGAAGGGAATATCAAGACTGCCTTCATGCCACCACTGCTGTGCAGCTGGGACATCCAGGCTGTTGTTCAGACATCAGATCTGGAGCACTTAGATGGGGGGAGAAGTATCTTTTATTGCCATTGTCATGATGCCTCTGTGCATTGCAGGTCAGCCTGGAGACCAGGGGGTCCCGTGGTTGCCATCTCCACAGCATGGCTGGGATACAGCCAACAGCAGGTTACAACCTTCTAATGAAAAGAACACTGGGATGAAATTACCTTTATTAAATGGACACAGGCAGGGTAGTTTCACAACCTCTTACAGCTTTCTTACCCATTCTGCCTCCTCCTTGGTGGTGAGGAGACCAGATGCTTGATGGGCTCATTCCACCCCCTCTGCTGCACCCACCGTGGCAATGAGCACAAAATTTGTCCACTCTCCCTTCACACGTTCACATCTCCTGGTTTTAAACCAACTTTTCCCTGGATCCATCAATTCTGTTATAGTCAGAGAGGATCCCAGCAATGCCATTTTAACACGTCTGTGTTTCTCACAGTCAATGATCAAAACTAATGGCGTACCTCAGAGCCAATGTCCTCTGAGATATTGTCTGAAAATCTACCAGATCCTGGAAGTGGAAACACCCCTTAGTTTGTACAGATACAGAGGATTTAACTGCTCCGTGGGAGGCTCTGGAAATCCTGCAAGGATGAAGCTCCCTTCAGCTGAATGCCTTGCAAACACACACGAGAGCACGTTCCCTGCTTTAAAGACCTTCACCCAACCTTCTCCAGACGATGGGGTGAACAAGAGAGCAACGCCTGCAGACGCGGCCATGCGCCCCAAAAGTGAGGTGGAAGCGCCCTCTGGTGTCCCTGGAGGAGCCCAGGTGGGTTTGTGAGCCCAAAGCAACTGATTGCACACTCCTCTTCAGACCCCGTCACACAAGTCAGAGCGGTTGGACTCGATGACCTTCATAGGTCCCTTCCAACCCAGTGCATCCTAGGATTCTAAGTCGCTTCCGAAAGGGCAGAAGGTGGTGGAACAGAGAGTCCCTCCAGTTGTGACACTGTGGTCCCGGGGGAAGGTCCATCTCTTGCTGTAAAAAAGCAGAGGGAATGACTGTGCAGAGGCAGCATGAAAAGTGGTGTCAGGAAACCCAGTGCAGAAACCACACCATGCTTCACCAACATGTCCTCAGGCAGAGACTTTGTGGGCAGGAAAATGTCAGATAGAGGACAGCAGTGAGGGGATTTGGCAAAATAAACTGCACAGAAAGCTAACATTAACTGGAAGGAAGGTTTTTAAAGTGTGCTTTTACCTTCTAGACCTTTTCCAGAATGGCATGGACTTGAGAGACTGGTTCAGGGCAGCTTTCAAGAGAGATTTTACACTGTGAACAAGCCACCGTGCTTTGGTGTTTCCCACTTCACAGATGTTTTCCCTCTGCTTGACACAGAAGAGGACATCAGGGAAGTACATGGCACCAACAGCATCCATCCATGGAAAAGAGCTCTGACCTTGTGCCTGGCCACACACACACCCCCTTTACAAGCAGGACTCTTGAGGCTTCACAGAAGAAGTATTTCTCAGGCTCTGGATGCTTTGCTCATGCAACTGTGAGTGAGATGAATCAGGGAGAGCAGGAGGTGGATTCAGATCTCAATCCATGGGCAGCAGACAGCTCTGGACAGGTAACTCAGGACAACCCCCACAGAAAAACAGCTGTTTGGCAACAATAATTCAATGGCCACTCACACCATCCTCGATGGACCACCTTCTTTGGGCAGACAGACTCCCCCCAATGCACTTTAGGAGTACCCTTGGCTACAAGAGACCATCTGAAGTCAAGGGAGAGGTGAGTGCTTAGTCCTTCAGGACAAAGGGATTACAGGAGCCCACAAGGAAGAAAAAACTGATTGTGAAAAACACATGCAACCTGTTTGACAAACACTGTATTTAGAGTATTTACCTTTGAAGTCGTGAAGACAAGACAGAGAACAGGGTTGTGAACAAAGAAATGGAGCTCAGAAATGCAAAGAGGTCACAGGCAAGGAGAGGAGAGAACACAGCAGGAGTTTGAGCCTCTGCAGCTGAGGGTTTATTCACATAGCACCTGTCCAGAGGTAATCCCAGATTTGCTGTACCAACAGCAGTGTCGCCAGACCTACCTTCCTCAGCACCACCATGTGTGATCTGTGCTCACTGACTCTTCTCCTTCAGCAGCCTGCAGTTCCCTCAGGGTTTTGTCTTGTCAGAAGCATGTTGAGCTCCTGAGGGCTCGTGCTGTCCCACGCCTGCTGACACACTCTTCCATATGTCCCCACACTGCTGTAGACAGACGACCTCTTTCCTGGTGGGGATGTCCCCAGGGCTCTGCACGTTTGACAGCTGTGGGATGGCAAACAGGCAGCCTCTGCAGCCTTTCATATGCCATTTCTCATGGCCATAGATCACTGTCTGCATTTTGAGCAAATAGTGGTGGCACTGTGGGTTGGGAAGTTTCAGGCTTCACTAATCTTTCTCTTTACAGGAAAAAGAAGGGCTGGAAGAGATCTCTTATTTTTACCTCTTCTACCTTTCAGAGACTAGTAGCAGCACATCACTGTTAATAATAACAATAACACTGAATAAATCTCACTCAGATCCCACTTTGGTATGCAAATGTTTCCTCCTTATTTGCATCTTGCCAAAGGATCCTGCAGACACGAAGCTTGGTATTAGCAGTTGTATCAAGATGGCAATCAGAAGATCTTCAAGATAAAAATCACAGGGCTCAGGAATACAGCTCAGCAAGGATGTACCAGCACTGAAGTGTAATAAAACTGATACCCAACCAGCCTACCAATAGCCTGCAAGCCCTTGTAGCCTGTTTTGAAAAGCCAATACAATCATAGTCACTAAGGTTGGAAAAGACCATCATCCCAACACCACCATGCCCACTAAACCATGTCCCAAAGTGCCATGCCTACCTGGGTTTTACCAGCATGTATCTGCACCTTTCAACCTATAGTTGAAAGGTCTCTGATCTTGAAGGTCAAACCAGGCCTGGAGGGAACTATAAGCTGTTTTTTGAGACTCTCGACAGCAGTTTGGAGTCCTGATGTACAAGAGTGATGCAGCTCTGCCCCATTCCTAATCATCTGGTCCCAAACCCTTTTCCCTGCTCCTAACAGCACACCAGGAGGGAACTCAGCCCAGGGACTGGGAAGAGGCGATGACAGCTGCAAGAGCCCCAGCCAGCTGGAGAGAGGTTGAAGATGGAGCAGGGCTGTCTGGGCTGGGCCCTGGGGAGGTGCCCCCCACCCCCGGCACCGCTGGGTCCTTCTGCAGCCTTTATTTTCCAGATACACTCAGGGCCAGACCCACAGCTGAGAGCAGTGGAGTGACAAACATTTTCCCCCACTGAGTCTCAGGGATGAGTGGAGCCAGGATTGCTGCTTGCATGGCAGCAGTGCATTGGTGCAGGACTTGAGCTGCTTCTTGGCCCCTTGCCCACCCTTCTGAGCTCAAAGCAGGGATCATCTCCCCCTCACCTAGATTTGTACTTCCTCAAATTCCCAAGACAGACCTTAGCAGATCTCCCACGCATCTGCTGCAAGGCTCAGGGTTGGGGCTGGCAGGCACCTCCCTTGAGCTGCTCAACAGCAGTCCCTTTCCTCTGGGTCAACAATTCCAGGTACAAAAGCTTGCAGTGCCAACAGCCTCTGGTGCAGGCATGGAAAAGAGAGACATCCTAATGGTCATAAAACGTTTGCACATCTTCCAAACCACCAAAAAAGTACCCTGCAAACTGTACATGAGGGAGCATCTGCCAGGCAGGAGAGTACAGAGATGCTGAAGGGTTGCTATTGCCTCTCCCCTTGCTCTAGCATCAATCAGAGCACTGTGTATTCTCCAGCTGATTTTTAAAAAAGGGGGGAAAGCAGAAGCTTTTGCCCCATATTGTGGCTGCACCCAGCTCTGATGTATGTCCACAACAGCACAGAATGTGCACACTGTGTAGTTTGCAGGCACACGGAGAGACCCACAGTGTCTTAGAGGCAGCCAGAAAATATTTCCTGCTCACCAGAAATGTATTTTTGCTGGTTTTAATTTGCAGAGTTTCCTGGGAGTTTAAAAAAAAAAAAAAAAAAAAAAAAAAAGAGTTTTGAATGAGAAACTGAAGCTTGAACAATCTGTGGTTTTGCATTTTGCTGGGGAGGGTGGAAGAAACATCCACCTCCAAATGCTTTCATAAAAACATCTCAGGCAATCGCCCACTTTCAACAGGGAAAAGCCTGGAAAGAAAAAAATTTATCAGACCAAAGGGACACTGCAGTCCTCTCTGGTCATAATGAGAGGGTTTATACACTGCACACTGAAAACACAAAGTCTTCCCTTGATAAAAGCAGCACATGGGACAGGCTGAGAGCTCAGGGAGAGTCATGCAGCTTTTAGTTGCATGGGCTTACTCATGTTCAAAAATTAAAGGTAGCTCTAGCTTGCTTTCTTTCTTTCTCTTTCTTTCTCTCTTTCCCTCATTTTCTTTTTTTTTTTCTTTCTCTCCCTTTCTCTTTCCCTCCCTCTCTCTTTCCCTCCCTTCCTCCCCTCCCACTTTCTGACCCACTGCACCACTGATTTTTTATTTTCTTATTGGGCAGTTTGTCTTCTGCAATACGTGAGTGAAATGAAGTGTTACAGGCTGTAGCATCTACCCATAGAAAGGTGTAGGAGAAATCAGGAGGATTTTCAGGATTTGCTTTCAAGAGCAGCTCAGGAGGCCATCAGAAGCCTTGACTCCTTTTGAGTATGTTGGGTGCAGTGTTTGCTTTTGTTACAGACCAGAGTGGTCTTCACCTTCACATACCCTGTGGTTGTGGAAGAACAAAACTGATGTCCTTGAGTGCCACATCTTACATCCATTGAAGTCCAAGATTTGCTGCTTTTTGTGTTAAAGTCTCTGAGACAGCTGAGTCCAAGCAGAAGCCGGAGCTCACCTCTGATGTTTCCACACCCTGAACTCTAAAACCTTGGCCATCTCTGCAACCCAGCCTCCACCTCAACTTGAGACTGTGGAGTCTGATAAACTTCAGCTTTTGGATCTTTTCCTTTCCTTAAGGAAGCCCAGAGGGCATCCTACTTCTTGAAGCAGAAATCACCAAATATCCTACCATGGTACTCTGAGCCAGCAGGAAACCCACCCAGCCACTGGAGAGGTCTCCCAAGGAAAGCCAATCTCCCAAGCTTTCTGCCCTGAAGGCAAAGCAAG
Organism: Indicator indicator; assembly: GCF_027791375.1. Lineage (NCBI taxonomy): Eukaryota > Metazoa > Chordata > Aves > Piciformes > Indicatoridae > Indicator > Indicator indicator. Next base: position 18,013,514 of record NC_072029.1, read on the forward strand.
ATGGAGAAAAGACCTGCATAAGGAAGCATTCAAAAGAAGCACACATCCACAGAGGCTCTTGCAGCAGTTTCCCTGCATTTGCCCCTGAGGATCACATATTTGAGTTTCAGGGTGGGGTGAAATTGGAGCTCCTCAGTCCTGGGAGGGGAACAGGCACCCAGGGCGAGCATGCACGTGAGCTGCCTCCCCAGCACGTGCTGATGCCATGGAAGCTCATTAAAACGGGCTGAGAGATGCTCCAGCTGTAAATGCAAAGACAGGTCTTTTCAAATAAGTCCCATTAGTTCCACATGTGCATTTGATAGATAATTTTTTGGTTACTTAACATGAAACCAATAATTATGGAAATGACTGTGAGGATCCAGATACTCTCCGCAAGGAAAAGATAGAGAGCAGAGAGAAAGCACTGCCAGGGACTGCAAGGATTTTTTTTTCCTCCCCCAATGCACCCATCCTTAGTAAACTGCTAGTGCAGAGCCCTACCCAGTAGACCAAGGGAAAGGAACTGCTTCTGCCAGATGCACAGTGCCTTCAGTGCAGGATTAATCACCTGCAAGGCAGCCAAATACACAACCCTGATGTCACATGGACAAACAGCTCTCTTTGCCCCTAAAACTGGGGAGAACATCCACGGGAAAGAGTAAAATCTGTCTCTTCTCCACTGCTTGTAGATGTTTTTCCATAAATTCCTCAACAGGGGATGAAATCTGGAGGAGATGTACATCACAAACAATATTTTTGAGAACATTTTTAATGCATCAGTCTGCTTATAACTAACAGCAGATCTCTACTGGCACCCAAATCGATTTCTTTCCTTTCATGCTTGCTCACAACCTGCCCTCTCCCACTATCTGCCAGCAGGGCACAAATGTGGGTGCAGCAAAGCCACATGGGATGGGCACATGAGGGGAAAGAAAAAGGAGCATGCAGGGGGTGTTGTGGCAATACAGCTATCAAAACAGCATTATACAACTGGGAGAAAAAAAAATAGAAGGAAAAAAATAGAGGAATAGAGGAGGTTATGTAAACCACTGTCCTTGTCTGGTCAGCACAAATCTCATGTGGGCTTAGATCAGTCCATTTGACACAGCTAGAAATGTTAACCATTAGTAGCTCCCAGTTCAAAGTTCCCCACTAGCTGCCTCTGTGTCCTACCTGATCTCCCTCTGTTCCACATGGATGCCCACCTGCTGCCTCCTGTACAGATAAGGTGCAGGCAGCATTGTCCACCCCTGCCTATGTCCATCACGGAGAGCTCAGTGCCTTGGCAGGGGATGAGAATCAGATTACAGCTTTCAGCTGGGGTGGCCCTGGATGCTCTACCTCAATTGACCCAACCAAGCACCCTTGGTGTCCCTACAGGGTGTCTGACCATACTAACAAAACCCAAAAGCAGACCTTACTTTTTGTGGTGTGATGGTCAGGAGATGTCTTGGTCAGATGAGTGCAATGAGGAGCAGGGAACAGGACTTGGGGGATTCTGTCCTGGACAGCAAAGACCAAAGAGGCTGGATGGGGCAGGTCAGCAGTGTGTAGGTGTGTAAGCTCTAACCCAGCAGACATTTCTCTCTCTGGGCTGGGACTCACCCCATCTTCACAGCTCACAGAAACTGCTCAGCATGAATTATTCATTCCCATCTTCCCAGAGACGTTTGTCCACAGAGCAAACCCAGGGTACAGCTAACAGTGAAGACGAACATCACTGGGAGCTGGGCAAGGCCCCCAGCAGAAACAGCAGCTGAAGAACCAGCCTAAGACACTGTAATTCTGGCCAAAAAAAAGTTTCAAAACACACTTTATCTAGTGTTAGAAGGTAGAAGGGCTGTGCAGAGGGACCTTGACAGGCTGGACAGATGGGCAGAGTCCAACATGATGGCATTCGACAAGTCCAAGTGCTGGGTGCTGCACTTTGGCCACAACAACCCCATGCAGAGCTACAGGCTGGGGTCAGAGTGGCTGGAGAGCAGCCAGGTGGAAAGGGACCTGGGGGTACTGGTTGACAGCAGCTGAACATGAGCCTGCAGTGTGCCCAGGTGGCCAAGAGAGCCAATGGCATCCTGGCCTGCATCAGGCATAGTGTGGCCAGCAGGAGCAGGGAGGTCATTGTAGCCCTGTACACAGCACTGGTTAGGCCACACCTTGAGTACTGTGTCCAGTTCTGGGCCCCTCAGTTTAGGAAAGATGTTGAATTGCTGGAGCATGTCCAGAGAAGGGCAACGAGGCTGGGGAGAGGCCTTGAGCACAAGCCCTATGAGGAGAGGCTGAGGGAGCTGGGACTGTTTAGCCTGGAGAAGAGGAGGCTCAGGGGAGACCTCATTGCTGTCTACAACTACCTGAAGGGAGGTTGTAGCCAGGAGGGGTTTGGTCTCTTCTCCCAGACAACCAGCACCAGAACAAGAGGACACAGTCTCAAGCTGCGCCAGGGGAGGTTTAGGCTGGAGGTGAGGAGAAAGTTCTTCACAGAGAGAGTGGTTGGCCATTGGAATGTGCTGCCCAGGGAGATGGTGGAGTCACCATCCCTGGAGGTGTTCAAGAGGGGACTGGACGTGGCACTTGGTGCCATGGTTTAGATAGTGACAGGTTGGACTCGATGATCTTTGAGGTCTCTTCCAGCCTTCTTGATTCTATGATTCTATGATTCTATGATAGTGAGTGTGTCTTGGAGCTGTGCACAGAATTGCTTCATGAAGCGTTTTTACAGAGAGGAGTTGTATAGCAGTAGTCCCTGGAATAATTCACAGGTGTTTTATCAGCCACTGGATTGACTGCAATGTTCATTGTTTCGTTCTGCCAGGCAAATCCTTCTCCTCCAAATTAAATAACAAGGATGCAGCCCAGCTTCAGAGCCTCGTTCTTACTGTACAGCTAAAAATCCTCCTAGCTCTCATCAGCCTTGTGCCTTGATAGCCCAGGAGCTACTAAAGTCATTGGTGTTTTCTCATTACAATGCAGGGTGTCCTACAAAACCCTCCAAGGACTGAATATTATTTAGTAGGAAACATCCTGGGAGACCCTGGGAGCACAGAAGAAGGGTGAAGGATTCAAGCCTGGCATAAATCTGAGCATGCAGAAATGTACTCTAGGCTGATCCTTGGGCAACGAGCATCACCAACAGCATGAGAAGAGCCCACCATATGAAAACAGACCCTTTGTACTCACAGAATAGAAAATTTAAATCCTTCCTGTTCCTCAGTTATTTTTAGATGCTGGAATAAAACCTCAAGAGAGTTTTTGGTTTAGTAAGAGCTAAATCAGAACACATGAAGAAGTGAAGTCGCTGCTTCCTAAAGCAATGACAGAGATTGTTTGTCCAGGTCTCTGCTTTGCCCCAGCTCATTCATTCCTCATGTCAAAGGTTTGTTCTCTGCTTAGCTTAGGCATTTCCGGGTAAATGATTTTCCAGCTTTTCATGTCCATTATAAACCAACACACAGTTACCTGCTCTTGTTCATCCACCACCTTTGTTGCTTGGTCAACTTTCCAGAGTGTGCAGAATAAATGCCTTGAAGCAACTTCAGAGAAAACTGGTTATTGTTAGGTGCCAAAGCAGCTCTGTTTGTGCCCAGGATGCTTTTAGAGAGGGATAAGAGGTTACCTTTGCCTAAGTCTGACTTTAATCAGATTTAGACATTGCTTAAATTGTCTCCTCTCAGTCCTGCCCTTTCTTGACCCCAATCGTGAAGTATTTCAATTAATTTCATCCAGGCCTTCCCTCCCACAAGGTCTGTCCTGCCTTTCTGTTTTTGCCAGAGGGAGGAGTGTATTCCCCAGAGCTGTTAACACCCCAGAGAGATACTCTCTCCTGCAGCTCATGCAAAACCTCCCCAGCTATGCCACAAGAGGACCCTAAGCTGAGCTGAAGAACATCACTGTTTTAGAGGATGAATTCATGACCTGTGCCAGAAGCATCTATTTAGAAATCCCCACAGAGAGAAGCTCATTTCTGCTCTTCCTGAAACAAGATGTGGAGATGAATTCCAGCAGGTTTCCACCCAGATCAGGATCTTCCTTTGTGTATAGATGGCTACTCATACCCCAGCTGAGATCTGAAGTTACCCAACGTTTCTACAGGGAGGAATGGGACCTCAGTAATCGGCAACAGACTGACAGGAGCAGGGAGGAGGCTTCATCTCCTCTGCTCTTCAGTGCCAACTCTCCAGTTCACACCATCCCCATCTGCACATCAGCTTTTAATATTTAATTGCAAGCTTTGCCAAGGGACTTTGCCTCCTGCTTTGTAAAGAAGCAGGAGAGGAAGGAGTCAGCAGCGTGGTACTGAAAAGCCCCAAGGAGACTATCAAATGGCAGATCCTGGGTGGAGGAAAGCGCTCTAGCATGTAAGTGATTTGACACAAAAACCCTCCCAGATCACAGGAGATGGAATGAATTAATATCAGAAGAATCCTGTAAACCCTTAGCAACTGGGGGATGCTGTGCTGGTTATGGGAACTGCTCAGGGTGGGCTGGGAAGACTATTTCCATCGACTGTCTGTACTGTATTTAAGGAAAAGAGGGGGATATAAATGGAAAATCAGGGAATGTTTCCCTCCTCACAGGCTCGTTCTGCCACAGAGCAAATCCCTGGAGGGCTCTTCACCTGGAATTGTTTAATGTTAGACACCACCACAAAAATGGAAACAATCCCTAGACTGTGGGAGGTGGGAGCCTGTGATCTAACAAATCTGTCTCTTCTCTAACATCATGGGAGATTACCTGGAAAATAGAAGAAAAGGGGGGGAGGGATTTCTAAAGCAGCTCCCTCCCTCTGATCATGATTTTAAGATGTCTTAAAGGCATGAGATGAGAGGCAGAGATCCATAAACTGCTGCATGACAGCAGAAAATCTGCCTCTCTTGAGTGCATCTCTAAGTGAGCATCTGAACATAGGTGGACAATGGCTCTGGACACAGCCCAAAACTCAGACCACTGCAATAGGAATAACTTATGAAATGTATGTTGGAAGCCACATGGCTTTTAAAACAAATGGTTTCAAAATCTAAATATAATTATCTATTAATTCCATAGATTGAATGTCTGTGTCAGTAATTAAAGAGCAATTATATACAACTTGTAGGTCCCTGGAGCTCTGCCTGCGTTCAGAAAATGAACCCCAGATGACCTAATGTACTTCCAAGTGTCAGAGCAGTCATTGCACATCCAGTGCCTCAGACTTCTGCTGCACATTTCTGAAGTCTGGAAAACAAAAACGTGTTTGGCAGGGGAGGCCAAGAGGTGCTGAATTTTCCAGTTACTGCCCGAATGCAGAACTGGTTCAGATCTATGCCACATTGGAAACATCAGAAAATTGTAACCAATGATGCCTACACAAAAATTTTCATCAAACAAATTTAAAATTCTTAAAAGTTAATTATTCTTCAGGTTCTTTTCCTGTCACAGAAGTGGATGATCTAAGAGAATGAGAACAGCGGTAGGCAAAGGTGAAAAAGATCCATTCCCTCCATTAGGAATGGTTTAATTTGTGCCCTTTTTTAACCCCATTTTCTTTCTTCAAAAGTGAACTTATGTGATGAGGTTTGCAGTGAAGACAGCTTTTGTTCTACAGCCCTTTACTGACAGACTAATCCCATAAATAGAGATGGATGCACTAATTGTTGGCCTCTTTTCCCTGGATCTTCACATCCAGCACCATAACCTTTGCTCTCTCTCACTTTGATGCTAGCAGACAGAGAACATGGAAAAAGCTGAGAAGCTGAGTCCAGCTCAGTCCTTTCCTTTCCTGTGCCATTCTCCAAGGAGCAGTCCAGAGCGCAGAGCAGTTCTTCTGAGAAAGTCTGTGTCCGTCTCTGAACTGGTTGCCAGGTGTGTGATTCATCCACGGGTGCTTTGCACTTTAGATCTGGGGAGTTCCAGGGTGGACTCTCCTTCTCCCACCTCCACAACAGAAAAGAGTCACTCTGACAAAGCCTTTCCCAAGCACAACATCCCAGTGTGTCTCAAGCTACAGACAAGTACTTTTCTGCCATAAGCACTCTTAGCTGTTGTGTGTTGCCCATGGGTTATTTAGTCTTGGAAGACAAGTCCTGATTGAAAAGCCAGATCCACTCAACGAGCTTCCTCAAATACAATGACACAGAGGAATTTGCCTTTGACCCCAATGGCTGGAGCATTCCCAGATGGATAATTAAAGCTTTTAATCTTGATTGTCTCTAAGGTGCCACAAGGGAAACAAGCAAATTCTGGAGAGATGAGTTGATGAGGAGACAAGAGGGATATGGGCATCTCATCTTCTGGTTTCTATCAGTGTCTCTAACCAAAACACTCCAGGGAGAGTCACATTTCAACCCAAGCCCAACCCAGACCCTTGAAGGGCTAATTTCTCTTCTGGTTACAACCCAGAGCTGAGATCAGACCACAACGCTGCCAAGAGTGAGACAAATAAGATTAGCAACAGAACCCACAGTACATACCCTGCAACATAAGAGTGACAGAGCAGCTGTCAAGACTGCCTCTTGAACTTCCCCTTGGGACAGTTCAGTTCCAAATATCCCAAACTCGGTCAGTTTTGGCTGTAAAGGGTCATCTGTATGACAGGGTCTTTGGAGAAAGCTGAAAGGGCCCTTCACACAGCAAGGAAGAGAAGGAAAGTGATTTCTTCCATCAAGGTCTCAGTCATCACTGGTGTCGCATTGGGTCTGGTACCGACTCGATAAATCCCTTCACGTTAGGTTAAAGTTGACTAAACAAACAATGCATTGAGCTTCTAGAAACCCTGGCTTCAGCTGCCAGCCACAGATCATCCAAGTGCAATACTCCACCATTTTCAGCCAATATTACCCCCAGCACATCCCCCACGAGGGGGGAGGTGGGGTGCTTCAGGGGCACATCTGCACAAAGCTTGGGAGGAAAGACTGCGCTGAACTAATCAATTAGACCTAAAAACCAGTCCCCTTTGGAGGATTTTTCACACCTCTCTCACTCTTCAAGACTCCTTTTGAAGTCTGTTGGGTTTGCTATTTTCCAGAGGGTAGGGAAAGGAAAGAAGAGCTTAGCTACGAGATGGAAAAAAAACATTTGGACTAAAAAAGGATTAAGATGCCATCTCTTGTCTTCCCTGCAGGTACCAAAGCATCTTGGACTATGAAAGCAGCATGTCAAAGCAAGAACATCCCAAGGTGAGAATCAAAGGCTTCAGACCAGGTGGGAGAGACAGGAGGATTTCCTGTTTGGAAACACAATTTCCTAGAGAAAGAGGATGGAGAGGGTGATAAAACAATGATTCAAGAGGGAAGAGTACCAGTGGTCATGGGGTTTTTTCTGCTCCAAGGCTTCCTTGCATGGCTATGGACAAATGAGGAGGATACACTAGAAACAGCAAGACAGAAATGTCTTCCACATTTCAGAATGGGCTAGAGTTTATATTGTGTCCCTGACATTCAGCCCACTTAGTCCAGAGAACATAAAGCAGAAAGTGATGGGACACTCATCCCAAAAAGTTAGAAGGCAAACTTTTGATGCTTGGAGTAGAAGAATGGGAAATAAAATTTTCAGAAGATTTATTATTTAAGATAGATATGAGCCTATTGTGATGTTTGTTTGGGATTTTTTTTTTTTTTAGCTCATGGAGAGAAGACACCTATCACAGACTAAAGTCAGTCCAGTGGGGAAAAACTATGCCTTATCTCAAAGCCATCCCAGTAACATACGCTTGAGCAAGTCCATGGAGGATCTTCCCATCCCTGACATCAGTGCTCCAAAAAGGAATCTCAAAGAACTCCTGACCATCTTTGACACTCCTAAAGTCAATCCACAGCCTAAGAGTTTACATTTTGCTCCACTGAAGACCCCGTTGCCCAATGACATTTTAAGGGAGACTGATAATAGGATCATGACAACAATCCAACCCCTGAGCATGGAGACCAAACCCCATAAAGACCTATCCTTTCCTTCCCCTCTTCAAAGCCTTCAGAGGAAGGCACAATGGAATCTTGACACCATCAAGAGGAAGGAGTCTCCTGTAAAGGTTAGTGGCTGCTCTTCTTCAAATGCCTCTGGAAATACTTACTTTGAATGTCCAGAGTCACCCTTCTAAGTGGTCAGAATAAAAGTCCAAGCCACACACGCTACGTGGAGGCAATGTCAGAGCCACCTTTGCCTCTGGAAAGCCTCTGTGGCAGTTGCCTGTCCTTGCTGGGACGTTGTGCTGTTCCTCTCCTCTATTTCTGGGAATTTACCTGTTCCCTGCTGTCGTTCCCACGCAGGAAGGGAAGCTGTCCCGCGACAGGCAGGCGACCAGCTCCTCGGTGCCGGATACAGCTGATGACTCAGCCACAGGCAGAAGCTGTGAGTTGGATTCATTTTGGTTATCAGTCATCATTGCTGCTCTACTGCCAGCTCTGTAGTTGCAACTGGGAAGGCTCTACTTGGTCCTTGTGCTAAGTTGTATTTCCCGTGTAATCCCATAGCAGAGGGATCCCAGGCAGTTCTGGCAGGAGCTCCTGTGGGTACTGCCAGATCTGGCCATGCAGGAGTGTGGCCAAGGAGTGGGAGTGCAGAGAACAGACAACCCTACCACTTCACCTTCCAGCCCTGATCAGTCTCATTGCATGGTGCTGGCAAATCCCAATGCAGCTGGGATCTGGGCCAGTGATGAGTCCACAGAGCCATGCTGACTGTCCCTGTGTTGTTATCCGAGCATTTAAAAATAGCTGGTGTTAAACACCAAGGCAGAAGTGCATCCATGTTTAGTTTGGGATGAGTAAAACCTCCCTGCACCTCAGCTCTGAGGAGAGGAAAAGGGAGAGGTTCCTTTGTACCTAACTAGAGAGTCCTGGATGAACTCCTTTTGGAATTTGGCAGTGGTAGTGTATCAGACACAGTCATTCTTGGCTTAAGCCAGGACATGTAAGTGATCCCTAACTCTATGATATCACTGGGACTAAAGCAGGTCAGGGATATTTCAAGGCAAGAGACATCTGTGAACAGTAAGAGATCCAAGCTGAAGCTTTGCATGGGAAAGGGTTGAATTTTATCAAACTTTACTGTCAGGAAGGTTTCACAGATTTGAGACAGAAAGAGAAAGCTCTCCATAAATCTCATAGTGACTGGACCGAAGCCTGGGGAAACCATTCTGACTCTTTCACACCTGGACTGGGAATCCAGGAATCCCATATACCATCCAAGTAGGGTTTGTTCTCTTCCCTTTCTATTTCTTCCTTTTCTTTTTTCCCCTCACACACACACAAAAAATATTTTAAAAATCCTGTTACCTGGATTTGAGACACTAGATTGAATTACCCAAATGTAGGGGTCAAGAAGTCTCTTATACAAGCACATGGATAACTGAAGGAGTTGGTGTTTCCACAGCATTGTTGGGAAATTTTTATTCCTATCAAAGCAGGAGAAGTCACCGTGCTAGCTTGCTAGATATGATCACAGGGTTCCTGCAGGCTGCCTTTTACGGCGTGAGGAACATCTCCTCCTCTGGATGTGAATGATGAATCATGGTCTATCTTAGAGCCTTACACCAGTCTCCAGCCCCTGACTCAAAGCCCTTGCAATAGCAAAGACTTCATGTCCTCTCCAGCATGGCTTCTTTGGCAATGCTAGGGTTCAGGTGGTGTGGAGTCCTTCTAGGGAGGCAATCGCAGCAATGGAGCTAGGAATAGGACAGCTACCGCTGATGTAGGTGCTGGATTTGCTCAGAGGCAGGAGGTGTAATGCTTCCTAAAAAAGTCCTGTATCTCTTCTGGGACAAGATGGGTTTGGGACTACACCTGTGCTGTGCTTGATCATTCTCACAGAGTGAGAGAGACATTAATGCTCCATGTACCCCAGCAGCAACCAGGGCAGGTCTTCTGCAGGAGCCTTTCCACCATCACCCAGGGACTTCCCCACAGCTGTTCTGCAGAGCTGAGGAGGGTACACCCATGCTGGCACAGTGACCTGTGGTGTGGGAATCAGTGTCCTAGAATCACAGAATCATTGAAGCATTGAGGTTGGAAGAGAGATTTGAGGTCATCATGACCAACTGCTCACCTAGAGCTTGCAATCCTACCTCTGCTAAGCCAAATAGCTAAATAGTTTGAAGCCACACAGTACTGAAAGGATAAGCACAGAGCACTGTTCTTAGGCCAGGGATGCTGTGACATGGAGGACAACAGCATGGCAACGTTTAAGACAGCTCTGCTGACTAGCATTTGGCTTATCAGCAAATGCATGTGCATGCAGCAGCTGAGAGCTGAAGTCAAAGCACTGGTTGCTGTATGTCCCTCCAGACACAGCATAGTCACCACTGAGACACTGCTGGAGTCCTGAGCATTGCTCAAAAAGGAAGGCTGCTGCCCCCTTAGAAAAGCCCATTCTCAGGCACCTAAAGCAGCAGGGCTACACAGAACCCTAGAATCAGTCAGGGTTGGAAGGGACCACAAGGATCAGCCAGTTCCAACCCCCTTGCCATGGGCAGGGACACCTCACACTACAGCAGGCTGGCCAGAGCCTCATCCAGCCTGGCCTTAAACACCTCCAGGGATGGGGCCTCAACCACCTCCCTGGACAACCCATTCCAGGCTCTCACCACTCTCATGGGGAAGAACTTCTTCCTCACATCCAGTCTGAATCTCCCCACTTCCAGCTTTATTCCATTCCCCCTGTCACTACCTGATATCCTAAAAAGTCCCTCCCCAGCTTTCTTGTAGCCCCCTTCAGATATTGAAAAGCCACAAGAAGGTCACCTCGAAGCCTTCTCTTCTCCAGACTGAACAGCCCCAACTCTTTCAGTCTGTCCTCACAGGAGAGCAGCTCCAGCCCTCTGACCATCCTGGTGGCCCTTCTCTGGACACCTTCCAGCATGTCCATATCCCTCTTGTAACAGAGGCTCCAGAACTGGATGCAGTACTCCAGGTGGGGTCTCACCAGAGCTGAGCAGAGGGGGAGAATCACCTCCCTTGACCTGCTGGCCACACTTCTCCTGATGCAGCCCAGGCTCTGGTTGGCTTTCTGGGCTGCAAGTGCACATTGACAGCTCCTGCTGAGCTTCTTGTCCACCAGCACCCCCAGGTCCCTCGCCTCAGGGCTGCTTTCTAGCCAGTCACTGCCCAGCCTGTATTTGTGTACATCCCCAGCCATGCTGGCAATATCAGATGATCCAGAGGAAGCTGCCACCAAAGGCATCATCAAACCACTAATTAAAGAGGTCCAAGGGGCTATAGTTAGGGGTAATGAGAGTTAACTGAGCAGTGGAAGATTTACATGATAGAACAAAATACTTCCCAGGAAGGAAGCTGGTGAATCAAGGAACCATTTTCCCCAAAGAGGGTTGAAAGCTTGAGCCCTTTAATATTAAAGAGGAGAAGGCATCAGCTAATTTGCTGCAGGTAAAGTCTCTTGAGTACTCTGAGTTTAAAAATTAACAGCTTCTAGATGAATTTTTGGCAATGAGAGGGAGGAAAGTCATGGCTGAGAGGGAGAAAAGAGGGGCATGCATATGGGCATGCTGTTCCTTCAGCACACTCAGGTCTGTATTAATGCAGCTCCATTATTCAGTGCTTCCAGCTGAAGGCCACGAGAGGACGCTTCCTCAGTGCAGTGCAAAGATGAAACAGCAGCCTGACATGACTGTAAAACACTCTAGAGCATCCAGACAGACTCCAAAATGTGTTTCATTCCCTCCTCCTCCCACCCCTTTTCTATTTTGTACTCGTTTCAGCCTTTACACTGATATTTGAAAGCAAGGAGAGGAGAAGAAGGAGCAGGCAGAAAACAGGGGGTTCCCCCATTCTGAAGGAGGGAGGCCCTGGCTTGGTTGCAAGCTTTGCAGGGCAGGGGATGTGTTTTCCCTTGCTGTCACAGCTGCACTTCCTCCTGCGAGGGGGCGCGATGCCATCTAGCGACAATGAAACCATCCCACTCTGGTCCCCAAACTGCTCTGCACCGCAGCCGCCGCCTGGCGCTGTGCCTCAGCTGCAGCAGTGGACCAAGCGGCCACCCTCCGCCAGCACCTCCCTTCTGCAGCACCCTGTTCAGCAGGAGGGTTTGGGAGAACATCGCTAGTGACCTGGAGAGATCTGAAAGGCAGGGGGAGAAATAAGCTGATTTAAGATAAAAGGCTGTGCCTGTGCTGCAGATGGCTGTGAGCTCAAGGCAGCTCTGGCACTTGCAGTGATAGAGGCTTCTGCAATCAAAATGATCCTTAGAAGCTCATTTCCCTTTCAGCAGTTGCTTTTCATGAGCATGAAAAACAGGAGTTGAAGGTCAGGGTTCCTGTAAGTGGCCAATCTGTCCAGCTCTGAGTGCTTTGCCTCTGCAGCTCAGCTAGGAGGGAAAGTTTCAGTGTTTAAGCATGAGATCCATCTGCCCTCCTGACCAAGGCACCCCACATCACAAAAAGAAGGGGCAGAAGCAGGTGACATCCATCTGCTTCCATCTCTCTCAGCCCCTGCAGCAGTAAATTGGGGATGCTGGGGTCACAAGGCATCATTGCTGGAGCCTGCCATGGGATTGTGCAACAGTTCCCTGGCAGTTGTGGAGGGGAGCAACCAGCTTCCAATCACATTTGGGCAAGCTTTTCCAGGAGCTGGGTTGGCAGCAACCATCAAAATGACAGGCTAGACCCATCTAGTTGGCTTCTGCAAACCCTGCTCTGTTCTCTCCTCTGATCTAACCTAAAGAGCTTTCTGTGTTGCCGAGTCCCTGCTACCCTCTTCTCTTGGCAACCAGCAAGAGCCACCCCATCTCAGGGCTGCCTCTGCTCCAGACCCCTGTACCCCCAGGCTGCTGATCTCCCCCTGTAATGCTCTCAGCACCTCTCAGAAAGGCCCAGTGCCACACTGGTTAAGTTTCTTCTCCGGTGCCTACTTTCTAATTAATTGCTATCTTTCAGACAGGAGAAAAATCCTTCCCCATGAACTGTGCAGAGCTGTCAAATAGCTCAGCTTTTGCAGGCTTGCACAGAGTGCTTGCAGGAGCAGTCTGATGGAACACTGAGAGGGGACACACACCTGGAAGTCACAGCCCATAGCAGATCAGATCCTCAACCTAGGGATAGAGAGAGAGCAGGAGAATAAGCAACCAGCCATGCATGCAGACAGACCATCCCCTGTATATGTACACTGCATGTTGCAGCTAGACAGACAGACAGACAAATACATACTGCAGGTGAAGTGAGAGCTCCACACAGATAAACGTTTGCACCCCGTGTGCTGCTGCTGCTGGGCACATGCATGGCACCAGGACACATTCCTGCCCATCTTGAGCTGCTGGCTGAGCCAATACACTCTGCCCTTCACCTCCTGTCTTGATGCCTTTCCACCCACACATTATAAATCAGCCTCAGCCTGCTACTGTGTTTGCTGACACCTCTGCCACACATCTCATGCTACCTGAGAGGGGGTGTGTTTGCTGACAGCCCCTGCCATTCCCAGCCCTCTGACTCATAGCCTGGCTGGTGACCAAAGGCCTGTCACCCTCCTAACAATACCCCTTGCTTTCCTGCTTCACATCATGGGATACTCAGCATAGACCTCTTTGGTCTGCACCTTCTTGGCTGCTTTGTGCTGCCTTGCTCTCAGCTACCACTCACAGTGTAGGGTCTTCTCCTTCAGCAGCCAGCAGTAAGGAGGGTGGCTGTGTTCCACCCCATCCCCAAGATGGTTACACTTTAGCCCATTCTAATTTAGCTCTCTCCTTTGATCCTCTTCTAATGAAGGAAGCAACAAAGAACAGAGAGATCACTTCAGAAGGAGTGTGATGTTCTTCCTAGGCATTGTGATTGACACAGTGGGAAGCTGGTGAATCCTAGCCTTGCACAATGTTTAACAAATCTAGGCTATAGTAGGGAGGAGCTGGACCCTTCTAGGAACCTCAGTGAAAGCAGATGGTCATCTGGAGCTGGAAGTGGTGTGATGCTGATGAAATACCTCACAGCATGCCAAGCTACAGCCTAGGTGAAGTGTAGCATCCTCTCCAGAGACTGACACTTGCAGACTCACAGGGAAAAGAGAGGGGCAGCAGTCCTCAAATACCCCTTTAAAGGTCCAACACAGATATCTGGGAGGAGGGAATCAAAACACTTAAGCATCTCTAACTGGAAAAATCAGTAGCAGTGTTGCTGAGATCTTTATGTGACCAATGAGCTCAGCTGAAATGGAGAGGTCTCTGCTCTACACACTGTACAAACACATGGCAGAGAGGCTGAAAGACCTTAGGAAAATACCCCTGCCCTGTGTTTCTGATGGTGCATTGGTGCTAAGACAGCTTCTGTGCTAACAACTAAAAGAGTTCAGGGTTTTGCCCTGAGAACATCTGGTCCAGCACAGCTCACATCTGTGCACATCTCCTCTACTGCTGCAGTCCCATGGTGTCTAGGATCAAGTGCTGTGGGATGTGGCCATAGGCAGGGAATGCACAAGGCATGGTGAGCCCAAGCATGAGTTTTGTGATCCTAAGCACCTCTGAGTGACTTTTATCTCAGGTAATGGTGACTTCTGGTATTGGCATACCCAACCCACATCTACTGTCATGGAATCAAAGAATCACTTAGGTTGGAAAAGATCATCAAGCCAAAGAGTTTCATCACCACATGGTGGATTACTCAAGCATACACTAAAGATTGAGGAAAGTAAATCAAAGGGAGAGCAGCTGGACCTGATTCAAACATTTCTGGGTGTGACTGCAGGCTTATCACTAGCCCAGCCTAGAGAAGGTGCAGGTGGCAGTTTCCAATGTGTTTCTTCTCTTTTTTTGCTTTGTTCTACCACTCATCATCCATTTGGTAAAGTTTTGATGACCTTCCTGACTGTTTGGCTGCTAGCTGAACATATCTTCTGGATATATTCAGGAATACTCAGCTGAAGCATGTTCAGGCTGTGTTATCTAGATGCATGCCAGTAGGTTTGCCAAGTGTAAAATTCAATGGTGACAGGTTACCAGGTGGAGCTGTGGGCCTAATTCTTTCAGCCATTCTCCAGGCTGATGAAATCAAGCAGGAAACAGAGAGAGTGCTGGTTTGTGTTTTCCCAGCCTCTGATCTAGACACAGACCAGAAACAACTGGATAAACCTTACAAAGTGTGTGTCAAGGTATTGGCAGCAACATACATTCCAGCTCAAGGAGATCAAGACAAAGTCTGTTGGACACTTGTAGGAATGTCAACTGATGAGTTAATGGAGTTGTTTCTGCTGCACTTCTGCACAGAGGGAAAATGTCCTGGAAATCCTTTTGGAACCTTCTGTGTTTTATCCCATCAGGTAAATGGACAAAAGAACAAAAAGCCCTCTGCAGCCTGAGTCCCTAGCTGGGAAGTTCCCATCAAGAGCTACCATTTCATGTGGACTTCTGCTGGTTGCCCAGCAAAAAGGTGGACTCCTGCACAGGTTGCCCAGAGATGTTGTGGATCCCTGTGGATCCCTGAAAGTGGTCAGGGCCAGGTTGGATGGGGCTGTGAGCAACCTGATCTAGTGGAAGGTGGCCCTGCACCTGGCAGGGGGGTTAAAACTAGATGATCTTTAAGGTCCCTTCCAAACCAAACCATTCAGTGATTTTGGCAACAGCTGCATCTGCAACAAGGACTACATTGAAAACTAAAAAAGCTAAGAGGGAGCCTGGGAGCCAAGGATGTGGGGGAAGGAAGGCTCCCTCACCATCCCCCTTCTTCATCTTCCCAAAGCAGCTCCTGCTCCCTCACCATCCTCCTGCTTCATCTTCCCAAAGCAGCTCCTGCTCCCTCACCATCCCCCTGCTTCATCTTCCCAAAGCAGCTCCTGCTCCCTCACCATTCCCCTGCTCCATCTTCCCAAAGCAGCTCCTGCTCCCTCACCATCCCCCTGCTTCATCTTCCCAAAGCAGCTCCTGCTCCCTCACCATCCCCCTGCTTCATCTTCCCAAAGCAGCTCCTGCTCCCTCACCATCCTCCTGCTTCATCTTCCCAAAGCAGCTCCTGCTCCCTCACCATCCTCCTGCTTCATCTTCCCAAAGCAGCTCCTGCTCCCTCACCATCCTCCTGCTCCATCTTCCCAAAGCAGCTCCTGCTCCCTCACCATCCTCCTGCTCCCTCACCATCCTCCTGCTCCATCTTCCCAAAGCAGCTCCTGCTCCCTCACCATCCTCCTGCTCCCTCACCATCCTCCTGCTCATCTTCCCAAAGCAGCTCCTGCTCCCTCACCATCCTCCTGCTCCATCTTCCCAAAGCAGCTCCTGCTCCTCACCATCCTCTGCTCCCTCACCATCCCCTGCTCCATCTTCCCAAAGCAGCTCCTGCTCCCTCACCATCCTCCTGCTCCCTCACCATCCTCCTGCTCCATCTTCCCAAAGCAGCTCCTGCTCCCTCACCATCCTCCTGCTTCATCTTCCCAAAGCACCTCCTGCTCCCTCACCATTCCCCTGCTCCATCTTCCCAAAGCAGCTCCTGCTCCCTCACCATCCTCCTGCTTCATCTTCCCAAAGCACCTCCTGCTCCCTCACCATCCCCCTGCTTCATCTTCCCAAAGCAGCTCCTGCTCCCTCACCATCCTCCTGCTTCATCTTCCCAAAGCACCTCCTGCTCCCTCACCATCCTCCTGCTTCATCTTCCCAAAGCACCTCCTGCTCCCTCACCATCCTCCTGCTTCATCTTCCCAAAGCACCTCCTGCTCCCTCACCATCCTCCTGCTTCATCTTCCCAAAGCACCTCCTGCTCTCTCTACACCATCCTCCAGCCTGCCTAAACAGCTCCTGCTCCACCACCACCATTCCTGTACCCATCTCAGAGCCAGGGGCAAGACCCTCACCAGCCAAGGCAGCACCCAGAGGAGCTCAGCCCCAGTAAGGAGGCCAGGCCAGCACCCATGGATGATATTGGAGCAGTTGTCAAATCTTTTCCTATCTGACTGGGGGACCACCAGGCCCCCCAGCCTTTGTCCCCCATCACCAATCACCCAGTGTGCACCCTGGGGACTCACCAGGGATGAGAGGAGGATTTCTCAGCCCAGATGGGCTCAGCTTGGAGCTTCTGCCTTTCCTGGGGGGGATTAAAAATGGGAGTGGGTGGGAAGGGCAAAGGGGCCATACATGGGGTAGGAGGAGACTCCAACAGAGCCCAGGTGCTCTAGGATTTGAGGGGAAAAATGGGGGAAATGAGGAGGAAGGGGGGGCTGGTGGAAAAAGGGCTGATATGGTGGGAAAGGCGAGGTGGTGGTGAAAGGAAGGGATTTTAACATAACTTTATTTTCCATAAATCTTCCATAATGCACAGCTGCAGTTCATGGTTTGCTTTGCCTCCATGCAAAAAGAACAAACCATCAATACTTCATAAAGCAAAGCACAAGGGTGGCTCTTACTATGAAACCTTCCCATAATTATCATTTTGCTTGGTGCGAAAATCTGTGCTTTTCAGATCAAAATATTAAGTTTTAACAATAACAACAACAAAAAAGTTCTCCAAGAGTGAATTTTCTGCCTGGATACCAGCAGAAAACACCAGGATGATGAAGGGACTGAGCATAGCCCTATGAGGAGAGGCTGAGAGCCCTGGGGCTTTTTGGTCTGGAGAGGAGAAGACTGAGAGGGGATTTAATAAATGTTTATCAATATCTGAGGGCTGGGGGTCAGGGGGGAAGGGACAGGCTCTGCTCAGTTGCACCTTGTGATAGGGCAAGGGCCAATGGATATAAACTGCAGCACAGGAGGTTCCACCTCAACATGAGGAGGAACTTCTTCACTGTGAGGGTCACAGAGCACTGGAATAGACTGCCCAGAGAGGTTGTGGAGTCTCCTCTGGAGAGACTTTAAGCCCTGTCTGGATGTGTTCCTGTGTGACCTGTGCTAGATTCTATGGTCCTGCTCTGGCAGGGGTTTGGGCTCAATGATCTTCAGAGGTCCTTTCCAACCCCTAACATCCTGTGATCCTAAGGTGGATTGTTAAAATAATCCCCAGAGCCATTGCTTATGTTTGTACTTGTAAACCAGCATGGCCAAGCCAGGGTCCCCAGGTATGGCACACTGTTGTCCCCACCATGAATATGATAAAAATAGCACCAATTGCTCAGCTGAGCTTTGAGGGCATCAAGAGCCCTGTGGAGCTCTTCACTGTTACCCCTCTCCAAATACTGCTCTCTGAGCAGTGACTGCAGCACCGCATTGCTAAGGGGTTGCAAGGATGGGAGTGATCCTCAGCTGAGCACAAAGCAGGCAGCTCGGCTGTCTGCAGTGGCAGAGACACTCCTCCTCACTTTCCTAATTTTATTTTTCCCTCCTTCATTCTGAAATAGTGGAACTGCTGAGGATTTCTGAACCAGCACATGTAGCCAAGACCTATCATCTCCTCAGCTTTTACAGCAAAGGGCAACAAAGCTGGTGAGGGGTCTGGAGCACAAGTCCTGTGAGGAGATGCTGAGGGAGCTGGGGTTGGTTAGGCTGCAGAAGAGGAGGTTAAAGGGAGACCTTATTGCTGTCTATAAGTACCTGAAGGGAGGTTGTAGCCAGGTGGGGGTTGGGCTCTTCTCCCAGGAAATCAGCACAGAACAAGAGGACACAGTCTCAAGCTGTGTAGGAGGAAGTTTAGGCTTGATCTTAGGAAGTTCTTTTCAGAAAGAGAGATTGGCCATTGGGATGTGCTGCCCAGGGAGGTGGGGGGCCAATATCCCTGGAGGTGTTTAAGAAAAGCCTGGATGAGGCACTCAGTGCCATGGCCTAGTTGATTAGTTAGAGTTGGGTGATCAGTTGCACTTGATGAGCTCTCTTCCAACCTGTCTGATTCTGTGTTTCTGTAAAACTCTGACTGTGGCCAGAGGCAAAGGGGGCCTGGCCATGCAGATCACAGCCCGAGGACATGACAGTGAGTCAGGGAAATGCTTCTTCCCTGTTGCACCAGTGCCTGGAAGCATCCCCAGTCCCATACCAGATTACACCAGGGGTATTTTGAATGAACAAGTTCTGAAAATAAGCCAGGCTCCCAGACTTTCCCCAGCCTCTCTGTAGGATTGCTAAAACTCATGATTGACTCAGGCTGGTGGAAGAGCAATTTCACTCTTCCCTAAAAATAGACCAAGTGGTTCATCCTCTCAACATAGCCCAGCACTCAGCGATAAAACCAGCTGCCAGAGCCTGCTGGGAGGCAGTGAACAGGACCCAGGGTGCGGGGAGTGGAGCAGGGCTCCTCGGAGGATACACTAAGGGCTGCCCGGCCGTGCCTTGCGCCTTGATTTTCCACTGGGGCTGCCTTCAGCCTGACACAGCTCTTGGGACTCCTGAGACCTGCCTGTAAGTAATTCTGGGGTAGAGGACAGTGGGGTGAAATGTTGCACGAATGTGAGCCTCAGAGTGATGCCAAAATGCAGGGCAGGTGAGGATACTTAGCACCTTGTGCTACGAAAGTAGTGGTGCAGCTCATGGAAAGCCATGGATTTTATTTTGTTGGCCCAGAGGTTAGTAAATCCTACCCTCTGCTGCAAAAGATGCTCTCTCTGAGTTCCATGTATGATGGTTTCAGTTTGGCTCAGCCTCATCTTCGAGGGCACTGTCAAGGCAGAAACAGAGCATTGCACACCTGTGCTTTTCCCTGGCCTGAAATACTGAAATTCCTAACTTTGAGACTTAAATTCATCTTAGTGGCTACTCACTCCTCCCAAAATAATGTCATTTACCACAACTCTGGTCACCCTGGCCAGCAACAGGAGGGAGGATCTGTATGGGATTCATTTGAACTGGGTGGATGCTGGGAGTGGAGGAGACATCTTCCAGATCAAAACCATGTTCAGGACTGGTAGGCAGCAGGAAGCAAAATTAGGATTGTGAATGGAAGTGAACTTTGCTTGACCTTGCATCTCTGGGGAACAGGAGGCAGTGTAGGATTAATTGAGGAGGGGATTTCTTTCCCCCCCCTCTTCTAGGCTCCAGGGAAAGCTGGGAAATGTGTTTGTGACTCTGAGCCAAATAAAGGGCGTTGGAAGCCTGTTGAGTTAACCTGTTGGCTTCAACAAGTCCACACTACTCCTGGTTTGTGCTCACCTATGGGAAATAACTCCAAAAATCTCCACAAATCTATAAGACTGAGCAGAAGTCTATCTGAGTGCATGTGTGTCATACATCTACCAAAGTTTATCAGCATTAAGGTCTTTGTCATGGCCAGCAGGAGAGAGCTGGGACTCCAGGTTCAGGTCTTGGTGATGCCCCTCAGTCAGTGTGTGATAGGCCAAATCCCAACAGCTTGAGCTCAAAGTATTTTTCATGTATTTGACAGTGGTTAGCACTTCCTCCTGGGATACACATGGTGCTGGCTGCTGTGAGAATAACAGAAAGTCTTTAACTTCCCAAAATCACCTCAGGTCTCCAAAATCTTTGATGGAAACTACATGATGTAGCTTCAGAATTTTATTAGAAAGCAGGGATTTGGGGAGAGAGAGGTAGAGCTGATGCCTCAGGTAGAGATAGGACTTGATGAGAAGAGGCAGGATATGAAAACTAGTGTTCTTGCCCAAGCAAAGGCGTTGATAATCCACTGGTGGCAATCCAGCATGGGTGGAAATTCATAGGAACATCCATAAAAATCTGTTTTCAGCTGTTGAACAGATGCAGTACTTTTCAGAATACAAAAGCTTCCTTTCTGTGGGAAGCTAGGCAAGGATGCACTCACCTTGCTGCTGGGAGGACAAACATGATGCTTCTTCAGCATCAGCAAAACCCTCAGATCTGGGTCTGAACAGGGAAGCAGGAATTTCAGCTTTAAGTACTGTACAGCCTGATATTTTCCTCTTTCAGTGCCAACCATTTCCCTCCTCCCTGTATTCCCACTGGCAATTTGCCTCATTCAGAAACAAATGGAAATGCCAGGGAAACTCAAGAGCTACAAATAGGTTGAAGTTTTCTCTTCAAAGGGTATTGCTACTTTTTTTGGGTTTTTTTGTTTTTTTTTTTTTTTTGCTATGGTTGTTTCTTCCAAAACAGTATTAAGTTTTCTTGGCTGTCAGTGATAAAGAGCTGACAGCAGCATGGAAACACCACGATAAGAATAGAAAGCACAGGCAGGGTCTCAACAGCTCCTCGGAGCCGCGTGGTATCCACGCAATGCCCTCACGTAAACACCATGGCATGGCAAAGAAATGCTGCAAGATGCACACCACAGCCCTGAGCCTGGCTCTGCTCTGCATCCCAGGCAGGATGTGAGGCCAGTGATGCTCACATGGCTCGTGCCTACACAGACATTCCCAAGGTGTCTGTTTGAGGGGGCTAGAGAGGGCTTCCCTTAAAAGGTCTGGTATTTGCAGCATGCCAAGAAGCCCTCTCCCCAGGCAGAGGTTATTCCAGGGGGTAGCTTGGGGTTGTTTTCCCAGTGGAAGGGAACTTTAGGAAGAGGAAACCTGCTGTCACAAATAGTCATCCTGCATTTGCAGCCTTCAAGGGCTGAGATGCTGCTCTACAGGAGAATGTAGAGCAAAGCACACAGAGCCTTGCAGTGGGGTTAGGGATAAAACCAGCCCTGCTGCTGGCCAGTGTTCAGGAATCAGTGAAACAGAGAAAGAGGGAAATTAAAACAGCTCTCCCTGGATGTCAAGCAGAGTGTTCATCACAATTTCAGTGATAAACTGAATAAATTACAGTATAGTACAGTATAAACTGTATAAATAGTATCATCTGTATAAATGACAGCATAAAGAGCTACTGGAGGGCACGAGAATGATGCTGGTATGAGCAGGGTGTGATGCACAATTGCCAGCATGTCAGAGGGCAGTGGTGGACATGGAGATCCCAGCAGTACACAGCCTGGGGGAGTGATTTATTAAATGTCTGCTCAGCCTTGATTAACCCTTTGTGAATAGCAGAGGAACATGGAGAATGAGAAAATGCTGAGCAGATAGTGGGGGCTGCCTCCACCTTGTCTAGGCACTTTATGTCCCAAAAGTGGGGGAGTCAACCCAAGTGATGATGAAGGCCCTCTCTAAGGAAAGACAACCCCACAGCAGTTGGCCCACTCGGGAAGGCCACCTCCCCAACCAGCAATGCCACTGGCAGCTGTCTCTCAGCAGAGCTTCTTGGCATTTTTTGGTACCAGGAATAGAGTCCTCCACATTCCTGGATTTTTGCAAACCCAGAAATAGCCCCAAGCTGCCTTGGGGCAGACACTTATCTCTGCCTGAGGCTAAATTTTCCCAACACTTCTCTTGGGAGCTGTTTAAATTACCTGAGGGTTGTGATTTTGTTCCTTCAAAGGAAGGTCCAGCTGACACTGAGGAGCCAAAAGCATTTGCATGAGTGACTAAAGATCATGAATCTTCAGTTTAGAGGTGCTAGAAATTGTCAAGAGATCTGATTATGAAACTCAAGGGCAGGAAATAAGACACTCTTCAGCTCTTCAATAGCTGTGTTTTTCCTTCCCACCCCCTCAGATTTGCAAATGCAACTTTATACACATGCAAAATGTTAAGTGTTTGACTATAATTTAGTGGACAATTCCTAAAACACAGAACAATGTTTATGTCTTATTTCCTTTCCAACACAGCTGCCCTTCAGTTGTTTTATTTTACTTATTTGCTTAGCACCTTCCTCTGGTTCTGCCACTTTTCAGTCCATTTCTCACCCCGAGTCCATATATGAGCTCTACACACCAGAGCTGCTCAGGTGATTGCAATATGTGTCTTGCAGACAGCATAAAATATTTCTTCAATCCTTTCAAAAGAGAATAAATAACATTTTTTCTCCTGTGCATTAGTCATTACATTTATGATGCCCCACGCCTCCAAATCAGGGATCTATTGTGTGTGATGCTGTACAAGCTTATTTGCAAGGAGCAGGTCTACTCATCAAAGTTTGGAATTGGAAAAAAAAAAACTTTGTAGTTAAGTTGCATGATTTTTGTTGGCTATCTAACTGTAATCAGTGGTGTGCTAACATCTGAGCTAGGGAGGTGAGCAAGTGAAAATCTCAGTCCTCACTTTTAAAGGTGGATTCCTGGGCTGTGTAGTTATAACAAAAAGGTAACTGGGACCAAACCAGTTGAATAAACATGTTTACAATTTCCACACTCTCACAGAATGGGCCAATCCATGGCAAAGAGAAAAAGCTTGAATTTCAAATCCCCACTGCCCTTTGTAGAACTGAAAAATGAGAGAAAACACTGCAGTCTGCAAACAGGGCAAAGTGTGACCTGGGGGGTCAGGAGGGAGTACCCATGAGTGTACACAGGATGTTATAGAGCATCACTAGTCCCCACTCTCTACTAGAAGCTACCTAAAATCCTCTCTATGCTCCCTGCTACAGCCCTGTCCTATCTTTCTTCCCCTTCCTTTGGTAAAAAGCAGCACAGGACATTCTGTAACAGGTCCTAGAGCCTCAAAAGTGGGACATGAGGTCAGTGAGATACAGTTAGAGATGCTTTGCCCTCCCCAAAAGCTCACTCTCCTAGGACAACTCTCCCCTGCATACTCTTCATTGCAGCATTCTAGGACCACTCACCCTTTCAGCAGCCTCCCAGCTAGGGCAACAAGGAGCCTGTCCTGCTTCTCATACTGCCTTTGGTATGTGTCTCCTCTGGCAGAGCTTTCGCATGGACCAGAGCCACTGGCACAGGGATTTCAAGCAGAGGTTTAAACCTTTCCCCGCTGATGGAGCACCCCCAACGGGCTGCCAAGATCCTGGATTAAGCAGCAGCACTGATTTCCCAGCCAGCTTTTATGGATACTTACCCATCCGTGCAAATTCCCTCAGCCTAGACGTGGAGCAGTGCTGGTATTTAGGAGCCCCTTTTGTCAGGGAACCTATTCCCCAGGGAGCAAAGCTGGGAGAAGGATGGGGTAGGTGAGATTCAGGACATTCAGGCCCCTCATCCAGGGACAGAGGCACTTAGGAATGGGTGTCCCATCTGCGGGGGCTTCCAGCTTCAGGAAGAGGCAAGTGAGTTGCTGAGGTTTCACCAACAAAAAACACATCCCATGCATACCAGGGACAAGGAGGTCACTCCTCCAGTCCCACAACCTGAGTCAAAGGACTGAACTGGTAGAGACAACCCAGTTAGGAGTAACCCACAGGCCATCCCAGGCAGGGAGAAGTAGCAAAAATGGCTCCAAATTGCCCAGGAAACAGACAGTCCAGAGCACCTAACTAAAAGCCAGGAGTATTTCAATGTTGCTTCACCTCCATCAACAACATGGAGAAAATGCTGTTTTCCTGCCCTGATTTCCCCAGTGCTAAGAGTCTCCAGGACATGGAAACTTTTCCTCTCGCTGGTGAGTCCTGCACCACAGGATGCACCAAACTTCCTATGGCACTTGAGCTGTGACACAGCCAGGAGGTGAGGCCATAACAGGTCTGTGCTCCATGGCATAGGACATGCCAAGTCCAGCAGCCATCACAGCAAACCCAAAGCTGATCTGTAGAAGAGCAGTGTCAGGCAGCCACTGAGCAAGTGATGGAGGATACTGGATGCAGGGATGAGATGCTCTTTGAAGAGCCCTCTCCCTTTGTGAGCCATGGAGGGGGACAGGACCCTGGCACTGCTTGCACCACTTGTACCACTGGGCTATCCTCTCCCTCTGGCTCATGTAAGCCCTCTGCAAGGCCCTGGCTGATCTCAGGCCCTGTTACACAAGCCCCAGTTCACAGACAGCTGTGGGGAGCACACGGTAATACAAAGGGCTTTGCTTAGCAGCTGTGTTTGTGATTTTGGGAGCAAAGCCGATGACATGTGGTTGGCCAGGCGACCTGGGGCACTGGTGCTGAGCTTGCAGCTTCCTTTTTTAATAGGTGACTCAGGCACTCAGTAGCTCAGTGGGGTTGGTGGTGGGAGCCGGGCTGCAAAGGAGTGCCAGCAGCAGAGGTGGTGGACACCAGCAGGTGGGTAGTGTTGTTTCTTTATAGGATAAAATGGTTTAAATAGAAAGCAGAGCAAGCCAGGGCTGCTGGGTTACTGGTGAGGTGGGGTTTTCTCTGGGGAAGGAGTGTTGTTAGTGATTTGTTTTCCACTTTTGGGGAGTTGGCTGTAACATGATTATGGTTCAAGAGACCTGTAATATTATCTTCAGCAGGAGACAGAGCAGTTGAGTGATTATGGGCAATAACTGAAGAGGAAATGAGTGGATTTTTAAATAACTCTTTAAGAGACTTTTTCCCCTTGATGCTTTGGGATTTTTCCCCTGTGTCTAGAAAGATTAGTAACCACAAATTAATATGATGAATGATTTCCCCCATTGCAGTTTTCCAGGTCATGCAGCTTATGGGGCAGAGAGGCTGCAAAGCAATCCTGAGCTGTGTATATATGGGACAAGGAGAGATAAAGAAACCTCAGCAGCTGCTCCCTATGCTGCAAAGTCTTAACGTTGCAGCCCCTCACATGAAATGTGCAGATTCATGTGGTACCAGTCACTGGCACAAAGGACATTTTGCCAACAAACTCCTTCAGGGAGGAGCATTCCCCATACCCTTGACTTAGACAGCAGTGCCACCAGCCGCAGTGCCAGCCGCTGGGTGAGACAAGAAGGAGGGGTCCTTAGGAGCTCTTCTATTTTAGCTCACAGGAGATGCTTTAATGCTTGAGGTATCAGGTTTAAATTCCCTGAGGCTGCAGTCAGTGCTAGTCAATCAGCACTGAGTGGGATGCATCACTCAGACCTGGAATGCATTCCTAAAGTGCCAGCAGAGCCCTTTGGATCAGCGAGGAAGAAACGTGGAGCCCAACATAGGGCTCAAACTGGACTTCCATGTCCCTCCACCTCGTACACAACAAATAACACCCTAAGCCTGGTCTGCATAACATCCTTTGGCTTTACTTTGAGATGCCCAGCTGGGAAGTTCCCCACTCCCTCACTCCCAGCAGAAGCTGTGCAGCTCACAACTCTTGAGATGTCCTGGGTGCCGCTTGGCTGTCGTTCGCCACACACACATGACAGCTCGGCTTTCTCGTTAGCAGAATGAACTGTTGTTTGCTCACTCTTATCTATAATTAGCAATTTAGAGGGTGGCAGCAGCCTGTTCCATCAGGCAGAGCCATGTGAAGCCAGCAGATTCTGGGTGAGCACAGATCCAGCTGCCTGCCCTAGCAGGTTAGAGCAGCCCCTATCTGAAGCAGGCAGTTTTGTGAGCAGTGATAAGCTGTGCACAGCCTGAGCACTGCAAAAATGGCAAAGAGGCAAAGGGGGGAAAAAATACACACAACCACACACACACACAGAAAAAAAGGCAGTGATAAGGGGAAGGCTTCAATGAAAGCTTTGTGTCTAATTATATCCATCATTAAAACAGAAGCCCTGTGGCCTTTCATCAATCCAAGCTAATGGGTGAAGTACTAGGGAGCACTGAGGCTGTGCTATTTTCTACTGCATGCACTGGAAATCTTCCCTCAGCTACCCTATTTGTTCTTGACTTGAGGGTCACATTGCTCTTCTTTGTGTAGCATCTCAACCCAAGGCCCCCATGGGCCAATAAAAGCTGTATCAGCTCAGTGGTAACACCCACAGCCTGGAGTTGAAGGAAACCCTTAAACATTACCTGACCAGCTCTAGGACATGAAAAGGCTTTTGCCAAGCACTTGGCACCAAAACTTTTAAGCACTGAAAACAGTTAAGCACCAAAACAGTTAAGCACAGCAGTGCTCGAGTCAGCATAGGCAGGGCCCCTGCCTTGCTGTGAAATCCTCCCATCAGTTAGAGATAGCTTTTTAGACTTTTTTTAGAACATGGCCATGCCTTTTCAAAGGGCTTCTGTTCGTTTTTTCAACCAAAAAAGAATCTGCAAATCTGTGCTTGGTTTTCTTTCTGCTCTTCCCCATCTCTCCCCATTGCTCTTACTGGGAGTATTAGCCAAACCTCATTACCTTTCAAAGAAGAAAGCTTCTGTTTTCCAGACCACTTGGACTTCTTTTGCCTTTCCAGTGAGTAATTGAGCAACGCAGGAGAAAAGCAAGAGATTCTCAGGCAAGATTTTTGAAAGCCCTCCTCAAAGGTTTCAGCAGCTAATTCAGCACATGCTTCAATGCTCTTCTCACACAATATGGCCTGTGAGAAGAGAAAGATAAGGAAAGATCATGAAATCTGAGGCATCTCGGCTAGCAAGTGCTTCATTTTCCATTTTTACTGAGTAGATCCCTTCAAAAGCATGCCTCAAGCCTCCAAAGGAAGGGAGATGCCTACTGCAGCAGACAGAAGGGCTTGTGTTAGCAGATATTGGCAGCAGCTCCTGTAAATCACCAATGCCTTGACCCTCATCCTCCCCATTTCCAGGGTGTTGTTCCACTCAAAAAGCCAAGGATCTAGACAAAGTTCGGGAGCTCTTGATCAGAGTGGGGGTAAAAATGATGTAATCAAAGTAGTTGCAACCTTTCAGCCTGTCTTAAGATGCACCAACTCTGCCCAGCAGTGCCACTGACTGTGTGTAGATGGATAATTCCTTCTGACTCAGTGTTTAAATTGTGAACAGCAGAAATCAAGGATAGAGGTCCCAGATTTACATGATTGATTTACAGATTGACATGGGGGGGGGGGGGGGGGTGGGGGTGGGGAAACAAAAACAAACAAACAAAAAAGAAAGAAAGAAAACAAACCACTAAGCATCAACGAAATATCTTCTGTTTCCTCCTCTGGTGTCCTAGTGACCTCTGGCAGAACTGGGCAGCCAAATCTGTCTTGCACCCCACTGCTTCCTTGTGTATCCAGCCTCAGTTCTGCATCAAAATGCCTGTGCATCTGCAAGAGCAGCTGGAACCAAGGACAAAAGAAACCTTGGGATTTGGCATCTTCCAGCAGCAGGTTGGCCAGTGCCTGACAAGCTCACTGGGGTCCTGCTGCTCTTACCTTCATGGCTTTTTTTGTGCATGTTTGTGCCTGTAAGAACTGGCATTTCATTTGAAGCACCAGCTCCTGGCATCCTGTTAGTATATGGCATTAGCTGTTGTCACTTTAAAATAAAACCAGAATATTTTAGAACTGAAAAGTTCT
Source organism: Indicator indicator (assembly GCF_027791375.1). NCBI lineage: Eukaryota > Metazoa > Chordata > Aves > Piciformes > Indicatoridae > Indicator > Indicator indicator. The sequence continues at coordinate 18,041,365 of NC_072029.1, forward strand.
AAAAGATTTGAGAATCTGAACTCAACCCACAGTAAACAAAGAAAAAAGAGTCATTAATTTTGCTATTTACAAAATCCTGTGATTTGGGGACTGGGATATGAGGGCAAAGAATGCTGGAATTGCTGCAGTGCTTCTAATGTGCATGTATTTTAAAGTCCATCAGCCCTTTCCCAGCTATGCAGGAGCTGGATTTGTGGAGAGAGAGCCCATTGTTCAAACAGAAAGCTTTGCAAATACCTCACTAAATCCCAATGCAGCAGTGGGAGGCTGTAGATAAAAGGAGAAGCTTCTCGTGTTTTTACAGCAGCAAGAGAGAAAACACAGCCCTGACTAACCTGGAGGACTAAGGTGCATCACATAGGTGTTAAGCTCTGTGTGTGTGTCTGGGCTGGCCACCCCACTCACATCTATAGCAGAGCAATGCAGAAAGGCATTTCTTGGCTAGAATTTGCAAGTTGCCTCTTCCTTTGAAAGCTGAACCCATCTGCATTTAGAGCTCTTAATTTTGATCCTAACCTGTTTCTGGGGAAGGACACAGCTTTCATCCTCAGAGGGAGAAGGAAGCCCAGACTGCTTAGGGGGATGAGGACCAAGAAGGATGAACAAGAGGTGGGAATAAGAGATCATCATCCAAAAGTGCATGACAGCTCCAACCATCTAGTGATTTTGTGTACCTCTCAGGAAATCTGGTTAATAGGTCACCTCCTTCCAGTGCAGCCATTTCTCCACAAACCAGATAGGGACATCTTCAGCATAGCCATCTCCATGGAAAGCATCTGAACAAAGGTAGGAGGAATGCTGAATATCTTGAATATCTCAGCAATGCTATCCAGTGGGAGCCCCATGGGAGTCTGTGTAGGTCAGAATATCAGATCTCTAAACCAAGAGCAGTGTTCAGCCCTTTGGCTCTGCCAAAAGCTCTCTGCTACATCCCTGGGCAAGCACTGTGGCCTCTTATCTCTCCATTCCTTGAAAGATAGATGGATATAACTGCTTGTGAGGCATGCTGACAGGAAAACAAAGTAGAAAAAGTAGGAATTGGTTTGGGCTGAACATGTGGTATTGGCCTTGTCCAGGGATGCAGGAATGGGTGTGGGCTCTGTGCTGGCAGGGTGATGGCATTAGATGACTGCCTGATGTGTTACTCTCATGCAGGTTTAAAGTCTGTTTCGGCCACGAAAGAGGTGGAAATGTTCATGCTTTCTCCCTAATGATGTTAAGCTTTGGGGGACCAGGGTGGGAGCTGCTGGGAGAATGGGTGTGCAGATGGTGGAGGTGCCCAGCAGAGCCCTTGGTAAACAATGCTCACACTCCAGCCTGGCCTTGCCCTCGCGTCTTTGGCACATAGCTCACAGCAAACATCTGTGTCTGTTTCAGATGAGAGGACACAGTCATTTTTAGACCTATCAGACAACACCAGGCACATACTTCACCAAGGACGAGGGAGGTCCTCTGCACCCTCCGTGAAGGAGTTGTCAGCTCTCTATCTCTCGCAGACAGCTGCTGCTGCTGCTCACACCAGCAGCCCTGCACAGCCGGTAAGTGCTGCCTGCTGCCTTCCTCCCCTTCACAAACCACCAGTGGCATCCGAGCAATGTCCTGGCCCAGCAAGTGGTTGTAAGTGGGTGAGAGAGAGATTGTCTGGTTTCACAAACCTGGAGAAACACAGCATTCAGTGTTCCAAAAATGACCAGCTTTCCCTTGCCCTTTGCAAGTATCATCTGTGTGTTATCAGAGGTGCTGATGTGTAAGTGCATGATGGATAAGCTGCCTATAGATACACAGACACACACATATGTATACACGTTATATTCACACATGCACACACATACCAAACACACATCTAAACACCATTTATTCATAGATAAGATTTCCATTCTATTGGCACATCTATATTTACACACTCACAAGTACAGAGGAATCACTCAGCACACAGCAACACATACACCTCCATAGACTCATAGGATTGTTTGGGTTGGAAGGGACTTTTAGAAGGGACCCTTTGGAAGGGTTGGAAGTCCAACCCTTTGCAATAAGGTTGGACTTCTTCAGCTAGATCACTTTGCTCAGAGCCTTGTCCAACCTGACCTGGAATGTTTCTAGGGTTGGGGCATCAGCCACCTCTCTGGGCAACCTGGGCTAGAGTTTTACCACCCTTATTGTAAAAAATGTCTTCCTTCTCTCTAGTCTAAATCTTTCCTCTTTTTGTTTAAAATCATCACCTCTTGTCCTGTCTCAACAGGCTCTGCTTAAACGACTGTCCCCAGCCTTTTAGAGGCCCCTTTATGTACTGAAAGGCCACAAGGTCTCTCTGGAGCCTTCTCCAAGCTGAACAACCTCAACTCTCTCAGCATTTCCTCATAAGAGAGTTGTTCCAGCTCACTCATCACTTTTGTGGCCCTTTCCAAACACACACCCATATATAAGTCCAAATATGCCACACTCAGGCATAACTTTACAAAGCAACCTCCCTGTGTTCCTCTGTTTATAGCCCTTGGTGTGGGATCCAGAGATTTAATCACCCACTCCAGGCTGATCTTTGGGTCACAGGATAATTCAGGTTATGAGAGTTATGAGGCACTGAACTACATATTTCCCATTTCCCCAGCTCCATTGGTGATCCAGGAGTAACACGGGATGTGATTTCACATCAGGACCTTTCCCGCAGGCACCTTCATGCTCCCTCCCACCCTCAGTCAAAAGGGTCCCTGTCCAGAAGTGCAGCCTCTTGAGCATGTATCAGAGCTCTCTACTGGAGGGGCCCAGACTGAAGTAGTCCCAGTTGGAAAAAAAATATTACTGAAGACTGTAATTGGAAAGTTACAAGTGATTAGTCTAGGCAAGAAAATAAAAGAAAATCTCCAGCAGGAGGGTTGGACTAGATGATCTTCAGAGGTCCCTTCCAACTTCTACCAACCTGTGAACTACAGAACAATGACTTACACAATCCATAAGACATTTCCACACGTAGATCAGTTTTGGCTTTAAAATACTGAAATACGAACCAAAAAAAATGCAAAATAAATCAAACATTGGAGAAATTGGTGCTTGTTTTGTTTCCCCCTTCCAACTTTAATCTTTGGAATAGCATTTGAGCAAACTGCCCATGGAGGTGGTGGAGTCACTATCCCTGGCGGTGTTCAAAAATCATGTAGACACGGTGCTTCAGGACATGCTTTAATGGCCATGGCAGGGTTGGTTTGATGATTGGAGGTTAAAGGCCTTTTCTACTTGAAACAATTCTATGATTCTATGAAGTGTTTGAGGTTTTGTTTGTTCACTGGAGGCTTTTGAAAACAAATATTTCTGATCAAGTTGGAACAAGGTTGTGTTTTCCAGCAGAAACACAACAGAACTGCCACTGAACAAAAAAAAAAAAAAATCCCAAATCTCATCTGTAATGGTTTTCAGGTTTCTGACATATATAGATAGAGATAGAGATGGAGATGGAGATGGAGATGGAGATGGAGATGGAGATGGAGATGGAGAGATAGAGATAGAGATAGAGATAGAGATAGAGATGGAGATGGAGATGGAGATGGAGATGGAGATGGAGATGGAGATGGAGATGGAGATGGAGATGGAGATGGAGATGGAGATGGAGAGATAGAGATAGAGATGGAGATGGAGATGGAGATGGAGAGATAGAGATAGAGATAGAGATAGAGATAGAGATAGAGATAGAGATAGAGATAGAGATAGAGATAGAGATAGAGATAGAGATAGAGATAGAGATAGAGATGGAGATGGAGATGGAGATGGAGATGGAGATGGAGATGGAGATGGAGATGGAGATGGAGATGGAGATGGAGATGGAGATGGAGATGGAGATGGAGATGGAGATGGAGATGGAGATGGAGAGATAGAGAGAGAAAGAGAGAGAGATGGAGATGGAGATGGAGATGGAGACAGAGACAGAGACAGAGATATATAATATATATCTGTTTATAGATGATAGATAGATAGATAGATAGATAGATAGATAGATAGATAGAAAGATAGATAGATAGAGATACACACAGAGAGATAATGTGTCTTCCCATGCAGTTCCATGTAATTTCTCCTTGTGTATTTTCCAGAGTACTGTGAAGGACAACTTCATTCACTCTCCCCACAGACAGGAAAAAAACAAGGTAAAAAACCCAAACAAACAAAAAAAAAAGAATTAAAGATAAGCACTGTTATCTAACCAGATATTTGTGGACTGTGGTGGAATTGGAATGTGATTTAAATAGCCAAATAAGGCAGTGAGGAGCACTTTCATACTGGATATAGCTATCAGCTGCTCCGTTGCCCTTCCCCACATTCAGAAGTTCTTCACAGATCCCCCAAACCCCCCCCCAAAAAAACCCACCCCAACACTTGTTGTAAAAAGTGCATTCAAAGCATGTTGGCCCATGTGAAAGATTTGCCTTCCAGACTTGCTGCAGAATATGCTGGTTTGGGTGTTCTGGGCTGGGTCTCTTTCCTAACGTCCAGCAGTTATTTTTAGCCGGAGCCCTCCGCGTGTAACCGAGTGTGATAACAGCGCGCGCGCCGCCGCATCCAGACACAACTAATAATACTCCAGGCGTAACTCCACAGACGTAACTCCACAGGCATGCCAAGGGTCAGCAGATCTGTTTACTGAAAGGAAAGCCACCAGCATTACAGTCTCTTTTAGATAATGATTGCAGGCCCTGCTTACCTTCCCTTTGGACAAACACTAAGCCAGTGCTGGTGCAGGTGTTCAGTGCAGCATTCGCCTCCCAGGCATCCCAAACTAAGGAGAAAAAACGTAGAAACCAAGGCTTAAAAGCCATGGTCTAGCCCATCATGATTACACCCTCTGGTCATTTCTATACCAATCCTGCTTCTGTACCAAACTGAGCTGGGCTCAGGCCAGCTGAGTCTAAACAGGTTTAACTTCTGCTGGCCCCAGGTATGGCTGTTACGCTAACCTCTGGTCCCTCAGCCTTGCTTCTTCCTCCTAACACAGCTCAGAATTTGGCCTGCTAACTGCAGCAGTTTGTAAACCTTAGTTAGCCTCATGCTTCTACAAGTATGCAAGTCAAAAGAGCTTTTTTTAAGTCTCTGCACACATAACTGTGCATCTACTCTTGTGCAAATGATGATGTAGGGTACACTGATGAATCCAGCAGCAGAAATCATTAATCAGACAAATGTCCTTCTCCAGACCCTCACTCCTGTGCAATGGGCAGCCCATAGGGCTACAAAAAGCTACATTATCTCCCAGAAATAGGCTGCTCCCATCAGCTCAGTTTGACACTTTTATTTGGTTTTATTTTCTTCCTGAGACCTCTTCACAAATAGCTTCTTGGCTTTCCTGCACCCGTATCTTATGTTCTCAGACTCTCTGCAGGTCCTCACACTGCCCTGGACACTTGGGAGCAGGAGGGAGAAATTAACTTTTGCCTCTCTACTCTAAGACAGCCTTCACCATGTTACTCTTGTGGTCACTCTCATGTTGACACAGTCCAAACTGGGCATCTCTGTTATGCTGTAGCTGGACTGAATGTGGGGACCGTAGGCTAACCGCTGCACCTGTGTGGACCTTGCTTTAGAGCACGTTGCTGTGGAACCAGAGCTAACACCAAGCCTGGGGACTGTGCAGTGGTGTGATGCTTAGGAGTGCTGTGTGCTACTGAACCAAGGTATGGAATTTCATAGCTGCATGGATTTCCTTTGTTGGCTGGCTCATTCCTTTACCATGCTTACTATTAACAGCCATGGGGTTGGGGGTTAAGCGATGATGCTGACATTTAAAACTGTTTCCCTAAAGATGTCAGAAGCTCAGAAATCATCTAAAGTTGCCATCAAGAAAATGGAAGATGACTTACCTCCCCCTCCGGCCCTTGGCTCAGTCCAGGTCAACGAGCAAGGGAGCCAGGATCTCAATGCACTGCCTGTGCCTCCTCCAAAGCAGGCCTTCTCCAAGTTCTACCAGCAACGCCAAGTGAATGAGCTGAAGAGGCTCTACAGACACATGCATCCTGAGCTCAGGAAGAACTTGGAAGAAGCTGTGACTGAGGACCTAGCAGAAATGCTTAATAATGAAGATCCCAATGCACAGGCATCTGTGAACCTGGACAAAGTTCTTCCAGGAGAAGTTCAGTCCATGCGCTGGATTTTTGAGAACTGGGCTCTTGACTCCATTGGGGACCACCAAGCCACCAAGAAGCTGGCAGAAGAAGAGATCATTCCTGGTGGGGATGTGAAAAGTACCTCCTTGATGTTTGAAAGCCAGTCGATCAATGGGGACAGTCTGTCAACATCGGCCAGGATATCAGAAATAGAACTTGCCCGGGGGGATGTCCATACTGCCCGCTGGCTCTTTGAAACCCAACCACTAGACTCATTAAACAAATTGTATTCAGATGAAACTGAAGTGCAGGAGGCAGTTCTCAAGGAGCCTGTCCAGGGAGGTGATGTGAAAGGTGCCAGACAGCTCTTTGAAGCACAGTCCTTGGATGCTATAGGACGCTGTTACTCAGTGGAGGAGAAGAGCATCCTACAACTCAAGTCAGAAATCCAGGAGCTAAAAGGTGATGTTAAGAAGACTGTCAGGCTCTTCCAAACAGAGCCCCTCTGTGCCATCAGAGACAAAACTGGGAACATCCACGAAATCAAGTCTGTCTGCAGAGAAGAAATTCAGAGCAATGCAGTCAGAACAGCTCGCTGGCTGTTTGAGACTCAGCCCCTGGATACCATCAACAAGGACACTTCCAAAGTGCAAATAATCCGTGGGATCTCATTGGAAGAAATTGGAAGGCCAGATGTTAGTGGTGCAAGGTGGATATTTGAAACTCAGCCTCTGGATGCCATCAGAGAAATCACAGTGGAAGAACAGGATTTCAAGGCTTCAACAGATTTTGTCACCGGGGCAGACGTCAGTAAGCAGCGACTGCTCTTTGAGACCCAGACTCTTGATTCTCTGAAAGGAGAGGATTCAGAGAGTGTTGTAGCCAAAGAAAAAGTCATTGGAGGGGATGTGAAATCTACACTCTGGCTATTTGAAACGCAGCCAATGGAAACCCTGAAAGACAATTTTGAGGTGGGACGTTTAAAGAAAGTAGAGCTTTCAGCAGAGGAGAAGGGAGATGTGAAGCAAAGAAAACACGTCTTTGAGACCTGTCCCTTTGGCAGCATCTCCAAAGCATTTGAAGAAGAAGCTCCAGCCACCAGCACAGAAGAGGTAGTGAAAGGGGATGTCAAGTCTTTCAAGACCCTGTTTGAGACTCTCCCCTTAGACAGCATTAAGCAGGATGATGCAGAGCCTGTCACCAAGGAAGAGGAGAAGATTCCTGCTGGCAATGTCAAAGCCAACCAAATCCTATTTGAGACAACACCTCTGTATGCCATCAAGGATAGCTTTGGCAATTTCCATGAAGTCACTTCTGTAAGCAGAGAGCAAATCATCAGTGGTGATGTCAAGAACTACAAATGGATGTTTGAAACCAGGCCCCTGGACCAGTTTGATGAAAGCATTAAGAAAGTGGATATAATACGGGGGATCACAAAACAAGAGGTGGTGGCTGGAGATGTCAGAACAGCCAAGTGGCTCTTTGAAACTCAGCCCATGGATGTCATTCATCACCAAGCCATGCAAGGTGAAGAGCATCCTTCAGTGAAGAGGGAGATCTCCCAGCAGGGGGATGTGAAGACCTGCAGATGGCTTTTTGAGACCCAGCCCATCCATACCCTGTATGAAATGGCTGAAAAGAAGCAGGAGGAGGATGGTAGCATCATCCAAGCTGATGTGAAGTCATACACGTGGATGTTTGAGACTCAGCCCCTGGACTCCTTGAAAGGTCAGGAGGAGCAGTATTTGCAGGTCAGTAAGGCATACAGTCACGAGGAACTACAAGGAGTCGATGTCAAAACTGTCCGGCACCTGTTCGAGACTGAACCCTTGGGCAGCACTGGTGCTGGTGAAGCTGACCAGAAAAAAACTCCTGTGCGGTACTCCAGTCGCGTGGAGATCCAGTCTGGGGAAGTGTCCAGAGTGAAAGAGTTCTTTGAAGCTAAGCCCTTGGATACAGCCACCAAACCAACATCCCAGAAGGATGATTGGACAATTGAAGCTGGATCTGTGCACAAGTTCACTTGGCTCTTTGAGAACTACCCCATGGACACCCTGAAGGACAGCTCTGAGGGCATCCAGGAAATCCCTCCAGAGAAAGATACCAAGGGGGGAGAGGTTGGAGGTAAAAGGTTTGTATTTGAGACGTATTCCCTAGACCAAATCCATGAGCAAGTGGATGAGACAGAGCTCCAGAAGATCCAGAAAGACACCATGAGCAAAGCTAATGTCAAGTCTTGCACAATGTTCTTTGAAAGCCAACCCTTATACGTTATCCAGGACAAAGAGGGGGGATACCATGAGGTCACCTCAGTGCAGAAAGAAGAAATCATGAAAGGTGATGCGAAAGGTGCACGGTGGTTGTTTGAAACCAAGCCCCTGGATCAGCTCAAGAAGGAAGAAGAAGTGTTTGTGATTAGGGCTGTCACCCAAGAGGACATCAAGAAAGGAGATGTCCAGGCTGCCCGGTGGAGGTTTGAGACAGAGCCTCTTGACTCCTTCTCAGGTGGAAAGACGGCTGTGCCCAGAACAGTAGATGACGTACAGAGGGGAGATGTTCAGTCCAACAAGCAGCTCTTTGAATCCCAGCAAGTGGGCCAGAAGAAGTACGTGAGGATGGTCAGCGTCAGCGATGTTCAGCGGGGTGATGTGAGGACATCCACTTGGCTTTTTGAAAACCAGCCTGTGGACTCCTTGTACGGCGATGCAGAGAGAGACTCATCCATCAGCACAGTGCAGAGAGAAGACAGCCAGAAAGGGGATGTAAAACGCTGCACCTGGCTGTTTGAAACCCAGCCAATGGACACTCTTAAGGACCCAGAGGCAATGGTCAATCCTGGGGCCCAAGAAGCAATTCCTCATGCAGATGTGAAAAGCACGACGTGGCTCTTTGAGAGCACACCCCTGGATAAATTCAGTGCTTCTGAAGGTAGCACAGAGACAGAACTGAAGGAAAGGACAATGAAGGAGACTTTAGAGACGCTCTGCGCTTGCCAGGCTATTCAACATGATGGGATCCTCATTGAAGCCAATGACATGGAGCGTGTGAGGATGGTGAAGTACCAGCTCAGCAGCCCAGGTGCTCCAGAGATCCTGAAAGAGGAGATTGTAGGAGGTCATTTGCAAAGGATCATGCTACAGCTCCTGCACAGAACTGAGGTGGAAGCACAGAGTGTACTGGTGGAGGAGGACAAAGAAGGCAAGATCAAAGTAAGCCCATTGCAGCTACTGGACCAGAGTGAAGCTGTTAAAGGTAAAGATGACTTGAGTGGAAATGTAGCCAAGGCTCTACAGGGTCTCCTCAGTCAAGACACTTCCATCAAAAAAGGCATGATTTTGCAAGAGACAAAGTCAGGATCAGTGAAGATGACCATCTACTCCCTCCTGTTCCATTCTGTCAAACAGAAAGTTGTCAAGGGAGATGTGAAGTCAACGATAGGAAACCTGTTGGCTTCTTCTCAGGAGCAGAAAGCAGCAGCAACTATTAAGCGCGAGGACAATGAGAAGGGAAATGTCCAGCTTTTTGCCAGCTGCATTGAGAAGGGAGATCTAGACTATCTGAAAAATCTCCAGCAGGAGTCAGAGATACAATCCCTCATCTCTTCCCAAGCAGAGGAGGGAGCAGATGAGAATGCCTCCCAGGTTGTGCAGGGGGCTAAGATACTCATCTTACCAAAGAAACAACAAATAGAGAAAGCCATTGCAGAGGGTGAGCCAGGGGCTACAGAGGGAGCAAAAAAGGTATTTGCATGTGAAAGCATGGGCAGAGAGGGTGTGTTAGAGAGAGAGGCTGTGCATGCAGCAGGTGTGGCAGGCACCACTGTGCAATGTCTTGGGAAGCCCCTGCCCACAGTGATGGGAAAAGAAGAAACTCTGTCAGGAGGACTTAAAGTGACTACAAAGTCAATCCAAAGGGTTGCAGATGTCAGCAAGAAGGCAGAGAAAGAAGAAACCACCACTGGCAGTTTGAAGGGACCCAAAGATATGATGCAAGGCAAGTTTACAAACCAAGTGATGGCTGAGAGAGGAGAAGTGGATGGGAAACAGCCAAGTTTGGTGACTGGGGAAGCCAACCAGGTGCAGACAGAAGAAAAGGCCCTTGGGAGTGACCTTCAGGCTGCAATGCAAAGCCTGAGGCTAGCAACAGCAGAAGCAAAAAACATTCAACACCACGTCCAGAGCAAGCTACAGAGGAATAGGGAGGAGGTCCACATGGCCTGCAGGCAGCAGGCAGCCAGCACACAGGGGACAGTGACCCTTCAATCAACTGTACACCAGCAAGACTCTTCATCCACTGTGCAGGAGAGCACCAGCACTGCCACCAGGACCGCCACCACCAGAGTCCAGGAGGCATCCAAGACCCATACAAGCATGTCTCAGAAGAGCATAGCATCACACAAAAAGGTCAGTGCTTCAGAGGAAGTACAGGGAGGACAACTGTTGAGCCAGGAGAGTCAAGCTGTGCCTAGTAGAGATGTTAGCATTAAGGATGGTCTTTATACTGCCACCCCCGTGGAAACCTTCCTAAACCCTTTGGTTGAGGCTGGTAACAAAGAGCAATCAGAACAAGAAGGAAGAGATGTTGTTGTCAGAGGGGATGTGCAGACAGCTATCCGAGCGCTGCAAAGCGCCGCCACAGAACAGCGCCCGGTAGAAAAGGAGGACGTTGTCCGAGGTAATTTAACAGCCACGCTTCAGTCGCTGGAAAAGTCTAACGTTAATGTCTCCAGAGGGGATTTTAAAGCTGCTATGATATACAGGAATGCAGGGCAGTCCTATTCTGTGTGCAAAAAGAAAAATGAGACTCAAATCCTTAGTAACCAGACTGCTGTGGTGGCTTCAGGGTCACAGGCTGATAATGACTTTCCTCCTCCTCCCCCCTCAGTTGCTGTGATGAAAGCAGAACATTGCCCACCCTCAACTAAAGCAACAAGAGAAGGTGCCCTTCCACTACCAACCAGCAAAGATGAAGCCCCAGGATGTTCTACACCACTCCAGATCCCAGTTCTTACCCTCCCTTCTCTGTCCTGCAAACCCAATGATCAGAGTCCTGCAGAGAAGACCGGGAGTCCTTCAAAACCAGAAATTATTCCCCCACACAGGAAAAAACCTGTTCCCCCTCCAAAACCTGAGCATCTCTTACACAAGGCACATTCTGCCTCAGCAAATAACAGCATAAGTGGATCCACCAAACTCATCCCTCCACCTCTGCCTCCAAAACCACAAGGCCTGAGAGAGATCAGCAAGCCAAAGCCCCCCCTCATGGAGCTGGGAGTAAGCTGCATGGAAGTACATGAACAATCACATGAACAATCAAGCCATGATGAGGTTCAGGCAAAATGCTGCACTTTGGAGACATCTGTGAATGAGTCAGTCACAGCTCAGGGTATGAGTTCTCAGAGAAAGCTTCCAAAAACCATGACCAAAACCCCTCTTCAAATGGCAGAGGAAAGGTACAAAGCCAGCAAAGGACAAGAAAAGGTGGAATTGGATGGTGCTAGGACTTCAAAGCCAATTAAAAATGGAGTGGTTGGTTTTGAAGTCAAGCAGGGAATGACAAGTGGGAAAGTAGCAGCCCCAAGGACATGCCCAGGTGAGATGGTTCAGAGGCATATAGATCTGTGTCAAGACAAGAATGGGTGCTCTTCAATATCACACCCAGCCTGTCCTGGCAGAACAGAGACACTTAATGTGCCAGGACAGACTGAGCCGAGCACCTCCTCTGTGGTCAACACCGTTTCTTCGAAGAGAGCAGATGGTGTGACACAAAACACCTCATCCAAGGTGGAAAGGGAAAGCATGTCTAATTCTTATCGATCGTGGGAAGGTCAGAGAGTTGTGCAGCAAGTGAACGAGAGGAGGCAAACCCGTCATTCAATGTCCTTCCATCAGCAACAAATGAACTCCTTTGAGGAACACCACCAGGGGAGTAATGGGCAATTGAAACGTCCTGATGGAGAGGCAGTGACACCTGCCCAGGAGAAGCCAGCAGTCATTATGAGAGAAAAAAACAAGAGAGAAACAGAAGATGAGCGTCGGAAGAGGCTGTCAGTGCACAAAGAGGAGATCATGAAAGGAAATGTCAAGGAGGCTATGGAGATCTTTGAGAACCTCAGAAGACAGGAGGAGCTGCAAGAGATATTGACTCGGGTGAGGGAGTTTGAGGAGGAGACAAGCAAAGTGGATGTGAAAGCTCTGAAGAGCTTCTTTGAGAAGGTCCCTGAGTGGGTTGTCCGTCAGAAGGCCCACCAGGCCAAACAACAGGAGAGGGCTGAGACACTGGCAACAGAGGACACTGATAGTGTTTCCTCAATGGAATTGGTTTTTGGGGACCTGGAACGAGCAAGTGCTGAGATTATGCACCTGAAGGAGCAGACACTTGCCCGGATCCTGGACATCGAGGAAGCCATCAAGAAAGCTCTTTATTCTGTCTCTAGTCTCAAGTCTGAGTCAGACATAGCTGGTCTCTCAGGGCTGTTCAAGGAGTCTCTGGGGAACACCCAAAGCTCTGTGAGCAGCAGCAATATCCGGAAAATCAGTATTGTCTCAAGCAAAGCCAAGCAGGAGGGAATCACACTGGAGACAGGGGAAGGAGCATCTGTAGAAGGTACAAAGGTAGCAGAAAAGTCCGAGGTAACCAAGGCAGAGCTAGAGATCCCACGCCTTGTTCAGTCTCGTGTCAGCTCTCCCTCCTCACCTTCCTACATCTCCATCGAGTCTGCTGCCAGGAAACCAGCAGAATCACCCAAGACAGCACATGACCCATGCAATGTCCCTTCACCAGACTGTCCTGGCACTCAAAAAAAGAAGGATGCTTCTGCTCATGACAGCTTTAGCTCCTTTAACCATCCACCAGCAGGGTCTACTGGGCATGATAAGACCCCTTTTGAGAAGAGGCCAGAGCCCATCCAAACGAAAGTTGGGCTGAGCTCAATGAAACAGCACACAGCTGGCAATGCCAACCAGCAAATAAGTGAGAAAGAGAAGTGCCCTCCAGACACCCCCAAAGGTAGCTGCCACTGTGGGATGAAAGGAGGCTTTTCAGACTACACCTCCCTGAATGTCTCCAGCCCACAAAATCCACGGAGGCAGAAAAGCATCTTGGAGCTGCAGACAGGGCCCGATGGGTCCAAGCTCTATGGAGCCACCCGGACTGTCATGGAGCAATATGAGGAAACGGACCAGTTTGGAAACAAAATCATCACTTCATCCACCACAGTCACCAAGCAGTCTGAGACACAAACATCTTCCACATGTGATGTGGTCTCTCATCCTCAATATGACGTTTCTGCCTCTCCCGTGTTTCGGAGGTACTTGAAGAGCCCAGGCGAAGGCTTCCACACAAACGGCAGCTTTCAGGAGCCAGGAGTGGTCTTTGTCACCTTTGGCAACTCCAAGCCAAAGAAATAGGAGTTTCTGGAGAGCATGAGAGAACTGTGTAAGACGGAGAAGAAAGTTCACAATAAAAAAATCTGGTTTATCTACATTACACACAGGGATTCCACTACACCCTAAGAATTCTCAGGGTCATCGTCTTGCTGTTTGCATAGAGACAGGACAAATGCCATCTACACTGACACTGGAGGAGAGCAACCCTCACCTGGCCAACCCAACTTGGGGCTGCACCATGCTCTTAGAAGCACAAGGGGACAATTCATCCATGGGCACCTTAGGGTAGCTTCTTCCCCCCCCCCCCCCCCCGCCCCGAGTGTTTGGGGGTGGGAGGAGGTGGGATGTATCAGGCTCCTCTGAAGTAATGCAGAAGAAAGGCTCTGCAGGATCAGGTGAAGAACCAATCCATCTGATTTCTGACAAGCAAACACCTTTATGCTGTCTTATTTTTTTTCTAATTTCCATACAGACTTTCCAAGAAGGGCATCCTAAACACACATATGCATGCACATGCATATATGGGTGGGTTGCATAAGTTTTCTGATTGCTATTGATGAAAGAAAAAAGGAAAAACTAAAATAAAAGTCTTGACTTGCTGTCACAGCTGGGGCTGGGGGAGGTATTTCTCTGTTCCTGGAAAGTTCTCAACACTGCTGAAAGTTGTCAAGCCAAGATACAGCTCTTATCAGTGCTGTTGCCCCAAAGAAAGAGGCTATGAAAGATTCTCTAATGGGTCAGAATGGTTACTGCTTTCCTTTCTTGATTTTTAGAATTGTAATTTATTATTCACTATATACCCAAACCTTCTTTTAGCTTTTCCATGCTTTCATACATGTTTACTGTTTAAATCCATTTGAGAGTTTGTAAAGCAATTTTCTTTTTATTATGACTTTGTTTTGTACATTCTCAACACAAGGTTTTAGATATTTTGTGGCCTTTTTTTTTTTTTTTAACTTCTATTGCTGCATTCTGAAGGTAAACATTACCTCTAAAATACTTTGGTCTGGTTGAGTTTTATTAAGTGCTTGTTTCCTTTCAAAGTACCTAGAAATCATCTCATAATGAGCCATTTGAATCACATACTGAGGTCACCCTAAACCTTGGGAGGGATTTAATCTACATCTTCTTTACAATGTGGGTGGATTAACAGCCCTGTGGCAAGCAGCATTTGTACTCTTGTCTAAAAACTGAGCTGAGTCCAGGGTGGTACACACCACCCAACCCAGGACCTTGTTTCAGTCAGCTGCAAGCAGGTTCCTTGAGCAATGAAAATTATTCCATAGGAACTCAAATAAACCCAAATCTCCTGCACTGCCACTGCTTAAAAATACTAATCTCATTATTTGTGTTTCTGGTTTTACAGGGTGTCTAAATAGCTCAATGAGCCATTTATGAGGCTAGGACCCTCTGAGATGTGCTTCTTTAGTGGTATTTCCATCAGCCAGAAACTGAAATATCATGAGGGGACAGATACTGCATTGTTTCAGGACCATACAAGTACTGAAAAAGCTGGAGAAAAAAAAAAAAAAAAAAAAAACAAATGCAAAGATCTGAAACTCAAGTACAAGCTGAAGGATCAGCTCATATTCTCAGACCTTGCAATAATGATATACAAGCAAAGCACACACAAACTCTCAAACCCCAAATGAGTTGCCATAGTTCTTTCTGTAACCTTTGGATACAAGACATGACATTGTTCACCAGTCTTTGCCCTAATGGGTTGCTACATTCTGATACAGTGTTAGGCAGATGTTTTCAAGAGCAAAATTTGGGCCAGTAGCCAAAGGACAGATGGCCTTGTCTTAACTATACCTCCTAGAGCAGTCAAAGGACAAATTCAGTTACAGATCTGGTTCTCCTTCAGCACCAGACATGAAATATGCTGCATTAGAAGTGCCTCCATGTGGTGCCTTCCCAGCTCCTTTTCAGCTGCTGGTCTCCTTAAGGATGCTCAGTCTTGGCATGTGTGAATGTGGTGCAGAGGGACATGGTTTAGTGGGGATCTGGCAGTGCAGTTAACACTTAACAGTTTGACTCGATGACCTTAAAGGTCTCTTCCAACCAAAATGATTCTCAGGTCAGAAAGCTTTCTGCTCACCATCTTCTCTACCTATCAAGAGTACAGGCGTTCTGGGGCTGACCCCTCCTACTAGAAACATTCAAACTCACCTAGGGAAAAGAAGACAACAACTGATAAACCGTAAGTCAGCTGCCACTTTCAGCATGACAGTGATCAGCAGATCACTGTGCTAGAGGAGCCTTCTAGGGACACTCTCTAACTGCTTTTCACATAAGTCTTCAGATGGTTTCTTTTCCCATGTGTCCTGGTTTAAGGCTGGACAGGTCCTCCGTTGCCCCAAGAGGGACAAAAGAATGACACTCACACAAATGGACTGGAGAGTGATGGAAAGTTTAAATGGAAAAGCAAGTAGTGTTTTACAGAAAACTACAAAGCACGGTGGCAAAGATACCTCAATGCATACAGAATCCCTTACACCACACCCAAAGGCCTCCCAGCACTTCCGTTCTCCCCACCTGAGGGTCTACCCAAAAACCCCAGGGCTCGTTCTTCCCCCTCCCCACCTCTGCTAGACAAGTCTCAGGCTGGCCAGGTCTGAGACTTCCCCCCCTGCCTTTTTTCCTCCTGGCATTAAGCCTAGACAGGCCTAAGAGACCTTGAGATACTCCCCCACCGTTACCTGACAGGGAGCAGATCCCATGGGAGCAGAGAGGGAAGAAAGAGGAAGGGAATGACTTTGCAGATGGATTGATAGGGTGCAGGATTTCTGGGTAGAAATACACTGATTGCTGTGCCCACCTTACTGGGTCAGCCACTCAGGACACCAGAGGTGTAACTTCTGTGGCAGTGACAGGAGGCACCCAGCCTGAACTGCCACACCACGTTGCCATTCAATTGCTGCTGATCACTTCTCTATCTTCCAAACCATTAGAAAGGCTTATTCCTGAGACTAACAAAAATACCTTTGAAGGGCAAGAGTTGTTGCCATGCATCACACAGCAAGCAGTTAAAATAAATCCCCTGGTGAAACAGACCTGCATCCCCTATAAAAGATTATCCCACTTTGGAAACACACTCCAGGAGGACACACATTCATTCCAGGAGCACATGCAGACATTCCCAGCCAAGAGTAGAGAGATCTTGCTTGTTGGATAAACAGCTCTGCTTCCTTCCTTTGTCATGATTAAAGGAAATAATTTCTTTCTTGTACAAGAGAGATGTCAAAATCCCCTTTCTTCTCCACCAGGACACACACATCCTGGTGTTGTATGAGGGCTCATCACTGTCAGACAAAATGCCTGCCAGAGTGGCCAGATGTGACTGTGGCCTGCACTGCCAAACACTGCAAAGCTGATCCACTGGCTGAGATCTATTACCACCAGGACTGTCACTTTCCTGCATCATCACAGCGTGTGTTCATGCAGCTGTCCACCACCACTCACTGTCCTTTGCTGAGCAGCCTGCTCATTTCCTCCAGTGAAATGACTTCCACACCAAAGGTGCAGAGCTTCAATTTCTCTGGGAGAGACCCACTAATGTGGCACCACTTCCCATCTGGTTCTGCTGCCCTTTTCCACTTGAAGGATCTATATTTGCACAGAGCATATTTCTGCTTCACCTTCACCAGCACTGACCTCCCACTGCAATCAAGACAGGTTTGTAGTCCAATTCATCTTGCCCAACTGACTGATTTTGTCCAGCTACATGAGGGTAGATATATCACCCTCTGGATTCCATTGAGTGGATCTCTACTGAGCATACTGATAGTTTAGACACACATTACATACACAAGCACTTACAGAACTATGGTCTCCTCTCTGCAGAGGTCTGGAACAGCAGAAGTATGCTGAGATCATTGCAGACTGAAGGACAGACAGGGATTCTGTTTGCATGCTTTCCTCTAGAAAGAAGGAATGAAACTGAAGATGTCAAACTTTTACTTGAAAAGTGTTGTCACAGGAAACAGATTTGACTTGACCTTAGTGGTGTGTTCAGCCAAAATGAATTAAAAGAAATTGATCCCCCAGTTTTCTGTTGCAAGTAAAAGGCAGGGTTCTTGTTCCCTCAGTTCATCTCTTGAGATACAGAAATATTTTTCACATTTCACAGAATGGTTTGGGTTGGAAGGACCTTAAAGATCATCTAGTTCCAACTCCCCTTCCAGTGAGAGGGCATCCACAGCTTCTCTGGGCAACATGTTTCCTCCGGTAAAAGCTAAAACCTGGCCCTTACCTCCCACATTAGAGCAGAAAGCAGCTTGTCTTTTCTCTGAGCTGACAACAGTGTAAATCAGGGGGAGCAGCTACTGAACAAAAAAACAGAGATGAGAGAGCACTAGCAAAACTCTATCCAATCAAACCAGGGCAAATTGCTCCCAAAAAAAGAGGCAGAGATGCTCTCCTGTGAGGAGTACTCAGAGCACTGTCTTGGTGAATCAGAGTTAGGGTAGACTCAGGTATGCTCTAGACTCGACTTGCAGATGGACTTACCAGGTAAGCCAAGCCTCTGCTTCACACCACAGTGAAAAGGAGTGCACAGAGGTACCCACATTGCCACCAGCATCCTCTGGATTACTTGTCCATGAAGAGAACCCGGAGCTTTCTGCAGCCACCTTGATGTCTAAACTTCTTTTCATTCTTCACTAATAAAATGTCTGCTGTTGGCAGTGCTTTCCAGAGACATTCCCCAGGCTCTTCACATGAAGTGGTGTTTGAGGAACTGGCTCATGGCATAAAATACAGTCCACAGAGTAAACATGCTGGAGTAAATCACTGTGTTTATGGATCTATGGCAGCTTTAACATTGAGATGTGCTGCATTTTAGGGTTTGGGCTCTGTGGCCTGCATGAGCAGCCAGGTGATATCAGTGATTTCAGGAGCTGCCAGCCCACTGGATTTGAGTTAGAGATGCTAGACAACGTTTCTTAATCTCACTCAATGTTTTTAACCTATTCAAGTGAACCATTTTCTCTCTACCAGATTAATAATTACTCTCATCAGGGCTCCAATGGTGTCTTGTCTTTCTGTCCTGACTGAAAATTAATGCAGACCTATCCCAGATGACAAGTAAATGGAGTCAGACAGGAATCTGAAGCCTCACAGCTGATCTGCAAAAGAACATCAACAAGAAAACCCAACACAAGCAGAAGACTCAGCAAATTACTTTGCAGTTGAATTTCTAAGTGGTCATAATTCAGAGTTATTTAACTTTGATCTCTCCTTCTTCTTCAGCCCATGTTGAAAGAAGTGTGTGCCTCATGCCTGCAGCCTGTCTACCCCATGGAGCGTGTGGCCACTGACAAAGTCTGTGTGCACCGCTCGTGTTTCTGCTGCCAGGTCTGCAGGAGGAAGCTGAGGTGAGTGGTAGGACATTTTTAAGGGCTGTCCAAGTGGCTCCCATCACAATAGCCCAAGGAGAATTCCAACAGGGAAGGCTTCAGGAAATGAAAAAGGGTTGGCAGCTTCCTTGAAACAACCTGCCCTTCCATCACCAGAATCTCAAGACTGCCCACCTCACCTTGTAGACACCTGCAGATAAGAAACCTGTGTGGTGGTGCAAGGTTGAGCTGGAAATACAGGAAATATTTAAGAGTTTGGGAATGCTGATACAGAATTTAAATAGAGGAGTCATTTGGGTGCCTCATACAGAGCCATGTAGGTGGGAAGGTACCTTTGGAAGGTACCCACTGCCCTGTGGGTCCAAGGAGGGCAGGTAGCTGAGGAATATGTCCAGGAGAGGAGTAAATGGCTCCAACAATGGAAATTCCACAGCCCTTTGGTCATGGCCCTCTTCCAAGATTTAACCGTCAACAAAATGGTTTCTTCTTATCTCTCACCACAATTATCCATGTTACAATGCTTCCATTGCCTCTCTTTCTGTCACTGTCCACCTTCAAGAGCACTCCAGCCCTGCCTTCTCTAAAACCTTCCATCAAATGGACATACACAGCAAAGAGTTCCTCCCTCTTAACCATCTCCTTGTAAGACCTACCTGACCCAGCTCTCAGCCTCTCCTGGTAGCAAACTGCTGTTTCACCTTGACAGTCACTGAGACACCACAGTCCTCTCCTGCAGGGCTGGTTGCCATCCTCTTGGCCCCACAGCTCTACAGACATCTTCTCCCAGCAGGCACTTGTGGTACCACAGCAGCCCTCTGCAGTTTTACCCACATGGTCCACGCTGTGCATCCAGAGGGAGCTGAAGTGCTGGTGTGAAGCCTGGCCTGTGAGTGAGACAGGGATTGCACATAACCTGGGCTACAGCTCCCACAGGGATTGCAAGGGAATGTTTCATTTTTTCACATCTTGCTTTTTGAAAGAAAAATCAAACATAGCCTCAGAAACACGACACTCATTTGAAAGGTTTCATTCTTCAGGCCCCCTCCGTTTCCCAACACTTGCCACTGCAAAACAATTTTGCTGAAAACCTATCCATCAGTGCTGCTGTTAATCCTCCCCTCCCACACAGCCACTAACAGCTCTGCCAATGTCTCTTTTCCAGCTTGCAAAACTATGCTGCCCTCCGTGGAGGCTTTTACTGCCAAGTCCACTACAAGCAGATGGCTGCAACTAAAAGCAGAAGTGAGATGGAAAGGCTGCAGCACCAGCTAGCAGAACATCAGGTTCAGCACATGGCAATGGGAGGCAGAGGCCCACAGCCCCAGGACTGGTATAAGAGGGCCAAAAAGGAGACTGCAGCAAGACAGAAACCCACAGCCTTCAATGCACGCTGCAGCTGGTGGCTGGCTGAGCCCAGGCATGACCTGAGCAGCAGGTCTGTCCTCTTGGGTAATCAGCTCACAACAGGCTGGCCACCCTCAGAAACAGCCTTGTTGGCTGCAGATGGGAAAGCTGGAAATCTGGAACCGTGTTCCTGGAAAAAGCCCACACTGAGCCTCCAAGGCTACCAGGCTGTGGGCAGCAGGGCAGGCAAGACTGTGCTTGGGGCTCAGGAGAGAAAATCAGCAGCAGAGGCAGTAGTGGAGAAGGGAAACCTCTTACCTGGTGTCTCCTATACCAAGAAGCAAACGTGTTCCTGGCCCAAGAACAGAGGACAGAGGGCCGGTGAAAAGATTAGGGATGGAGACATGCCCAAAGGAAAGCAAGGGCCCAAGGTGTCACAGCAAGTGGCTGCAATCCAGCAGGGCAAAGCCCAGCTTAAGAAGGGACCTGTCTCTGCCTCCTCCCCTCTAGTCCTGGAGCCTGTGAAATCCCTGCCTCAGGGCTCACTTGTCCCCCATGCCACACAGCAAAGCACTAAACCCACCAACTGGATGCACCTGAGGGGCACAGAGGGCTGCATCCCCTCTGCTGCACAGCTCCAACTGAAGGAAGATGAGGTCTGTGGGTCTCTAAGCACAGCCAAGGAAGGAGGCACAATGACAGATGACAAGCCTGACCTGGCCACAGCCACCCCAACTGTTGCAGGAGACGGAAATCAACTTGGAGAAAGGACGAACAGCACACAGCCCATCTGTGTGCCAGGAGAGCCCCAAACCAGGAACACCACAAATACAGAGCTAAAATGTAGAGTTGAGGGTGATGATCCTGCTAAAAATGAAGCTGAATCAGCTCGTTGCCTCTCTGAAGCACCAAGGACCCCTTATGATTCTTCTGACTCCCCGGAGCCAAGAGGGCTGAGTGTATCACCTGAGATTGCTGAGTTAGCAAAGAAGTCCAAGACAAAGACAAACGAGTCTCTTGAAAAAGAGATCCTAGCAAGTTTGGGTGAAAATGTGCAGCCATCCAGCATGAGTCATTTGCCTGGAATTGAGAGCAAAGAGGCAGAATTCGAAAAGATAAAAGCAGTTAAACCAATAAGTACATCAGGCTTTCTGGAAGACCCCAGTCCTGAGCATAGATCTCAGCAGAACAAAGCAGCAAAGAGCAGAGTCTCTTCACCTCTTTTGCCAGATGATGAAACAGATCACCACAGTGTGTCCTGTCCACAAGAATCAGAAGCTCAGGGCACATGTGGCTCACTGATAACTAACTCTCACGAGGATATTTTGAGACATGATACAAAATCACCTGGCAAGGGCTTTCCAGTATCAACAGACACACCTCTGAAAGGAACCTGTGCCACTTGGCCCTCACATGATGAAGTCAACAGCTCCAAGTCAAAGGATCCCAGAAAAGTTCATAGTAGAAACATCTTTCACAATTCTGAGCAACCAGCCAAGACCTTAGATTCTTCCAAAGCAAATACACCCTTGGACAAATCCAGCAATTATCCAGTGGGTGAAGAAAAGTCAGATCTGAAGCTCACAGGGGAAAGCAGTGTGTGCCTGCCAAGGCCTGCTGCCCAGAAGAAAGAGGACAAAAGTGGTCAAGCCTGCAGAGAGATGTTAGGTAAAGGTTTCAGGTTTGGGAAAAGCTCCTTCACTACACTCTTTGGTTCTGAAAACAAAGGCAGTGCTCCCAAGAAGGAAACAACACAAAGGAAACCCACTAAGCCCCAGTCAGCCCTTGTCACTTTGTTTGGTGACTCCTCAGAGAAGCAGCAGAGTCAAGCAGAAAAGCCTCCAAAATCCTCAGAACAAACAAATATTGACAGGCCAGAAAAACCTCAGGATCTCCTCAGCTCCTCCAACCAAGCAAAACAAAAGGCCTCCAAAACTGATCAGCTGCCAAAGCCAGGAAAGATGGAGGTCTTCCTTAAGCCTATCAAGGAGAGTTCTGGAGGCTTCTTAGACTCTACTGAGGGCAAGGAGACCAACATCCTGCTGTTAGCTCCTGGCACGGACATTTCCTGTGATGATAAACATGAGAGAACAGAACTGGACATTCATGACCAAATGCCTTTAAATACTCAGGTTTGGCGGCAATGGGACAGCTTCTGGCCCTCTATCATGCCAGCACAAGAAATCAACCAAGAAGCTGCAGTAACCTCAGAAGGTGGAACAAGCCCTCTGCATCCTCCCTCAGAGCTTATTCCTGCAGCTGATAACAGCAAAAATCTCATCAGGGAAGGAAATCATCATGATGCTCATCTACTAGAAACGCAGAAGGCTCTGAGTTTGGATGTCCAGAACACAGTGATAGAGGAAGAGGTATTTGTTTTACCAGGCAGTTCAGAAAAGTTACCCAAGGCAGCTGAGTTTCAATCAGACAATGTGGATTTTGCAGAGCACAGTAACTTGTTCTTTTCTGGAGAAGAAGATTTTCACAATACAGTGAGTAAAACCCCACATTCAGACTTGGGAAATTCAGAAGCTGAAACTCCAGCTTGGTTTGATCCAAATCTTTCAAAATTATGCCAGGAAATCTCAGCAGAAATAAAGGCTCCACTAGCACTGTGGGACACCTCCAGTCTCTCACTTCTTGCTGGACAGGATGAGATTAATAATGGAGACCCAGAAGGGATTCAGAGCTATGTACTGCTGCAGCAACTGGATCCACAGTGCCAAGCTCCAAAGGCTGCAGAAGATACATTTGAATTTGGTCTCAGTGCTGAAGGCTCAGCAAACAAATGTTTCCCTACACAAGGAGACAGTTTCCCCCCAATGTACATGGCCACCAACCATGCTTCTGAAACCTTTAATCAGGGTGTCTTTGATCCTTTCCATGTTGATTCATCCAAAATGGGCCAGGAGGCTCTTGAAGAAATTAATAGAAGCAGAAAAACATCAGGAGTTGAAGAAGATTATGGAAGTCTCTCTTCTACAGACTTACATGTGCTAGATGATAGCCCTTTAGATCAGGAGTTCTTTATATAATGGAAATAGATAAATAAATAAGGTTAAATAAAGCACCCATCCTTGCAGCACAAGGTAGGTGATATGGGACAAAAATTGCTTCATTAAATCAGTTTAAAAATCTCTCAATCCTCTGGCAGAAGACAAATTCAGCTGTGCATAGCCTGATTTATGAATGGCTTAAGGAGATAAATTTAAGATCTCTATCTTGGTCACAGTGGGTCAGCATTCCACTCCTAATAAAGAACAAGGCAAGAACTACCTTCATGGTGAGGAACCTCTAAGGAGACACCAACCAGCACAGAGTTCTCTGCAACCAAGGGTTTTCTGCAGAAGAGATTGTGTCGGTGTGAGCAGAAATTCCCCCCCCACCAACAATAACCAGGCTAGCTCAGTCTGGAAGCAAATGAAAAGCTGTATTTACAAGCAGAGTCTAAAATCTACAATGAAATGCAATGAATATGTACAAATATACAAAATTCACAACATTCACAAATATATACAATCAACAGAAAAAGCACAATCGATCTCCCTTTGCTTCCCCCCAAGGGGACCCTCCCAAAGGGGCCTCCCTCTCCCAGGAGCTTCCCCCCCAGACCCCCCTGGACAGAGAAGCAGAGTTTAGTTAGAGCAGAAAGTTGTTAACTTAGCTGCCAAGGTCAGTACGTGTTATCTTCAGCCAGAAGAGAAGAAGAAACAGCAGCCAGACAGCCCAGCAACTGCCCCCACTGCCGAACGCAGAATGTGCAGAATGCCTACTTTGTTTTGGGTAATAGTTCTTAAACATTTCTATCTATCCAATGGAAGTGTTTAGAACAATCGTTATTTTGCTTTCTTACACCCAATAGTGACTTATTTACATTCTTTCACTTTCTCTGTTCTGAACTTTGCAAGGAAAAATTAAAAAGACAGTTTCAAACCATCACAGTCCACCCCTTCTAAAGAATTCCATTGGCTGCTACTATCATTTATCTAATCTAAAATAATACCTACAACAATAGGTGAATAAAGACCATAGTCCATTCCGGCTATCTCAGATGTAGATGATTCAAAAGAGTCAAATCACAGGAAAAAACAGCAAACAATTTGTTTCCTCGCAGATGGAGCAAAGAAAGGAACAGGGACTCTCAGGTGACTCAGGGCTCTCAGGGTTCGTGCACCGTAGATCTCATGGACTCTCCTCTTGGGCGCGATGCTGTATCTGCGCAACACTCTGAATTTAACCTCTTTCAGCCAAAGTTAGATTTCTTTGTGGAATACACTGAATTTCACCATTTTCTTGCATCACCCAATAGGTGTGACCAGGACCTTCAGCAGAAACCACCCCTCGGACAGGTTTGGCCTCTCCTGAAGGAGAAAATACCCAAACAGTTTTGCCCAACAGATTCTTTTCTCTGATAACAGGAACTCTATCACCTTCTTCCTTTCGCAACAAATCTGATTGGGCAGGTCCAGCTCGATTCACTGAACCTCTACTATTCACCAACCAGGTTGCTTGTGCTAAATGTTTCTCCCAGTTTTTCAATGATCCACCCCCCATGGCTTTGAGAGTGGTTTTCAGCAAACCGTTGTAGTGTTCGATCTTCCCTGCAGCTGGTGCATAGTAGGGAATGTGGAATATCCACTCGATGCCGTGCTCTTTGGCCCAGTTTTTTACAAGATTGTTCTTGAAATGAGTTCCATTGTCCGACTCAATCCTCTCTGGAGTTCCGTGTCTCCACAGGATTTGTCTCTCCAGGCCAAGAATGGTGTTACGTGCAGTTGCATGAGGAACTGGATAAGTTTCCAGCCATCCAGTGCTTGCCTCTACCATAGTCAGCACATACTGCTTACCAGATGGAGAACGAGGTAGAGTGATGTAGTCAATCTGCCAGGCTTCACCATACTTGTACTTGGACCATCGGTCACCGTACCACAAGGGCTTGATCCGCTTTGCCTGCTTAATAGCAGCACAAATGTCACAGTCATGGATGACTTGTGTGATAGCATCCATGGAAATGTCAATGGATCTGTCACGAGCCCATCGGTAGGTTGCATCTCTGCCTTGATGTCCTGATGAGTCATGGGCCCACCGAGCTAAGAACAGCTCACCTCGGTGTTTCCAGTCAAGATCAGGATCAGGATCAGAGTTTGTGTCCACCTGGGAAACTCTTGCAGCTAGATCTGCCTGATGGTTGTGTTGTTGTTCCTCAGTAGCTTTGCTCTTTGGAATGTGAGCATCGATGTGTCTCACTTTCACTGGGATTCTCTCAATGCGAGCAGCGATGTCTTGCCACAGATCTGCAGCCCAGATTGGCTTTCCTTTCCTCTGCCAGCCATTCTTCTTCCAGTCTTTCAGCCAACCCCACAAGGCATTGGCTACCATCCATGAGTCGGTATAGAGATAAAGCTTTGGCCATCTCTCACGTTCAGCTATGTTAAGAGCTAGCTGGACAGCTTTTACCTCTGCAAATTGACTGGATTCTCCTTCTCCATCTCTCGCTTCTGCAACTCTGCGCGTTGGGCTCCACACTGCAGATTTCCATCTCCGCTTGTTCCCAACAACACGACAGGAACCGTCTGTGAACAAAGCATATCTCTTTTCATCATCAGACAGATCACTGTAAGGAGGAGCTTCCTCAGCGCGAGTTACTCTTTCCTCTGGAGGTTTTGCACAGCTTGTGCCTTCTGGCCAGTTTGTGATCACCTCCACCAAACCAGGCCTTTCGAGATTTCCCATTCGAGCTCTCTGTGTTATCAGAGCCATCCACTTAGACCAGGTAGCATCTGTTGCATGATGTGGTGAAGAACCTTTGCCTTTGAACATCCAATTCAGAACTGGCAATCTAGGAGCTAGAAGAAGTTGTGACTCAGTTCCAATCACTTCAGAAGCAGCTTTCACTCCTTCATAAGCAGCTAAAATCTCTTTCTCTGTTGGAGTGTAGTTTGCCTCTGAGCCTCTGTAGCCACGACCCCAGAAACCAAGAGGACGTCCTCGTGTTTCCCCTGGAGCTCTTTGCCATAAGCACCAGGTTGGACCACTGTCACTCGCGGCCGTGTACAGAATGTTCTTAATGTCTGGACCAGTTCGGACAGGTCCCAGACCCATTGCTTGGACTACCTCTCGCTTGATCTGGTCAAAGGCTGCTTGTTGCTCAGGACCCCATTGGAAACTGTTTCTCTTTCGAGTCACATCATAGAGAGGTTTCACAATCTGACTGTATCCAGGAATGTGCAGTCTCCAAAATCCCACTATGCCTAAGAAACGCAGAGTTTCTTTCTTGTTGATGGGATTTGCCATGGTGGAGACTCTGTTTATCACATCCATTGGGATGTGACGGCGACCATCTTGCCACCGCACTCCCAGAAACTGGATTTCTCTGGCAGGTCCTTTCACCTTGTCTCGCTTGATAGCGAAACCAGCTTGCAAGAGAATGTCAATGATTTTGTTACCTTTCTCGAAGACTTCTTCAGCAGTCTCACCCCAGACGATGATGTCATCGATGAACTGAATGTGTTCTGGAGCTCCACCTTTCTCCAAAGCATCATGGATCACTGCATGGCAGATGGTTGAACTGTGAATCCACCCCTGGGGCAAACGATTGAATGTGTACTGAATGCCTCTCCAGGTGAAAGCAAACTGAGGCCTGCATTCCTCTGCTATGGGAATAGAGAAGAAAGCATTAGCAATGTCTATGGTAGCATACCATTTGGCCTGCTTGGATTCCAGCTCATATTGGAGTTCCATCATGTCTGGTACAGCTGCACTCATGGGTGGAGTTACTTCATTCAAGGCACGGAAATCAACTGTCAGACGCCACTCTCCATTCTGCTTTCTCACAGGCCAGATTGGACTGTTGAAAGGTGAATGAGTTTTGTTGATGACCTTCTGACTCTCCAACTGACGAATCAAGTTTTGAATGGGCACCAAAGAGTCACGGTTGGTTCTGTATTGTCTGTGATGCACAGTTTGAGAAGCAACCGGCAGCTTCACATCCTCTATCTCATGTTGTCCCACAACTGCAGATTCATCTGAAAGCTCAGGTCTGATAGACAACTTCAATTTTCCTCCATCAATTTCTACAGTTGCTATTCCAAAAGCCCATTTGTAACCCTTAGGGTCTTTAAAACGCCCTTCTCTCAGAAAGTCAATTCCCAAAATACAAGGTGCATTAGGTCCTGTTACAATAGTATGTTTCTTCCACTGCTTCCCAGTTAAACTTATATCAACCTCTATCTTAAACAACTCTTGAGATCCACCAGTGACTCCCTGAATAGTTATAGATTCTCCCCCTTGATAATTTGATGGTATTATGGTGCACTGAGCTCCTGTGTCAACCAAGGCCCTGTACTTCTGAAATTTTGAAGTGCCAGGCCACTGGATGTACACATCCCAATAGATTCTGTTATCTCCATTATCCCTTACCTCCCCCTGGCAGAAGGCAGGGCACCCCTAATGGTGGGGATTACCTCCACATGTACAGCTGGCACAACGTCCAGCACCAGAATTAGGATCACTGTTGGAGCTATCAGAGTTGTTCTGGGAAACTGAGGAAGCGACAGCTACCCTCCTGGTATTGCTACCTCGGGATCTGCCCCTCTGCAGCTCCCGTAACCTCTTGAAAAGATCAGAAGTTGGTTGACCATCCCATCTGTTCATGTTCTCACCAAACTGATCACGTAGAGTTATCCAGATACTGCCACGTGATTGCCTCTGCTGTCTGTTTTGGTTTGACCTATTCTGGAATGGCCTTCTTGGAGCACGTCTGTTCCTAACAGCTGAAACTTGTATCCATCTGGAGGAAGAGGAATCAGAATCATCCCCCTTCATCAAGTTGGATATGGAGGTTTTAAATTCCTCCTTCAGCTCTTTCATGCAATTCTCAATCTTTCCAGACAAAGTTTCAATGGCTGAAACCAAAGAAGTACGTGCAAGACTATCCTCCAATTGCCTCATTTGGTCAGTGAAATAGCCAACAGTGGGAGGCACTCCACCATAATTTCTTGCCACAATCCTGCTTGCCAGAATAGTAGCATAATTAGGAGGAGCAAGCTTAATGAGCTTTTTGGCAAGGCCTGTTCCAACAGGAATTTCATCAGGATTCAGAGTCTTATGATCTCCATACATTACTTCTCTCACAGCAAACTCTCTCAGACGCTTGATTCCCTCAGCTATTGTGGTCCAAGGCTTAGGGTTCCATGGTAAATCATCTCTGCTGGGGTACCTCAGCGAGACTGCCAGTAGGAGGCGTGCCCACAGAGAAACTTTACCAATGCACTTGCCTAGGTGCCTGTCTATGCCTGTATCCTTTGAGAGCATCCCCAACTGAGAGGCCGACTTGTCGCCTACCACCAATGCTGGGGCTCCCATATCAAAACACCTGGCTAGCCAAGACAGGACTGGCTCATTATCTCCTCTGATGTAATCCTTCCTCACATGTCTAATTTCCTGTCTGGGTGCATTAGCTGACTGTATGTCATCCTCATCATCATCATCATCATCATCATCCTGAGGTCGCTGTCCCCATAATCCTATTTTAATCCTCCGTTGAATTTCTTTGAGTTCAGAGGCTCTGCCAGCAGTTGCTAATCTACCAGGGTCTACATCCTGACCTACATCTCCATCATCCATGTGGGGTCTCAAGAGGTCTACCAGAGTTTTAAGGCTAACCCTCTCTTCCTCATCAGAAGGATCTTTCTTAACGGAGGGATCCTGAGTAGAAGGACCCTCATCTCCATCTGCACCATCTCCTGCAGCATCTGCATCTCCTTTACGCTTTCTGGTTACAGTGGCCACCAAATTTACTGGCTTGGTTTTCACATTCACAGCAGAGTTGGAAGAGCAAGTAGCCTTATGTCTTTCTTGACACAGTGCTATCAGTAGCCATATGATTATTCCAAGAAGCAACAAATTTAAGATTAAGGCTAGTACAAGATATCTAGGGTACCACTGGTTCCAAAGACCCTCTGTAGTTGTAAGAGGAGTAACAAACTCATATGTGTCTGCTAGCAGATCCATAGTTGAGTTACCATAGCTTCTTAGCCCAATAAGACCATAACAGAATTCACCAACATTCAGTAACTTGTTCTTAACCCAAAGAAACGACTTATATGCCACATATCTCACAATCTTGTCTATCATGCAGGAAACAGCCCATCTGTAGACAATCACACTGATAACAGAGGAAATAAAATTACTCAAAATCCAAAACAGCTTCATTTTGCTTCCTAATCTGAGCAGAAATAAATCACAAGCAATCGAGCCCCACGTTGGGCGCCAAAAATAAAAAGTGTGTCGGTGTGAGCAGAAATTCCCCCCCCACCAACAATAACCAGGCTAGCTCAGTCTGGAAGCAAATGAAGGCTGTATTTACAAGCAGAGTCTAAAATCTACAATGAAATGCAATGAATATGTACAAATATACAAAATTCACAACATTCACAAATATATACAATCAACAGAAAAAGCACAATCGATCTCCCTTTGCTTCCCCCCAAGGGGACCCTCCCAAAGGGGCCTCCCTCTCCCAGGAGCTTCCCCCCCCAGACCCCCCTGGACAGAGAAGCAGAGTTTAGTTAGAGCAGAAAGTTGTTAACTTAGCTGCCAAGGTCAGTACGTGTTATCTTCAGCCAGAAGAGAAGAAGAAACAGCAGCCAGACAGCCCAGCAACTGCCCCCACTGCCGAACGCAGAATGTGCAGAGTGCCTACTTTGTTTTGGGTAATAGTTCTTAAACATTTCTATCTATCCAATGGAAGTGTTTAGAACAATCGTTATTTTGCTTTCTTACACCCAATAGTGACTTATTTACATTCTTTCACTTTCTCTGTTTTGAACTTTGCAAGGAAAAATTAAAAAGACAGTTTCAAACCATCACAGAGATCTTCTGCATAAACTACTGCTGAGGTTCCTCAGAGGATGTCTGCATGGCCACAGCTGTGTGACAGACCTCCAAAGAGGTCCAACCAGGAAGCAGCATTGAGCAACAGGTTCATTAACTCAAATGAGAAGAGAGGGTCATTAATGGGAAGAAACCAAAATCCTTGGCCACAAGTCAAACACAATGGGCAAAGGCAGAGCTGAAGAGGACAGGATGAGGATTTGTCTCCAAACTAGGTTTAGGTTTCTCCAGGTGCTTAAACCCACGTCATAGTCAATGGAGATTTAGCAAGTACAGGCTGGGGAGTGACTCAGCAGACAACTGCATTCAAAAGCTAACAGCTCCCTGCACCCTCTTAACTGGGCTGCCCCATCTCCACTAACTCCAGTGCAGCTTTAGGGGTCTATGGCATAGAGACAATTACATTAAGACATCCAAAGATTAAACCAACCCAAAGCACCATGCATCATTTCACCACATAGCTTGCCTACACTTTTCATAAGAGTATCTCACACCCCTCAGCGTATTTTTCCTTCAGTAGGCTGCAAAACTGCTTCAAAAAGGAGATGGTCATTATCAACCTTGTTGGATGGTGATGAGCAAAGATAAATGCAATGGCCTTGCCAAGGTCACCAAGTCAGAAGAGCAGAAGAAGAAGGGGAACCTGGGTCTGAAGAAGCCTTGAGACATGGGGACACTGTTTCATCTGCTCTCTCTGTGTAGCTGCAGTCTGACCCTGTGTAACTGCAGTCTGACCCTGTGTAGCTGCAGTGTGACCCTCCCTACCTGCCCTTTGCTGCCATAACATAAACATTATGAGAGCTCACAATCATGCTAATGATAAACATGTGCACAAGAAAGCTCAGAGTGTCAAAGCCAGAACACGAGCATTGTGAAAATCATCATGGAGCACATCACTTCACCTGTTTAATCAGCTGTCTGCAAAATAAAAGGCATGAAAATGTTAAAATGAATAGAGTTTTTTAATAAAGTAAACCAAACCCAGCCTCCCTGTCTCATCAGTGCCAAAACAGCCCTGTCTCTGTCAGATGTGCTGGAGGAATAAAGCTGCTTTGTGACTTCACCTGCTCCAAGGACTGTGTCAGTGCTCTGTGCAGGGAGACTGCTCACTCAACATCAATCAGGGAAACAGAGATGGCCTTGACAGTGATGTGACTCAGTAGATGCTGAAGTCTGTCCCACTTTGGGATGGGGCAAGACACTTGGGACAGAGGAGCTGCTGTCTCACAGCCCTGTCTGAATCCTGGCCAAGTTGTGCTTAGAGATAGAGCAATGAGACCTAAAGGCTTGCAGGGATCAAGCACTGTTCACTGAAGCAGTGGGAAGAGGCTGGCCTGCCACCTGTACCAAAGACACTCTGAGTGCCACCCCAGGCACTAGTGCATGTTGTCACTAGCACATGGGACCTGTAAATCTGACCTCTCCTTTGCCAGCTCCTTCTAAGAAAATGAAGTTTTTATGCTTCTCTTTCCTATAGGCTTTACATTTAAACCATTGATGGTAGCAATTTACTCTGTCTCTGCTTCACCACGCTTAAGTCCTCCTTTGCAGTCACAGCTTCATGTCTCAGACAAAAAACCTTGCACTGCAGCACAGCTGCATTCAGGAGGCCCGAGGAGACACTCCAGCCTGAGACAAGCTGTCCCTGCCCTCTCCCCAAGAGGGGCAATATTCTGGCAATGCTCTGCCACCTTTGTGCTGGTTCTCACAACAGGGAGGGAATTCCTGGTTACAAAGTACATGCTGGAAAACAGCAGTATGGCACCATAATGAACTAATGTGTCGATACAGGAGCTCTTTTATCACACCTGATTAGGGGTTTAGTGTTCCCAGAGTTTAAACATTAATATTTGCCTATTTAAGCAATGAGCCCTACTGCAGCCTGCCCACAGAGGTAGTCACCATGGCCGAGTTTGGAGAATTCATGAAAATTCTGGGGGAGTTTGGGCCATATCAGAAACTGGTGATATTGTTCATCTCCCTCCCACTGCTGCTTAATCCTTTCCAAATGGTTGGCCAACAGTTCATGGTGCTGGATGTGCCACACCACTGTGACACCAGCTGGATCCGTGCTGTCGGCCCCAACTTGACGGAGGAAGAGCAGCTGAACCTCAGCCTGCCCCGAGGTGCGGATGGGGCATACGAGCAGTGCCGCAGGTACTCACCGGTGGACTGGGACCTGGACTCCATCAGGACCTATGGGCTGAATGCCACAGAGGAGTGCCGCAGTGGCTGGGTGTACCCTGCAGGACAGCCACCGTCCCTGCTCACCGAGGTCTGTAACCACCTTTGGATGTGCTGGGGACGGGGAAGGAAGGGATGGGCGTGTCCTGGCCTGCAGTTTGGGAAGCCAGAGCCAGCTGAGGTGCAGTCAGCTCCAGCACTTTTTATAAGTACCTTTCTCTGAGCTGAAGCTGGAAGAAACTCTGTTTTGTAAGGACTCTTTGGGGTCCCTGAAGCCATTTCACAGGTGGCTTATGCAGAGGCTCCTCAGCAGCTGCTGCATCCCTTCCATCTCCTACTTCACTGCTCCTTTCCCAGAGAAAATATTGCTTCCTGCCCTTCTCCTTCTACCCTGTCCTACCTTTGCAGCCAAAGAAACAAGCTGCAAGGATTCTCATCCCAAGGTCCCACATGAAGTAAATCTTGCCAACTAAGAGGCTCCCTCAGGGATGCCTGGGCTGGAGGGGACCACTGTACCTTCCAGAACTTGGGAGATGTGCACCATGATGAGAAGCAACTCATATGTAGATCTCAACACTGACTTGTGTCCTACATGTACACCATGGAGGCTCATGTCCTTGTGAGTGGGTTCTCTGCTACCAGGGGTTGGAGTGAAAGCTCAGGCACCCAACTCCTGGGTCAGCCATGGACCAGAAGGGCTGTCCTCTCACAGCTGGAGTCTGTCAAGAACAAAAGCAGCTGTGTTTCCTCCCTCCAGTTTGACCTGGTGTGTGATAGGAAGGACCTGAAGGACATCTCCCAGTCTATCTACATGGTGGGGCTTGTCCTAGGAGCAATGATCTTTGGGCCACTAAGTGACAGGTGAGGAAACACAGCCACCTTCCCAGGGTTATTGCCCAGCACCCAGAGACAGCCCAGCTGAGAGTTCAGGATGTCCATGCACAGAGCACAAAATGCCCCATCCACAGCACCTGATCCCTCTGACTGGGTAAGGGCGTCTGGGGCTACCTGACATGTATGTAAATGTCTGAGGGTTGAAAAGAAAGGGAGGAAGATACAGCATTTTGGGGGGGGTGAGGGTGGGGTGGGGTGGGGTGGTCCTTCAGGAATCACAGGTCTAGCCCCAGCTGCTATCTCAGCTACCCAACGATGTCTCCAGAAACCCCAGAGTCACAGCAGCATCTCCTTTTGCCAACACTAGCATCAGGATGGGCCAAAAGTGGAGATGATGCTTTTCCTGACAAATAGAACTTTGCTCACATGGGTGTTAAATCTCCTCTGCTGTGAATGCTCCTCAAATAACATCCTACTCCACGTGGGCACTTCCCCATCTCTGTGACACCCTCTGTGTGTTACCTCTTCCTCTGCAGGATCGGCCGCCGGCCAGTCTTTTTGATCTCCATCTCCCTCCAGGGCTTCTTTGGCCTAGGAACTGCCTTTGCACCCCATCTCTATGTGTACATGGCCTTCAGGTGTGTCGTTGGCATAGCAGTGTCAGGAACTCTGATTACTTCCCTGGCCTTAGGTGAGTAGCATGACCTTGCTATGAGGCAAGGTACAAGATACAGTACCACAAGATCACAGAATTACAGAACATATCTGGTTGGAAGAGACCTCAAAGATCATCCAGTCCAACCTTTGACCCAGTACTGAAGGGTCAACACTAAACCATGTCCCTAAGTGCCAGGTCCACACACTGCTTGAACATCCCCAGGAATGGTGACTCCACCACTGCACTGGGCAGATCATTCCAGTGTTTGAGAACCCTTCCAGTGAAGAAATATTTCCTAACATCCAGGCTAAACCTCTCCTGGCACAGCTTGTAACCATTTCCTCTAGCCCTGTCACTTGTCATGAAGGAGAAGAGGCTGCCCCTCCTCACTCCAACCTCCCTTCAGGTAGTTATAGAGAACAGTAAGGTCTCCCCTCAGCCTCCTCATCTTGCATAAGAAAAAACAGTCCTGAATGCATTGCAAAGGCAGACCCTGAACCTTTGTTCTCCTTCTCAGCTACAGAATGGGTTGGTGCCTCCTCCCGGCCCAAGGCAGTGCTTATCACTCACTGCTGTTTCACCTTGGGACAGATGCTTTTGGCTGGCTTGACTTATGGAGTTCGCAACTGGAGGCTGCTGGAGATTGCAGGAAATGCTCCAATGTTTATTCTGTTTTTCTACATCTGGTAAGAAGGAGCAGGACAGAGATTCTTGAAGACATGGCAGAAGTGGGTGGAAAGGGCTGGCAGTGAGCAGGCAGCAGTGCAGGAGCAGGCTGCATCTTTCCCATTAGAGTGCTGATGCCAGAGGCACTTCTGCAGAGATCATCACATCTCCTGGGGGACCTCTGAGAGCAGCCAGTGACTTCCTTCAGTTTCTCAAATATGGCCTTTAGGGCCTAATTGCAGGCCTAGAAAACCTGACCTGAGGAGGTACATGGACTCATCCATCATACATGATGCCCATTGCCTGCTGGGTGTGATCACAAGGAGATGAGCTGTGGGGAAACTCAGCAGCTCACAGCAGCATCTCCTGATTTCATCTCCTTGGCAGTATGCTACCAGAATCAGCTCGGTGGCTGGTAACAAAAGGCAGAATAGAAGAAGCCAAGAAGGTCCTTCAGAAAGCAGCATCCTTCAACAAGTGCACCATCCCTCCAGAGCTCCTTGAGCAGGTACCTCTAATGCATGGGGAACTGCTTCTTGCCTTCAGAGACTTCCCTCTCTGCTTGGCTTTGTAGCAGTAGCTCAGCCTGCACCATTCTGGAGTCCACTTCCACTTTGGCATATGGAAAGGACTCAAATGCTTCACTGGTTTTTTCTTCTTCTGTGAGGATTGCAGGAGTATTGAGAATGAGCACAAGGTCTCTGCTTAGTCTGTGGTTTGCCATGTATAAATGCCCAGAGGACATGCCACCTCAAAGACCCCACACTGGGAAAATGTTCATCCTAAGAAACCTCTTGGTCACCAAACTGCACTGGGCACCCAGAGCACCTGCACAGGAGACCAGACCCACTGGGCTGCCTCCCTCCTAGAACAGTTTGGGGTCACAAATCTCTTCCACTGAGGCTTTTCTTTAACTGCATATGAAAAGGGAGCTAGCCATGAGTTTCCTTTGATTGGTTTGACTTTGTCTTTCTGTCTTCTAAAGTTGAAACTTGTGAAGCAGACCAAGTCTGGAAGCATTCTGGATCTCCTTTGGAAGAAGCACCTCCGGAAGGTGACTTTAATCATGTTGTTCACCTGGTAAGCCATCCCCTAGTCCACTCATTTCAAACTTCTAGGTGAAGAAAGAAGAGATTGAAGGCTGTAAAGTAATTTTGTTTGATTTTGAGAGTCATGTTTATACCTACATGTTCATCTCCTATCTTTTGTGTCTGCATAATGGACCACAACTCCTCTGGGCATGGGAAGAAGCTGATTATTTGAGATCACACTGCATTTCACAGGGATGTTACAGGTGGTGATCAGAAGCTCCACAGGGATTCTGGAGGATAAACCCTGGAAACCCCATCTGGTTCCATGTCCTGTTCAACTTGAATTTCAGGTTTGCAAACAGTCTTGTCTACTATGGGTTGAGCCTGAATGTGACAAGTTTTGGTCTGAACATCTACCTGACACAGCTTGCCTTTGGGGCAGTGGAGTTGCCAGCTCGACTGTTCTGCATTTTCCTGCTTGAACGGTTTGGGAGGAAGAAAACCCAGGCTGTGCTCCTGCTGCTGTCAGGCTTGATGTGTCTCATCATCACTGGCATCCCTGAAGGTGAATAACCTCTTTGCAAGCCAAGAGCAGAGCCAAGGCCCAGGCCCAGCCAGCTCTATGCTGATTCAGATCCACCCTCCCAGCCCCACTGGCTGTAGAGCAGGACTTGTTCCAGGGTCTGAGCTGCCTTGAAGGCCACAGCTTCCTATCTGCATGACTTTCATCTTCATCAGAGCTGTGCCTCATCCTTCCAAGCTCCTTGCCCTTGGCAGACATTGTCCATTACAGATGCTGCTAACTGGGGAAATGTCCAGGGCCTCAGAAGAAACCTGGGTTCTCTTTAACAATTGTCCAGAGGGTGCTGTGCAGGAGAGGGTGTGTTAAGGACAATTCCCAGTGGCTTTGGTGGTAGATTTTCTTGCTAAGTCCATTAGAATGGTTTGTCCCAAGAAACACCAGTGCAGAAACTTTCACTCCCAACTAAACCTTCTCCACAGAGATCACATCAGCAGTGTCTCCTCCTTCCCTCAGACCAGTCTGTGGTGATCACTGTCCTGGCCATCATTGGCAAGTTTGCAGCTACAGCCTCCTTCTCTACTTCTCACATCTATGCTGCAGAGCTCCTCCCTACAATCATCAGGTGAGGTCCCTCATGCATGAGGCTTGTTTCCACCTTGGTTGCTGGTACAGGTAGGACAAGACCTTACTTATCCCCATGGTCACATATAGTCCCGCAGGGGCCCAGGGGATGCTGAGCACTGCTCTCACCTCCTGTGTCCCCTCACTTTTGCAGACAGACTGGTGTGGGGCTGTACTTGATGTCTGCACGGGTTGCAGGGGTCTTGGCCCCCCTGATTCACCCCCTGGCTGAGTTCCACCGGGCCATCCCCATGGCCATCTTTGGGAGTCCCCCTGTGCTTGTGGGGCTGCTCTGCTTCCTGCTGCCTGAGACCCGAGGCAATGACTTGGTAGATGACATGAGGTCAGCCAATCCACAGCTGAGGTGGGTATCTGGATCTCTGAAGGAAAAATAAATGAAATTCAAAGGTGTAAATTTGATGTAAAGAGAAACATGTCAAAAAGCAGGATGGAAACAATGGCATCTCTTACTTTTTCCTCCTTGTCTTCAGCAGCAAGATTCTGGAAGATTTGTCCAAGAAAGACATCACAGAGGATGGAGAAGACTTGGAGAAGGACATATACAGAAGCTTAGAAAGCAAGTAATGAATGGACCACCATATACTAAAGGTCTAGTCTGATCCATTTGTTGTTAAAGCAAACCAATGAGGCATTGCTGTTGGGAAACTGGTCCTTCAGATGATCAACTAAGTAGTCATGGTCAGAGGCAGAGGAGACCTGGGTCACTCTGCATTTGCAAGAGACGATGCACTTCAAACTGGTCCTGAAACCCAGTCTGGAAGGCCTGGCTGTGCCACTCCTCCCCAAGTCTTTCCTGCTCCCTTGCAAACTGGTACCCGTGGAACCCTCCCTGTCGTGTTTCACAGCAATAAAGAATCCCCAGGAGAGTGGCAGCCCTGGGCAAGCCAGGGCCACGCTGTGGCCCTCCTGCACTAAGGGCTTGGGCCAGCAGCCTCCTCATCAGTCCAAGCCTCCATGTTTGGTCAGGATGTCACTGAATCCCTGTCACACACCTGTGTAGCTTTTCTTTGGATGTTCTGTTGAGTTTGAGTTTCTGCATCCAGCATAGAAATGATACTCTGAGTTTGCTAAGAGACACTTGTAATGCAATATGTGAATAATAAATGGTGGTGATTTGGGTTTGTTTTTCCTACTGTTTCACATTTGGCCTTTAACTGCTGTTGGC
The DNA here is from genome assembly GCF_027791375.1 of Indicator indicator. Lineage (NCBI taxonomy): Eukaryota > Metazoa > Chordata > Aves > Piciformes > Indicatoridae > Indicator > Indicator indicator. The sequence goes on from NC_072029.1 coordinate 18,079,137, forward strand.
TCAGGAGTATTTTCCACACAGAAATTGTAAGTCTGGTTGAAAAAGAAGGCTGGTGACAGTATGGGGACAGGAGGAAGGAGACAATGATGCAGCATAGTTCACTGATGTAACTGATATTGAGGATGCACTGATTGACTCAATGACCCCTGTGAGACTCCTCTGGCAACAGGAGCTGTGCCTTCAAATAGCTTCTCAAATTGGGGAACAGGACTAGACCAGGATGTGCTGCCCATCCACACATTAGATAGATCTATGCCTGCCTAACCAGCTTCCCATTGTCTCTCATCCTATCAGCTGTCCACCTCTAAGAGCACTCCAGCCCTGCCTTCTCTGTAATGTTCCATACAATCGATATAGACAGCAGATAGCTTTCTTCTTGTAAGACCTAGCTAACCCAGCTCTCAGCCTCTCCTCAGGTGACACATAGAATCAGAGAATCATAGAATCAGTCAGGGCTGGAAGGGACCACAAGGATAAGCCAGTTCCAACCCCCCTGCCATGGACAGGGACACCTCACACTACATCAGGCTGCCCAGAGCCTCATCCAGCCTGGCCTTAAACACCTCCAGGGATGGGGCCTCAACCACCTCCCTGGACAACCCATTCCAAGGTCTCACCACTCTCATGGGGAAGTACTTCTTCCTCACATCCAGCCTGAATCTCCCCACTTCCAGCTTCATTCCATTCCCCCTAGTCCTGTCACTCCCTGATAGCCTAAAAAGTCCCTCCCCAGCTTTCTTGTAGCCCCTTCAGATCCTGGAAGGCCACAAGAAGGTCACCTCGAAGCCTTCTCTTCTCCAGACTGAACAGCTCCAACTCTCTCAGTCTGTCCTCACAGGAGAGCAGCTCCAGCCCTCTGATCATCCTGGTGGCCCTTCTCTGGACACCTTCCAGCATGTCCATATCCCTCTTGTAATAGAGGCTCCAGAACTGGATGCAGTACTCCAGGTGGGGTCTCAGCAGAGCTGAGCAGAGGGGGAGAATCCCCTCCCTTGCCCTGCTGGCCACACTTCTCCTGATGCAGCCCAGGCTCTGGTTGGCTTTCTGGGCTGCAAGTGCACATTGACAGCTCATGTTGAGCTTCTCATCCCCCAGCACCCCCAAGTCCCTCTCCTCAGGGCTGCTCTCCAGCCAGTCCCTGCCCAGCCTGGATTTGTGCTTGGGATTGCCTCCACCCAGATGCAGGACCCTGCACTTGGTCTTGTTGAACCTCCTGAGGTTGGCTTGTGCCCACCTCTGCAGCCTGTCCAGGTCCCTCTGGATGGATCCCTTCCCTCCAGCCTGTCTGCTGCACCACACAGCTTGGTGCCATCAGCAAACCTGCTGAGGGTGCACTCAATGCCTCTGTCCATGGCACCAGCAAAGATGTTGAACAAGCCTGGTCCCAGCACTGAGCCCTGAGGGACTCCACTTGTCCCTGGCCTGCACTGGGACATGGAGCCATTGACAGCCACTCTTTGGGTGCAGCCATCAAGCCAGTTCTTTATCCATCTCATGGTCCACCCATCAAACCCATGTGTCACCAGCTTGGAGACCAGGATGTGGTGTGGGACAGTGTGGAAGGCTTTGCTCAGGTCCAGGTCAATGCCATCAGTTGCTCTCCCCTCATCTATTAATGTTGTCACCTGGTCATAGAAGGCCACCAGGTTTGTCAGGCAGGATTTGCCCTTGGTGAAGCCATGCTGACTGTACCCAATCACCTCTTCACTATTCCTCTGTCTCAGTAGTGCCTCCAGGAGGATCTGCTCCATGATCTTACCAGGCACAGAGGTGAGACTGCCTGGCCTGTAGTTCCCTGGTTCTTCCTTCTTCCCGTTTTTGAAAATGGGAGTAATGTTTGCCCTTTTCCAGTCAGTGGGGACTTCCCCAGCCTGCCAGGACTTTTGGAATATAATAGAGAGAGGTTTAGCAACCTCCTCTGCCAGTTCTCTCAGTACCTGTGGGTGTATCCCCTCGGGTCCCATGGACTTGAGCACTTTCAGGTTCTTCAGGTGATCACCAACCTGATCTTCACTTATGATGGGCAGTTCTTCCTTCTGGTTCTTGCCATTCGCTTCCATGACTATTCCAGGAGTGTGGCTGGAGGCCCTTGCAGTGAAGACTGAGGTAAAGAAGTCCTTGAGAACATCAGCCTTTTCCAGGTCCCTTGTGACCATTTCACTGTTTCCTTTCTGAGGGGCCCACACCTTCCCTAGGCTTCTTTTTACCATTCATATACCTGTAGAAATTCTTGGTGTTCCCTTTGCCCTCCCTGGCTAGATTCAATTCAAGCTGTGCTTTGGCTTTCCTAAGCAGGTCTCTTGCTGCTCGGGCAGCTTCCTTACCTGCCCCCATTCCAGCTGTCCTTTCCTCCACTCCACATGTTCTAGGCCTCACCTTGGTCTCATTTCCTTACAGTATGCCAATAGATTTCCTGCACTGAGGAGCCCAGAATTAGACAAAGTACTCCACATCTGGTCCTACAAGTGCCAAAAGCAGAGGAATACTCCCTTCTTCTGACGAGCTGGCTGGGCTTTTTCTAATGCAGCCTTGGATGTAGCTGGCTCCTCTGTCACATGGCTGCCTTGGTTTCACCTTGACAGTCACTGAGACACCACAGTCCTCTCCTGCAGGGCTGGTTGCCATCCTCTTGGCCCCACAGCTCTACAGACATCTTCTCCCAGCAGGCACTTGTGGTACCACAGCAGCCCTCTGCAGTTTTACCCACATGGTCCACGCTGTGCATCCAGAGGGAGCTGAAGTGCTGGTGTGAAGCCTGGCCTGTGAGTGAGACAGGGATTGCACATAACCTGGGCTACAGCTCCCACAGGGATTGCAAGGGAATGTTTCATTTTTTCACATCTTGCTTTTTGAAAGAAAAATCAAACATAGCCTCAGAAACACGACACTCATTTGAAAGGTTTCATTCTTCAGGCCCCCTCCGTTTCCCAACACTTGCCACTGCAAAACAATTTTGCTGAAAACCTATCCATCAGTGCTGCTGTTAATCCTCCCCTCCCACACAGCCACTAACAGCTCTGCCAATGTCTCTTTTCCAGCTTGCAAAACTATGCTGCCCTCCGTGGAGGCTTTTACTGCCAAGTCCACTACAAGCAGATGGCTGCAACTAAAAGCAGAAGTGAGATGGAAAGGCTGCAGCACCAGCTAGCAGAACATCAGGTTCAGCACATGGCAATGGGAGGCAGAGGCCCACAGCCCCAGGACTGGTATAAGAGGGCCAAAAAGGAGACTGCAGCAAGACAGAAACCCACAGCCTTCAATGCACGCTGCAGCTGGTGGCTGGCTGAGCCCAGGCATGACCTGAGCAGCAGGTCTGTCCTCTTGGGTAATCAGCTCACAACAGGCTGGGACAGAGTTCATTTTCCTCACAGTACCTGGCATGGGCTGTGCTTGGGTTTGTGCTGGAAACAGTGCTGGCAAGAGAGATATGTTTTAGTTACTGCTGAGCAATGCTCACACAGTGTCAAGGCCTTTTCTGCTCCACCCCACCCCACCCTGAGTAAGCTGGGGGTGCACAAGTCGTTGGGAGGAGACCCAGCTGAGACAGCTGGCCCCAAGTGACCAAAGGAGTATTCCATACCATATGACATCATGCTCTGCAGTGAAAACTGGGGAGAGAAGGGGGAAGAAGTGGACATTCAAAGTGATGGTGTTTGCCTTCCCAAATAACCCTCACACATGATGGAGCTCTGCTTTCCTTGGAATACCTGTCTGTCAATGGGAAGTGGTGAATCAATTCCCTGTTTGCTTTGTCTGCACATGTGGCTTTTTGCTTTCCCTGTTAACCTGTCTTCAGCTCAAACCAGGAGTTTTCTTTTACCCTTCCAACTTTCTCCCTTACCCCACCAGTGACGAGCAGGGCAGTCACTGGAGCTTAGTTTCCATCTGGGGTTAAAGCAGAACAGTCATCTTTGGCATCCAAGGTGGAGCTGAAAGTGTTTGAGATAACAAGAGATTTGACTGGAATGTTGTGGGTCAAATTTATTGCTGTTTCGCTCGTTAATTGACAGGCTCACGTGCCTGCCACGAGGCTGTTGCCTTACTGTGTAGGAAACTCTAATGCTCCTTAGTGGTCATTTTTTGCTTATGTTCCTTCCAGAACTGCTATGCTGCTGCTCATCTCACCCTCACCCTACTGCCCCTGGAACATTTTGATAACAGCAACAGCAATGTGCCTAGGCTGGCAGATGGCCAGGACACCGCAGCTGTTCTTGTGCTGATGTACTGAGCAGACTGGAACTCCAGTGTGACCTTGAGTCCAAGGAACTGTGACCTCTGCAAGAGTCCACATGGGAGCAGGACACTTCACAGCGGCTGTGGATGAGTCCATGCCAGAGTGAGTGTATCTCAAAGAGTCTGTGGCCATGGTTATGTGCAAATAACCTGCAGACATGGCACTTTGGGGAATGGTTTAGTGGGTACAGTGGGGTTGGGTTGATGATTGGACTTGATGATCCTAGAAGTCTTTTCCAGCCTTAATGACTCAATATTTGTATGATTCTATGTCTGTGCCACAGCAGGTATACCCAGGAGTAAGTCCACATTGGAGAAGGTACATCTTGAAGCATCTCTGGATGTAGATAAAGCCATGCTGAAGGAGATGTGCATTGAAGCATCAGTGGCTGTGAATGAGGTCATGCTGGAGCACCTCAAAGTGTGTGGCCATGGATAAGGCCACAACAGAGCAGGTACACCCCTGGAGGGACATCAGATGTGGGTAAGGCCCTACTGCAGCAGATACCTCTCTGAAGGCAGTGTCCCAAGGAGAAGGCCACACTGGAACAGATGAACCTCAGAGTGACTGTGGCTGTGGGTAAGGCTATGCCACAGCAGGTACAGCCTGGAGAGACTGTGGCTAGTAGATAAAGGTCCACTTGGAGCAAGTATATCCCTAAGGGACTTAAGTTTGTGGATAAGTCCAAGCCAGAGAGGAGCAAGAGAAGGAGGTCATTGGAGTGTTGAACCCTGGTCTGGTCCAAAGGGACACCTGCAAACATTGTAACCCTTGATTTGACCTGCACATTATGGGGATTCCTTCAGCATAAACACTTCAACCAGTGGAGGACAGGCCTTACAAGAAGCAGTGCAAGCACAACATTGACCTGACCTGAGCTGTCCTCACAACACATCACCTCTCCTGTCCTGGGTGGCCACCATAACCGATGGAGCCCAAAGTCATGGACTAAAAGATCTCAGTGGACATTTAGCAGACATTTTGCACATGTGCTCTGTAGACTAGGGGAATGACATCTGTGCATGATACTGAGGGATGGGAAAGGGCTGGAGGGCAAGGAGACCTTTCCCAGAGATGGCTGAACATCTGCCATTGTCTGCTAACAGGAAGTGGTGAATGAATTCCTTGGTTTGCTTTGCTTGCACATGCAGTTTTTGCTTTACCTATTGAAATGCATCTCAGCCCAGGAATTTTCTTGGTTTTACTCTCCCAATTATCATCCCCATCCCATCAAGGAAGAGAGAGAGAATTGCTGTGTGGTGTTTAGCTGCCAGCTGGGGTTAAGTCATGACACAACCCAAAATAGAGGTCTCCAACCACAGCCACTCCTGATGGTCAGAGCTGCGTAAGAGAAAAGCCAAGCCCATGAGTTTGTGACTTGCCCACACCAGCCTTCTGCCCCAGGCAATGGTTTTGCTTTCTGAACTACTCTCTTGGGTGATACCTTTCCCTGCCTCTAGTCCTTGACATTTGTCTACAAACTTGCAGGCTTTCCAGCCATCCATCCCGAGTCTTCCCTGAGACTCAGTGATTTCTCCTGCTCTCCAAAAGAGGCTTTTCCATTTTCAAGAGCTTTTGCAAGCATTAGTAATCCACCTGGGCAAAAGAGACAGAGAACAAGCACAGAAACTCTAGCAGTGAGGCTCCAGGAAACAAATATTTGCAGAGCTGACCCAAATTTTATGCCTGAGAGATCTCTACCATGCAGGTTTAAACTACTCAGCCCTGAATGATGAAGACAGTCATACAGACTGTGTCATACAGACAGTGTCTTTCTATGAGAAATGTCATCTTAGGCTGACCAACTACCTTCCCATCCTTTGATGTAACACAGATATCATCCCCCCTAGTCTAAAGGCCATCCCTGCAAAACATCTACAAAATGCCCACAAGGGCCTGAAGCTTTCCTAGGGCATCAGAAGAGACTGTCCAGTGACATTATAAAGAATAGCCTCAAGAAGTCACATCTGCATTAACACTTGAGACTGAAATCCTATCTAGGTTGCCTTCAAGTTGTTTTTATAGTCAAAATCTGACTTCGTTGCCACAGGAGATGCTGACAGCTGAGCAATAGGAGGCAAGACCATGAACCACACACAGCAGGGTAAGCTTGAAGAGTTCAGTTTGCTGCATGGTGATGAAAAAGTCACAGCTTCATGTCTCAGACAAAAAACCTTGCACTGCAGCACAGCTGCATTCAGGAGGCCCGAGGAGACACTCCAGCCTGAGACAAGCTGTCCCTGCCCTCTCCCCAAGAGGGGCAATATTCTGGCAATGCTCTGCCACCTTTGTGCTGGTTCTCACAACAGGGAGGGAATTTCTGGTTACAAAGTACATGCTGGAAAACAGCAGTATGGCACCATAATGAACTAATGTGCAGATAGAAGTGCTCCTTTTATCACACCTGATTAGGGGTTTAGTGTTCCCAGAGTTTAAACATTAATATTTGCCTATTTAAGCAATGAGCCCTACTGCAGCCTGCCCACAGAGGTAGTCACCATGGCCGAGTTTGGAGAATTCATGAAAATTCTGGGGGAGTTTGGGCCATATCAGAAACTGGTGATATTGTTCATCTCCCTCCCACTGCTGCTTAATCCTTTCCAAATGGTTGGCCAACAGTTCATGGTGCTGGATGTGCCACACCACTGTGACACCAGCTGGATCCGTGCTGTCGGCCCCAACTTGACGGAGGAAGAGCAGCTGAACCTCAGCCTGCCCCGAGGTGCGGATGGGGCATACGAGCAGTGCCGCAGGTACTCACCGGTGGACTGGGACCTGGACTCCATCAGGACCTATGGGCTGAATGCCACAGAGGAGTGCCGCAGTGGCTGGGTGTACCCTGCAGGACAGCCACCGTCCCTGCTCACCGAGGTCTGTAACCACCTTTGGATGTGCTGGGGACGGGGAAGGAAGGGATGGGCGTGTCCTGGCCTGCAGTTTGGGAAGCCAGAGCCAGCTGAGGCTGAGATTAACAGCAGGCACTGTGGGACCTTGACTCCATCACACAGATTGCAGCTGTAATTCTTGGGAGGTTGTTTCAGGCAGATTGTTATGTAGGTGTCCTGAGGGGCAACAGGCAAATACGGTGTGTGTGTGTGTGAGTCCAGCGCAGGCTCTGCCCACCAACCCTCCCCATTCCAGTATCCAGGGGGTGTATCATGCAATATATTGCCTGGAGGGACCTTTTGGCTCTCCCTGATGGTCTCCCTTGTTTCTCAGCCTGCATCTCCTCACATGATCTTCTCAGTGAAAGATGTTTACCTTTCAAGGGCTTGTCATTGATATTTCTGAGGCCTTCAGAGATCTTCAGGGCAAGGCATCCCATGCAGTTGAGCAAAGGGTCTGTCTGTCAAAATCCCAAACTTCTCTCTGTAGACCTCTATTCCACACAACCTTCTCTCACTCCTTCCTCTCTCTCCTCCACCTTCCCTCACTCCCAGCTCCAGCACCTTCTTATAAATACATTCCTGCAAGCTGAAACTGGAGGAGGGAGTCCAGCCTCTGACATTTCCAAAGGCTCCTTGGGGTCCCTGGAACAGCGAGCTTCAGGGGGTCTTCAGCAGCTGCTCCATCCCTTCCCACTCCTACTCCTCCAACTCCCAGCTTGATGAGAGGCAGGCTGTCACCTCCTCTAACTTGTGTCCTATGTGCATAGCAGGGAGGCTTATGTCCTTGGAGGTGGGTTCTCTGCTCCCAAGGGCTGGAGGAAGAGTTCACCAAAAGTAGCTGAAGTATGTCAAGAGCAAAAGCAGCTGTGTTTCCTCCCTCCAGTTTGACCTGGTGTGCAACAGGAAGAACCTGAACGACATCTCCCAGTCTATCTATATGGCAGGGCTTCTCTTTGGAGCCATCATCTTTGGGGCACTAAGTGACAGGTGAGGAAACACAGCCCCCTTCCCAGAGCTATTCCAGCACCCAGAGACAGCCCAGCTGAGAGTTCAGGATGTCCATGCACAGAGCATAAAATACTCCATCCACAGGACCTGATCCCCTTGCCTAAGAAAGGACATCTAGGGCTACCTGACATATCTGTAGATGTTTGAGGGTTGAAAAGAGAGCAAGGCAGATGGTGGTGTCCCCCTTGCATAAGAGTCTCTCCAGGAATCCATGAAACCTAAATTTGCGCACTCATCTTCAGCTGTGTTGACCAGACCACACGTCCCTCACCTCTGTGGCTCTCCTCAGCTCATGGTGACCTGGAAGAAAGACCTTAGCTCCCTAGGGGACATAGTACACAGGGGACATGGAAAGGTACAGCCTCTGTACAGGCTACCTCACAGGGGAACCAGCACTAATGTCCATTTCAATCAGATCCTCACTGGTCTCAAGAGAGGGGACATGAGGGTCCTTCTAGGGGTAGTTCCTTTAGCAGCACCTCCTTTGCTTTTACAAGCTCCAGGATCGGTCAAAAGTGAGGATGCTGCTTTTCCTGCTGGTTACTTCCTGGGGAATACAGAGTTTGTTCCCATGGTGCCAAATCTCCTCTCATTCCACCTGGGCTTTTCCCCAAACTAGTGGTGGCTCTCCAGATACCAACTGCGCTTTCACTCTCCTCCCCCAGGATCGGCCGCCGGCCAGTCTTCCTGATCACCATCTCCCTCCAGGGCTTGTTTGGCGTAGGAGCTGCTTTTGCACCCCACCTCTATGTGTACATGGCCTTCAGGTGTGTCGTGGGGGCTGCAGTGTCAGGAATTCTGATTACTGCCTTGACCTTGGGTGAGTAGGATGACCTTGCCACAAGGCAGACAGATATGGTCTCATGGGATCCAGTAAGGAAAAACAGTCCTGAATGCATTGCAAAGGCAGACCCTGAGCCTTTGTTCTCTTTCTCAGCTACAGAATGGGTTGGTGTCTCCTCCCGGCCCAAGGCAGTGCTTATCAGCCACTGCTTCTCCGCTGTCGGACAGATGGCTTTGGCTGGAGTCAGTTATGGAGTTCGCAACTGGAGGCTGCTGGAGATTGCAGGAAATGCTCCAATGTTTATTCTGTTTTTCTACATCTGGTAAGAAGGAGCAGGACAGAGATTCTTGAAGACATGGCAGAAGTGGGTGGAAAGGGCTGGCAGTGAGCAGGCAGCAGTGCAGGAGCAGGCTGCATCTTTCCCATTAGAGTGCTGACGCCAGAGGCACTTCTGCAGAGATCATCACATCTCCTAGGGGACCTCTGAGAGCAGCCAGTGACTTCCTTCAGTTTCTCAAATATGGCCTTTAGGGCCTAATTGCAGGCCTAGAAAACCTGACCTGAGGAGGTACATGGACTCATCCATCATACATGATGCCCATTGCCTGCTGGGTGTGATCACAAGGAGATGAGCTGTGGGGAAACTCAGCAGCTCACAGCAGCATCTCCTGATTTCATCTCCTTGGCAGGGTGCTACCAGAATCAGCTCGGTGGCTGGTAACAAAAGACAGAATAGAAGAAGCCAAGAAGGTCCTTCAGAAAGCAGCATCCTTCAACAAGTGCACCATCCCTCCAGAGCTCCTTGAGCAGGTACCTCTAATGCATGGGGAACTGCTTCTTGCCTTCAGAGACTTCCCTCTCTGCTTGGCTTTGTATCAGCCTCTGGAGATGAGGTCACCTGAGAAAAATCTCTCCATGCCCACTGGGGATGATTTGGGGATGGAATGTCGGTGACTCTAGCTTCAGTTCTATGTACAGAGACAAGTTCTGTGTACAGGGAGGAGTCAGAGCTTCTGCTGAGGCTCAGCCTGCAGCTTTTTGGAGTCCACCTTGGGAGACAGAAGGGACTCAAATCCTTCCCTGGCTTTACTTACATAAGCATTGCAGGAGTATTCAGGGTGAGCACAAGGGCTCCATTTTGCCTGTGGTTTTCCATGCATAAATGCCCACCTCAAAGTGTCTACATTGGTGAAATGTTCTTCTTAGTCACCAAACTGCACGGGAACCCAGACCCACTGGGCTGCCCTGCCCCCAGAACAGCTTGGGGTCCTGTGATGGCTTTCCATTAACTACAGATGAAAAAGGAGCTAGCCATGAATTTCTTTTGCCTGATTTGACTCTTTTTCTTTCTGTCTTCTGAAGCTGAAGGCTGAGAAACAGACCAAGTCTGGAAGCATTCTGGACCTCTTTCGGAACAAGCACCTCCGGAAGGTGACTTTGATCATGTCGCTCACCTGGTAAGTCATCACCTGGTTATATTTTTCAAACTTCTAGGTGAAGAAGAGATTGAAGGCTGACAAGAACTGTAAATTCATTTTGTATGCTCTTTGGGGTCATGTTTGCATCTGTGTGTTCACCTCCTATCTTTTATTTCTCCATAACGAAGCAGATCTAAGCCCTATGAGCAGGAGATAATTCAAGATGCTGTGGGGTCTATGAGAAAGGCTGAAGTAATCCCACCTTTTGGCAATCCCTGGGCTATGATGCATTCTTCTGCCCCCCTCCCCCCATAGAATACTGGGTGCTGTCTTAAAGCTGCTGACCATTCATAATCTTTTATCTTATGCAACTACATCCCACAGAATTGTCACAGGTGGTGCCCAGAAGCACCTCAGAGATTGCAGGGCATTAAAACGAGTTGTGTGTAATCTAAACTTAGAGGATAAACCCCCTGGAAACCCCATCTGGTTCCATGTCCTGTTCAACTTGAATTTCAGGTTTGCAGACAGTCTTGTCTACTATGGGTTGAGCCTGAATGTGACAACTTTTGGTCTGGACATCTACCTGACACAGCTTGCCTTTGGGGCAGTGGAGTTGCCAGCTCGACTGTCCTGCATTTTCCTGCTTGAGTGGTTTGGGAGGAAGAAAACCCAGGCTGTGCTCCTGCTGCTGTCAGGCTTGATGTGTCTCATCATCACTGGCATCCCTGAAGGTGAATAACCTCTTTGCAAGCCAAGAGCAGAGCCAAGGCCCAGGCCCAGCCAGCTCTATGCTGATTCAGATCCACCCTCCCAGCCCCACTGGCTGTAGAGCAGGACTTGTTCCAGGGTCTGAGCTGCCTTGAAGGCCACAGCCCAGGGCTCTCACTGTTCAGGCTTCACCTCAGCATGACTTTCGTCTTCATCAGAGCTGTGCCTCATCCTTCCACAGCTCCTTGCCCTTGGCAGGCACTGTCCATTACACATGGGCAACTACTTGACACCACCACCTCCTCTCAGACAGCTGGAGCAGAGGAGGCTTTTTGAAAGCCACCATGTTTCCTTTCATTACATGACCTGGGAAAGCAAACACCCCCCCACCTGTTTCTGCCTCCACATGGCCACACTGCGTCCCCTCAGCCCTGCCACTGAGCTAGTGCTGGGAGTAGGGCTGAAGGACAGGGAGGGGCTGCACAGAGTTTTAAAACTGATGGATGTGGCATTTCAAAATGAGCACTCCCTGAAGGTATGCAGTGCCTCTATGGCTCACTTCAGCTGCTAACTGGGGCAATGTCCAGGGCCTCAGAAGAAACCTGGGTTCTCTTTAACAGTTGTCCAGAGGGTGCTGTGCAGGAGAGGGTGTGTTAAGGACAATTCCCAGTGGCTTAGGTGGTATATTTTCTTGCTAAGTCCATTAGAATGGTTTGTCCCAAGAAACACCAGTGCAGAAACTTTCACTCCCAACTAAACCTTCTCCACGGAGATCACATCAGCAGTGTCTCCTCCTTCCCTCAGACCAGTCTGTGGTGATCACTGTCCTGGCCATCATTGGCAAGTTCACAGCCACAGCCTCCTTCTCTAGCTCCTATGTCTATACCGCAGAGCTCTTCCCCACAGTCATCAGGTAAGGTCTCCCCATGCATTGGAGCATGACACTGCCACAGCTGCTGACAGTGTTGGGACAAGTGCCTGTTGTCCTCATGGCCACATATTGTACCTCAGTGGCTCAGGGGATGCTAAGTCCTGCTCTCACCTCCCATTTCCCCTCACTTCCCCAGACCGACTGGAGCAGGGCTATGCTCCATGTCAGCACGGATTTCAGGGATCATGGCCCCCCTGATCCGTCTCCTGGGTGAATTCCACCAGGCCATTCCCATGGCTCTCTTTGGGAGTCCCCCTGTGCTTGTGGGGCTGCTCTGCTTCCTGCTGCCTGAGACACGAGGCAATGAGTTAGCAGACAACACAGGAGCAGCCACCCCACAACCAGGGTAGGTATCTCAACCTCTGAATTTAAGGCAAAAAAACCCCAAATGTGCAAAGAGGCATGTTTCTCTAAGGCAAAGAGAAATGTGACAGAAAGCAGGATGGAAACAATGGCATCTCTTACTTTTTCCTCCTTGTCTTCAGCAGCAAGATTCTGGAAGATTTGTCCAAGAAAGACATCACAGAGGATGGAGCAGACTTGAAGAAGGACATATATACAAGTTTAGAGACAAAGTTATGAATGGGCCGCCATATACTAAAGGTCTAGTCTGATCCAGTTGTTGTTAAAGCAAACCAATGAGGCATTGCTGTTGGGAAACTGGTCCTTCAGATGATCAACTAAGTAGTCATGGTCAGAGGCAGAGGAGACCTGGGTCACTCTGCATTTGCAAGAGACGATGCACTTCAAACTGGTCCTGAAACCCAGTCTGGAAGGCCTGGCTGTGCCACTCCTCCCCAAGTCTTTCCTGCTCCCTTGCAAACTGGTACCCGTGGAACCCTCCCTGTCGTGTTTCACAGCAATAAAGAATCCCCAGGAGAGTGGCAGCCCTGGGCAAGCCAGGGCCACGCTGTGGCCCTCCTGCACTAAGGGCTTGGGCCAGCAGCCTCCTCGTCAGTCCAAGCCTCCATGTTTGGTCAGGATGTCACTGAATCCCTGTCACACACCTGTGTAGCTTTTCTTTGGATGTTCTGTTGAGTTTGAGTTTCTGCATCCAGCATAGAAAGGATACTCTGAGACACTTGTAATGCAATATGTGAGTAATAAATGGTGGTGATTTGTTTTTTCTTTTTTTGTTTGTTTGGGGTTTTTTGTTTGCTTGTTTTCCTACTGTTTCACATTTGGCCTTTAACTGCTATTGGCTCTGGAGTGTTTTCTACACAGAAATCATAAGTCTGTAATTTAACAGGCAGATGAAGAGGTCTTTGGTTTCCATCAGCCACAAACAATGCAGAAACAGAGGGTTATGGCAGAATGGCTGGGTTCAGTTAGGACTTTTTCTTCTTTCCAAGTCTCCAGCTGAACAATCTGTATTTGTATATTGTTCTCTATGAGCAGCTGTAGAAGTCTCCTGAATTGCGTGGTGTATGCTCAATGTCAAGGGCAGTCAAACCAAGTGGATATCTGGACAGCTTTCCCCACTCATGGTCAAGATTCTAACAGTGACCTTGCTTGGCTGCTGCCAACGCAGCCATAGTAAGTTATTATCATCCAGCATAATGACAAAGAAACAGAAGATTGGTCTCCTCTCCTTCACCGCTTGGTAGGAAGCCAAGAATGTATTGAGTTTCCTTCCATGGAGCTATCTATCTCCTCAAACATCAGCACTGCTCTTGGTCACAGAATGCTGGTCCCTTGGTCCTGCTGGCTTTGTTCTGTAGTAAATGGTATTTTGAAGCCTGGGGTATCCCAAATCCTGGCCAGACTTGCCTGGAGCTGATACTAATTTAGCACTTTTTTTGTAATAGCCCTTGGAGGCCATGGAGATGGGGATGGCATTTGCAGCATCTGGGGTTTGCCACTGTCTCACTGAGGAACTGAAGGTCAGAAGGGCCTCGATCTTGTGTCTGATATACATCTCCATACTCAGGGCCACTGAGCAGGAGCACCACAGCAAATCCCTTGAACAGCAGTGTCAGAGAGAAGATGGTACCACAGACAGCCCCTCGGACACTGTCCCACACCACATCCTGGTCTCCAAGCTGGTGACACATGGGTTTGATGGGTGGACCATGAGATGGATAAAGAACTGGCTTGATGGCTGCACCCAAAGAGTGGCTGTCAATGGCTCCATGTCCCAGTGCAGGCCAGGGACAAGTGGAGTCCCTCAGGGCTCAGTGCTGGGACCAGGCTTGTTCAACATCTTTGTTGGTGTCATGGACAGAGGCATTGAGTGCACCCTCAGCAGATTTGCTGATGACACCAAGCTGTGTGGTGCAGCAGACAGGCTGGAGGGAAGGGATCCATCCAGAGGGACCTGGACAGGCTGCAGAGGTGGGCACAAGCCAACCTCAGGAGGTTCAACAAGACCAAGTGCAAGGTCCTGCATCTGGGTCAAGGCAATCCCAAGCACAACTACAGGCTGGGCAGGGACTGGCTGCAGAGCAGCCCTGAGAAGAAGGACTTGGGGGTGCTGCTGGATGAGAAGCTCACCAGGAGCTGTCAATGTGCACTTGCAGCCCAGAAAGCCAACCAGAGCCTGGGCTGCATCAGGAGAAGTGTGGCCAGCAGGTCAAGGGAGGTGATTCTCCCCCTCTGCTCAGCTCTGCTGAGACCCCACCTGGAGTACTGCATCCAGTTCTGGAGCCCCTGTTACAAGAGGGATATGGACATGCTGGAAGGTGTCCAGAGAAGGGCCACCAAGATGAGCAGAGGGCTGGAGCACCTCTCCTATGAGGACAGACAGAGAGTTGGGGCTGTTCAGTCTGGAGAAGAGAAGGCTTCGAGGTGACCTTCTTGTGGCCTTCCAGGATCTGAAGGGGGCTACAAGGAAGCTGGGGAGGGACTTTTTAGGATATCAGGTAGTGATAGGACTAGGGGGAATGGAATGAAGCTGGAAGTGGGGAGATTCAGGCTGGATGTGAGGAAGAAGTTCTTCACCCTGAGAGTGGTGAGAGCCTGGAATGGGTTGTCCAGGGAGGTGGTTGGGGCCCCATCCCTGGAGGTGTTTAAGGCCAGGCTGGATGAGGCTCTGGCCAGCCTGCTGTAGTGTGAGGTGTCCCTGCCCATGGCAGGGGGGTTGGAACTGGCTGATCCTTGTGGTCCCTTCCAACCCTGATTGATTCTGTCATTCTATGATCCTGGTGGGGCATTGTTGTTGTCCCCAAACTCTATTTCTTCCAACTGTATATCCATGAATTACTTTGATCCTTGAAAAGCATGCAGAAATGACAACAGGGAAAAGAAACTCAGCTTTGAAAGCTTCTGGACACTGCCAGCAAATAGCCTCTGAGCTGTACACAGACAAAGCTGGAACACCACCACCATGTCAATTCTGGGCTACATTTGTACTGAGCCAGTGGTATCAGAAAGTCATCTCAAGGGATGGGATCCAAGGTAAGAGGAAGGGAAGCACAGGAAAAACATTTTTTTTCTTTGTAGCATAAGACAAAAGTGGTCCTAAACCATTTAAAGACAGAAAGGGATACAGCAAGAGGGAACAGACTAGAACAGAATAGAACGGACTTGACAGTTGCCAGGAAGATTTTTGTCTAAGATATCAGCTGCCACAATTTTCAGCTGAAAATTAATGTGGTCCTACACCACAGCCCAGCAGCATCATTTCCATGAAGGAAGCATCATGGTATGCTTTAATTCAAAGACAGCAGCACTCAGGTGGAACTTCTGCTGCCTGTTAGACATCCTTGCTCACTTCTTGTTGTTTCTTCCATTGCATCTCTTTTTATCACTTGGGTATCTCAAATTCAGGAAAAAAAAAAAAACAACAGGAATGTTTTTAAGAGATGGTGAGAAGATCACAGTAGACAGTCAAGAGAAATCACTCCTCCCTGTCAATGTGAGATTCTTTTCAGTGCTGCATCTGCTCTGCCTTTCTCTTTAGTGAGCACACTATTCTGTTGCAAGCCTACTCAGAGCTCTAACAGGCATCTCACCTGTTTAGAGTTTCAGGTTCCTGGACACAAGGACAGGAAAAAGGAAGAGAAAATGTCTCCATCCTAGTTTGTGATGCCCTTCTTTTTTCCCTTAAATGAAAAGCATCAGATTTCCCCCACTGCTGAACACTGGAGACAGCATGAAGTGCCTGAGGACAAGCTAGAGAGGGAGACACAAGAAGGCAAAACAGGAAAGGAGACCCAAGAATTGGTGGTGACCCATTGAGAGGTGGTGGTGTCCTGCAAACGGAGACCTGCCTGTCCACAACGCCAGCATGGCACTAGGTAGCCTTTAGCTACAGCTGCTTACAGGCCCAGCTAGAAGTGAGTGATCTTTGTGTACTCTTTGTCTTGGCCATGGACTTTTCCTTTCACATCTCCATTTTCAGAGCTGCTGCAGGCATTTGCACAGACCTAATGAAAGGGAAAAGAGTTTAACTGCAAAGACAGACCTGTTATGAGCTGATGGCAGCCTCCTCTGAAACACGCAGCCTTTAGCTTGGCCTCCCATTCCCCACTTGCTATCTGGGCCTCTGCAGGCTTCTGCTGACAATCCTCTGCCAACAGGACAACAGAGCATTGGATTGCAATTCCACCAAGTCCCACGGGGAACACAGGCTGGGAGCTATGGGAGGCTGCAAGCCAAAAGGCATGGGTACAAGACATCAGCCCTTCCCCTGCAGAAGGAGGCAAGAGAAGCACCAGCCATTCCTGGAGGCCTTCTATCCTACAGGCAGCCACAAAGAGGCAATCCACATGGGCAGGGTTAAGGAGTCTCTTCCCTTCCTCTGCAGTGGGGCAGCTCTGCTCCCTGCCCTTTCACCACCATAGACTCTCCGAGAACCCCTTAGCCCATAGCCTCCTGCAGCTCATGTCCGTGCCCAGGAAACAGCGCAGGCACTGTCGGGGTACCCACCTCTGCCGGGGGACAGCCAGCCCCTGTGTCATCTGCCAGGTCAGTGCCACAGGTCTCAGGCAGCAGGAAGCAGAGCAGCCCCCCTACCATGGGGGTACTCCCAAAGATGGCCATGGGGATGGCTCGGTGGTACCGGTCCAGGAGGAGGATCAGGGGGGCCACGACCCCTGACACCCGTGCCGACATTGAGCACAGCCCCAGGCCGGTCTGCCTGGGGGAGAGGGAGGAAATGGGAGGCACAGGCAGAGCTTAGCCCTCCCATGTATGGCTGTGGGGACAGCTGGGCTCTTGCCCAAGGCTGCCAGCAGCAGAGTGAAGCCCCAGTGCTTGGGGAGAGCTTACCTAACGACCGTGGGGAAGAGCTCTGCAGAGTAGACGTAGGAAGTGGAGAAGGAGGCCGAGGCAGTAAACTTGCCGATGACGGCCAGGACGGTGATTGCCACAGGCTGGTCTGAGGGAAAGAGGAGAGACCACTGCTGTGGGATGAGGGAGAGCTCCACTCGGGGATGGAGGCTGACAACTGTGTAGTGACAACTGTGTCAGCTGCAGGGGCTCATCACCTCTGAACAGTGCCTGAACAGGGACCAAGAAGCAGCTCTGGCCCAGGAGCCACCTTCCATGTACTTTGAATTCATCATCTCGCGTGCCCATATATTAATTTTCCTAGAGGACAACTCTGCTAATAGGTGGCCTCCTGGGTTCAGCTCTACCCTTTCCTATCACAATCAGCAAGCAAAAGTTTGCTGATCAGAATAGGCCTTGGGGACTTAACCAAGCACAAGCCCCGTGAAGAGCTCCTGGGGGAGCTGGGGTTGTTTAGCCTGGAGAAGAGGAGGCTCAGGGGAGACCTCATTGCTGTCTACAACTACCTGACAGGTAGCTGTAACCAGGTGGGGGTTGGTCTCTTCTCCCAGGCAACCAACAACAGAAGGAGAGGACACAGTCTCAAGCACCAGGGGAGGTTTAGGCTGGATGTTAGGAAGAAACTCTTCACAGAAAGAGAGATTGCCTGTTGGAATGGGCAGCCCAGGGAGGTGGTAGAATCACCATCCCTGAAAGTGTTTAAAATAAGACTGGATGAGGCACTTAGTGCCATGATTTAATTGATTAGATGGTGTTGCGTGATAGGTTAGACTTGTTGATCTCAAAGGTCTTTTCCAACCTGGTTAATTCTGTGAGAATTCTGTAAGCCCCTTGTGACCATGGCACCAGGGTCAGCTCAAGCTATGAGTCAGCCTGGTAGAGAGGACAGGACCCACACCAGCAAGGGAAGGGCTGGGGCTCTGTGCCTCCCCATTCCAGAGTTTGTCCTTTCAGGGTGGGAAGAGGTTATTCACCTTCAGGGATCACAGTGATGACCAGACACACCAAACCACTCAGGAGCAGGAGAACAGCCTGGATTTTCTTCCTCCCAAACCACTCCAGCATGAAGATACAGCCGACACGGGCTGGGATTTCCACTGCTCCAAAGGCAAGCTGTGTCAGGTAGATGTCCAGACCAAAATTTGTCACGTTCAGACTCAGCCCATAGTAGACAAGGCTGTTCACAAACCTGAAAGCCAGGCAGCGTGGCACCAATCACACATCGCCCAGAAGCATCCATCTCCAACATGAACATTTTGGCTAATCCACAGCACTAACAGAGGCTCAGAAAAACAGACAAATACTGCAGGACTACTAAAGCTGGAGTGGTTCTAATCTTCCCCACAAAGTGCATGGCACCTTGAAGAGCCAGAAAGAGAAAAATCCACCAATAACACCCAAACCCACAGCGTGAATGTAAGGTTCTGACTTGCCCTCAATCTTGTCTTGTCTTTACATGTACGTTTAAAAGGAGGAGATCATTGGATGTCTTACCAGGCACATAACATGATTAAAGTCACCTTCTGGAGGTGCTTCTTATGAAAGAGATCCAGAATACTTCCAGGCTTGATCTGTTTCACAGGTTTCAGCTTCAGAAGGCAAAAAGACAAAGAGTCAAACCAGTCAAAGGAAACCCCTTTTCCATCTGAAGTTAACAGAAAGCCTTAGCCAGACCCCAAACTCCCCTGGGAGGGAGGCAGCCCAGTGGGTCTGGGCTCCTGTGCAGGTGCTCTGGGTGCCCAAGGCAGTAGTTTGGTGACTAAGAGGTTTCTTGGGATGAACATCTCCCCAGTGTGGGGTCTTGAAGGTGACAAGTCCTCTGGGCATTTACACATGACAAACCACAGACTAAGCAGAGCCCTCGTGCTCACTCTCAGTATTCCTGCAATCCTCACAGAAGAAAAAACAGGGAAGCATTTGAATGACCCCAGCAGAGCAGAGCCTCAGCAGCAGCTCTGCCTCTTCCCTGACCTTGTCTCTGTATGTTTACTCCCATTCCATCCCCAAATCGCCCCCAGTGGGCATGGAAAGATGTTTATCAGATGACCTCAGCTCCAGAGGCTGCTACAAAGCCAAGCACAAGGGAAAGTCTCTGAAGGCAAGAAGCAGTTCCCCATGCATTAGAGGTACCTGCTCAAGGAGCTCTGGAGGGATGGTGCACTTGTTGAAGGATGCTGCTTTCTGAAGGACCTTCTTGGCTTCTTCTATTCTGCCTTTTGTTACCAGCCACCGAGCTGATTCTGGTAGCATACTGCCAAGGAGATGAAATCAGGAGATGCTGCTGTGAGCTGCTGAGTTTCCCCACAGCAAGTAACGGGCATGACATGTGATAGAGAAGATCTAGGTACCCTACTTTCAGGCCCCAAAATCCATATTTGAAGACCTGAACCAAACCATCTGCAGCTTTCAGAGGTAAGATGTGATGATCTCTGCAGAAGTCCCTGCAGCATCAGCATTCTAATGGGAAAGACCCAGCCTGCTCCTAAGCTGCTGCACTTGCTTCTGCTGTGTCTGCAAGGAGCTCGGCCCATGTCCCACTTACTGGAAATAGAAGAAGGAGACGAATATAGGAGCAGATCCTGCAATCTCCAGCAGCCTCCAGTTACGAATTCCATAGCTCAAGCCAGCCAAAATCATCTGCCCCAAGGCAAAACAGCAGTGAGAACTCAGCACTGCCATGGGCCGGGAGGAGGCTCCAATCCACTCTGTAGCTGAGAAAAAGAAGAAGGTTCAAGTATGTCACCTTTTTTTTCTCAGCATCCAGAGAGTTCCTCACTGGGGCAGAGCTGGGCAATAAAATCTATCATGTCCCAGAGCTACTGGGCTCTTTCCCCACCCTGACCTCCTGAGCCTGGAAGCTCTCCCCTTGCCCTCCTCTCACTGGCATGGCAGAGATGCTCCCCATGGCTTCATTTCAGAGATGAGGAAATGTCAGAGTGCCAAAGGACAGTGCAGAGCAAGACCTGTCCTTATCTATTTTTCAGGCTGCAGATGATGATTTTTGTTTTCTTTGTTCTTTTCCTATTGCACCTTAAGAGGCCACACCTGTCTGCCTTAAGGCATGGCCATCCTCCTTACCTAAGGCCAGTATCGTCATGGTGATCCCCGACACCGAAGCCCCCACGACACACCTGAAGGCTATGTACACATAGAAATGGGGCACAAAGGCAATCCCTAGGCCAAACAAGCCCTGGAGCATGACAGATATCAGAATGACTGGCCGGCGGCCGATCCTGGAGAGGAACAGGGAAGACACAATTGGGATCTGGAGAGACCCCATGGAGATGGGCAAGAGCCCACTGAGTTACACAGTGATTGTATCACCCTATTTTGGGAGCAGCAAGGCTCAGACTGGACCCTGGGTTGATCTGTGAAGCACCCTGCACGCAGGCAATGTCCTCCTCCCTTTCACCCGCTGTATGGCCATGTCATCACAGGACCTGAGGACTTTGGTCAGGGTCCCTGGTAGTGAAGAGCAGTGACAAAAGGCATGGGGTGCGCTTCTAAGCCAGGTTTGCAGCAGTGTGCACCTCTGCACACTGACAGCCTTATACAGACCCTGGACAGGTGGTGTTTCCTCACCTGTCACTTAGTAGTCCAAAAATCATCGATCCTAGGAACATCCCCAACATGTAGATGGACTGAGAGATGTCATCCAGATCCTTCCTATCACACACCAGGTCATACTGGAGGAAGGAAATACATAGACTTTTATTCTCCACACACTCCAGATGCTTTCTGATCCCATTTCTAAGGATGCGAGTCTCCATGGTATGCACATAGCACAGAAGTCAGAGGTGGGACGAGCCCATGGGACACTCAGTGGTGCCCCTCTTGAGCACTGGAACATGCAGGACACATCCCTAGCCCAGGCACCCCCAGGGAAGCCTTCTGATTGGCAAATTTTAGAGTGGGACTTGGAACAGAAGTCTCAGCAGGTTGTTTCCTCCTAGACTGCCTTCTTCCCCAGAGGAAGAAGAAGAAGAACAATGCTAATGCCTGGGCTAAGCAGTTTCCACTAGAGTGAGGTGTTGCAACTGCCAGCATCCAGAGGAGCTAACAAAAAAGTCACAAAGGGAAGATCATGTATAGGAAACAGAGAGGTCAGAAAGCACTGAAAAAAGTTTAGCACTGCTCTTGGTTAGTATTGCCATGCTCCTGTTGATCGTTAGATGTGGTTTTACAGTGACAACCCTGAGATGGCATAGGGGCACTGAGACCCTGAGGTAGGAACTCCACAGCTGCTCACCCTGACAGTTCCTCAGGATATGTGGGAACAGAAATCAAGCACAGAGCTCTGCTTTCTTCCTGCAGACAGGGTGTCCTAGCACAAAGCTGTATACAAAGACAAGCTGGAAGGTTACCCCATCTGCAGTGGGGCACCTGGTGCAGGGACACTCAAAAAGTCCCACCACAAGTGATTATCTCTCTGCTGCCTCTGGCCATGGCCCTGGCAACATCTATCTTGCAGCCTGCTTGCATGCAACCTGTCAAGGACCATACCTGGGGGCTGAGTGGAGGAGCCGAGGTCCCCGAAACACACTTGATGCAAATCTCAGCCCAGCTGCACCATGGCCAGCAGCAGTTTTGACTGAACTGCAGGCCAGGGAGGCCATTTGGGTATCCCTTCCTTCCCCGTCCCCAGCACATCCAAAGGTGGTTACAGACCTCGGTGAGCAGGGACGGTGGCTGTCCTGCAGGGTACACCCAGCCACTGCGGCACTCCTCTGTGGCATTCAGCCCATAGGTCCTGATGGAGTCCAGGTCCCAGTCCACCGGTGAGTACCTGCGGCACTGCTCGTATGCCCCATCCGCACCTCGGGGCAGGCTGAGGTTCAGCTGCTCTTCCTCCGTCAAGTTGGGGCCGACAGCACGGATCCAGCTGGTGTCACAGTGGTGTGGCACATAGGAGACCATAAAAAGTTGGCAAAACTGGTGGAAAGCCACACTGAGGCAGGGGACCACCGTGAAGAGCACCAGCCATTTCTGAAACGGCCCAAAATCACCAATCACCTCCAAAATTTCCCCAACGCCTGACATCGGGAGCTGCGTCTGGAACAGGACAGTGCTGGGACAGACTTCCCAGAGGGATGGAATTAATGTTTAAACCTAAGATAAGCCCTGCAGGCACAGCCAGTTACCATAAATCCAGCACAGAATTAATGCTTGATTTTTTACCTGTCCTAAGTACACCTTGTAATACATTAATCACCTCTGAGCCACCTACCAACAGACGGGAGCAGAAGGGCATCTGTTTCAGGTGACCTGGGTCACCTCCTCTGCCAAGACCAGGTGGCTCTGACAGGGGGAAAGATTCTCCCAAAGCAAGTGCTGCATTTGCTAAACCACCAAGATGGACCAGTTCCACTTGGTCTAGCAAGGTTCAGAGGGGCCAAAAGAGCCCAGTGTGATGCAGAGCCGGGGAAAGTCCAGGAGAATAAAGGGAGTGATGCTAAGGGATGGGCAAAGCCAGAGACAAGGAAAGGACAGTTGGCTGTTGTCCCTGGTGACAGCAGACTTCCTTTCCTTCCATCTTTTGCAGCTTCCCTGTGCAACAACAGGCAAGCCACCCATGGGACATCCACCTTTCCCACCAGTGCTGAGCCAGCCCTGCTGGGTCTGCTCAAGTCAACCAGGGCATAGTCCCTCCCTCTCTTTCTTGTAGGCCCCTTTTGAGTGCTGCAAGGCCAACTATAAGGTGCCCCTGGAGCTCTCTTCTCCAGGCTGAAACACCTCAGCTCTGAGCCTGTTCTCACAGGAGAGGAGCTCCAGCTACCCAATCACCTTGGTAGCCTCCTCTGGACCCACTCCAACAGGTCCATATCTTTCTTGCACACTGCGGACACCAGAGCTGCCCAAAGCAGTCCAAAAGAGCAAATATTGTGGAGGTGGAGAAAGAGACAGTGCAGCTTATCTTCCAAACACTTCTCAGGGTATAAATCATCCATCTTTAACACCATCCTGTGTCACTCCAAGTTGTTCTGGGCAAGGGATACTGATCCCCAACTGCACAGGGCATGCAGAACTTGGAGCAAACTTTCCAGTTGGAGAAAAGCAATCCTAGGTGCATCCTTGCTCTATTTCTGCACACAATGTCTGCAGAGCATCCCCACCCCCTCCCTACTTTTTCTGGGGGCTGTCAAATCTCCCACCACCCCAGAACAGAAAATGCTCCAAGAGCTGCAGACACCTCTGAAGACAAATTCCTTCCTATCCAAGCCAGTGACACATAAACCACACAAACACATGGCAATGGACAATTTGTTCTTTATTGATTAAAAATTAGAGACATGCAGTAAAATACAAAGTCCAAAAAAAGGGGAAAAAAAGCCTGAATATTTTACATCTTTCATTATAATCTACAATACACCAAAGTTGTGAAGAGGATCGGTTTTCATTAACAGAGCATTGTCCTTAAAAGTAGGAACTAACATTAAATTTCCACCTGCTTCCAGGTTCAGATGAGAAATTTGCACAAAAACCCAAATGCTTAATGACACTGGAAAACAATTATGAACAGCATTGGCACTTACTGGAACAACATCAGAAAGACAGTTGTCTACAACTGTAATAACCCAAGTAAATATTTTGAATTCCTACCCAAAACATGGGGAGCTCTACAGAACAAAACACATCCATTTTTTTCTTTACTTATTTTCTCCATTAAGGAACTAGGGAGCCTTGGTTTAATGTGAGCTCGAGCTCTCCAAGTCCTGGCTTTGGGAAGGTGGGGAATAACTTAATAAATAGATGCTGCATTGTTCCATTTGAGCAGTTTAAGTCTTACCTTTGTCAGCACCAGTACACAAATGAACAAAGAGGTCCCCATGGCATGTAGGCAGAAGGGAAAATAATACTGTACCAGGACTACTTTGTCTCTGTATCCTAAAGATTTCCAATATATTCCTATCTGCCCCTGGGTGACATGAAAATCGAGGTGTCAGCCTCCTCTTCCCAAGCCAAGAAGCTCAATGTGGGATGCCATAGGGAATGCTTTGTGTCAGACAACAGGAGAAAGTGCCAGAGGCACCACGCATCAGTGCACACACACACTTAGCCAAATCCAACTGCTACCAAATCCCTAGTATTGGGCATCCCTTGTTGGGCTTTAAGAGCATCTGCTCAGCACCCTGGGATGCTCTTGTTCCCAAACACTCTTTTGCCTCTCCCTCCCCCTCACACTCACCAGCCAGGAGGCTGCAAATAGCCCACAGGGACATACTCAATGTCCACCATGAGGCTAAAAGCAGCGGGAGCACTACATAAAGAACATGCACAATTCAGGAGACTTCCACAGCTGCTCATAGAGAACAATATACAAACACAGATTGTTCATCTGGAGACATGGAAAGAAGAAAAAGTCCTAACTGAACCCAGCCATTCTGCCATAACCCTCTGTTTCTGCACTGTTTGTGGCTGATGGAAACCAAAGACCTCTCCATCTGCCTGTTAAATTAGACTTACGATTTCTGTGTAGAAAACACTCCAGAGCCAATAGCAGTTAAAGGCCAAATGTGAAACAGTAGGGGAGAAAAAAAAATCACCACCATTTATTATTCACATATTGCATTACAAGTGTCTCTTAGCAAACTCAGAGTATCATTTCTATGCTGGATGCAGAAACTCAAACTCAACAGAACATCCAAAGAAAAGCTACACAGGTGTGTGACAGGGATTCAGTGACATCCTGACCAAACATGGAGGCTTGGACTGACGAGGAGGCTGCTGGCCCAAGCCCTTAGTGCAGGAGGGCCACAGCGTGGCCCTGGCTTGCCCAGGGCTGCCACTCTCCTGGGGATTCTTTATTGCTGTGAAACACGACAGGGAGGGTTCCACGGGTACCAGTTTGCAAGGGAGCAGGAAAGACTTGGGGAAGAGTGGCACAGCCAGGCCTTCCAGACTGGGTTTCAGGACCAGTTTGAAGTGCATCGTCTCTTGCAAATGCAGAGTGACCCAGGTCTCCTCTGCCTCTGACCATGACTACTTAGTTGATCATCTGAAGGACCAGTTTCCCAACAGCAATGCCTCATTGCTCTGCTTCAAGAACAGACTACATTTAAGCTGCAGAATGAAAGATACTTTGAGGAAGGACTGCTTAAAGGAACTTAAAAGGTTCAGCCCTCATGCCACGCCTGGCACTCATGTGGAGAGAACCAAAATGGAAGAATTTAAAAATAAAAAAAAAATTAAGGCAGTTTACAAAGGGAAGCTGACTTCTAACACCTCAAAATCAAGGAAATTCTCAAAAACACATGGGAAGGTGGTTCTCCCTCCCCTGGGTTAAGACTTGGCTTGCTTTCTCAGGTGCAAGCATTCAAACCAGCAGTTTCAAAAACACACAGCTGAAAAGAAGCAGATTTCTCAGCACTCCAGGTGACCCAAACAACATGTACATTGGTGTATCAGACAGAAGGAGAAGCAGGTAAAGAACTAAAAGAGATCCGTTCAGTATTAAAACTTGTGCAAAAATAGCAAGTGGGAAAAAAAAGGAAAAAAGAAGAAACCACATGTAGGCAAAACATCTAGGCAAGATCATCAGAGCAGTGGAACCCCCTGCTTCGTACTCAGTAGTATTTTTCTTTAAAGTAAGGCAATAATAAAATGAACATGCAGGCAATGAGGTGTTGGATCTGCATGTCTGAGATGACAGATACAAAAACATGAGAGTTGTTTACAAAAGGTGTAAACGCCATCGGTAATTTTTCAGGAAGGTTTGTGATCCTATTAATGAAAACGTTAAAGCTTCTAGGAAGGGGGCTGTAGTTCCATTCTTTGGCAGTAGTGGTTTGTTTTGTTTTGTTTTTAGGCTAACAGAAGCATTACGAATATGCACATGTGGGTTCTCAGTTGGGAAACATCTCCTGGGACCATTGTTTAGCTGATGCTGAGCTGTGCAAATCCTATAAGTTTGCCATCATCGGGAATATCCAAGCCTTCCACACCGGATGCCTGAAACACAAGGGACAGAGCTCCAGATAGCAACAGCCATGCTCTGCATGCACCACGCTGCGCGTCACAACCTGAGACAGTGTGGGGAAGGGCAGTCACAGGACAGCATTGCACTGTACTCAGCAGCTCACACTACCCACAGTGAAAACTGAGGACTCCCCTCCCCACCCCCCTTCCCTTTGATTCTAAGCTAGGAAGGACTGAGACTGAAGTTTTGCCAGTGTCTGCTCTGATTAGGGCTACGTGCACTAAACTGGGGCAAAACCAGAAAGTGGTTATCATGGAATTACTGCTTGGCTATCAACAAGGTGGCTACACCTTTATATTGCCTCTATAACTACCTCTGAAGGATCATTGTTCTTCTCTCCTATCCTAGCCTGTCTTCGCCTAGTTCTGGCTCTCTTCTTTTACTCCCTATCCTTTTGTTTGTTTTTTACCTCCTTCATTTAACTTCCTTCCCAGAGACTAGGTGTGTCTAGACCCTCCTCATCCTCCTCCTTCTCCAAGAAAGCAGTTTGTGGCATTTCCTAGCCCACTTACCTGCCCTGAAGTATTTTTCTGCTCTTTCTGGGCAACTGCACAGAAAATAGCTTTTTGTAACTCAGATATGTTTATTAGCTAGGGTGAGGGAGTGCCTGTCTGAGTGCATCACCTCTCATTTAACCCTGGTACTGCTCAGAGAGCACAAGTGGGGAGCTTGCATTGCCTACTGTTGGGAAAGAAGGGAGGATTTCAATTGCATACACAATCCTACAGTCAACATCACAGGCACCTCTATGTAATGCCTTCTCTTCGCAAGTGAGAACTTGTTCAATTAGGGAACAGGAATAAATACCAGTTTGAACGTGATGGATCTGTTTGCTTGGGGGTCTTCCACAATTTTCTGCAAATTAGCTGCAACTGAAATCACACACACAAAGAAAATGGGCAAATATTAGGACAGGCTAGAGAAAAACATCCCAAACTTATTAGGCCTCTATTACTCAGTAAACTTAGAAGCTTTTAAATAATGAAAAGTTTAGGTCTCAAGCAGTCTCAATCTACTGAAATCTAAATCTAAAGGTTTAGCTACGAAAATGCTGTCATTTGTTATTACGCTTCTTTTTCAGAGGTAGTTATTATTTCCTGGATGTGGGATTAGCAGTAATCAACTGCCCAACTGCACCTGGAGATGCAGTTAATTTTGCACTACTGGCCTTTCCAGAAGTTGCAGCCTGTAAGGAACAGCTTTGCTTACTGTAGTCAAAATATATAGGCAGTGCTGACAGTTTAAAAGCCCCACCTGCTCCACAGAAGGACACGCTTATTTAGCCAGCTGTTGCCAGAAGTACTGTTCACCTGGATCTTCATACCCATACCACACATGCACTTCACACCTCCTTCCCCAGCCCTACTTAAAACAAAAAAGGCCTGGCTGATTCCAGCTCCAGACCTCTCTGTCACAGGACCTGTGAGCAGTACAGGCTTCTGTAGCAATCTGACAATGCAAAGATGTCAGATGATAATCATTTATCTAATGCATTGATCAGCTTTCATTTTGCATTACAAGGTACATTTGCTTCATGTTTCCAACTAGCTCATATCCTTGTAGACTAAGGCTTGCCTAAATGTACTGGCACAGAACTGTCACCAGTATTAACAGTAGTTTTATAGAGCCACTGGGGTAGACAACCAAGGCCACAGCAAACTGTCCTAGTACCCACTAATCAAAAAATGACCGAAATAGTTCGAGCAGGACAAATAACACATCATTACCTACTACCAGATCTCTGCCATCAACAAGACCTGCTGAAATGAGTTCTTGAGACACGCCGTCAGCAGTATCTGTTGGGGAGAAACCCAAAAGCCAGTCACCACCCAACAGAAATTGTCCAGCTGATGGAGGCATCACATAGAAACCTAAAGGAGCTGGTACAGGCCAGGATATTAGGATGTACAGCAGGTGCAGTCAGACAGCCCTGAGATGTGCTGTCAAACTCTAGAGTTGGAATTCATTGAAAGGCTGCACTTTGGTCCCACCCATGAGCAGTTTTGAGAGCCTTCTCAACAGCAGTGCTCCAAGCCCAAGCATAAGGCAAGCCCTTTAGGAAGGCATTGTGGACAGACCCTCCACACACAGAACTGCACAACACCAAGTAAAAAATCTCTGCACCAAAACCACCTTCACACACTAGAATTGCCCACCAGCTCACCTCTCCCTGGGGTGAACTCAAATCGGATATCATTGAGCTCTTTTTTTGAATTCCTGTGGAAAGAAGAGAATTTTGTAAGGAAGAGATCATTTCATGGCACAGATTGGTGCCCAAAAGAAGGTGTTGCCAGTGCAGAATCAGTCTGTGAAGGGAACTCAGCACACCTCTCCCCCATTAAGAGCGGAAACTAATCACTTGAGTGTGTATCTGGAAGCAGGGCTCTCAGCACAGTCTGCTGCTCAACCTGACAGCCTGAAGACCAGGATAGGTGAGTTCCACCTCTCTGCTACAAGGTCACATGGTTCTACCGTCTCAGTAACTCACTGTCAGTAGATAAATGCTTGGGGAACATCTTTCAGAGGAAGGAAGCACTTCCTGTCTGCAGATGCACACACATTATACAATTGTCCAGGAATGACTGGGAGGTGACATTCAGAAGTCCCAGTTCAATGTCTATCCACAACCGAGACGTCTACAGAAATTGAGAGGCAGGTTCTTTAACACAGAAATGTCAATGTGTGTAATGATAATAGTGTGTGCTTACAGTCCCTTTTCTCCTGTTTCTAGTGGCATAGAGCAGAATCCATGCCTTGAATTAGGTAAAAACTCCACTCTTGCTACTGGCTGAAGCCTGAAGTTGTGCCTGAGGAGCTGGATGGTCCAAAACAAGGCCAAAACCCCTGAATCTCTGATCTCCTGAAGACAGCCCAACTAATTCCTCCTTCCTACCCTGTCAAGAGTTCAGGAATATTTATGCAAATATCAAAACCCCTTTCAATCTACACCTCTTGCCAAACTGAAGAAGTGGATGCAATAAACTACTTTTTCCTAGGTCCCAGTTTTGGAAGAGTAGATGAAATCAAAGCTGACAAACAACATATAATCACCACCTTCTTCATTAAAGGGCAGATAGCAAAATGCACTGCAGAAATCTTCCAGAGTCCCTTTCTGCAAAGGTTCACTTGGACAGAACAGGTCAGTTGTATCCTTACCTTAACCTTAGTACAAGGCTGATGGGGACGTTTGTATCTTCCTGTACCGGAGGTGCAGCAGGGGCAGGTGGGACCTGCAATAGGATTACATCATTTTAAAGCAGCTCAATGCTTCCCCTATCTGATTTTAAAGCTAGAGATAACCTTGATCAACTAGAAACACAAATAAAAGTTTAACTAATCTCTGGAATCATGGCACTACAGTGATAAAGACAGACTAAAAGATAACTTCATGCTTAAATAGTAACTCAGGAGTTTCCCTTTCCAATTACCTTGAAAAGAGTTGAAGCTACACAATTTGAGAAATGCCAAGATGGCAGGAGACTTCAGAAAGTGCTAAAAGACTGCTTGCTTTGCATCAAAACTTAAGGGTTTTGGCCATTTGTGACACCTTTTCAAGACCTCCTGTGTTTTAATCCCTGCCCCAAACATCAGATTTAAAAACCTGATATAATAGTGAAGAGTACCTAGGAAATAATTTCACTGGCAGGTAACCAGGTAATCTCTGTTACTTTTTTATGAAATCAAAGACCTGAAGAAATTATAGCAGCAATTTCATAACCTCCTATTTTCACTTCTAAATTACATCTGAGTAATTATTGGAAGGTGTAACTAAAGCATTTTATATTAGTCAGCAGCAAGCTTCCAGCAGGAAAGATCTCAGGAGGTGTCCATCTTTAGAGCACTTGTGATACCTCCAGTAAAAGGTTAATTGTTAATCAATCTCCACACACAGCAAAAAAAAAAAAAAAAAAAACACCCACAAAAAAAACCATAAAGACCAAAAAACAGAGAAGGGTTGGTCACACTTCCAGTGTACAAGTCATCTGTACTGCACATGCTGAGGCAGGGATTGTAAATCTGCAGTCAGACGACAGATACAACATCAGGCTGGTAATTTAAGCTGAGAGGTCTTGAACAAGTTTTTTTTCAACTAGATCACTTGATTTTTCATGAGAGGAAAGGCAAAAAAAAAAAAAAATCCTTTAAAACTGGTATTTTACTCAATTGATCTGGCCTCTTGTGCCAGCAATGCAGCTGAGGGCTTCTGATCACTACCTCATTTCTGTTGAAGTTGCAAGCTTTACCAGGACACTGAAAACAAAAAAAGGTGTACAGAGAAGCCCAGAGGTCTTCAGAAAAGTAACCAAAGAACTAAAGGAGAGCTATAAAAAGTAGCATACTGATATTAAGAGCTTTAAAGATGAACAAATCAACAGCAGAGAGCTATAAAGAAGAGCACATTGACACCAAGAGCTATAAAGAACACACCAGCATCAATAGCTATAAAGAAGAACAAACTGACACCAAGGTATGAAGTCCACCTTGGGACAAGCCAACAACACATAAGGCACCTGGTACTAGTGGCAGGAAGTAAGATACTGTGCTAGTGCAAATCCAAACACTTTCACTGGGACCAGCACTGCTACTTCTTGTTAGCCTTCACTGCTGCTGGTGCTTCAAATGCTGCATAAAACTCAGGGATTAAACACTGGCCCTTTTCCAAGAGATTGGAATGGGTTTGATATAAATAATAAAAGCCACTTTTAATGTAGCCAAGAACATGTCAGACCCCAACTCCAGTCATTTTGTTTCACAACTCACATCTTTACAAAAGCTTTACAGAGGAACATGACCTGACTGCACTGAAGTGATACACTTATTTCTATGTTCTTTAACATGATGAAACATTTCTAGGAAGGAATTACACCTAAGAGTTCTTTTCCTAACCAGCACTTCCAAGTCTCTTCCTCATGGGTCTGCCAAAGGTTAATGAGAGCCTGCTCCCCTCCAAAAGTGACAGCCTCTCCCCACCAAGACTAGTGCCTTTTACAGAAAAGAGGTGCCACCACTCAGAAGTCTGGCAAACTCTGCACTGCTTTATTCCAGCTAACCACAAGACATGTTCCAAGTGTCTCAGTATCACTTGGGTTGGCCATTTTTCTTTTTAAGAGAAGTCAGAGCTTTTTCTTGGCTTTGCTGTGCCAACCTATCTGACCTACAGTCTACATTTTGAGGTGACATAGCTAGGAATTAATAACAAACTTGTCAAGCTTCCCCATTCCCTGTAATCTCCCCCTCAAAGGTCCATTTTCCCCTCTTGTCTTGAAATGGAAGTGTTTGAAGGTACTGGAAGGTTTAGAGCTTCCCAAAGATGGAGTTCCTCCACAATTTTGACTGTTAAAAGGACAGTTTTAATCTGGGCCACCTGTTTCCTGAAGTCTGGAGAACTTGCATGTTGTAGTTCCCTTCTCTCACTCCTCTCTACTCCTATCCCACAGATAGCAGTAATGCTGAGACAATCAAAGCCCATTTGTGCTGCACTTCAAACACCAGGAACAAGTAGTTGCCACTTCAATGAGACTCTCCCTTTTTTCTTACCTTTAGCTTTGCCTCAAGCCAGAGTCCATTCCCTAAACAGCATAAAGGGCACTGCTCACCCACAGAGTAAGAATGAAAAACTGCTGCAACAACAGTGACTCTCTTCCCTTAAAAAGCCACCAGGCCAGCTGTCCCTTCTGTATAAGCAGCAGCACTAAATCAGCTCCAGGCAAGCAGCTTGTGCGGCTTCAGATGATTTTAGCATTCTTGGAACAGGACAACTAAGTGTAAAGCTGAAAAATGGTATGAAACGTTTCTGATCTCACCTGGGTTGCTGCTGGGGCTGCTGGAGGAGCCTGACTAGGTGGAGGTACAGCAGTCTGAGGTTGTGCAGGGACTGGTCCTGCAGCCTGAGGTAGTTGAGTAGGTGCCTGTGCTGGAGCATTGAGTGAAGGACCTGGAGGCTCAGCTGATGGGAATAGCTGAAAGCAAAAAAAAAGCATTTTAATGAGAAAAGGAACTCAAGAGTTCTGATTCAATCACCAGCTTTCCTAAAAAGCATTCAAATCACTTTGAGAAGTTCAACATCAAGGGCATTCCCAGGTCTCCACAGCACTAACACCGATCCTAAGTTGGTGTTCAAGGGAATTGATGTGTACTTATGTCCAGGGACACCTTCTGTCCTGATATTTGCAAGTTTTACTCACCAGTGAAGAAGGTTAAGAAACCAAGACATTAGCATGACTGGACAAAAACCACACTCTGCAGCTAGCAAGGCTGGATGCACACAGATTATATCCTAGCTTGGACAAGGACAACCTACCCTTTAATTTCCTGCCTTATCAAAATATGAGTCCTACTTACATTTCCAAGTAGCCATGAAATGACAGCAGAGCAACTCTGCTTTGACTTGTAGCTCTTTTCAGAGAACACAGCCTAGCAAAGCATTAAGATAACTATCAACCACTTATCCATTCACACAATAGATGTCAAAGTCATAGCAACCTGGATACTCAACCAACAAGTGAAATCAGAGCTTAGGGTCTTCAAAACACACAAGACTGTTCAGGATTGGATGTACTAAAGTTAGTCCCTTGCAACAAAAAAACACCACCAACAACAAAATATATGCAATTAGAGGGTGAGGGAAGAGCACTAAATGAAAGTTTAATCTTTTTTACCTGTTCTGTTTTTCAGAACAGAGAAACTGATTTTGACATGGTAGCCAAAGAACTCTAAGCTTGATGGCACTTCTTCACATTACCCTGCAAATTAGTCTGCTAAGTGGTTGGAAACTTAAATTACTTTGAATATTGAAAACCTGAGCAGCAGACCCCCAAATCACTCTATATTAAGGGATGTATCAAAATGGGGAAATGAATTCCAAAGGGACTGTGGTTTTCAGCATTTTCTTTGTATTTAGAATTTATGTCAAATTACTGTGCCAGAACTGTAGTCTTTCTTGAGATCTCCCTTTATATTCAATTCTTGGAAATGGATGAAGGAAGAACAGGACAGTCTAACCCACGACTAATCTCTAGGAGACAGCTCTGTTTATCTTTCCACACAGGTAGGGAAAAGAAAGACAGAGCAGAGTGTTTAGAAGATAAGCAGTGTCTATTACTGAAAAGATACTCCAGCATTCCTGATGGAAAAAACACAGAACTGTGTCTCTTCAGACAGATTATGAATTTCAATCAAACCAGTAAATTAGAGGATGTAAACCAGATACTTTAAAATTGTGTTTTGTTGTGGGTTTGGGTTTTGTCCTTTGGTTATTGTTTGGGTTTTTGTTTTTTTAAGAAAGGAAATCAGAACACCATTGTTCTACTTGTTCTTGTGACCACCTCATTATCTTACAACACACAGATTTTTGCCACAGTAAATAAAAGTTGAAAAGACAACACAAAGTTAACTCAGGAAGACCTCTTGGTATTACACAGCCAATAATTCCTATTACAGAGAGGTTTTCAAGCAGAGCTCAGCTAGATACTAGCTTCTCCTTTACACTGGTGTTTTGGGTTTTTTTTCCAAAGACTAATAAAAATATGTTCATTGAAACAACAGCAATAACTAGGAGTCATCATTTGGGGAAGCCATTTGCAATTTTATCTTACCTCTGCATTCTGTAGAGGTTCTTTCACTCTGGGAGACTGAAAAACAGAGAAAAAGCTGTCATTGCCTAGACAAGAGTAAACTTCATGACCAGAAAGATTTGTCAGAACCAAACTGAATGTCTGAAATCTACATAATTACTTTGAGGTTACCTACATGTATTAAGATGCATAATAATAAGGGACAAGACAATTTGCTGGCAACCTGATCATACCGCCCAGAAGCAGAGAGTCATGTTTCAGAACTTGCAGCTGATATTTGGACAGCAGTATACAATACTGCTATCGTTGTTAACCATTAGCAAAACCCAGTACTCTTGGAGATCACTCAGACTAGGTCAAACTACTTGTACACCAAGATGGCAAAACCCATTTTAAGCAACCCAAGTCCCGAAAAGAAAAAAAAAAAAACAAAAAGAAGAAAAATGCCCTTTGTATAGTTAGAGAACCAGTTTGCATACCAGCTTGCTTAAAGCATACAGGACCTGATTGGGAGGGGAAAGTGAGCCTTACTTGTGCTGCTTTGTAGGAAGAAATCTCTCACCCATTTCCATTGCCCTTGGACTCTGCATTATGTTACACTCTCCATGAGAGAAAGCAGAAGAGTGACAGCTGTACACAAGATCAGCAGTAAAACAAAGATAGCAGTGGAATGCAGGGGAAAGTGCAGTCAAAGCAACGTGATCAATCTTTGCTTATCAGTCAAACAAAGCCAGTGTGCATTAGTGATTTCACATGAGCAGGAAGGAATTGCTAAGCACTCATGGAAAACCTTGCAATTAAGATAGCCTGCAGCTTCGATTTCTAATAGGCCAAATTACCATGTGGAGACAGACAGGTGGGATGGCTTGGTCCATGCTGGGATTAATAAAAGAGCTGTTCCTTCTCCACACAGTGGTCTAAAAGACAGGTTGTAATGAGGATGGCGTAAGTTCCACAGAAGAACATTAAGTCTCATCATTCCACCCTTGAGTCACTTCATGCACTAACCAATGCCATTACCTTAAGAAAGGCAGATCAGAGCAATGGATAACATATGACTCAGAGGCTTCTCATGAGAGGGGGTTAACAAGTCTGGTTCTCAGAACAGCAAGTTGCACAAAGCCCTCTGGACAGGAGGAGAATGAACTGCTCCTTCACGATGACTATGTGCAGACAGTGTCAGGAAAAAGTCATGCATCTGGAAGGGTAAAGCTTGAAATCCATCTCCATGTGCTGAGTCTCCACTTGACAGTTACCAGGCAAGACGAAACATGTGGCATTGCTGCCAGAGATAAACAGCCATGCTCCACAGCTGCAGCGCTGTTCTTTCAGGCACAAAGCTCATCCAAGAGTACCTGGATGCCTCAAGGAATAACTCCAAAGGAGCCTGTCTGACAGATCACAGTGTGCTAGACATTGTACAGACAAGTGGGGCAACACTGGCCCTGCCCCACAGTTAACAACTAACCCAGATAAATGGCAAACAGAAGCAAGCTAAGGAAAAACATGAACACAGGATGAGAGTTAAAAGACATTTACCTAATTAAGGCACAAATAAGATGAGTTTGCTGAAATATTAGTTGTATTATTATATCATATTATTTTTGCTTGGGTAATCAGAGATCAGACATGAGTAACTAGAGAAACGTGGCCACTGGGCCACTGCACAGATCTACTGCGTCATGGAAGGTGAATGATTTAAGAGCTCACAATAGTACAGTTGCTTTAAATTTGAATGCAGAGAGGAAGTCTTTATATCCACACTCAACAATTCCAGGGATATTTCTGGTTCTGTTTATAAAAAAATATTTATCTACCTTCAGGTGCAAGAGACTTGTAAAATACACATTTCTACATTATTAAGTTTACCCTATGTTTAATGTGAAGTGGAGACAAGCAAAACAAAATACAAACACTTTTCATTTGTGTAGATGCTTTTATATGTGCTAATAATCACAGAATCAATAAGGTTGAAAAAGACCTCAAGGACCATCAAGTCCAACCTGTCACCCAAGAAGTCGATCTGCAAGGTAGCCTTTTTACTTTAAGGCTGTCAGGAAATAAAATGCAGGTGCAGACTGAATTATGGAATGGTTTGGGTTGGAAAGGGCCTCTAAGGATCAGCTACTTCTCCCCTCTGCAATGGGCAGGAACTCAAGGTGACACCTAGTTAATGTAAGTTATTCTATCCTGCAAATTAGTTAAAATTGCAGAGGGATTAGGGACAGGTGGAATTTATACCCTGTGTTTGAAACACAGCCAAAAACTGGTCTGCAAACACACCACCCTACTGGTGGCAAACACTGGCAGTTTGGGTACAAGTCTTCAGAGGACTTGAAAAGATATTAAATGCAAGAGGTGCACAGATGCCTTCAGACAGCAGAAAGCAGAGGAAAGACACCTAGGGCAGGATTCCAGTGCCTAGACAGACATGCAGTGAGGTTTAAGACAACACAGTGCCCTTCCTGATCTCCAGAAAGGTACAGGTCTCCCAAAGTTCTGTGTTATATATACATGGGGTGCCTCTAAAATGGCAATACACATCTAGAGTTCGGTAACTGAATTGAGACTTATTGCTCTAACACTCATCCTATAATAGGATTCTTGAATGGGAGACCTAGATTACAGCAATTAGAACAGACAGCAAACCAAGGAAACATGCCAAAATTCCAAAGGGAGAAAACAAACAAACGAAAAAACCCAACCACACCACCACCACCCCCCCAGACAAAGAAAACCAACACTGGCTTGTAAAGGAACTTGTAAACGTGTATCAATCTGCTTTTTTTTTTCTTGTGTATAAGGAATGAAATAAGTACTGTTCAAAACACAGTAAACACGACACAACAAGTTCCAAGTAATCTCTGAACAGAGTCAGGGTCTTTTATAATATTGCCTTCTACAATTTGATTATATGGTAACATAATACAAAGCATCAAGAATTTCAGTAGTAGCCACCTGGCACCAAGAGATCCTCCCTGACTGTGTACTACGATATACCAGATATTCTAAGACACAAAAATTATTGCCACAAAGCATGGAATTACTCTATTAATAGCAGCCTTTAAAAACCCAAGAATTTCAAAGGATGCTAAAAAGAGGCAAAATCTTGAATTTAATATTGAAATGTTTACACAGATTAGTAGAAGGAACAACCACCAGCAGACCAATGAAAGAAGTTAGGGAAGTTAGAAGTTGTAAAGGGATAAATGACTCAAATCAGTACTGCTTTTTTCCCCTTTCATATTGAAAAGCTTCCTCTAAAAATCCTCCACTGTTTCACTATTCACTTACAGAATTATGAAAACATACAGTCCACTTAAAGGTACCTGCTGTAGTGAAAAGGGCCAAGCCATTACAGCCAGAATCCACACTGCTGACTGTGTGGGGAAGACAATCTGGAAATGTAATCTTTTAGCTGATCACTATGAATTAGTCCTCTGTGTTTCTAGGGGTTAAGTCTAGGTTTAAGGGTTTTCATGTTTG
This sequence comes from Indicator indicator, assembly GCF_027791375.1. Lineage (NCBI taxonomy): Eukaryota > Metazoa > Chordata > Aves > Piciformes > Indicatoridae > Indicator > Indicator indicator. The sequence continues at coordinate 18,116,380 of NC_072029.1, forward strand.
TATTAGCAGAGTGGGAGGTGCTGTTTTTTGCAGGCATTTTCAAGTGCTAGACCAATCACTCCTTGTCACTTCAAGGATGCCATAACATTTTCTACTAGGACTAACTGATTTCAGTGTAACTGAGGGGACAGAACCAGGTCCTGTATGTTTCAGGTATCAGCCATAAACCAAGGCCCAACTGATTTCAACTCCATCCTGGAGAGGGCAGTAGGACAAAAAATCTCCTGACACTTCCAGAAGAAAGCATCTCAAACAATCGGCACCCTTAAAAACAATGAGAATATCCTAGACCAGGTGAACTAACGTGCTGAGCTAGGAATAGACCTGAACTCATGTTCCAAATGACAATCAGCTTCCCTGAATGAGATCAGCTGTGCCCCATAAGGATGATGGAAAAGAGATCAATACAATTCTTCAGCCTTCAGTCTGCCTTCTCCAGTTCAGTTGCAAACTTGAGGGGAAGGACAATGACTTACTGTGTTACCATAATTGAGGCCACATCCTTCCCTGCAATATTTAGACATACTAGTTAGGAAACAAAACAAAAAGAGCAGAGATATCAGTCTGAGGACCCACCCTGAGCTGTGAAATTGCTGCTCTGCCTTCCTCACTTTCTTCATCTAGTTCATCATCACTCCATTCCCAGCCACCATCTTCAGTCTTATGAAGACGTCCGCTGGAACCTGGGACTCTCCGGACCTGCTCAGCACAAAGACACAGAACTGATAGGTCAAGCAGAAGTTTCTACACTCAAATCTTTTTTAGGCTCAGGCTGTAGTATCTGCCAGGATGCTTGAGTATTTTATTGAGATGTCCAGCTCTGTATCTAGAGAGCTCTGTACTACAATAACTCTCATTAAAAATGTGAACACAAGCATAAACACCATAGTATGAGTGTACCAGCAAGAGCCCAAGAGGTTTTTGTTACCTTTTTGGATCTTTCAGTGATTGTTGGTGCTCTCTGCAACATCTTCTCTTGTAAAAATTCTTTATTCTGTAAAAAGAAAAATATCAAACATTTGCATTGCTGAAAATGTCCTTTGATTCCTTCAGTGTCTTGGATAAAGAAACTTAAATTACTTGCAGCAGAAAATGCTTTATGTGTTTCATCCTCATTCCCCCAAAGATATTAATCACTTTCTTCCTTTGGACCACAGTGCTTCAGCCTAAATACCTTTTCATTTCAGTTAGCAGTAGTACTTTCCCTATGAAATGTAACATGGAAGCAACAACCAAGGAGTCATATTCTAGTCTGTCTGATTTACTGGAAAAGGTATTTCTTACGTTACAGCATCTGATATCCCGCTGAGAGATTTGGCATTCTTCCATTTGCAGATACCACACCACCTGGATCCAGCCCCTTTGCTTTATTCTACTCCTAAATTTACACCTGTCCGACAGTCAAAGGCAAACCTCAGATGTCAGGCAGGCTGGGAAGCATGAACCCCTCTATGCTGGAGCAATAAGACTGAGGAATTGAGGCAGCACAATTTAAAGTGGCTGAAAAACCGTACAGCACATATGATGCTTAGAGAGGAAGTAAACACAGTGATCACAACAGATTAAGTATTAGGCAGGTGCAGTGATGCTTTATTAAAATTATTCCAGCCTGCCAAACATCTGGGCTGCTCTGAGTCCCATTTTCCAAGCAGCGCAGTGTGCAGCCAAGCTGGTGGCTGCAGGGCACATGGGCTAGGTGAGTACCCTGGGATTAGCACTGGGATCTGCCTGGCACCAGTGAGTTAGATACCCTGCCATCCCTGCCCATGAAGTGCTCCCAAAACTGCCCTGTGAAGGTTTCTTGCAAGGCAGAATGGAGCCTCCAGACACATGCTACCTCTTTCCTAGAAGTGGCTCTCAGCAATATCAAAACACAACACAAGCTGCATTTAAATACAGTTCTGTACAGACAAACAGAAGCTGGACTCCTCTGTCCTCAAGTTACAGCTGTCAGATTGGCAGGGGCTGATGAATGGAAAGCAGTTGAACACTGAGTGTTAACTAGCACACATTTCCAGGTCAGGTGCCAACTTAAGTGTTGCCTCATTTATAATGATGTTAATTTTCTATCACCACATATGCTAATGTGTTACTCTGCAGCAGCTTAATGAAAGCACGAAGGAGATTCTGCACACAATGAAGTATAACATAAACCAGAATGTACATAACCAAACACAGAAAGGTCAGCAATGTGTAAACCATCTTGTCACTTTGGACACCAAGTGTGTATCCAGTATAGAGATGCCAAAAATCCCACCATGGACAATACCTAGTTAAGACTGTCAAGAACCCAGATATCAATTAAAGGTGCCCTGAAGCAAACTCCTCCATTTCATACACTGGATCACTCTCTTGACTTCCTCAGTTGCAGTTGCCAGTCTTCTGTCAACTTCAATAGGACACCCAGCTCCTGAACAGATACCTAGATGTGACTACTTCTATTTAAGCACCTTAATCTGGGAGCTGAAAACTACTTTTAACTGGTGATGCTGCTGTGCTATCCCAGGCACCAGATATCTTTTCAACAGTTTGACCTGTGTTCTGCTATAAACTCATATGTTTCGATCATTTGTATGCCACAGGAATAAAATCAAACAGAAAGCATTTCTTCATTCTCATGGAAATATAAATTCTCCCTTGTATTATTTCTGTCTCCCTCAGTAACACCTTGCACACTGCATATGCACTAATCTCCAGGCAGTAATCACACAAATGCTCACTGGCAGTTCACTTCAAGGCTAGAATGAGAGTATTTAACCATTTTGTATCACAGGATCTTCACTTTCCATTAGGCAGCATGGGGTGAAATAGTTTTAAGTAGTCCTCGGCACAGTGGGCCTCATTCACTGCTTTGCATACAGGCTGATTATAGAGTTTACTAAAATAAAAGTTACATTTACTGCCACAGAGACCTTTATGGTTGGACAGGCAGCCAGACTGGCACCATTACAAAAGCATTAAAAAAACCAAAAGCCACTGAAAGACATTTAAATGCTCAAGAATTTCTAGATCATTCCTCTAATAGCAGCATATGGAAGGAGGTACTGAAGAGAGATTTCATTCTGTTCACTCAATGAACCATTCAAGTCAGCTATGCTGGCCCTAAGTAAAACAGCCCACACTCATGCCAATAAAGCTGTCACCATACCCATCACAGTTCTGAAAAATCCTCTCCACAGATCAGTTTAGGAAGTGTTTTCTTACCTTTGCTTTTGTGAAAAATTTGTGTCTTAAGAGTTCTGCTGCTGTCGGTCTGCCAATAAAACAGATGTAGCAAAGAATTATAAAGACTCCCTTTCAACACAATGGCTGTTCCAGGTTGCTGCAGCTTGTTCTAACATGGCACCTCATAAGGGCATTGGCTTCTCCTGTACAATTGCCCTAAAAATTAGTTGATGTATTCCAATTAATTTTACACCAGCATTCTTCTAAATACTCAAAGCCTATTCTGTTCAACAGCAGTGAATAACTTGGGGATGGAGTGGAGAAGTTGCTCCCATTTCAATGCTGAACTTGAGGCCCTGAAAACCAGTTTGATAGGATCACAGAAGCAACATGCTCAAAATTGAGGGATCACCTAAGCAGGGATGCAGTACTCCCCATGTGTGAGTATTAAGAGTTCTTTCAGAGATACTTGATTGTATATGTGCAATTAGTTCTGTTAAACACAGGCAATCAACCTTTGTGTAACAGCAAATGACCAAGTACAAACTCCTTCCCCTTTTAAGTTAGACTTTAGGATAAATATTGCAAAATAAAAGACATCCCATGGTCAGTTTAGAAGGAGCTTTCTAAAGCCTCACACCCACATGAGAAATTACCAGCTTACAACATTTCCCACACTGCACTTAAAATAGTAACAGCATTTAATTGGTAACTTGCTAAGCTCATTCAGCACAGGGTTTATTTCACCTCAGACTCTAATAAAAATCATCCACTTTCTAGGAATTGAGCCCTCAAAACAGTTAAAGAGCACTAAGTTCTCTTTGTGAACCCATACAACATGCATAAGCTCTTCTCATTCTTCTCTTTAGGAGCTGACCTCCTGCTTCCATACTCAGGATGATGGCAGTGGCTATTAGTGGTGCTTGAGATGAGAAGGGATATGTCATGATTCAGACTGATTGTTTAATTCTCAGCAGCACTCATTCTAATGCAAGGGATAGGATACATTCTAGAAAGGAGAAAAACACATGCTGGAAAAAAACAACCCTGCTATCAGCATTTATCAAGCACTCCACTGGATTCATTAAGCATTTCAAGGGTAAAGCTTGTTAGAAGAGAAAGATCCCATCTCATGATGCATGAGAAGCCTTTGTTCCTGGATCTGGCACAAGAGGGAACTGCAATGTCTTCATTATTATGAAGAGACTTTTCCCTTTCCAGAATTAGTTTGCTTACTGCAGGGGCTGGGAGGGGGGGAAGAGGTGTAAAAACTGCTCTGTGGGAATGCTTGTTTCTTCTCATATGCATTTTAAGGAAAACTGGCTTTAATGTGGGATGAACACTCCTTTAAACATCTTTGCAGACTGGCAAACACTATGACTGGCCTCCACAGAAATACATCTGAGCTGTCCTATGTGCCAGGCTATGGGTTTCAAACAGTGCTGTAGGCAGCTGGACCCTGGTGCAGCTCTGAAGTATACCACAACACAACAATACGATGCTATCCTGAACCTCCACATGTGCACCACCCACCCCCTTGGTGGCATTTCTACCATCTCTGAGCAGTCAAGCTGCTTTTGAAAGTCAGACTGAAAGCACCATTAGGTCATTTAAGCAACCTGCATTGATGAAAACAAGTTGGTACAAATTTGCCAGTGATTTTCTTTATTTTCCCTCCCAAGCCAAGTATTCCTTATAATCAAGCAAGTCAAAACTACACTGGAAGCTTTATTTGCACTGGCAAACTTTTAAAAAGTTTATTCTGGAGCTCTGCAAGTAAACACATATTGCCCAAGGTGTCATTGCTGATTTATAAGCACAGAGCAGTTTTGACAGGGAACAAAACATGAACTGCAGTCACCTGCCTGAGGTGGCCTGGGGGAGAATGGCACTACACACAGAGTGGACTGGGATGCACTCTCATTAACCCAAATGGAAGATGTGTGCCCTGGCCTGCCACAATGCCAAACATTTATCCTTTACTTTTAAGGACAGCCAAGAGAATTTGTTGCCACACAGCATAACTGCTGCATTCATTGTGCCTGAAAGGCTGGAGGGGCAGAGAATGTACCAGCTTTAAAAAATTATGGAATACAATGAGGTTTAGGGCTTGTCTTGGGGGGGGTTAAATTTTTCTTGTTACTTGTTCTTACCTTTTCTCAGGGTCTTTTTGTAGGCACGATGAAATCATCTTCCTAAACGATTTGCCATACTTCTTCAGCATCTCTTTATCTTGCACCCCAGTTTCCAAAGATGGGGGATCATTTTGTAGCGTCAGCATTAAAACCTGCAAGAATTATGTCTATTGGCAATGAGATTTTTCTTGGCCTTTGTTAGAGACGGATCTTGGGAAGGCTGGATTGTAGACTAGTATTTTTCATCAGGCACCTCAGTCAACAAGGACTGCTTCATTATAACAGCTCTCTGAAGGTAGCCAAAGCTCAGAAGGAAATTTCTTAAAATTCAGGCTGTCTCCTCACATTTAGCAGACAGTTAAAACTCACCTACCTTTTCCTCAAGGCAATGACAGGGTCTCTGCCTTTGCTTCCCACGTTCACTAGCTTTATAGAAACAATTATTCTCAAAAATGTTCCTCTTCTGCAAATTCTGGCTGTTGGTTGAGAGATTCAAGACTCCTACAACAGGATCTAGCAAGAGTTACCTCTACCTCCTCTCCTTGGGAAGCCAGGCTAATTTACACCCAGTGATTTATGCTACTGTTTTTCCATCACATCTCCTGGCCCATGGTGCCATCCAAGGGTCAGACACAAGGCTGGGATATGCTTTCAGGCCTGTTTGGTATGATTAAAGGCCTGAGCATAGCAGAATTTCTACTGGCCTTGCTCATTTGACATGAGTAGCTTGGTTCAAAGGCTCTGTTTAGATATCCCTGCAAGCATTTCTTAGCTCAAAATCAAGTTAATATAAAAGCAGAAGGGTGACATAACAAAACACAAAGGTTCACTTCCATGTACCAACGTGACAAAAGGTGAAGACGTTTCCAACACAAGCACCTATCAAGCCAAACTGATTTATTTCTTTCACATCACTCAGATTCTAAAGGAAAGAAAGAAAATTACTCATTTCCATTTTCACTTGTCACCTACATACAGATGAATATCTATTTTTAGAAAAGGAAGCAGCACACGGTGCATTTAAATAGCTTTCAACAGCTATACTGCTTAGGGCAGCAAGAGCCCATCAATCTAACTGAAATTATACAGTCCATGACAGAATTCTCTGGTTTTTTTCCCCTCTCCTTGGAGGGCCACTTAATGCATGGGCCATTTTACTGTATAACAAAACTAGTCTGCAGTGAAATACAATTACATTCAATAAATAAAATACAGAAATCCCCTTGCAGGCTGCACCACTGGAACCCATCCCTAACAGAACTGGAGACTCATCATTCTATGTACCATATGACAGCTAAGATACTAAACAACTAAAATACATTCAAAGCTACAACCCATCTATTCAACACACAACAAACAGAAGTACAGCTTGCAAAAGCTACACAAAATATTGCAAATCATCACAGCACAGAAGGAAGTATCAGTTAAAACAGCAACAGCTAACTCAGCAACACATCTGCCTGAGCTCCTCATTGCTCTGTCACAAGCTTTAATGGCACTCCTACACCACTCAGATCCTCAACAGTCTTGCACAGAGATGACACAAATCTTAAAATTAATTCTGTTCCACGAGAGTTAAACCAGTGCAAAGTCCTGGCATTTGAAACTACACATGGATGTGCCTGTTCAAATTAGTTAGGAGCTACTGGATTCCCAAATGCTATTGCAGCTGTGGGGTAGGAGAGGATGTATCCAAGTCATAAGAGGTGACATCCAACTTGCATGGCACTCCAGCAGTTAAAGACTCAGCAAAGGAAAGCTTGCCCCATAGTATGCCTAAAATCCAGAGACTTGGCACCTACAGGTCTCACATCTCAGGTAACTAGTGTAACCATAAGCTCCTCTTCACCTCCTCCTGTTTGATCTGAAGGAACATGCATCCCAGAAGTAGAAGCAAAGCAGCCCTAAAACAGAGTGGGGCCAAATGGGTTCAGTTTCATTACTGAGACATGGATCCATCAGATCTCACAGAGGGGCTACGCTCTGTAGGACAGAATGCTTCAGACCTCAACTGCAGGGGTCAACTCTGGTTAACTTTAAGATGCAGACTCCCTGAAAAAAATCATCATTTTGGAAGTAGTCCCTGGTTCAAGAGTCAGGAAATAAGGAAGATGGCCAAACTATAAGGCAATCTAAACTTCAAGATATTTTAAATAAGATTTTTGAAGCGTTAGTGTTTAAACAAGAACATTTCCTCCACCTGAAGTTCAATAAGATATTAAAGTTGCCAATACCACATTGTCTCATACTGATGGGGGACTTTCCACTGCTTCAGTGACTGACAGGACTGTGCTGGTGTTCAATAAAATCAGCCAGCCTTCTGGATAACTGGTCACAGGATTTCTGAGAGGCATCAAGGATTACCAGTGCAGAAGAAGAAATGGCACATGCCATCCCAGTGTCATGAGATGCCAGCTAACATGTCCTAAATCATTATTTATAGCTCTGAAAACATCTGCTGCCTTTAGAGGCTCCAGGATCAAAACACACAGCACTTCCTTCAAGAATAGTGACCCTGGTGAGACTCAGGATCTAAACCAGAACTGCATGGATTCAGACAATACTGATTAAGTGGTGTATTTTTAAAAGGTGACTTCAGATACATCCAAGAACATAGCGATCCCCAAGCGCAAGTTGAGAGGACAAACTCCTCAGTGAAGCATGCTGGCCAAATTCTTGGAAACCCCCAGAGAACACATTGGTCCTTTATCAAGTACAAGTATCTGGAGAGCTGCTCACCTTCATTGGAGGGTATTTATGGTAAGGAGCTGCCCCCGTGGCCAGTTCAATAGCAGTGATCCCAAAGCTCCAGATGTCTGCCTTGAAATCATATCCTCTGACCTGAAAAACATTAGAGAATGTTAGCATTTGCCTCTTGCTCTCCTGCACTATAGTCCCTTTCTTTTGCCTTTCCTCCTTTTCCCTCAAATCCAAACAGACATTCACTACAGTCTTGAAGCGATGGAAAGAACACTTTCTCCCTTCTCCCCCTCCAGCTCCTTAGCCCTTCAAGGAGGTGTTTTAGAAGTCGGTTCGATGAAAATTATGGTTGTGTATTGTGCAACTAGGACTGCTCTGCCATAAACCTCTGTGTAGAATATAAAGGGGCACTGGGTTAAGCCAGGCTCTGACTTCCATACAAAGACACAGAGAGTCATTAAACTGTTTAATGAAACTCCCATAGTTAATAGATGGATTGTTATGCCCTTGGGACACATGCCTCACTACACTTCTAGTCAACCGCTTAATCAATCCGACCACAAACATGCTTGATCCTGAAACTTCAGGACACACCAGCTCAGTAAAAAAGCTCCTCATTTCTGTCTGTGGACTAATATTTTCCCCCACTAATTAGTAGCAGCTTCTGAGCTTGACATTAAACACAGACTTATCCAGGAAAATTTATGGCATTTACTTCCCCTCATGCACAGGAAAAAATATTTCATATGCCAAAGTGGTTGCTTCCTCGTTATCATTAGGTAATATTTTGGCACTGGCTTTCTCTGCTGCAGGAGAGAGAGACATCATGTACTAACTTAGAGAGCAGCCACAAAAAGCATTTAGGCTGCTCAGAATGGTTTGTGTTTCTTCTTTCTACACTATAGAAAAAAGAATATTGAATCAGAGCAAAGCTAATAGGGATACTGTGTTCAGCTAACCTAACGAGCTTTGTCATGAAGCCAAAAACCTTCCCCCCTCTGCCTTTAAGGTGATCTTGAATTTTGGCAAACAAACAACTCCTCTTGCACTATTTTTCATACAGTACTACATCTGAAGTGAAATTTCTTATAGCAACTGAAATTTCTTATAGCAACAGGACTTTATTATCTTGCACAAATTTCTTCAACTCTGGAAGCATCATTTTTATGAGCCTTAAGGGTCTGAAAGGTTTCTTGAAGTGCCTCAGGTTATGAACAGATTACAAATCGTTTAATCAAACCAGCACAGATATCCACTATAACAGAACAGAGTGCAGGAAGAAACATGCTGTTAAGGATGGGTTTTTTCTCCCCTCAGACTTGTTTTTTAGGGTTTAAGAATAACTTTGGGACATCTGAGGTTTATCATGCAGTTGGCCTTGTAGCACATCTCTATTCTGCACAGCTCCTCATTTCCCACTGGGATTTTAACTGTTCAGTGGTTGGGTTTGGTTTGGGTTTTGGGGTTTTTTTTTTTGTATTCTACCATATAATCCTGCTTGCAAGTGAAAGCTTTGAAGTTCAAAACTGTCCACAGCAATTCATCTTGACATCTGCCCAATATCTATTAGTCACCACCCTGCAGTTAGTTTACATCAGTGACATTTCTTTTCCCCACCACCTTTTCTTTCCATACATCTGTCAAGGGAAGACACATGAAAAGGCAATGCCAGGCTATCATGTGTTAACAAGCTAAAGGAACTTAATGATGCTGAAGTAAGCCAGATGGAACTGGGTCGATAGTCTCTACATATCCAAGGCTAACCCACAGCAACCCCTTCGTCCTTTTTCCCAGGTTGGATAGAGCAGCCCAGAGTGACACCTGCTGGAAGATAGTATGATGGACATGAATGGACTTGAAGGATTTCACAGCAACATCCAAACTACCTCCTCACCATCTAACATCTGCAACAAGTTAGACGTGCACAGCCTTCATGAAAAGGTTGAACTCCCTAAGAAAACCTGCCTCCTTCAGAAACATATCTGTTGCATCACAAAGGGCAACAAAGCTGGTGAAGGCTGTAAAGAACAAGCCCTACGAGAAGTAGGTGAGGGAACCAGAGGTTGTTGCAGAAAAGAGTCTGAGGGGAGACCTTTTTGCTCTCTAAAACTACCTCAAAGGATGTTGTAGCAAGGTAGGGGTCAGTCTCTTCTCCAAAGTAACAAGGGGTAAGACAAGAAGAAATGGCCTCAAGTTGTGCCTGGGGAGGTTTAGATTTGACATTAGGAAAAACGTCTTCACCAAAGGGGTTTTCAAGCCTGCCCAGGGAAGTGGTTAAGTCCCCATCCCTGGAGGTATTTAAGAGATGTGTAGATGTGGTGTTGAGAGACATGGTTTAGTGGTGACCTAGCAGTGCTGAGTTAATGACTGGAATTGACAGTTAAAGGTCTTTTCCAACCAAAACTATTCCTTGACTCTAAGGACCTCCTCATTGTCACTAACACCTTCTTTCCCCCTTTATAGTATCTTCCTGAAAATCTTTTTTTTTTTTCCCCCTGCTCTCCTGCAGATTGCATCCACTAAAACACCACAGCCTGGAACACCACTGTTAGGTCCTGGCCAGCCTGCACCAGGACAGGACACAAAGGAAAGCAAAGCAAGGGACAACTCGGATCTGGTTTTGGAAACACTGGATACTCTGGGTTTATTTATTTTTAAAATCATCATGACAAATAGCCATAAACAGCAAAAAAAAACCCCACACTCCAAAAACAGAAGTACAAGACAGTGAAGTAGTTCAGAAGCAAGCCTGCAAAGACAGCTCCTGACTTGGGAGCTCTCTTGCACTCTGCAGTGTTAGACTCGTACCCCATCCAAGGAGGCTGCAGAGTGCTGTAACACACCAACCCCTCAATGCCACCATGGGGGGGGGGGGGGGACACTGAAAAGGTCAGACAATGAAAAAGGCTTTAATAGCATATATAAGCTACACCAAAATTACCTCAATCCTCTCAGAAGTTTGATACACAAGAAAAAGTGCATTGAAGTTCTAACACTGTTTTAGCAGTATATCATTTTATACACGTGGAGATCTAATTCAAGTTCCTCCTAAGCTTCAAAATACTTTATTATGAAGTGCAGGGTGTTACAAGGTGTTACAAGGTGGGTGTACTTGTTTTCCAGAAAAAACTTTTGTCAAAAATATTTTTTGGAAGCAATAAATGGAAAAAAAGCAAAAAAAACCAACAAAACTATTTAGTCAGTTGTAATTCTGCTTGGCCCACCTGTCAGAAATCAAATCCTGGGTCCAGCCTTCCATCAAACTGATTTTAAGGGGATGCAAGATAATTTTCAGTGTTTATGGCACTGAATGTCAGTGCAATAGACAGCTACTGCAAATGCCCTGTCAGGATTGCGGAACACCTTTGCTTGTGGATCTTGCTCGGAAATAAGCAACAATATTTTACAGTAAAAGTTTCCAGGTGGCCTTCATCAGAAGTCATGCAGACAAAGCTTTTGTAGGTCAGTACAGAAGTAGTGGAAGACAAAGTGGCCTATCTCCACCTCACAGGAAGAAGTATGCCATCTTTCACCTAGCCAAAAGAGGAGACGAGGAAGGGGGAGAGGCAAGCACTCCTCAGCATTCCCACTCTGGACTCCTAAGCCAAGAGAAACTACAAACCTAAACTCAGCTGCCTGTTATTTCACTATCCTAGCTCCCCACTGGTACCTGCTGCAATTAGTTACATCAAATCCTCCTATCTACAAATACAGAAGAGGTGTATACATGCATATTTACCAAGTGAGAAGCTATTTATATTCTACCTCACATTTATACAAGAGGGAGGGGCAGGTTAATCTTCTTTATGCAATATCTGAGCTGTCTCATCCTCACCTTAGGCAAGAGCCTGAAGAAAAGCAAGAGGGTAAAAACTCGATCTCCTGACCACTCAATATTCCCCAACACGTCCTGGCTGCAATAGGCAAACTGAAGAAAATCCCTGTGGTTTTAAGAAAGCCTGAAAGGATGACAAATTATCATCTTAATATGAAGCAAATATGGCTGTTGCTGACAACAGGGTATTCCAGGCGCAGATCAGCTAAGCAGACATTAGGAAAAACAATTCACCTGTTCCATAACTTCTGGTGCCATCCAGCAAGGTGTGCCCACAAAGGTTTTCCTGACTTTATTTCTGGTAATGTCACCACCGGTGGCCAGAAACGCACTAACACCGAAGTCTGAAAAGAAAACAAAACCAGATTTTGTTAGGAGCACATCCTAAGCAAGCTGAAGGGTTGTCCTCTCTTTCCCCTCGTATTCCCAGCTATCTATTAAGTACTAGTCTGCAGAGTTACACTTGAGAGGTTTCTTAATAAATGAAGAATGATCAACAGTTAGCTGAGAGTGCTGGCAGATGAATGGTGTCTAGTCCACCATTCAATTACTGGGGACAGCAGAGCTTTCAGTGCTGGCTGGCAGAGAGGAAAATTCCACTTTCCATTACAGCCCACTGGTCACATTACAGAATTCCCCCTGCAGACCTGCTGCTGTACAAACCTGCCTCTGATAGCCAGTACTTGATTGACATTTTATACATACAGAACAAGTCATAACTGAACTTCAGCTGGCATCCTGTTAACAATTTCAGCAATGAAGTACATTAAAAGGTGGTAGGCATTGTAACTTTTAACTGCCCTAACTACACCCTGCAGAGGGGAGGTACTAGCCCTGGATTCTGGATAGTCTAGAACATGCTTTGCTTGGTAATATTCCATCGCTGAGATGCTCAGTGCTTTCACAGGAAGCTGGAGCAGTTCCCAAGGATAAAGCAGTGCTACTGAATAGAGCAACATGTGCTGCTAACCAGTCTGACCATCCCAGAGGAAGCCCTGCAGACAGGTATTCACACCCTGCACAGCATTACTCTCATTTGAAACATCTTTCACAAGCTGAAGGATCCTCAGGGATGCCCCACACACTTGCTGGTAACTGTGATATTTAAAGAAAAACATTCTTTTACATCAAAACTATGCTGTCAAAGATAACATTGATTTTACTTTTATGCATTTATGATAAGAACAACATAGAAACCAGGATCAGCGAACAGCAGCAGTAGTGTGCAGGGATAGCAGTGGGATCACAGCATGGCTGTTCAGAGAAGAGCATTACAAAAGATTTGGCTACCAAGTCATTCAAGAGAAAGTGGCAGACTTTACTTGGAGAAGCAAAAGAAATAAATGAGGTGATAGGGAAACTGTAAACACAAAACTGTAAAAGTATTTCATCTTGATTTGCTCCAAGCAACACTGCTTATGTGTTACTGCATTATAGACCTAAAATGGCTCATTCTCCATAACTCAGTTTAACCCCCACACCCCCACCTCCATTTTACACACAGAACATTATATACCACAACTGCTTGGAAAAACCTTGAAACTCAACTGACAGTTAGCTGTAATGCAAAAGTCTTACTGAGAGGAGCTACAGGGTTATCCCATGGCTTAAGGATGTTATCCCAAGGAATCAACTGCAAGAGGATCCCCCTTTATAATTTGCTAGCAACAGCATCCACGTGAGGACAGTCCCAAGCTTCCCTCTGCACCACAGCAGCAGCACTATGAGCCCCTTTGCACCAGTCTTTCAATATTTGAGAAGCACCACTGAAATTATCACTCAGAAGAATAAGATGCTGAAAGATTCCAGCTCACTTAGACTAGATGCTTCCAAGGATAGGAACTTCGTGCTCACTAAAATAGACAGGGATAACTGAAAATTTATATTAAGAAAGGTGCATAGAAATCACAGGGCTAAAACTAGCAGTAGCAAATGGCTAACGTTAGGGTTTGGCTACCTCTAGATGTGCTGCCCTGTTTTCTTGTGGAAACCCACTTTTTCCTCAACAGGGATTTTGCTTTGAGGTCTTCCCTCTGCGTATTCACTATCCTTGCTTTTCTCAGAAAACCAAACAATCTTCCCAAAAAGTTCTGAGTAGAATTACTTGCTCTCTACTGCTCATTACGGGAAGGCTCTGCAAGGCCCATTGTTCTAAACACAAAAGTAATTAGAAGTTGTTTTAAATAAGACAATACTAATAGAAACTTGTCTGAGTGCCATCAGCATATTATCATGATGTGCTGTACTTGAACTTGTGTATATTATCTTACCTCAGGTTTCCATGCAATCATGTTGAGGGTAAAGGAAATGCCATTCAGAGCAAAAGCATTCCAGCAGTAAAAACACAAGTCCTTTGCACAGAGCACACAGCATTCACATTTCACATCCAATGAGGAGTTATAAATTCCAGATGGAAACTGTGCCCCTGTACCTGCTGTATCTGAGCTCAGTACAAGACTTAAGTTATATTTTGTACAAGGTTGATTTATTCAACACTTTCCAATCAACTCCCCCCATTTCCACCGAGCTAAAACAGGCACAAGCAGCCTGTGCTGCTCTGCTCTAAGGAATGACTTTGAAACAGTCTTCTCAAATGTCATCTTACTAACTTTATCTAAGTCCTAGCTATTAAGATAAGAATGTGCCTGCTCTCAAGAAATATCTGCAAAGCAATAGAATCAAATCCTAACCACAACTTAGGGTTCAAGTCTTACTTTGAGCAGTTGGTACAATCTTTCTCTTGTTCCCTCTGCCACTTACCTATCTGCAGAGATAGAACTAGGTTACTGCAAACCAATTTAACTCTAGAAAATGAGGAGAGCCATGACATTCAAGAGGTACAACAGCTCAGAAGTGTTTACATTTGTACTGTTCTTTGGGAACTTGTATTTTATATCAACTCACTACAGTGCTAACAGAAAGGACTGTATCATCAGGGCAAAGGAGGAATTGGAAATGTTTGGACCTGGCTTGCAATACCAGTAGTCACCACTGCTGGGAATCCATCGACTATCAGATATCCTAAAGGAGCCCAGAAACTGTAGACTTCCAGCAGTCTGATAGCAAATCATAGCTTCCAGGATGTCTGGATGCAAGTGGCAGGATCATGATTTTTATCATTTTTTGAGGCACTGGAAAAAAATTCACCTGCTGAAGCTGTTTCAGTGACATAAACCAAAGGTGCCTTTTTTTTTTTTTTTTTTTAAAGAAAGTCTATATACATAGACTCTTATCACAGCAAAATCAATCCAGAATGGAAATGACAATTCTGCTGATACAGGCTCTGCAGGAAATAGAGCAATTTTTGTCTTTCTCAATACAAACATCATGTGTTGCAAACCACATACCCTACAAAACACTTTTCGGTGGCACTGAAGTTGCAGGTTGGTGTTTGCAGAAGTGTGGCATTAGGCAACAGCTCCTGCTATCAAGGCATCCAAGCTGTCACACTTGAAAACTATTCTGGCCACTCAGGAAATGCAGAAGCTGAAAGGAAAAGTCTCCTCTTACTACTCTGCATTACAGAAACAGACTCGGTCTAAACAACTCACCAAGAAGAAAGCTAAGGCAAAACCACATCACAAGAGGCACCACTGCTGCTGGATACCTCAGGAAGATACATTTCTCCAGTACCAAAAGTTAGACTGGTTCATTCAAATCTACAAGCCAGCCTTCTAAAAATCACCTTTCCTTAGCCATCTGGAATTGCAACATACCTTAATCCTAAAAAGCCCAAATGCCTGCTACTGTAGGTAGCTACAAGATAGGTTTAAGGGAAAGAAGACTATGCACTAATTAGGAGCCAGGACTAAAGCCTACTGACATCAAAAAGGCTCCTAACAGAGTTTGGGATCAGACCCAACTTCAGTGGGGGCAGAACAAGAGAATAAACGAATCTTGACTTCAAACCACTCAAGAGTTGTTTTTAACCTTGGGTAGCTGAGATGATATCTCTCCTTAAGTAAAAATAAAAGCATTTCAGTAGATAGCTCTAAGTGATTTTTTTTTTCCACTACTAGTGAGCCTCCTTCTTGTTCAGTTGTTCACCATCAGGAAATATCTGCAGTGGTACTTAGTGTTTTTCTGCAAACCTCACAGCTTTTAGAGCATTGAAGATTAATAAAACCTGGCAAGAAAAGGAGCAAGTCAGTGGTAAATAGCAATTTTGTGCTGAGAACATAAGGAGTGGTAAAGACTTGAAAGCAAAGGGAGATTAGTGAAGAACAAGAATTGAAAACTTCCTTACTTTATAGATCCAGTAACATTATATAACCATATGGCCTTTAAACACACACTTGTTCTCCCAAATTCTCATTTGGAAAGGTGGATCTCTACAGTCACAAATATTTCTCATCAATTCACATTCAGAACAGCAGCTTTATAGCAACACAAGTTTAGCTTTTTTGCAGTAATGTCAAGGCACATAAAAGATGCAGGAAATCCCTTTGCCCAGTAAAAGACCACATCCAAAACCAGCCCTGACATTAATGAAGATACACTAATGCTGTACAATGTAACCTAAGAATGACAAAGCCCAGGCTGGGTGAAGCCTTGAGGAAACCTTAGAGAAGGAAAAGCATATATTACAAGTGACACAAAAAGTTCCTTCATATCATGCTCCTGCATGGGAGGCACCAAAACTCTCCACCAACCATGGAGAAAAAGATTTTTGCCCCTTCTTTGAACAGCAGAAGAGGCTCAGAGGTGTCTGTGACAAGACACCAGCTGCTCAAGTCAGTCCTGCAATCAGCACTCCTCTCCCAGACTCAAGCTTTGCCTCTTGTTAAAACAATTTAATCTCCCAAAGTTAGAGTTTCCTAAAGGAAAGTGGGGGGATGACACTGCCTGCATCATAGCTCGATGTTTATGGAGAGCTCTATTTTAGTACAATGAATTAAGAGCAGTCAGGAACACAGCGAACCGGTGACAAGCTGGCATGGATTTGTGGAAAGTTACACAAATTCAGTTACACAAGTTTTGCCTGGCCTTAACTATCCCCATTTTATAAATAGATAAAGGGAGAGGGGGTAGGCAATTTGCCCAGTATCAATTAGCAAGTCCTGAATGACTTCGTGAAATCTCAATCTACTCCAACCTCCTGGCAGTGAGCGGGGCCTGCCCAGAACAGCAGGCACACCGAGTGCCTCGGGCACCGCACCTTCATCACCAGACTGGGTTTGAAACCTGAAGATACCAGGTTATTGCTCCTGCAACAGAAAAATCCCACATGTGAAGGGACATGCACCTTCCAGGGTGAGTGACAGCATTGTTTAATATCTCAGTGGATAAAATCGGGGCGGGGGGGAAAGAATTAGTCTGCACACTCTCTCAGTAGGATGCTAATATCCTGCCATGGTTGGAGCATGGTTTGTGCCGGCCAAGCTCATGTACGCTAGGAGTTCCCTTCAGCTCTCCCGTCCTTTCCCAGGCTATCACTTCATTTCCAAATAATTTATTGGGCCTGCACAGTTAAATAAACTGAAGAACATTAAGCCTTGCTTACTGTGAGAAGTGCCCTGGTTTATGCAGCAATACTGGTGCCAATGCAGCTTGTGTTGATAAAGAGTGTTTTTACCCACGCAGTTTTTAGACTCCAGGGAGCACATAAACACCAGGGCAAAGAAGTGTAATGCTCCAATTAAAAACCCAAAATACAATAAATGCCATGGAGAGGCAGGGACACAAAAAGAACACAGCTATCTCAATTTACATTGTAACCACCATCAGCATGGCCCAGAACAATGGTATCTGGGAGAGAGTCCTGCTCTTTCCAGAAGACAGATTAATTCAATGTGCAGGAAAACACTTCAAACTGAGCAAGTCATACTCTGAATTGTAACAGGCCCCAAAAACTTGGTGCCAAGCCACAAGCCCAAGCCTGTGCCCTTGAAGAAAGAAGTGAAAGAAAGATCGAAGCAAACAGCCTCACTTTAGGTCCCACTGGTCAGCTGGGTCTGTGGAAGGCAATTTTATGCTTTGGTTCAGTGGATGCACATTTTGAAAACAGAAAGGGCTACATAGTTAAAAATAGACAGAGCTATCAGTAAAAAAACCACCAAGTCTGAGAACCTGGGGAGGAGTTTGAAGCTGCACAGGCCATTAGAAGAATTTTTAGAATTCTTACTTCCAGTAAATTCTCCCAAGCTCACAGATTTCTCCTCCATCACTTCACCTGAACCTGCCTCAGCTCCCAGTGCTCCCACTGCAGCTTTCAGGTCTGATGCACAGCCACTGATTCAGAGTTACAAACAGCCTGAGAAACATCAGACACACCTCCATCAAGATGTTTTTTTCTGTTCAGCCTTAGCAACAGAATTGTGCAGCCCAAATTAAGGAGAGAAGTCAGAACTGTACAATCCTGCAGCAAAGTTATTGCCATGAATTCCCTACAGTTTCCAAAGTAAATAAATTCACTGACACATTGTAGAGGTAGAGTCCAGCAGTGGGGTTTCCTTCACCACAGGGTCGAATGTTTTTATTCTTAAACCTTGAAAGCAGCTTTGGAGTTTTTTCCCCTCACAGGATTTCCTGTTGGAGATTTACATTCCTTACATTTCTTCTGAAACAAGAATTGTGTCCAGCAGTAGGAAACACAGAGGAACAAAAGGTTGCATAGGCCAAACACTGAGTAAGACCTTCTTAACAACTGCTCACAGGCAGTTGTGGTAGAGGGATGGAGAAATGGAAAGGAGTCATTATAAAAGAATTGAAGCAGCTCTTTTCTGCTACATTATTTGAATTTTTTACACAGACTAAACCAGCTCCTTCAAGGGAGGTGTCCCATTCACTCTAACCCTCAGGCTTCATTCCACAGCAGATCTTTTTTTGTTTTGTTTTTCCTGGTGTAATTTTCCAGTGAAACTTAAACACATTTGTTTCATGGGAAAGCAGTGATGTCATCCAGCTGATAACTGAAGCAGTCAATGATCAACAGAATTATTCATAATATGCATTAATATTATTGTCAAAGGCAAGTGCTTTGATCTTGCTAAAACAAAACTTGCTTTGTTTGCTTTAGTTTGATTCCAGCATTTTTTCCTCCTCAAAAAAATTCACCAGAAATTTTGCTATTTCATCCTGGGTCAGGAGGAAAGAAAGCTTAAGTGTCAGAAATTCCCACAGAAAAAAAATCTCATGTTATGGCCAGGTCAGGCTCTTCTCTAGCATTCAGTCATTCATTTATTATTCTTTCTTTCAAGTCATCAGCTGCCTTAGCATAAAAGAAAGTGCTTCCTGTCACTGCAGTGAACTTGGTGACCTTGGTTGAGTTCAGTTGCTCTTCTGCCTCATGAAAGGTTACAGCTTAGTACTTCTGTGTGTTCAAAGAAAGAATTTGCAAAGAGGAAACTTTGTACATCTTGCAATGTTGCTTTCACAGGATGTGCAGAGAGATGGATTTCATAATTTAAATGTTGTACATCTAAACCACCAGTAGACAGTTCAGGCCAGGGGAACATGTACAAATCACAGAAAATATAAACCTTGCTTCATACAAGCATGATTTAAAACTACTTATCAATTAAAAATCAACCATCAGGAAAAAACCCACATGGATATGTATCTAGAACCAGTAAACTTCAATAAAATAAAAATTAATTTTAAAAAAGAGAAATCCAAGCCCTGGCACCCTTGTGGAAGAGAAACACAAGCAACCTTCTGCTGGGCTGGCAGAAACATTCGGGAGAACAATGCACTGCTCTAATGCAATAGATATTTGCAGCCTTTCCTAGAACAAACCAAAGCTCACAATTACAAATCCAAAACATTACATCTTGGCCCCATTATGGAAAAAAACCTGCAGGATGTCACTGTTTGCTCCTTAGAAGTGTAAGGACTTAAAGGAGTTAAAAGTCACTTAAGTGTCAAAGTTTGCTCCTTTGAGTCTTTTAGAAACCACTCCCTACCTTCCATCAGCTGCCACACAGATGAATTATTTACACCTCATCAGAAATATAACAGCAGGCATTAAGAGCACTGAGAAACTTAAAAGGGAAAAGAAAGCAACTTCAGGTTTAGAACAAAAGTCCTGTGTTTTAGATGTTATGTCCTGTAAAAGGGCTTATTGTCTTCTGCAAAGGGAGAAGAGCTACCTATTAAAAACAAAAACCCTCAGCATTCTGTCCCCTGGTAGAAAATCCACACCTCTCCTTCCAAGATGCAAATCCCAGCACACTAGGACGAGGAGGAAAACCAAGTCTCACAGGTTCTAAATGTACTGTCCAAACATCTTGTCTTACTTAACAGTCCACAATAACAATTCTTGATTTCCAGAGAGACTGAAGTCTGTAGGAACATGTATGAAATAAAACACCAAAAGGGAAGGGGGGAATGGACAAACCCCTGCACACCACACAACACCCTTTTCCACAGACATGACCCATCTAAGGGCTGTTTCCAACATACCTGTGTTGATGCAGCTCAGGACAGCAGTAACTACAACAGGCATCTGCAGGCACATCTGCATTAGCTAAAGTAACTGTTTTAACAGTCATCCCTACCCTGTCTCTCTGTTTGCACAATTGCCTCCACAACTTCCAGTCCACTCCAGTTTGGGTTGGGTTAGGGCAGTCAAACATGTACTCTGCCACTCAGTTCAACTGAAGCAGACTAGGGAGCATCCACATGAACAGCCTGACTTGCAGACCACAGGATAAGGCCAAGTTGCAAGTGACTTTTTACTCTCAGACATACCAATTTCTGTTGAATGCATCCACTGTTCACCACAGTCCTTCTAAAAACCACTTCATACACTGATGACGAATCAGCAAGATCTGTGCAGTCCCCTTCCAAGTCTATGAACTTGCTCTTTTAACAATCTGACCAACTTATGCCAAGAATTCTATCTAATCTATTAATTCTGAGGTCTTGAGTCTATGGATTTATTCATCTGATTGTCGTTATTCCAAGGAATAGTACTTTAAGATAACAAGATGTAATTAACTCTGGGTTGTTATTGTTTTGGTTTGTGGTTTGTTTATCATCAGGGCTTTTGGTGGTGTTAGTCTTGTTTTGTTTGTTTGCCTTAAGGCCTGTGGGGCTCCTTGAAGTTTACATTTTTATGTAGATTTCTTCCTGATCATTAAACCACCTCTTTGGATAGCCCTTCCACAAAAGCTACCAGGAAAGTTACCTGCAATTTGCACAGAGCCATCTTCTCCAAGAAGAATATTTCCTGCTTTCACATCCCTGCAGAAAGATAAAGTAACAACAAGTGGAAGTCATTAAATCTTTTTTTTCAACCAACAAAATTACATTTAAAGGTTATTTCTTGTTTCATTTCTTGCATTAGCACCTCCTACTTCAAATCATGCAGAAACAGTAGGGACTTCACACCAATTCTAACTTCAGTAGACAGACATCAAGTGGTATCTGTATGATTCATAGCAGCATTTTAAGTACTATGCAGAGAAAAGATTAAAAACTTATCAGAAGGTACCCAGAAAAACACAGGAAAATTTATTTACCCCAGGTTCTTAAGGTAGTTAAAAATATGGACACAGGACCCAGTACAGGTCTGATACTCACATGCCTTTTCAGATGGGGAGACCTGAGATAGTGAACTGGTCTAGTCTCACTCCTGCCAGATGTATCCTGTTCTTCCCTTACCCCAAGCCCCCTGGAAGGAGCTCACATACTACCTCAGGAAGCCAGTTTAGCCCCATACACTGGTGAAAATCCACTCAGAAAAAAAAAAGGCCTTTGCTTGTGGCTTAATGAACTGAAGCACATTATCAGGGTCAGGTGAGCACTCTCTGGTACAAGAGAGTGAGAATAGGAAAGTGGGGGCCAATCACTGGCCTTGTAAAGCCTGATTTTCCTTTGATCAAAGCCATTGAAAACACAAGAACATCCAGCACGTGCTGTGAAAGTTATTGTACTATTCCCTTTCTAACCCCAAAAGCACTCCTCCATCCTTGAGGCGAATGCTACTTTCACTCCAAACATGCTGTGAACATCTGCTGCTTATTTACACAGGCTGGCCCCCAGACAAGGCTAAGAGAAGCACCTTTATAGCTGACATCCACGTGCATCATCATGACTGCTAAGCCTGCACTGACCAAGAAGCCATGCAGACCCAAAGCATACGCAGGTGCCAGCTCAAAAAAGGGTGCAAGCAACTCAACTGCCTGGGGAATGGATGCCAGTGAATAGGCAGCAATTCACAACACACCTCACCTTGATGGCAATCACCTGCACAGAAATAAAAACCCAAGCAGATTCTCCCTTCACAGCATTCTGCAAATATTCCAAATCCTTTTATATACAAAAAAAAACCAAAAGTCAAAAGCTATTTATTCTCTTCCCCCTTGTGCATCATGAGATCAGAGTTGGTGTGATGGCCTGGCCAAAGAGCCCCAGTCAGGCCCTGGAAATCTCTTCCTGGCTTTGCTCTTCTGAAGAAGAGCCTGGGCTGCTGCCAGTTCCAGGCCAGGACAATTTTAAGCACATCCTCTCCAGCATTAGCATTTGTTAGATTGTTCCCAACACCCAATCCAGGACACCAGCATGGCATGGCTTTCCTCCTGCACACAGCAGAGCAAAAGTGAACAAAGACTGTCCACAAGATAGTCTCACTAAAGACTACTCTAACAGCAAACTACAGCTGACAGCAGCCTTTACCCTCAAACAAGTATTTCAAGTCCTGCCAAATGTACATCTCTTGCTATCAGGGATCATCTTGGAGCCTATTCTCTGTTTGAAGCACAACTGTAAAAGCAAGCACAGGAAAATACTAATTTGCTGTAACAATCAAGAATTGGATAGATCCACATGTAACCACTGAAGTTCCATGACAAGACTGCCTTGAGAAGCACAGCAAGATGGGACTCCAAGCAGTAAAAAGCTGTGACTGTGATGCTGGAATAAGAAGACAAACAGAAAACAATCACTGCCAGTCAGTTCCAGTCCTGCACATTTTACACGTCACATACATGAACATGCATTCAGGGCCAAGTCAGCTTTCCCTCCAAGAAGCATTATTCTGTTTTCTTCCTGCAGTTAGCAGCTGCAGCAGTTGCAGATGAGAGAGAATCAGGACTGCAGTGGATGGAAACTCTTAAGACAACCGAGGGACCTGAAGGCATTCAATACAACTTTGAACACGTAGCTCTGCTACCCTCCTTGGCATCACTGGCCAAAATCCAATACAACCAGAGCTGTTGAGAATTAATCACCACAAGATACACAACCTGACTAATCCCTGCACTCCCACCAACCATTCATGGTCTGTACCAGTGAGGGAGTAGAAAAGCTCCCTGCCAATATTTAGGAAGAAAATGCCTTTGGGATCCAATCCCATGAGCATGTGAAGCTGTGAGAGCACAGCACCCAAATCTGCTGCTGCTTCCTGGCTCACATAGTGTGAAAGGCACTTGGCACAGGTACAGCCATCTCCAGGAATCCCCCCTCACAACAGCACTAATTCAGAGGGAACACAGAGTGTTCAGGAAACTCTCCAATCCTACTGGAAATGTTTATCCAGACAGTCAGTTCTCCTGTGACAGCCAGGATGCAGGAAGCCCTTCCAAAGCTGCTCGGTCCAGGTTATAGGGAAAGGAATAGTGTGTGCTGAGGCTGCCTCTTCAAGTTTTTGTTCCTCTCACTGAGGATGGACACAAGTAACAAATTTCCTCTTCCATTTGTACTCCAAGGCAGCCCAGGATGCTGGACCATTTCCCCAGTAAGCTGGGCCCTGTAGTGTCTTGCAGCCTTTCCAAACTTCCCCTGGCAGCACAACAGTGTGTGCAGCTCACTGAGCAGACCCTGCTCAACAATGGGGGAAGGACCAAGGAAGGTTTTAAGCAGAACTAAGGATGAAGTTCCAACCATCACGTGCTTCAGAGTCCAAAAATCACTGAAGCAAGTTTCACCGATGCAGCAACAGAGACCAGAAAGCAGCATGCATCCTACATCAACAGACCATCCTACCAGAACAGAGCAAGCTGGACAGGCTTGGAGGGCAAAAAACAGTGAAACAAGCACTTGGATTGAATCTTATGGGAGGGAAAAAGGGCCAAAAGACTTCAGTCCCTTAACCTCCTCTTTTCAGCTTGGACTAATTAAATTATACATATTTTCTCATTGGAAACAAAAGCCAATAAATATGGTGCTTCAAGCTGGTTCAAGAAATCAAAGCAAGTTGTTGTTACAATAAGAAAAGGAGGCCAACAACGCCACTGCCAAATATCCAAGTCAAGCTGCAGAATTAAATCACCACTTGATGTGGCATTTCCTCCCAGTGACCAACCCTCTAAAAAGGCCATTACTCACCCCAGTGTGGTATACTCCACCCCAAGCAACAAAACCAATAGGCAGGCAGCTGTTTGGAGACATTGACTCCACTTTGGAGTTACTGGACCATAGGAGCAACTTCCAGCTTTCCCATTCCTCACCCTGGTGTATTGGCATCACGTTGCCCACTGCAACACCACCAGGTGAATACTGAACAGCAATAACTGGGGGAATTACAGATCCCTTTCTGCGGCATATACTGGTGTCACCAGCAACATCTTCAAATTAGGTCCTTAAAACAATTTTAAAGATGAATTAATTGCATTTTAAGTAATGGGACAGAGGAGAGAGATACAGTGATTTCCTGTTTCTTCTCCTCAGGAGAAGCTTACAAACTCACAAGCTGAATGGTGAGAAGTTTGTTACTCCAGGATACAGTTATTGTCAAGTGTTCCAGTCTGAAGGTGCTTCCTATTAATGTGGTAATGATCATATCCTGGGCCCATAGACTTGGAAGAAGTGGTGTGCCTCTGGCATAACTACTGCCCTGGAAACAGGAAGCAGCTTTAGGCTGTAGTGTAAACAGTCATTATATCACATTTTAAATGAAGTTACAGAAGGCTGGAGTAAACTTTCTTGCCAGTAGCTTATCGAAAGCTCCTGCAGCTGTCATCTTTCTCTCTTCTAAAGCCTAGAAGAGCCCTTCCACAAAATCACCATTCTGTTTTTATTTACCTCGTACTTCACAATCAGAGTGGGAAGAGCAGTTTGGACTCATTCCAGCACAAAGATGGATTCTCCACATCAACCTTGAAAGGTTTTGCAGCAGGACAGAAATCCCTTCTCATCTGCATTCCAAACTGGTTTTGCTTCCAAGAGCAACCAAGCACTAACATACCAGTTACATAACATTAATGCCTCCAGGTCAGGGCTTGGCCCCACAGGCATGAGATGCTGCATAACCAGAACTGATCCCAAATCCAACAAAACTACAATCCTCCTGGAGGTATTACTGAGACAGAGGAATAGTGAAGAGGTGATTGGGTACAGTCAGCATGGCTTCACCAAGGGCAAATCCTGCCTGACAAACCTGGTGGCCTTCTATGAACAGGTGACAACATTAATAGATGAGGGGAGAGCAACTGATGGCATTGACCTGGACCTGAGCAAAGCCTTCCACACTGTCCCACACCACATCCTGGTCTCCAAGCTGGTGACACATGGGTTTGATGGGTGGACCATGAGATGGATAAAGAACTGGCTTGATGGCTGCACCCAAAGAGTGGCTGTCAATGGCTCCATGTCCCAGTGCAGGCCAGGGACAAGTGGAGTCCCTCAGGGATCAGCCCTGGGACCAGGCTTGTTCAACATCTTTGTTGGTGCCATGGACAGAGGCATTGAGTGCACCCTCAGCAGGTTTGCTGATGACACCAAGCTGTGTGGTGCAGCAGACAGGCTGGAGGGAAGGGATGCCATCCAGAGGGACCTGGACAGGCTGCAGAGGTGGGCACAAGCCAGCCTCAGGAGGTTCAACAAGACCAAGTGCAAGGTCCTGCATCTGGGTAGAGGCAATCCCAAGCACAACTACAGGCTGGGCAGGGACTGGCTGCAGAGTAGCCCTGAGGAGAGGGACCTGGGGGTGCTGCTGGATGAGAAGCTCAATAGGAGCTGTCAATATGCACTTGCAGCCCAGAAAGCCAACCAGAGCCTGGGCTGCATCAGGAGAAGTGTGGCCAGCAGGTCAAGGGAGGTGATTCTCCCCCTCTGCTCAGCTCTGCTGAGACCCCACCTGGAGTACTGCATCCAGTTCTGGAGCCTCTATTACAAGAGGGCTATGGACATGCTGGAAGGTGTCCAGAGAAGGGCCACCAAGATGAGCAGAGGGCTGGAGCTGCTCTCCTATGAGGAGAGACTGAAAGAGTTGGGGCTGTTCAGTCTGGAGAAGAGAAGGCTTCGAGGTGACCTTCTTGTGGCCTTCCAGGATCTGAAGGGGCTACAAGAAAGCTGGGGAGGGACTTTTTAGGCTATCAGGTAGTGACAGGACTAGGGGGAATGGAATGAAGCTGGAAGTGGGGAGATTCAGGCTGGATGTGAGGAAGAAGTACTTCCCCATGAGAGTGGTGAGAGCCTGGAATGGGTTGTCCAGGGAGGTGGTTGATGGGAGGCCCCATCCCTGGAGGTGTTTAAGGCCAGGCTGGATGAGGCTCTGGCCAGCCTGATGCAGTGTGAGGTGTCCCTGCTCATGGCAGGGGGGTTGGAACTGGATGATCCTTGTGGTCCCTTCCAACCCTGACTGATTCTGTGATACAATCAAGCATTCATCTACAGGAGACTTGGGAGCATGGGAAAGCAACACTCCCTAGTTGAGTGCAGTGTTCCCACACTTCCCACAATTTTTTCAACAGGATGGGGGAAATTACAGGAAATGTATCCTAGTAGTTTGTTCCTGCTATGAAAGCCTAGACAAGGCCCTCAAATCCTGCCACATGACCAGATCAGCCCTCACCCATAGCTCTCAATGCCTGGCACTGCCATACAGTGGTTGTCATTGCAGTGACAACACTAAGGGCAAAACCAAAATTTGCTGTCCATAATGGAGAGCAGTATCATCAGTAACCAGCTGCAAATCTGAAATCCTGGCATATCATAGAATGTTTTAGTTCAGAAGGGGCCTTTAAAGATCACTTAATCCAAACCCCACCCCTGTAGTGACCAGGGACAACTTCAACTAGATCAGGTTGCTCAGGGCTTCATCCAATCTAGTCTTGAATATTTCCAGGTGAAGTGAAGCTGGCAACTTGTGCCAGTGTTTCACCACCCTCACTGTATAAAATTTCTTCTATCTAGTCTAAATCTCTTCTCTTTTGAGTTTAACACCATTGACCCTTGACAAGTTGCAATGGGGGCTTACTAAAAGATTGTCCCCAACTTTCTTATAGGTCCCTTTAAGTCCTGAAAGGCCACAAAAATGTCTTCCCAGAGCCTTCTCCAGGCTGAACAACCCCAACTCAGCCTTTCTTCACAGAAGTTCTCCAGCCCTGTGATCATTGTGGCCCTCTTGTGGACCTGCTTCAATGTCCTTTTTGTGCTGAGGGCTCCAGAGCTGGATACAGTACTCCAGGTGAGGTTTCACCAGAGCAGAGCAGGAGTATATGGACTATTGATCACATTACAGACTTAAAAGAACTGGTGTTTGCAAGGGAAGCAATGAAGCATGTCATTGCTTTTTAAAAAAGCATCTTAGTATTGTTTGGAAATTGAAAAAGATTCACTTGGCTTGAGTTCTAAAGTCTACATTTGGAGTAATACCTAGGACAAATTGGTATAGCCACTGCAACTGTGACACACGTGACCTGAGCAAAGAGGGGCATCCTAGGACTGCTGTGGCCTAGCACAGAGAAGAAAACTGTCACATGAAGGGGGAAATGAGATGAGCCCTGTTTATTATGCCTTAGCTTCAACCTGCTCCTGTGTGCCTTTAGGATGCAATGCTGGCTGTCAGCACAGCCACGAGTCATATGCCCATTAATTTACATCAATTCTAACAATACATTTCATGGTCTGAGCTCTATAGTGCAGAATTTGGCATGAGGAAGGAACGGTTGGTCCTGCCAAGTTGAATTTGGAAAAAGAGAAGGTGTAAAAGCAAGAATTATTGTTTTCTCTTAACGGTAATGAATAACTCAAAATATTTATACTGAATGCAACCAATTCCTGGAGCTGACATTGTTCTGAGTAATGTGTAAAGTACTTGCAGACCAGTATCTCTACACACAGTTAAGTATGAAGCAATCTGTGGCATTCTACACCAAATGAGAACTATTCTTTCTACTACTGAGTGTTACTCTCCCATGCCACCTCATCCTTTCATCTTGTAAGCCAACATATAAAAGTTGGCTGTATGCAAGAGCTTTACCATGAGACAGATGTTGCAAAACAGAAACTAGACTGGAAGAGTATAAGCAGAGTAGTATTTTTACCTCCTCAAACCTCAGCATGTTCAGTACAACACAGAAGCACCCAAGACAACTGTATTAGCTGTACACGAGCATGTTCCCTGTTCCTGCCTAGAAAAACTCTCTGAAACGTTCTCATGTCACAGGGTAGAGTTTTAAGCCACAAACTCTTGGAAGAGATGCAGTTACTCCCTGTTACAATGCTGTACTTAACTCTGCAGAGCTGGACTCAGGAACATCTCCCAAAGCTTGAAGGTCTTCCAACAGCAGAGAGCTGGCAAAGCAGCTTCCATACTCCTCTCTCCAGCCTCCCCGCTGAGGCAGGCATAAAGCAGGGGGAAGAGAGGGCCAAGTCCACAGCTTGCTTCATCCCTGCTCATCCACAGCCCTCTCAGCAGGCCCTTGAGGCCACTGGCAGCCGGGACCAGCAGCAGCAGCCAGGCTGCTATAAATTACAGCAGGGGATCAGCCCAGTGACATGCTTTATTGCTCAGGATCAGGGAAGCACAGCAACTGCTTCTACCCTCTTCCCTGAGCTGCTCTGCCAGCTGCTGGGCCATGGTGAAAGATGAGGTCTTCACACAGATGCTAAATGCCAGCAGCACAAGGCAACTCATGATTTACTCCAAGCCTCAAACGATAGAGGCATTTTTAAAGCCCAAGCTTCATGGGGGTTAGGTCAGCAGGAATATTTAAGAGCTCTTTAACTGCCATTTTAATGCCTAGAGAAAGTTAGATGAATAATCCAATGTTATCAGGAATTTTAAAAGTTCTTTTTGGTTGTTTCAAGCAGTATAAAGCCAGGCTTTGAAAGGCAGAAGGGACTGACAGGCTGGCTTTGCAGAGAGGCATGTAGACTGTCAGCTTCCAACAAGACAAACCATACGAGTACATCCAGTACTTGTTTTCTACATGCCCAACCCTTAACATCCAGCAGATCACACTCAGTGCAGTGAGGGAGACCTCCTGGGAGAGGTAACTGCATTCATTTTCCTGGCAGAGGCAAATAGAAACTCTCCTAACTGGTACAGGATAAATGAATCTCCATAGTACTTTATTTTAGCTAAAACATAAAACATCTTTCAGAGGATCCATGATGCACTTACTAGGTTCAATTCCTCCTGATTTGTTGTCCTCCAATACCACAGAAATGGACTGCTGCTTTAAGCAGAGGGTTTGGGGTCCAAGAAACCATGACTCAAATTTGATTCATTTTAGGCTAAGTCACTCTGTCAGTTCAGACAAGGGACAGCTCACCAAAGAATGCTGTAGGAGATCCTCCCAGAATTCACTCTGTCATCTTAGTTATCTGAATAGCTCCAGGGGCTGGCGAGATGCTGAGGCAGAACAGAACAGTTGCAGAGCTTGGGCTAACTCAGTGCAGGTCCCCACCAGGAAGCGAGGCAGCAAGCAGTGTGTCACAGCACCCAGGTGTTCCTGTCTGCCACACCGCCACCCTTACCACGGCGCCTGCCACTTCCCTTTATCTCGGCAAATTATGTCCAGCTTAAGCTTTTTGTTCCTCTGCCAACTTCGCCTATGAGAGTTGTGTGCTCTCATTAATTCCTTCTCTTCACACATGTTTACGAGCCTAACAATGGTTAAAGGCTCCCTTCAGCTGGTGTGGCTCAGTGATAGGTGCTGTCTGCCTTGGACTTCACCTCCCATCCGTCACCGTGTCTCCAGCCCAGCATCGGTGCTCATGTAACCACAACTGCACATCATGTGGGCAAAGTCAGATATGAGGAAGATGTTTCAGATAAAGAAGAAACAAATAAGGAACAGGTTTCTCTGAGAAACACTGCCCTGGAAGTGTTCATGGCCAGGTTAGATGGAGATTTGAACAACCTGGTCCAGCAGAAAGTGTCGCTGCCCATGGCAGAGGGTTGGAACTAGATGATCTTTGAGAACCCTTCCAACTCCAACCATTCTATTCTATGATTCTATTGTATCCTGAAGTGCTCCAGCTAAAACCAAATTCTTAGAAAAAAAAAACACCCACCACCCCCCGTTTTCAGATAGATCAGCTCCTTCAGCTGCACAAGACAGTGCTATGAACACTAGATCTAGCCCTATCTCCCAACACAGAAACAATCTAATCACACCAACCCTCACCAGCCCCACCTCCTCCTCCTACCACAGAGGCTGTTGCTTCACTTTCACCTCAATGCATGCAGTAGCAGCTCATGGCAAGGAAGATTTGACAAGCAGCTAGGGTTTCTGACAAGCTTCAGCTCTTGCAGTCAGTGCAAGAGAAGCTATGTCTCTAACCTCATACACTAAAGTATCCCCTATTCAGTCAGAACTTCAGTTTTCCTTCTTGTATCCCCTACAAGGAAAGAGCCATGTCCAGCAGGCTTTAAAAATGAAGTTTTCATATCACTAACAGCAGCTGAAAATGCATTAAGATTTATTGGACAAATTCATCTATTCAGCCCTTGCATTTCCTGATCCTATTTCCTAAGCACTGCAGTGGGGCTGAGGCACAAAGCTCCTTTAACAGCTGCTGCATGAAAAGCAACAGACAGCAAGCTGTGGAGTCACAAGGTCTGCCTCCTATCCCTGGAGACCTTGGTATTTTTGGGAGGCCCTGCCTTAGTCACTGGTAACAGAGGAAAATAGTCAAGTTAATGTGTCCTTATTTCAGAGTTTCACACAAGGAGGTGGCAATGCTTCATGTGGCAATACTAGTGACGCATGCCACCCATGCTGCAGTATCTTCTGCATGCTAGAACATGTTCCTAGTGTGCTCAGAAAGTGGAATTTCCCTCAAACTACTACATGCAGATTGTCCCACTTTGACTAGAAGATGGATTAGGTAGCAGAACAAACAAGATCTTGTGATTCACACATCTCCCTACCTTGACGTGGCAGGGTCAGTCGACATGATGGAGAGATGAAAGTTCGTCCCAATAAACAATCAACTTGGGTCAAATAAGGCCCAAAAATTTTGATGTAAGGCAGCTCAAAAAGTTGTTTCCAGAAGGCAGTAAGCACCCCTGATCTGTAGAAGCAGTATGCATATCTACAGACACACGAGGTTCAAGGCATCCCCCTACACAGCCAAGAGACATCCATATCTACAAAGCCACCCACAGCTCTCGCTCAGCAATGTTTGCAACATGGCACAGCAGGAGAAATTCAAGACAACCAGGGCTCACAAGAGACTTGAGAGCTCAACTTCCTTCTCCAAAATCTAAAACAGCACAGTTTTAAGCATGGCCTGTATAAAAAGAAGATCTTATTTCCTCTAGCTAGTTCTATAAAATGGAGAGAGCAGTTCTAAAATCTGATATCTGTACACTGGAAACAGTCCTCTTGGCACTCCCAGTCTAACTTGGTGATGCTTTCCAGGCTGCTGTGAAATGATAGACTTCTCTGGCAATTCCCCATTTGTTGTCTTAAACACGTGTGAGATTTGCCTCACTTCTGTTTTTTGAAAGCATTAAGCTTTGTGTGTTAAAAGTTTTATAAGAACTCTGCAGGAAAGGACAATTTGATCTAGTAAACATGCAAAACCCAAAAAAATTATGATGCAGTCTTGCAAAATTTTCAAGTGTGTTTAGTACATCATCACAAATTTAGCAAGTGACCTTTTTCTCATGCTTTAGCATAAGACATGAATGAAAAGACTGCAGAGGTCTGAAGAGATGCTTAAGGCACATCCACACTTGCAGATTTTAGGACCTATGAAGGCCAGAAAATCTGTTGCATTACAACATTCAAAGCCATCTTTTTGAAGTGAGTCATTCACTTGATGCCTCACAGCAGAAAGGATGAGCACCAGGGATTTAAACAGTTATTCTCCTGCTGGAAACACATCACAAGAGCCTATACTGGCTGATCTAGTACTAGTAATCTACACCAGTAACATAAGAAAGACATCAGACAGTCATTGTACATGCATGTGGCTAGCACCTGGTTTCTTCAAAGTCAAAAGCTAGGAGTCTGTTGCATTTTCACCTGATACAATTAGTGCTGCAGACTGTGAATGAAGATTATTCCTCCTGGAAACATCAATTCCAAATACTCCTGACAACTCAAGAATTGCTAGAAGCTGTATTAATTGAGTGTGCAACTCAGTCATAGACCACTGACCAAAACCTGTCATTGCTGTTGAACCTTTCAGAGATCACTCTGACCTCTGTCTCCTGCTTTCCATGGTGTTTTTCCTACTTCTCATTCCCATGCAACAAATGGGGAAAAAACCAACCTAAAACCTCACCTCCCTTTTAATGTGGTGCATAGTAGTTGTACCAAAAGGTTGGTTTTCCCTTAGACTAAACCAGTTACTTTGAGTACTAGAACACCCAGTGACAAAGTCGAGAGGCAGCAAATGGGTCTGAGGAGAAGGACACAGGACAGACTTGAATGCTACAGTCATGCCCCAAGTGCTTGGCTTCAGGCACTACCCTCTGAGTCCCTGCATGCACCCTTGTAAGGCACAGAGCTCCTGAGGGCTGGGGCACTGACCATAGCCTGAGCCACTGCAGGCCCCAGCACTCCTGGGCTTTCAACAGCAGCAGAGCTGCAACTGCTGGGCTTCAGGCCTCAGAACGTAGATAGTTTTTACCCACTTTGAGGGAAACTCTCCACAGGAGCTATTTTTTCTGGCTGGCTGTGGATCTGGGATTTACATCTGGTTCATATTTTCCACAGGGAAACTTTGCTTTTTTAAACAATGAATTTCTGGATGATGCAGTAGAAGAAACACCCACCAGCAAAAGATGCTTGTTCACCAAACCACCACAATACATCCCAATACAACTGCCACTTACAAAGAGTGGGCATATGGTGGTCATTGTGCCCTTGGCACTGCACAGCAAGGTGCTTATTTGAGGGAACAAACTGCTCAGTACAGTCTAGAGAAGCATCTTTTCTTCCTTCCCACTGAGACACCCAATAGTAACATTTTTATTATTCTGGCTACTGAGATGTTCACAAATTAAAGCTTTAAAATTTGTATTATTTGTATATGTAATTACCAATTACCTCTAAAGGTCATTTCTGCCCCTCCAGACAGAGAAGAGACCAGCATGAACTTCTCTGAATGTAAAAATCCACTTCTCATAGCTGGGCAATAGCTAGATTTCAAATTACTAGTATCCTGACTTAAAAATCAAACTGATAATTAGAGATCAAGGGTTCCCCATCCCATTACCCAACCCTCAATCTTCCCCTTCCAAACTTCAGTTTCAAAACATGCTCCCCAAAACAAGGTTACAGCACGATGGAGAGGAGGGCTGTGAACCTCTCCTCAGTACTGCTACAGGAAAGTAGAGTCAGTCATCAAAATCATCAGAAGCATACTGGAATCCAGTTTAACCACAACACCTGCCAGCATGGCTTATCAATGCATTAATCAGCTTCATGCAAGTTAAGCTTGAATCCTGAAGGACAGCTGAGTTCTGCCCAAAATACATCTATCAGCTCCTTCACTTTAAATCCAAAACTGACTACTGCAGGAACATTACTACGAAACCTCCTCCACAAGTATTGGTGAGGTGTATTGGGCTCACACACTGCCATCCTTCTTTCAGAAACTTTTTCTCATTATACGTAGAAGAGGCAGACAAATTTTGATCCTGTATCAAAGCCATCCTAAGGTTAAAAAAAAAAAAAAAAAAAGGAAAAAGGCAAGTATATCTGACAAAGCCACAGCAAGAATCTTGTTTCCAGGGTCTCTTCAAAGCAACATTCAAATAGCTACCACTGCACCCTGCTGCCCCACATTCACTAAATTGATTTTTAAAAAGACACCAAAACACTCCAAAGCATTCTGTATGGGCACAAGCTGCTCTAACTTTGTGTATCAAATCTACTGCTGCACCTCTGACCCCTTAAGAAGTAGAGCAACAAACAAATTAATAGCTGGATTGCTGCCATGCCAACATTTCAAGTGCATGCAACCCTAAACCACTTCCTCAGCTTTTTTGTTTCCACCAAGCAGCCTGCAAGTATCCTATTTATTGTGCTGCGATGGGAGAATCCGATTATATTTGAGCAGCATATCATTTCACCTGGCCTAACTGAAATATTCAGTTACACAACAGCTAATCATGAAGAGAAGATCAGCTCAGAGATAAAAATAGGGAGAAAGACAGAGAGACCTTGTAACAGTTAATCAGCATGATTCATTTGTCAGGCTGCCATAAAGAGCACCACCTGAAAAAGCCTTGAACTTCCCTCCTCCAAGTCTTTTTAAGCTACAACACCTCATGCGTTGGTTTTGCTTTAGTTCTATTTATGTCATTCATCAATCTCCAAATACACAGAGGAATCAGAGTCCAAATGTGGAAGAGGTGCAACATACCTTGTGTGTCACCCAGACAAGATTAGCCCAGGAGTGACCCCTCACAGCACGTCAGTCTTGCTCGACTTCCATTAAGAAAAAAGAAGCATCTGATTCCTGCAAGACAGCTTCATCTGAAGGTTGCTGAGCCTGGCCCTCTGTCCTCAGCACACTGGCTGGTGCCCAGGTATTTAACTCACTTGACATGAGTCAGATCAGTGGGATTGCAAACTCTCATTGGGATCACCAGGTTACACAGAAAACCCCACCGGGGATGGCAGCAGCTGGCACAGGAGAGACAGCCTGGGACAGGCATATGGCAAGGAAGACAAAGAGCTGCCAACTGCAAGATACTAGAGGCAGTGGTGATCTTGGAGCAATCATTTGCAATCATTACCTTGGTATAGAGCATGTCATGAAAATAAAACTGATTCTGTCTTCCTCTTTGTCCTTCCCACAAGGCCTCAGACTCTGTTCCCAACAGCCTTTCCAAAACAAATGCAAAAACATTACTTTGGACAACGTGGGAGACTTAAGCATTTGTTGAACAATGGCATTTGTTCAAGTCTTGGCCTTGGTCTAGTTCTTAATTAGGAAAGAAAAAAAATAGGAAAAAAAAATTATAATTTAAGCCTTCACTATATATATGGCATTCTGATCTTCACCAGATAACACTGTCAGGCTACCCTCCTGTCCAAAGCAGGGATTTACAGTTGCGGGTGAAGCCAGCTCCCCAAATCTTAATCGGAAGTGGCATTAAGTTCAGGCAGGCTTAGGCACAGCAAGATTCAGCAGAGGCAGAATTTCATTAGGCCAGTCTTCCATGTGGTAACTTAATTTACTCATTTAAGATGATGCATAATTTAAAAGCATCAAGCAGCTCTACCATCAGACATATATTCTCTGATCTCACTCATGATTTACAGCAGTAAAAAGATGTCCCTGCTGCAGGTCAACAATGCCCACAAAATTACATTTGGGTTCAGATATTAATCCTTTGGGTTTTGCCCACCAGCCTGGTTGTTCCACATCAGATGTGCTAATTACATGAGTTTCACCCATACTGCATTTCCAACTTGATCATTTCCTCCTAGGTGTAATACAAATGGAGTTGCCTGGTTTGGGTTGGTTTTCCCAGGTCTAACCAAAGCCCTTGGATTTTGACTCTCCACAGATGGCTTTGTTTTGGGTTGAAGTTCACACCAACTGCAGCTGCCCCATGTTGCAGACACTATATTCAGCAGTTCAGCCATCACCTGATGCAGTTTCCTTTAGAGCCAGATACTTTAAGATGACCCACGGGACCAAAGTTCAGTTATTTTAAACACTTCTCAGAGGATCTCTGGCATAAGTGCAAGATTTCCACCTGCCTTTCCCATCAGGCATGACCAGTATTATGACCCCTTGCATTGAGCAAAATGGGAAGACCATACAGCTACTCCTATTTATGAGGAAAGGTCCAACTGCACTATACTTCTAAACTGGATTTTTTAGCAGCATACAGACATCTGGAGAAGATACAAGACAGCACAATGAACTCCATTAAGGAAACATTCTTCGTCCCTCAAAGGCATGTAAGCTTGCTTCCTGCCAACACCTGACAACCCATCCTTTGCATCACAGGTAGGAAAGTACACAACTTTCCCTTCTGTACCACGACTATTACCACTTCCCCACATTTCCCAGACCACCATGCCCCAACACCACAAGGCAACCCAAATACTTTTTTTTTCCTGATAAAATATCACAGAATTGCTGGAGCAGCCTCAAACACAGGGATGCAACATATGCAGAGTAGCTGAAGCACAACCACCACCTCAAGCTGCAGCAATGACACTGCTTTGATTTCTCTTCTGAAGTCCCCTAAATAATGGCAAAATGCAGATTTGGTTCAGTCCACTTCCAAATGATTCAATATGAACCATACTTCATTCAGACCAAGCAGTTTGAGCTTTGTGAGCGTTGTATTTTGTTGAGTGCAGTGAAAGCCACCACACCTCAATTACTAGTTTTGCTCTTTCACTACAGCACAAACGGAGATCCACTTCTCTTTCAGAAAGCACTACATGCCATCTTCAGAAAAACTGAAATTTGCCAAGTGACTGCTGCTTTAACCTGTGTATTTGGGTTCATTAGCCCAGAAGATGAACTAAATCAGACAAGCAAATCAACTGGAAGTCACAGGTGAACATGGTTTTATCAGTTACTTATGTCAAAGGTGACAAATTACCGTGAACTCAGCAAGTAAGTTGGACTATGATTTTACTCTGAATTCCCAGAGCTGCCTTAAGTCTTATCTCTTAAAAAAAGCTAAGCGCCAGCTGTGAAATCAAAACTGTCTTCAATGAAGACAGCCATTCATGTTGCATCAGAATTTTAATGGAGATTGGAAACCAAAATTTGAGCCTTCTTTCAATGAAAAGAATTCCAGCAGAACTGTTTCTGGTGCTTTCTTTCTTTTTACCTCAAAACAATCTACAAAAGCTGGTCAGTTTGACTAAAATCTGAAATAAACACTTCTTGGATTTTCTAACTGAAGTAACACTTTGGCAACAAAAATCACCTCTTCTTGTGCAGCTCCAGCACAGCAGCAACGATGCTTATAATGGCATTGTACCAGAAGAGAGCCAAGCTCACCAAACTCCCAAGAAAGAAGAGGCTGTTGTTCCCAGCAGCAGCCTGTGGCTGGGATGATGTATATCGCCCACAAGTAGCATATTCTATTTTCAGCATATATTTAGGATTGCAAGTCTCATTCTTTTTAATGGCAGAACATACTGACTTAGTATCCTATTTTCCTGAGCCACACTGCACCTTGACACCAGGGGAAAGGAAAACATGATTTTAAAGTATCTCCCAAACAACAGAGCAGCACAGAATCCCACGTTTCAGTACTCTAAATCACAGGCCATTAGTTACAGGGGTTTGCCTACAGAAGTTTTTTCCACTGATTTTTGTTTCCATCTTTTTACCCAAATTAAAATTTCATGATGTTGATCTTGCAGCTAGCCTTACCAAAAAAATATGAAAGAGCAAGGCTTGAAGGGTTCTTTATTCAGTTGCTCAACATTTCTTAGGCAGTGCTCTGGGTGATTTGTAACTCTGCAACAAAAAACATAGCTGAAGTTTTCCAGCTTGAACAACCACACTTTACAGCTGGATGCTGATGTTTGGAAAGGGATTTTCTTTTTCAGAGCTTTCAATACCTCAAAGTTCACTCAAACTTGGCCTAGAAATAGTAGTTCCTAAAGCAGCAGCCACTATGTAAGTGTTTGAATTCTGAGGTTTGATTAAGCTCTTCCCTTTACTCTCCTCCTTCTGTGTCCTCACAGTTGTTTGTGGGATGTGCTCATTTGCTGTTTTCCTGCAATGTATTTCAGGACAATGGTGAGAAAAAAAATGAAAAATACCTGTGGATTTGCCCGTTTTTGTGCAGGTAGTCCAGCCCTTCCAGCACCTCCTTAAGGATTGTAGCTATACAGGGTTCATCCAGGACACCAGTTTTGTGTTCTCCTTTGGCCACAATGTGTTTTATAATATCCAAAACAGAGCCTAGAGAAAAGAGTTAAACACATTAGTTTAAACTGGAAGAACTGCTTCACAGCTAAGCATGCTTTATAATCCCTTAATACACAAGTCCAAGGAATTCATTGGGAGGAGAAGTAATGATCAGGATCAAAGCCAGGAGCTGAAGCCTTTGCTGCAGGAAAGCAGAGGCAAAGACATGAGCCCTACTGGGATGGAGATGCTCCAAATGGGCTGTAAAATCCCTGTGATCACAAGTAACTAAGAACTTACTTCAACAAGCCAAAATGTAACATGAACATACACTGGACTCTTGGAAGGTTTTTAGGCAGATACCAATGCTACAGTTGGTTGAGTACTGGAGAAGCAAGAGGGGAAATGGAAAAAGCAGGGAGCTGCCAGGACTCAAAAGCCGAAGGCAACAATCTTGATAAAATTAGATTCTTTTTCAGCTCTTACAAACTTCATGCAGAGCAACAGCAGGAAAAATCCAATACACTAAAGGATGATACTGCCCTAACAGAAAAAAGTGGAAATAATTAAAGAGAACAAATGAGGCCAAGTTCTGACAATAAGTCACTTCATCACTGTGTACAAAACTGGAATAAGCTTAGATCCTTCCCTAGAAACATCATGCTTAGTCTCTCTCCCAAGCATGGTGTGAATTACATCATGTTGCATGACAAACCACCTCTCTGAATTGCACTTGGAATCAATGACTAGTAACATGCCTCTTGAGCAAGGTCCTGTTTTCATGATCTGTGTGGTACTGTCTTCTATACATTTGCATCTGGACTGAAGACAGGCATCTCAGAATTGTGTTATTATTGCTCCTGTATGGGAAATCTAAGCTGGTTTTCCAAGCCTGTGCTCCTCAGCCCCCTCAAACTTGGTTTTCAATAGTTTATTGACTGGATATTCAGCTAGTCAGACTTTTACAGCTAATGAGCAGGAGCACAGAGCATGGTCAGCAGCAGGGGGAAGTTCTTGAATAAGAAAAGCAGGCACAACCACAAAGCACCAGTTCCAGCTCTGTCTTTCAACAGTAACCTTACAGGGAAAGAACATCTCAGTACAAACTCATGTAATTTGGAACTGCTAAGAGTTTAGAAAACTTCATTCTCTATAACTCATTATAAAAAAGAAAACCCACACAAACCCACACATTTTTTGTAACTGAAAACCAGTACTTTCATTAAATTTGGTGAGGAGAGAAATTAAAGTCCATCTTGTGAATTCTTGAAACAAGCAGAAAAATACAATAGAGGTTTGGGATGGGTTTTTTTGGTTGGTTGGTTGAGGGGATTTTTTTTTTTTTCCCCCTTTTCATCTTTCAGGTTCAGGTTGTCAAAAAACCCTTTCCCATTCAAAATTTATTTTGTTAACTATCTTTTTTTTTTTAATTTCTAGACCAAAACAATAGTGCAGATAGGCTTTTGCCTAGCAAAGTATTTTACTTCTGCATTCTCACATGAAAGCAAAGAGGCTGCAAGGTTTGAATACGAACACCACGTGTTGTGCTTATTTTGCACAATTCAAACTGCACAGGAAACAATTACATGGGTGTACAGTGCCCCTTACTTTGTGAGAAATGGTATGTGCTGAGTTCACTTAACAGCATGCTACAGTCTGGACAGACACTATTGCCCACTCTGGTCAACTGCACACTGTCCCACTGGCACCAGCCTTCATGTTGTACACCAAGCCACCTCTACTGAACCCACCAAAAAATAAACTGAGAGAAAAATAAGCTGTTTGGCTGGCAGTGAGCATAAGGTCTGAAGAGATGGCCTTCAGAGCAAGTGGAAGAGGAAGGTAAGAAGGAGAGAAGGAGGGAGAATGTATTTGTGAATGGGGAGGAACCCCCTCTCCCTTCAGCAAGTTCCCTGTCTGTCCTGAATGACACCTCCAATTTCCTATTCCCAAAAGTCCTTAGCTTGGTTCAAGGTATTTGCAAAAGGCATCATCCTAACTTAGTTGATACTATCAAAATAGGAAAACAAATTCAAAGGGAAAATAAAAAATTGTATAAGTGAAGCTGAGCAACAACCTGCCTGCACTTTATAAAAGCACTTCATAAAAGCAGTGTTCAACCTTCCATTACCCTACCCAAGCACAGGAACACTCATCTTTGGTGAGTTCTGACATGGGTCTTGGTTAGCCAAAAGTTTCACCCAGACAAAGCTCACACTGATTTGACATGCATCAGACTTTCTGCAAGGGAGTAAGATTATCTTTACTGAGGGAAACTGTAAAACCCCAATGCCAGAGTATGCTCTCCTTCACTGAAATCTCATCTTCGGGTTCTAGTGCCTGAGAAAAGGACCCTGTGTTGCACCATCAGGACTCATCTGGAGTTCATCCGGTCACGTACTCATACCTAAAAAAGTATGCGCTTACAAACCTCAATCCTTCTAATTTTGGACAAAAATTTTTGTGACACCTAAGAAAAAAAAAAAGGAAAAAACCACCAAAAAAAACCTCAACTTCCACTGTTCAGGTTTTTCCTCTCAAATGTGTCTTTATCTGGAGAAGAAACTGTCTCGTTTCAAAAGTCCAGTGAAAATATGTGGTTCTTCACGTACTCATTTTGTCCTCTTTCCACCCACAACTCTGTTAGCAGACTTTGTTCACAAACATTTTTCTTCTCCTGCAAAGGGCTCAGGGAACATGAGGAGGCAGATCACATGGTGCTCAAATTCATTTGGTCAAAAATCCTGTATTTAGCCAAATTAGAGGCTTTATTTAACCCAGAAAAGGGGGTGGGGGATTAGGCAGACAAGAGGGCAGGCAGAGAGCCAGCCTCCCTTGTGAAAGGGCTAATTCACACCCTTACTCTATCTGCTCCCAGCCCAGCCTGCCACTTTCTAGGCACTATTTTTAAAAATCACTATCACAGCAGAGGAATTTGCTAGTCTTCTACAGAAAGCACAGCAGAAAGGCTATCAAAACGCTTAATTCATGAAAATGCAGAAAAGCCCCACCCTTCAGGCTGAAAAAAGCATTGTTTGGGCCATGCCCACTTTGACTGCACAGGGGAAGAAAGTTTTGCTACTGGCACCACAGCACAACAAAAGTTATGATTCTTCCACCTCACAGATCAGTACGTTTGAGAGCTGGTACTGACTCCTGACTCGACTAAAGCACCAGAGAATAGGAAGAACAAAGCCAAGTCGCAATTTCCATGCACTGCTCCATCCCACCTCCAATATCTTCTGGCATTCCAGCTCAGGAGGATTGACATGAAGCAACTGAACATCCACACCCCCAAGCAGAGACCCACAGCTAGGAAGCTACTTTGAAAGCAGAGTCAGGGGAGTTTTCTGCTGAGGAAAATGCTTTCTTCTAGAAGACAGAGATGGGATTTAGCATCAGTCTGATCAATTCAGTGCAGAGTTGTTTGCAGGGTTCTCAGGCATGTGACACTTACTGAAGTAAGCTCTCCACTGCCTTCAGAGGTAGACAAATATTCTCACACCAGCTGCATTACAAACAGATTAGTAGATCAGACCCCTATCCTTCGCCTAAGAGAAAAAAATTACCATTTTGAACAAAGAGGCCTATTCCCAATCCAACTGCTAGAAATTAACTGGAAACTAATTCAGCTGAACTGGAACCAAGATCCCATCCACACAACAGCATGTGCTTTACAAGCCAATCACACTGTTTCAAAACACCAGCATGATTCCAGATACTCCCAATTTCTGAGCCAGCTTCCAAATCAGTTCAAGTGTAACTGGGGAAGTGGGAATACATCTGAACATAGCTGGAGCTCTGCTTCAATGGAGCTTCAGGAGGGATTTGTGCTCCATATGCAAACTGTTCAATCCCACTGTGCAAAACAAAAGTCTCCCATAATCTAGTGGCCAGAGGAGATTCACACTGGAAATAAGGCACCCAGCTCTGTATCAGAAAACGGTTACAAGACTTAGAAGAACAAAATAAAAAAACAAACACACATCCCTTACAATGTCTTTTTATCAGAAAAAAAAATATCTTTGACTCTTCCTTAGAACAAAACTATTTTAGATAATGCTGTGAAGTATTCAGGTGTGTTATACATAGCACTAGGTTTGATAACAACAGTTCCCTCAGGATTATTCTCAGTAGAAATGCACAAGTAGATGCTACAGATGCACAGAACAGGAGTGTCAGCCTGAAGTGAGACAAATTTTGACTGAGGCTGACTGAGAAGCTCTTCCAAGCCCAGAAGGAAAACCATATCAGGAAAAGACAAAACAAGACAGAAAGAACCAGAACTGGAGCCCAAATGTAAATATAAATAATGCTGTCATTAATAAGGAAATGTAAAGAAATCTGGTGAGGAACAACTGATCTCAAAATCTAAAGGAGCACAAAAAGCAGAAGACATTTAGAGATTGATGTGGAAAATAGGTGACTATAAACAACTCCTGCCCATCAAATATACACTGTGCAGCACACCAACAGGAAGCCTATGAGATATTGTGCAATTGGATAAAGCATTTAGCATTATCTATCATTCATCACTGCAGTGTCTCAGGATATTCTGACAGCAATCCCAAACCATGTTACACCTACTTAGTAAAGCACAACTTCTTGGTGCAACTTGTTCAGTAACTGCAAGTCAAGTGGTTTTTCTGCTGAAACTCACAAGCTTCTTAGTCTGCTCTCAAAGTTACTAATGCAGTAACTCCTAATGACAGGGGAAGTCACCAGAAACTAGCTGCACATAGATCTACCCTCACCTGATAAAACCCAACCTGTAAGT
Source organism: Indicator indicator (assembly GCF_027791375.1). NCBI lineage: Eukaryota > Metazoa > Chordata > Aves > Piciformes > Indicatoridae > Indicator > Indicator indicator. Next base: position 18,158,969 of record NC_072029.1, read on the forward strand.
ACTGCAGGTCAAAGACAACCACACAGTGAGAGACTTCTTCTGGAGTCCTTATTACTCACAAACAGTTCTGCAGCAGACTTATGTCTGTCTGCACAAACAGAACAGACATCTCCTTGCTTCCTGCACTGCCTCCCAGGAGTGAAAAACAGGAAGCCCCACGGTTGGCCTTGTGCATATTGACATGGTTAGAGAAGAGCCAGTCAGGCATGAATTGATCCCTAGAAGTCAGTTCTAACTTTCCAGAAGCACACATATCAGCAATATAGGAGCAATAAATTATAGAATCTCAGAATGGTGTGGGTTGGAAGAGACCTTAAAGATCATCTAGTTAAAACACCCCTGCCACGGGCAGGAACACTTTCCACTAGAACAGGTGGCTCAGAGTTCCAGGCAGCCCGGCTTTGACCATTTCCCAAGGATCAGGCATCCACAGCTTCTCTGGCCAACTTGTTCCAGTGTCTCACTACGTCCATACTAAAGAATTTTGCCCTTATATCTAATATAAATCTACTCTCTTCCACTTTAAAGCTATTACCACCTGTACTATGAAAATACAAGAAATCCATGAGCAAACCAGTATTTTGAATTTGTAAACGAGGAACATTCAGATTTTGTATACTGACATCAGGCAGACTATTTGGAATGGAATGTCCTCAAACCTATCAAATGCAGTCATAGAATCACAGAAACATTCAGGGTAGTAAAGACCCTCAGGATCACCATGTCCAACCCAGAACCCTACTCTCTACAAGGTTTACCCCTAAACCACATCCCCAAGCAGCACATCCCAACGACCTTTAAACACATCCAGGGTTGGTGACTCAACCCCATCCCTGGGCAGCACATTCCAATGCCTGATCACTCTTGTTTTCCTAATTTCCACTCTAAACCTATCCAGCTGCAGCTTGAAGCCATTTCCTCTTGTTCTATCACTACCTACCTGTGACAAGAAACCAGCACCAGCCTCTCTACAACATCCTTTCAGGTAGCTGAAGATAGAAATGAGGTCTACCCTCAGCTTCCTCTTTTTCAAACTAAACAGCTGCTCTAAACAGCTCCTTCAGCTGCTCTTCTAAGATTTATTCTCCAAAGACCTTTTCTTGCACCCCAAACACACTCAGTAAAGCTGTCTCCTTCAACACCCTGTACATACTATGTGCTACTCCAGTGTTTTCTTTGGCAGCAAAATGAGATTAAAGACTTCCATGGTTCAGCACCTTCCTGTTGTGCCAATGCATCTGCTTACGAAGCCATACTGTAAGTGAGGTCACTGAACTAATTGGTAATCCAGTCTTCCAGGCAGGGTAGAGACCAAGCAGCCAGGAACTTCTTAAACCAGCTTTGCTGCTGAAGAAAACTTTTGTGTAATCGCAGCCTTGGGGCAAGGAGTCCTAATTGTTCCACGGATTCACTTTCAACAGCCAGCAGGGGCAAACACCACCACCTCCTGTTCCAAACCCAGAGCGCATTTCTTTGACCTCACCTACATGGGGCACTCCTAATGGCATGTAGGAAGCCAGCTCCTCCTGCTCCTCCTCAGGAGAGGAAGAAAGTATCCATGTGACAGTCATCAGCCACACTGTTTAATGCTTTGGTGCATGGGGCTGAAGCAGAGAAAGATACAAAAGGCTGAGCAGAGAAGAGAGCTTGTTTAGAAGATTACAGATAAATGTAGGGCTATTATGGTGAGAGTTTTACATGCCCCCAGAGGCATCAACAGCAGAGCTAGTTGCTGTGGGAACCACATCTTAAATGTTATCCTACAACCTAAGTTACAGGATAAAGATACAGGGTAAGTTAAATGCAAAGAAAATTCCTCCTTTAAATTTGTCTGGCAAGCAGAACAAGAAAATTTAATACTCTAATTTCCAACCAAAAATAAGTAACTTTCTAAAAAGTCAGGTAACAATACCTGCATTGATTTGCCATTTAGAGGCTTGGCATAAATAGGCTGGAAAACAGTGCTGGGGATCACTGCACAATTTTGAGAACAGTGCTGGGGATCACTGCACAATTTTGAGAATCAAGATCTGCCCCAAACCTAGAGGACACTGATACTGAGCATACTGCATCTTTGAAAACAAGAAGTTGGCAGGATTCACTGCTGTTTCTAAGGCATCTCAGCAGAAGCCAGCAGTTTCCGTGAGCCTGATTGTCATCAGAGCCAAGAATTGAATCTGCATCTTGTCAGCCTCTGACAAAAAGGGGAAGAAAATGCAAAAGATGAAGAAACAGCTGTTTGCATTCAGCACTTCTGGGGCAGAGGAACACAGACACAGCAAGAGTATTGAAGGAAAGAACAAGTTATATACAAAGGAAAAGACATCTAAGTAGATTGCTGGGGTTTCTGGGTTTGAAGTTTCTTCTTAATCCTGGTTAAACACCTCAGCACAGAGGGAGAGCTAAGGAAATTTCCACTTCTTGCCTCCTTCCCTCTAGAACATTTCCATAGATAGGTAAGAAAGACTGAGGCAGGGGGCAAGGTAATACAACACAGGGAGCAAAACAGTCCATTGCAGTTGAGACTGGCACGCTCATAGGAGAAAACCTGACAACTATTTTTCATTCTTTCCCTATTGCAAGTAGGTGTGGCAATGTATCTACACCACGTTCTGCAATCACATGCAGTCCCTACTACCTCCTGCTTCTAACTTAACCCATCCTTAATTATTGGAAATTCTGTCTCTACAAACAAAATTAAAAGCCCTCCAGATGGACCCCTAACAAAACAATTCAACAGCAACAAGGATTTCAGAGAACCTGTGGCTTACGCTTTGATCATAACTCGCTGCTGGAATTAGGAGTGGCCAGATCAGAGATTAACATGGCAGAATTAGAACACCATGTCCCATCTCCCTGCTGGAGACCTAAAATCTGCCATACCCCTCTTTGGGTCTGGCTGGCTGAAAGCTCACCAAACACTTCATCAGATAACCAAAGGTTGAAGTAAGAGGTTGATTAGATAATCTTAAAAAAAACTTCTGGAAAATAAAAGGTTTAACTATTTCATTGCAGTAATCTTCTTAGTAGATTTAATTAGGAGCCTTCAAGAAGGCAGAAAATCTGAAAGTCCTATCTGGAAATGTTTCAATATTTAAAGGATCTACACAGTTTTAAAATATTTTGAGATCTCATCTGCTGTAAGCTAGGACAGCAAAAATGTTGAATGATGTAGCAAGCCACTGAGGATGACTGTTTCATACAGGCAACTGCTCTGTAGAGTTAGTGACAGCCTTGGGTCATCTGAAATGAGAGCTCTTGTTAAAACCAGCAAGAATTTAGAGGAGCAGACAGGTCACAATCAAAAAAAGGCACATGAACAGAAGTACAGCTGCTCCTCTTCCTTCTAAAAAGCCATGGGAGTTAGAGAGCAGGACTAGGCTTTAGATGGCTTTAAAAAGGCATGAGTAAAATTCACAACAGGGGAATGCCAGCAAGGCAAAGAGGAGGTCAAGAGTTGTCTAGAAATAGCCATCAGAGTTTAGTTTGGAGTAACATTGGACCAAATGCCAGGGTGCCAAGTTGACATCGCTAAGCTTAGATCCCTCAAAACAGTTTCATCCTTGGAGGAAAGGGTCTGAAATTTGTACTGAAGGGAACAGCAGCTACTTTGCGAACTGGACTCAGGCACACATCACCAGATCTGAAAGAGGGTGTCAGTAACTGGACACACTGGCTCCTCTTGTCACTACCACCCCGTTATCACAGCCACATTTCTGCCATCAGCAACAACTATGCTCTGCATCTGCTTCAGTGTCAAATCTGCATGCTCAAACTGCTTTCAGCAGTAACTTCAGCCAGCCTGGCTGACTTGGCTCTGATGCAGGTTAGCAGTTTCACATGCTACTCCCCAAAAGCTCATCAATGCATTACCTCCTTGCTGCTGATGACTTTAAGAGATGGAAAATGGGATCTTCCACCACATTACTTGCAAAGCAGAGACAAATAATTCAGTTTCAGTGATAAATGTCAGTCAGGGAATTAAACTACCTTTAAGTGTACCAGCTGGCTGCTCAGAAGAGCACAATGCTGTTATTAGACAGTAACACTTCATGGATTTGGAATATTTTCCCTTAGAGACATTTCTAAAATACTTGCATATGTGACTAGGTTAAGATTTCAACAAAATGACTGCAGCCAGAAAATAAATTAAATTGCACTTACAACAATAGGCTTGCATTACATACTGGTCTGTCTTGCAGGCAGTAGGGTCAGTGTAATTAGGCTTAAATTAAAACTAGTTTCAGCCTGAAAACACTTGCCAGCATAGACTGATACTAGTGGAAGAAAAGCAATATGATTCTGAACTTTTACCCAGAAGAAATTCTCAGATATAAAAGCTACAATCAGGATACAAAATGAACATCAAAACAGATTTCCTGTATGCTTCCTGAGAATTACAAATCTCAGTCCATGCTCTCCAGATGGGAAAAACCTCATGAAGAAAAAACTTCTTTACTTTGGGGATGACAAAGCCCTGAACAGGCTGCCCAGAGAAGCTGTGGAGTCTCCTTCTCTGTAGAATTCCAAAACTACCTGGATGCCATCCTGTGCAACTTGCTATGAATGACCCTGCTTCAGCTGCAGGGGTGGACTAGATGATTCCCAGAGGTCCCTTCCAACCCCCACCATTCTGTGATTGTGTGATTAACTGGATGGAATGGAAGAGTTAGCCTGCACCCTGGCTGGTTTTGCTTTGTGTTGCTTTGGGGAGGTGTTTGTTGTGTGGGGTTTTTTTGCTGTTGTTTTGTTGGGTTGTTGTTTTTTTTGTTTGATTTTTTTTCTTCCTTTCTAGCTTATAAAAACAGCCCAAAGATTTTTCCTTTTCAGAAATTCACAACATTATTTTTCCCCCTGGACAACAGATGAGCATGAAAGTAGCCACTTTATTACCAATCAAAAGTAAACTGCAAGGAATGAGAAGCAGTTTTTAAAGTGTCTCTTGTTACATAAATCACTCAGCCCAAAACCAACTGGAAATAGTCTCATTAAAAGTGAATGAAAAAGCTCTTTGGTCAGAAGGCTTCAATACACAAGTTTCTTCCCCCATCCTCAAGATTGTCCTGTGGAATTTGCCTGCAAAATCTCAAATGAGATTTCTGAAGTACAGCCATGAAAAAAGTATAAAACAAAAGCAGCTGAAAACTACCTCTCAAGGTACCCTCCTGCATAAAAAGTAGTGACAGGTCATTCTCAAAGTCTTTCCATTTCAGCAATTTCCCTAGCCCCCAGACTTACGTGATAAAATTTAACACTCACAGAAATGTTGGAGAGGTTACACTGCCACTAGTCAGTCTTTTATTGTGTGACCCTAGTCTTCAACATTTGCAGCAGAGTAAGCAGTAGTCAGATTTCATAGCACTACTTTACTGGAAGTACCTCACTTGATGCCAGAGCTGCACAAGGATCAATTATCAGACCCTATAACACAGAAGCCCATTCAAAGTGAAGCAGGTCATCATTCACACCACCCAGAGGCTCATTCTCAAGCAATGATTATTTTTCCAGAGTTTTCCAGTGTGGTCTTTACATTTACAGTGTCTTAATGATTCAAAGATGGTCCATAAAGACTGATTCTTTTTCCCCCCCCCAGCATTACATAGAAAAAGTGAGGACAAAGAGAACATTTGGAGGTTCAAGGATAAGCCTAATCCTGACTTGGTTCTGACAGAAAATGACTGTGAAAATGCTAGCTAAAGCAGCTGTGCAGTTTCTTCGAAGGGGTTGTGTAATCTGCTAGAAAAAGCCAAGGACATTGCTGCTGCCTCTCCTGTACCCCTGAAATGACATTTCCTCATGCTGTGGAAATCTTCCCACAGATACACTTTTTATACACAGAGCAAAACGACTTGCACTAAGCTGGTAGGGATTCTTTTCCACACACAAACAGCCCTCGTATCTTTAACGAGCTGTTACCTCCAAGAAAAGAGAGGGTATTGCTTCATGACACATAAGCCATTAAAAACCTTTTAAGGCAGACTTAAGTTGGCATGAAATTTGATTGCCCCCAAGAGAACTGCTAAAATTCTTTACAGATGATCTTCAAAGATGCATGTCTTATGGTCATTCCTGAGTTCTTGTGGAAAAAGCCAACAGGTTTAGCCTGGTTTTTCCACATCATCTTCTGGCATTTCCATACCTCAGTATAAAACCAAGAATGAAGGCACGAAATGGTTTGTTCAGTTTTGGTTTTGGGGTTTTGTTTTGGTTTTAAGGTAAGAAAACAGGGTGGTAGGTTTTTTTCAGCTTTCAATTCCTTTTCACTAGGGTGCCAGGAAAATCAAATCTCTTCCTGAAGAGAAGCTTAAGATTTAGCAACAGTCCTGTGTCAGCATCCAGATCTTAATTCCATTTCTTGTCTCAAATGTATCTTAAAACAGGGATCCTGGAAAAAATTATGACATCAAATAGAGTATTACTGATAAGAGGTTTTCAAATTCCCTTGCTCAAAAAAAAAAAAGTGTCTCCAGTGTCTGAGAGAATAAATCCAGGAAGAGGAAGTTTCCCTGGCATGCATTAACTAAGCTGTAATTTTAAATTGCTCTGAGTATTCCCAGTTGTTTTGTCAAGTAGAACAAGTGGGTAAAGCACTCCAAGCTGAGGACTGCCATTAGACAAATCAAGCTGCATCCACACTGACGTTCTCCCTTTTTAAAGCCATACACTGACACTGTAGGAATAGCTCTGCAAAAAATTGAGGTAATTTAATGTTCCTCACAAGGGCAACCAACAAGTAAAGGAGTTAAAAATCCACAGAATACTTGGTTACCAAGTAAGCCTTCAGCCCCATGCAGGCCTCCAAGCAGCAACTGAGGAAAAGGTCAATGAACCACCCTTGCAAGAGAAACTGCAATGCTCACAAATCCAGTGGAAAAGGCTGGGCTCTGTGGAGGTTGCTGCACATTTCTGCAGTTCAAAACCTTAGCTTGGGCTTACAGAGACAAATGAAGGACTTTTGTTAACATGATCTAAGCAGCACCATTTCAGATCCATCACTTCACAGCAAGGTTTCCTTCCTACAAATTTAGGATAGTTTCATCTACTAGAAAATTGACATGTTCCCCTCCTCATGTCTGAAGTCATATGCTCCAGTTTTCAAATACTCAAGTGAGTCATTCAGCAAACACCTACAGAATAACCCCATGAAATACTATCAAATATACAAAATAGAAGGAGGAGAAAAAAAATAGCACAGTCATGTAGTGAAGTGTTACTACTGATGCATACAACGTGAGAAGCTATTTCTGAGCTGAATGGGTTGAGGTTAAATAGTGTTATTCAAATATTTATTTGAAATAGTAATATTTACCCAGCTTCTTGAGCTAGAAGACAGGGATGGGGAACAGAAGAAACCTCCCCATAATCCAAGAAGATGGTCAGCAACATGCTGCACCCTTTAAGCACACACAAGTCTATGGGGCCAGATGGGATCCATACCAAAGGGTATGGAGAGCACTGGCAGAGCTGCTCACCAAGCTACTTTCCCTCATTTACCAGCAGTTTTGGCTAAAAGGGAAGGTCCCAGATGACTGAAGGTTAGCAAAAGTGATGCTAATCTACAAGAAGAGCTGGAAGGAGGAAAACAAGTCTGTCTGACCACTGTGCTAGAGAAAGTCATGGAGCAAATCATCCTAAGTGCTATTATGCAGCACATAAAGGACAACCAGGCAACCAGGCCCATTCAGCACAGTTTTATGAAGGGAGGTCCTGCTTGACTAACCTGATCTCCTCCTTTGACAAGGTGACCTGCTTATTGGATGAGGGCAAGGCTGTAGATGTTTTCTGCCTAGACATTAAAGCCCTTGGTATCATTTCTCACAGCATTCTCCTGGAGAAACTGGCTGCTCATGGCTTGGACAGGCTTACATCTCACTAGGTAAGAAGAATGGCTGGATGGCCAAGTCCAACGAGTGGTGGTGAATGAAGATAAACCCAGTTGGTGGCCAGTCACAAGTGGTACTCCCTAGGCCTCACTATTTGATTAAGGTACTAAACAGAACTGGCCCAATGATCTGGACAAGGCGATTAAGGGCAACCTCAGTAAGTTTGCAGACAATACCAAGTTGCATGACAGTGTTTATCTGCTTGAGGGTAGGAAGGCTCTGCAAAGGGATCTTGACAGGCTGGATTCATGGGTTGAGACCAGTGGAATGTGATTCAACAAAGCCAAGTGCCAGGTCCTGCACTTCAGTCACAACTACCCCAGGCAAAGCTACAGGCTTGGGACAGAGTGGCTGGAAAGCTGCCCAGCAGAAAAGGACCTGGGGGTGCTGGTTGACGGCCAACTGAACATGAGCCAGTGTGCATGCCCAGCAGGCCACCAGTACCAGGCTTGTATCAGCAATAGTGTGGCCAGCAACACTAGGAAACTGATCATCCCCCTGTATTCAGCACCGGTAAGGCTTCACCTGGAATACTGTGTTCAGTTTTGGGCTCCTTGCTCCAAGGACATTGAAGTGTTGGGAGAGGGTCCAAAGGACAACAAAGCTGGTACTGGATCTACAGCACAAGTCTTATGAGGAACATCTGAGGGAACTGGGGTTGTTCAGCCTGAAGACAAGGAAGGTGAGGGAAAACCTTCTCAGTCTCAAACTCCCTGAAAGGAAGCTTATGCCAAAGCAACAAATAAGAGGAGTGGCCTCAAATTATGCCAGGAGAGGTTTAGATTGGACATTAGGAAAAATTTCTTCATCAAATTGGTTGTTAAGCCCTGAAGCAGGCTGCCAAGGAAAGTGGTAGAGTCACCATCCCTGAAAGTATTCAAAAGACATGTACATGTGGTGCTTAGTGACATAGTTTAGTGGTGGACTTGGCATTGTTAGGCTTATGGTTGGACTCAATGATCTTACAGGTTTTTCCAACCTAAACAATTCTATGATACATCTTAACTGACAAGTGGCAAGCTTTGGAGGTAAACAAGGGAAAGGGTATTACAGGAAGGTAGTTTTCTACACTGCCTTTTAGGGTAAAGAAATATGACCACTCACCTCCACTAAGTAACTTCATCACCAGCCAAAGCTCATCTTTCACCACGAACGACGTGTAGTAAGATACAATGTTGGGGTGATGGCACTGACTCATGGCTTGAATTTCTTTCTGCAGAAGAAAATAAAGCATTAGCAGTTGGACTCAGTGATTATTATTCTCTTGGCAGAGAGGTTATCTTCCTGAAGAGACAATGTTCAAAGAGGATGCGAATACAAAGAATATCTTGAAGCTAAACAGAGAACATCCAGAAATACTCTTAACACTCAGCCCACATCATACTAGGGCCCAAAGGCATTTTAGGGTGCTCTTCCTGTCTGTCCAGAAGAAAGGAAAGGTTGACAAGACCTTGTTGGCAAAGGTAAAAGTGGTCATAACTAAAACACTTCCCTGCAGCTAGAACTGAGTATTCCCAAAAATTCACACCAGTTTGTTATTGAAGTTGTTCATGCTGACTCCTGCTTTCAGTGAGACAGTACACAACAGATGCTTAATCTGTTCAAGACTATCATTTGGACAAGAAAAGGAAATATTTGCCTATGGGTAAAAAAAGGCCTCTTAGTCTTAACACTTCTTCCCAGCAAGAAAGCAGATGGCTCAGCTCAGTCAGGTTGAAGGCACAAAGGACAGCTCTATCTTTTGTCATGCTGGAAGAAGAGGAAAATCAGTTTGAGATTGGAAAGTCATTAGCTACTACAGATGGAGTATGGTATGAAATATGCTCAGATACTAAATCGTTTGAGTTTTAACTGTGCTTACTCTTAGGTCTGGTTATGGGTTAAGGGTTGAAGGTTTCCAGGTTATGGAGGAAACAGCAGCACAGAAAGCACTGATTGATCTTTCATCGTGCAAGCACAAGTCACCAGAAAGCCTTGCAGTTTGACTGCCCATAGATAAAAACCATGCATCAAGCCAAGCCTGGCACTTGCTACACCCAACTGGGCCTTTGTGCTTCAGCTAAGCCCCACAGCCTGTCAAACTGTACCCTCCAGCACCGTCCACATCAAAATCATCCCCTCCTATCTTCAGCTTCTGCTCTCAACTAAGGCATTCCTTCATCAAACATATGGATGCCACTTTTCAAAGATTTAATCCCTGTGCACTGTCAGGCCCCTGACACAGACTCAGCCAAGTACCATAATCACAACCACATAGCAAAGGAAGAAAGCAAGGGCCCTCCACATCCAGATCCTCTTCCCCCTCTAAAGCACAAGATCTCTGTGGTAACACAGTGCAAGAGAAAGCACTGAGAAGGACTGACCTATGCCTAAGGACACCCCATGGATGCAAGACATTCTCCTGCTCATGTACAAAGCACTGCTTGTGACAGTATAGAGTAAAAGCACATTGCTTCCCCCTTGGCAAGGGCTTAGCTGGCAATCACTTCTACAAAGGAACATGCTAATGTTGATTCATCCATTTCAATACTGCCTTTCAGGGAGTAGGTGCTTTTGAGGAAACAAACACAAGTGGTTCCTCCTTCTGGTTCTCCAGAAGAGGCACCAACTTTCCAGGAAACACCAATAAGCAGACTTAAAGAAGAAGTCCAAACAGGAAAGGGTATTTGAAGAGTAGAGAGTAGGCTATTCATCTACATGTAGCATACTCCTTCACTAAAAAACACCCTGTGAAAACAAATACAGCCTGAAACAATATCCCCTGCTTACTCTGACAGCTCCAGCTCTCTTCCTTGCAAATATTCACTTGTACCAAGCTATTATTCAAAAAGGAAATAAATCAGCACCTTTGGAGTTTTCCAATGCTTTCTAGTTAAGTTTCTTGACAATGCAGGAAAACCCCTTGACAGACAAAGCTGGCAAACAAAATGTTCTTTTTATTTCCCTCAATCAAATTCCTACCAGGGGATGGATGGGAACTGAGGCCCTGGAGAACACAGGTCAGACTCAGTGACTGGTTTGTACCCCGTCACACTCCAGCTCATGGAGAAGCTCTGAGCCGCTGCAGTCTGTAAATATCAGTGCAAGCCTTGATTCACACAACCATTCTAAAGCTGAGCTCAGAGCTTTGAACTCATTTGGTTACCCTAGGACCATGTGGGACTTTCTTAGAGCACTAAAGTGAGCCTGTAGTTAAGAGATCATAAACCTGACCTGTCCCTGGAATTCCCATTCAGCCTGAAGTTTTACATTAACTCTGTTGGCTGTCTTCCTCCCCTCCCCCTTTACATGCCTAACTTCTCTCTGACAATCAAATAAACCACATACATGCAAACAGCACCAAAGGAAACACAGATGGAAAAAAGCAAGCAGGACTCTAACTGGTTAATCATCCCCCATCAGTTTGCCCCAAATGAACCTTTCTCAGAAATGATCTAAAGGAGCTGTTTTTCTCTTTTCTTAGCTAGAACACTCAAAATATTTTGAACCAGCTCCCTGGGAGACCAAGAAAGTAGCACAAGAAATACACACAAACATTGCATTATACATATATATATATGTGTGTGTGTCATATATAAGTGTATCCCACTGGGATTCAGGAGACAGTGAGGCGAAGTCTGGACCAAGTTTACTTAAGAGCCTAGACCTGGATCAGACCTTTGCTATTTGAGCAGCTCTGTACTACAGCATTTTGCAGGCATTCCCTAATGCTTAGTTACTATTTTATGCTCCAAGAATTTCCTCCCTCGCTCATTACCACAGTCTGCTCCCAGGGCTGCAAAGCACAGCTTCAAAAAAATAGCTCATGTCTGCCTGTCATATGCTTTGGTGCACAAAGAGGGAAACCAAATAATCACTAACCTGATCTCTGCAATTAAACACCTCCGTCAGCTAGGGGAACTGTAACACAGGCAGATTAAACCATTCCTCAGAGTGTAGCACAGCTCTGAATAATTAATTGCATGACAGCCCATGATTTACAGTGGTTCTACACTATTAGCAGTAGGAGCAAGCAGCAGTCAGGCACACCTTCCTTCTCATCCACAGACCATAACTCCATTTTCAGCAGTTTCCTAGGCTAGCCTCATACTGGCTCCATCAAAGTTTTGCTGTTCTTCATTCCCATAGAAAGTGCCAACATCCTGGAGGCTCAACACATACTGTTCTAAGTGATCATGGTAAATCAGAGTGGGCTCTGTGGTTAAAACACTTCCTCACATAATTGGAACTAAGCCAGTTCTGTCCTACCCACAGCAGTCTGAGCTACAATCGTGCAAATGCAAGAGCTGAAAAGTAGTAGGTAAGGCAGGAATCCCTGTCAGGGATCACCAGGGAGTCCTGCTAGAAAGCAGAGAAAGGGAGCAGGAGGGGATAAAACACTGCACCAGCCCTTCAGTGTATAGCAACTGCAGCTTTAATACTATTTCCAAGTTTTTCTGGAGAGTTTGCTGCTTTTCAAACATGTCAAAGTTACAGCAGGCAAAGATTTCCTCTCCCTTTCTAACAAGGCTGCTGTCCCCAGATTACACAAATAGCCAGTTTACAAGTGTGACTCCTTCATTTTCACCAGCATTAAAATGCATAGGAATTCTGACTAAGAAAAACCTCAGTGATTTCTGCACCTCTGTCATGTCAGTGCTAAACATCAGAATTTATGTAGGCTGTTATATACAACTTGTAAGCTGGAAATGTTGCTTTATTCCCGCTCTGCCAACAGTCATGGGTCACTTCATACAAAGCCAGATCCAGAGGATGGTAGACAGCTCTTCCCTCCACCTCCTTATGCACCAACACCCCTCACACACTACATGCCTTCAGTTAAGAGACATGGGCGTGCTGTCAACTCCCCATTTCAGGATCCATAAATTACGTTGCCTCCTGCTCAGCTATGGAGAATGAATCGCTGATAAAAATGTGTCTAGATGCAGGCGATGGTTTGGAGGTGGTTACATGCTCACCCTGGGCTAGATATTAAAAATATCTGCACTGTCAAATACCAAAAGCAAACAGACTGGGATTAGCTCTAAAGGCCTCCATGTCTTCCATTAAGGGTTCTGATGAATGCTTTCAGTACTTCTGCAGGCAATAAAAGAAGCATTTCAAGGCTTGTGAAACACTAATAAAACTGCTGTGAAGTATAATTTAGAATCCTGAGGAAACTATTAGTCTTCTGGAGATCTGCTATTTTGGAAATGGGTTTATTTGCCCACTGACATACAACTGAATTTTGAGTTTATAGCAGCAGATACAAAGCAAGTAAGGCTGTATTTAAGCTACTGGCTGAACTTTCTTAATGGTATTTTCTGTTCACATCATCACATTCTACTCTGTGCTTATCTGCCCCTGAGGTGCATTTCAAAGACATTCACTCTCAAATACAAGGATGAAAACCCTGCTTTATTTAGTTTTACTTCCTACATGTTGACATGAGCTCAAGAGATACAACACAGCAGCAGCAGGCTTTCATGTGGCTACCTGCAGCTTCAGAGGAATCCAGAAAGTGGTCTCTTGACTACCCTTTTCAAAGGCAATCACAGCCATAAGAGCATTGGGGAAGGAAAGCATGCCCAGGGAATGGAAAAAAAAAAAAAAAAAAAAAAATCAAAGCAGGTCAGATGTGATCCCCTCCTTGAATATACCAATGCTTCAACTATGGCTGGCAAAGAACTTAACTGAAATCTCAAGGTATAAAGCTTTCAAGTTGCTCTTCATCCTTTTAAAGCTGGACTTCAGAGCTCTGGTCCTACAGGGAGCCATAACTGTTCAAGGTTTGCTTCAAGTAAAATTCTAATGACTAAAATGTTGTAAAACAGATTAATCCATTCCCTTTTAAAATATCAGCATAAACCCTACCATGTCCTTCCTACCACAATCAACTTGAAAAAGATGGGAAAGAATACAAAACCAGAGATTCTGGATTATCCACAGTTCAACTCCTTACCTCAGGATGCGGCCACAGGAGATAGACTGACATGATTACAAAAGAGTTAGATTAGCCCATCCAAAACCACAGTGGGAAAACAAAAAAGCCCCAACAATTGACAGGGATTAAAAGTCTTCATCCCTAAATTCATCTTAGGTGACAGGAACAAACCATCCCTGTGAGATGTCACTCTGCAGTGGTCCATTTCAATGGCCATTCTTCAGCATCATTCAGTGGTTACTCCCTCTTTCAAGGTCTGCAGTATTAGTGACAAAGTACTCAAGGAAGCAGATGTTTAACTCTTATGGTGTCACAACTGATATGCTCCTATTTTTAATTGTTTTCAGCCACAAGGCAAGTGGGCAAGTGACTGACTCACCTCAGATACAAGCGAAGCCAGCTTTACCCATGCTGCCAACTAACTTATCGGTGACCTTTGCAGCTGTTCCAATCAACACTCAGTGTTTTTACAGCTCAACAATGCCTTACATTTGTGATCAGCCTACGCAGTCAACTACAAACTCTCTCAAGTTATTTACATGCACCATCTCAACACTCAGCCAGTTCAAGTGAAGGAAGAAATTCTACATTCAGGACTTCACTCATCTTTCATCCTGATGTCTATACTGAACTCTACAAAAAAAAAAAAGATGACTTCAACCTTGAAGTAGCACAGTAATTAAGATCTCTGTTGTTGCTGGTTGAGAAACAATACAAGTAAGCTGTACACAGCCTAAGTTTAAGTCTTCTGCAAACCCCTCATGCAAGAAACACAAAATGGCATATCAAATAACCATGCAGAAGCCACATACTATACATCAGACACTCTGGCACTGATACTTGGGAACTTCTTCCCCTGGGACAAATGTAAAGATTCTTAAGACTGGAAATGAAATTATAATGGCAATTCCTGTGGGATGACAAACACAGATGAAATGTCTGTACTACTACTACAACGGTCTGCCTCTTTGTTCCAAACAATCTTATAGTCTGGTTAATCCACCTGTAGGAACTGCTCTGTCAGATCAAAGACAGTTCAATATCCTGTCCAAGTCTTCAAAAGAAGGTGTAAAATCTGTAACAAGCAGTTACACAATTATCTGCCCAGAGGGAAGAGTTCTGACTAAGCCTGGGCAGTTAACAGTTGGCTTATGCTTTAAACCAGGGGAGTTCATAATCCTTTTTTTAAATCCTATCTAATTTAACCTTCTCAACTATAGGATGATTTATTTAATCTCACACAATGTTTGATCTCTGTACTATTGGCAGCAAACTCCCCAGGTTAATACCATGAAATTCAAAAGGACATTTCTTTTTATTGCGGTTAAATTCCCTCCCTTGGCTTCCTTAACTGTCCTCTGACAACAATAGTAGTAGAAGTAGTACCTTCACAGTGCATAGACCTGTTGGGCCCAGTCCTATTAGCCTCTGGAAGTCTTCCTAGGAACAGCAAAGCCATATCTCCTATGCTTCTTCCTGGACCTGCCTCCTGTTGAATTGCCTTAGGAACTAAACAGGCAGCAGTTCCCTCCAGCTGGGAAGGCCCAATATGAAATACCCCATAGATTACGTTCCAGTCTGCCATCCGTCATTCCTACTAACTGCTAAGCTGACCATCCAGCCCCTAAAGGCAGAGAGAAAAAAAAATCTGGATGCAAGAAAGTTAGGTCAGCTTTTACTGCATAAAAATGAAGCAGAGTTTGCTGGATCTATAATTCTTTTAAACAAGGAAACAAAAAAATAAAACAACCCACCAAAAAAAAAAAATAGGCTTGAGGCATGGTTATTTTGAGGGATATGTTACACCACTGTGTTTGAAGGATCGCCAACAGCAGCAACAGAACCAGCACCCCACACAGGAGAGGTAAGAGCAAAACAGTGGTGAACAACATCTAGCTGTGAAATACACCACGTGAGCAGACACCAAATGCTGCTGCATGAGTTCAACTACTGTAGGTTGCAAGGCAAGTAGGAAGTGGAACTTCAGTAACAGATCAAAAAAACCCAGGCCAATCACAGACAGCACTTGGACCACCTCTCCTTAGACTACACTTTCTGTCACACTACTAAGCAAAACTCATTATAAACTATTTCCCTTCCAACTGGTCCCTACATGCTGTCTAGGAAAGCTCTGGGTGCACTCAAAAACGTACAGGGAAAGAGATAAAAGAAAGCATTAAAAAAAATACCAAGCACCAAGATGAATTCCTGACTAACATCACTTAATTCAGTAACTGGGCTAGAAAGAGACACATCTCTGCACTGCATTATCCCTGCCTGTCTACACTCTGTACAGCAATCAGCACTTCTGCTGAAGAGCTGAATCCCCTCAACTTGATTTGCTCTCAATGCAAAAGTTGGTCCCTCCCACATTTCCATATTGTGTAACAGCAATAAATTACTGTATTGCATTAACCTTGAATACCATGCAAAGTGTTGCAACGTGTGCAGGTTATGCCTGACCACCACATGGCTCAGGTGCATGTTGAGATACAAGGATCAAGATCAATACCTTTAACAAGCCATGTCATACCACTTAATCATAAGCCTGGCATCTCCACAAGCTAAGAGGTAGTCCCAGATTCCCTAGCCTCTGGGCACCTGCTGCTATAGAAGCTTAAAGGAAGCTCAAGGCCATTCATTCATAGAGCCACTTACTGTTAACCCTGCTCCAAACTAACCTTCCTCTCTCCTGCTCCCTCCCAAGAAATAGAAGTGCCAGCCACTAATAGGCAAGGACACTAAAAGAGCCAAAGAATCAATGCAGAACTGTCTGCCACTGTCCTACCCTCTTCCCAGCAACATCACACCATGATGTTGACCCTCTTTGATAGGCAGATTCTGGGAATAAACAAGCTTGCTTCAATAGAGCTTCTATGGGTTTGAAGCCCTGTAGGGGAAAAAAAATAATCATTTAAGCACAATTTTCCCTTTTCTGTCCCATTGCCTGATGGCTGGGCAATGATGGAACACAAGAGCACTGTCCTAACCCCAGGCAGTACATCAAAGTTTACTGTAAGCTGATTATTGTTCTCAGATACCTTCAGTGAAATAGAAGGATAATGGATCTAAAAAGCTCAAGTTCAGCCTTTTAACTGCATTGAAGGAGAGAAGAAAGCAAGAAGGGGCACTACATACTCAGGTATGAACTCATCTCTCTTTGCACTTGCTTCTTGAACACACTAACCTGCAAAGACTTATATTGAGGGTTTTTTTAAGAAGAAAAAGAAGACTGAAAAAACAACAAAAGATTGAAAAAAAACCCAAAACACCACCACACCAAACAATCCTGCCATAAGAAGCAGTTGCTCAAAAAAAGGTAATTAAATTGATCAGTGAAACTTCCATGAAGGGAGATGACAAGACTGAAAAGCTTGAGAATACTTAGTTTGGGGAAGAAGCAAATATAGTAGGACTAGATAAAAAATGTGGATGGTAGGAACACAGAGCAAGGAAATCGTGAGCTTCCATTCTTTCAGCTCTTGCACTGGGGAATGACATCCAATAAATTTGCACATTCAGAACAAACCTAGGGAAAACACTTTCTCCTCACAACATGTCTACCTTGGTGACCACTGCCCTAGGAAGCTGCTACAGCTCTGAATCATCCTCTTCCCCCCCTCTGCTTCTCCATGATTTTAAGTTCAAGAATATTTATAGTCACACACACAAGGATATAGCAGGGCCCACACAAGATCTGGTCACAAAATTGGAAGCTTAGGAGAGCTGACAATAGCAATTCATTGCAGTCCTACCCATAACAAGGAAAAATCTTTGTGAGGAACCGGTCAGCCAGAGCTTTCAAGTATGCAATTAGAAGCACTTATCTAAAATTACATGCCAAGTTTCCGCAGCATATCTTTCTGAACCTAACCCTTTTCGCTGGACTTGGCAATTACTCAAAGACTAGGAATCTCAATTACTACATCATGACAATACGCTTAGGAATACAACTGAGGCACAGCAGAATGAAAAAGCCACATAAAAAGACCTGAAAAAGTACCAAGGGGTTGGTATTGGAACAAAAAGATCAACCGTGAAAAAAGGAAGATATCTCAAACTCCTACACTAGCACAAGCTATAAGAGGATTTGACCACAGGGCATCTTAAGAGTCTACACACAACCCTTCACAGGCAAAAATGTGACAGCTTGGATAGAGCCTTTCCTCTTTACAAGAGCAGATTTGCAGATATCTATCATGATTAAAAAACCCCACATTGGTCAATAGATTGAAACCAGAACCGTGGTTCAAGTGACTTGCTGAACATGACAGAAGCATAGAGCTAGCCTGGAGCTCCAAATTCTCTGTTCCATTTTCTAATTGCAGTCAATTAACAAAACAAGTGCCCATGGTAACACTACAAAAGCTGTCAAGATGCAAGTTGAAAGGCAGACAGGTAGGATAACAAGAAATCCTAGAGTGTCTTTAAAAGGGAAAATAGTGTAAGACCTCATTTTACCACCTTTCATCAAGCCCTGCCAGCCAGTACTCACTATGGAAAGTTTTACCCAGGAGAGCTTTCTTGCCTTCAGTGGAGACACCTCCATGTTCACAGAAGGCTTAAGTCCACGGACTTTCCACATGAAGCAAATGCAACAGCTGCTGCACTACAGAAGCATCAGCTCATACACATGTGGGGGAAAAAAAAAATAAGAAGGCCAGGAATATACAAGAAAAGGGAAATTGTAGTTACCACAGCTACTTACCACATGCTGTTCTCCATTGAGAAAATCTTGGGAAAACAGGAATAGAGCACAAGGAAATTATAGAGCTACAGCTCCAAAGAACTCTAACTCCTGACCTGAACTTGGAATTAGTAGGGGTTTCCATACGGCAGCATGCAATATAAGTGTGATTCCTTAGTACCAGAAGGAGATTAGGAACATGAGCTAATTCATTGTTTCTCTTTAGAGGTAAAGGGAAAAAAAACAAAAACGTAACACTGCAGGAAAGGAAAAGAAAGCAAAATGATTCCCTTAAATTGTAAAGATTCTGCAACAGCTCTGGATCTCCTCAAACTGCAAAGCTCGTGGGTAGGGCTGAGCCTCACAATTGCACAATAATTCTGTTCAAAACAAAGGCATTATACAGAGTGCTTAGCTTCAAACTGAGCTTCAAGTCTGAAGTTCTCCAACAGTTGCTCTTTTCAACATTTTAATTAGTGTCCCACAATGAGGACAACTGAACTGCCTCTAGCAAAACCAGTCAAGTCCCCTCAGTCTCACTGCACCCCAAGAAAGGTTAAGGCAAATAGCAAACCCACAAATGATGTTAACTGAAATACAGCTTCCCAGACAATTCCAATTGCATACCAGGAGTTCATCCATGCTTGTCTGACACTTCTCAAGATTGATCCGTTTAATCGCCACCTTCTCCTTCTTCGGGGCGCAGAAGGCTGCCTGCACCACCGCAGTCGCTCCACTCCCTGGGGGTGAGAAAGACAAAAGTTAGCCATGTCTTAACAGGACTTCAGCAGAATGAATGGGAGGTCAGACAACAAAAGTGCCACTTGATAAGGACAGCAGAGTCAGGTGAAAACCCAGTGAAGGCAACCCACAGGCACTGCTCCCTTCTCCAGGGTCTATGGAATTCAGGTCTATGGTCAGCTGAGCTTAAACAAAGTGTTGAGCCAACCAAACAAAAACAAGTGGATCTTTATGATCTATGGCAGGGATCATTACAGTTCTGCAGAGAAAGAAAACCTAAAAAAAAAAAAGGCACACACAACACCACAATCTCCAGATTCCAGTTTAGTTATAACAGAAGAGTGATTCTTCTTGTGTGCTTTTAAAAGGCCACCAAGGTCACAGAGACTTTTAACCTGGTATGTTCACCTCAGGTGTTGAAACAAGCCACACTCTTCACTACCAACACTAATAAGATTTTTTTAAATATTTTTATGTACTAATTGATGTTCTCATCTCTCCTCATTTTATGCACAGATACGAAGCAGGCTTCATTCAAGCCCATTCAGCTCCAGTTCTCACATAGTAGCACGACACCTCAGTGTCTGGGCTGTAAACCACAGCCAGAGAACATTTAAATTCTAATAGGGAAAAAACACCATGTTTTAATGCACAGTTGTTCAAGCTGCTAGAAGTAGTGATAAATTATGAATTTAAACTGCTGAGCAGTATCAGATCCTTTCCATAGCAACAGTGAGGCTTAAAACATAGTTGAATGTTAAAGCTCTATTTCTTGGCCTCCAGAAACAGTTGCAACATTCACCTCTCATCAATAGAGCATCTTGTTGCTTTTACTTCACAAGAACAGTTGTCCTGCATTTTGGAGTAGCACACCCATTTTACCAGATTCTCCTGTTCTTAACACTATAAAAACTACTCCCAGATTCTGCAATGCAGGTCAAGCACATTTTTGCAAATAATTTTTTTCTCATACAGTCAGACAAACTGGGGGCAAAAGCTTTCAACCTCATCTTCAACCAAAGGCTACTGAAGCTCTCTCCAACCACCATCTTGCACCAAATTGCACCACATCATGGCCAAATGGGAATAAAGTACCAGATAGTGAAAGAGCTTAAAACCTAGCCCTGAAAGATAGAGGAAAAAAACTCTCCACCCAAAATAAATCAAAGCCTTCAACTGTGGGACTCTTCTCTTATCTTCAACCAGTACCTGAGACAGTGGAGCTACAGGAATTTCACTTTACTTTATATGGCATTGCAAGTGAACCCTGGACACCAGCATCAGCTTGCCAGTTGGTTCCCTGCACTTAGGAGTTTACATTTTAACAGCAGAAGGCAGCAATGTGCAGAACAAAGCAGCAAGGCTGCTAAAGCTGTACTATTGCATGAGACAAATGGGGTTTTAAGAAGTTCAAGACTGAGGCCATTTATTACTTGTACACATATTTTTCAGAGACTATTCATAGCACAGGGCAAAAGAAAGCTAGCAGGAGTCAGGTAGAAGTAAAGGATGGCAATAGGGACAAGAATATTTGCAAGGGATTTTGAAAACTTGAGTGCCATAGGTGGGGTCTTGAGCAAAGTATGGGGATGATGGAACAGTCTAGACAGACATTTCACAAAAAGCACTCAGAAAAAGCAAGGGAAGGAGGTTTTGACAGCTGAGTTTGGCCAGACTGCTGAAATAAACAACATGAAGCAAGGGACAAACATCCCAAAAGCCAAACCTCCACAGGTTTGAGGCTCTGGCCAGCCTGATCTAGTGTGAGGTGTCCCTGCCCATGGCAGGGGGGTTGGAACTAGATGATCCTTGTGGTCCCTTCCAACCCTGACTGATTCTATGATATACTCCCTGTGGTCACTCTGCCTGGCAGGTAGCAGGCACATGAGTCCAACACACAAGCAGCAGTCCCAGCAGAGACATATTCCCAGTCACTGGGAATACTGGGTTGTGTTCAACTGTTCCTCTCCACCCAGCACCTACTGCTTCTTAGAGAGGGAAAAGGTGAAAGCACAAATTGACTCAGGACAAAGATAGCAGAGCCTACAGAAGTGGTGACAAAAAGCAGGAGAAGCAGCAAGTTTATATTTCCTAGCACTGCTGGTTTCCCTACAGCAACAGCCTTTTGGAAGTCAGAACAAACAAACAAAAAAGAAAACAAACACTCATGCCTGTATCATTCCTTTGGAAAGAGATCCCAGAAGAAACACTGCTGCTGACACATTCAAAGCACCAGTACTCTAGTATTATCTTTTTCTTTGGATGTCTTGGTGCATAGCAATAGAGAGATGCTGAAAATACAAACCAGATGCTGTAAGAATGTACAGCTCAGAGGAATCAGAATACATACCTCAGAGGACTGCCTTGTCACCCCACCCTCCTCACTCTTCAGTTAGTTTTGCACTGCATTTTTTTTCACCTCTAAAGCCACCGGCACAGTCCTCATCAACACAAGACTATCTGTGCTCAAAGAATTTCTGGATATCTCAGATACTAAATAGCTTCAGCATACATCTGCTTCCCTCCCCAGCATATCATACCAGGATTTCTGTGCCAGATAAACCCATTTGGCATAAGCATGACTGGCAGAGATGCTTCTTGAAATCCAGATGCAATACCATGAACTGCAGATCAAATCTTCTACAAGACAACAGTGAAGTCCGAGAGGTTTCTACAAGTGACTACAGGAAGAATGGCTGTTTTATTTGGGCTTTTGGGGTTTTTTGGACTTGGTTTTATTTTGGGAGTTTTGCTGAGGGTTTTTCAGTGAGTTTTTTGTTTGTTTGGGGTTGTTGTGTTTTTCTGGTGGCTTTTCTTTGTTTTAAAATGTTACTACCAGAAATAATAGATGCCGGCTAATTAAAAGCAGGACCATGCATACTACAGTTCCTTCCCACACCAAGCCTGCCTGATCGATGCTTACTAGGACTCCAGGGCAAAAACTGCTTTCCAGTAAGTGTTTGGACAATGCCCAGCCTACAGGGGCCCGATCTGTTCAGAGTATAAGGCATTATTTGAACAGTAATGAAATCCCAAACTAAAGCCTTCTGTGCACATGGCAGGGAACCATCCCAAATCAAGACTCCTCCCATTTAATTCCCTGCTGCTCCTACTTTTCTGGCAGCTCTCTTCAGTTCGATCACCACCTGCTCTCCCCACTCCCCCCCTCCCACTAATTCGTCATTTCTTTCAGCTCCTCTGTAGCACTTAATTATAGAGAAACAATGAAATCTCAAAAGCATATCAAGCAAGGATTAAGCCAAGCTGCAACACGATGTGCCACAAGCAAGCTGCTCTTTGGTGGCAGCAGTGCCGTGCCATGCTTCTGGGACCAAACAAAGACTGGTTTCCATGCTTCTCTGAAGAGTACAGAAAACATAGCAACACAGCCACTTCCATCTTAACAGCCATACAGTTTGTTGATGAAATTCCAGGGTGGCCAGAGAAGGAAAGGAGAGAAGCTGCAGCAAGGATGCTAAACATCTTGCTACATGAAAACAAGCATAGACAGAGATGACAACACCAACGGAGAGAAAGAAAAGGCCTGGCAGGGAAGTTTAAAAGTTTAGGAACAGGTAACAAATAAGCAGGGAAGAATAGGCAGAGATTTCCCTGGCTGCTACAAACCCCCTTCAATACGAAAAAACCTACAAGGGCAGTTTGTGCTGGGGCAGCACAACTTCGACAAACCAACTCTTGCAGCAGACAGTTCTGCTGTGATAGAGCCAACTGTGGTCCTGCACTGTTCAGCCACAGAGCTGTGGGCAGCACTGGGTTAACGTTCCTGTGCACAGTTCGTGCTTGCTCCCAACCTCAAGACACTCTGATCAAGGTCAGTGCTGAGGCTCTTCCCTCTGCCTCGCCTCCCTCAAGCTCAGCTTTCAGAGAAAATTCACTCTCTAGTTAATCTCTTCCAGCACAACGGCTTAGCAAAACAATGAGAGCTGGGCACGGCCAAATGCTTGCTGTTTTATTCCTGAAAAGCAGGAGATCATTTTGTTGAGGGCTGGGGAGGGAGGAAACAGACCCCAAGTGGGTATTAGGATCTGTTTAATACCCCCTGCTTTCACCTCTGTAGGCTCTCAGATACAATTCCAACCCTTAGGACAGCAGCTGCAAGATTCCTGCATAAGAGGGTCACGACCTACTTTAGGAAACACTGCCTAAGGAGGAAAACATACCCTTTCTAACCCTTGCTTCTTTCATGTTTCTATCATTAAATAGTTCTTTTTGAAATAAACCCAAGATCTAAAAGGATGAAAACAACCCAAACCAAAAACTCCCCAAGCACTCAGTTACTAAAGTCTGATTTCTCAGGCTGTCTCCTCTGGTCCCCTGGATCCACACTCCCTGTACTCTCACCACTCCGAACTCCAGCCTGAACTTAACCTTAAGTTGAGAAACTCTCCACAGAAGTCCACCACCAGCCTCTAAGGAAGGCTGGATGCCATCTCTTCTGCAGTCAAAAAGAAAAACAAGCCCTCTGAGATCTCTGTTAACAATTTCAAGACTATTTGGAGGAGTGGAAAGACGAGGGATTGACCTGGGGACACAGCACATTCATACATGCTTTGTTTCCAAAGATAACTGAATCTTTGCAGCCACATAAGGACATTGCAGCTCTCCCACTAAGATTGGGATGAATTGTGCTAATGCCTCCTCCCAGGCAAATGCAACTGAAGCCAGAGGTCCTTTTGGCAGAGATATCTGTTTAAGCAATGGAAACAGTCATGCCAAATGGTCACAAGACAAATATCAAAACCTGGCTTGAGAACAGTATTCCCCCACCATGTGCAATGGCAATTAAAGCAGCTACACAGAACTCACAAAACACTGTTGCCTGAGCTTTAAATCCATCCTACTACTGGACACTAAGTTTCAATCAACAGGGGACATCTTCCCTAACAGTCTTGGAGCATTAGTCTATCTTATGGTGGTACCAAACCCCTTATGTAGAAGAAATACACTTTTCAGGGTCAAATGAACATTGCAAGCACTTTAGTGTGGAAGCTTTAGCCCACTCTCCTGCTCAAAGTAGGGCCAAGCTCCAAGTTAGATGAAGTACCTCAGCATCACATTCAGTCTAGCTTTGAACATCTTTAACAGCAGGTATTGTTCCTGTGTTTGACCACTCACACACTAAAACTTTTTTTTCACCTTACTATCTAACCAGATTTCCCAACATTGCTCACAACTATGGCCTTTCACAGTGCACCTCTGAAGAGTCCAGCTTCATCTCTTCTATAACCTCCCGCTTGACAGTGGAGGACAGCAACATCACCCCTTAACTCACTCAGACAAGAAATCCAGCTCTCCCAGCCTGGCCCCCATAAGTCATGTTCCCAGGTCTCCTCCAGTATTAGACCATGCTCAGCTGAACACCTCTGCACAGCCTGCCCTCTCCTTTCACCATTCCCCAGCACACACACAAGCTCTCTATTTTTAAGTGAGCTCTGGAAACCATCCTCCACTATCTGGAGAGGAGTGCCAGAAAGCTGCTGGTGACGCAGGCTCTGTTTATAATTGTGCCCCCGGGTTTTCCTCTTACGAACAATGCACACAAAACACTTCCCTGCAAGGCTGCTCTGGACCAAGCAATGGACACACACTAAGGTCTCTTGTTCAAGGATATGACATGAACAGCCCTCATTCCAGACCACAGGCAGGACATCTGAAGCCCAGGAGACCTTTAAAGCTGTAGAACACAGACTTGGGATTCATGCCCCATGTCAATGCAGCCATGGGGACAGCAGCCTCCATCTCCAGATGCTTCAGTTCTGACAGCCTCCTGCCAAAGAGCTGTGGGAGCCCTGCTGTGTGATTACTCGTTCCAAGGACAATGTAGTAATAAAACAAAAAGCTACAAGACTGGGAATAGAATTTCTTAAGCGTTCTTATAGAGCACAGGGCAGACACCAATCTAATTAAACTGGAAATTAAATACCAAATCACAAACGTAATCTGATCTTGCATTGTTTGGTATGTTTGCTATGAAGACAAAGTTAAATCCCTTTACCTCATTTGAGGTTTCTGATGAGAAAGAGTCCTTTCTCAAAAAAAATGAGCCTCTTTCAAAAACAAGCTAGTAAAAATGCCTACTCTTCAATTGTAAACTCAGCTCAGTATGGGGTAGGAATACTCCTTTCCCTGAGCAGGACTTGGTAAAAAGAGTCAACTGGATGTTAAAGGTCTTCTTGGCACACGCCCCATGATTCAGGAAGAGTGAAGTAACACAACATTAATGGTCCTTGAATACAGTCATAGTTGTTCAAGCCATCTCCCCAGTATACGTCAAATTCCTGCTACAAAATGAAAGATGCAGTCCACACTGACAACTACAAAGAGCATCAATAAAACCAAAGGGAATTCTTAATTCAAACTCAAACATACTCCTAGTACTGCCACTGAGAGGACAAAAGAATCTGCTCACCCATGGTAAGGAACTTCACCCTGGAAGTGAAGTTGCAGCCCTGAATTGGCAGGAAGACCATCTGGGTGCTTCCTGCAGTGCTCAGAGCAAACCTAAACAGCAGGCTGACACTGAATGCTGCTGTTATAAACACCCTGACCACCAGCAAAACCAGCTGGGGAGAATTTGGTCCTTTTTGGTCTGTGTCTGGTTGGAAAGTCTGTGGAAGCTAAAGCAGCAGAGCAATCCATGGCCAAGGTATCAAAAAACCTACAGAATCACAAGAGCAAGCAGAGTTTCCGACCCACAGGAACAAAGGGAGCACAGACCATGCACCTACTCCAGGAAGCTCTCAGAGCTGCTCCAGTACAGCCACACTCCCAGGCACCTTTCCACCACTCATTCCTGACATGGATTTACTATGAACACCATTTCCCACAGAGAGAAAAAAACTAGAGATTTACATCTATTTCTCCTCAAGATAAAGGATGGCATGTCCACAGCACAAGATGGCAATAACCTATTTAGAACCCTGGTAGAGGTAGTAAAAGCCCAGATTAACTTGGTGCACCTTTTCTCAACCCCAGCTGTGCAGTATCTGATCTACAGCAGAGGCAGAAGGATATTGAGTAGTTAATACAGTGCAGGGAAGGAATAAATCATCTATTATAGCAAAGAAGTGTAAGAAAAGCCAGAAAATGAAAGCAGATTTAACAGAATAGCTGTGAGGAAGCCAACTTTAAAGACTATATGGAGGGGTGGAGGAAAACCACCAATGCCCACTGACTATTTTTATATCGCAGTGTAAGTACACACTATACATAAAGACATCTCCCCAATGCACATGCAGCAGTCCTGCAGGCAGGAATCATAGCTGAACTCTCCCATTTACAAGAGCAGCTATGCTTATATTTCTGAGGAAAAGGCTTTAAAAGGAACAGCTCAACCCTGGTTTAAATATTCCAAAACTTTGCGTTTCCACATGGTCAATGTCAAAATGTCACCCTCATCTCCACTCAGCGTAGCATAACTCACACCACTGAATGTAACACGTTCATTCCTCTCTCAGGCTCACCTTGAGCACAGCCAAGTGCTGCCAACATGTAGCTGGGTTCAAGCCAAAGGTGACTGCACGTACATGAAGACACAGAGCATGTGCTGGACAACGCAGTGGGAAAGGGCAATAACTGGGAGGCAATACATCCAGGCACATAATTAAGACAAATAGAAAACAACTCTTCTATTTTGCACCATAAAATCTGACAACTGCAGTCTAGAGCTTTAAATGAAAGAACTGGACAGAGGAATGGGATGACACACAGTTATTACTTGTGAATTCCTATGTTTGTTTCATTAAAATTGCAGGTCTATCTTTGCAATGACCTCTGCTCACTTACTGCAGTACAGCCAGAGCTCAAGTAGTTTGCAATTCTGCACAAGCTGTGAGGCAGTTTATTTCAAGCAGCACTCACACAGGAGGGATTTTGTGTCCTTAAGACTCAATTACATCTTCCCCAAAGCCCGAGAATCTTTACTCAATCATTTTGAGTTAGCATGAGCAGCACCCAAGAGGCAACTAATATTTCAGCATTAATCCAGCATGGTCAAAGAACTTCAGAAAAGAAGCAGCAGATTTCTGAAACTCAGCTATCAAATTGGAAATACAGCCAAAATATTTGAACTGCACATGAACTTGCTGACAGTGAATTATTCACTATCTTGATGAGAGATCTCACTGTTGACAATACCACTGAACACCAGCATTGTGTTCAGAGCTCAGAGGTTTCTGCCCATGTAAGACAATGTCTTTCACAAAGTCCTGGCGCTCTATGTACAGCAGAGAGCGATGCTAGGCCAGTGAAGATCACAGTGCTGCCAGCACTTGTTTAAAAAAAATGTTTCCCCTCCAGTGGTCCATCAATACAAACACTTGGCACTGCAGACTTACTGACCAGGTCCTCAACTCAGTTCTCACGCTTGAAAGGAGTCCAAACCCATATCCAGTCACATGTAAGAAGTTTGATATAATTTTCAGAGCCATCACTGATGGGCAGTAGCCACAGTTAGGTAGGTCTCCCCATGGCCCCATTAAACTCACATCTTAAATAAGTGACGCTGATTTGATAGGCTGTAGAGAGTCCTCGCTACTGTAAACTGTGGGACTCCATGCCAAGGTTTCTGCAGAAAGGAAGGGGAGTCTTACGGAAATTTTTACCCCACCCCACACCGCATTGTTCTCTTGAAACTCTTTCGATCTCTCATAGGGCCCTGAACACAGAAAAACGTCATCTGTTTTCCCACCTTCAGCAAACATTCAGCTGGGAATCCTTACAGACAAAGCACAGAAGTGACAGCTTGGGAGAGAAAATGGTCAGCCTGTCAAGATAACAGGTCAGGACTGGAACAGAGGGTGAGGAACATGGCTGGCCACACAAAGCATGTCAGCAAGAGATCTGATAAATTGTCACCAGGTCACTTTGCTGTTTGATTTCACCAGTGAACTGTTTCACCCAGTCATCAGTTTATGCTGCACACAGCTGAACCAGGCTTTCAGCTGCTTCCCCACTGCTAAGCACTACTGAACACAGCAAAGAGCTGCAACCATGCAGCCGTCAAACTCAACACCAGAACAGGAGATGCAAGAAAAGACAAGAGAAAAATCCAGATGTGACAGAATCATAGAATTGTTTAGGTTGGAAAGAACTTCAAGATCATCTGAGTCCAACCATTAACTCAGCACTGCTGAGTTTACTACTAAACCACACCCCAAGAGTGCCACATCTACATGTCTTTTGAGTACCTCTAGCGATGGTACTAGCAGAGTGAAGGAATAAAAGGGACAACTATCAACCCATCTGATATTCTCCCCAATCCTTTTGCAGCAAACATCAAAGCATGGAAAAGAGAATGCCAGAGGGTGCTGCTGGCGACTCTATGCCTAAATTCCTGCAGCCCCTACGACATCCCAAATTAGTTCCAACTAGCAGACATCCCCTTTATGCAGGTATAATTTAACCTGATGCTCACCTGAAGAAAAGGACAGATACATCACTGACACACTGTCTGTAGGGAAGAGATCAGAACCTCAAGAGAAAATACAAACACCCTCCAGTTGCACCTGGTGCCTGAATGATTTGGGGAACACCTTTGAGACCATTCTCCCTGTGAGGGTAACTACAGTAAGCTCCAAGGGCCAGTTACCCAAGTCCTGCATGACCTGCTACATTTACTTTAAGATGCTATTAGCATACCTAAATATATTTGGTTTCAAACTGAAAATCTAATTTATTTAATTTTGTGCCAACATTTCTGGTTAATTTAGAGGGCACTGCAGCTCTGTGGTGTTAATCCCAGACTACAGAAAGCAGGCTCAAACACAGCAGTGTTACTGGAGAAGGTTTATCCTTCCCTTTTAATCACTGTCAGTTGTCTTTATGGTATATGCACCAATATAAATACCATGCTGGCTGTCATCAGGTATTACCAAGGCTCAAGACACAGCCCTGCTACAGTAGCCAAGTCATCATTCTCCTTTCTTCCCTCCCAACCTTTATCTCTGAACTCTGTCTCAAATGTAATTGTCAGCTGTACAGGATATTTTATTTGGCCAGGATTCCACTAAACAGAACAATCTGTCTGCATGCAGTGCAGATGCTTGATACTACTGTGGTTATTTTAGGTAAATAAGCCTTTAAGTATCCACTATGTCCTCTCTTGAAGGCTGTTACCCTTTCTTCTCAGAGAATAGCCTGATCTAGCAAGTCTTTTCTGCTTTTACTAGTGTGTTCAGCACAAGATTAGCCCACTAGTTAAAAATTACATTCTTTAACCAAGATTAACAAGAACCGTCCTGAGCCTTAGGATCTGGACAAATAACTATGCTCAGGCTACTAGTCCATCAATCCCTCAGCTGTTCAAATAAAGATCTGATTCAGTGAGCCGTTCAACGGGAAAAAAGTTCATGCTCAAGATACTTTCTCTACTGAAGCACAACCTGCTAAAAGTCAATACCATGGTATTTCTTAGCTGTTAATATCAAGTTATTTATTAGACAGAACTTGGCATCCTCAATGACAGTTTTTGCTTCAGAATGTGATGGAACTTACAGCCTCAGATTTCAGCTTGCTTGATACACTACCTCACAGGGTGGGAGACAAAGATTCTCAAAGAAGTGACCAAGGAAATGAAGTTCTTACAACTGAGGACATAACACATCAAGTTTCCAAAGGACTCAATTTCCACTCATGGATCTTAAGGAATCATAAATCAGAGACATTTGTAGTCAACACCTTTAAGGTTAAGAGACAGCATGAACACCAGGTTGCACTTCACCCATGCCCTCACTGGGGAGTGTCCTTGCAGATACAGCCTGAATGTAAAGCAACCAGCCTAAGACACACAGCAAGCTCTAGACACATGCTGTAAAAGCAAAGGCATTGTTACTTGCCACTGTCGTAGGGAATCCATTAAGCAGCTGTTTCATACAGTGATGACAGGGTCACAGGGAGGTTGGAGTGTTTAACAGAACGTGCACCCATAATTCCCCCATGTGCCTATTCAAACACAAGCACTCATTAATTTGGTATAGGGATTATACAACTTGGCATCAACTACAGCAGGGAACTGGACTCCATGACCCTGGAAGCCCTTTCTAGCTGCGTCTCAGCAAAGTAAATGACAGTAGATTTCTAGTTTTGTTCTGAAAATTGACATAAATGAAGACCATCCACGGGGATTTTACAGGAAAGGTGTTTGCTCCATGTCAAGAAGTGTCATCTTTAATTTATGAGCTTAAGACATTGAGACTACCTCATATTGTGTTGCTTTCTCTGGAGCTGGAGATGGCCTGAAATGCCTGACTGCTCTTTCAGCTGCCCCACTTACCTCAACAGGTATCAGCTCTGAGCACAGCCAGCTAGTTTTCTCAAGAAAAATATTTAAGTGCTCCCATCCCACAACCTTGCTCTCTTCATTGTCAAACATCACTTTCCACTACTTTTTGTACCATTTTCAAAGCTTCTTTTTAGAAGAGATGGAATGAATGCTGCAACACAGGAAAACAAGACTTACCATCACCTGAAGACCAAAACTCAGCAAGAATCTAACTTAGATCAAGTCAAAAATGAAAAGGCACAACCTGTCCAACAGTAACTATGGAGCTTTCATCCAACGTGTACGAAGATTTCAGTTTTACAAAACGTGTTGCGTTGCCCCAAGATAGAACAATCTCACACCCTGGCCATAAGTACCTCAATATAATTCCATGTTCACAACTAGGTTTTCAGAACAGTTTCCTACTCAAACAGCATTTACTCTTGCAACAAACAGCAAAATTTGCCAACTCTGCCATCAAAAAGACAACTTAGTCTTCTACACAACAAGTTAGCAGAGGATACTAGAAGAAAAGCCACGTGTTCAGTTAGAACTCACCAGAACTGAGGTGGGGTACTCAAGGACAAACTTGCACTCTGCATTTTTAACTTAATTAGCAATTCTGTGGATGTATAAAAAGGAAACAGCATCGTCCCACACAGCTTTATTAATAGCAAGGTGCTAGCAGTAAAACGAGTCAAGTTTGTGCTTAAATTACCTCGCATGACTATAAAACGGTAAAGCTTTGGCAAAACCCAAGGAGAATTTACTACAGTAAGAGACGACTGCTGAAGTATTTCAACTCGCTCTCGTCTTCTTTAACAGCTGCTCGTACCTTTTCTCTCCAGAATGAATTTGCATAGGCTCATTTCCTGCCTGAAGGAAATATCCATTTGGGAGAACACTATAAAGTCAGTTTAGCATGAAACAAAACAAGACATTTTTCTCTCTCCCACCCCCAACTCGGTAGCTCTCAAGACAAAACGGATGGGGCAGAAAATTGAAATTTGGCAGGAAAACCTCATTCAGAAGCGCTTTTCTCTACTCTCTCAAAAATGCATTTTAATTCAACTGAGTTATAAAAGTTTGAAAGTGTCATTCCACAAGCATGCAGTACAGGCTGTATAAAACTTCAGTGGATGGGAGGCAGAGGGAAGGTTCAACTAATGTGGTGATTTGGCGAGAAAGCAAATCAGTGCTCCAAGTTTACTCTGCACTTCATTCATGGATGAGATTTGTGAAGCCTTTAAGATTTAAACACAGCTGTCCCCTGCAAACTTCCCAGCGTGCAGAACTGAAGCAATCTAAGAAATCCTTACAAAGCATGTTAGACTCTAGTTTAGTGGATGTTAATACATAACCAAACATTTTATTGAAGGGTGGAATTTCTCTTAACTGCAAAAAATCGTATTAAGCAAAGATTCTGCATGCAGTGACACATATCAAGAAACAATGATCTTTAAGAACCTTGGGGAGTGGTAAAAGAAAGGAGTTGAAAAAAACATGTAGCTATTGAGTATCTTTTTTGCCCACTGATCATCACAAATCCCTGCCTGCTTGTACTATGTGACAGGACCACATAATGTGGTTAAAAACAAGCAATACACAGGCTGTGATGATTAACATGAGACCCCCATGCATGAGCAGTGTTTCAAAGCAAACAACACTCCCAGACAACCTAAGGGATCAAATCCCACACTAAGGTCAGCCTCTTCATTGTGCATATTCATACACAAGAACATGAGAAACGCTGAAGCACTATCATGGACCTCGTCAGGTACCTGTAATCCCTGTTGGCATTTAGCTGTATTTACACCTTTTGTTACAATGACCTTTTCTTACTCTGGTCAGACACTTTGGATTTTGCAGCTCCCTGCATTAGCATATGCATTATTTTGCACATCAGAGCTGCTGCAACTCCTTTCATACATCAGGAGCAATGGTAAAGAGCCTGGACTGCCTGACCGTCAGGGATTTAACTCTGCCTCCTAGACTTTCCCAAAGGACTGCCAGAAAGACAAACAGATTCATGTTTTTTATCAGAAATGTCAAGGCTGAACTCCCTTAGGTGAAGTCACAGGAAACTGCAGTGACTTTGAGAGCCAAGCTCTTTGTATCTGCATCGCAGCAGTTTGATCACAGTCTCACAGGGTATCAGAGGTTGGAAGGGACCTCAAGAGATCATCAGGTCCAACTCCCCTGCCAGAGCAGGATCACTTAGGATAGTCTACACGGGAACACATCCAGGTGGGTTTTGAAAGTCTCCAGAGAAGGAGACTCCACAACCCTCTGAGGAGCCTGTTCCAGTGCTCTGTCACCTTCACTGTAAAGAAGTTTCTCCTCATCTTGAGGTGAAATCTTCTATGTTCTAGTTTGAACCCATTGTTCCTTGTCTTATCACTGTGAACCACTGAAAAGAGCCTGGCCACCTCCACTTGACACCCACCCCTCACATATTGATAGACATTGATTCTAAAGGCAGAACAGGGTAACAGGCTAAACTCATCTGGAAAGTCCCAGATCCTGGTATTTCAAAGATTTTTGCAATGCCAAATTCCACTGCCCCAACAGCTATTCTACACCCACAAAGCACTCAAGTCTGTCTGTCTCTATTAAGAAACATTAATAGCACAAAGTTTACAAGCACTCCATTAGCATGTCCACAGCTAAATTTACTGCTAGAGAGATTTACTATGGGTATCGTGCATTTTAAAGGAACTCTTCCAAGAAAATTTGACCCAAAAATGCAGTTTTTCCACAATTCTCCAACACAATTGTACTAAGAACCCATGTTTTGCCCATCATTTTAAATAGCTCCAACTTTTATTAAAAGATTACATTTCTAAACACTGACTTGGTGAGCAAGCTGCTAACGCTCATAAATAAAACAGATGCTGCCAAGTTTAAACAAAAAAATGTTCTGAGGAAGAGCTGATTCTCTCCAAGATTTCATCAGCTGCAGAAAGAAGCAGCCTCCCAGCCATGTTATTTGTCAGCCATCATATACCCCACTCAGGTAAGCAGCATATCCACATTGCCCAGCATAAGCCAAAGTATTTGCATGAAATTGAAACTATTTAAATGGTATTCTTGAGAAATGGAAGTTTTAAACATTAATCAATCAGTCCAGGAACCTAGCAGTACTGGAAGCAATTGTCACATAGTAACCAACCACAGGAAAGTGTGA
Organism: Indicator indicator; assembly: GCF_027791375.1. Taxonomy (NCBI): domain Eukaryota; kingdom Metazoa; phylum Chordata; class Aves; order Piciformes; family Indicatoridae; genus Indicator; species Indicator indicator. Next base: position 18,192,671 of record NC_072029.1, read on the forward strand.
ACTACTTCTATGTGAAACACCCCATAAGGGTTTTTCTCTTAATACCCCAGAATAGCTGAAAGCAACAGGAACGGCCTCTGCTCTCCCTTCCAATCAGCAGGCAAGGCAGCCACACTGCTTTGGTAACAGCTATGGATTCTTCCCAGCCTAGTGCTATTCTAGCAGAGTGATGATATCAAAGGTCCTAGAGGAATGAGATGTGCCAAGTATTCAAAGGCAAAGTGGCCTGGATGCAGGAGTAACCTGGCTCTTCAGTCTCACACAGGAACACACAAGATATTTATGTCCAAGCAGCTGAGAAATTGTGGTACTGAGCATCACTCACTTCAGTACTCTAGCAGACCAAGTCCTATGAATGCTACCTATTTTTTTTTCCTCTTTTAACAAATCTATATTTGAGCAAAGTTAATTTCATATAAGCTTTAACATAATATAAAAACAATTTAAAGGCTTTTCTACCAACTTTAAGTAGAAAAAGTTTACAGACGAGCACACAAAGCAAGTCTTCAAATTAATTCACCAGTCTGAATATTTGGAATATGCTGAGGGAATCAATTTGGTTTAGCCAGGCTGGGGGGGAGGAGTGGGAATCCATGAGGAAATGCTAAAACAAAACATATGGCACCAAGACTGAAGCCTAAACACTGAATTTAGCTCTCAAGCAGTTACATTTTAGAGTGCCACATTTTTCTTGAATGGGTTTTAAATAGTTGGGCATAGGAAACTGGCTGCAGCTAGCACGCAAGGTTCACAGGTAACAGTCAACACCATCCTTAAAAAAAGAAACTTAAAGTGTCATACTTGAACAAGATCCTCCCCTTACAGCCTGGTTTTTACATCCACAGATTTTAGTCATACCTAGTAAGTACGTAGAGGCTGCTCTTTTTCAATGGCCATATTTTTTCAGTACAGATTACTAAAACACAAGATGGGTGACCAAAGATATTTTACCAAAATTTGGGCAAGGAGAAATCTTAGTTACAAGAAGTTCCTCTATACCTGCAAAAGAATTTCTCCCATACAGGCACACATATGCTGGCAGACAAGTGTTCAGCTCCAAATGATCAACTTGCTCACAGGCAAAGCCCAACTCAATAGCTACACAAACAGCAGTCATTAAAAAAACTAATCATTCAGTAAATGGTGACTTCAATTTTCAATTTAAGCTTGACTTCTGAGGGGAGAAGAAACTCCCACCACATCTGTTCGTGCAGCCTGAGTTGTCCTCATCGCTGCAAAGGAATCTGTCAGGGGAGAAAGGGCACACAGATAGAGCAAAGGAGCACTCCCACCACTAATTTATCTTCTGTTTCTGGCACAGGCTGTTCACAGCAAAGAGGATGCTCCTAAATCAAACAGCCACAACCAGCACAGCTCTCATCTTTCCAAAAAAGTAGCAAAATGAGAATGACCCAGTTCCAATCAACTTCACTACCACTACCAGCATTTCCAGCAGGAATTGTGAGATCCAAGGGAACCTACGTGTGCAAGTATCTGATCAGCAAAGCAGCATGAGGTCGCATTTTTTTTCAGGCTTCAAAAGGAAGCCTGCTGTGATTTATATGCAGTTCATGCTCAGAATAATACCTTCACAACCACCAATACAGGCTACATTGTTCAGTTTAAATGAAAATGTACACATCTCCAGAAGCAGTATTCATCTGCTGCTCTAGGGGTACATTTCATACACATGCTTTAGAAACTGCTTCTTCCACCCCACCTCCAATTTTATCCTTTTTTGAAGTAAAAGTCAGGTTCTGATTCTGAGCAAGGTTCCTTGATTTATTGGAATAGAAGTTACTTAACCTAAGAAGACTACTCAGCAGATACCAATGCTAACCAAGCATACTAAACGCAGGCATTAATCCATACCTTTGTAATAGCATGAGTCATTCCCAGTGCAGAGTAATTCTGTTTTTAGTATTAGCCAGAACCAGGAGGGAAGTTTTACACAAGTCCTCTTTGCAAGTAGATAACTTGCTCTTTCATTTCCTGCACCAAAACCGTATGGAGCCATCTACATCAAAAGAAAGGCACATCAAGCTATTTTCAGTCCAAACCAGCACAAATTAAGGAATTGGACTACAAATGGATTTCCTTTATTATGAGGTGGAAAAATAGCTGAGCTGGTAATCTACTGAATGGTAGACTCCAAATTTTGAAAGCAGTGTTTTTCACCAGGAAACAAACCCTTTAAAAGCACAGGTGCAAGGTTCACCTCTTTCCATACCAGGACATTTCTTTGTTCCCTGCTGAAAGCTCCACAGAAGTAAAGAGAGCTTTAAAAAAAAAAAAAATTAAAAAATTTAAAAAATCAAATCAACCAACCAACCAGCCAGCCCTTGAGGTTTACAGGAGACACAAAGCAGGAGGCAAAGCAGTCCAGCTCAGTTAACACAGTGACATTTTGTCCCACAAATCATATACGTGCTAGGAAACTTGCGTCACATCTCCATCCAGGACACTGGCAGACACACCAATGTTTGAAATGAGTAAGGGGAGCGGGGGATGGGAAAGTTAAAAAGAGAAACCATATGTTTGCAATATACACATTTCAGTGTACACTCCATCACACACCAGGATGCCAACACAATCTTTGAATGAATAGCCAACATCCAGAAACTCTGTTTATAGAGGGGCAGGGAAAGGACAGAAGAAATTCAACACGTCTTTCCTGATTTCTCCCCAAGTTCTGTCAGTTAACATAACATGACGTATCTCTGTACTCCTCCTAATACTTTGAGCCTGTAAGATGTGTGCCTCCAGCAGCAAGTTCTCCCAAGAGCAGAATTGCATTTACATTCCCTTTTGTTCCCAAGCTGCCCTGCTCCCCAGATACAGAGACAGAATGTCCGTTCACTCCAACCACAGGATAACTCCAGCTCAAATCCTTGCTTTGTGCTACCAGGGCAACCTTTTGCAGGCTCCCAAAGGAAAAGAAGTATTTCCTACACATATAGATACAATTCCCCTTCCCTGGGAAATGGGTGGCATATTCTGCCCCTTCCTCCCAACACTTTTATCTCCTGCTCCTCAGGAGGCCAAGCATTATCCTCCCTAGGGCACATTTTCCAAAGGAGTTTTAAAGAGGTGATCTGTAAGATTATGCCTTCCCTCTTTATGAAGAGTTTGTCTTCTTCCTAAAGCACTGCTGCTCCCACTGAGCAAAGGGAGAGGACAAAGCCTGATCCCATAGAGCAATAGGGATTTCCAGAAGGATTCACCCCCCTCCACAGCATTAGTTCCTTCCTATTTTTAAACAATGCCAAGAATTTAATCTCTTAAAACAGCATTTTCAAACTCTCCCACTCTCCTTAACAGAGCACAAGTCTCTCCATGAGGCAGAGATGGAAGGCCTGGGCATGACAGCACTACATTTATAAACTTCAAATAAAAGCACTTCACAAAGATTACTCTAAAAATTAACCTCCTTCCTAAAAGGCTTTGGCAAGGAGCCTGCCCTGCTGCCTCCTGCTTTATTTCATGCCTCCGGAGAGCAAGACAGGAGGCACTGACCTTAGAGTCACCTGTGGCACCACCTCAGATGTGTCACATTCTCGCCCTGGAGCAATATATCCCTCAAACACACATCCCAGCAAAATGGTTGAGACAGACAATAAATCAGTACAGCAGGAGGCCTTTGCTAACTGTGCAGTTTAAAGTCAAGAGAGTGAGGAAGTATTTAAAAAAAAAAAAATCATTTGATGGAAAGAGCTGAGGCCTCGAGCTGTGAGGACAATGAATGAAAATTCACAGCAGCAGCAAAATCCCAGGATAAAAGGCTCCTTCAGCAGCACTACAAAACCCTCCCACCCCTGCACAGACCAAAGCGGCCAGGGGCTCTGAAACTGCTATGAGAAGAGTCGTCTCCACAAAATGAATGGGGGTGCCCCAGCAGGAGAGCACCCATCTAAGCTGTGGAGTTTGTTGCGGCCGTCTCCCTGATGCCGAGCAAACCCGAATTCACATGGTTTGAAGCGCACCCACAGCACGGACCCTGTCCTGCTCCACGCCCGCTCACTCCAGCATGAGGATACACGCCCCCCCGCGAAGAAGAGAGAGGCGGAGGGTGGAGAAGAGCTCCCTGACAGGGCTACCTCAAGCATCTGCTGGTTGTGGAGCAAACCCATATTCCACTCTTTGGGTCCCGCACACGCGTGAAGAAGGGGGAGCAGCCCCACCGCGCCCATGGAGAAGGTGCAGAAGTAGAGTCCCGGGCCCGCACCCTACCAACCCCCCCGGAACACGCACAGCCCCATGACAGAGGCACTCGAGCCCACAGGTAGCTCACTTGGAGTGCGGGGCGGGGAGACTCCCGCACGACACATCTCTCTCGCCAGAAGGGGCAGATCTCCGCCTCAAGTAAAGGGGTCCCCCCAGAACCTCACATCCCTCAAGGCTACGGGGTACAGATCCTCCTCATACCTTCCACACACACAGAGCTGGGGCTGGAAGAAGACACACACCGTTTCTCCTTAGCGGGGGGAGGACTCCTCTCAGCTGAGATGGGAGACACTTCCCTTAGCAGAGACACACATGCACACCACCCCTCAGCGAAGGAGCTCCCCACATATACACACACCAACCCAGCCGCGGTGCGCACAGACACCGGCAGGGGTCGAGCGTGCCCGTTCCGTCGCACCGCAGCTTACCGATGACCTCCTGCAGCTCGTAGTCATCCTTGTTGATGGACCAGGGCAACGCGCTGGGGTCCTCGGCCATGGCCGCGCCGCGCCCGCCGCCCGCCCGCCCTTCGCGCCGCGAGGGGGAGCGTCACACAGGAGCGAGGGAGCGAAGAGGCCGCTGCACTGCCCCGCGAGGCCCGGCTGCTCCGAGCCCCCACCGGCAGCGGCACCCACAACCCCACCGCCTCCGCCGCCGCCACCCGCCGCTACCGCCGGCCAAACTTTGCCTGCTCCCTCCACCTGCCCATGCCCAGAGCGCCCTGACGTCACCCACGCACGCCGCCGCACGCACGCCCCGCCCGCCACAGCGGTGTGCCGCATGCCGCCATCTTGAGAGTGGCATCTTCTGCGCCGCCGTGCTACCCTGTTGCAGTCTGTTCGGCCGCCGCCCTCAGGAGAGGGGCTGGTACGGCGGGCTCCCGAAAGTGAACGGCGGAGACGGGGGTCCGTAAGGAGGAGAAAGGGAAGGGTGGGGATGCCACACACAGAATGGCGACTACCCACAAACTCCCCTCCCTTAGCACGAGGTAGGAGGGGCTTGCTATTTTAAGGTCCAATGCGGGCTGTGATTGGCTGGCAGCTGCTGAACCCGCAGCTCCTATTGGAGGAGAGGCTGTCAGTCCCAACTTGTCCTTCTCCAGAGTCTCTTCGCCCGCGGGGCCTTTGGTCGGGGCTAAGAGCGAAGGCCGGGGAGAGGGGGGACAGGGTGCCCGGGCATGGCCCGGCATCGGCCTGGGAACTAGCTCGGGCCTGCCATGAAAGGGATTCAGTACCTGATGGGTACCAAATGTGGTAGCAGCTAGCCAGTGAGGCAGTGCTATGATGTCACCCTGGTGCGCTACATCTATCGAAACCAATTGGTCAGAGGGTGGAAAGCAGTGGTTTGGACTTGCCCTGGTTTGGTGAATGAGGGACATTTTAATCCCGAGGCGAAGAGGGCCAAGCCCCTGTCTCCCATCGCTCTTTCCCCACCGGCTGTGGCCCTGCAATGAGCAGGTGTGGAGGCCGCTCCAGACGCTTTGGGGACTCACATTCGCTGTTTAAAAATAGGCCCCAGGGTTATGATGGGTATGGAGGGATCAGAAGGTCTGGTTTTCTCTTCACTGACTCTGAGGATGACAATTCTCCAATTTCCCAGCTGCTAGATGCTTCTGTGTGCTCCACACTGCAATTTCAACATTGATGGACCTGTCCCACACCCTTACCCTATGGTTCATGGCCCAGGGGACTGTAGCTGGAGCATTGTTGTTCTGGATGCATTCAGAAGTGGTTGGGGCTGGGGAGGGGTTGGGGGGGGAGAAAACACAAAACCAAACAGATAAAAAGAATATGAAGCTAATATACAATGAACCCACAAAAACTACTGCCTGTATATTCAATTTTAAAGTATTTGCAGTATGGGAATCTTTTTCTTTTTTTTTTTCCTGACATGAAATAGATACAACTCTATTGTCAGGCACAACAGTAACCATTGGGAGAATTGATTGGAAATTTCTGTATCGGGTTTCATTCTTTGCTAGTCACTCTTCTTCTTGTAGCTTGATGTCAGCCAGTACTATGAATCAAAGAACATCAGTTCTACATATTTTTAGCTTATTAGGGCAAATTCCTGAGATGCCTCTGATGAACCAGGCTTTGTAGAGGGCCTCTGTACCCTGCTCAAAGCATGGTCTTGCTCCATGTACTCCATGTATTTTCGTTTGTGCTACCTAACGCAGGACACTAACTTTTTTTTTTTCTTTTTTTTTCCCCTGTCCTGCAGAAGTAAGAGGCCCAGAGTCCATCTCCCTTGCTGCTGTGCAGGCACTCAACAGTAATGCTCTTGGTCATGAGGCAGAGCTTGCAGCTGAAAAGCTGTTTGTTTTTCTTACTTGTCTCTGTTAAACATTCCTCTGCTGAGCAATTTTTAATATTTGCTAAATATGCTTTAATTACTGCTCAGAACTGTCTCTGTGATCTTTTAACCATGTTATAAAAGGAGTTTATATAGCAATTAAAAACAGGTTTTACCCCAGAGCATGTACTTGGGTAGCCAGTATCGTATTTCTGATAGCTAACAGCATGTTAGAAGTGGATCTGAGCCAAAAAGAGACTTATATATGCTTAATTTTTACCACAATGTTTTTAAAGTCAGAATTGTATTTTGAATTCTCTTTATTTTGGGCTGAAAATCCTCCCCTGAAGGCAATGCTACAATTCTATTCATTTAGACCAATGGGGCAGGGTTATGTTGACAATGAGCCTTGTTCTTTAAGAATTAGCACAGCCTTGGGTTGAAATTACAATTTAGAATGTTCACTAACAAGACCACCGGCAGCCACATGAGCACACACAGGCGAATGCTGTGTTTCAGCTTTCCAGCTCTGCAGTGAGAAATTATTTCCACATTTTTAAACCAAAATCTCTCATTCACATAGAATCTGAGTCCCACAACTTTTGTATTGTTTTATAAACAAACTCAGCATTTTGGGTCCCTCAACAGTCAGGTATTGCTATTGCTTTCATTCATTCAGCAGGTAGTTTCAAACAGAGTCCAATGAGGGATGAAAAAATGGGACTGGCTTCCACAAAGATCTTAATCCTTAGCCCACTTCAGATCTCCAAGCAGTACCTTCCATCGGCACTATTCTGCTTATCCTCCTGTTTCTGCTTTGCTTTATTTTGTCTCATTTAGGTTGTAAGCTCTTTGGGGCAGAGACAATGCCTCTATAAAAGAGCCTATGAAGTGGTGCTGCTAAATCAAGTGGTTTGTTGTAATAACAAGACATTTTAGTAGAAACCTGAACTGGAAAAGCAGTTTCCTGGTGTATCCCCCTCCGCTCTGGACCAAGCTTTAGGGAGACTAAGAAGTGGAAACACTCCCTGTATCTTTCAGATAGGAAGGCTGCAGTCTGAGAATAGTCTTGGGGCTGGTTTCCCATATTTTTTGACTTCCAGTAAAACACCACAGTGATTAGAGCAGGCAGTGCCCTCCTCCCATTGGTGCTGCTGCAGAGTAAACACTTTCCTCTGACGCCTGCATTTCACTCATGTCTCCAGGGCTCACGTTCCCCAGTGTGAAGGGCTGAGAGCCTTTGCCCAACAGGCACACACTAAAGGCATTCCCACAAAATGCTCTCCTTGTCATAAGGTATGTGGTTTCCTCCTTTTGTGGGCCAATTACTTACTGTTTCCATGAAACTTAGTGGCACTGTCCGGCTCCTCTTTGCCTTTTTTTTTAACATTCATGTACTTCTGGCTACCATAAAAGTGATGTTTAGTGCACAGACTGGCGCTTCCAATACTCAGCTCACAGACATTGCAAGCTTTAGTACCTGCAAAGGATCCTTGACAGTTGAGGTGTTTTATCATCATCATGAACTGTGAACATAAACGAACTTCACAGAACCATAGAATCGCAGTAGGGGTTGGAAGGAACCTCCAGAGATCATCAAGTCCAGCTCCCCTGCAAAGCAGGACCACTCACAGTAAAGAAGCTTTTCCTTATGTTGAGGTGGAACTTCCTGTGTTCTAGTTTGTATCCATTGCTCCTTGTCCTACTACAGGACGCTACAACAAAGAGATTGGCACCTTCTTCTTGACACCCACCCTTCAGATATTTATACACTAATAAGATCCCCTCTCAGCCTTCTCTTCTCCAGCCTTCGTTTACAGCTGGGTTGTAGAAAACCAGTCTCAACTCAGTTGCCTATTGAGGTACTGCAGATTTCATCTTTCTGTTCATGTAGACTCTCAGGTAAATAATTTTCTTCTCGATAACCTCAAAGTTACTCCTTCAGAACAGCTGTGCAGAGGCATTTGCTGTCAGCAGTGTTTGGGGCCACAATGTTTGTTGGCCTGTTCCTGGTTAAAGGCTTTTGAAGGCATCACAAACCACTGTCTGTAAGTGCTGTGCACTGGCTCCCATGGTGCTTGCAAACGGCAGCTGTTAGTGTGCTATTGAACTGCTTGGTACGGGCATGGCTTGCTGAACCAGGGGGAGCCCAACAATGGCAGGCTTAGTGCTCTCAGCACAGGGCAAGCAGAACCTTCTTTCACTACGAAATTTGTCTGCTGTTCTTCTTTATGGAACCACTTCCAGGTTGGTTGAAGGGACTCTTTCAACCAGCAGCTGGGTATTTAACAAAGTACAGGGCAGTCTCCTCTCCAGCCAGCAAATGTGGGCACCGCATTTTTATCTCTGGGGATTTCTCCTGGAAGCTTTGCTTTGGGTTTTAAGGCAAGGACCATGCAGTGGAGGAAGGGGCAGTGGTTTAAAGTCCTCCAACTGTTCAATAACAGTTGTTTTCAAAACACAAGCCAATGCCAGTCTAAACCAAATGGGCAGGTTTCCCCGAGCGATCCCGTGTAGTACTGTGTATCTCCACCCCGTCACTGAATACCACTGTGCTAAGTCATTTCAAATTCACCTTTGAGGTCACTTTGAAGTCAAGCAGCTGAAGGCCTGGTTTTAGCAGGTGTATTCTGGTTCTCACAGTATGTTTACTGAAAACAGCTCTCACTCTGCAAACACTTCTTCCCCCCGCCCCCCGCTGCCTCTCAGCAGAAACACTGCCCTGTTCTCTACTTCCTCCACCAAAAACACCTCCCAGATTTTAAGCTCCATGAAATGAGTGAAAAGTTTATGCCCAAGACAAGTTTTGTCTTCTTACTCATTTTTTCTAACTTTATGCTTTTTTAGTACATAAATTGAAATCCAGTTAACCCCTCTGTGTAACAAGTTATACCCTTGCTGCCTCCTTCGAATCTAATATAAAGCTGCTGCTATGTTTAAGCAAGAGTTATTACAAGATCTTGATTACCACATACCCGAGACAGCTTAATTAGCAGCTCCTACTCTGCTGTGGTTTACAGTGATGCTTTTCTTCAGAGTGCTTTGGCTTGACCAAAGGTCTTGAAAAACTTCTCATGCCCATACCTCTTGTCACCCTGGGAAAGTCACAGCTCCTCAGGACAGAAAGGTTTTCCCACTGGCCTTTTCCGTGGAGCGTAAATCTCCATCACAAAACATTTTTTAACTACCTGAGCAGCACAGGGGGTTGAGAATGTGTTTCAGAGCTTTTTAAGTTGTTGCTGAAAGTGCCAAATAAGCCTGCAAGCATCCAGACCATTACAAAAAGGTGGTCCACCTGGCCTGGCTCCTCTTTGGCAGCTGATGAAGGGTGGCTAAGGACTGTTGTTTCTGTTAGATAAAGCTTTGTGTGTGTGTTTATTCTGCACATTTCATTATTCAACAAAACTCTTCTAGGAAAATACTCAGCCCAGACATAACCCTTGACAGAAATCAGCAATGTCAGAGAAGATACCCTCCCTGCCTCTTTCTGTTGCAGCAGAGAAGTCCCAAGTGTTTCGGGATACACAGATCTCCTGAGACCTGGCCAACCACAGAATGCAGCTTTTGGTGAAGGCACTGCTGCTCTCAGGTGATAGAGCATGGGTACTCTGTCAGCTGGGAGTGATTGAACCCAGTTTACAGCTGACAAACTTCGAAGAAATAAAATAAACCACCTTTTGTGACATTACCAGTGAGAAGAGAAACCCTAGGAATAGAAAGATAGGGTGGAATAAGATTTCATTCATTCCTTGCCATTTGGGAATAAGATGTGTGAGGGAATATTGTTCTTATCCTTCTAAATGGCCAATATCTTCTCAAACCCAGCTAAAAGAGGCCAGGCAAGGTTTGTGGTTCACATTAGCAGATCCTAATGACTTGAGTTTACAATAATAGTCAAAGAGTTCAGTGTAACAGTGACTCATAGCTAATTACTATGGTGATAGGAATGTAAAGAGATCCCATCTGAAAAAAAAATCTGTTAGGATAGTTCACATCCTTTCCTCCCTACTCATGAATTCCTGTGTCATTGACTGCTGCCTGCTAAAAATAGGAGCTTTTTGGTGTATCTGAAGTAAAGGAAAATCTAGAATAAGACAGACAGTAGGAGGGGACCAAGGGCCTGACATACAGAGCCTTCAGGAAATATGTGTAATGAAAGACCACTGAGAGTGCAAGAACGTTTTCAAAAGATGGGAACAATCTAAGTTTAAGAAGATACTCTGCAGGAAGAAGAGTTAATGAATCACCAGTTCCCAGCTTTGGCATTTTGCACTATGGGGATGGGAAGATTCATCTCAAATATAGGACGAAGCTACAGTTTCATCTTGGAGAAGCTACCCCACTTCAGCAGCAGGAGCGGAAGCTTCAGGGAATAGGCCAGGAGCAGCCCTGTGGGCTGATGAGAAGCCAAAGAGGAGCCACAAGAGAAGGACACTCACTAGGAGTCATTTGAAGCCCTACAAATCTCTCAAGGACAGTGGTAGCAAAGGGAAACTGGGAAGACAGAAGCAAGATATCTGTGAATTACCACCACCTCCCCTTTGCAAAAGGAAAAAACCCACATGGCACCTCAGAAACAAACTGCTGAAGTGTGAAATCATGCGGCAGGGAAAGCTGTCACCGAGAACCAGAAATTGATTTAATAGAGAAAAATCGGCTGCTGCATAATTTTTGCAGATTGCTGATGAAGAGAGAGAGATCCACAGCTCCTGAGGGCCTTGCTGCAGGCACTGTCTGGCAAAAGGTGCGGAAAGCAGAATTCCAGAGTCAGTAATTCTCCATGCGCTGAATGCTGCCTCTTCAATACCCAACAATTAAAATCGATGACAGGATGCTAGGTAACAAAAGAAAATGACTGATCAATATGCATGTCTTGGAGCTGAGGAAAAACCCGTCTGCCGAGAGCAGCATGCTGATGAGGGGAGATTTCTGAGAGCTCAGAGAGAAAAATCTTAAAAGCTTCCATTCCCGATGCTCAATAAAACACTGCAGCCGAGCAGATGCCAGACGCGGCGCTAGGAGAGGTTATGTCACCAAGGAGGCTAAAGAATAACTGCTAGGAAAGACAGGGAATATTCCTTTAGCTTTAGAGTAGAAAATGTAAGGCTTCTTTTCTTTGCCTTCCCCTGTGAAAGCCCTTTACTGATACTGAAAAATTATGTCCTTTGCATACCCACACGAGCTTGTGGCGATGCTGTGGTACTGACATTTTAAGGCCGATGTCCATTTCAGTCCTCAGCTCAAAGCATTTGAAATCTCATTTCCACATCTATTTCACCTGGGGGGTTCTGCCAAGTGCTGCCAAAAATCAAACACTAACTCTTCCATGATTTAGTAGTTTTAAACCAGTCCCTCAGATTTCTGAACAGTTTTGAAAACTGCTATAAAGCAGTGGCAGGGTCTGCCATGGCTTCAGCAGGACCAAGAGTGGCACATGGACCTCCAGGGCCACTCACCCAGTTTTCCCTTCCAAAATGGTATTTTTTGTTACTGAGTCAACAGGCTGTAAACTGGCACACAAGCAGTTAACCTTAAGATTTGTGGCTCTTACATTTAGTTCTGCTGACACAAACAGAAGGCGAACACAGCTTAGTGCCCAAAAAATGCTGCAAAAACTTTGTGAAAGTTCACTTCATCATAACCCCCCCATTTGCCTGAACATATTTCCTGTGAGTCCATCCTTTTCCTAACTTCAGCATCTGAAACAGTGGACAAAGACCCATTCCATCGTCTCGTGGGTTCGATTTCATTAACAAACTGGACAAGATTTGTAGCACTGAGCCTACACAAACTCACTGGGCTTGCAGCAAGGGTGCTGCTCTTCACAGAATGGTAGAATCATTTTGGTTGGAAAGGTCTTCGAGGCCAACTGCTAACCCAGCGCTGTCAACTCCACCGCTAAAGCACATCCCTCAGCACCACATCTACACAGCTTTTAAGTATCTCCGGGGATGGTGCCTCCACCACTTCCTGGGCAGCCTGTCCCAGGGCTTGACAAGCCTATAACAGAAGAAATTTTTCCTGATATACATACTAAACTTCCCCTGGTGTAACCTGAGGATCTTTCCTCTTGTCTTACCACTTTTTACTTGAGAGAACAGACCAACACTCACCTTTCGAGGAGTTTGTAGGGAGTGAGAAGGTCTCTCATCAGCTTTATTTTCTCCAGACTAAACAACCCCACTTCAGCTGCTTCTCAAAAGCAACCAGCTTAGTTGCCTTTCTCTGGACCCACTCCAGCACATCAATGTCCTTCTTGTAGTGAGGGGCCCAAAACTGATCACAGTACTCAAGGTGTGGCCTCCCCAGTGCCAAGTACAAGGAGACAATCACCTTTCCAGTCCTGCTGACTGCACTTTCTGATCCAAGCCAGGATGCTGTTGGTCTTCTTGGCCACCTGAGCACACTGTTGGCTCCTCCTCCTGGTCCTGCACCATTTCTCCTGCTGCCTCCTTGTAGAACCATCCTGCTCCTTCTGCATAGGTGAAAGGAGCTGCCAGCTAACTTACAAGCCAGCAGGACACACTGATCTTTCCCTTGCAGGCTGGCACCCAGCCTGGTGTTGCTCTTTCCATGTGTGAATGCACAGTAGGGCCAGGAGCTACTCTACGAAACCCATCTGGCCTGGGGAGAGTCTGGATGCTTGGCTGTTGAGGGCACCCTGGCACATTCTTCCTCGTGCCTCTGTGCTTCCAGCCATCTGCCACCTGCCTCCTCACCCTCGAGGGCTCCATGTTTGCTGGGAAGAGGAGGTTTGGAAGTGCAGCACAAAGTAATGGTGCTTACCCCAGACACCACACTTGGCTGCCCCCACTCTGCAGGGCAGTGAGAAGGTGGGTGTGAACCAGGAGAAGAAAAGAATGTTCCAAGCAACTTTTTGTAAAGAGACATTTAAGTAAGTGATTGTTCCCTCCTTCCAGTCCAACCCCACCAAACCCCAGCCCAACAAATGGGAATCAAAGCCCCCATGCCAGCTGCCAGCCAGGAGAAGCTACAGGTGCAGCTGATGCTCTGAAGGGATGTATCCCACACAGCAAGGGACAGCAGGTCACATCTGCTGCTGCTGCACCAACCTGCCTTTGTGGAAATTATCTTACCCAGCTGAGACAGAAGAAACCTCTGTCTGGTGGGCATGGACAACCCAGCCTCTGCTACTGCGTGAGCAGCTTGATCAGTGAAACAGGAGGAGGAAAAGTCGTGTTGCTACGCCAGGCTCTGCTGCAGGAACAGCAAATGCATTGTTTGTAAATCAGACTTTGGAACAGCTTAACACTTAAATACACCTTCAGTTAATTACAGTTTTGCAGAGCAGCACAGCTCCCAAGTGGGTGCAACAATGTTCATTCTCCTGACTGCAGATGTTGCTACAAAACAAAAAAATTTTCCAGACTGGGCTTGATAATGCTTATCAAGAAGCTGGGTGATGTTCAAAGTCATCCCAAAATCCTAGTGGGGATCAGCTGGACCAGAGCTGGTTCTAACACAGCACCCAAAGAAAATTACCTTTAGAGAAATATTTGTACACAGCACCCAGAGAAAATTGCCTTTAGAGAAATATTTGTACACAGTAGGCGTCTCGTTGGGTAAAACCCCCACAGGTCTGACAGAGGTGCTAATAAGCTCTACTAGCACAAGTTCCAGCAACATGAACCTTGTGGGGTTTGTTTATTTTTATTGCCTTAGTAAAATGTGTTTTCAGAGTGCTCAAACATCTTTGTCATTTGTTTTTAGGTATAATTGCATTTTCTTCCCTATGCTAATTTTCTTCCTGTAAATGTGCCCTCTGGACCAAGCAGAGTCTCCCATCACGATAAAGCAACTCTTGTCCTGCCAGTGTGATGAAGGACAGAATCTGATCCATCAAGGGGCAGTATTCACACCTCTCACCATCCATATCTAAGGCTGAGAACATTCTGGTACTGAATTTTACCAGGTAAATGCCGTTCTCCAGTAAACAAGGAAATGGTGCCAATGTTCCAACGTTGAAGCGAAACAGAGAACTGGGAGTATTTCTTCAGGCACAGAAAGAGTAACAGATTGAAAAGAGCAACCACAGCCAGACCCCCTGACCCCACCAGACTCTGAGCTACAGCCAAACGCAGACGAAACTCATGAACTGCTCTAAACCATACGGGCAGGCAAGTGGTGTAAAACTGCACTGAAGGTGACAGGATGCCAGCACTTCTGGGAGTGGGACTCTCCTGGCAGGCTGCTCTTGCCAGCCATTTCTATCCATAATATATTCAGGGATGGTTTTCATACCGCTGCCCATATGTTCACTCATAGTAGCCACAGCTAAGCCACTACTTCATCTCTTTGACAGGGAATATTGTCCTGCGAGCAGCTTAGTGTACAGCCCCTCCTGTTGTGGGGTGCAGCTCATCCTTGGCCTCCAGATTCCTTTCAGCCAACTTCCGTGATTCGGTGATCCTTTGTCTTTTCCTGTGGCAGGTCCTTGGCCTCAACAGCTGCTAGGTTTGTAAATTATTTCCCTGGCTTCAGCTGACTCTGAGCCAAAGGAAACAGAGCTGGCAAAATCCTCCAGCTCACTGCACCATGATATATCTCTTGCCAGGCCTCTGGAAAGGATGCAGAGCAGGAGCTCAGTGCCCAGCATCTCTGCTTGCTGGGGGCAGGTAGCAGAAGCCCTGGCCCTGGCACCTCCAGCCTGCTAGGTACCATGGCAGCAGCAGGTCCAGGACGGTAACAGACAAAGACCACAAAGCCAAAAATGAAATCTGGAGAAGAATTACACATGCCTGAAATACGAGTCCTTGATGATTTTCCTCCTGGTGTGACACAATTCTACCTCTCCCTCTTCCAGACACACCCAAAAACCTCCTCTGAGGAAGCTGCTGAGGCAAAACATGAAAAAAAAAAGCAGCCTGTACCATGTCTCACTAACATTTCATTCTGAGACCTAGTATTTATCCTCTGATGCTCAAGAAGGAGATTGAGCCTGCTAGGTTTTAATTCTTTATTCTAAAACATTTTGACAAGTAGCAACAGTTTGGGTTTTGAGGATTGAACCCCACAGAATGGCTGCCTGCTTTCAGCAGGGCCATACCACATGTATGCTTTTCCAGCCTCCTATCAGGACAGAAAGTGTTATAAATATGAAAGTATATATATAAAAAAATAAATGATTTGGTAATAAAGGATTCGACTAGGACAATTTCAGTGAGGGAAGGAAACAATATAGAAAAAAAAAGTAACATCACAAATTTTGTAAATCCCTTTTTTAAAGGTGTTCAAAATTTTGACCTTCCACAGAGTGTGAAAGAGGGGAGGGGAACCATGACTGCCATGGAGACACACTGCAGTAATTAGGTTTTATGTCACTCACAGATGTCACACTTCATCTGGTTACTGTGACAAGAGAGATATGGAAATGTCTGAAGTGCAGTAACTGTTTTTTACATTTAAGAGGATACATATTTAAGGCCAAGCATTTTACATTTTAAGGCTGTTACCTCACTTGACCCCAAATACTTGCCTGCAATAGAGCAACACAGAGCCTGGCACTGGAACCAGGCAGAGAGCAGAGCTGGGGCAGAGGGAGCTGGGTGAGGATGAGATCCTTCCATAGTACCAACACCTTGCACAATTAATTCACAATTAATATTGCATCTATCCACTGGAAGCCAGAAGATTTAGAAATTCAGCTTGTTTTTGCTTTCCCTTTCAGAAGCAGCACTTCCTTGTTGGGCAATTATCTGATTATCTGCTACAAACATTTTTGCTGCATCCTGAGTCCCAAACCACCTGTCAGGACTCGTGCAGAAGACATTGCACAAAGTTCAGTCTGCTAAAATCCTCACAGTTTTAGGTATAACCTTTAGGAGACAATGGAAGAAGCCTCTCCATTCCAGGCCCCAGGCATGGCAGGGCGTCATCCCACAGCTGGCCCATCCCCTGTGGTCTCTGCTCCATCCCAGGCAGCAGGCAGGAGCCCTTGCAAGGTACCAGCGTGGACCACTGCCTCCCTCTAGTGTCTGCAGCACAGCCGGCACCGAATCTGCTCCCCCTAATTAGTGACCAGAGTCCTTTCAGCTCTCTAAACGAGAGGAATCTGGTTTGGTCCTGTGAGAATTGACCCATAATTAACGTTTAGAGACACTCCCGAGTATGAGAATTCACCAAGCCCCGGGAGCGCCCGGGGATCCAGCAGCCTCCAGAAACTCTTCTCTAATTAACATCTTACAGATTATGCAGAACCCTGAGGCAAGCAGCTGTCTCTGCTCCTGCAGGAGAGGCCTGAGGGCCACAGGACACGAAGACAAACTGCCTAGAAACCCTTCATCAGCTCAACTTTTCTCCTCCCATGCCCAGGGACTTCTTGTTCTAGGAAGAAAGAGAGGTGCAAATGCCACCTTGGCACGAGGGCAGCAGTTATGTTTGTAGGAGGGACTGCAAACCACCCAGCTCATGGGCCTGTCCAAAACCAGCCTTGACACTACCACTATGTCTGTGAAGGAGCTGCACCATGCTCAGGGGTCCAGGGCTGGCTGCTGTCAGCCCGGAGAAACAACAGCATGTGGACAGGACTTTGGAGCCCCCCATGGAAAGGGACTGCTCACTTACAGGGTGAGGTAATGGCAGGAGCACACATTTCTGATTGCACCCCAGCTATGGGAATGCTTTAAAACAAATCTCTCCCCCCAAAAATGAAATCACATCCAGATGCAGCCTTAAACTAGTAAACTAGTGAAACATGCAGCTGTAAAATCAACAGGAGTCAGTGGCTGAAGTAAAGAACAAAGTGGCAGAGAGCAAGCAACTGCAGATACAAAAGCAAGGTCCCTCTCTTCCCAATTTAGAAAATATTTACTATAAATATGTTTGACATAGCCTCAGGTGGCTTTAGAAGGCTACTTTGGGCAGAAGACCCCACCCCTGAGTACTGGGAACTGCTGAGATCCACTGTTGCTCTGCAGGATTCCAGCCTAACAAGCAGAGCACATCAATGCTGCTCCTGGCCTCAGTCACAGAAATACAGTAATGACCTCGGTGGTTAATTAAACTGTGCTCTTTCCTATTAATGGAACATCAGCCTTGACATTTTAAACAGCCCAACTGACAATTTAATACACTCTTTATTCTATATTTATCCCTGTACCTTTGAGGCATCCCAAAGTTTTGGAAGGCTTTTAAAGGTGAAACAGTTTAAGATCTGGACCCATCTAGGAGCAGAGCTCTGCTCCTGGTCAAGTCAATGAGCAACAGCAGCCTGCTCTTTGTGTGGGAAGGATTTTCACTGAAAATACTCATTTTAAGACTAAATTTCCACCAAAGGAAGGCTCTGTTGTGAACATTTCATAAGATCTGGGAATAATAAAATTTCAGCATAAGGTCACTTAGTCAAGTGTGTCCTGAACAGAGAACAGACACAGCCAAGATGGTACAGGAATGTCTTTCCTTACACATACAGCAAATTTAAGGGTGTGCCTCAAAAAAAAAAAACCAGCAGTGACAAAGGATTTACCCTGTAGGTGAACACAGGACAAGCTGTGGTATAATTTGAGGAGGAAAACATCCCAAAAAAAATGAACCAAGCTCATTAATTCTGCATTAGTTATGTCACATGGGTAACTGCTCTAATTTAGCAGATACTGCTAAGAATAACAGGGGAAACACTCAATTCTTTGCAGTGCTTTAACAATTAAAACATGCTTCTGCTTTTCTCCAAACAAGGACCAAAGGCAACTGTCTGCCCTCAGAACAAGCATGGGGCAGGGAGAGCTCACAGGCACTCCCCAGTGCTGCAGCACAGGGCAGGGGACATGGTCCCTGGCAGGATGGCTGGGCCTTCTCACAGGGCTGCCAAGATCAATCATTCTCATGGCACTGGACATGAGCAAAGCAGGCAACTCAGTCTGAAGCCTCTGCTCCTGCAGACCCCAGGCAGCCAGGGATTTCACTGGATTTTTAAAACCAAATAAACTCTAGATACTACAGCCACTAAACAGCTTTTAAAAGAATAAGAAATATTTAAGAGGGGATGCAGTGTGAGGCTCAGAGGTCTTATTCCATGCTTGCAATTGAGCCTTCCTGTATTAAACCCTGTCTTGAAATGTGTGGTTTCCTTCTTTTCAGTGCAAGTGCTTACTACACAAAATGCTAGATGCTGCTGCTCATGACTTGAACAGGAACTCCCACACAGTCGTTTTATTTCCCCTTCTGAGGAAGTGCTACAGAAATTCTTTGCTCCTGGTCACAGGCTCCAAACACTGATTGCAAGGATCCAGGTTGTGAAGTGGTGGAAGACCTTGTGTGAAGGACACCGTGGTGTGAAGGCACAGCCAGCAGAGATGACAAAAGAGCAACCAGCTCTCGTGACTCTCCATCACGGCAGCAGGAGGGATTTTGCCAGTCTGGTCCAGAACCACTTTTTGGTGCAAGGGTTGGTGTAATCACAGATGGTGATGAACCTCAGGATACTTGGAAACTCGTTCTTCATGGTTTTGCACTTGACTGGAATCAGCCGTTTGAGACGAGCACCTGAGAGACAAGGCAGAGGATTGCACAGAGCCACAGTCAGATCCTCCATACATTTCCTCCCCACAGCAGCCCACACAAGATCTGGGTTTGCTCCTGACTTTGTGTCTTCTTGTTAATATGCAACTAGCTCCTACCCTGGAGAGCAAGTTTCTGAAGCCCAAGTCCTCTGCTGAGAACACTTCACTCAGATCCAGAGCAGGACCCCATCCTGCACACACAGGGCAGCTTGTGCTGATCCTAGCTGGGAGTGCTAAAGGTCTGCAGGTGTGAAAGAAGAGAGCAGGGTTTCTTGTGGAACACAACATATACAAGTGTGTATGAGGAGAAAGCTCAGAGAGTAAGCTGCTCTGGATGGTTAGCTTTGCTGGGTTAGCCCCAATTCTTTTTCTTCCTACCCTGAGTTACTCTGTTAGGCTGCAGATGTTACCCAACACAGGGCTGCAAGGAATCACTCCACTACCATGAGCTGCTTTTCTGAGGCACACGCAAGGTAACACAACTCTCCCTTTGACTACTACTGCTCCAAGGAGCAGCTCTGCTAAAGAGGAGCCTCTACCCTTCTAATTCTCCATAAGGACACCTGCTACCAGCTAAGCTGGCAAACCAGCTACGACACTGAAGTGATGACACTGAGACCTGGATGAGGCAAATAATGAAGATTTCATAACTGCAGCAGATTCTGAAGTTATTTGTGGAGCTTCCAGAACTTGACACCAGACCCTTCTGTGCAGCCACGTTTTCGCTGCAGCAGGCAGTGTTAGCCCCTCCTGACAGCTGGAACCCTGCAGCACAGACAGCTCAGCTTCTTGCTCATGGTCATGCAGAAGGTCAGCAGCAGGACAAGGAACCACCCCCAGGTCCCTGCCTGCACCATGAAATTACAAAGCCACCATTAGCTTCAATGGCTGCTGCTCAGAGCACTAATCTCTGCTTAGTGAAGGGCATTACACTCAGGGCAAGCCTGTACTGGGTGGACTTTCACACATGTGAAATGCTGATCAGTGGTGACAAGCCAGGTCTGAGACCAGGCTCCCAGTCCTGTAACTATCATTTATTTTCTCCTCTCTCACCTGTATTTATCTGTTTAAACAGAACTGAGATTACCCCTCATCCTGTCCTTGTGCATGCCCAATAGGACAGCATTGATATCAGGGGGAGATGTTAGTGATAAAAATTATAATACAGAATTTTAGATGATCTCACCTGGGGAAAGACTAAGAGCAAATTTGGTCTGAAAATCACATTCATCACTTTCCAGATAATCATCTGAAATGACAACCACCATCCTCCGACACCTAAATGAGAAGCAGTCAGGGAGAAAAAAAAAAATCAAATGTCAGCAGAGGTGCTTCTTGTCCTCACTTGTAGAAGTATGTATTCCTCTGAACTGCTCCAGAGGGGAAATGAACCTGCCAGCCATGTTCCAGCAGGAATCACCTACAGAGCAAGCAGGGCTGGCAGACAGACAACTACGCTACACACAGAAACCTGGTTGCTGACACACACTCCTATACCAAACCCTGAGGAAATGGCCCACATCACCTGTGCAATCTTTATCTGATCCTCTGCCTAGATATCACAAACAATGACCTTTAGTCTTGAGAAGACTGAGAGGAGATCTGATCAATGTCTATCAATATCTGAGGGGTGGGTGTCAAGTGGAGGGGGCCAGGTTCTTCTCAGTGGGTCACAGTGATAAGACAAGGAACAATGGGTTCAAACTAGAAGAGGAGAAACTTCTTTACAGTGAGGGTGACAGAGCACTGGACAGGCTCCTCAGGGGTTTGTGGAGTCTCCTTCTCTGAAGACTTTCAAAACCCACTTGGATGCATTCCTGTGTGGACTATCCTAGGTGAACCTGCTCTGGCAGGGCAGGGGGCTTGGACCTGATGATCTCTTGAGGTCCCTTCCAACCTCTGATATACTGTGACACTGTGAGACTGTGACCTCTTAATTAGCTGCTAACGTGCTGCCTTTATTGACTGAGCACAACCAGTAGGTTTTAATGTTAGAGTGAACTGGACAGAGCTTTACTCTACTGTGAAATCACCTGGTTTCAGAAATTTGAGCTTTAGTCCCCAATTTGTTGTTGTAAACTACATACTGGGCTCTTTAGCCAAGGTTGTCTGTTAACACCAAGCTACCTTCCTCTGAAAGGCCAGTGTTTAAAACACAAATACCTGCCCTGGCACTCTTCACTCCCTATCTAGAGAGCTGCTTTTATACCCTACAGGTCCCACCATGCCTGAGCCCCATAGAGGTCTAAAGGATCCCTGAAGTCAGCGCCAGAGCTGGCACCAGTGCTGTCCCTTCCAACTCCAGGCTGTGGGGTGGAGCTAACTTAACCTGGGTCTGTATTTGTTTCCAGATCACCTCCAGAGATGAGACTGGAAGACATTCCAGCCAAAGCAAAGGGATCAGATATAGACAGCATCACTGCAGTGGCATCTTCCTTGTGAACACAATGATGTGACACATTTGGGAATGCTCAAGTTTTCTGTCTGGAGCATAAAACAAACCCCATAAAGACACCCTTGTGGATTTTTACTGCTTGGCTGGCACCACAGTGCAGAAATGATGGTAAAATGGACTAAATGTTCCATCACACTCAGCTGTCCCAAACAGCCACGGGTCACTTACCTCCTTTCGATAAGTTCTCCGCTGATGGACCACACGCACGTTCCTGGCAAGACATCCCGATCAAATACACACAGCTTCAGTTTGAACTCTGTTTGTTCCAGCTCCCTGATCATCTCCTGGACAAACTGGAGGTCTTTTTGACAGTAGCAGATGAAGGCGTCAAACATCTCTGTTCCATTCCCTGAAACCATTAACAAATTAGCTGTCATCGTCTACCATAAATGAAGTAAATCCTGTAGTTAACTTTGACTAGCTTCCAGACTTTGACTCAGAATCAGGAGTTCCCAGACAAGCTCTGGCCAAACTTATGAAGGTAAATTTAACAATTTACCAGCCAAGCTACCTTCATCCCAGACTCCTGCCACAAGAAGGCTGGAAGAAGGCAACAGGTCTATGCCTGACAGCTTTGGTTCACAGTCCTGGCTATTCACATAACCTCACTTCCTGGCAGTGGTTAGGCAATGGTGGCTGAGATGCAGACACACAGAATCAGTAGAGGCAAGAACATCCAGGGAATGGGAAGAGACAGAGCCTGGGAAGAGATGGAGAGAGCAGAGTAACCCCAGAGGATGCAGCAAGAGTCCTGATGCTCCAGGATTTCACTGGAGTTAGTCATGGACCTAAAACATCCTTGTGGCTCTGGGAACTCATTCTCTAGTTCAGGTCACAGAATCAAAGCCTTCCTACAGGCCCTTCATCAAACAACATCTGCTGGGCTATGAGGAAGGCCATGAAATTCAGAGCCTGCCATTTTTATGGCTAAGAAGTTCCAACCTGAAATCATACCCTGAGTAAATGGCCCTGTTCCCCAAGATGCTAATGGCTGGCAGCTCTTGTTTATTTACCAAATATTAATGTGCTCTATTTTAAGGGCAATGTCTCTTGCAATTAAGTGCCTTAATATTGCTGGATATTTTCCCACTCTGTTGGGTTTCTTTCTCTCTCAATGTCACTACATATATATTCAAGGTTTGATGCCAGTTAAAGCCTTCTACAGTGAGAAAATAGGTCAGGCTCTAAAAGCTGCTGGGAAAGTAGGAACCCAGCAGGCAGATCCAGCCTAGGAAGCATCCAGTCAAGCAGAAGGGTAACTTCCAGGTCAGTCAAACTGAGAGTGCTGCCTTAGGGGTACAGATCTAATCTGGGGGTCATACCAGGCAAAGCTGCCATGTACCAACACCAGCACAATGGTCTAGGGACTTTTGAGGAGGGTTAGTGATGTCCTCACATATAGCACATGTGGACAGCCAAAGTCGTAGAATTGCTTTAGGTTGGAAGGGACCTTTAAGATCATCAAGTCCAACTATTAACCCAGCACTGCCAACTCTACCACTAAACCATGTCCCTCAGCACCACATCTACACAGCTTTTAAATACCTCCAGGGACAGCGACTCCACTGTTGCCCTGGGCAGCCTGTCCCAGGGCTTGACAACCCTTTCAGGGAAGATTTTTTTCTTAATCTCCAGTATAAATGTCCCCTGGTGCAACTTGAGGCTCTTTCCTCTTGTCCTCTTGTCCTCTTGCTTATTACTTGGAAGAACAAACTGACACCCACCTTGCTACAACATCCTTTCAGGTAGTTGTACAGAGCAAGGAGGCCTTCCTTGAGCCTCTTTGTTCAGACTAAACAACCCCAGTTCCTTCAGCTGCTCCCCACAAGACCTGTGCTCTAGACCCCTCACCAGCTTCACTTCCCTTCGACATCTGCCAGCAATTCAACATCTTGCTTGTAGTGAAGGGCCCAAAACTGACAGTGCTCAAAGTGCAGCCTCACAAGTGCTGAGTACAGAGCCCTAGTACTTCCTTACTCCTGCTGGCTACTCTCCTTCTGACCCAAACCAGGAGGAAGTTTGCTTTCTTGGCCACATGAACACGTTTCTAGCTCATCTTCAGCCACTGTCAACCAGCACCCTCAGATTCTTTTCCACCAGGCAGCTTTTCAGCCACACTGCCCCTAGCCTGGAGCACTGCAGGAGGTTGCTGTAGTCAGACCAGGCAGGAGAGCATCTGAAGAGGTGAGCTGACTCATCTTTTTCAGCCTCAGCTGCTGCTCAGTGTCCCAGGACTTTACAGGATGCCCTCTTCCCCAGCACACAGCTGCACACACATAGAGCTGAGCTGCACACACAGCCCAGAATAGAACACAGGCACAGAACTGTTTCCTCTCTCCCCCAACTTCACACCCAGCCATATTTCAAACCCTGCTTCCTTTTTATTCAGGGTGGTTAAATCTACTGAGAACAAGGCAGTGTAGCCAAGGCACTCAGCTCTGACATCCTTCCCCCATGATTCCAACCCCCTGTGCTCTGTGCCAGGCTGTGTTAAGGGACACATTTCTGGGAAGTCTCCTCCCACACGCATCCAGTGGGCTCTGTGCCAGTCTCTTCAGGGCACAGTGTTCCCCAGAGTTATTCTTCCTCTCTGCTCAAGGAAACAGTGAAAATGAAAATGCCTGATGACCACCAGCTACAGTGTTCTGGCCTAGGCTATGAAAAGTCATGGTGGGTAATCAAAGCAAACGGGTTATCTGCACTCCCCATGGGGCTCTGCACGAGCTGAAGGCAATTCCAATAAGGCAATGCAATCCTGGGCACTTACCATAGGGATCATCCCTGGTAGTGATGCCCCTCAGTTCTGATGTCTTTGGCACGCTGCTGTCCACTGCAGGCACTTGGAGCGGCTGCTCAGCCCGCTCCTGCTTCCTCTGCAGGTACTTCTTGCAGTCCTCTTCTGCAAAAATAACCAAGGCAAGAGGCTCTGGTGACAGCAGTTTTACACTGTTGGAGTTCCTTCAAACAGAACAGCTGTCTGTCAAGGGTTAGGGACCCAAACTGCAACACAATTTCATGGTTCAGGTCTATCTGTCTGGATTTTGTGGTACCTGGAATTTCTCTCACCCCTTTTTGAACCTCTTGATGCTGCCTCCACCATCTCCTCTAGCAATTAATTCCTGAAGCCCAGGCTTGCTGTGTAAGGAAGTACTTCTACTTGTTCTAAACCAAACTGCTTCTTTTATCCTTAGTTCTAGGAGCTCCCAGTACATTTCTAACAGCATGCACCAATGTGTATAATAACTCTTAACTCTTCTGTCTGGTCCCATTGTTATGCAATTTGGAGTATTAAAAATCAGAAACTGGGGGCAAATTCTCAACTACAATGCTTCCTATTATCTTTTACTGATAAATGTGGATACACACTACCTGATTTCCACCACCAGCCTTCATCAGCCAGACTTACAGACACCCACCGTGTGCAGGAAAACCATGTAAAATTCTACTGAATTCTACTTATAGTGTAAAAAAGTGAGTGGAGACCCTCTAGATTGCAGGGACAGTGGGTGTGCACTTCTCCTCTGAGGTAACTGTGAACATTTGCTGCTGTGAACTTCCCAAACCAGACAGTAATGATCACAGATCTATGAGAAACAGATTTTGTTTAAAATATGAATAATAAATCTAAATGTTAAGTCTTTGGAGAAGTGACAAGAAACCCTGCAGCCTCTGCCACTCTGCAATGTGCAGTTAGAGAAGAACTTGAAAGTAAAAGCAGATTTGAAACAGAATTAGCAAAAAGATGAAACTCTCTAGAGCCTTAAGACTTAAAACATCCCCAACAAGTATTAATCAGAAAAGTACTGATCACCAGAGGGTTAGGCTGGCACAGCTAAAAATAGCTGGTACAACAGCAGCAGCAGTGTGAAGGATCTCAGGAGATGCAGGATGTGGGTGGCAGCCAGGTGAAGCCTGCTGTAGCCCAGCCCTAGTGAGAAATGAGCAGAACCAGCTCCTGAAGCCCCATCCTCTGCTTCCACCTTAAGAGCTCTGCATCTCGTGACTGAATTATCCTCAATCTAATAAAGCAGCAAGTTGATCAAAGCTTTTCCTGAGGCTGAGGCACTCCCAGTCTGCCTCTCTCCTCCTTCTCCCCAGTCCTGCAATGGAAAGAAGAATCAGCCACACTCTTTTACCAGCCAGAAGATTCAGATTTCAGGTCTTTCCTAACTAAAGCAGAAACTTGGGTCTCACCTCTCTGCCAGCTACTTGTTCCCCAGAGGAGTGATCATTTCATGCCAGGTAAGTCAGTGTCTCTGAAATCATGATTAAAGACACTTTGAATTGGCCAATGTGTTCAGCATGAAAGAGTCAGCACAAATGTACCAAGCCAAAGAGCTTCAAATCCCTAAAGATGCCTGTGCCATGAAGTAAGCTGCTGAGAAAGATCACAGATCAGCTGGAGTGGAAAAGCAGCATCCTGCAGGTGCCTGGCCTGCCACTGTGTAATGGGAAGCTCCTGAATACAGCCCCACTGCACAGTGCAGCCAAAAATGAACTATTCAAGGCCACAAGAGACATCAGTTTTTAGCATCCTAATCATGGCTAAGAATGGAACATGCAGCAAGAAGAGAAGAAATTGGTTCTGCAGCAGAAACAACAAACCAAACATCCTCCAGAGCTGTGCATACCAGTAAGTCAAGGCCAGGCTGGATGAGGCTCTGGCCAGCCTGATGTAGTGTGAGGTGTCCCTGCCCATGCCAGGGGGGTTGGAACTGGATGATCCTTGTGGTCCCTTCCAACCCTGATTCTATGATTCTATGTTTAACTGGGATGCTGTGTCCCAAAGGGGCTTGGGATGCCCACACAAGGGCATGAGGTGCCATTCAACAGGCCTCAGAGTCCAAGAAATCTGTTATGGGCTAGCAGATATGATAATGGACCTACAAATGACCTGGGTCCATCAGGAGATACAGGCCTGTGTGTGGGCAGCTCCTATGATGAAAGCACAGGCTACAAAAACCTCAGCACTGATGTTTTCTGAGCTGAATCCCACTGCAGGCGTCCTAACAGTGCACACAAAGACGCCCATGGCATCAGGAAGTGCCATGCACACAACCATTCCTTTCCTTTCCTTTTGTAAGTGTAAATATCTCTGACTCCTGCAAGAGCTCACAGTGCCAGCAACAGAGTCACAGGACCCAGCTGCAATCCTCAGCCAAAATTAATAAAAGAGAAGAATGGCCATGCTGGGGCTGGCTGAGGGTCCATCTATCCTGGCATCCTGTCTTCAGTACTGGTCAGAACCAGATGCCTAGGGGAGAACATAGAATGAAATAAGTGTACAGTGATATTGTCCTAAAATAATCCATCTTTTGGGTATAATCTACAATCTATTTTTATAATCTCTTTTGGACAGCTTGCAGTTAAGGAATTTCCTGAGCCAAAGATGGTATTTTTATGTTGAATGGCCCTCAGTGGAGCCTTCTTCCAAGAATTTACCCATCTCCTCTTATCAGCATGACCTACCACTGGGCTAAATTTGTGACCTTCCTGATGCTCAGGTTCCTCCCACTCACTCTACTGTTGCCTATTCAGGCTGTGACAAAGACTGTCCACCACACTCCAGTGGGCCAGCTACTGAATTCAGGGCAAGAAGCCTAGGTGATGCTCAATGTTCTTGTGAAGCTGCAGCTGGAAGCTCCTGATATCTGTTATGAACCACTGATTTTTTTTTTTTTTTGTCTTTTCCATAATTGATTCTTCAGAGTGTGTTCTTAAGCAGGAAGAACTGCAGGAGTATGGGGAAGTCCTCCATCACTCTTTGGTCAGGTTCTCTGCATGGATGAATTTCTACATCTTCAGTAACAGGAAATGAGATTCATTATTTCCTCACCAGTAACCCAATAAGCTATATTATACAACACAGGTCTTCAGCAGTCTCTGGAAATCCTTCAGCAATGAATTTCCCCTTCTGCTGGCAGCTGGCTACCCTCTGAATTTCTGGTAATTAAGAATATGAAGCATCCAGAAAAAAAAAAAAAGACATCAAAGCAGCACTAGGACCTTCATACCTCTCACTGACCTATTCCAGTTTTTATTCAGTTTGCAAGGAAAGGTTTTCTCTTCCACTATCCAGCTCCACACGTGCCTCATCTCTCCCTGTAATTATCCTCCTATCACACCAGACTCACACATCAGAGTTTTCACCCTGTCCCTGGTAGGTGCAAGCTGTCTCCTGGCTGATCTGGCCCAAAGCATCCTCTGGCAGGCAGAAACATTACTACTGAAGGTTTGGGTTAGGACAGTGTTCCTGGTTACTCTGCAGGGCTTTATGGTTAGCAGGAATTACAGTGTGCTTCTCCCTTCTCTCCTAGAAACCATGTGAGAGTCCTCTGAAAACACCGAGGAGGGTATGCCACAGCCTGGCATGGGCTTTCCTGCACCTGTGGGATTTTTTTCGTAGCGCACCCTCCCGGGCTGAAGGCAAGCCCAACACAGTGAACCCGCCCTCGCAGGCTTCGAAGAAGCTTAGCTGGGCCCTGCTGCGGCAGAGGGAGGCAAGAGCCGCCCGCGGCGTCCCCAGGTGAACCCCGAGCCCTGGCAAAGTCATGGCCCCTCCCGCCCGCACCACAGCAGCCCCATAGCAGAAGGGGCAGGCTCGGCCCCGGCCTCGGGCTGTCGCAGACCTCGTTGCCCGAGGGTCACGGCCCAGCCCTCGCCGTCCCTCAGGCCGCTCCAGGACCGGGGCCGCTCCGAGGGCAGGGGCCAGCCGGGAAGGGGTGTGGGGGCCGCGGGCGGCCGCCCTGCCTCACCCACGCTGTCGGCCAGGTCGAGAAGGACGTCGTGGCGGCCCAAGCGGCGAAGGAGGTCGAGGAGGTGGCCGACGGTGGCTCCGCCGGGGCAGCGGCACTGCCAGTCCTCCAGAAGGGCGGCGGTAGGGTCGGGCTGCGCCTCCAGCCGCCGGATCTCCAGGTAATCGCAGCCCATCTGCTCCGCCAGCGCCGTCCAGTCGGCGGCCGCCGCCGCCCGTGGGTTGAGATAGAGGCCGAGCCGGCGCCGCACGCCGTAGTTCAGCGCTACCATGGGCACGGCGTGGAGGTCAAGCGGCGACGAGACGGCGACAGAGCCGGGACCGGACCTGGGGCCGGGATCGGGGCCCGCCGGCACCGTGGCCATGGCCGAGCCGCTCTCGCAACTTCCGTCCCGCCGCCCTTTCGCTTTCCCCCTCGCCCCGCCTCGCCGCCGCCTCCCGGCTCTGCGCTTCCCCGGCTGCTCGACTTATGGCCGGCAGGTCTCCAGCGCAGGCAAACCGCCCTGGCCTTCGGCTGCGCAGCCCCCTTAGGGAAGCCGTGGTGCGGGCGGGGGGGAGACGCTTCTGCCACAGAGGGGCTGACCCTGAAGGTCAGAATGGTGGGGGTTGGAAAAGACCTCGGAAGATGATCCGGTCCAACGCCTCTGCTAGAGCAGGATCACCTAGGGTAAATCCCATAGGAACGCGTCCAGGCGGGTTTCCAGTGTCTCCGGAGACTCCCCAACCTCTATGGGCTGCCAGATTTCCTCTGTTCCTCCCAGCATCATCCTGTGATCGCTACATTCCTGCCTAGCCCCCTGCCACAGTGGGATTACTAATGTGGCCCTGTGAGGAGCACCTCTTCAGAATCACTTTGCTTCCTTTTGGTTGTGGTGGCAGCACAATTCCCCCCGCTCTTGGGCCACTCAGTACTTGGTACAACTCCAGCTCTGGGCCACACAACAATGTAGAGAAAGTTGTTTATGGGCTGTGTAAGGCACTGTACCACAAGTTAGTGTCAAGCTGGTCATTCTCAGATCGGTCATTAAATCACTGTTTAATTGTAACTCATATATATATAACTCATTGTGTTAGTAAATTTAGAATTATTGCTAACTCACAACTGTGTCAAACATATTAATGCATGATGCTGGCAGAAAACTTGCTTTAGTGTTCCATGTCAGTTCTTTTCTCAGTTAAGTCCTCAAGCTGTCTATCCATGAAGTGTCCAAAAAGAAGTAACAGCATTATGGAATTATTCTTTAGGAAGGAGGGCCAAATGGATCCCCAGTGGTAATAAATCCAGAGCCATGTCCATACACTGATAGAGGGCAGCTTTTGGATGGAGGAGTTCAAACCTGGGTTCTCCATCTGATGACAGTGCTCCACAACAGCTCAAATATGGCTAACTCCAAATTCCCAAACTCTTCCAGTGAGTACAGCATTCTGCATAAATCCAAAATGCATAAAATGGCCAGAGAATCATTTCAGACTGCTTTTGTTTTTTGGGGGTTTTGTTTGGTTGGTTGGTTTTGCTGCTGAGTACAAAACAGAGTTCTCAGCTACAAACAGAAGAGTTTCTAGCTTCCAGACTGGTACCAAAAGCAGCCTGGGTGCTGCAAGTACCTAGAGGAACTTCCTGTTTCTCCAATGTACACTAACAGAATGTCCTCTCATGTCTCAATTTGTCTTTGGATCTCTGAGGAAATGAGGAAGATAAAATATTCCAGCAGCAAAACTTTTAATTGCACAATGATTGGTAGTTTTAAAGCTTTAAACCATGAAATATTAGTATAAGAAAGTTCAGTAGAAAGAGTTCTGACTGAACACCTGCCATACCAACCATCTGCTCCAGTCATACAGAGAGGAAGAAACCAAGCTGTAACAACTGTAAGCAGCAGTGCAAAGCACAAGGCACTGGAAAAGCAGCCACACCTCCTCCAAACAGAAAGGCCGTGCCATTTTGGTTATTCCTAACAGTTTAGACAGCCCCTTCCAGCCAAAGGACTTCTGGAGCTCAGTCATACACTGTCCATGTGAGTCAGACCCTTGGCACTTCCAGAGAGCAGCAGGTGGACCACCCTTGGCACAAGATCCCATCACCACAGTCAGCGCACAATCTCCAGGTGTCCACATCCAGCTCGTGTTCCTGGGAACACTGAATGGGCAGATCCCTGGTTACTGTGTCCAAGCTTCTGTCCTTGGCTTGGTTCAAGGCAATTAACCTCCCACTGAACACTTTCCCAGCAGGTACCTGGACAGCCTTCATCTTACATCTTTCTTGCGAGAAAAGTAAAAATCTATCCCTCTGTCCTTGTGTTGTGCTGGCATGTGTGTAGGTCCTCTCCTGCTCCTGGGATGGGGACTTCTTCCCTGCTGCAAAGGAAAGATGAACAGTGAGAGATTTGCTGATGCTGCAGAGTGAATCTGATCCCAAAGCAGCCTTGACGTGCAGAAAAACGTGCATGTGGCACTTCTATCCTCAAGGTCACTAAAAAGGTGAGGAGACCTGACAGGCAATAGCTCTGACCTTGGACATGGGAAACTGGAGTTTCTGGTAAGATCTGGACTTGTATTTTCAAATGCATTTTGATACTCAGTTTGGGAGGGCTGAAGGTTCTTCTCCAGGCCTCAGTAACATTAGGGCAACTGTGCCTCCCAGTGTTATTTTAATTTCACAAGCATAGTGAGGCACTGCTGGCTCACAGGGGAGATGGAAAGTTGATCAAAATGGAACTCCTGCCTGATGGAGGAGTTTTTTTGGGTTCATCACTGCCTCAAATCAGTGTCTCACTGAGAGGCTCCTCTGCAGGGTCCCTCCTCTGATCTCAGATGCACTCTTAAGAAGAGCACTATGTATGTCCAGAAGGAAAATGCCTGAATAAGAAAAGCTGCCTAGTAAACAAAACATGCATGGGTTCATCCTTCAGCCCTAAAGCCCACTGGTCTGGCACAGGTTATATCCATATGATGTAGGATTGTATTGTCAAGACTCTGCTTTGTGACAGTTCTTAGCACATGGTACCTTCAAACCATGCATGGAATAGATTCTAGAAGGTGCTGGCCCTGGCAAAACAGTGCTAGGGCATACACTGACAATTTAACTGCCTGGCTGACAGGTCAGGACTTGGGCTTGTGCCTCTTTAGTTTGCTAAGACAGATACAGCTAAATAACTGACTGCACAGTCCCTGCCCTAAGGTAACATTTGCATTAAAGCAGAATTCACAGATGCAGAGCAGCTGTCTGGAGCTCCACCTCCCCTCTGCTGCCATGTGAACCCTCCCAGCACTCACAGGCCTCTGGCTGATGTGTCGGCTCCACTCAGGGGCTGTCACTACTGGCTCTGGGTAGGTCTCACCAAGAGTCACTCCCGCCTGGGAGAGAGCAGCACTGCTCAGTGCCCAAGGGGTGTGGATATCTGCTCCCTTTATGCCCTGTAGTTCTGGGACCCACAGCCGGACGTAATCCCCCTGCAAAGAGAAACAACAGGGCAGGATCCATTCAGTAACCATCTGTAAGTGCTTCCCAGACAGGAAATTTCTTAACATGAAGAAGCTGGTGTATTACAGCATCAGTCTTAGCCCCTCCTGCTAAACTCTCTACCCAGAATTAGTGCCTAAACACACAGGCCTGGATGCTGAAGCTCTTCTCCCAGACTCACTCTGAACTGTGCTTTTTCAGTACAGTTCACCTGCCCTATTTTGGCTATAGTGAGATGAAGTTACTCCCAATAAATCTTTTTTTTTTTTCCAGTGACTGAAGGACCAACTCAGCCACATGCTCCTCTCTAAGTGGCAAGATGAATCCTCCTTTCCCCTGAATCTCTCCCATCATCTCTACTGCTGCGTCCCCTCTTGGGACTAGTTCCTTAAGTCCTGCTAGGCATGGTGCTGAAAGGCTAGCACACAGCTTCCACAAGGCTAAGGAACAGTGTGGAAACAGGTAGTCTAGTAGGTGAACAGGGGCTAAGCCCATGGAAAGGGTGATTTATCCAATCCCACCACTTACAGAGGAGGGTTGGAGGAGTCACAGGTTTAATTTACTCTCCAGGACCCCTTGAGGTGCCATGTAAGTAGCTCCCTCTCTCTTGGCACTTCTGAGTTCTCCAAGAAGCTGCTCTGTGCTCAGGGAAATGGCTGTGTGAGCTACTGATGGGATGTGGATGTTACCCAGAAGAAATAATGATGAACACACAGAGCAAGGGCAGGGCAGGGAGGACACAGCCTCTCTAGGGACAGCAGCAGACTGTAAATGTCAGATCTTCCTGACTGTTGGCAAGGAGATCACAGAACTGATTTTGTGGCAGTATCCACACAGCAGTATCACACATGCTTTGCTGCACTCTTTGTTGTTAAGACAGCTAAACAAGACTTACATTGCCATCATAGTCCAGGCCCTGTTTAATCATGTTAAACTTCCTGTTGTCCCGGGGATCGTTGCCAAGACCGGCGCTGTACAACCAGTTGCCGTAATTGCTACAAACATCATAATCCACCTTGAGAACAGAGGAAGAAAACAGTAAGAAGAGCTGGGCCAGCCCTTGGTGACTCTTCTCTCCTGATCCACCCCTTATCTCAAGGGAAGAATTGCTTGCACAGGACTCAGTGTGGTCACATTGGAGGAGTCAGTGCCCTCCCGTGTAGTTATAGCTATTTGGCTTCAAAGAGGACCATTCTGCTTGGCTTTTTTGTACTGCTGGGATCTGCTGCCCAGACCACGTCATGGTCAATGAAACCTAAGGGAAAGTCTAACCAAAGTCTTTCTGCCAGTTTCCTTTTTTCAAAAAAATCCATCTCTTTCTGCCACCCTCTGGCAGACTTCATGACAACTAGCCCTAGCTTTTGAGTGCTCCTATGCCCAGAAACAGCAACCCAGTACATTTCAAGTATGAGAGAAAATTCTTCAAGACCAGTTACCCAGAGGCCAGAGACTAGTAAAATCATCTCTACTGATCCTATCAGGCAGAGCAGAGAAGTGTCTAACAACTCAGCCTGTGTGGAGTGACCACACAGTGTGTGAAGAAGCAATCCGTGCTAAGACTGCTGTATGTCCCTGCCATACTCAGCCTTTGTCGGGCGATAAGCCTCAGCTCACAGGGACTTGGCAGAGAGGTGCTTTGCTATGGGAAACACTGGAGCTCCTGTGATGTATCCAGCAGGCTTCACATCATCAAGTTATTCTACATCTAAAGAAACACAAAGCTCTCAAGGATGCTTATGTAAGATGGAGCAAGGCTCCTGAAATAGGCGTAAATGACAGCAGAACATGAGTGCTCTTCAGCTGGGCATGGTGGCTTAAATCCAACATCAGAAGCTTTCCAGTTGTAGGACAATTCAAAACTAGCTCAGGAGAGGAGTGGCAGTGATAGCAAACTGGGTGTGGGATCTCAGAGCATTCCTAGGAGTGCATTGCAAAAACCTAGCGCTGGCAGCTGTGCCAGAAAGAGCATGCAAGGACACCTCACTGAGCAGGTCCAGTGCTGTTCTCATTGACACCCCACTGTGCAGGATGAGTGCTGTTCTCACTGGCACCTCACTGTGCAGGATCAGTGCTGTTCTCATTGACACCCCACTGTGCAGGATCAGTGCTGTTCTCATTGACACCCCACTGTGCAGGATGAGTGCTGTTCTCATTGACACCTCACTGTGCAGGATCAGTGCTGTTCTCACTGACACCTCACTGTGCAGGTCCAGTGCTATTCTCATTGACACCCCACTGTGCAGGATCAGTGCTGTTCTCATTGACACCTCACTGTGCAGGTCCAGTGCTGTTCTCATTGACACCCCACTGTGCAGGATCAGTGCTGTTCTCACTGACACCTCACTGTGCAGGATCAGTGCTGTTCTCATTGACACCCCACTGTGCAGGATCAGTGCTGTTCTCACTGACACCTCACTGTGCAGGATCAGTGCTGTTCTCACTGACACCTCACTGTGCAGGATCAGTGCTGTTCTCATTGACACCCTACTGTGCAGGATCAGTGCTGTTCTCACTGACACCTTGCTGAGCAGGTCCAGTGCTGTTCTCACTGGCACATCACTGTGCAGGATCAGTGCTGTTCTCATTGACACCTCACTGTGCAGGATCAGTGCTGTTCTCACTGACACCTCACTGTGCAGGATCAGTGCTGTTCTCATTGACACCCCACTGTGCAGGATGAGTGCTGTTCTCACTGGCACCTCACTGTGCAGGATCAGTGCTGTTCTCACTGGCACCTCACTGTGCAGGATCAGTGCTGTTCTCATTGACACCCCACTGTGCAGGATCAGTGCTGTTCTCATTGACACCCCACTGTGCAGGATCAGTGCTGTTCTCACTGGCACCTCACTGTGCAGGATCAGTGCTGTTCTCACTGACACCTCACTGTGCAGGATCAGTGGTGTTCTCATTGACACCCCACTGAGCGTGTCCAGTCCTGTTCTCATTGACACCCCACTGAGCAGGATCAGTGCTGTTCTCATTGACACCCCACTGAGCAGGATCAGTGCTGTTCTCATTGACACCTCACTGTGCAGGATGAGTGCTGTTCTCATTGACACCTCACTGTGCAGGATCAGTCCTGTTCTCACTGACACCCCACTGTGCAGGATCAGTGCTGTTCTCATTGACACCTCACTGTGCAGGATCAGTCCTGTTCTCACTGACACCCCACTGTGCAGGATCAGTGCTGTTCTCACTGGCACCTCACTGTGCAGGATCAGTGCTGTTCTCACTGGCACCTCACTGTGCAGGATCAGTGCTGTTCTCACTGACACCCCACTGAGCAGGTCCAGTCCTGTTCTCATTGACACCCCACTGTGCAGGATCAGTGCTGTTCTCACTGACACCCCACTGTGCAGGATCAGTGCTGTTCTCACTGGCACCTCACTGAGCAAGGAGTGCTGTTCTCTTCTCCCTCTCCTGCAGCCACAGTGACAACTAGGCCACACAGTGGTGTTTCCAGAATCTCAGATGCTCCTTAAATTTGGGGCCTAACACATCCAGATGGCAGGAGGCAGAAGGAATGGGCTCTGCAAGGAGGTCCCTTCCCCCTTCTCTGCAAGAGCTGGGGTCAGGGTGATCAATAGCCAGTTGTGCTCCCTGTGCCCCAGGCTTCCCCTTCCTAGCAACACTTCCTCCAGCCAGTGAGATAAGGGAGGGAAGAAAGATGCCATCAGAGGCTTGATTGTGCGATTAGCACGCAGGAAAGCATGTGTGGGAGGTGAGTGCAAATCCAAGGGGGACTGGAGAAGGCAGGCTCATTTCCCCCTCAGCCTTGCCCCTTCCTGGCATTCTCTTCTCTTTGTTTCTCTCCCTTTCTTGGGGCCTGACCCTGTGAATGAAATCATAGCAGAGATATTTGCTGTTCAGGGCACCAGAGTTCTCTGGCCTTGCCCCTGGCTCCAGCAGGTTTCAGAGAGCTTGCCTTAGTCTCTCTGCCCATCTAGTTTGGATCAAAAACACCAGGATCCTGCAGAAGTCCTGCCCCATGTTAGTGTGCAAGCCCCCAGTGCTCACAGCACTGGTGTGAGACACAGCAATGGGAAGAGCACTCAGACCTTTCTGTAGACCTCTGCAGTCAAAGCCATGTCAGAGCCCAGCTCCAAGGAAGCTCACAAAAGAAATTACATTCTCAAAAAGGCTCTTTTAACTGCAGATAATGGCGAGGTGACTGAGTTTGCTCTGTACCTCTGCCTATCCTAGTAAGAAGAAAGTTTCCTGATTCCCAGCAGCCTCTTGTATCCCACAGACAAGGTATTTAATGTGAGGCTGATATTAGTATTTGGTCTTCTTCAGTTCAGCCTGGTGAAGTACAAATGGAGATTCACCTCCTCAAACTCAATTTTCTCAGCATGGTACAACTGATGTTCTATCCATCAGTATCACCAGAGATAATGACAACCAAGTAGAGAGCTGAGCTAGATACTTTCAGCTTGTTCAGGCCTTCCTGGGAAGAAGCTATGGAGGACAGAGAAGTAACCCAACTGAGTGTGTATGGCTGCAGATTGGCATATGAGAAACTAACTGGTGCTCCAGTTGCCAGGGAGGCCTGTGACTCACTAGAATGAAGGATGCCTCCAGCCAGGGTGGAGCTCTCTGGAAGCTGATCCACCTATTGTCCACACTTGCCCATTCTTGACTGGATGGCTTCCCTGTCCACAGTGATCAACGATAAGTCACTGTGCCAATGCTGGCTGCAGTGACCAGAACATATTTCCTTTTACATTCTATTTCTGGGCTGTCCTCCCCAGCCTCTGGGGAGACCAAATCAGAGCATTGTGAACATAATTTAGGTTTGAAAGTTTTTTTGAGTGTGACAGATCTTTGGCTAAAGCCCTACAGTGGAGGGTCAAAGCTGCCATTGCCAACTTCCTAGCTACATCTTGGTTGATGGCAGCTTCACTGTGGCAAAACTCCCTTTTCTTATGTCAGCTTTGGGAAGTCCATACCATGCAAGCAGATCAGCCTGAAAACGACTGAGCACCTTCTGCATCCCACTTTCTTAGACAGAGCTGTCCTCCTGTCCATCACTGGGGGCAGGGGGCACAAACAACTGCAGACACACAAAGAGCCCCATCTTACCAGGAGGTATTCAAACCATTCTGCTCCCATCCTCCAGTCCAGCCCCAGGTCCTTGGTGAGAAAGCTGGCGACATTCTGCCTCCCTCTGTTAGACATGAAGCCGGTGGCAGCCAGCTCCCGCATGTTGGCATCAACAAAAGGAACCCCTGTTTTGCCATCTGCAGGGACGAAAGACAGCGCTGGGACATGATGACATTTTGGGGCACTCATAAACCAAGCTGTGGTCATGTATTCACAGCCTACAAAGCAGGTAAGACAGTGCCAGTATGCAGAAGGAGGGAGAGATTTCAGTGTGGCTTAGCTGGTGTGCAGCCACTTAAATCCACTGGAAATGAAAATAAGAAGGATTTCTGGCAGGAAGAAAACCCAAGTTACAGAAAAATCTTAGGCTGGAGAAAACAATAAATCAGGTGGAATGCAGGGAAGTTTGCAGAGCAAAATAAATACACAGACAACAGTGAGATGGGCCAAGAACAGAAAGATTGACAGGTGACTAATAGCAGAGAAGAGTGTATTGGAGAAGTGCCCCAGGGCAAATAGCTGAACAGCAGAGAGCCTTGTCTGTTTATAAGGAAAAGGTTTGTTGTACCTGTGTGCAAATAGACACACATGGCATTAACATGAGGGAAGATAGATAGGTCTGTATTTCACGGAGTCTGATACTCTCTTAGTCATCACAAAATCATAGAATGGTTTAGGTTAGAAGGGACCTTAAAGATCCTCTAATTCCAGCCCCCTGATAACTCCCTCCAAGTTCTGACATATCATGCTTGCTATTCATGTGACAACAAAGTTATAAAAGCTTAAGAAAAGCAAGGACATTAAAAGGCTGTGGCGTAACAAAGGATGTGATTTATTCTAACGTATCTTAACCTAACCAAAACCAATCAGAACAAAATGTAGCAGGTGTGGCAATGTAGCACTGATAAGAATGGCTGCTCAACCTCTCTGTTCTGCTGAACAGAAGGGCTCAACAGGTCATAAATATTTCATCCTGGGCAGGAGAATCTAAATGCAGTGTCTCTCACACAGCAAGCAGCAGCCAGAGCTACTGGCCACTCATGACAGCCTGTGGGCCTGCTCCTGCATGGTGCTCAGTCTCAGAGGGAAGCTCTGTACCCTGCACTTGCCCTGAGCCCGGGGGCTGGGCTCCTGTTTGGTGTGACAGTTTGACTGACAGGCCCCAAGCAGGCTGACCACTCCTGTGTAAACACCAGTTACTCTTAGGGCACACCTTAGCATGCAGGCACACAGAGAACAAAAGCACACTCAGCCAGAGCTGCCGTTTTCTACTGACCTTTCCAACAGTCAAAGAGCCTAAGATCCTTCTTCCAGGGCACCTCTTTACTTTGAAGCCCTGTTGAGGAAGAAAATAAACTGCTAATGAAGACAAACGCCAACACGGGCAGCTGTTAATAGAACAAGGACAGCCAGAAGCACCGTGGCCAATACAAGGCATTAGGATGAAGGCAGTCCTCTCAGTGGTGTTACAAAGCCACACACCTCCTGCAAAGGTTTAGAGACATCTGCTTCTCCTTTCAGGTGGTGCAAAGGGGTTTCTTGTGCACACAGAGTATGCTCAAGCCCTAACAGATTCTGATTAGTTGTTTTGTGGATGTTGCTCTTTTTTTTTTTTTTTAATGTATTCAAAATGGCTCAGACTTCACAAGCAGCCAGAGATGTGCTGTGGCCCAAGCCAGTGCTTCTTGTTCAGTTTTAGTGTGGGATAAGGTTTATGTGAAATTCATTTCTGTAGCAGGTACTAAATCCAGAATTACCTCATAGCAGCCCCCAGTAGCACTTTGCTCCTGTGCTGAGGTAGGAACAGATGAGGAGAATGACTTTGTGGCTGCAGGGGCCCAGTGGCAATTACAGTCTGTACAGTGTAATGGAGGCAGCAGAACAGCTCAGCCCTAGCTCCGGACACCTAAGGTTATGCCCACCACTGGTATCCAGAGCCATCTGAGATGTCCTAGGGCATTTGAGACAGCCACATACACCTGGCAGATGTGACACAGGCCCTGAAGGAGATGTGCTTCTCTACAGCCTCAGCTGGGGTACCCAAACCAGTGCTGTGTGCTAGGTATGGGCAGTTACAACATCACATGGAGACAGCTCAGCCAGCACAGCAGCAGCTGTAGGGTTCCCTGACTGTATGGACTAGATACATGAATGTGCACTGAGAGTTCAGACCACACATCACCTGCACTTCAGTGACTGGGTCTGGAGCTAAATCTCACTCTGATTGCTGCGTGGCATGAGGCAGAAAGAATATCTGGTGTCTTGAGATTCACACTGCTGGGTCACTTCCTGCTCTGTCCCAGATTCTCTGGTAAACTTGAGCAAGCCTGAGCCTGGATTCTCTCCAAAGGTGGAGTGTCTCCGGAAACAGCATCTTTACTCTTATTGTGCTGCTGTTTCCCACTGACACGTGTTAATAACACTCCCTGCATCTAATCAGATTTGGGGCAGAAGTCTCAGTGACTACACAGTGTTGAGGCACTTCTGGTAACAACACTACATCCCCAGCAATATCCCAGTGACACAAGTGCTATCAGAAGAACATTTCTCCAACACAATACCAACAGCCTCTTCTCTTGTTTTTTTTTTACCCCATGGTAAGACTGCACCTTTCCTCTCCAAATATGGTGATTCATACACACCTCTTAATGAGAAAATCCTTGTGCCATACTTCAGGGCCACAAATCGGAAGTAATCCCTCCACAGCAGTT
Organism: Indicator indicator; assembly: GCF_027791375.1. Taxonomy (NCBI): domain Eukaryota; kingdom Metazoa; phylum Chordata; class Aves; order Piciformes; family Indicatoridae; genus Indicator; species Indicator indicator. The sequence continues at coordinate 18,232,191 of NC_072029.1, forward strand.
CAAACAGGACCCTAAAACACAAAGCCATGCCTGTATTTCACTGTGGGACAGACAAAATTACTGAAGCAGGATTTTGCTTCCATAGCACACGTCATTATCACCCTGAAGTTTATTCACAGTGAGCAATTTCATGTTCCTTCCAGTTCTTGTCCCAAGCCTACTTATCTAGCCTATACTTGGACAACTACAGTGACAGCAAACGTTGCGTGAATCATATGGGAAGCTTTCCTTAACTTCAATGCAAGAGCAGAAGAATTTCTGGCAACCTGCTTCTCATCCATCCCTACTGGGATATAATTCCCCAAAGAGCAGGGCGAGGACCTGATTCAGCTTCACACTTCCGCAGGAGCAACCACGTCAGCGCATTCCTGAGAGCTCTGCATCGATTTCGGCAACAACCTTTGCAAGGGACTTAAAGGCACCTTGCAAAACTGGGTTTATAGTGATCGAGTTCACAAGATCAGGTGCTAGGCCCATAGAAAGCAGACAACTTCTGTATAACTACAGCTTCTTAAAAGGTGATGTCATGTCAGCCTCTGCGACCTGCTTCAGCTCTTGGGCATATTTGAAATACCCTGCTCAGCAGATGTTTAGGCTTACAAGAGCTTTCTGGCAAACCTGATTACAAAAGGGGAAAGCCCAAATGCTAAAAATTAGTATCAGGACACTGAGGTTCAATGAATCCTTCCCTGTGCAGACACCAAAACCTGTACTTCACTGAAAAATTTACTTTAGGACCTGGGAGCTTGACAGCTTCATTTTCATCATTGTTTATCACTTTAAAACACTCAGATGACCACAGCACCCTGGCTGCAGGCAGGGTGGCTATTAGATGGAAAAATATGAGTTCATTCCTCAAATCAAGGCCAAGACGAGGTGACAAAGAGCATGGGTGACAAGGTGGGATGCATTAAGCCCACTTCCCAGTCCCCTCTTCCATTTTGCTATGGTGGCATGATCATGACCAGGTAGCCCAGTAAGCAGGGGGCCATTTGATAGACTGTGGCCAGAGGTGCCTCTGACACCACGTGATTCGTACAAGTTGCAGAGTCGTTGAACCTTTTGGGTGAGACCCTCCTCAAACCCCCTGGCTTTTATTTTTAAGTCATTCTTCCTTCCCATCTAGTCCATAATAATAATACAGAGAGGGATGGTGCTCTTTTAAAAACCATGAACCACAGTTCTGCAGCAATAACAGTGACAACTAGAATTAATAATCTTTACTTATGAAGTGCCTAAGGCCTCTAGATGTCAAAGGCAGACTAATAAATCCATACTGAAACAGAAATGCAATGCAACCCAGAGGAACCAGACAGCCGGCACAGGAAAAACAAACATTCATTAAGAAGGAAGTTAACAAATCACTCTCTTCTGTGCGTGAGGTGCTGGTTTTCTTTTCAGATTAAACAAACAGGGCCTTACCAGTATGTGCTCTGATTTGCTGTCCTCTCTTTTTCGTACTTCTGGATCTGCTCATAGATGTATCGAGGTGAAATGCAGCCCAGTGCCAGCCTGCAAGCAGAGGAATGATGTCCTGAACACAGTGCAGGACTGACAGCTCTTTGGCTGTGTGGAGGGAGCACAGGGGCAGTTTTGAGTCTACAGCTGTTGTCTGAAAAGCTTGCTCAGTTTGCACTTCTGACACTGACTGCCCAAACAGCTTCCCAAAGACAGGTTGCATGACTTTGCAACTCTGCAACCTCAGAATGAAAATCCACCCCATGCCCAGCATATGACTGTTACAGGAGCCTCCAACCTACTGGGACAAATCATTTTACGCAAGTTTGACAAGTTTTGCCTGAAGGAATTTGATCAGCTGGTGACTTAGTGTGCCAACAACAAAACCAAATGTCAATCTCTACATCATCTGCCTTAGCTTTCAAAGCCCTCCTTTAACCACAAACTTACTTATCACATGCCCAGGCCACCTTTTCCCTCAGTGCCTCATGTGAGCCACCACAGAAGGCAATGATCTGCTGAAGAACTCAGGCAGGGTTGGAAAACTAGGGAATCAATTCCAGCTCTGGCACTTCAGCCCATTTGTTTGTTTCCAAATCAGTGCTGTGCAAGACAGGAAAGAGCTTGTCCACTCCAACCCCATCACAAAGGGTAATAAGGAACAACTTGTACCTTGATTTTCATAGAAATGTGTTTTATTGCAGTTTCCTATAGAGCTCATGGAAACATTTGATGTTCTAATGAATTTTGGGGAAAAAAAAAACACAAACACAAAAAAAAACAAACAAACAAACAAAAAAACAGGAAGAAAGAGCCTAAAGAGTTATTGAGCACCTCTAACACTTAAAAGGAAATTGACATTTTGAGGTGTGAATGAGTGGCTCTGATTTTGATTATCTGAGAGAGGAATGCTTTGGGGCAGGCAGATCAGGACTGCCTGTTCTGGCGAAATGGTCAGCTTAGGAAAGCTCGAGTGGAGGCTACAAATAATGAACTTCTGCAGTGCCAGTGGTCCTGGGATCCCAAAGTGCCACGAGGTGGAGCCATTCACTGCAACCACCGAAGCACAAAGCCTGCTGAAAATCAAAAATCCTGACCTGTAACAGCCTCAGAAAATTCTTTCAAGTTGCAATTCTGTCAGGAGAACACTCCAGGTGCTCTCAGCATTAGCCTGAACAGGGTTCTGCTGCTGCAGTTTCAGTTCAGAATTAACTTTGCCCCTCCTAGCACCAGCGACCAAACCCCTTATTTAGAAGTCATCATATTTAGCCAAATGAGATCCTTTTGCAATAGGAATAATCAGAAGTGTCTCTTCACCCCACAGAAAAAGGGAATGGCTGTGAGATGAGTGACTTGCCTCACAGTATTCTGCAAACCAGGCTACAGCCCTATTAACACACTGGCTGCTCTCAACAACCCCAGATACACAAAACAGCACAAAGCCAAAGGTGAGCAGTGTGTCTGTCCACTGCCCTGTCCACATCAGAACTCCCAGCACACTGGACACTTGGCACAAGTATTGCTACACTTCAATTCCTAACTGCAGGAATATTGCCACAGAATCGCTGCCTGGAAGCACAATAAAGAGCAGCTCTGAGACTGCTGTACCCCACCAAAAAGGGCAAAAGGATCACAGGATCAGAGGATGTCAGGGGCTGGAAGGGACCCAAAGAGATCATGGAGTCCAACCCCCCTGCCAAAGCAGGACCATACAATCTAGCTCAGGTCACAGAGGAAGGCATCCAGACGGGTCTTGAAAAGGAGTCACACCAAGAACCCTACCCAAGCCCAGTGAGCACTCAGCAGATAGGTAACATCAAATTGGGACAGGAACAGAGAAGGAGCTTCCATCTCACAACAAAAATGTTTACCATGGTGCAAATTTGGTTGAGTAATCCATTCCCACCAGCCCGTTCCGAGTCTCCTTGTAGGATGCAACCAAGTTCTGTGTGAGCCAAAGAACAAAAGGGTTTAATACTTTACCTACAAAGTGGAAAAATATTTTCTTTCATGATGAAGCCAGGGCAATCTGGCAGGGCTGAGCTCCCTCTCATGGCTGCCTGCAGGGATTACAGAGCTGCCAAATTACTGCCTCCAGTGCACAGGAATTAATCACACTAGCAGTTTTCATTATAGCTCTGGGATGTGTGTTACAAGCTATGTTCCCTGTTTCAGCCTGCAGCACATTTTTCTCTACGAGCACCATGAACCTGGCTGTGAGGCTCCCTGCACACATCCACCTGCCTCTGGATCACTAATCCGTTTAAAAGCACCAGTGGGAGGTGGTGGCAGGTTCTCTTGTTCATGTGGCTTCTTGTTTGGGTTTGAGAACCACCATATCTGACAGCACCCAGCACTCAGCTGCAGGAATCCTGAGCGTTATTTTTGGGCTACCCACATTTATAGCAGGGTGCAGAGCTCCCTTCTTCTGGGCACTCCACTGACAACACAGAGCACAGAGAAGCTTCATCTCTCCTACACTGCACAGTTGCAACTGCTAAAGGACTGTTCTAGTTAACCCAGGGATGACAATATTTGCATAACAAAAGAGAAGGAACCCGTTTTCCAGCAGTGATTGCATTAATGCTTGACAAAGAGTAGAAGCTATGCATGCTTGACCTGGTCATGGCTGGGACAGAATTAATGTTCTTCACAGTACCTGGTATGGGCTGTGTTTGGGTTTGTGCTGAAAACAGGGATGGTTTAGTTACTACTGAGTAGTGCTCACACAGAGTCAAGGCCTTTTCTGCTCCTCATACCACCCCATCAGTGGTGGGTATGCTGGGGACGCAGAAGGATTTGGGAGGGGACACAGGTGGGACAGCTGACTCCAGCTGACCAAAGGGATATTCCATACCCTGTGATGTCATGCTCAGCATATCAAACTGGGGGAAGAAGAAGGAAGGGGGCACGTTCAGTGACATGTTTGCCTTCTCACATAACCATTACACGTGAAATGTTTTTATCTCAACCATAAGTTCTCTCATTTCTACCTTGCCAATTCTCTCCCCCATCCCACTGGTGGGGGGTGAGGGAGTGGGAGTGGCTGTGTGGGGCTCAGCTGCTAGCTGGGGTAAAACCACAAAGATGATCCACAACAGCAAGGGAATGCAGAGACTTCTGTAGCAAGGCAGAAAGAATCCCCTGGGGGATGCCCCAGTGAGGGCACTGGGCACAGCACACTTCTTGAGCTGTCTCAGCTGGAGAGATGCTACTCCCTTTATCCCTGATCTGATGCTGGGAAACCAGCATTCATGTCTTTGTCTAAATTCACACAAGGCAAATTTAAGGCAGTTCCTCAAAGTAGACCAGGAAGAAGTTAAAAAATGGCCAGGATGCAGAGGCAAAATGCAGTCAGCAGCAGCTTCACTCTACCAAAGCAAGGGAGCAAGAATTAGCTGTAATTATTGCTGCAAGTTTTTTAACTAGACTGCCAGGAACCTGCTACTTTTAATGGTGGGCAGCAGCTTGGGTCAGTTGTTCCTCACCCCAATTGAAACTGCAGCCCTTCAAGCCACTTTTCATGCCTCCAAAATGAGGAACTGCATTGCTGATGACATGGGACAGGTGAGTAGAAAGGGCAAACCAAGGTAAAGGAGCTAAAAAAATCTTCCCAGCTCCAAAAAGCTGGTGGCCACCAGACTAGGCTCCTAAGTATTTGGCTTGCAATCCCAGTTCCTGGATGACTTCTCTCTGAAAAACTGATATAATGCTAATTCCCTCTCTGTGAAGTGTTATACAGGAGCTAGGGAAATATTATTAGGAAGTGAAATTGCAGCCTCACCCACTTGCACAGCCGTCTGTACAAGGGGGAGGATATAGACAGGGAAATGTGAGAGTTACCGTGTCCCAAAAATAATACTGCAGCCTCATTAAAGCCTGGGTCTCTCCTCCACTGCAGGGGAAGGCTGTTCGTGGCTCAGTCACAGGATCTGCCACAGAAAACACCATCACCATGTTAAGCCCTGGAAAAGAATCTCAAAGGCAGGGAGCTTAAAATCTAGGGATGTTCAGCAGTAGGGATGTTTGCTTTGGGGACATAAAAGACTGTGCCCTGGTCTTCCATTAAGAAAAGGGTCACTTCAAACACAGTAAAAATTACCAAGAGGATGTTACACCATCAGCTGTGGTGCAGCTCCTTCACACAGGGAATTGACCTCCATGTACTGTATGAGTGAATAGAAGCTTAGTTACAACTTGAAGGACCACCACTGCCTTTGGGAGGCCTCCAGGGTTTGATTCTCAGCAAGAAAAGTCCCTAAGCAGGATTTCATGGGAGCAACTGCCAAATTAAGTTTTCTTACCTTTCTGTCCCAACTCCTCCATTGTAGGGATGCACCCTTCTTCCACCCCTGGAGCAAGAGGCTTTAGCTGATCTGCCATCCACAGGGTTGGCCGCACCTTTGCCTCAGATTCCACCACTTTTCGAAAATGGGTGTAGACATCAGGCAACCTGCACAGATTACAGCAGTCACATCTCCACAGGAAGGCTCTCCTGGGCCCTCTACACAGCAGCTTCTGCAGATGAAGGGTTAGGATGGCTTTCCAGGCTGTGCTTTCCCCAGGGCAGAGTGCATACTTGTGCTGAATGTCCTTACAGTGCCTAGCACAACAGAGGCAGATGCCCCTGGGGCTAGCAGCAATCAGCTCAGTCCTTCACTTAATTTCTTTCTCCTTCTGATGTAAATGATGCTGTTATAATCGGAGGTGTGTCCTGATGGGGCAATCCAAGAGGGTCAGATTTCTCTCACCTAACTTCTGACAACCCACAAGGCTGACCTCAGCGTAAATTTGCAACTTCCCGCTGCCTTTTCAGTCAGTGAAGAGAAACTGGTATTTTTATGGCCCGACTCTTCTGCCCTGTTTCATACAGTTTCTGTAGGATACCATGAATCACTCACCCCAAGTGACTACTGAGGGAGCCATGAAGAGTCCGCAGGCAAAATGCTACTGACAGCAGCAGACGCATTTAGCCAGATGGAGTAATGGAGGAATCCCACAAGGACTCTGGACACTGCATATTAAGTATCCAAGCTGTGCTGGTGGAAGGGCAAGGAGACATAAGTCCCTCAATAAAGAGTCAAACAAAACCCTCTTTATGCATATTGAACCATAAATCCTTCTAGGTCCCTCCCCCGTGCTGTGTAAGGGCATGGCAGCACTGTTTGTGAATGCAGATGGACCAATGAGTCCCTTTCCTGGGTCTGAGAGCCCTCCTGAGCAGTTCAGTGGAGTGAGAAACAGCCAGGGCAGTGAAGGCATGAGTGATAGCACAGAGCAGCCCACCTGGCAATAGGCCTGAAGGGAAGGTCGTCCCGATGGTACAGTGTGGAAGCCCAGAATGTGTGAATCTTCACCCCGTGCTGACTACACACCTGGCACAGCCCCTTCTCCACATCCAGCTCCTCCTGCGTGGCCTACGAGAATCCAATCCAGTGAGACCATGATCCTGCATGTACACAGACCCCGGTCCCTGGTCTTGCTCTTCTCCCTCATCTCCACATTTAGCATCACCCTTTTAGAAAGAGGTGCACACAAAAAATCTCTGACTATTTCCCTCTGCCAAACCCAACAGTTTTCATTCTCCATTAGTAGTGCCAAAGACAGAACAAGGAAATCCCTTCATGTGAGGCACTGTACAGACTGGAAAGATGACTGGACAAATATACATGAAAGAAATCCACTGAAGGTTCAAACCACTTGTGAACTGAAACCACAGTGAAGACACACACCAACCACTTCAGCAGTCCAGGACCAGACTGATCTTCTGTTCTTCAACACACTGGTGGGCATCTGCCTAAACATGGGTGCTGTCAACTCACCGTGGGCATTTCCTACACTTTATACAATATGCCCCTGGCAGCTAGTTCTCTGTGCAAGGAAGCTGCCAGGAAAAGGCAGCTTGATGCAAACAGCAGGAGAAATGAACTCAGTTGACCTAAAATGTCAGTTGCAGGAAACTCCCGTTCTCCAGACACAGCACATGCAAGTGATCGCTGACAAACAGTTGCTGTCATCCATCAAGGACTCCCACCCAGAAACCCACACCATCCTCATCCTAGGAGCTAGCCACTCTCCCCAAGGTGAACACTACCAAAGACAAGAAAGGCTCTGAACACAGGATCTGCATCACTATTTGTTGCAGAAGGAACCTTCATTACCTAATTTTATCTTTTAACAATGTCACTCAAATATTTCCTTTACCTCTTCATGGAAAGCCACAGCACTGACAGAGCCCAGCTCAGTAATCAGATCATTCACCACATCTTCTGGTTTCCCCTTCCTCACAATCAGGGTACTGTGAACAAAAAACATCATTCTGAATCAGGTTTGATGTTACCTGCATGTACAGGAGGCCCTAGTCCCAGCCCAGGCTCCCATGTATTAGTTCTCCATGGAACATGGACAGCATGTGGAGACAGACAGACAGGATTTGACTAGCCTACATTTTTTAGGACCCACTAAACACTAAGCCCCTGGGGCTGAGTTTGTGTCAAACATTCTTTCACCCTGGATGCCTTAGAGAGGATGGCTGGGCAGAAAGCCAGACTGCTACCTGAAAGCAAATCTGTTCATCCTTAGAACACTAAGGCTGACATTCAAGAACTGATTCCTCTTCCAAACCTCTTTAGACCCCTCTCCACTTTCTTGTGGAGAGTATTCAGAGGAATTATTTCCTCTGAACACTCTATGTTCCTAACAGAGTCAACAAAACTTCCTTGTGACCTCACCAACTGCCCAGCTGTGTACCCAGCGTACCAGATCAAAAGCTGTGGTGAGAAAGTTGGTCACAGGTGGGTGCAGAGTTCTGTGAGATGCCTCGAGGATACATGACTATCCATTCCCTGTGTCTCTCACTACACTACTGTGTCATCTAACAAAGGCATATGATGAAGAATTTCTTGAAGGAGTAATACATTGGTTTTGCCAGAATAATTAAAGCACAGGTGAAAAGTTTCTTCAAAGATGGGGTAGGTGTGAAGAAGGCAGGAGCAAAGGGTACTGCTGAGAGCTGTTCCACTTACTTCCCACAGAAAAGCAAAGGTTAAGCTGCCTATAGGGAACACCACAGAATGGACATGGAGAGATTTCTGGCTACCACTACCTTAAGAAGATACTTCATGGTTGAAATGGAGCCAAGGCCGCAGCATGGCTCTTCACAACCACATCTCTCACTGCAGAAGACCCATGTCAACTTCGGCTGACTCCTACAAAATATCTGCGAGGCACAAGGAAGGATGCAGGCCACAGTGGCTTGTGTCATTGCCTGCATCTTCATGTCTCCAATCATCAGGCCTTTGGCCAAAGAGCTCCAGGCTGACACTCATCTGTAGTATCTTCGGTTCAGCAAACCAGAACTCCACAGGATGGCTCTTTGCTCCTGTGGAGATGCCACAGCAGCTCATCTGGGCTGGGATTTTGTATAGGACTCTATAGTACCTAGCAGAAGGGCTGTGGCTCTCTAAAACAAGCCATCATCAGAGCCAGAGGCATTTGGCACGACTTGACTCACAGCACAGGTATGTGCTGAAAATGAGCAGGGAAAAAAAATTCTAAAAAGACATGTTGTTTGCACAGTGCTTTCTTGACTACCTTCCTTTTTTCTTGAGCGTTTCCCTTAGATCCTTCACACTTTCCAGCAAAAACCGAAGCCGATGGGGCCCTGTCTTTGGGAAGCCGTAGCAGTGGGTGCCCAGGTAATGCCGCGGGTCGAAGCAGTAGAGAGGAATAACGAAGTCCGCGTTGCTCTGAGCCCAGTGCAGCACCTGGAAACGCAGAGAGGGCCGTGGCAGCTCTGGGGAAGGATGCAGCACGCACCTCCCCGGGACTACCTAAGAAGGGGGTTACTTCTAAAGACAGAGCCGGGGGGCCGCCGGCCGGGCCCTACCTGGTTATCATGGACGCGCAGGTCGCAGCGCAGCAGGCAGACAGCCGTCCTCGCCGCCCCCGACATGGTGCCTCGTCCCGCCTCACAAGGCGGCTAAGTCCCCTCAGCCCACCCCTTCCCTCCTCACTGCCTCACAAGGCGGCTAAGTCCCCTCAGCCCACCCCCTCCCTCCTCACTGCCTCAAACGGCGGCTAAGTCCCCTCAGCCCACCCTTTCCCTCCTCACTGCCTCACAAGGCGGCTAAGTCCCCTCAGCCCATCCCGTTCCCCCCTCACTGCCCCGATTCCCCCTCAGCCCATCGGTGCACACCTTTGTGTGTACCGATGGCCCTAGTCCCGCTGCCGCCTCACGGCCCCGCTTCCCGCTGGGGCGGAGTCGTCCCTCCCCCGGCTCCCCGCGGCCGCCTCCACCGCCTCCCTGCCGGCCGGTGAGGCAGGCAGGCCCCGGCCCGCGGTCACAGCCTGGGCCGAGGGGCCGTCCCTTTCTCTTGGTCTGGGGTCCCCGCGCCTTGCCACGGCAGCCTCTCACCAGAGCCCTGCCCCGGCCGGTCACACTTACTGCTGTATTTGTGGTTTGCCTCGATAATCTCCTTATCTTCCACATAACGCAGCTGGGAATCGCTTCACACAAGAGCGTGGCCCTGTTGTGTTCTCCAGGCTGAACAACCCCAACTCAGCCTTTCTTCATAGAAGTGCTCCAGCCCCTCTGATCATTGTAGCCCTCCTCTGGACCTGCTCCAACAGATCCATGTCCTTGTGCTGAGAGCTCCGGAGCTGGGCACTGTGCTGCTCCCTTTGTGTTACTCCACTGGTTCTCCTAGGGTAGGAGACGATGGGGAAGGGAATACCATGTTGCAGCAAGGAGTTGGTGATGATTGAGGATCCAGGTTTACGGAAAGGAATTGCTGCAGCTCATTTAAGTACCTGAATTGCTGAAGTGGAGCTTTTGGTGGAGCCACACAAGACTTTTAGATGTTTACTCGAGGTTGAACATGGTACCCAAACCCCAGTGGGTCCTGGAGAGTGCTGGCTATGTTTCCATCTTCCGCAGTCCTGCAGGTCCTCCACGTGTGCTCTGCATCATCTGGCTGTGGGAAGTGATGCCGATTCCCCATACGACCCACATGACACATCATCTCCTGATTTCTGTGAAAGAAGGGCTCCTTTTCCTGGCTCAGCAGACGGCAGCCCACTGAAAGAACCAGTGACTCATCCCACAGGGCTCATGTTTGGTGAGAGAAAAGTAGAGCCAAAACTTTGGCTCATGCCCAAGGAAAACACTGCTGTTGGCTTGCAATGCGTGTGCCACAGAAGCCAACACCGCTCTTTATCATATCAGAAATGAAGGGATTTTACAAATGCAGTTTATAAATCTTCTGTTTGTCTTTGCTTTCATTTGGACAAGGACAAACAGTGCAGTTGGCTTTCCTTTTGTTTGCAGTCAGTTTTCCCCCACAACATCTTGGTTGACATTAAGCTGGGCCAAGTCTGGCAATAATGATATCCTCTTGTTGTTTACTCATAGGTGACTATCCCACATTGGCTGTCTATTCTTTTGAGAAGTTTTGGTTATGTTAAAGGCTGATACTTGATGACCTTCCACCATGACAATAAAGCTTTCATCTGCTGGACAGTCTGCCTCTAGCACTGCTGGTCCTTTGCATCACTGATTACAGTCTTTGACATGTCATCCATCAATGTCCCTGTTCATAAGCATCTGTGCCCAACTCCATTCATGATGCATACCACCACCACCTTCATTCAAATGGTGATTCATGTGTCTAAAGTAACAAATTAGCCTGATTAATTTCCTCTTTCATTTTGGAAGCAAATCCAAACTGTTGCTTCCTTTAAGTCTCTGTGAGAATGATACTTTTGCATTTAGCTTGTCATGCATGAAACATTTGACATCATAATTTGATGTCTTACTGAGGCTCCCTCTGAGCCCTTAACAGAATCTTGAATCATGTCATTACAAACTGTTTTCATAAAAGTACAAAACCTCCATGATCAACATCTAGTGCAGGACTGTTCAGAGACAGGCTGTAGTGATTCTGTTGCCAGTCCTGCTGCATCCAAGCATATGCTCTAATGTTTCTTTGACGAGTCTCATTTTTTGTGGATTTGAGCAGCATGTTAAATCCTGTGCACCAATGTGGAACACCTCTTTCTTTTCATGTATATCTGATCCACCTAGACCTATCTTTCAGCTTTTTCAATGCTTAGTAACAGTGGCCACCTGCCTTTAATACCAGACCTCCCATTCCAGAGACAATGCTTCGATGTTTTAGCTGCTAAAGACTTGGCAGTCTCTTTTGTGATGGAAGCAGAAGGACATAGCCTGTGCTCAAAGAGTTCAGTCAATGTTTTTACTGGTCAGAGACTTTTCCCTGGTGTTATTTGTCGTACCATCTGGTTTGGAGGGATCTCGCCATCAGCTGCGGTGTAGGGACCATCAGGCTTTGGTTCTGTGATTGTTTTCATAGGAGAACATCCAGACCGATTGCTCTTTGTAGTTCAGCTTGTGACCACTCTTCATTAAATCTGTCATTTCCTCTTCTGCCTTTCAGCAGCATTTCCTCTGTCAGGAACCTAATGACCCTCTACACACTCTCATCCACCTACAATTACTGGACTTGTCTAGGTTTGCCAAGTGTCTTAGATACTATTTAGCATTTAGTGTCAGCTACTGCTTATGGCTGTCATATGGGCTGGCACTTCCACCTAACTTACATTATGTCCTCAAAATACCAGTAAAAATATCTACCAGGTAAAGGATCAGACACATATCACTGCCACTGATGTAGCTTAATATCAGTTAAGTGCACTCACAGCCTTGGGTGATGTAATTCAACGTGGCTTCAACAGAGCTAACCATGGGTTTGCTTCAACCCTCAGTCAACTAAAAATCTCAATTTAAAAAGCTTTTAAAATAAAATAAATTAAAAATTAAAAACAAAACAAAATGATGAATTGTGGTTTTGTGGTCACAACTAGACCTGAGAACATGTCTTTGTTTTGTTCTGATCTACACTTCTTACGTTCTTGGGATGGATCATTTCAACCCTCTGTAGCAGAATTTCTTCTGCTGTAAAATGGATGTAACATCACTTCCCTATTGCACAAGGCGTTTTGAGTATTGATTGCCTTCATATTAGAGATCTCTAACAATGCTCGTAAAAGCACAGAATATTCTAGACAAGAATATTTATAGAAGGACACAGTCAAGTCATCTTAGACATTTAAAAACACTGATCCAAATGTTACCATCCACTGGGTTAAACCAGCACTCATTAGGACATATCTGACCTGCAGGCTGTGGTGAAAGGACAAGAAATGCAACCTAGATGATGAGTCTCAGTGTCCACCCAGCTCAACAGCTTGTCTATAGCAGATACAAGTACAAGCAGTGTTTGGAACAGAGGAAGGTGTTAAGAGTCCTGCCATGGATGCTGAGGAATAGGTGTCCTATACGGCATTTTCTACTTTACATCCCCAGTGGACAGAGGTTGGTTCGTGTTGAGTTTTGTTTAAAGGAAACAGTAGTTTAGTACAAAGTGTTTCTGGGAATCAATAAACACTTCTGCTGGGTAACCATTATCAGAAGGAAATGCCTTTATAAGAGCCCATAGGTTTCACACCTATGAGACTATTCTGTTTGAAACAAACCACAAGAACATTGTGGTCCTGAAGTCAGCTCCTCCTTCCTCTGCAGAAAGTAAGGTTCTTTGCTGGAGATGGCAAGAACCAGCATTGACCAAGGATGTGAAGCATTGTTCTTCAGGCTCAGTATAGTGAGCTTGATGCTGGCATCATGGTTTGGCCACATGTTGCCAAGGAAAATGGCAAATGAACAGGAACAAAAAAAAAGAGTCGAGAAAAAAGCCTCACTTTCTCCACTCCTCCCCAAATCATATTTATTGTAGTCCCCATCAAATTATACCTAAAATAGCTTTAGTCTGTTGCTATTTAGCCACATAGGTCAGACCTACCAGCTGCATTAACTTGCTCCCATTGTACTATTGCAGTTGGACTGTTGCCATCGTCCCCCCCATGGGTTTTCTACAGATCTATATTTCAAAGTTATGGCTCTTGCAAAGCTTTGCTGTGTGAGTCCAGACAAGCTAAAAAAAATTAGTCATGTTTCCTTTAGTCCTGCTGCTTCACTATGCTTCCTATTTGCAATCAAATTATTTTTAATTTTGACCATGTTCCTATTGTTTGCCAGGAAGATAATCATCTTATCTCACCACCGGGATATTTCTCTCCTTTCTCATGTAGTTTCAGATGGATTAAAAAAATACCCCTTACACAAAGCACACCAAGCTGGGCAAAAGGGCATTTCACTATTGCTGGCTGATCTGAAATGTAGGAAATCTCTCCCTTTTGGGGGAAAAAAAAAAAAAAAGAAAAGATTGGAAGGACTCAAACATGCCATAATGGCAGCTGTGCTAATTGCATGCACTTGGTTAATTTTAATTAATCTCAGAGTAGCTTTATGGAAATGTGGATGAAGTTAAAATTAGTGAGTGACACTGGCTTGGCTCCTCAGGTCCACAGATAACAGTCATCTGAGTTTTTTGGAAGGAAGAAGCCAAAAATGTCTGAGTTGCCCTGTGGGATCCTTCTGCTCCTTCTTCCCAGGTGAAACGTTATTAGCTTCATTCAAGGAACAAGAGATTTCTCACTTTGCCATCCATCAGATGAGAAGGCTTTTTGCCATCCATAGATGCTCTTCCCCTCTACATATCTGGAGGTAGTATCAAAAGCACTGACATGGAAGCAGATCAATTCACTGCATTTTGAGGTCTGATTTTGAGTCCTTTTCAAGGCAAGGATAAATGCTCAGCAAAGGTTAGCAACCAGGCTGCCAGCTCAGAGCAAATCAAATGAGGAAAATCAGGCACCACTCAGTCCTTTCTGGTTTCTCCAGGACCCCTCTAGTGGAGGAACTGGCTAGTTAATACACAAACAGTTGTGCTAGTGGAAAGTTGTATGGGCAAGTGACACCACTCAAAACCAAACTGCTCTGTTTTGTGTTTTGCAGCCTTTCACTCATGTACACTTTCCTGCTGCTGGATGCTGAGTGGTTTACCTCCAGCTTTCTAATTATCGAAGCGCCGCTTGTATTTTACCACAGCTGAGGAAATGAGGACATATGGCTTTTGTGATAAGAGATTTATGTGAGCTGTCTGTGCAACAGTGCTGCAACTTTCTATACCAGTCCATTTATAAAACAAAACATGTGTAAACAGTCAGATGTTGATTGTTTCAGTGATTTCTTTCCCTCGTGACAGATGTAAAGGAAAAACCGTAGGTTTCCACTTGATGTGTGCAGATAAGGTTATGTCCAATGGGAGAGATCCCAGTTGTGGTAAATCAGTCTCTACTTCCCTTGATTTCTGTCACCTAAAATCCAGCTCCACAGGGGTGGATGGGAAGAAATAAAGAGACTCAAGCTCTGGGGCTGCTCCTACATGATTCACTTTCAGATCTAGAAGTACAAATACAGAACCATAGAGAAATAGAGTCATATTCTCAAGCAGCAAAATCCTATTGAAGTCTATGGAAACAAGAGGACAGCCTGCATACACATAGCTAAATCCATGTGTGGACCATGCTCTTTCAGTCCTTCCCTTATCCCTTAGACTCTGCACAAGAGGAACCAATTACAGAGCGTAGAATCTTGGTTCTTTTCAGGATCAGTATCAAAATTTTCTCTGAACTTTCTGGGAAGGTGGGATGAGAACACAGGATGTCCCTGTGATTTTTTGCTTGCTTTCAGTTTGAGCTGCAAATGCCACCAGGACCCTATGTCTTGTGCTATTTTCCACAACATGAAACAGATGCCAGATGAACCCATAAATATTCTGGAATAGTTCTGACCTTACCTGAGAAAGCCTAAACTGAGCCCGTTTGCATACAGATAGTATAACTCTCCAGGGCTTTAAGTTCCACACATTTTACCAGCATTATATATAGAGTCACTTTGCAAGTACTATTTGACTGACAGAAATTCCAAGCTCAGTGCACATGTGAAAAGGCATCACAGAGAAATGCTCCCTGACAATGTTTGCTTAACAACCCACCAAGAAATCAGATTCTCTTCACTTTCACTTTATCCCTTTTGAGGATGTTTTTCCCTCTGTTTGGGTAGAGAAGGTGAGTCATGGAACAAAGACAGCGTGGAAACTTACATTCAGCTATGAAAGCCCATGTGATGACTACCAGGAACAAAAAATCATCCACAAAACTCGATCTCACTGTAGTCACACCCAGCTCAGAAGAAATACGAGTTAAAACCTGCTCCTTTTGGTTGATTGACACTGCTGGCTGCTGCTGGCTGCTACCTTCCTCCGTGTGTCACACTTAGGTTTTGATGTTTGCTTTGTAAAATCTGAAAGATCTCTCCTGTCAGCTGTTTATGGCTGGGTGGATGGACACAAATGCTGCCTCAGAGAGGGCTGGGGGAAACCCCTTTGCTCTGACCACTTCACAGAGCAACTTTCTAGTCCCCCCAAGATGGGGTGTTGCAGTATTCTCGAGGGGTCAGGGGACAACGGTGCACAGAGTGCTCCTCTGTGCTTGGATATTCATGCTCTGAACCCTCCTCTAGGACGAGACTCCTGCACTTTATCTTCAAGTGTGGTACTCACCCTTTTCCTTTTAAAATACAACTGCTGCTGCTGCTGCCACCTACCATTCACATTGCAGTAGATGCTAGAAAAATCGTCTACATTGAGCCTGGGAAGGAGCCTGGGATTTCTTCCCCAGCCTGAGGGAGTATAAACCCAAGCTCTAGCCTACAAGGTTAATCTGTTGTGAGGGCAGGAGGCATTATCTGCAGTTTGTGAGAAACAGTTTTCTGCCACAGCAGAGGAAAATTTCAGAACCCATCAAGCTGGAGAGATCGCTTGTTGCTCTTACCTGGTTGTGAGGGCTTTCATACTGCACATCTCAGTGTTTGTCCTGCAGAGCATATGGTCATATCAGCCAGGGAGCATTTCATGTACCACGAGAGGAAGAAAAAAGTAGCTGGAAAGCATGAAGCCCTTCAGCAGTAGGGATCTGACCCTGTCTCTCAGCCTTCTCAACCACAGTCTGGTTCTTGTAAAACAGAAGCAGAGGTGGAGATGAAATGATGTGCCCAAACGTCTGTCCCCAGCAAACCTCTGCGTATGTTCAGGTGTGTTCTGGAAACAGCACAAACACCTTGGGAATGCTGACACATGTGGTCTGTGGTTCCTGAACAGGTTTATCTGGCAGGTAATCCCCAAATGGCTCAGTTTTGCAGCAGTCAGAACACACGGGAAATGGGGGAATACTTAAGCAAAATAAATGGGCATTCTCTGCAGGTAATACCATTAAAAGGGACACAGGACATCTCTAGTCCTCTTTTCCCACCTGCTTTTCTACAGCAAACAGCAGACCCATGATTGATCTTGAGTGAGGAGGAGCTGCAGCTAATGCAGGCCTGCTGAGCCCAGGCACTACCATGCAGAGGTTTCACCATCACAGGCCTGGCTCTACATGCAGAAATCCCACCCAAGCTCATTACCAGCTCCAGCCTTCAGCTGTGAAGCAGCACACGTTTTCTAGGTGCATAAGGGGTTTCTTTTTACACTGAGATGGCATCATTCCTGTACAATTTGCAAACTAACTATAGGAATGATTTCACCCCTGTGCTGATACACAGCCACCTAGATGGGAGAGAAAGCCTGACAGATGTCTCACAGCACACAACAGCTTTATGCTGCTATTTAGGACAGGAAGCAAGAAAGGATATTGTATCAAACAGAAGGCATGGGAGAATTTCAGGTTAGACAGAGCATACTAGTCACAGAAGAATTGGGTCCGTGCTCTGGGAGCTGTGTTCACTTCCTGCAGGAACCCTAACATAGCCCAGAATAGCAGCAGCTAGGTAAAAGCCAAATATCTTCCCCTTTTTCTCCCCACAGCAAATACTAATGCTTACATCATTAAAGGAGAAGCATAAATAGAACAGCTTGGGGCTGTGATTTGCAAAGTTCTTGGTCTGTGGATGAACCATCAGCTGTTTTCTTACAGCTAGTACCCACTTGTGCCATCAAACTTTTCACTGAAGACATTATCAGGATGATATAGTCCTTCATATCCACCCAAACATGTGTAGCTGTCAACTAAGAGGAATCACAGCACAAACCTATGTGATTTGATGTGTGGCATGGTTTTCATCTCACTGACTGGCACATATACCAGCATGGCATGGGACAGTATGCACCAAGGAATGTTTCCTAATGGCAGTTTGGACACTGTTTTGGAAAACAAAGGAGAGTCTGGCTGTGTGGGTACAAGGTATGTGGCACCTGTTGCCCTCAGGGACAGAGAGCAGTCCGTGTTTATTCTATTGCCCACATGGAGCCTCTAGAACCACCATCTGCAACACACTGGTTTTACTAATGCTCTCCACTCTGCGCTCTACCAGGCTCTCACTCCTCTCCAGAAACGTGGAGAAGGCTGTCAGCAAGAGAACACATGAAATGACCTGCAGAGCCATACACCTCCTTTCATTCTTCTGCCAGGCTTTGTGAATGTTTTCAAGAGCAACTTGAGGATGGAGAATCCGGGGGCAGATCCTGAGCACACCCATCAGCAGAGAGCTGTTGACATCAACAGAAACAGGCTTTACACACATGACAATCCTTACATTGTTCAGAAACAGTCTAGAACTGAAGTTCCCATAGCAGGATTCCTGGAGCATCAAGCACATGCAGAAAAAAAGCAGCTACTTGGAAGGAGTTTTCAGCAGTACTACTGCTTGTCTGATTCCCACTAAACTCAGGAGGTTTGAAAGGAGCTGCTTGTCACTTAGTGCCATGTAATACTGGAACCTGAAGTCCTGGGGTCCTGTGCCTGGTTCCCAAGGTAAACATATAGGATTTATTTCAGAAAGACATCTGCAGCATAAGAATTCATTACATACATCCCTGGTGGGCAGCAGCCAAACATTTCAAAAGTGCCAAGTTACCAGAATTTTATTAAAAGCTGTTAAGAGTTAGAGGGAAGGTGCAGAGAAAGGCAAGCTCCTTCTCAAAGCCAGGTGGCTTAGGATAGACTTACGCTGCTTCCCAAATGGATGAGGCAAGCTGGAGTCAGAAGTTCCTTCCAGCAACAGCTCGGTCCCCCTGGATGTCTCTCCTTAAGCTGCACAAATATTCTGGGGAGGGGAAGGAGAGAAGAGTGAGAGCTATTCAGTTACATTAAGATCATGACTGGCCCGAGTAAAATCATTTATGGAGTGAGGGGAGCCGGAGCGCCCTGGGCTGCAGCCATCTGCTGTTATTTGGTATATACAGAATCGGTTTCTATGGATTTCGCTAACAGCTCACGCGATTGTATACGAGGATGTGAGATCTGAACCTCTCAGGAGGGGTCCTTGCTTGGGGTTTCTATTGCCTTTATAGGCAACGGTTCAAACTTTCTTGCAGCAGCAAGCACTTAAAAACTCGAGGAGAATGGGCCTGAGTTTAGGATTCTGCACATTTTTTGCTCCCTCTCTTTCCAAAATCTTGGACTGACTTTGTTCCTGTTCCTCTCCACAACACATTTACTAAACGGGGAAACAAGGAAATAATCAGAGAAATATTCTTACTTATTTTTTCCATTGCCTGCATGAATTTTCTCTCTTTCCCACCAGTCTGAGTGATATCTGATGCAAAACTCAGGTCCCACTTTGATCTGTCTTTGAGGCATGAGGCTCACGTTGGCCCTTTTGCTCAGGGGTGAATTTTACCTTATTGTCATCATTGTCTCTCCCTGTACAGAGAGCAAAGCCCAAAGGGCCTTGGACAAACAAAAGATGCTTTGGACAAGTGAGTGTGAAATGGTGCAGCCCAGAGGCTGTTCTGCTTCCCATGGGGAGCTGCTCAAGGAGCTCTGAGCTCTCTGGAGAGCAAGCTGTGACAATGGGCCAGAGCCTGGGAACAGCCAAGAACCTACCCACCCTTGGGCCTTTAATTATGGATTGTTTTTGCTTCAGTTCCCCACAAATTAGACAAAACCAAACCACATTATCAGGCAGCAATCCCTTCAGCCCATCTTCACATCCTGGTCTTGAAGCTACCGTGTGGCAAGGCATCATCAGCTTCTCCAAGACTTCAACTCATGAAGCCCCATCTCCTGGAGTCAGGAAGATTCAACACTTTTTCATCATCTCTTGTTTTTTATCAGTTGACCTTAAGGGGGACAGTTTGGTTCCTGCCCCCCTGTTTCATAAGGTCCCAGAAAGTCCCAGCTGGAGCTTGCAGAAGGTCAAATTCCATTCTTCTTCAAAGCAATTTAAGGGATCTCATGTTGTCTAACTGGGACCAATATGAGCTGTGGGACCAGGAGAGTCCTACTGCACTGAGTGGGGGCTTCAGGATAGGGCATCAGCCAAAATGCCAGCTGGGCTGCAATTCATGGAATCATGTAATGGTTTGGGTTGGAGGAGACCTTAAAGATCATTCCTGATGTGGGCAGGGACACCTTCTACTACATCGCACTGCTCAAAGCCCCACACAACCCACTTCCAGGGAGGTGGTATCCACTTCTCTGGACAACTTGTTCCAGCGTCTCACTAGCTTTCTGGTGAAGAATTTCTTCCTTGTATCTTATCTAAATCTCAGTTTGAAACCATCAGCCCTTGTCCCATTACTACACTCCCTGATAAGGGGCTAAGTGTCCCAGAGATAAGGAGGTGAAGAGTAGGTATTAGGAAGAAATTACATACACTGAGGGTGAAAGTATATACACTCTGGCTCAGGTTGTCCAGAGAGGTGGTAGGTGCCCCATCCCTGGAAACAATCCAGGTCACATTGGACAGAGGTCTGAGCAACCTGATCTAGTTGAAGGTGTCCCTTCATCGGGAAGTTTAGACTAGATGACCTTTAATGGTCGCTTCCAACCCAAACCAGCCTCTGGTTCTGATGGAAGAGTCTCTCCCTGTCATTCCTGGTCATACACCCTGCCCACAGGCAGCACACTTCTGCCCTGCCTGCAGCAAGCTGTGACTGCAGTAATTCCGTATTTGGCTCCTGCACCCCAAAACCGGCCTAGCTTGTCTGCACCAGACCCCCCAGCGCCAACCCCGACTTTGTTCATGTTTTCATCCTCTGGCCCGATGGGCGACGTTGGCCGTGCCCGCCGTGCCCTGTGCCGGTAGCGGCGGTTTGCACCCGGCTCTCTGCGTGGAACAGCGGGGCGGGGAAGCCTGACAGGACCGGGACACGGAGGGCGGGTTCCACCCCCCTCCGCGGGGACGCCCCCCAGCGGCGCGGCGAGAACTCCGTGCTCGGACCGCTCCGTCAGTCGCCCAGGGGGCGGTGGCAGGGCCAGCCCGGGGCCCTCTCCTCAGCCTCCATTGGCCGCGGCAGCACCGCGCGTCACCGCTTCCTCCTGCTTTTGTGCACCGCCCCGCCCCGCGTCCCGCTGCTGCAGCCGCCGCGCCGAGCCGAGCCGCACCAAGCCTTAGACTAGCTAGCCGTGCCGTGCCGTACCGTGGCGTGCTGTGGCGTGCCGTGCCGTGCCGAGCGTTGGGACCGCGGTGCTCGGGGAATGGCCCTTCGCGGGTAGCGCACCGCCGGACCGGTGAGTCTCTCCGCTTCCCTCCACTCGGGGGACGGGACGCTCCGTGGGTAATAGGTCCCTGCAGCCGCTCTGGGCTGCGGTGCGCGGGTTTGTTTCGCTCTTGTAGCTTGTTTGAATGGTCTTTTTCGCAGCGGTGAGCGAGAGTTTTGCAGCCGGGTATGGCCCTTTGGAGGCTTTTGTTTCCCCCACTTCCAGTCTTGCAAGCGGGAGCTTGTCCCTCGGGGAGGTAGCTCGGATGGGTTCGGGGAGGTTTGGGGAGTGAGGAGGGCATTGGAGAGGCTCCTGAAGAGGAAGGTGTGGGGGTTTCGTGTGCGTGGGTGCGGAGCACGGGCAGGACCTGCCTCCGCTTTGGGGATTTGCCGGCTCCAGCTCATTTGTCGTCGTGTGTCACCACTCTTAGGTAAAGATTTTTCTCAAGTTATTTTCTGGTCTCATGAGTCAGCCTGGCAGCCTGACCCAGCTGCAGCTAACCGACAGCGAGCGCCGGGATTAGACCCTAATCGAGACGGTCCCATTTTTGGGAGTGCATTAAACTCCGGAGCCAGCTGCAGTCACTTGGGTCCCGCTTCGGAAGCGGCAGGTCCACGCCAGGGAGTTGCAGGAATGCCCAGCTGGCCCTCACTTCCCAGCTTCATCGTGTGCTGCAGTCGCTGGCTGCAGTCACTTGGGTCCCGCTTCGGAAGCGGCAGGTCCACGCCAGGGAGTTGCAGGAATGCCCAGCTGGCCCTCACTTCCCAGCTTCATCGTGTGCAAAGTCCTCCCTGCACACTCTGTCCCGAGCGATGAGGATGGAGTCAGTGGTGAGAGGAAGGCTCAGCGGCGGGCGCGGACCCCCGCGGGGAAGGCAGGCCAGTACCTGTGTGGCGTGAGTGACCGAAGCTGGAAAGCTGGATTTCCACCTGAACGGAGATGTCGTGAGGAACTGTGCAATGAGTCAGGCTGATGCTCTGAGAGGGTTTGTTCTGCCAGCACCAAACCTCACCCTCTGTGGCCAGGCAGAAATTTGAGCAGAGGTGGGAGCCGTGTGCCAGCGTGAGTAGGTGGGCGACAGCAGGCTCGCCAGGCTGAGTGCGACGGCCAAGTGCGTCTTGCTGGCCCCATGCTGCTTGGAGAGCAATTTCCCTTTCGACTGCTGCTTTTATCCTCCTCTTCAATTCCTGTGTTGTAATCCGGTGGCTTTTGGAAGTAGTCCCGCTCCTGGTTTGATGCAGGGTCTGCGTGTGTTGCTGGTATGTGGATCCAAACCATGAGGCTCACTTGGGTTTTGGACCCTTGGGATTTGTGCAGTTTAAGTGATCCCAGGGATTTCTGGGCTCAAGCTCTTTGTCTTGGGTCAGTGCAAGAAGTTTGGGGGAGTTTTTCTGTGGCACTCTGTGATTTTATTTCCAGTTTGGCATGTGCAGTCTGATGTAGCTCCGTGCAGGATTTGTGTCGGGAGCACAGTGCTTGGAAGCTGTTCCTCAGGTGTGCAGATCAGCCGCATGTGGGGGCTTGTCTGTGCCTGCCTATGTCTTGTGATACCTGCGTCGGTGCAGTTTCCAGAACCCCTAGTTTGACAATAGTTATAAAAGGGGGTTCATGGTTTCCCAGGGGTCCTCCAGATTCAGAGCAGACAGCCTTTG
Source organism: Indicator indicator (assembly GCF_027791375.1). Classification (NCBI taxonomy): domain Eukaryota; kingdom Metazoa; phylum Chordata; class Aves; order Piciformes; family Indicatoridae; genus Indicator; species Indicator indicator. Next base: position 18,254,765 of record NC_072029.1, read on the forward strand.
CACTAGCAAGATTTTGCAGCTTGTAAAAGCTCTTCTGTTGGAGGCAGGACGTGAGGCTGCATGTGCTGCCAGCCTGGTGGGATGTGGATTTAAAGACTCTCTTATACGTTCTCTCTGTAAACTGGTTTTGGTACCTTGTTTTTTACTATGGGTCTTAAATCAGAAGCCCGCAGCTCTGACCTATCAATGTGTGCTGATGGGTCGTGTGTTTCATCTTTTAGAGGTTGTGAGGGAAGTGTGCTGGTGCAGAGGGATGTAGAGTGGATTTTCATCCAGGATGGAGACTGTGTCTCAAATAGCCAGCAATTATGGCAGCCGGAGGAGCACAGTTGCCTCCATCCCTCCTGAAACGTTGCTGTTGCTTGATGTTGCTCTGTGATGTTAGTGTGCAGCTGGGACTTGATGTGCTTTCTGAATTTTTCCCACTGGGAAGATTCCAACGAGGATCGCATTATGTGTCTGGCTCCCTGGCAGAGCCCTGGGATGGAGAGCACTGCTGTAGGATGGAAGGTGGTGTGCTTCCAGCCCTGCTCTCCCCAAATGAATGTGGGAGCCAGTGCAAAAGCCGGCAGGATCTTCTGCCAGTGGAGGCCCCCAGAAAAGGGGCTGGAGCATCTCTCCTATGAATACAGAGGGAGTTTGGGTTGTTCAGCCTGGAAAAAAGGAGGTTTCCAGGAGACCTTGTAGCAGCCCCTAAAGGGGCTTGCAAGAAAACTGGGGAGAAACTTTTAACGAAGGCTTGTAATGACAGGTAAAGGCATGATAGCTTTAAACTGAAAGAGGGCAGATTTAGATTAGATGTTAGGAAGGAGCTTTTTACTGTGAGGGTAGTAAGGCACTGAAACAAGTTGCCAAGAGAAGTTGTGGATGCCCCATCTCTGGAAATGTTCAAGGCCATATTGGATGGAGCTCTGAGTAACTTGGTCTAATGGAAGTTATCCCTGTCTATGGCAGAAGGGTTGGAACTAGATGATTGTGAAGGTATTTTCCAACCCAAACTGTTTTATGAGTCTGCTGTGGTTGATCTGGCCCTGCTGTCAGAGACCTGCTGGTTGAGACAAGAGGGAAGTGAGTCAGGGTTTGCTGTTAGAAGGGATATCTTTTATTAGACTGTTTGGAGAACACAGACTGGCTTTGGAGAACACAAGCCAGTCTACACACTGAAGCAGCAAACCTCAGAGCTAAGAATTAGGAGGAAGCAATCACTCTGAGCTTACCTTGGCTTTTCTGCTTGAAAAATGCATCTAAAAGAAAAAGAGATGTTCAACTACAGTTCAGCTCATACAGTTCCTCTGGTCTGAAGAAACATGTTCTCTCTCTCTTTGCAAATCTCCGAACTCTAGATCCCAAGATTCAGCACAGAAGAGGGACATGCATCCCATGTGCTAGCCTTTCTCAGGAGGTGGCCAAATCCTTTGCAGCTTGGCTCACAGGAAGGGGAGCTGCAGGTGATGGGTCTGGGATTTGCTGATGCCTGACAGCAGCAGAAGGCTGCAGGGCTCAGTTGCTTCCACTCCCTTCTCTGCACATGTTAGAGGCCAAGTGCAATGTGCACAGAAATGTGCAGAATGTCAGCTGTGCACCAGGGAGATGGAAAATGCATTATGGAGCCATAAGAGGAGGAATATGAAATTCAAGGGTTGGGGTTTTTTTGTTTTCCTCAGGCACTTTTCAGAGAAGCTATAAACAGCCCACTGATCCTGAACCTGGTGGGTGCACCCTCAGTCCCCACACTTTATTTTCCTGTTTGAGTTCCACAATGGGAAATAGATGACCAGGAATTTGCAGCAGGTCAGGACCACATTTACCTTTGAGCGTGATATGAGATGCATAGATGACAAATGTCATCCCAGCTGTGCCTGAAACATGGTGTCTGTGAGCTTGCCCTGTATCCTGTGTGATGTGAGCCCTTGTCTGATGTGGTAAGCACTGTGGTGAATGTCAGGTGGATAAGGCGAGTGCTTGTCTGTCTGTGGAAGCCCAAGTGAGTATGCATGAGCATGGATATGTAGGCCTTCTTGTTTGTTTTCTGTCTGTCCCTGCAGTTCTGATCTGGTCTGACCAAATAATCTTCTTATTAGTCACTAGAATGCCACCAAAGTTCAACCAAATCATCCAACCCTAGCTCATCTGAAATGATTCAAGGAAAAAGAAATTAAAGATCTCCTTTAAAACAGATGCTCTTCAAAGCCACTGGGAAAGCTGTTCCCTGCAGAAGACTGATTACACAGGAAGGGAGAGCTAGAGGAGAGCTTCAGGTTGGGGATACACGGCTGCCTGCTTTGTTTCAGTGCTGGGACTGTAGCTCCAGGACCTTTCCCTGGAGCTTGGGGTCAAGCTGAGTCCAGGATGGTGGAAGATGCAGTGTTAGCATGGCCTACAGAGGGGACCCATGGAGGAGTTTGGTCCAAAGGCAGCTCACCTAGTGCCACAGCAGTTGTGTTTGAAGGGTTTGGTGAGTGGAAGGTGTGTGGGTTCATAGCTGAGCCCTGCAGCTGCTTGCAGCTATTCCTCTGCTTCCCTACTCCAAGAGCTGGGAATGTGCTATTGCATGTCATCATCATGTCAGGTGCCTTAGCACTTGGGACACTTGTGAAGGCTACACAGAGGTTTGACCTGAACTTTCTGAGGCTTTTAGAAGTCAAAAGTGAAAGGTATAGCTGTACTCCCTCAAAGAGGGGGATTTAGCTCCCAAATGCTTTCCCCAAACACTTTTTCCTGCCCTGGAAGGTGCTAAAGTAAAGGTTAGTGGAGACCAAGGAACTCTGAATTTAATGAGAATCCATAATGGGCTGAAGCTTGTCCTTCTTTCCTGAGCCAAAACCCAGGCTGGCCACCATTTTATGCAGAACTAATTGTCACTTCCGTGACAACTCCCTTAGTCTTACACTCTCCACTCTGCAAGGTGATCCAGGCAAGCCCAGGGAGAACAAGTCACAACAGCAATGAAACCCAGGGTGGAGCTGAACCACGGTCTGGCTGGGCACAGTAGAAGCTGCACAGGACAAAGTCCAGTTGGGAATGCGTGCTGTGCTGAGTAGCACGGACGAGATCCTGGAAGGAGCCAGCCAAGGTCCTGTGTGGGCTGCTGTGTGAAGAGCATGCATGCAGGCCAGGTCCTTGGAGTGGGGTGGGTTAAGTGTTCAGGTAGTGATTAAACACCAAATTGCTTGAAAAAAATAGCCCTAGGTGGGTGGAGTAGGGGCACTCTGTAGACCTGCTATGGGCAGGAGCTTGTGTGCTAAGTAAGAAGTAGTCTGGTTGACAGCCAGGTGACTTGGAGAAAGGATTCTGAACAGTTGCTTTGAGAAAACAGTTTGTAATTTAAGAAGCCTTTATGAAGGAGGTAGGAAGGTTTTAAATACAACACTGCTGAAGGGTGTTTGTGGCCTCTGCAATGCATTGAGTGTTCCTGCAGTACTTGGACTGTCCCCTAGTGACTGTGTTTGTCTTCTCCATGTGAAAGTGTCTCTTGCACAGCAGCTTCCAAGTGCCCACACATTCCTTGAGGGACTATTGAAGAATTTCTGTGTAACAGCTGTTAGGCCAAACATCACATGCAAATGAACCTTGTATTGTGCTACAAGGTCTGCTGCTGCTGTTTTGGTGCAGAAGTTTGGAGAAAGGCTTTGGAGTATCTGTTGGTATCTGTCCTTGTATGTTTAAGTCCATGTGATAAGTATGTGGTGTGTACCTTGAAGTCCATTGTGATCGATTATTTGGATTGCTTGGTGCTTTGTGCTACAGCATTGGACACTTTAAAGATTCACCTGGACAGGATGCTGGGCTGTCTTGTCGAGACCACGCTTTTGCCAAGAAAGGTTGGACCAGATGATCGTTTACATCCCTTCCAACATGGCATCCTATGATTTGGACTTGCTTCTGTTGAGGTTGGTGAACGCATTGATACAGTGTGAAGTTGTGGAGCAAGGCTTGTTGTGATGACCTGGTGAAGGTAACCAGACTGAGCTAAGCTCCTGGAAGACTTTCCTCACTGATGCAAGGTGCTCACACTGTAGCTACAATACTTTCTATTTGCCTTTCAGCCCTGAAATGACAGCACAGATCCCTCTGCAGCAGTCCTGCTGGCTTCCTGCTGGCATCCTGCTTGGAGAGTGGATTTTGGGAAACCTGAGCACCATGTTAATAAGCTGGTGGAATGCGTTTACTGCTCCTTGATCTTAGTCCCTCAGTGCTGGTGCTAACTGAGAGTCATTAGAGAAGTATGCAAGATATGTCAGTTATTTCTCCTTGGATGGTGTTGGTGGCAAGTAGAAGAGATAAACAGAGTCTGCACTGAGCTGTGCTTAGCTTATTGCATCACTGGTTTTATTGAGAGGTTCAAGGTCCAGCTCAGAACGGTGCTGCTGCCTGGGATAAAGCCAGCGGCAGGGTGCATTCGAGCTGCTCCTGAGCTGTCCCGTGTTTTGCCAGAGGGAAAAGGGTCGGGAAAGGTGCTGTTCTGGTGCTCACTGTATCCTTCTGAAGGGTGGCCAAAGGGGGCCAGTTTCAGTGCCTTGGAAAAATGGTGGGGCAAGTCCTGTCATGCTTCTTTCTTGAATTTTTACGGGAAAACTCTTGTACTTGGCTTCTGGTAACTCCCATGAGCTGCATCTCTGATGCTGGCAGCCAGGGAAAGCCCTGCGGACATCTCCTGTTGCAGCCTTCTGGGTGTTAAGGCTGGAGAGGACCACCAAGGCCGGCTGAATGTGGGACCACACAGTCCAGTGCTCTCTCTCCCACTCCTCATCCTTGGCTTTCCGCACAGATGGCTTCCGCCGGCTTTGCTGGCTGTGACCATCTGCTTCACTGGTGGCCTGAGTTGATGTCTGCTTGCTTCCTTTCTTGTGATATGGTCAATTTTAGCTATGCTACCCAGGAAATAGGAAGTGCTTCTGGATGCTGATTTGAGTGATGGATGACTCCAGTGAAAGGGCAACTCTGTTTTCTACATACCTGAAGATTGACTTGGCTTTGCCTTGCTTGGCTGAAATAATCTCACGAGTGTGAAGGATTTGATGAACCTTGCCCCCTCTTGCCTGTTTTATTATTTTTGGGGTGGGGATGCTTGCTGAAGCTCTCCATGATGCTCTCTCCCCTGGGCACTGCACTGTTAGTGTGTCACTGTTACCTGCCTGATGACTCAGGAAAAAGAGAACACCTTTAATCACCACAGTATTTCACTTGCAGCATTACTGGTGGGACTAACATCTGGTGCATGCCCGCCTCGCTTCGGGATGGGGCTGTAAGTGTGAGGATGTGTTTTCTGGTCACAATTTGTGTTCTAGGAGGCAAGACCAAACAACTAGCTTTCAGATACAGAACAAAAGGCTCTGAAGATTGCAGCTGTCTATATCGCTGTAGGGAGAGCAGGGAATGAGATAGTTCTAGGTGTGTGTCCAGGAAATCCTGTGCAGGAGGACTTTGCTTTCAGTTGGACTGTCCAAGAGAGGTAGTGTGGCACGCTGTGCTTTCACTCTGGACTGCCACACAGAGTTCCAAAGATATTGGAGAGTTGGGTGAGATGGGGCAAGACTTCAATACCCAGCTGATCACTACATGAGAAGCTGATTTGCCTTTCATAGCATGCATTTCCAGAGAGGTGCAGTTTGGGGTCTCACCTCCACAGGACCTTCTTGGACAGTAGCAATTGTTTGCTGTGAGTTACCAAGAAGTGGTGAAGGTGGGAGGTGGTTGCGGAAGAATTTGGGATGTGTTGGAAAGGGTCTCCCATTGCTGCAGGAGGAATCTCTCACCTCCCTGACATATCTTGGGCTGGATTTTCAAAACTTTGTCCCTAGGTCTGTATTTTGAAAGCTTGCTTTTTCACTTGGCAGTGCTAGGATAAATTGCATGTACGTTTATTGCACAAATCTTGACACACACATCTTGATAGTAGGCACAGTGGTCTTCTGCTTAGCTGCAGACTGACATCCTTCTGCTTGTTAGTTTGCAGCTGTTGTGAAATGAAGACCAAGTGATTCAGTCAGGGACTGATGAAAGCTTAAGTGTGGTGAAAGCTTCTTGTGCTCATGTACATATATGCATCAAGTCCTGTGTGTATGTGCTGGAAGGGGTCTGGTGGATGAAGCATCCTTCAATTCTTACTACAAACTTCCTTGCTCCAGTGTTGGGTTTTGAGCTGGCAGGGAGCAGGTTTCCTGTTTGCTCCAGCTTGTGAGAGCAGTGTGAGTAAGGGATTTGCCACCTTCTCACCAGTCCCTGCCTCTGCCTGTTGCTTACCCCTCCATTTGCTGCCCATAGTGGGCATCTCTGCCTGCTCTGAGAGCATGAGCTGGGAAACACCCCTGCCATGCAGGGATCGGGACGAGAGGGGATCCCAGCTACTGAATGCTATTGTAGGACATGCTTTGTGGCTTGTCTTATAAAACTTCCTGCAAGGTTAAACTTATTGCAGGGCTCTATTTTGGGGCAGTCTCTGACGTAATCTGTCAAGAAATGGCCTGCTCTTTGATTTACAGCTCAAAGTCTGGTTGTGGATGGATGACCACCAGTTGCTTACCTAGCATTACCAAAGCAACGAGTTGTTGCTTTCCATGACTCATGAAAATGCACTGTAGGCTCTCTTAAGAATGGCTGAGATCATTTTTTGGCTGGGTTTGGACATCTGGTTTCCTTAGCAAATAGCAGTGGAGGTGGAGGGAGGGGGATTTCCAAACTCGTTTCTTTGAATGTGATCTGTTTTTTTGAGCTTGCCTAATAAAATACTTCATTTGAAAAAGGTGGGGGGTGGGAAATAAGACCTGTAGCTTTCAGGTCTGATTAGTTTTCATAGTGTGTCTCATTTAGTGGTGTTTTGTTGTGAAAAGGGGAAAGGTGCTAATAACGTTACAGAGCTGTATGCTGTATATTTCCTTTCAAATAAGCAAGCATAGGAACATTATGGGTGGTATTGTTCTCTCAAAACAAATTCTTCTGGGAAAGCAGAAGGAGGTGCAGAGAAAATTCTGCAAACCATAATTGCATTAATTTTTTTGTTGTTGTTGATAATATTTACTTAACTAGAGGAATCTTAATCTGCAGTGATGCAGCAAGGCAGAGTATTAGCAATAGGTGTTTTAGTGTTTGGTCAATCTGATTTTTTTTCTTAGACTGTTTTAAAAACCTGTTTATTTGTAGACCCCTGATTCACTTTATACTTTTGTCTATGCAGTCTAAAGGGAGCAACACTTCAATCCCTGAGAACCGAGTGCAGCAAGATTAGTATTAACTGGAGGAGAATCAGTATTGATAACTGTGTAGTAACTGCAGGTAGCAGGGGGTCCCTGAGTGTTTTGCCACCTCTGCATCCAGGTTGTGGCAACCTCTGCAGTAATTTTCCCAACTCTGGCCTCCCTTTGCAGGCACCTGAGAGCAGGCAGTGAGAAGGAAGGGGAAATCCTGGCTAGGCAGAAAGTAATTGTTTGAATAAAGAGATCTGTGGAGCAGTGGATTTAATATGCCTGTACTCTGCAGGTGGTGTAAAGAGCGAGGGTTCAGCTTGTTAAATGCTGTACACAGCAATGTCAGCATTGTTCAGGAGTTTAATAGATGTGGACCAACCTCTTGTGCTGTGTATGTTCTCTGTCAGTGCTTGGCTGTGGTTGAATTCCACAGCTGAGCAGGCAGAAGCATGTCCTGCTGTGCTGTGGGAATGGGTTAGAGCTGCCTAAGGGCTGCAGAAGGGCAGCAGATCTGTCCTGGGAACAGCAGGAGCAGAAGCGCAACGGCCCGGCTGTTAGCCAGGGCTGAGCGGGAACAATGTGCCTGAGCAGGTTTGTGCTCACTTCCTTGTAATCTCCAAGATGAGATAATAAAGAAACCCAGGAATGTTTGCCAGAGAGAACAGCAAGGCTTCCTTTTTTCCCTTTTTCTGCTCGTGTGTGTCTTGTGAGGCAGGAACAGCTGACTTGCTGTTGCCTCTGCACAGCTGATGAGAAGCAAATCCTTCATTTGAGCTCAAGTCAGTGTTGCATGCTACCCCCTGGGCTTGGCACAGGAGCTGCTCTCCTCCTCCTCTGAATTTCTCTTCACCTTACTTTGTGAGCTTTGGGCACAGCGGGTGAAGAATGCTGGTCTCATCCCAAGTGCTTGGGATATAATGCTCCGTGGATATAATGCATTCAGTACATGTCTATCAATATGTGAGGGGTGGGTGTCAGGAGGAGGGGGCCAGGCTCTTTTTGGTGGTACGCAGTGATAGGACAAGGAACAATGGGTTCAAACTAGAACATGGAAGATTTCACCTCAAGATGAGGAGAAACTTCTTTACAGTGAGGGTGACAGAGCACTGGAACAGGCTCCTCAAGGGGTTGTGGAGTCTCCTTCTCTGGAGACTTTCAAAACCTACCTGGATGCATTTCTGTGTGGACTATCCTAAGTGATCCTGCTCTGGCAGGGGGGTTGGACCTGATGATCTCTTGAGGTCCCTTCCAACCTCTGATATACTGTGATACTGTGATACAAAGCATAGCACACCCCAGATCCAAGTCTTCTAGATCTTAGGAGTTTTCTTCCATGAAAAAAAAAAAAAAAAAAGGAAAGTAAAGAAAAAAGCATGACCTGTAGTCTTCTCCTCTTCATGGTGCTTGTGGATATTTGAATGCCAGTCCAAAGTTCATTAGTTCTAGATGGCTAGCTGCAGCCCACGTGCCTGGAGTGCTGGGGTGGCATAGGAGGAGAGCAAGAGATGAGCTCCGTAAGAGCCACCACAGGCTTTTTGAGAAGGTCAGGTCCTTATTTACAGACTAGTTATGGCCACAAGGCATTTCTGGTGGGAAGACCCACCAGCAGCTCTAAGTCCAGCAGTCTTGGTGACCAGAGGATGCCAGCACATAGCTGATTTGCTGACTTCCAGGGCTTTACTTCACTTGGTGCTGGACAAAAATAAGTGGAAGCAAAATTTGGAAGGCTGTTCTGTTGTGTATATATATATATATCTATAATATAAATTTTTTTTTTTTAGACTGCTGTGCCTTAGGCTCACCACCCCCAGTGCCTACTGCTCTTTTAAGTAGGGGGCCCAGAATCAGGGTACCTAAAGGGGCTGCCCACCTTCCAGGCAGGTGGTGCTATGAAAGCAGCATTTTCTCATCTGTAACTTACATATGGGGATGTTGGAAACCCCTCCAAATTAAGTCATTCCCCACCCAGTCTAAAGTTTCCAGCATACAGTATTGGGGGGAAAGAATCCTGGATCATATGATTTCCTCCCAAAAATGCATACTTAAGTTGAAAAGACTGATTTATTTTTTTGTTTATATTTTTTTTTTCTATTTCTTGAGCATTTGAAGCTTCATGACTTACACTTCTTTCTTCAGCTTTTGACATTACACACATTTCTTTTTAACAAGAAAAAGGAAGTCTGGATTCTGATGTAATCATGTGACTCCACAAACTGTCTGCTTATGAAAATCACTGAATTCTAGGAGAGCTGCTCAGGGTCATCCCGTGGTCCAGCAGCTGAACTAGAAAATGAAGCAAAACTTTCTACTCCTGACTCCCTTTCCAGCATTGCTTCCCCATTCCTTGGTGTCTGTCTTGCTGTAACAAATCTAAATTATGAAGCTTTGTATTTTTTACTTTTTTTTAGAGCGTGCTGGCTTTTTTATAATTCATATGATTTTTTTCCCTCACATGGTGAGATTTGCAGATCCTGAGGCTCTCAGTTGCTCTTTAGATTGTATCTGAGGATAGCCTCTTGTAGAAACCTTGCATATTGGTGCCTGCTTTGCTTGAACTCACTTTGCAGATGCTGTAGTAATGTAGCCTCTGGACCTTTCTCTGTATAACGATGCTGCTTTTGTGTTTTAAAACGAAGAAAGGGCCTTGCTGCTGCTAGTGGCATGAATTGATGCCAGTTCAAGTTGTAACATAAGCTTCTACTGCTTAAGGGGCCTTAAAAGAAAGAAGGGAACAGACTTTAGTAGAGACTGTAGCAACAGGACAGGGGATGATGGCTTTAAACTCAGAGGGGAGATTCAAACTGGATATAAAGAAGAAATTTTTTTATGAGAGTAGAGAAACACTGGAACAGATTGTTCAGAGAGGTGGTAGATGCTCCATCCTTGGAAACATTCCAGGTCAGATTTCACTGGGCTCTGAGCAACCTGATCTAGTTGAAGGTATCCCTGCTCATTGCAGGGCTAGATGACCTTCAATGGTCCCTTCCAACCCAATCCTATTCTGTGCTGTCTAAACTGCATTGGATTCTCTTCTCCTCTGACCCTTTGGTTACTTGGATTTCCTTTTCTGGGTGATGTGTGGGTTTTTTTGATCTGCTTTCTGACAGTCTGTCATGGGGGGCTTGACCTGGCTGGTTGATCAAGAGGATGCTTTCTGTCTTTCCTCTTGCCAAGCTCTTTCTGCAAAAGTAAATTTAGTACTTCTCCATGTTGGAGTGGATCAGGCTTGAGTGATCAGAGAAACACAACTACTTTCATAACACAGACCTGAGGTTCCTGTGCTGCTTGTGTCTGCTGGGAAGGGAAATGGGGGACCAGCTTGGATGCCTCAGAGCTTGCTGAAGCCAAAAGCCAGGCAAGTGCAAGTCTTCCTTTGCCTAACTCTCCTTGAGTAAGTCCTGTTAGCATGAGCGGATTAACAGCTGGCAAACGTAATGTCTTCAGAGGGCAACACTCTCCCAACATAAGCAGGCAAGCAAAGCCAGCATGTTTCTTTTCAACGTGGGAGATATTTATACTGTGACTAAGCATAAAAGCTAAGAGATGGAAAAGGTCCTATTAGATCATCTCATCCACCTCCCTGCTGGCATACAACTTTTCTCCCTGGTGTGTGCATTTATTAATAGGCTATTGGTTAGACAGGAGTAATTTATTCAGGGTACTATGGAAGAGTAGCAGCCAGCCAGTGCAGGTGAGGAACTCTGCATGCATGTGACTCAATTTGCACGTGCACAAGCTGTTTGCAGCAGGAGGATTGTGTGGTAAAAGGGCCAAAAGCTCTAGATTTGACATTCTTTGCATGCTTGGAGCTTTTCCCATTGACTTGCTGGGACTCAGTTTGTACAGGCATTGTTCTAGGAAAAAGCTAATTTTACCTTTTATTTATAATGGAGTAGGTGACTTGAAAAATAATGGGGGTGGGGTGAGGAATGGAAGCCTTTTTGGTAAGGAGAGGTCAGCCAGCTTGACATCTGCACCGCTGGCCTGGGCTCTGTTGGCCATGATCTATGACAGCAGTGTGTGAAGACTCCCAGAGGAAACGTCAGAAAGGTGCAGGTGGAAATGTTATTGCTCTGACACATAGATCAGTGCTGGAGTTTCAGGCCTGAGCTTGGGGACCATCAGCACTGCTTCGTTTACTGCTCCTCAGTAACCATAGCACAGCTTCATGGTTTTTTTTTTTCCTTTTTTTTTTTTTTTCATTTCATGCTTTAAAATTTCATTTGCAGCTCAGACCACTTAGCCTCTCCCAGGCTGGAATTGCTGAGTGTTGAGGATAAAGGGACAGATTCTATCCTTAACTGATTTGGAGAAGAACTGGAGAGTGTACTCAACACAGGTAGGATATGGGAGCAGAACCTTCATACCCAGGCATAGCTGAAGTGCCTTCTCATGTCAAGACTGTATTGGCTGTTGCGTTTAGGATCATTCCACTAGCTCCAAAGGTATCTCCTGATTAACACCACTGTGAGATCAGTATTTAGGGTTATAGACCAAGGACTGTGAGGCAGGTGAGCAACCAAGCCTGCTCTGCCACCAGTGAGATGTTTTGCTGCTGGTGACATTATGCTGGGCTCCTGGGGCTGTGCTGTGGGGCCTGATGCCCTATTTCCTCACTGTGGGGCGTTTGGTTTAGTTTCCTGGAGGTACTGTGGGACATCTGATGGCTGAGGGATTGCTCTGTGGAATCAGGAGCAGATAGGCCCTCGATCTGTGGAGGGTAGGTGCTGGGAGTTTGATGGTACAGACTGTGTCCCTGGTCTTTCTCTTGGCATGTGCTGTGGAAGTGACAGTATGGCAGATGACGTTTTCCAGGAGCACTTCCAACGCTTGTAAACGAGCTCTGAGATGAGCTGTGCCTCAACCAGATATCTTCTAGGGAGAAGGGTGTTGGAGCAGGCTGCTCTCTGTATGCAGGGTGCAAATCTGCCATATTATTATTTAATTTAGAGAAAACCTGGTCAAAAGATGTAAAAAGCAATTGTAAATAGTGTCTGGACACTGCCTTTCCTTGTCAATTAGCAGTGTTAAATGCTCAGCAGGGAGGATTAATTAGAAAACTGAAATCTTTCCATCCTGACAGCCTTCTGGTTTCCATTGAAACGCAGCTGAAGAACTGGAAAGGCTTCTGTATTTTGTTTTGATATGCTGGCATATGTTTCTTTCCATCCTGGAAATTGATTCTCTCTGTAGCAGGGCCGTGGGAATCAATATTGAGTTGGACTATTTTTCTCCAGAGCTTTCTTCTAAAAGTAGTTGACTGTTTCCCTACTGTGCCTAGTAAGTGACCTGATTTTGGACTAGCTGAACTGTTCCAGTTCAGAGGTATTGTGTGACTGCCTTGACAGTTCAGGGGTGGTCTCCTGTCTCTCGGGGGTGATGGGCTTCTGTCTTCTGAAGATCTTCAGGTCAGACTTCCTCTGAGATGACCAAAAAAGCCTACAGTCCTCTGCTGTCTGTGACTTTCCATCGCACCGCACCAGGCTGGATGCCTTAAGAGAGGAAATTACTCATCACTGCCTCCCTTGCAGACTGCTCTTGGCCTTGGTGAGCTGTCACGCTCTCAGCCTCACACTTTGTGATGCCCTAAGCTGAATTTAGAGTCAGGATCTTGCCTTTTCCTCAGTTTCCTCATCTTTTCTTCCATCCACTGGGCTTGGGGAATGAAGGAGAGTCTGCAGCAGCCATGACCTGCTGCCTTGCTCTGCGGGGAGCAGGTCACCATTACATGACAGCTATGGGAAGCACAGTTTAGGCAGCTAGAGCTTGCTTCTGCTTCCTCAGAAGAAGCTGCCTTGTGTGCACTGGAGCAACGAACAGCTTATGCATGGGCTCTGCTGAGCCACAGCTATGTGAAAATTGGATGGTGAAGGGCTGGCAGGAGAGGCAGGGGAGACCTGGCAGGCCCTGAGCTCTTTGAGCTTTGGGCAATATACCTGCTCCACAGAGCTGTAAGGTTGTGAAGAGCATATGGCTGTGTGCTGCCCAGTCTGGCTCCTGCACTGGTGATGGCTCATTTTTTATCATGTTCAGTCACACATGAAGGCAAGTATACTTGAGTTTATGTGATACTACAAGTCAAGAGTGCAAGGAGGACAAAACCTCTGTGAAGGCAGACCCACATGTTTCTGTTTCATAACCCTGTCACCACACATAAACCAGCAGCTTATGGAGATGGCAGTGTCCTGGGGCTGTGTAGAGCATGGTCCTTCTGTTCCAAAACACAACATGGCTTTTACTCTTTGCCTGCCTGTAAGTGCTTGGTGAGCTCTGCTTCCTCCACCTGGTCTGCTGTCAATCCAGAATTGCATGGTGGAGGTGGCAAAGGACCTTGCAAATTCTGCAATGACTCTTGAGGGCCAGTCCTGAGGTCCCCACGTGCAGCAGAGCTCACGCTTCTTGCCCATGAGGTAGCTGCTGAGAGAGCAGAAAGTGATCAATTAGTCTTCAGCCCTCAGCTTCACAGTCGATCAGAAGGTTATGTTGTGATCAATCAAATCTAGACAGGCTGCAGGGGTGAGGCTGTGGCTTGTTAAAGAAGCTGTGCGGGGGCATGGCTGTGAGAGGGGCGATCGATCGCAGCCACATAAGGGTAGATGCATCAGTGGGACGTTGCAAGTGAGAGAAAGTGGGTCAGCTAGAAGGTAGGAGGAGCATGGAAGATGGCACTGTGGCTTCAAAGCCTTGATCCTGCCATGAGGTCTTCCTGCACGCTTACAAGTGGGATGAACCTCCCTCCTTCATGGTCTGAAGCTTGGTTGCTTACTGTTAACCTTCGTGTTAGAGGATGTTGGACCAGTCGTGATATATTTGATACTTTCAGAGGTCAAAAAGCTACAGAGATAGGTTCTTGCCTGCCATTATTCTTGTGAGGAACTGGGTATCCCAGTCCCTGGTGCCAATGCCAACTCTTGGGCCAAGTTCTCCATTGCGCAACATTGGCTTTGCAGCTCTTTGGTGTAAAGCTTTGTTCATGGAGACTCTTCCATTTCTGATGCTTTTGGTGCAGATTGGTGCTGCAGAGATGCTTTTCTCCCAGTTGCTTTTCCCAGGAAAGATTTTGCACTGAGACAAATGCTTTTCTGATGATGTATTTCATCTGGAGGTTTTAGTATCTATTCCTCCTTTGTGGTTTCTCTTTCTCCTTCTCCCAGTTTTTCTCCAGGGACACAGAGGAAAGAGGCCTGAAACATCACTTTTCCAGATACAATTATTTTTATCTCCCAGAAACTCTTCAGTCTGTTGAGAAGCAGCACAACAATAGTCATAAAAACCTGCAGAAAAGAAAAAGCACAACACTCTTCGGTGTTGGCTTTTATCCTGCACATAGAGCTAGACCTTCCCCTTTCCTGTGTTCATGTAGGGGATGTTCGTTCAAATAAAGGGTTTCTTTACTCCTAACTTGCACAAAGGTTTTTCTCTGCTTTATAAGTGCACAGATGACTATCTGAGGACAGGATTTTACCCTGTAAAAGAGGAAATGATGCAAAGCAGTGCTTTCCTCTAGCTGCAGACCTTCATCATCAGTAGGCAGGGCTAAGTTTAATCCTGGTTCAGCTGGCTTCCAGGGGGATGAATGTACTGGATTGCAGGAGATGAAGATCCCTGATCAAGATGAAGACTTTGCCACATCAGTGCCTGATTCTAAAATTTGCTCTGAGGCACAGAGTATGGTAGGACTGAGGTGGGCTTTGGGGCATAATCAGTGTGTCTGCAAGTTGTTTTGGCTCCACCAGTTGCTGGAGGAGGCAGTTCCTCTGTAACAAGTGTGAGTTCAGTTCAGCTGTGAGTTCTGTACTGTGCAGGTCTTGATGCAAGTGGAAAGCCAAATGTGTGGGGACCACATCTGTTCTTCTGTTCTCTGGAAGTCTGCTTTATTTGACTTGTCTGTTCTATATGTAAAATAAGCAAATACATGAATTCTGACCAGATAGGGTCTGCTTTTTTGCTGATAGAAGAGTCCTCCTTAATCCCTTTGATCAGCTTGTTTTATGGGTTTCCAGAAGTTTGAGATTTGTATGCAGAAGCAGAGCTATTTTATATGCCATTGTAAATTACTGATTATTTTGTTGAATTTGCTAAAAACATTATTACTTTAAAGCAAGAAAGGAAACTAACTGAACAAAATAATCTACTCAGGCATGCTGCTGCAACGTTTAATTTTCAAAGTCATTTGCAAGAAGATGAAATGTTGAGAGGCTTTAAGATTTCAATGGCTATGTTAAAGGGCTGTTGTGGAAGTTAACATCAGGAGTTATGGAGGTTTTAAAGCTCTTATTCCATCAACATACTGTGCTGGAATCTGCAGGATGGCTCAGGAGATTTTTCTTGAGAAGCAGCTGTTGAATACAGCTGTGTTGGCTGGGTCATTGGCTACAGGTATCCTCCATCGTGCACAATGGCTCTTAAGCACAGATCTCTTTTCCCAGCAGCATGTGATGTGGAAAAGATTCTTAAGCAGTTTTGGGGTGCTCAAAGATGGAGAGAAGAAATCTCAGCTAATGAGTATTCATACAAAATTGCTTCTTGGGCATATCATAGAATGGTTTAGGTTGGAAGGGACTTAGAGACCATCTACTCCAACCTCCCCACCATAGGCAGGGATGCCTCACAACTAGACTTGGCTGCTCAAGACCTTGGACACCCTCACGGAGGAGGCATCCACAACCTCCCTAGGCAAACTATTTCAGAGTCTCAGGGCTTCATGTTACATAGTTCCCTGAGGCTTGCTCCTTACGTGAGCTGTGCTGATGTGTGTGCTAAGCACTTCTTGTTTAGCAGCCTGATCTGTGCATGCACAGGGAAGGTGTTTTTTTTCTCTCCTCATCTTGACTCGTGCTGTTTGTCCCTTGAGCTCACTTTGGAGATACACCTGCAAACCTGGCCTGGTTACACACACATTTGCAAAAAAGTCCATCCCAGTTGCATCCTCATAAACGTAGAATCATTTAGGTTGGAAAAGACTTTTAAGACTGACTCCAACTGTAAACATAACATGCCGAGTCCACCATTAAACCATGTCCTGAAGTGCCACATCTACATAAATACCTACTCTTAAATGGCTGGTTTTTGACTACCCCAGTGCAGCACATCCTTTGGATAACCTGAGTGGAAAATGCCATGAAAAATCACAGAATCAAACAGGTTGAAAGAGACCTCTAAGATCATCAAAGCCAACCGCACCCAACCCTAACTAGTCAACTAGACCATGGCACTAAATGCCTCATCCAGGCTTTTCTTCAACACCTCCAGGGACATCCACCCCACCACCTCCCTGGGCCGCACATCCCAATGGCCAATCTCTCTTTCTGTGAAGAACTTCTTTCTAAGATCAAGCCTAAACTTCCTCCTACACAGCTTGAGACTGTGTCTTGTTCTGTTGCTGGTTGCTTGGGAGAAGACACCAGTCCCCACCTGGCTACAACTTCCCTTCAGGTACTTGCAGACAGCAATAAGGTCTCCCTTGAGTCTCCTCTTCTCCAGCTCCCTCCCTGGGGCTTGCGCTCCAGACCTTTCACCAGGGTCTTACATGTCTGAAGTGTCACCAAACCTTAGCTATTCTTTTGTGTAACCCTGAAATACAGACCCTGTTTCCAGAGTGGTTCTATGGTGTCTAGACAAATCTATAGGGGTGAGGACGAGATGGTCTGAGGAAACCTGTAACAATTCAACCACTCTCTTGGCGTTTGACTCCATCTTTGCCAAGCCTGCAGGCTGTTTGAGCTATCAGCATGCATAGGTTTGTCTTCTCACCCTTAAAACAATCTCATTTGCTTTGCTGTTGTTTTTAACACTACCCCAGCCCTGGCCTCTGAAGCTTTTTGAAAATAACATTTACAATAATATTTTTAACAGTTCCGTAGTATACAAAACTCCAGCGCCCTGGCAGGACTCCCGGAAACTTGCTGAAAGTTAATGTGGTCAACTCTTAAAAAGAAGAGATTTTTTCCACTTGACTCTTGCTTGTTAAACTCTCTGAGCCCAACATGTTGTTCCCTGCTGCTTGAAAAAACAAGGAAAGTCCCAATTTTAGCAATGCTTGTTTGAGTAGCTTTCCAGCTGAGCTACATTTCAGGGGCAACTGTGGCTTGCTTTTTTTTTTTTTTTTTTTTTTAATTTACACTGATGTGTCCCTACACCTTCAAACCAAAGTGTTAAGTGGTGCTCAGGCAGGAATAAGTACGTGCTGCTTTCCCTGGAAGCCTGGGGCTGATGAACTGCAGAGGGAGATGCCACTTGCTTGTGCTGCAGTAGTGGCCAGGTATTTCAGCTTGGGGCTGTGTTTTATGTTGGATGCTGAGTCTCTGTGGTGTAAGAACAGCCCATTTGGGGGGTATGTGATACTGTAAATCCCATTTCAAATCAATAATAGACTGCTGGTGACTCCAGCTGTCAGTGTTGTACTCTTCCTACTTTCCTGACTCCCATCCTACCTCCCAGTAAGTCTCTTCCAGTTGCTTATCTTCCCTCATATCCAGGGGAAAAACTGCTCTTCTCCATCATCTCCCCTGCTTTGCTTGTTACAGTTTAGCTGCATAGAGGCTGGAGTTGTGTCTATGTGGACAGTGTGTTGCCATCATCTCCCTTGAACTGTGTTTTGCTTAATTCCTTCCTTATGGGGAGAAGAGGAAAGAACTGGGATTAAGTTCTGAAGTGGATTAATAACTTTACATTATCTAGGTATGCCTGGGTTAGCAGGGAGTTGGACTAAGTGATCTCCAGAAGTCCCTTCTGACCCCTACTGTTCTTTCATTCTATGATGTAGCTCTTGTGTGGATATTCATACTTAGCACTCGTATAGCCATAGTAAAATCCAACCACTTCAGCTGCAGAACTGAGTTCAGCTCAGTCAAATCAAACCTGCATTTATTCTAGATGAGAACATCTCTGCTGGGCTTTCCTGCAGGTTCAGTAACCTTCAGCAGCTTCCTGAGCAGACAAATGCAGATGAAGTCTCTTGAGTGCTCCACACATACCTGGAATATGAGCATCACATTGCCCCAACATCCCTGGGTGGCCAATGCTTTGCTGAAGTTTTACTTTCATTGCTTGGTAGGAGGTGTTTGTGTGTGATGAGGTTGCCAGGGCAGGAGTTTGTAGATTGACACTGGAGATTTGGAGCAGATTTACAGCAGAAGCTGGTACTGCTGCTTGTGGGAGCAGTGGAGGGTGAACTGGGACCCCTGTTTCAGATGCTCACTGGTTAGTGTGGTAAGCTGCCAATACTTGAAGGCTCTGAGGGAACTTAGTGGGAGAGTGCACTCTGAAGTGCATTGGAGCAGAAAAAGTATTCCCCCCACACACTTTTTTTGGGTGCATTTTGTTGTTGATTTTGTTGTTTTTTACCTCTTATTTTTTCCATTACACCCCCCCCCCTTTTTTTTTTTTTAAAGGGAGATAATAAAAGGACAAAATTTGTACCAGAAACAGGAATTTGTCCTTCTCTAACAGGAAACTGCTGGTATGTATTTTTGGGAAGCCATGGAAATGGCCAGTGTTTGCAGTCCCATTTGAAAGCTGTGTCTCTTCAGAACTGAAGCATTCTGCTAAAATAGAAAAACCTTTCTTCTGTTGAGTGTCTGTGGAGATTTCCTGCACTGTTCATGGGTGGGGGGGTGTGGATTTGCTCATGAGATCTAGAGTAGGGTCTCGGGGGCTTGCTATGGCTGAGCTGGTGGAGAAGACTACAGGGCAGGGCTCTGCTGATGGAAAGGTCACCTGGTTTTTCCAGGGTTCATTTGCACAGTTCCTGTGCTTTTGTAGCTAGATATGGGTTGCAAAGGTCTGGAAGATCTCCAGAAAGCCATTAGAAAAGTCTGTTGCACTGATAGGAAGGTCAGCCTGGGTTATCCCAGGAATTTAGGGTTAATCCAGACTATCTGCTTGTGGTCTCTGTGCAAACTCTGCACGCAGTTAATTGCTGGAAGTGTTGCAACAATTTTGAAAGCAAAAGTATTGAAGATTGGGGCTGTTTCCTCCTCTTGTTACAATCAGATGGACATTTACATGGCTTTCTTGGTGGTTTTCTGCTTTCTCTTGATTCAGTGTTGCATATACTGATCAGTTCCTTCTCAGGGAGGGATTTTCAGCCTTCCCAAGCCTATTAGTTACTTCCTTGGCTTCTCTGTCCTGAAAATGGAGAAAGCAGAGTTCCTGGTGGCCACAGGCTCTTAAGCTGAATGGTGCTGTGCTGCAAGGAAGCTGCAGCAGCAAAAGAAACGAGGCACTTTGGGGCACATGGACGTCACTGCCTCTGCTGCTTTCTTATCGCTTTCCTTTCCTGCTTGTCTCTCTCAAAATAGTTGGATAAATACTCCCCTGCTTGCCAGCACCAAGGCTCCAGAGCTGCAGAGAATCATTTTAATCCATGCTTGTGATCGTTCCTGCTTCACTTCAAATTTGGTGTCGCATCAAAATCGGTTTGACTGAGCTGGGGGATTTTCAAAGGGCCTTTTTCTACTGCTTCTGCCCAGCATATGGTGCATTAATGCTCCAGAATTCATGCCTGTGTCATGGTGTGCACAGCTCTCATTGGCTTTGAGGCCTCCAGTGACTGCACAACAGCAATGTCTTTCTCCTTGCAAGTCTGTTGAAGCACTGGAGACGTCTCTCCAGTTACTTGTGTTATCACACCAGGTTTACAATGAAGAAATTTGTGTTATTCATCAGCTAAAGTGGTCTTTGCTGATCACTTCTGTCATACTGCTCTTTAAAAGGTGCTCATCTTTAGGTGGGTTATGCCTTTGTTGAATCTCAAATGGGGCTTTCTACTACTGAGCAAGACTGACTCCAGCAGACTTAGATTTACACTCAAGTTCTTTTTGAGCAATAAACTCCCACCCCTTGGTGGGGTTTGGCTAAACACAGTGTGCCAGGTAGCTGAACCCAATTCTGCATCGGTTTTGGGCAGATAAGCAGATGGCCATGAGTGACACTTGGCAAGAGGCAGAGACACTGGCAGGGCAGTTAGGGACATGGCTGCCATGAGTGATGTATGGAGCATACATTACTGCTGAGAGCCACCCAGACTCAGGGCTTTTTTTTTCCCATGTGGTCAGAGGAAAGCTGGTCCAGCCTTGAAGAACCTTGGCTGGAATTTGGAAGGCCTAAATTTAGATTACTGCTTTGATACAGGCTGTTTCTGGGACTGACTTTCCATGTCCTGCTATTGGTCTGTTCCCCAAATCAGTCTTAGTCCATAAGGATGCTGCAGAATGTAATGCATTCAAGGTGGTACTGCTTTAAGGTTACATTAAATAACGTAAAAGTGTGTAAGAAGTGCAATGCATTAAATCTCTCAACAAAAGAAGACCTGTGGCACAAGAACAAATTCTTTACTCCAAGATCTAAATCTGCAAAATACCAATCTTGTAGTGTGTTACCTCTGGGGTGTGTGGAGGAGGACAGACTCCTGGCCTCAATTCCCAGCTGAATCGTTCTCCTCTTTCCAGCAGGAAATACTTTGTGAAGAGTGGTCCTGCTCAGACTCTGTCTCCACTGACATGTCAAAATTAATCTGTAACCTCTGTGTATGTTTGTTATTTCAGGGTGGATGCTTGAGAGTGGAGGATAAGGTACAAGTGTCTGGGACCGGTGGAATGGAGGCCTGATGTAGATGGAAAGATGGGTAAGAACTGGATTCTCCTGAAGCAATTAATTTTCTGTAGCCTGCTAATTTTAGTTGGGGCTACCAAGCATGAAGCTACATGACCTTGTATTGAGACTACAAGGTGGAAAGCAGGGACTTCAGGCATCTCTGTTGGCTTCACCGCTGACATAGTGAAGTTGTCTTGTGTGGTGCAGTGGTGCTTGGACTAGCCCTCTGCAGCAATGCCATCCTGGTGCTGCAGGTTGGTTGGTTTGCTGTTATAAATCCAAGACAATATCTCTACCTATGCCACTTTGGGGTCAGCCTAAGCAGAGGTCCTTGGCACTAGATCTGATGATGAGGATGCGTAGGTATGGCCGTGACCGTGTCACTCAGCACTTATTTATTCTGCTTCTGAAGGACCTGTACCTATCTCTGCAGGACTGATAAAAGGGCTTAATTTTTATGGGAAGAGCAACTAGATGCAGCGTGGGATCTCAGGACAGAATTGTTCTGGTTTTGCTTCCTGCTTTGGTCTTCAGTAAGTGACTTGGGCTCGCATTTAGGATTCTCTTAGGACACTTTACTCCAGGTGTATAATGGTTGTATGGATACTGAAGCATTTGATTCTTTCTTTGTATGGAAAAGGAAGGTGGTGAGAACAGCGGGATATTTTGTAGGTGGAAACAGTGTTGGAAGCTTCTGTAAGGAAAAGTGTGGCCGTGCTGTAGGTGCTCAGTCACTGCTTCAGAAGCTGAAGTGTTTATTTGCTCTTGTTTTGGTACTGTAATTCCTGCTGGATGGAAGAATAATAAACTCATAAACCCCCATAAAATCAGGTTGAATTGCAGCAGTTTATCTTATAAGAAGGCACATCAGGCTTTCTAGCTCAGGTTTTGCTGTTCTTAAGAGGTATCTAAATGAAGAGATGTCCATATCTCCTTACTTCCTGTGCAACATGCCCATTGCACCCAGGGCTCCTGTTCAGGGTCATGCCAGGTGCTTTGGGCACCTGGGATTGCAGGACTGGACCTGCATTGCTCTATTTGGGACATTAAAGTCGTTGCTGCAGCAACAGATTAGGAGTTCATGGGCTCTGGGTTGTGGCTTTGAGCACTGGAAGTAGCTGGACTGGGAGGGAGAAAGAGATCTTTATGAGCCCACAAATAACATTCAGAGGTTTCGGAGGCAGTCAGGGGAAATAACTTGCCAGCTTCATTTCTTGCTGGATAAACATTTTTCTCCTTTCAAGTGTGCTCAAGAGAGAGATAGAGGTTGTAGGGAGAGGTAATATCTTTTATTAGACCAAACTGATAGAGGTGGAAAAAACCCAGACTGCCTTTTAGGCACATAAGCCCTTCTTCAGAGGCAGCAAATTTTAAGCTTAGCAGGAAAACAGGCTGCAAAAATTGTCCCAAGTTTAATTTAATTCTGTTAATCCATTAAAGGAAAAGTCTGGAGTAAAGGGCAAAGTTAGCAAAAAAGCTGTGCAAGTTTGTTGTGGGATGAGAGAGAGAAACCAGTACCTGATATGTTTGAAGCGGTGGTGAGTTGTGCAGGCAGATGCTGGGTGGGGGGGAAGCATCCAGCCCTAAAATCAAGCAGCCCCTCTATTTATTTTTTAATGTTCACTGGAGCCACAGGCAGACAAGGTTTTCTTAAATGTGGTTAATTTTGTTTTTTAAGGGGATAGCCCCTGCTTGCAGTTCTCCTAGACTCTTTTAATCTCCAAAAGCAAGAGAGTAGTAGTGTTGGGTTTACAGCTGAACTTGGTGATCTTAAGGGTGGTTTTTTTTTTCCCCCAACCTGAATGACTCTGAGGCAGATTTAGCATGGCTTATCTGGTAGCACTCTGTGTTTTGATAGGAAAGCCCTGACTCTGGCTGCTGTATTCCTGTCTCTGCCTACCATCTTCTGTAGGGCTGCAACTGGGAGCCACCCAGTGCAGGGCTGGGAAGCCTCTGGCAGCTGGAACGGTCAAGGCTGGGTTAAGTTTCTCTTTGGTGCTCTGTAGGATGAATGTTTACTCTTTGGCTAACAGAGCTTTGCTTATTTAATCTTTGCCATGCTTTAGATCTCTTTATGAGCTTCAGCAGCTGGGGACCAATGTGTGAGGCACACCTCAAATGGGTTTGCAAACACACCTGCCTACTTCACAGCCAAGCTTAGAGGCACTTGCAGGCAAAGTGGCTTGCCCAGCTACACCTTCATTGGCCAACAGAACATGCTGTAGCCTGTACTTTGGCACTGCTTCTGCAGGTACAGCCAAATTCCTCCCCAGCCTTGGGATGGCTGTCTCATAGGGAGCAGCCTGGGGGTAGGGAAGCAGCCTGGGGCCCACCGGGTGGCAAGAACAAAGCAGGCTGCAAGCTGGCAATTAGCTATGGAAGGTCACAGGCAGGGTTTGGGTGCTGGTCTTGCTTAGTTGACTAAATATAGAAATAGTGTAACCACCATAGAGTTCCTTTGGGTCTCTGCCCTGTGTGGTGTGCTCCATGCTGCAGACCAGACATGTGCAGGGATATGTGGGGGACGTGGTGGTGAGCATACGTGGGGATGAGGCTATGGAGGAGGGCAGCATGTTGGAAAGCATGGGAGAGCTCTGCCAATGCCTCTGATCCTGTGGAATTTTACTCTGTGTGATGCTGTCAGGATGGCTATTTTGGGAGTGGAGAGTTGTAGTGAGACAGGCTTAATCCTATTTTCCCTCCATGCTAAGCTAAATCAAACACCTTTAGGACCCTGAGACTTTTTCCATTGCAGAATTCCCTGGTAAATCTCTAGGGTGAGGGTATGGCAGTATCATGCCACATACCTTTTGTGTTCATCAAGAGAAATTTGTTGTATGATTTGTGGCTTAGCTACTGAAACTCTTACCTAAGTGATAAAACTTGCCTTTCAGTGCTCTTGAAAAGCTTTTGGTTTGGTGTTTGTGAAATACTGATCACCTGATGTTTTAAGGACATGGTTCTTGCCCTACCAAAACAGAGGTGCACTCCCAGTAGTGTTACCTTGCCTTTGGATTTTCCCTGGGGAAATTGCAAGCAGTTGAAGTTCTTCATTATCTCACACCCTGGATATCAAATACACTATGACATAACATAACATTATTTGTTTCCCAGTTTAGTCTCTCTCTCTGTTTTTTCAAGGCTGTTTTAAGAGCTCAATCAATTAATATTACATTGGAGGTCGTTTCTTTGTGTACATGAGCATTTTAGGGACTGATTAGGTCTTGTTATGGTGATCAGAATTAGTTGTGTCTGTGACATACAGTTTTACTACTAATAATTTAAAAAATAAGTGGTTTAGCTTTCTAAAAACTGATTCTTCCATCTCCCCTAAGTCTATTCCTAAGCACCAATTTCTGTCCCCTTTGGCAAGGGGATGTAAAGGGAAGGGTTGGGTTTGATCTGAACAAATTCTCTGATCTGTTGGCTGTGCGATTTTACCTGAGGGACAGCATGGGGTAGAAGGAGGCAAGAACTCTCAAAATGAGCTTCACCCCCGAGAAAAGGGTCTGTAAGATAGCATAACTGTACCCTAAAACAAAAGCCTCTGATGTTTGGGTTTGATTCTTTTCACAAAGCAGTGTCCCAAGCTGAAGACGTCAGCAAGCCAGCTGCTGCCAAGAAATCCTGCATATCAGAAGGGTCTTTCCTCACTTCCTCATGTATAATTGCTGTGTTTGACCTGCCGAGCTGTGCCCTGCCCTTGAGCCCTACACAGGGGTGACCTTGCCATCCCTTGGGTGGGGTTGCAGGAGGGTGAGCGGCAGCAGGATCCAGCTGCTGCTGAGCCTTTGCTGACTTGCAAAGGGAACGTGCTCCGCTGGTGTCTGCTGCAGGGCACAGTAATCTGGGCTGGGGGAGGGTAACTGGTTGATTTTTTTTTCTCTTTATCAGATACTGGACAGTGCTCCAGACAGTGGCAAAATTATTTGTAGATGTGGGTTTAATTTACATGGAGGTTTATCTGCATCTCTTGCTAGATGGATGCAAGCAGCAATCTGTTTTGCCACAGACAGTGAGATGAGCTGCCAAACAGTATTTGTACCTGCCTGTGAGAGTGGCTGGGTCCCTTCTTTACTTATTTAGGGACTTTTGTTATGGTCCAAGTCAAGCTCTTGAGCTTCTAGCTCACTAGTCTCTTTCCCAGTGTTGACTGTGAGGATATTTAATTACTACTTGATCCCTTCGGCTATTTAGAATCATAGAATCATTTAGGTTGGAAAAGACTCTGAAGGTCGTTGAGGCATTTTGTGCATGTCCTGAATCCTGGTGGCAGTCCAGGTCTGTTGATAGTGTTTGCAGGCACTGAAGAAACACAAAAATCCTGTGTTTCTCCATCTCCAAACTTTTCCCCTTCTGGTTTTTGGAGAAGAGTCAGCATTTGTCTTCACAAGCAACTTCTTTGATACCTGCTTTGACATAGGTTACTGTTGCCTGATTCCCTGGAGCAGGAAGGAAAACCCAGGACTGACACTGACATTCTGAAGAAAGCAGTGGGCAGTCCAGGTTTGCTGTAGGTCCTGTAGATGTGAACTTTTCACTGTAATGAGGGCCAGGTTTGCTATGCTCGAAATAGAAATGAAAAAGCGGTGTGGCCATTGAACATTATATGCTACTCAGATGTTGGCTCTGCTCTTCATGAAGGATGAAAAAAGACATCTAGAAAGAGCTGTAGGAGTGGATTGAGGATCACTGTGAGAAGCCATGTTTACATTTAGTTAAAATAAGGGTTAAAAAGGGATGAGACTGACTGGGAATACCTGCAGAAGAGGAGTGGTGTTTCTGTTAATAGATGGGTCTCTTAAGATAAAGTCTTTCAAGATCTAATGAGCAGAATAAGAAGAGATACTCAAACTGGACTTGAGAAATCCGTTACTGAGAGGTTATTGGAATAACTGTGAGCTCTTCAGACTGAGGCTTTTTGGACAGCTTTCTGAAACAGGCTGCTTTGCGTGATTCTAGATCAAGACTGTGATGCAGAGGCTGCTAAATGAATTTCAGTGGCCTTTGTATACAGCCAGGAAGGCTAGACAAGTTAAGTCCTTTCTGAATTAAAGCTCTGTTAATGTATTTAGCTCTGGCTTGCAAGACTTTTGTCTGTCTCAGATTCCTGGCTGTCAAATGAGACATAAACCCCAGCTGTTCTCTCTTTCCATCTGACAGCTTAGCCGACAGTCCATCAGGACAGGGACTGCCCTTTGCAGGTGCTGCATGATGTTGAGGTAGTGAGTCTTGGCTTTCATCTGAGAATCTCTTTGGTAAATGATAAACTATCATACACCATGTTTTGATTTATTAGTATATTACAAAAAAAAAAAAAAAACCCAGAGAAAATGAAAGGCTGATGCCCTTTGCAGGTCATAGTTTAAATTGTCAGTGTCATAGTCCTGTGGTTCCATATTGCTTTTAGCTATGTTTTGCTACATTTCTGTGGTTTTTTTGTCACTGTATGTTCAAAGTGTTGCCTTTTGAAAGGGCTTTTACTGAAGGTGACAACATCTCTGGCAAGCTTCCCATCCTCTCTCAGCCTTCACAGAACTCTTACCTCTGCCTGGGGATACCCCCAGTTGGTTGCATCACCTTCCAGAGAGGTGGATGCTAGCAACAGAAGGAGGGTGCTGTTGGAATTTACACAGGCACAACAAGGGCTGAGCTGTGCTATCAACATCCTGGCTGTCAAAAGCATGGTGGGATCTTTAGTGACCACAAACGGCCATGTCTGTGGTTTTACTTTGGATCCAAGCGGAAGTGTAAGTGACAGTCTGTGGCCCCTTAGCTACAGGCTCCAGCCTGTAATGACTCAGAGGACAATATTCTACCCTTCTGCAACACCCAGGATTTTTTTCCCAGCCCTAGCTCTTCTGCCTGATGTGTGTGAGAGGCTGAAATCAGAAACTGCCATGTCCTACAAGGCTGTTTTACTTCTGCAGATGTTTCCCTGTGCTTCATCCAGCTAGTGCCTTTTTTTTTTGTGTTGATGGAAAGCAGCATCATGGAACTGCCATAAGCTGCCTCCTAGCAATGAACTCTTAGTGAAGCCAAGAATAACAGTCCTGTCTAGACCATCTGAACACAGCTAAATTCTTCCTTTGTCCCTTCATTTGCTTTCTTTCCTGACTATTGACTTGGTTTGGATGGTCCATCTTGACCCTCAGGCTCACTATTTCTCCCTTGCCTTTTTTTTTCCCTTCAAGTTCAGCAGTGAGCCTACTGTACTAAGACTGAAACTCCAGGTTCCTCTCTCCTGCACACATGCTGTAACCAAAGCCATGGAGCAATGTTGGAAACTTACATCTGAAGGGCAGAGAGATGTGTCATCGAGGCTTTTTGATTTCATTTCATAGCTGGTTTTGCCAAGTGCTGAATGCCCTAGATGAATGCCTAGAATGCCAGGGACCTGTGAGTTCCGTCTTGCAGAACTGCAAACTTGGTGAGAGAAAGAGGTGTTTTGGTTTTAATACAAGATCCTGCCAAATTGTATCTGTGTACTTCAGTAAATCTAGAACACCAGCCTTCCTATGTCCACTGTAGCTCCACTGATCATTGTTTCCTGGGAGTGCTCTTGGCTTACTTCTTCCGTGTGTTCTTCTCCTTTATGTGACTGTGGATATTTTCCCCCACCACAAAACCCTTGGGAAATTATCTTCAAGACCTCTATTTTATTTGGTTGGAAGTGGTCCTTGGTTGGACTAGCAATGTGATCCAGTGAGACTTGTCAGAGGAAGCTGATTTAAAAAGCACAAAATTGGAGTGTTGGTGGGAAGTAGAGGAGAAAGAAATTAGTTTCCTTCTGAGGAAAATAGCTGAAAAATAAAGAGCTGAGAATGGAGGAAGAGACACTGGAGACAAAAGGACGGTGCTAAACACAATTGATTTTTAAATTTGTTTTTATTGTCTGTGTAATCAGCTTTTCTTTGACCCAGTCTGCCACTGTAGAAGTATTCCTCTTGCACTGGGAAGACAGGAGGCTTCATTGTACATTTCATCCTGTCAGCCTAATGCCTTAAGTGGATTTGTACAGGATGGTACAAGGGTGAAGCTGGGCCAGAAGGTTGTTCAGGAGCAAGAACCTGCTAATGTTGCATGAAGTCAGTGGTTTCCATGAGTCTTTGAGGCCATCTGAGCTCTGTGGATGTTTCACTGGTATTGTGCAGCTTGCAGCTGTTTTGTTCTGGAGCTGTGGCAAAGCCTTGGAAGATGTTTGCTGTGTAGTCTCACTGCTGCTTTCTCTCAAGGTTTAAATATACCTGGGTCCTGCCAAAGCTACATCAGGAGAACTCGATCTTGCATGTCTGTTGGGCATGGGATTCCTATTGATTGCCTTGTGTTTTTGTGGAAAGCTTGTGGAAGGCCATCCATCCTGCACCCTGTGCTTGCTCGGATCAAGCCAAGCAGAGAGCGAGCAGCCCATTTTGCAGGAGAGGCTTGAGAGTGGCATTTGGATTTAATTATCCAGTCAGCTTCAGTGCGTGTTTGAATTTTGACTGAACTGGCTGAGCTGGCTGCTTGTTTCCGTGGAAGAAAGTTCTCCACCCTTCTTGGGAGTCATCTTGGAGACCCCAAGAGCAGTAATTAGGATGGGCAAGAGGCATAGTCTGGAAAGCATCAGTCCCTGTGCAAAACTGTCATGGAGAGGACTGGAAAGTGTCAGTTTTGCAAGCGATGATGCAAATTGTGCTGCTGCTCTGAAGTCGCTTCAGAGTGTGGTGTGGGGGTGGTTTTTTTTCTTTATTTTGAACAGTTGAGGCTTTGCTCATAGTCCCTCTGAAACTGCAGTTTTCTTGGACTAAAAACACACTTTAAAAAGGAGTTTAAAAGCTACTTAAGTGCATAGAAGTTCATTATTTCACGGAAATAACGTAGTTTGCTGTGCTTAAGTAATGTTCTTTCACCCGACAGCAGCAGCAGAAGACAACCTTTCCTTCTTGTGCAGGGAGCAGTTTCCTTACTTTACTGTGTAGCAGCAATGGCATGGATTTGTGTTTGGGCTTTTTTTTTTTTTTACAAGTAGCACTAGTATTTTATAATAACAAACTCTTAGATGGTCTTCAAAATGCTCTTTGACATTGTCTTTTTAGTGGATTGAGGGACAAAGAAGCTTGAGTTGACAGCCTAAATACAAAAAAAATGTATACTCTTTCCTTTTTTCTTTTTCCTTTTTTTTTTTCCTCTCTTCAAGTACCTGATTCAGGACAGCTAGAGCCCCGTTTTGTCCCACTGATCCTAGGCTGATTATGTTAGTGGTTGAGTATTTCTGAAAATGGGCTGAATTTTAAGCAATTACTGAAGATGAGTGAATGCTTCTTGCTTTGCTGTGTTGTGAGATGCAAAAGGATGCTTCTGGAAGAGACATGTGGCCTGACTTTCCATAATCATGCAGGTGAGGTTGCAGCACCAGGAATTTTCAAACCTGTATTTGATGGATTCAGAAGGCTGTTGCAAAAAGGTTTTTGATAAAATTGATGGCTAGGTAGAGGAGGAAGACTTTGCTATTGCTTTGAGGGCAGTGTAATACAAATCCAACCTTTGCTGATCTTTGTAAACTCCTTGGAGTTGAAAGAGAAGACAGAAGTTTGAATACCCTGATTTGGTGGCCAGCATAAGCCCCATGTGGTAGGAGAGACAGCAAGGAGATCCAGGTCTTCTGTACACCCTGCAAGATGCTTTCCAGTCACAGTGTCTCTGTGTTTTGCAGGGTTGTTCATTTCCAGCTTCCTTCTAGTGAGATTTCCTTGCAATCTCTTGTGACTACTGTCCATGAGTGCCGAAGGAACTTACTCCATAGGAGTAACACTGCAGTGGTGACCCTGAACACTCATCTCTAGTGGTGATAGAGGTGGGATCAACTTGAGTGCAAAGATTGCTGGGTTTTGATGTCTTCAGTGATGCCATGTGCTTGTTGGACTCCCTAGCAAAAATGTGGTTCATCCTATTGCTCTCAGCTGCATGGTTCATGCTTGTGAGTGCCCATGGGATGTGGTGGGAACTCTCTGGGACATTGTTACAGAATCAAGCAGGTTAGACTCCAAGATCATCAAGTCTAACCAATCACCCAACCCTAACTAATCACCAAGTGCCTCATCCAGTCTTTTCTTAAACAGCTCCAGGCTGTTGACCCCACCACCTCCCTGGGCAGTCCTGCTGGCCACGCTGTTACCGGTACAGGCTTGTGGGGCTTGGGCCACTTCTTGGGGACTGCCAGCTCCTTCTCTTGAGAACTGAGGGAGGAGCTTACAGTCACTCCAGAAAACTGAAGTTACTCTGGCTCTCTTTGTGGGTTTATCATCGTTGTTCATTATTGCTGCTGCTGACCTCCAACAAATCCTGCTGACCCTTCTTGGGTGCTGAGTTGTGTGAGTTCTGGAATACTCTTGCAAGGCACTGCTGGGTTAACCTGAGGTGCAGCTCACTGAAGATGGAGGGGGGAGAGCAGTGGAGAATGAGGTGATTTTGCTAGTGAAAGCCCAGCTCTGCTGCTGCCTGTTGTAGCTATGTTTGCCTGTGACATCAGGAACAGCTCTGTGTCAGTGAGTTCAAGAAACTTTTGTTACTCAGGTAGGGGAAAAAAAAAAAAAGGAGGTGAAGGGCATTTTAGAGATTATAGCTTTGGTGGAAAATTCCTGGAGGGTGGTGTGTGGGGGTTTTGTTTTTTGTGGGTTTTTTTTTAAACTTGTCCCTCCCCATCTATATTTTTAAAAAAAAGGCTTTTTTTTTTTCCCCCTCCTTTTTTTTTGGTGGTGTCTTTTTTTCCTGCTACAAAAATCTGCCTGGAAAACTATGCTTGTCCCCAGAGGTGCCTTGTAACAGCAAAAACAAAGACCCAATCCCTAAAAAGTCAAACCCCAAACAATGCAAACATTCTTGTTGTGGGATTTTGGCTTTTTGGGGCTTTTTTTGGCTTTATGTTTTTTTTTTTTTCTTGAACTAGAATTTAAAGTTAATGTTTTCTTGTAGCATTTTTGGTTAAGCTGCCTGCCATGCATCTGGAAAAACCAAGTCTGTGTCTTTAGTGGGTAGGGAAATGTGAAAGGGAAGAGAAATTGCACTTCATGTTGTTTAATATGAATGTTATTATTTTATTCATTATATATTATTATATTTAACATGCACACACATTGCCTACAGGAAAATATAAATATTTTCCTAATGCCTGGTGTAGGCGTTAGAGCTTATTTCTGAGCTCTAAAATAAATGAGACATTGGATTTTAAACATTTCCCCTCACTTCCCCCCACCCTGTTTCTTCAATGAGATGGCTCTGGGTGCACAGCACAAGAGAATTCTTTTCCTCACGTCTTTCTGTTTTCATGGCTTCAGTGCTGATACAACACAGCAGGAGGAGCAGAAAAACAGGAGATGATGTGTTTGATCCTGAGGATCTAGGAGATGTACCTGCCTGAGGCAAGAACCTCAGTATCTGGGTCCAGTCCTGCATGATTGCTTGCAGTTCTGTCATCTTTCACATCTTTGTGGACTTTGAGTTAAATCTGCAGGCTGGCTTGTCATAGGAGTGGCTCTGTCCCTGCAGATGCTCAGTGGCACACAAAATGTTGTAGCTGCATTTGTGTCCTAACAGCAGTAGCTGCATGTGCCTAATACCTGCTTGTCTTGACTGCACCATGAACATGGGACATGCAGCAGGGTCTCACACCCTCCTAATGAGCATGCTGTGCCCTAGGTCCTGATAGAGTTTTTACTGCTTGTGGTTGGTATTTTGCAATGTAATGGTTTGTAGTTGATTTAAGCAACCACAACCATAAATGGAAAAGTTTTGAAGAAGAGAATGGTTTCAGATCAAACGGATCTTTCTGCAGAGATCAGAACTACCACATGGGCTCTTACTGATGTCTCTCTTCTGTACAGCATAGTTGAGTTTGTTACTTCTGAAGAATTTCTTGCCCTCTCCCATGATTTATAACTAGCTTTAGTTTTGAAAATCTTTTGTGGCCCTTAAACATCTTCAGTGAGGAGGGTGGGGGAGAGATGAAAAACTGTGGTGTACTGTATCACCTGCTGCATGAGCTTTCTGTGTCCTGAAAGGCATCTGTAAAGTGCCACATGTAAAGGACCATTTCATACCTCACAAGCTGGATCCAGCCCCCTGGACAGTGCATCTGGCCTATGGGTCCCTCTCCAAAGGGCCCCATGGGCAGCAGGCAGCAGCTCTGAGCTGAGCAAGCAGTGGTCACCCAGACTCAGCCTCTGGCTTTTCTGAGCATCTCTCTCACCTGTGATGAAGAAACCTGAATTTCCAAGACATGATGGGCTGGAAGGGACTGTAATGTAATCTTTGGATGCCTCTCTTACTAGGAAGGCTAGATGTTGTGTCTTTTGACCCACATGGCTTCAAAGATTGTATTTGCAGTGCTGCATTTCCACTCTGCGCTTCCAGGAGGCTGCCTTCCTCACTTCAGTTGTGTCTCCTTCTTTTACAGATGAAGAAGAAGCTCTGAACTCTATTATGAAGGATTTGGCAGCATTGGGCAAGTGTGGGGGGCTGCTGGACAACAATAGGAATAAGAACAGCATCCACTCCAGCAAACAGGTAAGGCATTGCTTGAGTCTACCCCAAACTTCAGTAGACCAAAGAGATGGGCATTGTGCTTATCATGCAGGGAGAACAGATTTCAGATGTTATCCCTGGAGTTAAGAAGTGCTGCAGGAGCTCAGCACATCAGAAATGACATCATTTTACCAAGGTGGACCTCTTTATGAAACGCTGCATAGAAGCTACAGACATCTCTCTATCACAGAGGAGCAGTGGAGTAGAGAAGAGTGATAGCCCAAACCATTCACAAACACAGCAGCAGAGCCTGAAACTAGTGTTAAATCTCAAATCCCATCCCCAGGCACTTTCTTTCTTTCTCTTGCTTACCACTTAGCTCCATCCCAGCTGACACAAGGACATGCTGGAAGCAGCAGAACTGGTTTCAGGCTATGCAGCTTTAAGATTTGGCTTAGTCGAATGTTTTCTATTGACAGCACTGATGAAATATGAAATCCATCATGTGGACATTTTACTTCAGATACTTGAAAGACCGACTGCCAATTTTATGCTGTAGACACCCAGGGTCTTTTGGGAGGAATAATGTCATTCTTATATAAAAGTGCTTAAATATTAATTACTGGTGTTTATACTTCTAAACCCAAACATTTTGGCCCTGTTGCGCATTCAGAGTTGATTTGAGCGAAGACATCGTCCCTTGAGCAATGTCAGAACGTATTTGCTGACACTGTTAAAGCAGATCAAACAGCCTGTTTGTGTATGGAACAAATATTATGTGGACACCAAGATGTGAAGAAAAAATTTAGTTATCGAAAAAAATAGTTAAGAGGACAGGGCGGCTGCTGGAGAGGTGTTATGGGAACCAAATCTTATGGGAGTTATCCCTCCAATGGAATTGTTTAGAATAATCATTATTTTCCTTTTTACAGCCCATAGTGATTTAGTTCCATTTTTACTACTTTCTGCTCGAAATCTGTGAAAAATTGTAAAAGCATAATCTAAAACTACCACAAGAGGTGTGCAAGCATATCTGTGGAATTCTGCTTGTAGCACCATGACTTTGAATAAACTTGCAGTTGCTGAATGCCTAGCAGAGAAGAAAACAAATTGTCAGTTACTGTCATCATGGATATATAATGGCACTTGTGCTACCAACAGAGAACTCTGGATGCAGAGGGGAAAAACCCTTCTCCAAATCCCTCTAGACTTCCTAGACACATGCAGACGAAAACACGTGCGCACGTACCGTGTCTGGTTTAAAGTGTGTCCTGGCGGTAGCAGCTGTCCAAGTTGAATCACTGGGTTTGTGTTCAGCTCATGCTGAAATAAGTCCAAGATGTTTACAAAACTGACCAGAGAAATCCAGAGCTGGTGCTCTGCAGCTGCAGGCAAAGCAGACAATCCAGCACAGCTTTGGACGGCTCCACAGGGGCAGCATATTCTGCAAGTTGATGGGTGGGGACATACCAAGGCGTCTCGGGTTGCTTTCAGGGTAGCCCTGCTTTATAGTCTGCTATTAAAAAACATCTCTGTTTTCTCAGAATGAGGAGAAAATCCCTGCTGTCACTTTTGAAATCTGTTGCTGTAAATGCTGCAGTTGAAATACAGAAAATCAGTTGAAAATAATAGTTTTGGTTGGTCAAGTTGTTGTCTACAAAAGTTTTGTAAAGTTCACACCCACAACCAAATTCACACCCACAACCAAATTCACATTCACCCTGTACCTTCATTTATAAATCACCAGTAGAGTTATGCCCTGCTCTGATACTACTTTTAGAGTTGTTGGCTGCCACTTGCCTTTTATTATCTTAGGAATCAAACTTTCCTTCCCATACAACATTGATGCTTGGAAAACATTTATGATTTTTCTTTTTTTATCCATAAACTGTGTGCTCATTGCTACTCAGCTCTCTGATGGACGAGATGCACATAGTCAACATCCCACTCCCCTTGCATATCTGGAGTTGAGGATTCAGACCAACAGCCCCCATGAGATGAAGGGTGTTGGAGAGTGTTGGATTGTTGCTTCACTAAATTGGACTAGCTGAAATGAGTCTGGCTTGTGGGATGACTAGAGTCTAGTCTGTGAGGTGGGGAGTGGCTAAAGTAGGTGGAAATAGTGGGTACTTGGTTCACGTTTGCAGCTCAGAAACTTGTTTGAGTCACTTAGGGTTTTTTTTGCCTTGTTTTTTAGCACATAAGTTGATGGAGGGGAAGGAAGATTGCTTTGGAAATGCTGTCATTGTGCCTGTGATTTGTTGATCCTTTGCTACTTGGTGTTCCCTTTTTCTTTCTTCCTTTTTTTATTCTCTTCTGTGATCAGGTTGGCTAGTTGGGCTGAAGGCCATCCTGCACAGCCTCCCTTCTTGGAGAGGGAGAGTGAGGAATGGGGCATTTAGATGCTAAATGTTCCTCTGGGAATCTCATTGTAGGTGTCTTAAGAGGCCCTGAAGCAAGATGCTCACATTGAAATACTTGGATCTGAATGTTCAATTGTTAAATTAAAAAAAAAAGACCCTAATTTTCTGTGAACAAGATGCTTTCCTGAGGCATAGGAATCCTTTAGTCAGTGTTCCAAATTTCCACTGGAAAAAAACCTCATTTTAAACAAGAATGTGTTGATTAACTAACCAGTCCCTTTATGGCTTGCAGCAGTTTTTTTGGTCCACAGAGAAACACAACCAAAGTGCTATCTCATCTCTGTCTCCTGGAGGGGTTCCTTAGTGCTCTCTTGACAGAAGCTGGAATTTGGAGCCTGCCAGAGAGTATTCCTGGTAGGACTGGGCCACACAAGAAAGCAGTCTCTACTGGTATGTGCTACACCATATTTCTTCCCCAAAATATCAACAGTTCAGCTTCAGATCGTCTTATGAAAAGAACATCCTTTGGCAAATTGCATGAGAAGCTTGCTTTTTGGAGTTTGCTTTCCTTACAGATGAGTTTAGGACTAAGGATGCCTAATGCCTCATGGTAGAACAAGCTGAAAATGAGAGCAGCAGTGCTTGATGCATGGTGCAGATGAATTTCTTCCTTTAGCTTGCCCAGGCAGCTGGCAGCAGCTGTGATGGCTGAGTTTGAATCTCCTGAGTCCTGGTCAGGTGTGTCAACCACTATGTGATGCTAGTCTTTCTGCCTGGTGAGAAAACAGAGCAGGGGGATAGAGATGGACTCCCTTTTCTCACAATCTTTGACAAGGAACTGGTTTTGGGAACAGAGGGATCATCCTGAAGTTACTCCTAGTGCTTCCTCTGCGCTGTTATTCCTCCATTATTCATTTTATCACTTAATTATTCCTCAAGGTGTGGCTGGAAGGGATCCTTTCAGGCCATCTCCTGGACTGAACAGACAACGGAGTTTGTTTACAGCAGTGTCTCTGAAGAGGGGAAGGAGGAAACAGCAGAGTAAAGATCTGCATTGTGATTACTAAGGACAAAGATGAGTGGGATAAGAAGGGAAACCACAAAGAATTAGACATCCCAGACAGAAACTTGGAGAGGAATGGACCAATTACATGAACATTTATTTTGTATCTGTCTATTTATGTGCACATTCATTTATTCATATAAGTAGCACTTGGGAACTCACAGTATGAAGCTGGTTGTCAGTGCTGCACTTTGGTCCCATGACAAGGCATTGGCACAGGCCTCTCTCTCAGCTGATGACAGCTAGAAGGTCCTCTGGCAGGTTAGTTCTGACTGCAAGTTCTCCCACTGCAGTAAAGCCCAATGTTTGTGAGGAAGGCAAATGTCGGCCTGACCCAAAAGTTGTTCTTTTAGTAAATGACTTCTGGACTCTTTGGCAAGGTGGATGCAGGACAAGGCTTGCTCATAACTGGAATAAAATACAGCTCGTGTTCTAGAGCTCTCTGTTCGTAGGTCTTTAAACAGCTCAAAAGGAGTTTGGCTTTGTCACTTCTGTTACGCCATTGGGAAATACAATGGAGGTCCGTAAATACCACCTTAAAGATGGAAGTCTCAGTGAGGAGATCTGCAGGGATTTACCCCGCTTTGGGGCCAGAAGCAAGGGAACAACACCAGCTGGGAAAGCCTTGGCTGCAGATGGCAAAGGCAGTGGAGTCCAAAGGATTTGAGGAAGAGGCTTTCTTGCCCTTATCTGTGGGTGGAGGAGCTAACTTGGGTGCTAAGAGAGTAACAGCAAAGAGAAATCCAGCTGGAAAAAAGCTATTCCCTGCCAGGTAGGTGGTTTAGGATAAATCTCTTGAAGCCTGTGATTGCTGCTGCTGTATAAACCAAAAACGTCTGCAACAGGGAGCAGCGAACCTCCTAGAGATCAACTTTCTGCTGGCCTCTGAGCCGCTCACAGGCTGGGTTTGCTTTTTTTTCAGAGGAAAAGATCTGTAAGGATCCGAGGGGACCAGGATCTCGTAACTTGCACCCCCTGAGGGCAGAAGGGGCCATCCCAGACAAACCCCTTTCTGTCTGCTTGCTGAATAAGCCAGAGTGCGTGGGGGTTCTGTGCAGATAATTCCTAATGCCGCGCATTAGTCATCTCCTACTGCGGTCTAGGGACCCGCTCCAGCTGTCTGGCTCGTAACGAACGTCCCCTTGCTACAGGCAGGGGCGAGCACAGAACTAATGCAAACAATCTGCACGCTGGGGAACTGCAGAAGTCCCCCTCAGCTGGGCCCTGTGCTGATGATTTCCCTTGTCCAAAGCCAGAAGTTGAGGAGAAATCCCACTGCTTTGGGGCTTGATACAAAGGAGTCTCGCTAGAGCGCTAGAGCTTGAGCATCGCTCTGCCCAGCAGGGTTTTCTCCTTGTTTCCTAATCCAACCTGCAGAAGATTAGAAAAGTAAGTATTATAAACCCTCTGCTTACTCTACAGCTTGCAGAAGTGGGTCTCCTTTGTTGCCCCTGTTTTACCCAGGGTAGAAACTGGAGTAAGTGCCCAAGTTCTTGTGGGTGGAGAAGAGCAAAGCTGGAGGGAGCCCCTCGAGGAGTAGTGCTGAAGGGAAGAGGAGGCACCTTGTGATGACTTTTTTTTTTTTCCCCTGCCTTTCTTGACCTCAGAAAGGTTAATGCTGCAGCCAGAGGTTCTGTCCCAGGTGGTTTGTGAGGCAACTGTGGATTTGGATGGAAGAAGTAATACAACCTCTAGTCTCAGCATGGGCAAAGCTGTCCTCTGGTTATGTGTGACAGGAGCCAGCCAGCCTTAGAAACAAACCCCAGAAGTGGGGTCTGACCACAATACTGTTTCTGATGGCAGTGGGTTCTAGGAGGAGGGGATGTGGGAGAGGGAAGTCTTTGAACTTGTCACTCATCTGGGATTTTGCAGCCTGGCAGTTTAGGTGCTGCAGCAGATGTGGAGGTGTGGGGGCTGTCTCCTCTGCTGGGTCCCTGTCTGCAGTTGATAGCATTGAGGCAACACAGCCAGGGTGCCCCTGTGGCATCAAACACCCTTCTCCACAGGCATGGGTTGCTCAACTTGGTCCCACACACTAATCTGATCAACCTTCTGGGTGTTCAGCCACGAGGGTGCTCAGCACCTTCCGTTCCTCCAAAGCCACTTCCATTTGAAGCCTAACTGTGTGTTTTCCTGCTCTCCCTGGGTGCTTTTATTACAAACAGCAGTCAGCTCTTCAGGGATCTCTGTAGAAGATCATGATTCACCTCATTTGGAAACACTTTTTCTGTTTTTTTCCAACATTTTCCTTAATCTAAACCAGCACACAGGGCTGCTTGCTGCAGCTCCAGGGGATGAGCTTGGCTGAGCCTTCTGGGGTGCAAGGTCCCCAGCAAGTGGGCAGAGGCACTTTGCCCTTTCAGTGCTTCCTCTGAAGCTTGGCAGTTGTGGTCTGTTCTTGAAATTAGAAGTTTTGAGGAAGGAGCTAAAAATATTTCAAGGAAAGCCTGTAGAGATGGTGATGGGTTTGTGGCCACTGTGGTGGCTTGGCTTTTTCCTTTCCAAGGCAGGATCTTACTCCTTCTTGCCATCCATTTGTTAGTGGGGCTGGAGGAAATGCTGAGACAAGTATCTTGGAGAAGAAGTTATTCCAGAAATGAAGGGAATGACTGTGGTATTTCCTGTCAGGGCTGTCCCTTATTTTGTTTGTCATAGCAGGGCCTAGAGACCCCAGGTGAGATGTGGGCTTCTCCATGCCCCATGCCATATGGAAACGCACGTGGAAAGGGAAAGCAGGTCGGTGCATACAGCCCAAGAGATCCATATCTAGGGTTTGTGCTTGATTCTGCTGCTCTGCTTTGTAGAATAAATCATAGAGTGCTTTGTGTTGGAAGAACCTTTAAAGACCATCTAGTCCAACCCCTGTGCTGTGGTCAGGGACATCTTCCACTAGATCAGGTTGCTCAAAGCCTCAACCAACCTGGCCTTAAACACTTCAAAGGGGTGAAGCATCCATGACATCTCTGGGCATCCTGTTCCAGTGTCTTACCACCCTCATCATAAACAAATTTCTTCATTGCATTCAACCTAAATTGATTCTCTTGTTTAAAAGCCTTGTCCCTTGTCCTGTCACTACAGGACCTCTCTAAAAGGCATCTTTCCATTTTATAATACCCCCTTTTTGTATTGAATGGCTGCCTGGAGCCTTGCCTTACCACAGACTGTTTTTTTAATTCACACCCTTAGGTGCGAAGCACCTCACGCTTTCATGCCTGGGTTTCCCCTGCTTGCTCATTCCCTGTGTCAGCTTTCACAGGGCTCCATGAAACCATTACTGAAATGCTGGTGCCTTGTGGCTTGGCCTTAACCCTCTCCTCCACTGTATTTGACATGTCCTTCTTGGATCTCTCAGCTTGTTCTCCTACACTAACTAATGACATCTTGATTGTGGGGATACCAAGGCTGCTCTTAACTTCATTTCACATCTGATGATGATGGCAGGGAGGGTAAATAGCATGACTTGGATTGTGCAAGGATTCCTCACAAAATTACAAAAGTGACTAGGACCCAGCAACCTCCACCATCTGCATTTCTTCTGTGACCTGCCTTCAAGCATTTGCATGTTGTGTTGAGGTCCTTAGGGAGAAAATGGTGATCCTGCCATCCCCTCCATCATGTGCCTGAGATGCTGGATGCAGGCTTGTGTGAGATTTTTCCTCCAGCACTTGGCAGTGCCCCAGGCTTCCTGTGTAATCTCAAGCCAGTTGCTCCAAAGCAGATTTCCATGGGTGTAAAAAATCACAGCCTGCTCCAGCATTTAGGAAGTGCTTTTCATCCCCTGGGACTTCCTGGTGCTTTGGGCACTGCCCACTTACTTTTTTCCTTTTTTTTTTTTTAATTTAATTTTATTTTTATAAAAGCATTTGTTGCTGATAGCAGTGATGAATTCAGCTACAGCTGTGGGTCAGAAACATGAGCAAGCCAAGGAAAGAGTGAAAAACTGCAACTAACTTCTCAGGCTATTGATAAATGTTGATTTATCCCTCTTCCAAATGCTTGATAATTTAAAGTCTTAGTCTCTTTGAGGGAGGCAAGAGATTAGTGTGTTTTGTATCAGGAAAAAAAAAAGGTCTAATTAACAAATGAAGTGGATTTTCCTTCTCCTGTTGCAGCCAATGTGTTTTGGTGCTCTGCTCAGGAGGAGAGCAGTGTGGGGCAGCTGGCTGGCTCCTGTTGGCTTTGAGCCATGGCACATCAGCCCTGCTGTTGATGTAGAAGAAAAGGGTGCAGCAGGGTCGTGGCTCTTTTCATTTCTTTATTTATTTATTTCCCCTTTTCTCCTCTCTCTGGAGCTCTATACGAGTGTTTTGACATTTTCCAGCCACAAGCTGTTTTTCAGAAGTTATTTGTCTCTGACATTTGTGTTGCTCAGCATTAAGCAGGCGCCGTGTGCTCTGTCCCAGCTCGGTGCAGTGTTTGGATCTGTGCTAAAAGTGAAACCTCTGCTTTGAAAGGTTTCCTGCAGCGAGGCAGGAGCTGCCTGAGCTTTTCCCCTGACACGTCCTGCTCCTTTGGAAGGAGAAACCTCGAAAGTTCCTTGCTCTGATTTGTTTTTTCCCTCTTCTTTTACAGAAGGGCTTTGCAAAGCTACTTGCAGTCATGTCACACCAGCTGATTTGCTGCCAGCATCTAGGGGGAGTGAATCAGCCTGTTCAGAGGGGTGCCCATACAAATAAAAATCCCATATTTTTTTTTTCTCCCTCCCCCTTTTTTCTACAGAGATATCCCAAGGGGGCAGTCCCACCTGCATTTAACTGTCTCTTTAGAATGATTTGGACTTTCAGCACTAGCTTGGTTGTGGTTGTCTCTTTCCCTTCTGAATTTTAGACTGGTTTAGAGTTGGTTTGATATTTTTATGAGTTGAGCCTGGTTCTAGAAGTGAACTTGGAGTCTGCCCAAATATTGTGGAGCTGGAGAACTGGCTGCAGACACTGGGGTGATACAAGTGCCTGTTAAGCACAGGCCTTGTGGCACTGGAGTGCCCCATTTGGTGACTGTCCCAGCACTGGTTCTTCCCAGCCTTTATGGAGACACAGAAAATGTCACAAGCAGAGATAAAAGGATGTGTTTTGGATGATCCAACGTGTTTACCCTGAATCTGCTGGGGTTTTTTGGGTTTTTTTTTTTTTTTTTTAAGCTTTCCAACGAATTTCCTCCAACCTAAACTTTGGTGGGTGTTTGCAGAACTCGAGGAGCTGTCAGTGTAAAAATAAACCTGAAGACGCCCGTCCAGCTCATTTTCCTCATTAGAGACAAAGCTGTTTCACTGTGGCTCTACTTTCCCCTCCAGAGGATGGAAAGTGTGCCTTCACGAGCTGGCAATCCAGGGTTGGAGATAAGGCACTTGCTCAGGAAGGGCTGTCACCCACCCAGTTGGGAATCATCCCTGTGAGATGCAGGCAATGCAGGACCAAGCCCTCCCTGGTGCTACAACCCAGAGGGAGGGGGTGACCACTTTTATTCTCTTGGGTGCACTAGCAGAGGCAGAGCCCTGGTTAACTGGGGTGACTAAACCTGATCTGGAAGTTAAAGAGGGTTCTGATCTGCCTTGGAAACCATCAGAGGCCTGGAACGAGCCAAGGGATGCTAGGGGCATGCTCGGCTCAGTCTCAGTCTGAGAAGCTGAAGAAATGAAAATGCTCCTTGTGGTCCCTATCACTGCTAAATATATACAAACAGAGGATGGGACAGACAGCTTTTACCAGACCCTGGACAACTGTATGCTCAGTCTGCCTGTAACTCTGCTGGCTCTTCGTTGGCCAAATTTAATGATTCCTCTCGCAGTGAGCAATCATTACTGTGTATGATGTAGTGATGCCTCCTATACTTTGCATTTTGTAGGTCCTGACAAAATAACAGCCCCCCAGAAACCACCTCAGCCCTGCTGGCTTTTGAAATCATAGAATAAGTCAGGGCTGAAGGGACCACAAAGTCTAGTTCCAACCCCCCTGCCATAGACAGGGACACCTCACACTACATCAGGCTGGCCAGAGCCTCATCCAGCCTGGCCTTAAACACCTCCAGGGATGGGGCCTCAACCACCTCCCTGGACAACCCATTCCAGGCTCTCACCACTCTCATGGGGAAGAACTTCTTCCTCATGTCCAGTCTGAATCTACCCACTTCCAGCTTTATTCCATTCCCCCTGTCATTACCTAATATCCTAAATCCAAGGCTGCCTCCCCACTTCTTTGCTGCAAATATTCCTGTGTTCTATTAAACATCCTCAGAGCTTTACTTTTTAAGTTTCCACCAGAAGAGTGCTGTAGTAAACCCATGGGAAGTTCAGAAGATGGACAGACATCAGCCACTTAAATGCTTACCTCTTTACTTACTTGCTTTGAACTTTACTTTACTTACTTTGAACTTACTTGGGAGTAAGTAAGCATTCAGTTTCCCATGTTCATTGATGCATCTTGTTAAAACTTAACAGTTGTGCAGATGACCAAGTGTCTTACTTACACTTACTTACAGAAGACCTTCTGTTTTTGACAGGCACCTTTATCAGCAATGTGGAATTTCCCCAAAGTCCACAAATGTAAGAGGCTGCTTGGCCCTAAATAGACCAGATGTCCACTGGAGAGAGAGGAGTCTCCCTGAGAACCCCCTGTCAGCTTTGGATCTGTGAGTCAGTCTGGGATACAGTTTGGGACCTAACCATTTTCTGCTTTTTCTTTCAACAGCGAAATGTCAGGATCAAGTTTGAATATGAAGGAGAGAAAAGGTACGTACCCAGCCCAGTCCCCCAAGTGTACAGGGAAAAATTACATTTTTTTTTTTTACCCAACATCACCCTACTGTCTTCAACCAGCTGCAGATGAGCTCCTAGAAGGATTCATTTCCCTGAGATCAACTACAGTTTTACACACAAGAGCCTTGCCTTGTCATCCTATTTGACACAGGTACCTCCTGGGATGTGCACACAGGTGAAGTGGTTCTAAGCTGGAAGTCATTAAATGCCTCTTGCCAGGGACACAGGAGGCACGCCTGAATCCTTTTCTCATTTTGATTCTCGAGCCCTGCTGAATCACAGTTGAGCTGCAGCTCTGCAGAAATGTGTCCTTTGATTAGCAGCCCATGACACTTCAGATAACCACATTTTGGGCATGAGTCCCATAAAAATAGAGCTGGGAGTTAAAGCTTGCCCACCCTTCCCTGCTTGACATTTTCATGGAATCACCTCTGCTTGGTGCTTGGTGGCTGTGGCAGGACAGGACACAGGGCTGGAAACTCACAGGCTGATGGTCCAAGTTGCATGTTAAAGCCAAGGAAAATTTAAGTAATATTATTGTAGGGCTAGAGTGTACCTACTGATAGGTACCTATAGAGCTGGTGCATGTGATGGCACAGGAGAGTCAAAAGAGGCCAAAATGCATTGTTCTGTCTTCCATCCTTCCTCCCTGTCAGAGCCATTTGCTAAAAATGAAGATGATAAATCAGTGCCCAGTGTATGATCCTGAGCCTTCTCCAGTGAAGGGCTACTGGATATTCTTTTCCACCTGTACCTCACATAAAGGGGGTCTGCACTAGGAGTTTTGGTGAATATTCTTGCAGGGTAGGTCAAGTCCC
Source organism: Indicator indicator (assembly GCF_027791375.1). Classification (NCBI taxonomy): domain Eukaryota; kingdom Metazoa; phylum Chordata; class Aves; order Piciformes; family Indicatoridae; genus Indicator; species Indicator indicator. The sequence continues at coordinate 18,298,042 of NC_072029.1, forward strand.
CTCTAGGGCACAACAGAGGAGCAACATTTCTATATAGAAGAGTGTAAAAGCAAGGAGCAAGCTTTATGCTTTGTTGTGGAAGAATACAGATCCTTCCTTTTGAACTGTCAGTCTAATCCCAAATTCCAGTGTGCTTCAAGTAAATGGAGACTGTTGTTGTATTTGTTTGTGTGTCCAGGATTATCCAGTTTCCAAGACCAGTCAAGTTCAAAGAGGTGGTGCAGAAGGTCACGGATGCCTTTGGACAGACGATGGACTTAGTCTGTGTGAACAATGAGGTACTCTTCTTCTTATTGCAAAGGGGGAGTTTAAAGGTGCCTGGGGACCCCTTCAGAAGTGAGTTTTGTTCTGAAGGCCCTGATTTAGTGTTGTACATGTATGTGGAGAAGAATAAACTTCTATTGTGGTTCCCAGCTAGCAAGCATGTAAGAGCTGTTGTCTGGACACGGCTCAGTTGGAGTCTTGGACTCCAAGCCAGCTTTTCCTTTCTCAAAATTATTTCAATTAAAGCCCATTAAATGGTGACCCAGGAACATTGTCTTTGCCCGGAACAAAAAATTCCTTTAACTCAAACAGGATGATGAACTGAGTAACTGAGATGATGGAGACATTTTCAGTTCAGCTGCACAGTCCACAGCTGTAGATATTTTCTTCCTGACATCCCTGGGACAACAGGACCAACTTTCAGAGTATCTGGATGGTGAGAGGGCACACACAGGACAGAGAGGAAAGTGGCTAAGACCAAATGGCTTTCCTGAGAGACACACAAAATGACTATAGGCTACTGCATGTTTGGGTAGGGTGCAAAGCCTTCTCATCTTGGGGCCAGTTGCAGGATCATGGTGAAGTTCCAGAGAGTGAGAGACAGTGCTGGCAAGAAATACAGTGTACTTTTATCTAGTGCTGACTTTGTTTCACCCCAAAACCCCAGAGCCATGTACATCTTCTTGTGGTTAGGTCTGCAGTGAAATCTGCATCATTGGAGGTTCTTCTAGCAGGTCATATGGCCACATACAAGCAACCAAGAAACCCACCCTCTGTGATCCTTATATTTTAAGGATTAAAGACCTTTCTTCTCCAACATATGCCACTGTGATTTTTTCAGCTTTTCCTCTGAGCCCACCATTGTGTCTGAGAGGAGAGTACTGATGAGAGCCTATTCCTAGAAGGGGAACATTCTTGGCATCTGTTTTGGTATGCTCAGTGTTTTCTTCTGAGACATCTTGCCATGAGGTGGGCAGGCAGCTGGAGCCACTAGAATCTCAAGGTGGATTTGGCTTTGGGAAGGAAGAGAGGGCCAGATAGCAATCAGATGAGCTTTTAAACACAAATTCTTTTAGATCTGTCCTGACAAGTTGCTTGTTTGAGTATTAATTACAAGTGGCTAACAGCTTTTCATCAAAGCATGAAAAGAGAGAGAGGTTGTCAGGAGAGCTTTTTCCTCCTTTTTTTTCCCTTTTTGTCTCCCTTCTGTTTCATTGGAGGTTTGATCCACAAAATGTTGCTATTCTTTTAGAATAGGTACCTCATGATACCAAAGTGTCCACTGGGTTTTGGCTTTGAATGCATTCAGGTTTCTAATCTTGGGCATTCTCTGACAGCCCTCCCAGGAAAAGCCTGCCATTGAATTCTCCAGGAATGACTCATTTCATTCCAGGTTTCTTTCCACTGGAAGAGGAATTTTTTCCAGCAGCAGCAAACAGAAGCCTGAATAACACATTTTTATCCCATGTTAGAGACTATCTTCCTGGGCATGTGCACAGCACACAGTGAAACCATGAGCACGCCTTGGGGTACTCCTCACTTTTTAGAGCTGAGGACAACTTTCAGTGTTTTATTTTCCTATACATAAGAATTTCTCCTTGTGAGAACCCGCACCATTGGGCAGAGGTTTGAGCAGTAGTGATTCAGGGTTGTTATTGTCAAAACACTAAAACCAGCCAGAAGTGACCTTCAGGGAGATAGCCTATAGATCTACATGGTGGTACCCCAGCATCTGTCTCCTAGCATGTTCTGGGGCAGGTTTTTGAGTCTCACATCTGCAGGTCTCAGAGGTTTCAAGCTTTCTTCATGCTCAAAAGGCAACTCTGCAGTGATTCTTTATTGCATCAAGTGTTTCTCTTGCAGTAGCACCTGGTAGACAAAAATGACACCGAGGTCAACTTGCCTCTGTATAAAAGCTCACTAAATGTCAGTCCCCGTCCCGGTGAAGCAGAAGTCCTGCAGCTAAGATCAGTGAGATGAGCATGCCAGCTGGGTGGAGCAGGGGCATGCATGAATCACATCCTGGTGGGACCATGGAATCAGCAGGCTTGGGCTGGTAAAGATAAGAGCAGGGCCTGGCCATGGGTGTACCGCGTGGGGCATATCTGTGTGTTAGTGCTGAGCTTGGCTCCTCGTTCTGATGAGTGGGACAGCAAAATCCGGCCCGGCCGTGGGCAGCAGGACGTAGTGTTAGACATCAGGTGTGTTATGGATGGGAAGGTTGAGCTTTCATGGCAAATGAACTGTCTGAGTTTGATCTGCATGCACTACAAAACAGTTGTTCCAGGTGTCTGCCTTGTTTGTCCTGTCTCCATCACTAACTTGTGATTTGACCTGGGGCAGAACTCTGAATCTCAGTGCACCTCAAGTTCCCTTCTTACCCCCCTTTGCTTGTCTCCTCTGAGGCTGTCCCACAGCATCATTTCTGAAGGTTAGGGAGAGTTAAAGCCTAGGGAAGTGGTAGAAGCTCCATTACAGAGAGGGGAAGGAGAGAAAAGCACATTTAACAAGTGTTTGCTGAGAACTGTTGATGCCAGTTGGTCCTGCACTGGGCAGGAAGATGAACTAATTGACCTCTCAGATTTTTCCCCAACCCTGTTTCCTACTATTCTTTGGCTTTCTGCAGTGTCTTACAGAGTGAGGTCCAGCAGTACTGTTGTGGTCAGAGAAAACTCACCCTTTGCACTCACTTTCTTAGACTGCAGTGGATTGAGTACCAAGTCTCAAACTAAACCAGTAAGCTCCAGAGGAGCAAGAACATCTAAAAAGCTCCATTTAGTGCAACTTCTGTGCAGGCAAACTGTGCTGTTCATTATGGCTGCTCCCTCTGTAAACAGAACAAATCCAGTTACTGAAATGCACCCTGGCAGTTCCTTCTGTGGTTCTGCATGAGTCTATGTTTCTATGAGTCTATGAGTCTAGCCTCATGCCTGGTAGATACCTGTTCCTGATATCCATGTGTGTCACAGTCTGGAAGCCAAACTGAGCAAAATCTACTTGCCAGATGTGGGTAATGGGTAAAGCCAAGCTAAATACTGGCTCCAGGCCCTTTTAGGGGAAGGCAATTTCTGCCTGATGGTTTTGGCTCCTCTGAAGTAGGCATGCAAAAGTGTTAATGTTGTGGAGTGAGGGGGAGTGACCCCCAGAACATTCTGTTCAAAGCAGCAGCAGAGGGATTTCTCTGAACACTTGTGAGGAGCTTAGTAAATGGATGGGTGAGCAGTGGGACTATACAGGTTCTGCTTTGTGGTGAAACAAGGGGGAGCAGCTCTCCATCATTCCCATTTCTGTATGGGTGAGCAGAGGAGAGAAGGCTTGTCAGCTTCATGCACCTGTGGAGCCCTTGTGAGCTTCAAGAGGGCTCAGCCTTGTACCAAGAGAATACATCTTTAGCTGTCCTCCTTGTGTAAGGAAGCAGACTGAGAACAGCTGCACAGTACTTGGGAGACATATTCAGTACCATCTTTGTCTGGTACCAGCTATGAATGTGGGTGGTTCATTCAGATCCCAAAGTTTAACCATGAGACATGGTCTAACCATTTAGTGTGTGGATCTGCTGAATGCCCTGAGTGGTTGATAGTATCTGGTGAGTATTTTCCTTTCATTCACGTCCAATCCCTGCACCAGGTGGTTTGGTCCCTTGCTTGGGAGGTCAGGGACATCTTCCTGAGCTGAATCCTGTGTGGTTTGGTGGAGAACACAACTCCTTACAGCTTGTAGGACATGCTTAGGCAAGGCTTTCTCAAGAGTTCCTCTTGGAATACTTTTCCTACCCACAAAGGAATAAGCAGATTTCAGACAAAGGTTGCACAGCCTGATTATCCCTCTTCCTCACTGAATGTGCTAAATGCTCTGCTCTAGAGTCTCTCTTTCTGTGGTAGTTTGTTTTCGGTAAGAATTTCTCAGCCACATTTGCATACTTTACACCAGAAGGGCACTTCTAACTCAACCTGAGGTTCATTCTTTAGAAGGAACTCAGTCAAAATCTTGAGGTGCTCATACTGTGGAAACAGTAAGCCACATGGACATCTTAAGATGGAACTTGGCAAGCTGAGGCTGTGGTGCTTGGGTGGAGGAAGTGTCTGTAGCAGTTTTCTGAGGTGAAACCTCATCTCTGTTGGCCAGGGTCCACAGTTTTCCCTTGACCTGGTCATTTCTGAAGTCCTAGCCTCAGTGCACAGAGTCTGAGGTGTGTTTGCCTACAGGCCAACAGCCAAAGCCTTGGCAACAGCCTGGGATCAAAAAGGTAGACACAGGCAGCTTTAGAGTCTTGTCTTCTCTGGCAATTGATCTGAAGAGCTTTTGCTCTGGCTGGTGGTGTGAACCCTGATCACCCAGAGGGCTGAGCTGCCTTGCAGGAGTTCTGGGCAGCTGTGGATCCCACAGACCACTGAAAACCTTCAGTGAGCTGTGGCTGCTTGGTCCCTTCAGTGGGTAAACTTCTGTCTACTTTGGCACAGGCATGAGTGTAAATGTGTGCTGTGCTGGCTGGAATCAGTGCCAATGCCCCAGGCAACCTAGAGAGGCTGAAGCCTGGATTTTATGAGATTGGGCAGAATGCCCCTGTGTGGCGGGCAAAAAGCTGAGGTTTTCATCTTAGCCCAGGGCAGCAGAAGTCCACAAAGCTCCTCTGAAGTGCAGGTGTGTTGGGTGTTGGAAGCTTTGTTGGCCATCTGCAGGACGTGGTGCACCACACAGCAATGCCAGGGTCAAATTCCCTCTGGAGGTACCAGGGCAATAATCTGCCCCTCACCAGGAAGGCAGCAGAAGTGTTAGCTGCCTGACAGACACAGCTCTGTAGCTCTCTCCTGTTTACCTTCTGAAGTGCAGAAGCTAAATTTGCCCTGCTGGCTATGAAAGAAGTGGTTCCTGTAGGGAGAGCAATGCACACCTTTCACATCAAAAGGGAAGAGGCTCTTGTTTGTGAGATGATGCCCAAGCCCTGGTGGGGGACTATGTCAGTGTTCAGAAGCACAGACTGCAGTAGCAGGGAAGGCCTCTGAGGATCTATCAGAATAAATCTTTGGGAGCAGCTCACTGCTTCCTTGGAGCACCACTGCATGACTGTTTTCCCAGGAAAAATGTGTGGGGTTGTTTTGGGCTGGGTAGCAGCAGGTCTGGTCTACAAACTCCCAAGATCAGAGCAGCCCCATGACAGCAGACACCAAGTCTATGGTTTTGTCTCAGCCTTCACCTCTCCTCACTAGCTGAATTGGTGATGTGACTTTAAGCTGTCTCCTTGCAGATGATTTTTGTTGTGATTTTTTGCATCTGTTCCTTGGTAGATGGGAACTTGGAAGAAACTGTTACAGCTCAGCAAGCTGGAGGGCACAGGGGCTTTGTTTTCCATCCGCCTTCTTGGGTTCCTCCCTCATGTCCTGGTTCCCAGGCTGCTCACTGCAAAGATCTGGCTTCCTTCTCTTTACCCAAAAGTGTGACACTGCTGAGCTCTGGTGTTGTTCAATCCCTTCCAGCTCCCGATCCCTTTGAAATCCCAGGAAGACTTGGACAAAGCGATGGAACAGTTGGAGCTGAGCCCTTCCCTGAAGAGCCTGCGAATCCTTGTGAGTGCTCCAAAGAAAGCGAATGTGAGTCCTTCACCTTCCCTGCTCCTTTGTGTCTGGAGCAAGATGCCTTGTTGTTGTGCTGGGGAGTGGAAATGAGCCTCCTGACGGTGAAGGGCAGAGGGCAGGGTGGCCATGAGAGGGGTCAGCCCTGCTCTGGCTCAGCTGCTCAGAAATCCTCCTGTTGGGAGGCTGTGCTCAGCTCCCTCTAGCTCCTCCTGCACCCTTTGTAGGGTTAAATACTGTACTGATCCTCAGACAAGGTTAAACCCCAAGAGAACCCCTTGTGCTTTCTGCCTAGGGATGCTTCCTTTCTAGAGAGGAATTTCTGCAGCCTTTTCTTTATATAGAGGGTGATGCCCTGGCTCTTGCCATGTTGGGTGGCACCGTGGGGACTGTTCCCTCCATATGGTGCTGCAGTACTAAAGCCAGGAAGAGCAAACTCGAGAATCCTTGAGTCTCATGCAGGATTGTCTGTCTTTTCATATTTATTTATTTGATTTTCCTGAGCTCAGTGGTTTTGCAGTTAAGCCTGTTTAGCTTGACCTTGCCTGCACAGAGTGTCTTGCCAAGCACACGTCGTGCTGCCCCAAGCACGGGCTGTAAAGCAAGGGATTTGCAGATGTTGCAACTCCCTTTCTTCCTTGTATTTCCTAGAAGTCCTGGAGAGACTAGGAGTCTTCAATCTCAGAGTGCCTATCCTCATGCTAATGCTGGTGCTCAAAGAATCTTCTCTGCTCCTTTTGAGAGCCAATCAACCTGCCAAGACCAGAGCCCCAGCCATCAGTTGAGGTTTCCTAAATCTAGGGCAGAAATTGAGTGGTCTTCCCTAGCAGCTGTGGAACACAGAAGTATTCCAAGTCAGCTACCAAGAGCAGGGAGGCCAGGTGGATTCATGCATGCCTTTGAGAGGAGGACCATCTCTTCCTGAAACATATAACCATGCTCCTTCATGTAAGCACATACAGTTCAAAGGTCATACATAAAATCATCACAAAATCACTGTGCACTGGAGCACATCATCTTAGTGAGACTCTGGCCACAATTGTTTAAGTTGCCAGCTGGGTATGCATTTCTTTGCTCTTCCCCCTTCTTTGTTTTCTCTAGCAGAGCCTGATCACCCCCTCTGCTCCTCTGTAGTACCTAGACTGCCATGGAAGTCTAGGGAGCATGGAGGAAAGGCTCTGATTTTGGGATTGTAGGCTTGGGTTCAGGCCAAGGATCAATGCCTGTGTGTGTCTAGAGATAATGCAATGCAGAATCAGTCTTCTATGTCAAATGTCTGTATTTACTGTTGTCAACTGGAGCTTAATTTTATTAGGGTATTTTAATAAAAGACATGAATTACTTGTGAATGGTTTTTGGATCACTCTAGATTACGTGCTTGTCTGGGTTTTATTTTATTTTTTTAAGTAGTTCTTGGGCAATATGGTCATGGGGAGCCAAATCCAGGGTTTCACATGGTGTGTCCACAGGGGCTCTGCCTGAGTCTGATCTTCCCCTTTGTCTGATTACCAGCTCCTCCAGCCGAACAACAGTAAACAGCATGAGATGAGGATCTCCAGGTCCATGGGTGATATCATGGGGTCCCTGTACAAAGACTCTGAGAGGACAAGGAAGTATTCAACAGGTCAGTGAAATGCAACACTCTGCTGGGCTTTTTGTGCTCTTCCAAGCTGGCTGCCATCCCCTTTCTCTTTTCTGTCACAACCTTGTAGCTGCTACGGTCTGGATGGCCACCCTGATGTCTCCCACCAGCTGCTGCATATCCTCAGCCTGAGGAAGAGACTGCAAGCTGCATAGGTTGGATGAGGTTGTGCTGAGCAGAGTCACACTGAGCATGAAAACTAAGAACAGGGGATCTGAGGTGTAATGTGAGGGGAGAAGTGCAGTGGTAAAAAATCTCTGGGGAATTCAGTGCTACTGAGCTTTATCAAAGTGAAGAGAGGACTTATAGAAAGCCAAGGGGGTTTGAGCTCTTGACATACTCATTCCTTTAACTATCTGCTGCAGTTCTCTCAATGTCTCTCCTGTTTTCCCAGTGAAGGGAATAACATAGATGAATGAACTTGGGTTCCTTGGCTCCTGAGCTGAGACCAGCTTTGTCACATGAGGGCCAAATAGATGTCTCTGTAGTACCAATCTCTTCTTGTGGGTGAAATGAAGTCTGTGGTAGCTGCTTTAGTGGTTTCTCAGGAGAATGGATGTTCACAGGTGGTTTGCAGGGGTCATATTTCAGGTGAAGGGGAGCATCCTTTCCCTTCAGACCTGCAGCCTCTGAAGTCAGGCCAACAAATGCCTGGTTTCTTTTTGCAGCCCTGCAGGGACTGGAGTTTGTTTGTAGCCTCATGTGGTTTTCTTTGGTGTTCTGTGCCTTAGTTTGTGCTTATTTCTAAAGTCCTCTGAGCTTTTTGAAATGCCACATACTCTTGATATGCTGTTTGTAGGAGCTTTTGTGAAAAGAACCTTGTCAAGCTCAGGGTGCCTTGTGCAGAACTGGTAAAGCAGGACTGTGTAACAGGGGAAAAAGTGTTCATACACAGCATATAGTCAAGATTGATGATTTTGTCATGCAGTGTGTGTTCTCTGCCATGCCTGTGGGTGCTGGTTACAGGCTAGCTTCTGCAGATCCCTGTTGTTGTTGTACAATTATTCAGTAGCTGTAGAAACAACAGCATCAGAGGCCTTGAATAAAGTGGGGCTTTCCGTATGCAAATGTACATGAATTTCATTCTCCAAAGAGCCTCTGTGCTTACATGGCAGTAAACACTTCCAAGCTCTTTTCTCTGTGCAACAAAAGAATATTTTTCTTCAAGGATTTTCCCCTTTTTCTGGCTTGTAGCCTGTGCTGCCTTGATAACATATCCTGTGGTTTGCTGCATCTCAGATACTGATACATAGGAAATGTTCTTTTAGGGCAGGTCCAGTGTAGCCCCTTGAGCAGCCATGCCCAACTCTTACTGAAGCCAGAGGTGGGTGCTGGATGTATGAGAGCTCTCCTTGGGCTCAGTGTTTGCATGTATCAGGGTTGTCTTTTTCTATTTGGTTTTTTTTCCTAGCTCACTCGGGTCTTGAGAGTTTGCCCAGAGTCTGGCAAGAGTCATTAGATAATCCTGAATGAAGTGCACACAGAAGTACATGGTAAGGCACAGAGCCTCAGCAGAAACTATGCTTGAGCAAAACATCTCTGCTGCAAATTTTCTTTGGCACTTGCTAAGTTGTTAATGTACAGCAGTGAAGAGCTGTGGCCCTGGGAGCTGTCACTGATGTGTGAATGGAGCGTGATGGGCAGAATTGATTCCATGTGTAGCTATGCTAGTGAGAAGTTTAGTTCTTGTAAAGTTAGACTTTCATGCTAGCTTTGATACCATGCTTTGGCTTTTTCTTGTGTTTTGGAGCTGCTGTAGTATCCTGGCCAGGTTTGTACCACTGACTGATGTGTCAGTACCTCGAATAGAAAAGACAAAGCAGGTAAAACAAGATGCAGCAGCTCTGCAAGGGTGGGAGCCTGAGGTAGAAATGGATTTTGAGGGAATGCCTGAACAGCTGGGTGGAGGACTATGCAGCACAAGATGTAAGCTTCAGCCTGTACCAATAGGAGGGTCTGCATCCTGACTGCTAATGTACCAAGCCCAGGGTACTGTTACATAGTTGGGTAGGAAAGGTAACTTGCCTGTGCTGCAGCCACTCTGTTTTTTTCCATGCAGACTGTCAGAAAAGAGATTACAACAAACCCTCTACTTGGTAGCAGCACACCAGACCTCACGTTGGAGTTATCTGGGTTCAGTGTGAAACTACTACAGCTCTGCTCAGGAGGTGTTCACAGTCCAGCAGATTCATGTTCTTGACCTCCTGACTCAGAACTGGGTAACCTAGCAGCTGGGTAGAAACTCTGGCAAGCTGAAAGGGGGAGCAGTGTTCAAATGGAGGGTAAAACTGAAGGAAGTAGACAGAGATGATCCTGTGTTGTGGTCCCCTGAACCAGAGATTTCACTGAACTTGGTGGATAGTCAAAAGGCAGTCTAAGAGACTGGGATTTCTGTAGGAAAACCTATTCTTCACTTGCAGTGGCAAGGTACTCCAGTGTCTGCTGATGCTGTCATCAAAGGGGCTGCTGTCAAGAGAGGATCTTAACTCAGTTTTTGTCTTTTCTCTTGAAACCACATTTAAAAGGATTTCAAGTGGCTATATAAAAGGTGGTTTAGGGTCATGTTCTCAGTGTTTCTGAGATGTCTCATGTTTTTCTGCTGACTCTGCCATGTGTTAGCAGCAGCAACAAATAGTAAAACTGCATGTTGTTGGCACAAGCCTATTGGAAGGGGAGTAGGTGTTCTGGGGAATGTTTGGCTATTTTTGCCTTTACTGGACAGAAAATGTCTTCAATCCGTGTCCCTGAAAAACCTTGTGCAAAGTCAATATTATTATTTTTTTTCTAATAAAACTTTTTCAGTGGAATCCCTGCCCTCTTTATTTTTTTTTTTTTTTGGGAAGTAGAAAACGTTCCAGTCTGCTGGTGACCAGCATCTGCAACTGTTCAGCTGAGTGCCAGGAAACTTTGGCTAAAATCTGTTTGGGTTCTGAATTTTCAGATAACTGAAGGTTGGGTTTATTTACTGTGAAGAAATGCACGTTTCAGAATGTTATCCACAAATTGTTCAAGAACCCCATTCCAGAGTCACCATTTCACTAGAAACATTTGCTAAAAGTATTTATTTATTTATTTATGTTCCTGTGGTAGCAAACCAGGCTGCTGAGCCATGGCATCGTGTGCCTGCCAGCCCTCCCCAGAGCAGGCATGAGTACTGGCTGGCTTTGGGCTGACAAACATGGACCAGCCTTGGGAACAGCAGGACATTTGCCTTGGAGAACTGACACTGCAGTGATGGTGCCCAGGTTTTCATGGGTGTCTGGTCATGTGCAGCACCATCTAACCCCTGCTAGCACACTGGGAGGATTTGCTTGCAGATCTCTGGAGAGAGATGGTACAAAGACTTGCTGCTTGGGCTGGCCAGATGGCTGAGAAACAAAGGCCTGGAAGTGATATTTGTGCTGTTAAGCTCACAGGGACAGGACACAAGCACTGGCTGGCCATTGATGAGGTTGCTTAATCATTAGCACATTCCCTGCTCAGCCTTGCACCAGTGATGGTGGTTCCAACAGTGCCCAGGTACAATCTGGGATAGCATGGGCTAGGGAGCTGTTGGGGCTAGGGAGCTGTTGCAGGAGTTGGGATGGGTGAGAACACCTCTGCTTTGAGAAGAGGAGGAGAATTTGTCTCTGTGCATTGTGTTAGTTGCTTTAGGACTAGAAAATGGGCTCTGTCTTGTTTGTTAGTATAGAAGAGCCCTGAAGTTTGCTTTAAATCTGGAAGTAGGAATCCATCCTCAGAGGATCAACACAGAGAGTTGGGAGACTTGTAGGAGTCCCACTGAGAAAAGAAGAAATGGAGGGAGATTTGGTCCATCTGCTCACTTCTCTCCTTGACAGTCAGAGTAAGAAAATTCCTGCAGGTTTCTCTCATCTTGTGGCACTGCATCCTGAGCCCAGTGTGTCTGCCAGGGCTCAGAGGAACGGCACATCTTGACGTCATGTCCCTCCTTCAGCTCTGCAGTGACATCAGCCCAGGGCTGGGCTCTCCGTGGCTGCAGCTGTTGAGCATAGACAGCTGCCAACAAACCCTCCCCAGCTCTGACATTTAAGGGGCTTCTCTTCTCCATTGGGCCCCCTGCTTGATGCTGGCCAGTGGTGGATGAAGTTTTGTGAAGGACCTGGGGAGGCAGGGAAAGGGTGAAGCCAGAGAATATGGAGGTGGAGGGACGGCAAAACTGGCACAGGGGAGCTGGCTGTACGTGCAGCACCATAAACTCTGCACATACTGCATGAAAGACTTCTTGAATAAAAATAACAGAAGGGAACATGAAAGACCCCAGTAGGTGCCAGCAGTAACTATAAGTCTCTGTACTGGTTCACTGTGCAGGACATGCTGTGCTCTAGTCTCAGAAATATGGCTTTGCATTTAGTGCTTGCAACATGGAGCAGAAATCCCTTCCTGAAGCACCTTGGTCCAAAGGGTAACTGAGGTCAGATGCTCAACCAGTGCCAATCTACAGAGGTTCTCTGAGTTCAGGAATCCTGAGCACAGCTGCTGACATCTGGCCAGCATTCAGTGCCTCAGAACCTGCCCCATCCACACTGGATCTGAGGACTGGAGCTGACTGTAATGCTGTAGACGCAGAAGGACAGTCTGTGGGGGTCTCCTTTCTGTGCCTGGTGCTGCTGCAGTTTCTTGAGTTAGTTCAAGCATGAAGAGCATCTGAGATATGTCAAAGAGGCACATCTGGGCATGTCTGTCCATTCCATTCTCTGCCTCTGGGTGGGTAAAGCAGCATTAGCTAATATATCCAACATGCTGTGTGTTGCCCCACTATGAGTTAAGCTTGCTGTTGAGTACTGCCGTTGCTCTCTTTCTCTGACCCTTGTTTTCCATTGCCCTCCACCCACAGCACTGAGATTGCCAGAGGTTTTGTTAAGAGGACAGGATAGGGCTGGAGGTGGGGATCAACCTTGGCTCAGTGGCTCTGCTTCCATCACCTCCCCATGTTCCTCCTGGGCAGATGCCCATGCACGAGTATGAAGCAGCAGCAACAACAACCAGTGCTTGTGGAAGTGTGAAGCTGCATCAATTATTTTGAGCAGGTCTTCTACCCAAACAGCCTGGCTGAAGGGGATCTGGTTCAATCCAGCAGTTTCCAGGCATGCAAAAGCCTAAGCATTTTGTTTAACTTCCTTGCCTGCTGGGAAATGTTTAATGTCTTACCCCTTATACAGTTTTTGGCAGGAAATGTGACTCTTGAAGGTCAAACACAACTGACCTGATTACTGAGAGAAGTTGTTACAGGCGAAGGCTTAATGTGAGATCACGCAAAGTCTTTACACTTGTGATAAATCTCATTTAACTCCCTGGGTTCAAAACCAAACAAGGCTGTAAAATCCCAGTCAGAGCTGTTCTGGGCAGTGGGTAGGTTGTTGCAGTGAAAGATCCCAGCACTGCAGGAGCAGACCCACACCTCCTTGTAGCAGTACCAGTAAGATACAGCAGTTACACCACAGCAAATCCTCTAGCAGCTTTTTAGAGCAAGAGCCACCCAAATGGCCTTGTGCTGCATGCTGGATTGACATCTGCTAAGCAAACAAGGGGATGGTAATGCAGTGATTTATCCAGGGTGCCTGAACTGTTGAATGGTTAAACGTTTGTTTGTTTATCTTCAAAGAGAGGATGCTGTACTTCCCAACTGGTTTTGTTTTTAGGGCTGGTGGAAAGCCAGTTCATTATGAGTGCTGCAGCACTCGAGAGATCCTCTCCCCTTGATCTTGGCATTACTTCAGTTGGACTTTTTTTTGCTGTGTTCTTATCCTGCAGGAAATCTGTGAAGGAGAAAATAGGAAGAAGGGGAAAAAAAAAAGTAACTCAAAGCCATATGACTTTTATTTTTACAATCCAAGCAAGGAGTCTGGAGGATGATGTACCATGGGACAGATCTCTCTGTATTTGGTATAAGTCCAGCAAGCCTGATTTACTGATCTTCAATGCTGGTGTGACACTGTTAATGTTAGGCGCTCCTGGTGTGTTTCAGATTAAATGAAAGGTGGGGACTCAGATTTGTGATCTCGATCACGCTGATGGATTTGTGCCAGAGATCAATCTGGCACAGTAACTGTGATGCAGATAGCAGCAGAAGAGGCAGAAGCGTTGTTGATTGATCAGTGCTGATTGTTCACAACAGGACAGGCCTCTTTCTCTTAAAATACGGTGCTTAGCCTGGGCATCTTGTTACCAGTAATGAACCAGAGAGTTGGCAAGAGTGCAGCAAAAATGGATACAAAGTGTAAGGAAATGCATCTCCATGTGCTTTCTGGCTCTCCAAGGATGTGTGCCTTTTAAAAGTGTGCTTAAAAACAAGTTGTTTTGTGGTATGCAGGCTGACATTGCACAATGCTGGCTGGATAGTGCTCCAGCACAGAGCAGCACAGACCTCCGTCAGCAGTTCCTTGCTGTGGAGTGATGACAGCCCTGGATGTAGGGGAGGGTCTGCAGAAAGATCAGTCAAGCCAAGCCTGTGCAGCTGGGCCAAGCCAGGGCACTGCTCCCTAAAGCCTGTGAAGGCACAAGGAATTGGTAAGGGTGGATTTGGGGCAATAAGAGGGATGAATGGGGGCATCTGCGTAGGGAAGCTGTGGAGTTCTCTCCCAGGTGCAAACCAGAAATCCTCTTTTACTAAAGCCCTGGGGAGAGCCTGTGAGAGCCTTTCTCTTTGTCCTGAGGTGCACACGATTCTCTGCAAAGCCCAAGGGGTTTCCAGATGGCTCTGCCTGGTGTGGAGGCTCTGCCAGCTGAAGGCATGGAGCCTCTGGGGCTACAGACCAAGGAGACAACCCTCCCTTGGCAGGAGATGGAGGAAACCTGATCTTGTAGGTTCTTCTCCACCCTGTGGCTCTTGGATTTGAGGGGTGGTTTTCCTACCTCTTTATTTTCATATAGGGAAGGGGGAGAGGAGTATCTGAGTGCAAATTGTTTTCTGTGTAATAAGTGTTTAAGTGATGTTGCAGCAAGGTCACCTGGGCTGTTTCCCAGTGCTGTGATCCAGGGAGGAAATCCCAGTGGTCAAAGAGGGAAGGTGGGTTTGGATTTTGGATTTTGTGTTTTGCTTAGAAGTTGACCGATTGCATCGCAACAAAACTCTGGAGCCCTTTTCTTCCTGGCATCATCCAGCATCTGGATACAGCATACAGCTCTTATGATCCAGGGTAGGTTGAAGGCCAGTTCTGCTACATGTTGTGTTGGTCCCACAGTAACAAAGGTTTTGTAGGATGACCATAAACAATATCACATCTCTAACTTCTCCATTCCCTTCCACACAAGTTCAAACCCAGCAACATCTCCAGGAGGTGTGTGATCACTGGAAGAGTATCACTTGAAGGACCTGGATATGGCAAGTCCTCCCCTTCATCCATTCTTTTCCCATGTCCTAGGCTCTCTGCACACTGGCCGGAGCTCTCCACCCCCAGGGAGTGTCCCTGAAGAGCAGCAGCAGATTGCTCGTCAAGGATCCTACACCAGCATCAACAGCGAGGGAGAGTTCATCCCTGAGACCATGGATCAGAATGTAAGTGGGGCTGGAGCACTTGGGTTAAACTGAGACAGCACTGGGTACAAGGGCAGCTGTGCTGGGAGTGCCATTCCCACCAGTGAATCCCTAGTGGGCCTTCTGCATGGGACTCAGGCCAGCTTTTTCCAGGAATGGGTGCCCCTGGGCTTGATGTGCTCAAGAAGCAGTGATCCCAGTTTCTCAGAACCCTAAAAGCAAGCTGCAGTGGTAATGGCAACGTGCTCAGGCACCTCAGGTGGCTCTGGAGGAGCGTAGGTCTGGGATACATGTGCGTGCCAGCTGCCAGGCCCTTGCGGCCACAGCCTTCCTGGATGCTGGGATGAGGAGGGAGCTTGCCAAGCAAAGACTGCCTGCGATTGCAACATCCTGGGGATGTCAGCAGCTCTCGCTCCTTCCCCTCTGCTGTTTCTGCCTGAGCTCCAGTTACAGTTTTTGGCTCTGCCCACAGCCTTTAGCTGTGGTTTCATCTCTGTCCCGTCCCCATAATTTTTTTTCCTCCCTTAATAAGGAGTTCACATGTTCCCTCCCTCAGTAATAAGAGCAATGAGTTTATCTGCACAGTAATGAGCAGTACCTCTTCCTCCAGTCAATTTGGAACCCACGATGCGGGAGACTACAATGTCAAAGGACCAGAGGGGGAGCAACTTACACCTTCCTCTCTATCTGTATCTCTGCTCAAGCTGTAGCTCCAAAGAGCATAGCATAGGTCTGGAGAAGTCGACTCAGCACACAATGCATTCTTACAAAGCTCTTGGAAGGGCAGGACCAGGATCCACAATTTTCGGGAGGGCTGGCTTTGCAGGAGGGACATGGATGGGCATGCAGAAGGCACTAAGCTCATTCCAGAAGGCCACTGTGATGGCTCCAAGAGCCTTGCCTGAGGACACATGCATTTGCTGCACTCAAACAGCATCCACTAGCTCTGCTTTTGTGTGCAGGCTGTGCCAGTGTTTCCATGGCAGAGTTATGTTTTCAACAGTTTATTAGACAGCCATTAATAAAGTAAGAAGTCACTCGGGGTGAGTCTTGGCAGTGTCAGAGTACAGATGTGTCTTGTGCTCCTTGCAGCCAAAAGTTGGCTCTCCATTGTTTTCACATGCCTTCCAAACACGTTTGCTAGGATTAACATTAAGTGTGTGTGTGTGTGCGGGGGGAGGGTCCCACGAACGCCCCTTGGGTGTCAATCGGTGCAGCTCCACTGGCTGAGAGGAGCTCCATTAGCACTGGCTGAGCTCTGAGCTTGCTCCTGATGAAAGTTCCCAGATGCTTGCCTCATTTTTCCCCAGCATCACACTGTGGGTGGCCTGCTGCCCTTCTCTGGTGAATTAAATGCAGGGAGAAAGGAGATTTAGGGACAGGGCTCTTTTAACTCTTGTCACTGAGAACTTGTGCTTTTCCTCACGTGGCCTTTGCCTGGAGAACGTCCTTCTGCTGCAGCTTCCATGTGTGCCTTGAGGAAAACTACTTACAAGCTGATGCTTGCTGCCTTTTGGGGGATGCCCCTGTGGAAGCCTGTGATGTAACTGCAGTCTTTGCCTTGAGACCAGCTTGGCAGATGAACAAAGGTTGAGTCTGGAGCCTGCTCAGATTCCCAGTTTTATGCTTTTGAGCTGTTCAGCATTATTTTAACTGCTGGGAGAGACCTGGCATGGCTAGTAGAGGTGGAGAGTGGGTCTAGCAGAGGTCTTGCTCCTCTTCAGCTAGTGAGTGCATTTTGAAGAGTGATGCTTTGGGGTAAAAAGAGGGAAGCAAAGAAAGATCATACTTTCCAGTTGGAACTGTCCTGCCAAAACAATGCAAACTGTTATGGCAACCAGCTGGGGAGGTCCAGCGCAGGAGCAGCACGTGGGAAGGGAGGCTATTGCTGTACATGGGGAAGGAGAAGCAGTGTGGGTCCAGGAGCCAGAGAAGGGTGACTCCATGTGATGCTAAAGCCTTGCTGCTCAGCTCTCCCAGGAATGAGCTGGGCTTGGTGATGGCTGTGGAGTAGGGGTTAGCAAATCCAGAGTGGGTCTGCAGGTGGGAGGAAGCATCATACTGACCGCAGCACAGCGTGGCCCTGAGCAGGCTCTGCTCTTCATAGAAGTGCACATAGCCCCTAGGTTTGCCACTCCACACAAAACCTCTATTGTTACTAACCAGCTATAAATAACCCCAGCCAGTACAATGTCTCATCCAGGAAGCAACACAAATGCAGCTTTTGACTCACTGAGCTAGCGAGAGCCAAGCCAGTTGCTCCAGCCAAAAGCCCTGATGATTCTCTGCTTATCACTGGAGAGGAAGGCTGGTGCTGTGTGCCAGGGCAGCTTGGGGAAGTCAGGAGTCCAGGGCTGTGGCACACGCAATATCCACTCGGCCTTGGGCGCATCATTTGTGTCCTGATTTAATTTCTGCCCCCCCAGATACTTTGAGCACTTTGTATCTCATTGACTTCTCAGCATGCTTTGAACATCAGGGTGCTGGTTGTCTCTGCCTCGATTTCCCTCCTAGCAAATAGCAGTTGGAAAGAACAATCCAGAGAGGGCATCATGAATGGATTTCAACTGGGAAGAAAACTTCAGTTAGATCTCATCTTTACTGGGGCTGTCATCAGTAGGTGTAGATCAGCTGGCTTTGGTGGAGCCCTGTTGACCTTGCAGAGGTCTACTAGCAGTGGACTCTGAAGAGCTACAGTCTGTAGTTTTATTGTTTTCCCTTTACTTTCAATGTCAGATGCTTGAAGCTTTCATCAGCCCTGATGAGTCACTGTCTGGGAGCTGCCAGTCGCTGGACAGGTCTGTAGACAGGTGAGTTGTGCATGTCACCATCATTCTGCAACAGGTTGTCCCATCCCTGGAAATGTTCAGAGTCAGCCTGGGTGGGACTTTGAGCACCATGGTCTAGTGAAAAGTGTCCCTGCACATGACTAGGTGGTTGGAACTAGGTGATCTTTAAGGTCCCTTCCAACCCATTCTGTGATTCTGTGTTCACAAGCTGTAATGCAGAGAGGAGTGGTGCCAGTGGCATCCCCTGAGGGTTTCTATTGGGATGAGGATGCACCTGAGAAGACCAAATTTATCCCGAATGCTAAAAACTAGATCCTGGCACAGACATCTGTGTGAGAGTATGATTTGAAATGCAGTAATCAGAGCTGCACAAAGCTGCAGACAGCCTGGCTTTGTGTGCCCAGGTTTTCTCTTTGGTCAGGTCCCTCTCCTGCTGCTCTGGCTTTCCACAGTCACCAGGCCAAAACTCCGTTAGCCTCTCCATACCTCCTCCTCTCTGAGCCTGCTGTCTGCTCTCCATTGACCACTTGTACCTTCGGCAGCCCCTGTACACTGCCAGCAGCCCCAGATGTGTCAGTCAAGGTGCTGAGGACACCAGACAAGCAACAGCTAAGTTTAGCTTCTCAGCAGGAAGCAACTAGGACACACTGTACTAACACAGGCTGCAGTTCAATAGTTGGTGCTGCTGGTTGGTCCAGACTCACACGTGCACAGCGCCTGTGTGCTTGCTGCTGTGTGTAAAACACTGTGTCCTTTTGGGAAGCAGTATATATATTTTATTTTTTTTTTTTCCATCTGCATCAAAGATTTTTTTCCTTTCCCCCCCTCTCCCCATTACTTTTGCCATGCAGCATCAAGGCTGGGTTCCAGCAGGTCTGTGCAGTGTTGATTTCATTGTGTAGCGTGCTTGGGGTTTGCAGCTCTGTGCACTTTGGATCTGTCTCAGCATCAAGGCCTATTTCCTTTTTGTGGCTTTTAATAATTTCCTGTGATGTATTCACTCATTGTTAGCAGCCCTGTCGAAGCTGGATTCCTTGTGCTCCCAGCCTCTGCTTTTGCACAGACTTAGCTAGGAAGAAGCATAGAAGGAGCATGGCCTGGTTGTGACACTTGAGTGGGAGAGGAGGGTGCTGGGCAGGTTTGCATGGCTTGATTTTACATGTGAAGAAGCAGGGAGCTGTGTTCAGCCATGGGGTCTAGGAGCTGGAAAAGGCCCCAAGGAGGGCTGTAATCTTCAGAGACAGAAAGAGGAGTAAGTATGACTAGTCCTACAAAGCCCTTGCATCCAATTATTTGAGATGACATTAGGCTGAGGAGGGCAGAGTTAGTCCCCAGGCATGGTGACCAGTCTGATGCTAAGAAATAGCACAAATTACACCTTGCTGGAGGAACCCTGCCATGGTCAGCTTTGACACAAGGAGGTTTCAGAGTGCTTTACAAAGCAGATTCCTATCACTGTGCCCATTTTGCTACAAGGGAAAGTGGAAAAGCCACCTGTCCAGATCACCCAGGTCATCGAATCATTGACATTAGAAAATACCTCTAAGATCATCAAGTCCAACTGTCAACCCAACATCTCCATGCCCACTAAACCATGTCCTGAAGTGCCATGTCTACACATTTTTTGAACACCTCCAGGAATGGTGACTCCACCACTTCCCTGGGCAGTCTGTTCCAATGCCTGACCAGTTGCTTAGCCTTTATTGACCCTTACAGAGGCTGGGGTGAAGTTAGGCTCTAGCATCCTCTCAGTGTAGTTTACAAACCTTGAGCCTTGAAGCACTAATCTTACGCTCGCCCTCCTGGTCTCCTGGGAGGGTGCATGTGCCAGTGAGGAAGGTGAGAATGGTGTTTCAGAGAAGACAAATTCTGCATGAAGGAAGTGTGACTGAAGCAGACCAATGTGTATATCTGCAGCAAATAAGCAGTGTTCATGAAAAGCAGAGTTACATGGTTGAATGCCTGATGTTGAGGGAAAAGAAGCTTCTCTCCTTTGAGGTGACAAAGCACTGGAACAGGCTGCCCAGACAGGTTGTGGAGACTTTCAAAGCCCATGTGTTCCTATGCAGCCTGCTCTAGGTGAACCTGTGTTAAATTGGGGTTGGATGAGATGATCTTCAGAGGTCCCTTCCAACCCCTACTATTCCATGATTTTGTGATCCTGTGACATGGGCTTTGGCTGCTTCATTTCAGACTGATGACTGTATTTTGCAGCATCCCTTTTGTTGCCACAGGAACAAGCCATGATCCTGCAAAAAAACCCTTCAATCTTCATTCTTGTGCAGGCTGAGGATGGGAGCTCAGTTGGGTAGCTGGGGCTGCTCAGTGCATCGTGTGACACAGCCTGTCCTTTCTGCTTGTAATCACTTCCTAATTCATTCCATAGCCTTTCAGATCTAAAAAAGTGGTTATTTTTTTAATTATTTCTTTTTTCCTGTCTTTGCAGCCCTCCCTTTACCCAAACCCCTGTTCCTGGAAGGAAGACCCATCCCAAAGACAGTCTTGATTGCATGGGTAAGCACTCTTTGAGGTTTGTTTTTGCTTAAAAGTATAAAAAGCATGTAGTAAAGAGACTGGCTGAAGGCTATTAGAGAGATGACACCACATGAAAAGTAATTAAATAAATCAAGCAAACCAACTGCATTGCTTAGGTTAGACTTCAAAAAGTGACCCTGATCAAACATGAATGTTCTTTAAAATCAAAAGATCCAGAGCATCAAACACAGGCAGGGCTGCTCTCATTCTTAACTCTTCTTGGCTCTGCAGCAGTAGTTGCAGCACTGAAGGACCTTTGGTCCTGGTTCAGGAATCAATTTGCAGCAACAACTGTCCAAACAGAGTAGCCAGGGCCCCGAGGTAAATGGATGCAGGCAAGTGAAGCTGTTGAAAGATCAAAGACAAGCTCTGTGTTGGGAAAAGTTGCTGAGAGGGCCTTGCTTTTCTATTTGGAGACAACTTCAAGGTGCTGGCAAGTGAGAAATAGCCTTGTGGGATTACCTTTTGTCTTGCAGTACCTGTGAGCTGCACTTTCAGTATCCTGACCTTCTCCCCTAGCAAAAGCCCTGTCCCAGACTCTTCAGGGAATTACACCTCTTCCACTTACATTAATACTAACCTGCAACACTGCCCATGCTGTTGGAGAAAGTGCATTGGTATCTTGCAAGGCTCATAGATTACTGCTTAATCACATCAACATCCAGCTGGTTAAATCATGGAAAGTCTGCAATATTGTAATGACTTTCACTATTAAAAATGAGCAATGGCAGTCAGCCTGTGGCATGATAACTCATTTCTGGCCTGAGGCAGGATCTGATTGAGCTGCAGTCAGTCCACATCACCCAAGGTTTTAATGCATCCCTAGTGGCAGGGGAGGCATTTTGCTTTGAGACACCGCTCGGCATTGTTGCTCACACATGGGTCACTGAGAACTTCTTGACCTGTCCTTGTTGCTTTTCTTGCTGACCATATTTCAGCCATTATGTGGTCCTCTTGTGCACTGCTGTAATGGGGAAATCATGCTCAAGTGCAGCAGAGGCCAGGAACGGTCTCCAAGGAGCAACTGCTGGCTGCAGGCTAAGACAAACAAACAATCAGAACAGACTGTGTCATTAGAGTTGGATGGAGGAAAAACAGGAGGTGAAAGATGGAGGTGGGGGGGGGAGGGAGGGAAATGACAGATATTTTAATCTCAAATTATTCAGTGCTACCAGCAATGGTTTCCTGTGCTGTGGTGTTGTATTAAAAAAATATGCCCTTATCTCATGTGGCCATCCTTCTCTCATAATCTCATGTCTAATCTAAACTCTGGTGGTCTTTAATCCTTTCTGTATATTCTAAATCTGTCTTTCTAGCATTTAATCAAAGTAAATAGAAAAGTTTGAAGTTCTGGGGGTTATAAATTAGTCTCTGGCTTTTGGAGGTCAGGAGTCACATCTAAATGGAAGGAGGGGAGAAATTGTCCAGTGTTGTTTGAGTGCTGGCATTTTGCATTTTCCTGGAATTAGCTGCTATCAGAGCAGAGGTTTTGGACCAGATGGATCTGGTCTTAACCATGCCTGGCTGTTCTGTTTCCATGCTATTTGTTGTTTGGTTTTTTTTTTTTTTTTTTTTTTTTTCATTTTTCACATGCAAATAAGATGTTCAGTGCTCTGTCTTGGAAATAAGACATGGTCTGTGTTAATATATGAACAGTGTGGGCCAAAGTCCATAAAGTCAGCAGTTAATTCTCTTCACTTTAGGGGGACCAAGACTAGTGTGTTTAACCCTTACTTTCCTCTAAGGAGTGTGTGACCATGGACAGATTTCAGAGTGAGCCTTGGGGAGTGTATGTTTGTGTAAATGAACAGTTGTCACCTTGTTCTTGCCTGTAATGCTGTGTGAAGACCATAATGCTATCCCAAAAGAAACATTCTGGGCATTTGATGCTGAGATGATCTCAGAAATGTCTTCTTTCCTCCTGTCAGATTTTGACATTCCATTCTGTGAGAGGTTTGGGAAAGGGGGGACCTTCCCGAGGCAGTACCACCTCTCCCAGAGTCGCAAGGACTACAGTGATGGTAAGGAAGTGATGGAGAGCTGGGGAGGGAGGTGCTCCATGGCTTGTGACAAAGACTAGGATTAGAAAGAGCTGGGAAGGAGAGGTTTCTAATAAAGGCAGAGCCACCAAGTAATTTGGGATTTGCTTGTGTATTCTGAAGAGCATCCTCTCTGAGACCCTGTGGGTCTGCTCTTGAGAAGTGCTGAGCATCTACATGAATGAAAGTCAGTGCTCAGCTTCTCCTCTGCTTACAGCTGCTGCTTTAGCTTTGCCACATGGATGACTTGGCATTTCTCATCCCTGGCATATCAGCCTTTCTGTTCTCCTAAACTGCTTGAAATTGAGCATACAGCTTTGTGACCCTCACAGCAGGTTTCTCACAGAGCTGTAGGAAATCCCCCAGTAATTTTAGACTATCAGTGTCTGTTCACATCTCTGTTTTAAGCTGGTGAGGTCTGAGCTTTTGGGACTTCTCCATCACCTTCTCGCTGCTTCTTTCACTGTATGAGACTGCAAGTGATGGGAGCCAAAACTGAATAAGAATCAAATCCCTTGGGGAAAAAAAAAACAAACGCTGAGGACATGCAGATAACACATTGAGCTTTCCAGAAAGAGCTTCATCTGTCACTGAAGCCATCCTTTTGAAAGCAGTTATCACAGGATCTTGCACTGCTTGTGTGGTCATTTAGATGGTGGACTTAGGGAATGGCAGGGATCATTTGTAGTGTAATCTCTGCCTGCTCAGAGTTTAATTGTGATTAATGATCAACAAACCTCCTGAGGTAATTAAACTGTTGTGTACCCCTCTGAAAACATCTGCATTAGACGTACTGCCTGCTGTTAACAACTGGTAAATTGAGTTTAAAATGCTCACAGAGCTTTGCTTCAGTTTCATTAAAATAATTTTGTTTACTTTGAAGAGATGTATCTCTGGATCTGGGCAGTGAGAAGGTGGTGATAGGTAGGTCCAAGCTGGTGTGTGTGTTCTTGCTGTAACTCTTCCCCTTTTCTCCTACAGGCCGAAGGACTTTCCCTAGGAGTTACTTTCCACAGGAGAACTTGTTTCAGCTTGTCCCCTCTAGCAGAACCAAGAGTTTTAATGGAGACAGCAAGCTCAGCACTTTGCAGTATGAAGAGTACAGGCCCAAATGGTGGAGCAATTCTGAAAAAGGTCTGCAGGTCTTCAGCACCTCCCCTACAAAAGCTAGGAACTGTGAGTGAATCAAAGCTGCTCGTGTCTGAGATCTCAGTTTGTCTGGGTCATGACACAAAATTCTGTGGCCTGCTGGGTTCCTGAGCATCAGCTAACCTAATCATGTGTGAATTACACACACTGTGTCTTACCTTGGCCTTGAGCTGAGGGTGTCTGTGAGCTCAGCTAGTGCTCATCACTTGCTGAGTTGCAGAAGGTGGATTGTGTGTTCCAATGTCTGTGTGCTCCTGCAGCAGAAGCTTCCAGGAGACTTAGGATGTGGGAGCAAATGCATCCAGAGGCTCCATTCCTTGGCTTACATTGGTATCACCACAGCACCCAAAAATGGCGTTGCAGGCTGCTTTGGTATTGCAAGAGTGCCTACGCTGTAGAAATTGGTGCATTCTGGGCCTGTGCAGTGATGGGTAACAACCCAGAAATGACCAGTGAGACAAAACCCTTTACTGGTCCTTGCCTGGGTAGCTGGGTCAGCCATATTGTATCCTACTAACCACTTCTGTAGCAGAGGAGAGAAAGTCCAACACTGGCTAAGAAAGCAGCTTTTGGAGGAAGGACTCTGAAAGAAACATGACTTGTGTGGGACTGGTTTCTACTTCATACTAACACAGACTGTGAGACATCCCACAAACACACACCAGTAGCACTAGTGCGGTTCAAACTGGTTTGTCACAGTGCCTCTGTGACAGAGAGGGTGGCTCACTGACTGCCCTAGTGAGTAAATTCTAAGCCTCATCTACCCTCTATAGGATCAGATAGAGCCTGATGCTGAAGTCTCCCTGCTCTGCTCTTTGTTCAACCCTCTCTTCTCTGGTGTAGCCCTGCAGGCGCCTGTGAACTGGAGGCTGGGGAAGCTGCTTGGAAGAGGAGCTTTTGGGGAGGTTTATCTCTGCTACGATGCTGACACTGGCCGGGAGCTGTCCGTGAAGCAGGTGCCTTTTGACCCTGACAGTCAAGAGACAAGTAAAGTGAGTAGGAGGGCAGAACTGTCCTGCATCACATTGGGGAATTATGGACTGGAGGCTGAGGGGGGAGGTGGCAGAGGAGTCTGTGTTCCTGGTGGAAGGCAGTATGTAGAGACAATGTGTGGTTTGCACGCTTCAGTGTGATCCTGAGTAGCTTGTGGCAGCAGTCAGCACACTCTGACTTCTCTAATACCTTGGTCAAGTTGGCCTGCTCTGTCTTGGGTATCATCTCTTGCAAGTCTGTCTGCTCTTCCTTTGTTTTGATCTTCTTGCTCCCTTCACTTTTCCCCCCTCTGGGCACTGCATTAGCTTTGCTGGTGTCTTCACACCTTTCAGAAAAAACTCCTTGAGCACAAGTAATGAAAATAAGCAAACCTTACAATAACCAAAGCCAGCCCTTGTGTTTCCCATTTGTCTTTCTCCTTAGCTTTTTCTTAGTGCACCACTCCCTGTTTGTGAGCCTTGCATGGCTGTTGTCTTTGGGAGCAGTTTCATAGGTGCTAGGAAAAGAATGCTCAGCATCAAGCAATAGTTGGATAATATTCCCAGAGTAACCATTCCCTTGTGTCATGAAGTGTGCCTGGTTTGTTGCAGGAGGTGAATGCCTTGGAATGTGAGATTCAGCTGTTGAAGACTCTTCGTCACGACAGGATAGTGCAGTACTATGGGTGCTTGCGGGATCCTGAGGAGAAGAAGCTGTCTATCTTTGTTGAATACATGCCAGGGGTGAGTGCAGCTCCTGCTAAAGATTGTCCCGAGTGACAGAGAGCAGATTTAGACTGCCCTAAACTTTGGTAAAATTGGGATCTGGAGTTCAGCTGCCCCGCTGGGCTGCTCTTTATCGGATGAGCCAAACCAAAGCAGTGGATGCCTCCCTAAGGCTTGGAAAAGCTTAGGTTGTGAGTCAGATATCATGGTGAAGCCCCTCAATGTGCACTAGGTGAAACCAAAAGCTTTGAAGGCAGGTTTTATTTTTGAATCCTGGAGCAGGGTGTGTTCAGTCTGCAATCTGAATTTGTGAATGTGGGATATGATCCAGATCTGTCTCCAAACACTGTGGCCTGAGCCCATCTTTAAGTATTTATTGCAAATCCCTGCAGGAAAAGCTCATAGTACAACTGTCCACCCACAGCTGTCACCAATTATTTATGGGCTGCAGCACGTGTGTATTGAAACAGTGTTAGCTGTAAATCTTCTGGTTTAGGACAGAACTTTTTGTTGGTAGCATTACCCTCTTGTGCAAGAGTGGTTTTGCTTTGTGAGTTTGCTGATGAAGGACAAAAAGACCAAGGGAAGAAGTAGATCAGAAAGCTTTGAGAGAGTCTAGGCAGGGGCTGGAGAATGTACACAGAACAGCTGAACATCTTTCTCTATTTGCAAGCATGTGAATTAAATCAGCCATCTAGACAAAGCTGGTATAAACCAGCATTGTGGTATTTATATTGCCAGAGAATCTGCTCTCCTAAGTCCTGCCTGTCCAGCTGGATTCAGTCCCCAGAGTGTGGGGGAATAAATCCTTGTTTATACAGGGATTTGTAAGGTCAGAAGGGACTATTAAGTCATCTAGTTGCAAATAATTGTGATCATAAGAAATGTGCTAGATGCTCTTCTAACACATCTTGCACATGAGTAGTCAGGTGGACTTCCATGCATTCAAAGTCCCTTCCAACCTCTGTCCCACTTCTCTCCCTCTGGGCATGCATCTCGCTCTCAGACCTTGCCACAGGACATGGACCCCAGAGGAATAAAACCCAGGAGTTTCAGCAGTCCTCTTGCTGCTTATTCTGCAGCTTGATGGTGTTTGTTAGCAGCCAGGAAGCCACCATTTGATGCTGGGGCAGTGTCCAGCAGGGCTGGAAGTCGAATGTTTGTTTTTTTTAATGATAAACCAGAGGTCTGACTAAATACAGATTGACTTTCCGTGCTGCAACAATGGCTCATTTCACAAAAGCAGCTCAGGGCTGCGGGTTCCAAGGCCAGTGGAAGGGACTGAACTCCCAAACCTTGCAGGACAGCAGCTCTGCAAGGCTGGGCCTGGCTAAGCTTCTGACTTTATACACCCAGCCTGGCAAAAGTCTTCATGGGGCCAAGCTTGGGTACAGCGTTAGGCTGGTGTGGTGGGTTGAAATTACCTCCCCCCCCCAACATAAAATTCCCAGAGCAGCTCAGCTGAAAGCAAATGAAGCTCTATTTACAAGCAAAACCAGAATTTAGAAATATAGAATGCAATGAATATGTACAAAATATACAATATTTGCATATATTACCAAAAAAAAAAAAAAAAAGGATTGGACGTGGCACTTGAAGCCATGCTTTAGTTAGTCATGAGATGCTGGGTGATAGGTTGGACTTGATGATCTCTCAGGTCTTTTCCAACCTGGTTGATTCTATGATTTATAAACAGCACAAGAACCTAGGCACAGCCTAAAACTACCACACCTGGCTTCCTTATGATTGCCCTCATTAAGCAGCTGACTCTTGTTTTCTGCCCTGCCCATAAATTAGTAGTATTATTTTAAATTTATGGTTGGAAATAAGAATGATCTAGCTGACTGCAGGCCTTGAAGACCCTGTTTCCCTTTCTTGTTTGATATCCCTCCAGTAGGGTGACAGAGGCCAGGATAAGAAAGCTGGTTTGGTACTGGGTAAGGGGACATAATACCCTGCCTGCAAGGTGTAGGAGGGGCTAATTTCAGGGCACCTCCAGTTACTTCAGCAGTGCTGTAACAGGGAAAGGAAAGGCCCATCCACAGGATCACCACCAGCCTCAAAATAAGGCCAAAACAGTAGCTGGGCAGAGCAACAGCAGAGGTGGGTGGATGTGGAAAAGCTAATAACAGTTTGAGTGACTGACATGGAGCAGTCCACAGTTCCCAGAGCAGAAGGACTACAGCAATCTTGAGTCATCGCCAGAGCTACAGGACAGGCAGAAATAGGTTGAGTTTCCCCTCCTGCTCTCCACCTAACCTGAACACTGGAGGTAAAGCTCGGTGCAACCTCTGTTTGAACCCCAACTCTGCCTCTGTTTCATCCCTGCTAAAAGCCAGCCCTGGCATAGTGAGGGACATCCATTTCCAAGTGAACAGAAACTGTAGCTAAACCTCTTGCACCCCTGCTTCATTTTCTCTTTGATAAATAAAATCAAACCATCAGAAGCCTGCATCCTGGGTCAAAAACTCAAGTACTTGCAAATTGTCTGCCCTGGGTAGTGGTGTTGGAGCAGTTCCGTGTGGGGCTGATTATGTCCCTTGTGACTCTGCCTTGCTGTGAGAAGTTGTGGGGTAAGGCTTTGCAGAGGACTGACAAACTAGTAGAGTTGATCCTCTCCTTTGAATTGTAACTCTTCATCAGTTCTGTCCTTTACCGTGAGCTCTTGGTGACATCCAGCCACTAGAGGGGGGGAGAGATCTGTCGTGTTGGCAGGAGGTAGCACACCTGCACACCAGAGACCAGTACCCTTTTGTTATATTTGTTTTATATCACCCGGGTCTGGGACACTGAGGACAGAGCCTTTGCTCCATTCAGCACTTAGTGGAGTTTTATCTTGCTCTATCTACAGCAAAGTGGAGGGGAGGTTGAGCTGGAAGATAGAGTGGTCAGGCATTGGAATGTTGCTGCCCAGGGAGGTGGTTGAGTCACCAATCCTGGATGTGTTTAAAAGTGGTTTGGATGTGGTACTTGGTATGGTTTAGGGATGAACCTTGCAGAATAGGGGTAATGGTTGGACTTGGTGATCCTGAGACTCTTTTCCAACCTGAATGTTTCTGTGATATTGGTCAGGGAAGTTTAAACATGCAGTGTGATGTGGTGGTTCTGCTGGTCCTTATGGCTGGTGCCTGTTGTTTCTTTGCAACAGGGCTCAATAAAGGACCAGCTGAAAGCTTATGGTGCTCTGACCGAGAACGTCACACGGAAGTACACCAGGCAGATACTGCAGGGAGTCTTCTACTTACACAGCAATATGATTGTCCACAGGGACATTAAAGGTGAGTAGATAATACAGAGAGGCTTCTGGATGGCTTGGATTTGTTCAACCCTACCTCCCCCCCCACTTCAATATCAATTCTTGTGCAAAACATGGTGCCGGAATCTGGTGTTTAAAGTATTTTTTGCTGCTGACCTTCACCAGCTTGAACCATCAGGCTCTTAAACAAGCAGCTGAAACCAAAATCATTTGCTGTCTTCCTGTTTGGGAAGCTCAGATTAAGTACTCTTGAGAGGGGTTATTGTTTGCTGCTCTTGCACATCCAAACCTCCATGTAACATAACCAAGAACTGAGAGACCTTGGAATTTGGAGAGATCTGAGGCTCTGCTCTGCTGTCTGTGGGTGAGGGAGGATGTTCTGTCATCTCCTGTTCACTGCTCACTTGTAGGAAACTTATTGAATGAGGAGGTGCTGGTGGGAGTCAGCCCTCTTAGAGAGCAGCTGCCTGCTGCTAGGAGAGAGGGATTTTAAGTAATGCTGAGTCCAGCCCCACCAAGGCCCTTTGGATTCCTTCATGTTCAGCTCTTTACCCGTGTCCTTCCTGCTCTCCTCTCTGTAGCCACTTCAATTCAGGCTGCTTCATCTCTTAGGGTTTTTGGTTTTCATTTTTACTTCAGGTGCCAATATTTTGAGAGATTCTGCTGGAAATGTGAAACTTGGAGATTTTGGGGCCAGCAAACGCATTCAAACCATCTGCATGTCTGGGACTGGGATTAAATCTGTCACAGGAACACCGTACTGGATGAGCCCAGAGGTCATCAGTGGAGAGGGCTATGGAAGGAAAGCTGATGTGTGGTAAGGAATGCAGTAGAAATCCCACCACTTCCCTTTGGGAAGCTGTGATGGGAACAAGAGGTATAGTCAACAGCTGGAAGATGGAGCACTGCAAAGGATGGAAATAGGAACTGAATGTTAGGATCAACTGTGCAGACACCCAAAGGCAGCATATTGCAGCTGAAAGTCCCAAAACAGGAGCTCTCAGGATCACAGCTTGCTTTTGGAAGCCCTTACCATGTGTACAGCTCCACCTCATAGCTTCTATTGAATTCTGGGCAGCAGGTTGAATTTGCTAAAAGAGCTGTTGAGTTTTGGTGGCCCTGATTTTACGTTAGCTAAACCCAACTCAGAGGCCCAGACAGATCTTGTGCAGCCTCTCAAAATCTGCTGCTGGATGTTTGCATATGGCTCAGCTACAAAGACAACCAGAATCATTGGCTGCTTGTGAATCTTTTGATCTGTGGAGGGTGTCAGTTGGAGCCTGGAAGAGTTGGAATAACACTACTAATCCTCCCAATAAATGAAGAGGAAGCAGATTCTCCACAGCATGCTCTCCATTGGGTGCCCAAGCAAGTAGGGTCAACAAAACCTTGTCCCTCCAACAGAGCCCTACTTGGGAGGGAAACCTAGGGAGTCCTTAGCAGTCCTTAGCCATGAACCCTCCAGCTCTGGATGATAGAAGGGAAATGTGGTTCAATTTTTTAGGATTGACTAGGAATGGAGGTGGCAGAGAGGGTCCCTGCTGATATGAGACCTTCCTCAGCAAGCACAGGGAAACCTCTCAGGCTCTTTGCTGCTCATCTGAGGTGCTCTTTCTCAGATGCATGTTCAGATGTAGGCAAACACGTTTCTTTCTGGTTTTGCTTCCTGGGGAGTTACATGCTGTCACTCAAACTGTGCTGTTTGGACTCGTGCGGGGGCTCCCTTCAGGGTCCACTCTAGTAAGGATTCTCACGGTTTTATGAAGCTTAGTATCTGTCAGTTAACATAGGCAGAAATCCCACCAGCTTTAAGGCATGGCTTGCAAGGTCACTCCTAGTGGGACTGCAGAGCCCAGCCCCAAGCACCTCTATGAGCGTCAGGGGTGCACACACAGCAGAGGTGTGTGCCCACCTCTCATGTGGCTTTGCTCCCTGCACAGTCTGGTCCAAGCAGATGCAGTCCTAGAGCCCATTAGACTTCACACACCCAGCCACCACCACCCTGGTCCCTTACCCTCTGTCTCACCCCTGTGTGCTGGGCGTTGTTGCAGGAGCGTGGCCTGCACCGTGGTGGAGATGTTAACAGAGAAGCCGCCGTGGGCAGAGTTTGAAGCCATGGCAGCTATCTTTAAAATTGCCACCCAGCCGACCAACCCCCAGCTCCCTGACGGTGTCTCCAACTCCTGCCGCAACTTCCTCAAGCAGATCTTCGTGGAGGAGAAGCGGAGGCCGACGGCCGAGGACCTGCTGAGGCATCCCTTCGTCAACTGCGGGCTCTGAGCCCTGCCAGCGGGATGGGGAAACGCCGGCGGGAGGGGGGTGGCTGCCAGACCCGTGGCCTTTTGTGCTCTGTGGATCAGACCCTGGGCTGTCCTGCCAGTGGCCCCTGCAGGTCCCTTCTTGCTGCTCACTGGCTCAGCACCTGCCGTGCCGTTGGATTTCCAAGCTGTGCTCAGGACTGTTGGCTCCAGGAATTCGGACCGTGTGGGTGCTGGCCTCGGACCGAGGAACCTCCTTGCTGCCAGCAATGCCAGGGTTGTCCCCTCTTGCTGTGTTGCTTATCTCTTGGGAAAGGTGCAACCAAAAATGGGATCTGTCCCCTCTCCAGCATGACAGTGGTGCTGGCAGCATCCCCAGGACTGGCAGAGAACTAAGATGCTCAGTGGTGATCTCCACCTCTCACAGGGGAACAGACAGGAGCCTCAGCCATGCCAGAGGAGATAATCCTCAGACTGCAGAGTCAGGGGGGCCCAGGTGTCCCTATTCACAAGGGGACCAAAGCCTGCTGGAGGCCACGGGACCAAGCAGCGTCTCCAGCGGGGTGGCGTTCAATACTGTTTGTGCCTTAAGCGGTTACAGTCCAGGAGTGATGCTCGACTGGGCATGGGTCACAGGATTGGGCACCCTGGTGCAGCAGCCATGCTGCCTTTGCCTGTGTGTGTGCTTGCACGTGTGTGTGCGAGTCGTGGTGGAAGAGGTCTTCTCGGGGCGCAGGAGGTCTCTGCGGGGTACACCCGTGGACGGATGCCTGGGACCTTTTTGCCACAGGCTGTGCAGAAGGATGTTTCAATGCTGTCGATGCCTGCAGTGGGCAGGGCTGAGCACCAAGCAGTTTGTGCTGGGAAACATCAGGGAATCAGGTGGGGGGTGGAGGGGGTCTTGGCGAGGGCAACTCTCTGCTCGTAGCCATTACCCTGCTCTCCTGTGCCCCTGCTGTTAATGCTGGGGCTGGAGGGATGCCAGTGCATTCTGGAAGTGGAGCTGCAGGAAGAGCCCTGTCAGTCTCCATAAATCCCAAGTGGATGCCTAAAATTAGGCAGAGAAGAATGGTGCCTGCAGATGTGGGCTGCCAAGGGCTGAGTGCCTTCTCCTCTGTGCCTCATGGAATCAGCCCCTGGTGAGGGGAAGGGGGACATCATCTCCAAGGTAGGGCCCAAGGGAGCAGCTGCAGGACCACAAGCCTCAGACCTCAGAGCTGCGTAGGTCCAGGGCAGCTGGAACCAGGTTTCTTCCTGCAGTATACTGGAAGTTATAGGAGAAAAGGGCCAGTTGAAAGCAGAGTTGGGCCTCTGACCAGCACTAACCTGCTGGAAAACAGGGAGCATGCACAGAGATCCTGGAAACTAATTAATTAATCAGATCTTTGGGCAAATTAATTGCACCATCCCACCTCCCTCTTCCCTACTGCCTTAGCTGTTTCCACCTGGCTTAGCAAAGGGTAAAATGAGCAGTTACTGGGAGGTTGCCATCTTAATACTGCTTTTAATTGAAAATGAGAAGAGTTGCTTGGACTGAAAAGGAAATTGAGAAATTCGTTTTTCATGTGACTTCACACATCCTTGAATTCTTCCTGGTGGGAGAGATCAAGACTTACGCACTGCTGGGGTGGCGGTGGGAGTGCTTCCTTGTCCAATCCTCAGGAAAGAGAAGGTAAAATGGAATTTCTTTCAATTAAAAAAAAAAAAAAGAAAAAGAAACGTGGGCAAATTAAAGGAGATAGCTAAAAGGATTCCCTGTAAATTCCGCTGTGAAGCTGCAGAGACCTCTTATTTCCCAGACTGGGCTCCAGTGAAGCTGGAGGTCTGTGGTGAGGCAGCACCAGGGTTTTGTTCCAGCTGAGCACAGTGGTGATGGGCAGATCTGCTCCAGCACGGGGGTTAACGTTGTCTCCTTTCTCTGAGGGGGAATGAAGAATTTTATTCTGTGAATAGGACCAAATCCATCAGCCTGTGCATTAATATGGGATGGATGGAAAGAGCTGTAAGAAAAATAAAAAAATAATTATTGTAGGCTGGGAAGGGTTTTATCAGAAAAGGGTAACAAAGTGTGTTTTCACCAAAACTAAAAAAACAACAACAAAAAAAAGCCAACAAAACCAAACCAAAAACCAGACAGTTTTAAAGTTGTTTTCTCTTTCATTCAATCTGTTCAATTTTTGATTTTTCTCAGCCCTTCTTTGGTGGGTGGGTGCTTTCCTTCTTCCCAAAGCCTAGAGAGCAAAAGGGGGCTCCTGGGCTGGGGCTGCCCCAAAATGCTCCCAGGGCCCTCAAACAGCCCAAATCCTCCCGTGGATGGATGCGGCTCGTGTCTGTGATGTGCGCGTGGGCACGTGTGTGTGTGCTCTGTGTGTGTGTGTGGGCACATGGGATGTGTTGGCGTGTATGTGGGCACGTGGGATGTGCTGGCATGTATGTGGGCACGTGTGTGTGGGCACGTGTGCAACTCACTCCTCAGGTGCCTTTGCCTGTTTGTTTTTTTAAAACCCTTGCAGTGTTCTGATGTACAGAATGAAACTAGAAGAGAATGTAATATTATGCCGTGTAAAGTTGTTTTTTGTTTGCTTGTTTATTTATTTAACTTTGCCTGTAATGGGCCTGGTGGCTTTCCCTGTGTGCCACATTGTCGTGTATCCAGCGAGGAATGGTTTTCTCTTGGTGGGAGGCTGGAGCAGGTCATGTCCCCTGCCCACCAGTACAGTTTCTTGTCAGTAGGATGGATCCCAGCAGGCAGCAGCCATGGGTAGGTGGGAGGCACAAGAGGAATTGTGTGTCTGTCCCTGGGTGGCAGCAGGGATGGAGGGTACACAGGGCAGGGTGGGGCTGATGGTTCATGGGGGTTATTTGATACAATGAATCTGTGCAGTTCTCAGAACCAGTGGCTGTGCTTGTCCCTGGGTCCCAGTGTCCTGCCCTGGTCCAATGCTCCGAATCACAGAAACATTCAGGTTGGAAAAGACCCTCAGGATCACCAAGTCCAACCAATAACCCTACTCTACAAAGTTCACCCCTAAACCATATCCCCAAGCACCACATCCAAACGACCTTTAAACACATCCAGGGTTGGTGACTCAACCACCTCCCTGGGCAGCACATTCCAATGCCTGACCACTCTTTCTGTGAAAAATTTTTCCTACAGTCCAGTCTAAACCTACCCAGTTGTAGCTTGAGACCATTCCCTCTTGTTCTATCACTATACACAGTGGGTGTTTGTTAATAGGTTAATTTTATTTTTTTGTCCTGTTTAAATTGCCTTTATTTTTCTTCTTTATTCATATTTCTTGATTCCGTCTTCCATTTTACCTTGGTCTTTACCTTTTTTCCTTTGTTTTCTGTTTTTCACCATTTTACTTTTTTTTTTTCTCCCCACACCCCCTCCTTTTTTTTTCTTCTTCCTTTTTTTGTCTTTGTTTGGTTTTTGGTCCCTTTTTTAATTTTGTCCCTTTTTTCTTATTCTTTGTTTCCATTCTGCCCCCGACCCGTTTCCTCCTCCTTCCCTCCACTACCCTCCTTCTCCCCTTTCCCTGCTTTTCCCATGTTTTTCCCTTTTCATTTTTGTGGTTAAATTTTTCGTGTTTTTCCTTATAAACTTATTTATTTATTTTTAATTTCCTCGTTTATTTTAATACGGAGTTAGTTATTTTTAACCACCTGCCTTTCTTTGCTGTTTTTGCTTCCCCTCTCTGTTCATTCCCAGTTGCCCTCGGCCCACCTTCAAGACAGGGACTAGACGTGGGGGCGGGGACATGTAAATAAAGGGGAGTGACAGCATGGCTCGGGGCGGGGCCACGCAAATGACACAATGTCGTGTCCGTGCCGTTTCCCGGGGGCGGCGGTGACAAGATGGCGGCGGGCAGGGCTGGTGGGGCGATGCGACGGGTGCAGCTGGTACTGGGGCACGTCTCCGGGGCTCCCCAGGCGGTCGGGACCGTGGTTCAGGCAGCGCCGTGCGGGAGCCTCGCCGCGGGCGCGCCGCGGGCCGCCAGCCCCGATGATGTGGTGGTGGTGCACGGGCGGAGGACCCCCATCGGCCGCGCCAACCGCGGCGGCTTCAAGGTACGTCCCGGCGGTGCCCTGCCCGCTTGTCCCCTTCCCGGTGCTGGATCGGGGTTCCCCCCAGAAAGCTGCCGTCCCTACCCCGGGCCGTGGGGCTCTCCTTGCCTGATTCTCCTGCGCACATACCGGCCTGCTGGGCTCCCCGCTACTCGCCACCCCCAGCGGCTTTTTCGGATGGTTTCAATGCGGGGGGTGCGTGGCCCGGGTGTGGCAGGCCCGCTGGCACCCCAAAACAGGCAATGTACCGGGGGGTTTCGCGGCTCCCCCTGAGGCCACGGTAGGGCTCTGCCATGCTGCTTTTGCCTGCTGTAGTCAGGTAAAGGGACCCATTGGAAAAGAAGTGTTTCCTTCGCTTAAGCGCCTATAGTACTTATCATGACCTGTCGCCCTCCTCCTGGAGCAGCTCTTTGCCTCAGCCAGTGCCAATCACAGAGTCCTGGTTCTCTGACTGAGGCAAGAGCACAGTGCCAGGATGCCCCCAATGGATGTGTGCTGCTTGTCTTTCAAAATACGTCCCCTGGTGCTGGTGGTTGTTCCCACCTGCCGGGGGGTCAGCGTTGTGCCTTTCACAGACTGAAGCTTGTCACATAACTCATTGGGGTCGTTTGGTTTTGAAGACCCTACAAAGCATGCTCCTGTAAAAATGAGCTAGGTAAGGAAGCAGAGTGGGTTGCAGAGCACAATCCCCATGTAGGAGAAGAGCAAAGATCATGAGATGAGCAGTGGAGTAAAGCTGCCTAAGCATTGCGCACTGACTCTGGGGTCTGAGGGTGAGCTGGGGACAGGGCAGTTACGAGTGGTCACTGAGTGCTGCTAATCCCCCGTGTTTGTAGGATACTACTCCTGATGAGCTGCTGGCTGCTGCTATGACTGCTGTCCTTCAAGATCTCAATCTTCGTCCTGAGGTCCTGGGAGACATCTGTGTGGGTGAGTGAACAACCTCTGTCCAGACCTGAAACTCCTAGGCTGGATAGCACTCTGGGATAGGTTACTCTTGGTGTCCCATGGGATACTCACAAGTATTGTGGGGTTGGAAGGAGTTAGTACCTAGCATTAGCTTTATTAAACTAGCGTGTCCTTCATGGCTGTTCTGTCAGGCTGTGGGGTTCTGATCTGGGTGCTGGATGGTACCAAGCCACAGTGATGTTAACATCTCTTCAGTGCCTGCAGCAAAGAGCAAGGGAAATGCAACCAATTGACTGGAATTGTGTCTTTGCACTCAGGAAACGTGCTGCAGCCTGGAGCTGGTGCTTTGATTGCAAGAGTTGCACAGTTTCTAAGGTAAACTCTCAACCAGATCAGGGCTCCTCCTCCCTTTCTCAGGCACTGGCTATGGAGCAGCACTGGGTCAGAGGTTGCGATGAGGTTCATGCACTTTTAGGAAGTTACCGCAGATCACCTTTTGCCTAGAAATTAGACTTTGGTCATGCACTTGGAGAGTCGTGGCAGGTTTTATAGAACTCTGCTGCAAAGTACAGGGAGGCAGAGGTGAGGCTGATTAATCTGTTGGGCTACCTATGTAGAACCTCTGAACAGTGGAACCTGTTTTGTGGGCTCCCAGTTGCACCTGCTGCTTCTCCATAGTGCAAAGCTGTGCTTCTCTCTGCTCTGCAAGGGCCTGAAACCATAGAGCTGTCTCAAAGCTTTCTGTTCGTTTCTCAGTGGTGGTGGTTGATGGTTCAGATTGAGCTGGATCCAAGTTTCTAAATATTTCAGCCAGTGTCTATTAGTTCTGTAAATTGGTGTACAAATCAGTGTACAAACAACACTTTGGAGAGACACAGCCCCAGCCCGCTGGTAATTATGAATATGGCAGAGCCTTTCAGTATTTCTGGTCTCCATCAGAGCTCAGGAACTAGGCACATAAGAGAGCCCCACTTACAGAGGAGCTTCTGAAGCCAGACCTGTGGGAAAGTGGCTCTCTGGAATCGCCTCCAAGTCATATTTGGAAATGATCTGTGAACTTTGCTTTCTTTTGGTGCAGGACCAAACGGGTCAACAAATCTGTAGAGCAATCTGTCTTGAACTTGAGGGTTAAAGTTTAATCAAGTGATTTAGTTCTGTCCTTATAAGTTTGGTTTGTTTGGTGGCTTTCAAGTTTGGTTTGTTTGGTGGTCTTTGCCAACACTGTCTGTTTTTTTTTCTAGTGGAATACCAGAGACGGTGCCATGTTCGAGTGTGAACCGGCAGTGCTCCTCTGGGCTACAGGCTGTTATCAATATAGCTGGTAAGTGTTATGGGCCCTCAGGTCACTGTTGATGCCTGCCCCACCCCAAGTGCTCATTTCTCCTGTTCTTCAATCTCTGAGCAGTAAAGATGTCTTCTGCTGTTAGGAATTTTCACTGTTAGTTGAGTACTTTAATATCCTTGAAGCCAAGTTTATCGCTAGGGGAGTAGCTTGGTTTTCTGAGGATGAGTTCTGCCACCACTTC
This sequence comes from Indicator indicator, assembly GCF_027791375.1. Classification (NCBI taxonomy): domain Eukaryota; kingdom Metazoa; phylum Chordata; class Aves; order Piciformes; family Indicatoridae; genus Indicator; species Indicator indicator. The sequence goes on from NC_072029.1 coordinate 18,335,242, forward strand.
CACATCAGGCAGGTTCTAGAAGGGTCCCTCCTTTCCTCCCTGGTGGCATGTCATGGTTAGTTCTCACCCCCATCAGCTCCTTGACCTGACTCACTTTCTGGGTGGCAGGAGGGCAGATGGAGTGTGCAGTCTGGCTGCAGTGGGTTCCTTGAGTGTTCATGAAAGCACTGCTGGAATGGAAGTGCTTTTGCTCCTAACAACAGTAAAAGTGTTTATGCACTGCTGTTACAGGTGGCATCCGAAATGGAGCGTATGACATTGGCTTGGCCTGTGGGTAAGGAATTCTTTTCATGGTACTTGCTTAGGTGTCCTGAAGGCAGCACACTGCAATAGCTCTGATGTCGGGTGCAATTTGTCTGTTTCCTGAGGCTGTTGAGTACTTTTGCAGAGATCACAGCTGAAAGGGTTAGAGGGAAGGTGCTTATTGGCATTGGCATCCTGTTCTAGCAGAAAAAGGACCAATTTAATTTAACACATGGTTAGTAATTTGTAGTAATTGTTATACTGGTGACTGATGACTGGTGACTGGCCTCAGCCAGTTCTCAATGGCTTGCTGTGTTTCTGTAGGGTAGCAGCAAAGCATGTTGTCAAGATACCAAGTTTCGGGCAGCCTTAGTAGAGCAATTACTACAAATGCAGCATGAGAACATGGGTTGCAAATTCCTATTTCCTGTGTTTAGTGTGGAAACGATGTCCCTCCGAAAAGCAAATAACCCTGGTGATATCAGTTCCAACATGATGGAAAACAGCAAAGCTCGAGACTGCCTTCTTCCTATGGGGTAAGTCTCTCCTCTTCCCAGAGCTGAAGGGTTTTCTAGATGCTCTGTCCCCTCAGTGACTGCACTGCTTCAAAGGAACCTGAGTGTGGTGAGCCTGGGTCTGTCTGTGTCAGCATCCTCCTTGGGTAGGGTAGAAGATTCCTTGTGTGAAAGGGGGGAAGATCAGTGACTCTGGTGAAGGATTTTCTTATGTCTTAAGGTTATTGAGCAAGGAAAATGGATTTGAACCTACATTTGATTCAGCATCTGCTTCTGCCAAGCAGTAGGCAGTAGTTTGTTTTGAGGCAGAAGCCAGTGCTTGTACCTTGTGTTGCCGTGGTAGAACCCAACTGCATCTCCGTTAGATGTCATTGGATTAATTCTGTGATGTTGTTTTCCCCAGAATTACCTCAGAAAACGTGGCAGAGAAGTTTGGAGTTTCCCGAAAGAAGCAAGACACCTTTGCCTTGGCTTCCCAACAAAAGTAAACGTTTGGGGTTTGTTTTGGGGTTTGTTTTGGGTTTTGTTTGATTTTATTTTTTAACCCTTTGATTAAGTAATAAATACAGATAGAAAATGCACTGCTGCTTCCCAGGAGGGCTGAAATGCAGCCTCCATGTTGTGTTCCAAACCATAAGAGTAAGCTTGAGGTGGTCAGAGTGGAGGGCAGTGTGTGTCCTGAGTGTTGTGACAAGGAAGGCTGAGCTCACAGCTGTACTGGGGATTGTGTCACCAATCTTGTGCACATATCACCAGGCATGCCAGCCTTTAGCACTGAGTGTCCCACTAGTTTCCAGCAGCCAAAGGAGGTTTCTGAGATGAATATATGGTGCAATGTTTTCTTAGTGACTTTAGCTCAGTATCATCTGAATCTGAACATGGACCTGGCAGCAGAAAGAACCTTTGCTGAGAGGGGAATATTTAAATGTATCTGTTTCTAGAGAGCTGTCAAACCTGTGAGAAGAGTGGCTTGTCTTTACTGCAGGTGTTTAGCTCCAAGTAAGTCCAATCCTACCTCTAATAACCTTCCTCTTGGGTTAAATTACTGCCAGAGTCAACTGACCCCAGGCCCATAGGGTCATACTGACAGCCTAGTGGCCAGTGGTATGTGAAGGTTGCTGCCAGCAAAGAGTTAAACTGAGGTTCAGAGCTCTGTTTAAGCATCTCCCTGGCCCAATCATTTATCTACACAGGAAGCCACTGCACAGGCCTGGGAATCTTTCAGTTCTGGCCCCACTTTGCAGGGAATGTGGTGTGCCAGCCCTCCTCACTGACACTGAGCTGGTAGCACAGGGGCTGTGGGAACTCTGTCCTCACCTCACATGAGGACGGGGGGGATTTTCTGGTCTTGCTCTCAGGATGGTTGCAGAGTCCCTGATCTGTCATTCATCCTCTTTGCTCTAGCTCTCAGTGGGAATATTAAATATTTTTATTGATCAGTAACAGTGTAGAGTGATGAGAGGTGAAACAGGCATTCAGTTGCCAGTTTGTATTCCCTGTAAGGGGTGCTCTGCTGCTGGAGGTACATCTGCTAAATCAGCTCTGCTATGGAGGCTTTTAAATGCTTTGTTGGTATGAAAGAGTAAAACTATGAGCCCTGAGCTAAGTCTGATTTAGCCAATTGCATTCTGCCTACTTACATCACTCTGGATATGTTCATTGTTCCCCACTCTGAATGCTGCTGTCCAGGGATCAGCTCCTATCTTCACCACACCTTTGCCACTAAATTAAGTAATACCCATCCACGTAGGCACCCTGAGCTTTGCAACATACACTGCAGTCATTTGGGGGTGAAAGGTTACATTTACATGTCAGGAGATTACACCTGGAGTCTGTAGTCTAAAGCTCAGCTTGTCTTTAGCAGGCTAAAGAGCCAGGAATGAGTGAAACTTTAGCCATTCCTTAACCATGAGGAGGATTATGTGGAGGATACACTTGCCCTGTGTAAACTCTCAGAAGTAAAGATTGATGTTTGAACATCAGCATTCATGTATTTTCTTTCATTGGTACCACTGGACAGTTGTTCTGAACAGTTGTACCACTGGACAGGCCCAACATTGTGTTGAGGGCTGGTGGTGCTCAGTCCATCACAGAGGTGTTGATGGTAACAGAACAGGGATCTTGCTCAGAAGTGTGTGATCCTGTGATCCAAGCCTGGGGACAGTGCCTGTGACGTTAGTGACACATTTCCTATAAGGTGGAGGTGGGAAGTTTTTCTTCCCAGGAATGGAAATGAGTATTTACCTCTTGTCCACTACTCAGTGATGACATATCTTTGCACCAAGTCTCACCTTAGTTCATTCTCTTCCTAACTGGTTTCCTTGATGTTAATTCTCTTGCAGTTTACCTGCAGAATAATTCAACCTTTCCTGTTCTTTCACAGAGCAGCTAAAGCTCAGCAGATGGGACTCTTTAAAAATGAGATTGTTCCAGTGAAGACCACTGTTCGAGATGATCAGGGCAACGAAAAAACAATCACTGTGCACCAAGATGAAGGGATTAGGCCCTCTACGACCCTGGAGGGCTTGGCAAAGCTGAGGCCTGCCTTCAAAGAGGATGGTAGCACTACAGCAGGTCAGCTCTGCTGTTAGATTTGTGGAGTTGTGTGGTTTACCTGCCTTAGGGGGGAAAAAAAAAAGGTGCTAATAGAGCTCTTCCAACAGGCAATGCCAGCCAGGTCAGTGATGGAGCAGCTGCTGTTCTCCTGGCAAAACGCTCCAAAGCAGCCCAACTGGGGCTCCCAGTCCTGGGGGTGCTCAGGTCCTTTGCTGTGGTTGGAGTCCCACCTGATGTTATGGGCATAGGACCAGCCTACGCAATCCCTGTGGCTGTGGAGAAGGCAGGTAAGAACCACCTGCCATTCAGCCAGCCAAATGCACAAGGCAGATCAGGCTCTGAGGACTGGAATTTGGGGTGAGATTCTTGTATGGTGTGCAGCTATCAGCCATAGAAACAGTGAACTTAAATCCAAAACCTGACAAGAGGTCCTGCCTCAGGGTATTGTGATACTGTTCGCTGGTGCTCGGGTGTGAATTGTCCAAGCAGCTCGGGATGAAATCCCTGCACAGGCTCAACAAACAGTTAACATTTGGCAAATGATTTAATGTTCATGCAGTGCTGATTTTAATTCCTTAATGTGTCCAGCCTGTGGGGATTATGTTTGGTTTGGGGTTTTTTTTGTTTGTTTGTTTTTTTCCTTACAATTTTGGCATCTGAGCAGTGGAGCAGGCTTTCCTCAGGGTTCTTATCACCCTCACCAGGTTGAATGGCTTTTATAGCTGGTGATTTTTGTGTCCACCTATCATTGCTATGGCTACATGCTTACGTAGAGTTCTCCCTCTCAGTCTTGAAATACCCTTCAGTCTTTAATCTCTGCAAAGAAACCACATTGTATCCAAGGAAGCCTGGCAAACTTGGCAACACAGTACTGTGAGCTGTGGTCATCAGACACTGCGGTACCTCAAAACGTGTCTGAGGGCAGATACCCCCCCATGGAGCATTAGTGGAGCAGAGATAGAACTCGTAATGGGAGGCTCTGACTCTCTTTGATATAGTCACAAGGCAAAAATACCTCCTTTTAACTCTGGCTTTTCTGAACCACAGGTCTGACTCTGAATGACATTGACATCTATGAAATTAATGAAGCCTTTGCAAGCCAGGTGAGTTACCTTCCTGTTGAGTTCCTGCATTGCTCAGTAGCTGAGTGTACTTCAGCTTGGTCTTGACATTAAGATTTGAACTTGTCCCACATGCTACATCTTCAGACAAATGTTAATAACAGTGCAGACTATTTTCCCTTTCCTTCAAAGAAAAATAAGCAGGGCACTGCTGATATAGCTCAATATTAAACAAACAGAAAAATACAGCCCACCAAATAAGAATGTCATCCTTAGTGTTGTGTCCTCATAGTGACTTGCAAAGTTACTTGGAAGTGTCAGGGTGAATTTGGAGGTGTCACCAATTTGGAGATCCTTAATGAAAGGCCAAATCTGCACCTCGGAGTCTTCTACTAATCTGTGCCATGCCTGTCAGTGTGTGGGCTCAGTCTGAGATGCAGTTGACAGGTTTAGCCTGTTAGCTTTGGATTTGTCATGTGGTCTCACTCTTTCCCACTGGGAAAGGTGGTCTGACCAAGGTCAGGCCTCTTGAGTACAAACTGTTTAAAAACTTCCAAAGCAGGCAGTGCAGTGGTGTGGAGTTTATGCAGTAGCAAACATAGTCTGAGCTAAATTGATTTTGAGCACAAATCTTTTGAAGCCCCTAGAGTTGCCTGGGATGGTCTGCCCAGATGTTTGCTATCCCTGTGGCTATGGGTGAGATCAGCAGTCTTCTCTGCAGTCCTCTTAGCTGAGAACTGTCAAACATCTCTGTGAAACAATTCCCTCTGTCTTCCTAGGCTGTGTACTGTGTTGAAAAGCTGGGCATTCCCATGGAGAAGGTCAACCCCCTAGGAGGAGCAATAGCACTGGGACACCCACTGGGCTGTACTGGTGCTCGTCAAGTCGTGACTTTGCTCAATGAGCTGAAACGCAGAGGGAGAAGGTGAGCACAGGGGAACAGTACTGGGGCCTTAGTGAGCACAGGGGAACAGTACTGGGGCCTTAGTGCCTCCTGTGTGAGTAACTTGGGCTCAGAGACAGCTGGCATGTTGGGTTTCAGCTTCATCCCTTTGATAACTTTGAACACAAATTCCCGCTGGCTGTTTGGGGAGGGCTGGGTAATCTGTTCCTGCCCATGAATACAGAGTCTCTCCTGGTCCAGGAGGAGTGGTGCAGGTCCTGGGGTAGGCATCTCCACTGTGCAGTTAGAGCAGCAAGGCAGTGGTCAGAACTGATGGTTCTGTGAGGCTGACCTGCACCTCCATCACGCTTTGTGACAGTTTGGTCCCAGCCCACTGCCCAGGACTTGGACTTTTCCTGACATGTGCAAGAAACCTGGTGGCTGGCTTTGACACTGCTCCCTTTGGGGCTGGCACACGCAGTGTCACTGGGTGCCCCTGAGGGTGAGCTGTGCCCAAGCCCAGTAGGAAGAGTAAGACTGGTTGCAAGCTGTTGAATGCCAAGCAAATCAGACAAAGTCACTAAATCATCTCAGGCTGAAGTGGAAGAACTTGAGCTGAAATGAGGCTTTTCACTAACCTGTCATCTGACTATCCAAATCTTGAACCTTACATAGCAAAGTCACATGAAAGGCAGTGGTAAGAGGCAGGAAAAGAAGAGTTTCTCTCAATCCATCTGACTCAAAGCAATTCTAGCTCAACCTTGCTGCTAATATGCCTGGGGCAGGTGGCTGAGGAGCTTGCTCTGGCATGCTGCTCCTCTCCAGAAAACAGAGAAACGTGTCCACGTGCTCTGCAAACGACACCCTGCAAGAACATGCTCCATGATTAGAATCGCTTGGTGATGCAGGAGAGCAGTGGGTAGCTCAAATTTAGTGAATACTTTTTTTCTGCAGGTGATCCAAGTGTGATCTTGTTTTTGATTTGGTTTCAGAGCATATGGTGTTGTATCGATGTGCATTGGAACTGGCATGGGTGCTGCAGCAGTGTTCGAGTACCCGGGGAACTGAACTCCAGTCTGCTGCTGAAACAACAGCTCCTTCTCTGCCTTCTCTAGCTAGTAGAAGCAAATGATTTACACTGTGAAATCAAGTGGATTCAGGGATTTGTTACTATAGCTGCAAAATTTAGGCACAAATTGTGAATCAGAATGAATCGCACAGAACACCTAAGCAGGTGGGAGATGCAGACCTGGCATTTGCTGCAGAGTTAAAAAGCATCCTGGCAGGATAAATTAGCTGAAGTTCAACTTACAGGACCTTGGGTGGTGATGATGGATAAGTTTTTCTGATTTAATTGATCCCTTTATTCTATGAATATTATCAGAGAATTAGTTCATGGTGCAGTATTGTATGACAAATTGTCTAAAAGGGTCACTTAAAACAAAAGCATCAGTGCATGTGAAAAGGCCTTGCCAGGCTTTACCTTGAAGATTTCACCACCTTGCCAGAGTCTGGAACAGCTTTTGCTTTTGAAAGCAGTGCAAAGATTCTCCCTCGTTTCCTTTACAGCTGTGTCTGGCCTGTCCAGCATAAGCTGGCTCTGTCTTATCTTGTCCATGTGCTGGAGGAGGTGCTGTAACTTTATACTTCTAACCAAGCTGCTGTGAAGCCTCTGTCAGAGGGACCAGAATGTAATTTAAACAGGAGATGCCTGAGTAGAATGGTTCTGCTGAATTGCTAGAAACCAGGAATCTGCAAGTGGCCATTCCACCTTTTATAGCACATGTCTAAATACCACTTGTGACTGACTTAGAGGACAAGCTTCAGCCTACAAGAGTATCAGTGACAACTCAGTACTTCATACTGGTAGCAGGTCTGTATTTCCTCTTGGAAAGTTCTGCCTTCTCTGTTCTTTCTTACAAGCAGGAACATCACTGAAACATGGAGCTAACAGCTTGAAAAAGAAACATACTCATCATGCTTGACAGGCTAGAAAAACTTAAATTTATAACAGAGTCTGAAGTTTTGTGTCCTGGCTCCTGGTTTTGCACTTAATAAATTTGGGTTCTTGCAATAGATTTGTTTCCTTTTCATGATGATTGTTGGTTTAAGGTTATGATGGTCAGAGCTATCTGCTATTCTTAATCCTGGGCTGGGGCCTGTCTCACCCACCCAGCAATCCTGCATGCAAAAAGATGTGATTATTGGGAGGGGGCAGGAGGCATTAGCATCTTTGAGAGGCCTTTTTGCACACCAGGGTTTCCTGTCTCAGTGCTAGTACAAGTCTGTTGGAATCTAGGCAGAAGGCAGCTATCATGATTCTTTGTTCTCCTCCAGTCTGGATTGCAACTCCTTCCTCCCCACACAGACTGCCCTTAAAAACCTTTTATATGTTGGGAGTGGAAAACTTCACAGGCTCAGAAGTGGAAATTTCAGTGACCTTTAGCTAAAGTAATGGTAAAGACATTTCAAGAGAAGTGTGAGTAAATGGGAACCATGTGGGGGGAGAAGAAATGAAAGGAAGAAAGGTTCCTCCCTCTGTAGCTGAAGGGGGTGTTCTCAATACCCCAGCACACTGAAACATGCAGGTTGGGAATTTGCCAAGGAGTCTGGGGAAAGTTGGCTCTTCCCCTTTCTGCATAAAGTACCAAGAAAACATCCCATGGGACACTGGCTTGTTCATGAATTCTTGCTTTTATTATGTGCCAGTGTCCATTCTCATGTCAGACTAATACACAAGGCAAAACAAAAGCTGCTTGTTAAGGTATGAGCAGACTTTTTAAATGTGATTTGGGGCACACTGTGATATTCAAAGGGTTTGTCCCAACTGCTACCAGACCTGCTTTGCAATGTAAACTGATTTTTTTGCAGAGCCTGGTTGTGTGAATGATGGTGAGCTTATCACAGCTGTAAAATTAATAGCACAGAATGAGATTACGACAGTTTTCTGTAGGGTACCCTCAGATTTTTTTTTTCCCTCATAACTTCAAAGTTCATTCTACTGAAAGTCCAGCCCATACTACAACAGCTGAGGGGATATCTGCATCCAACCCATTACCTTGACCTTTGTCCCACATTGTCTTGCTTAAGTTACACACAGGTCTTCATGCTGCCCCATCGTATGTGCCTCGTCCTCTGAGCTGCAGCCTGCAGGGCCTCTCTCCCAGCAGTCCGCTGATGCTCACCACAGTCTCGTATTCAGTGTCACTCCTAAAACACAGAGCAAAAAGATGGTTCAGTTACAGCTGGATGCAGTGCTGTGTGGAACAATGAGCCCAGTTACTCTGTTGAGGGAAACCCTGAGACAGGAACTGTTCCTACTCATAAGCAGGGCCTGGTCTCCAACGTTAGGTCTGCAGGTGTTGATCTCACTTTACAGCTGCATACAGTATTGTGGTGGGTTGAAATTACCCCCCACCACATTTGAGAGAATTACCCCACACCCCCCCCAAATAAAATTGCCAGACTAGCTCAGTGGATGGAAGCAAATGAAGCTATTTTTGCAAGCAGAAACTACACTCTAGAAATATGAAATGCAATGACTATGTACAAAGTATACAGTATTTACATGTATTTACAATTTATAAACAACCCAAGAACCCCCCCTGGACAAAACCAGGGGGTTACCAATGGCTTCCCACTCTCTGTCCCCTTCTCTCCCCCTGTACAAGGAAGAAAGAGATGAGGACGGAGTAGCTTGTTAGTACTCAGCCACAACAAGAATGCAGCCAAGGTCAGCAACAGCCAAGCAAAAGCTGCTAGCTACTATCTGCTAGAGTGAAGAAGCCAAGAAAGAGAAAAAGTTAGTTTATACAACTAACTTTATGTTGGTTATCAGACCAATGGGATTATTTAGACCTTATCATTATTCTCCCTTTACATTCCCTGGCAATTTATTTACATACTACCACTTTCCTACTCAGTCTGTGGAAAATTTCCTAGGCATCAGCCTAAACCTACCACAAGCATGTTTGAAAAGAATGGTCCAGTCTGTACCTGAAGTAATGACATTGCATTATTAACTTCATGTCTGAAAGAAGAATTTTAATGTCTTCCTACTTGTGATACTCTTTAATTAAACCAAACAAAGCTTAGCTGCTGGCCAGTATTTGCAGCACATGTGGCACTGCCTTCATGGGAAAACTTGTCCCTGGGACAAAGTTTGAAATAGAAAAGTTTCTGTCGGCTCCCCTAAGACAAGTCAGGGGAGTCCAGTTTGTAAATGTACATCAAAAAGCTCACAGCAGCATGGTGGTGTGCTAAGTGGCAGTCTTGCAACATAACTCAGCTAGGGCTGGTGTACCCAGCATCTGAAGGACGTCTCTGCATCTAAGAGGCAGCTGTTGTAAAGACCTGAGGCAAAAGCCTGTGCTGCCAGACAGCTTTTTTTTTTTTTTTCTCTCCTTTCTCACACAGAATTCCCCTGCAGGAAGCCCACTGATCTGGGGAGGTGAATTAGTAAAATCACTTTGCATATAATTATTTACTAATGCCACACTGGTCCTGAGCTCCGCTCTGCTGGGAGTTCTTCATCTGGAGCTGGCTGCTGTACAGCAATGTCTTTGCTTTCAGGCATGCTGATCAGTCTGTCTGTTGTCACACAAACAGTAGCACTTCAGGCATATTCACAGAAGCACTCCAGAAAACCTTTGGCAGTCAGGAGCCTGGGGAGGTCTCTGGTTCACCACACTGCTCAGAGACCGCTTAGAACAGCTGCTCAAAGTTTCATCTCACTGAGATTTCAGTGGCTCCAGTGATGGAGATCTCACAGTGAGTTCCAAAGAGAGGGAAGTTGTGACAATACATCACCTGAAGTTTGCTTCTTGAAACTCCCATTAGCAGTGTTGAGGGTTCACTGAAATCACAGGGCTAGACTTGTCTTAAAACCTCTGCCACCATTCAATAACTTCCAACAAAAGAAGTTGTAATGGAAGCTGAATTGTCTTACAGAGGTTTATCTCACTAATTAGAGCAAAGAAATTAAAGTTTTGGGTCACTGCTTCTGCCATTCATAACTTATTTCTAGCTTTGACAAAGATTAGGATAAAATGCCTGTAAACATCATGAGAACAATATTAAATGTTTACAGGACAAAGATAGTAATTTTCATCTGCACTCTGCTGTCATTTGCCTGCCGCTCACATTATCTTTGTTGTGTAGAAAACCTCTAGACTAGAAGCAACAAAAAAACCTTGAATTTTTTTTCTCTTATCAAACAAACATCAACAAGACTAAACATTGCAGCAGGCTAAGCAAGGGTAAAACAAATCCTATCACTGCATTAGAACATTTTGTTCTATTTGCATCATCAGGAGGTGCTCTGAATGCATGTAGGAAAAAAGATTCTTTGGGTGAGGTCACCTAAACTAAGAAAGGATCCCCAAGACTGAGTGCAAAAGGCATTGCACTTCTCTGCATGATGAACAGATGCTTTATTGGAATTGTGAGCTACTCCAGAGCCATTTCTCCCTCTGTCCTACAAAGTGCTGGGTGCATAAAGGACTCAGCTGTTTTACCTGCCTCTGCACTGGATGACAGGCTTGAGATCTGCCCCCCACTGAAGACATTGCCCTAAAGAAAGGGTTTTTTCCCAGTGGTCATGCCAACTGTTGCAATAACATGGTTTTGAGTGTGTAAATCTAGTCTGAAATCCTGGATGCCAAATCCAGAAGAAATCTCATACAGGGAGCAGTGTAGGCAGCATGGTTATATGGGACAAGTACCAGCTGGAAGCCCAGGGTTGGCAAGAGGCAAAATGAGCAGCCGGGTGCTACATGAATAGAGCAGAAGTGCTCTTTACTTCCAGTGGCTGCTCACATAAGTCTGGGAATGGCAGCAAGATTTCACTCCTGCTAACTGTACCTGGCAGTAAAGCTGATCTGCAAAATCTCTTTAGTAGGCGAGTCCCCTTGGCGTGCCTCCAAAACACCATGAGGAGGGGAGACAGAGAATACTTCCAGGTTCTCCCTCCTTTTCTGGTCACCTGCAGTGAAAGGGGCAAGTATCAAACAAAGCAACACAAGACCCTTTATATAAGTCTGCAGAACACAGCACTCAAAGCAACGTGCCTCCTAGCCAGCCAACTAATACATCATGTCTTGCACTGTCAGAGGCTTTCTGTGCATGTGACTAGTTTGTGTTTTCATCCTCTAATCAAGGGAAGTGATCAGGGGCCTCCTCATCACAATAATAATGCCTTGATCTTTTTTCCTTTGCAGTCCATCTGCTGCTAACATCATTAGGCACAAGCTCAAGCAGAATGCGTAAGGAGCTACTGCTTCTTGTTGCCTCTTAGGATTGTGTTATAAATGAGCAAAGCACTTCCCCTGCTTGTGAGGGCTGTTTAAATCTTTTAGTTACAGCTGGGGGAGCTGCTGAAATCAATGGAGATAAACTGATGTAAAAAAACAAAACAAAACAAAACAAAAAACAGAAACAAGCCCACATAAGTGAGAACAAAAGCAGAGCTTTTGTGTTGGTAACCACCATCATCATATATTGGTGCTCTATTGAGTGCTTGCAGTCTTTTTGAACAAAAACACTGAATAGTGAAACTTTGTAACAAGGAAATCCAACTGCAAAACCAGAATACCCAGCAAAGCAGTCCAGTAACTTCTGCAGCCACTCCTGTTGCACAGGAAGACATGTTCAGTCTTGGGCTGTGCAACAAAGCAGGTCTTGAAGTCAACTGTGTCACAAGACAGCTCCAGAACTGGAACAGTGAGGTAAGCAGTCACTGGGACCAGCTGCAAAACAGAGGAAAGGGAAAGGAGACAAACCCCCACCTTATTTTGGTAGAGCTTTAAGTAATATCTGCTGCAGCTGGATCATTCTTAACCTCAAGCACCAAATGGATAGCAGTTGTTCTGTGTTCTTTCACCATAGAGTCCACTCCCCATTCTACAGCTTTGAGTGAACTCAGTTGTTGCTGGTTTACTGTTTTGGGAAAGGTTTTCCAACCAGACACTGTGGTCTTAATGAAGTAACATGGAGTGAAGGTCCTCATTTGTTATTAGGGTTTTCTGTAGAGATGCAGACATTACAGCATCTCATCCTCCCTTGGGACTGTACATGGCCCTCTGTGAGTCATTCAATTTGTGCAGATTGCCCAAGATTATTATTAAATTGACTTTATCAGCCTCCAGAAATACCTGGTATGAGAAATAAATGCCTGCAGTGTGCTGGAAGGGCTGCAGACTTGGAGAGGGTTTATGGCTTTCTATCTGGAAGAGATAGGTCGCTAAATGTGTGTGTGGGCTGTACCTCACCACGTGAGTTAGAGTGGTGAGACTTTCAAGAAGCACTTGGGTCCTGCAGGAGACAGTGCTCAGTGACTCAGGCACTGGCATGTTCCCTGAGACAGTGCTGACCCCATCTCCCAGAAGGATGTTGAGAGTCACACTGTCACTGGGTGTGCTTCACTTTGAGCTGGATGATCCAGGCTATGCAAAGAGCTGGGGCATGAGCACCAGGATGCTGCCCCCAGACCACTCTGTCCACCTAAGAGCCACCTGTGGTCTCAGAAAGAGCCATCTCCTTTTGCAAATCCACTTTACTTAGACAGAAGCATAGAACTACTGAGGTTGGAAGAGACCTTTGAGATCATCAAGTCCAACTGCTCACCTAGAGCTCACAGTCCCACCACTACTGCTGAGCTACATGACACAACACACTCTAGAGGGGGCTGCATCTCGCAGCCTAAGGCACAGCCATTCTGAGCCAGAGATGTTGATGACACACAGCCCTTTCTCACGGCCCAGAGACCTTGTTCTGCTCTTACCTGGCATGTGCTGTTACTATGTTCAATGACCAGATTTTGATTAAACTGCAGCTTTCTCTCTCCATTCTCAGACTGGAGCACTTGGAATCCAGGAAGCAGCTGGGTATCTGGCAGATGTTGATTAACAAGTAACTCCAGAGTTGTGTGGAATGACACTGTCACCTGTGGGAAGACCATCACACAAGAAGGCTCTGTGTGCAGGAAATCCAAAGTAAACACTGCTCAAAGGCCCAGGCACACATTTTCCCACTGGAACCCGAAGGTGTCATGCCAGCAACCAAAATCCCACTGGAACAAAGCGTTAGAATTCAACAGAAAACACAGCTATTTCCTATGAATCCAGTACACAGAGATGGAGTGTAAAGGTGAACAGCTAATCTCTGAACCACAGGGGACAAACAAGACTCTAGTAAGACAAAAGTTCTAAATTCCCAAGGTTACAAATTTCCCAGAGCTGTCTCAAACATGCAAGTGTTCTGCACAGGTAGAATTAAGATGTGTGTCTCTGTTTCAACATGAACACTGAAAATTTGCACCCATTAATTGCATGAAATGCTAATTATTTCACTCCAGGACTGTTTCCTTCAATCAATGTCATTGTGTACACTCAAAATTAACTGTTTTCGCCCCCATCCCCTTCTGTTTTTTTTTTTGTTTGTTTGTTTGTTTGTTTTTCCCCCTCTTTTTCTTCTGTGTTCGCACTGCCTGCACTTAGTTTAAGGAACAAAGGGTCTGCAGTCTTTGGAAATCTTTTCATTCATCCAGTTTTCATATGGTTGTTGATTTAGGTGAGCTCTAGAAACCACAGGGTTTTCTGCAGGAGTTTGCAACAGGTCAGTGTTGATGAGAAAAGCACATCAGGGCCACTGCAGAAAAATATTTTGTACCCAAAATACAGCAGGAAGAAATTGCAGTCATTAGTATTTGCTAATATAGCACTATTTCTCCTGAAACTGGGAGATTTCTGGACTGGTTGTGTTTTTCTTGTGGTTCATCTGGGCCATGTTAACACACCAATTACTGAGCTATCTATTCTGGCAGAGGATTATTATTTCTGAGCTTACCAGCATGTTTTGCTGTGGATAAAGTACAAGTTGTGGTTGCTGCTCGTTTTCCTTCTTGCTGTGAGATGTTTTGGTGCTGGACAGGCTGAAGGGTGTAGACAGAAGGAGCCTGAAGTACAGTGGAACCTTAGTGCAATTGGTGAGTTTCAAACTCTGAGTCATTACTGACTCTGTCAAAACCTGGTGGAGAAATGATTCAAAACTGGTTAGTTTTAACTCCCTTGAGAGGTTTGTGCTAGTCTGGTCATTCAGCACTGCTGGAGATCTGAAGGGCTTTATCCCAAAGCAATTCAATGTTTGCTGCTTGGGCTTTTCAGAATTTCTTGAATAAAAATGTAATAATAAAATAATAATGTAGTAATAATAAAAAAAAATGTAATAATGTTATGAAGTCTTTGAGTGTCTAGGCTGAAGGAGCTGATCAGGCTGCTCTAAGTGATTCCCCTCTGCTGTCAGACCTTTATGTTCTGAAAAGAAGTACTTACATCTCTCCTTACAAAGAAAAAGACATAAAAATAGGTATTGCCTGAGCTCAGCTTTGCTTATTCCTAATAAGGAGTTGCAGCCCTATTGTTTTACCTGTCTTGTTATGTACAACACAGAAAATTGCCACATGAGGCTAGCAGCTGCACACAGCTCTGAAATCTTGCAGCAGCACAAACCAGCTGAACACATCGGGATGTGAAGTACTTACTCCTGACTGAGGCTGATCTGGTATGAGGTCACTTGCTGCTGAGTAAAACACCATCCCTCTGTCGTGATCCATGTCTACTTTTAACCTGAGTGTAAAGAATCAGAGCTGGTCAGAGCCCTGCCCCCCAGGCTGCCTCGTCCTGTGGGCAACTGGCTGTCAGAGATGGTACTCACAGAGCTTGTGCTACGAAGGCTTGCAAGGAGATGCGTAACGGCGGAGCTTCGTAGCCATGCCTGCGATGCACTTTGTTGGGCACTGTCTGTGCAAGCTGACAAGAAAATAAAACCAGAAATGATGTATGAAATGGTAGCACTAAAACTGAAACCCTACCTTTAGCCTGAGAAAGCTGTTAGGCAAAACCATATCACAGTACATTAGGGGTTGGAAGGGACCACAACAGATCATTGAGTCCAACACCCCCACCAAAGCAGGATCACAAAACAGGATTCTGCTTGGCAACGTGTTGCCTGTGTGTGAGATGTGGTGGCAATGAGCAAGGAACAGCAAAAGCTAAGCAGTAACTGGACTCTGAATGGCTACAATTAGCACAGGTGAGGACTTTTCTTCCCCCAGGAATCAGCAACATCTGGGATGTTTTTATAGAACGTGCTATTCATTGTGCCTTGCACCTTTGCAATGACTCGTGTCAAGAGAATGGCAAAACCATTCATGAAATGCTCCTCAGCCCTCACATCAGTCTGTGAGCTGCACTTGCAGTTGTTGAAGTTTCCCAGAGGAGGAACGTGTTGTCCAAATTCACACAGGAAGGTGGACACACAGTCATGAACAGAACTCAGCAGTCCTGAGTCTCAGTCCCATTGTTAACTTCTGTTATCAGTAAAACCTGATGTTGTGAGAGTGTTTCAGACCCTGGGCCTTTGTCTGGGGTCTGCTGCACCAGGCAGCATCGGAGGAGGGTGACACACTCAGCCCAGAATGTTTCCAAGCTAAAAGACAAACAGAACAAATGAACCACCCCAGTTAAAGAAGAGTGTACAGGGCAGCAGGAACAGGACTGATGGTACAGGCTGGCCAGGTACCCAGTAGCCTGTATGTAAATTACAGGAGGGGAAATGATTATTTTCTAGCCTTCTCCAGCTTTTCCGCGCTGGGCAGTTTACCTTGTCATCCAGGCTCATGAAGCCCAGCACAAGCCCTTCACACTGCACTTCAGTCACGCCCTCTGGCAGGACGCGTGGGGTGAAGAAGATGCAAACGCAGATGCTGCCACCTCCTGGAAGCACCTGCAGTCGAGAGACAACTGTTCAGCACTGCAGGGAGCTGCCCGGGATTGCACAAGCACCCTCAGCTGCCGAAACAAATTGCACAGGCAGCATGAAGTCTCCTGGGGATTGGCTATGCTCAGGCTTGCACTAAAATGACAACATGTGGCAACAAAACTGGTAATTATTTCAGCTGCAAATGTCAGTGTAGCCACTCTTTAGCATCAACAGAGTGTAAGCACAGTCACAGACCAACCCTAAGGACACAAACATATGCACATCTCCGCTTTCAAAAATACTCAGTTCTGCCCATTCTCACTCCATGGCTGACTCAGATGATTCTCCCACAACTGAGAGCACTCACAGAGACAAGAAATAGTTTTTGAAGAGTTACAAGTGTGAATTAATAGCATTTTACACTTTGGTTTTCTCTTGGCTATTTTTCAATTTTACATGACAGCAGGGAATGTTGAAGCAGAACTAGCTCAGCTCTCCTTGCACTGCATTCCCCTACTCAAGAGGAGCAGAGGGTTGCCTCAGCACCTTCTCAGGCATCAGCTCCATTCCACGTGAAGCAAGCTGGCTGCTGGCTGCGCATGGCAGAGGCTGTCTCCACAACAAGGCACTTTCTTTATCCAGCCATCTCAGCCTTGAACAGCCCAGAGCTGACTGTAGGCTTCATTTCCCTGAGATGCCATTTCTGCAGTTATTTATTTTATGTAATCTTTAGCTCATTCTAATTTGTAACTGAAACCCTCTGGCAAGAAAACCCTGCTGATAAAGAATCAAAATTGACAGACTGATGCATTGGGCGGCCCTGTCACTCATAGCTAAAGCTTTCTTTTGTCTTATTCCTGAGGGATTGTGACACTGTGGCCCCTATTTGTACCAGGTACTCTTGAAGTACTGTGGGTTACAACAGTTCTCTGTTACAGAGCACCCCTTTCCAGAAGCCTGCTCTTCAGGTCTGCCATGTCTACTCAGCAAACCTACCCTGGTCAAATAACTGCTTCCAAAGCTTCAGGTTTGATGGCTTTCACCTCATGCCACACATTCCACCAAGGCAACCCAAGTGAGAAGATCAGAGATGCCAGTCTGGAGAGCCTAGTACAACTGAACACTTAATTCCAGTCATCAGGCAACTGCTCAAATAGAAGTAGGACACTTTTTTTCTGTTGACTTTACAAACCCCTGATGACCATCTTCAAGACCCCAAAGCTCCCAACCTAATCTTTCACTGTATAGTTGTCTCTACCCCAAAGCACATTTACCTCCTCCTCCTTTTCCATCTACAGTGTCCTGCAGGAAACATGCTAAAGCTAAGCACAAAGAAAATGTAAATGCTTACTATCTGCCTTGGGGTAATGGAGTAGGGGTTGTCTGCAAGAACCCCTTCATGAGGACGAATAAGTACAGTGATGTTCTTCTGCATTGTAGGTTCTTGAGTGGTGGTTTCCTTCTCTTTGCTGTCAGAGCCTGGAGACTGCAGGGACACAAGGGTGAGGAATGGTTAAAACTGTTAGGCTACAGAGGAGGAATGTGAGTGCAGTGTGCAGGGAACTGCTGCACTGGATGGCCAGCTCCAGTTCCTTTCTTTCTGGCACAAAAGCTGGACATGTGGAAGTGTCCTGTACAGTAACTTTTTCATGCACTGGTTTGCTCTCCTGAAACTGCTCCTGAACCCCTTGGAAACTGTGCATGTCTGGGCCCTGTTCTACCAGAAGAATCACTCAGCTGTGACATCTTTGGCCCATTACAGAAACTAGCACTCTAGGGCGATATTGTTCCCTTGCTGCACAAGAAAGGATAGAGGTATAGAGAAAACTATGCCTTCTAAGCTGACGCAGAGAAAAATGTGATTTCAGTATCTTTTCTGTGAAGCTTTTGCCTAAGAAATGAACATATCCTGCATGATACCTTCTCTCTGCCACTATCAGCCCTTCACGACATGACTCGAACTATCAGACATTGGAATACACTCCCAAGGGAGGTGGTGGATTCCCCTACACTAGGTAGTTTCAAGGCCCAGCTTGACAGGGTGCTGGGCCAGCTCATTTAAACTATGTCCTTACCCTGAAAGATTGGACTAGATGATCCATGAAGTGCCTTCCAACCTGGTATTCTATGAATCCATGAGTCTAAATTGCCACATTATAATCAAACTTCACATGTAAGAGATGTTACCATAGTCTAACAGAGTAACAGAGCTAATCTATAACACTGGGATAAACACCTCCAGATCACGAGCTACAATTGCAACTTCCCAGGCTAGATTCAGCTCACTGGCTACAGCACACACTGGCACCATAAAGTACCCCTAGAATAGCAGACCCAAAATAAGAAGTTCCAGTTATGGCAACCCTTGATGTAAGATGGCATTACTTTTTCAAGGATATTATTTTTTAAAGTACCCCATCAGCTTCCTCAACAATTTTAAGACAAGCAGAAGCTAAAGAGCTATTTGCTCATGGTCCATTCTGCAAACTGATGGCTGATACCAACAGCAATCTACCCATTATTATCCCTTTTTTTTTTTTTTTTTTAGGGGAGCTGACATTTCTTTTAACAATCCAGCTCTTAGTTACAAGTTACGTGGTGTGTTATTGTTTTCAAGCTCTCATGCCAAGAAACCCATCATGTATCTCAGCAGCAGTATGAAAAACAGACTAACAGCTGACCTCATCTGTGCTTTGAGAAGCTGGATGAATGCTTCCCTGGGGAATAGCAGCTTGATCCAACTTTAACACGATCTCTGACTCCAAGGCACTACCAGTTGGTGTAGTCTCATTTTCGTCCATGTCCTGAAGAGGAAAAGGGTCTCCACAGAACATCAACAGGTCCACCAACTTCTTATCATCTTGCTCTTGGTTGTAAATTTCCCAGTCCAGGCGAATGTCTGAATTGCAAAGGAGAGAGGGCAATCACTTCTGGTCACTGAGGAGTCTCACAGCTTACTGGAGAACCAGAACACCAAGCAATGAATTTGTGTTTAGCAACTGGATTTGTATTAAAGCACATCTTAAGATTTTCATGTTTGCTGTAAACTAAAATGATATAAGACCATGTGTGCTATGCTCTTATTATAGCTTGGTCACACTCTCTAGGCCCTAAACTAGGCTTTTAGTAGCAATTAAATAAATTATTAATATTTTCTTTTAAGCAAATATATTCAGTGGCATTCAGAAATTTAGAAATTATTGACTTCTGCTCTGAAGAGCTAAAATCTCATTTGAGATAAAGACTAAACACAGAAGAGCCAGAAGATACCACTAAGAAGCAGGTGACTGACCAGATTTACAAAGACAGAATGGCAAATCCTGAATTCCCATCATTTCAATCAGCAAATCCCCAGACACACCAGGATGGGATTTGCAGTTTCACAGTAACCATTCTCTGAGTCAGTTCCATACATTCTGCTACACTCTGGCTGGAGCTTACCTGCTTTACAGTTGTGGGAAGCAAACCAACATTCACAGCAGTAATGCCAGAATACTACTGTGCCAGACTAGCTCAGTTAGAAAACAGCTTAGACACTCTCTTGTATGCCATCATTATTTTTGGAAGAACTAAATTGGTTGGGAAACAAGGAGTTAATTACTATGTTAATAGGGCCTTCTATTTTTATGATCAAAAGGAGTGCAGTGCAAGTGTTGATGGTTGCTGTACCAAAGTCACCCTTACCAAAGGGAGTGGGGTTGGTGAGCTGGATCCTCCGCAGCACAGGAGATGCTCCAGAGACCTGAGTGCCAAACCTGGGGTGGGGGAAACCTTGCTGTCACCACAGGCAGAAAATAACAGTGAATGACTGAAATCATTGAAGATTTGTTTGAAAGTGGAAACATTATCTGGCTTCACTGGTAGCCTGGTTCAGAGTGGCTGTCAGGTAGCATGTGGCTGGTACTGTGAAATACAAAGTTGCTTTCTCAGTCTTTTCTCCATTTCCCCGCCCAGGTGCTTCAGGGTAAACACGTAAAGCCAGCTTTTGTGAAACACACTGGCAGCAGCAGCAAATGGCAACACAACAGTGGGGTGACCTGTGTCAGACACAACTTCCAGGTGCATGAGGTTTTGGGGTTTGTTTTGTAGCTAAATCCATTTTCTATGCCGTGTTACAGAGCTGACGTTGCAAATGCTCTTGGCTGTGGTATGTTACATTCTAATGCTAACTCCTCTGAAGTCAGAGAGAAGCAGCCTCACTGTACAGTTGGGTAAGTAGTGCCCAGGGCCCCATAAACCAACCTTCAGCAGATGTGCAGGTGCAACTTGCTGTTGAGAGGGCTTAAGCCTTCCTCTGTCTGTGTGCACCTCGGGGCTGCATTTCTCCCACTCCAGGAAAAGGGACAGGGAGAAATGAGCTGTGGATGATGACAAGATCTGCCACAATGCAGCAGGTCCCATCACCTCAGCATCAGAATAAGGCTGGACTGGGTGAACTTCTGGGACTGTAAGCCCAGAAGAGAGATTGCTGGTAAACCTGAGAAGGCTTGTATGCAGATTCTTTTCTTGTTATGCTGGCAGAGATTGGAAGCAGATTCTGTATACAGACAGTCACTTTGCTCATCTTCTCATTGTGTCATAAAATGATGGAAACAGGTGTGTATGTTGGCTATAGTCCAATGCTATTTAATCCTCTGACAGTGTTTTGTGCTATACCTGATTATAGGTTGCTCTGTTTCTGGTCCTGTCATCTGCAGGAAGATTGGACAGCCTTTCACTGTCATTTGCATAGGAATTAATTTAGTTTGTAAGTCTCCCACCTATTAAAAATGAATTATTGCTGTTAGAATCAAGACAAAACTTTAGTTCTGTGTTACAAAACTATATTTTGTTAGAGAACTATACTTTGAAAACTGATTGGATTCTCAATATATTTATTTATTTTTTGACTGGTTTATTATGACATCTAATTCATGCTAGCAAAGGCAGCTCATGAAAGCTCTTCTCAGCAGGAGAATGCAGTATCTCATACATTCATCAGCCTTCCTAGGACTCTTCCATACCACACAATATACTGTCCTGGTAGAGCAGGAGTAGTGCACTGGCCAGCTACCAAACAGCTTTTATAAATCAGAACTACTCCAGTCATTTAAAGGCACATGAAAACCTCCCAAGGGATAAACATGTGACCCCCAAACTAAATAATCATAGAATCAGTCAGGGTTGGAAGGGACCACAAGGATCATCCAGTTCCAACCCCCCTGCCATGGGCAGGGACACCTCACACTACATCAGGCTGGCCAGAGCCTCATCCAGCCTGGCCTTAAACACCTCCAGGGATGGAGCCTCAACCACCTCCCTGGACAACCCATTCCAGGCTCTCACCACTCTCATGGGGAAGAACTTCTTCCTCATGTCCATTCTGAATCTCCCCACTGCCAGCTTTATTCCATCCCCCCGAGTCCTGTCAACACCTGACAGCCTAAAAAGTCCCTCCCCAGCTTTCTTGTAGCCCCCTTCAGATACTGGAAGGCCACAAGAAGGTCACCTTGGAGCCTTCTCTTCTCCAGACTGAACAGCTCCAACTCTCTCAGTCTGTCCTCATAATGCACTACAAGAGTGAACCATTTGCTCCTTACACATGGTTTGGAGGCAGTGGCATAGCAATATGTACCCTGAATTCTTCCACAAGTCCTAACAAACTGGAGAAGTGTTTTAACAGAAAGGACTCTGGGAAATATCATTGGGGTAAGGTCTGCCACAGCAATACTTCACTTAAAACTGAAGCCCCACCTACCTGACAGACAAGATCATCCTGGTACTCTCCCCACATGTTGTTGTAAGCTGTTATTTCTATGATTAGCTGCTGGAAGGCTTTCAGAGTTCCTGTGGAAGGTTGTATATGGAAAGCTACTCCCTTCCCATGAGACAGCAGTGCTGCTGCAAACTCTGAAGAAGCACAGCAAAGAAGCATTTGATGAGTTTGAAGGAAATGCAACAAAGTGAATCTTTCAAAGAATACATAGGACCACATTTTTAGCTGGTGTTCATCACAGCCTGACCTCAATGATTTAAAAAAACCTGGGATCATTTATACAATCCACATTTACCCAGGTTCCATCCTGCAGTGTGTCTTAATCTGTTTGAGTGAGAATCCCTGCAGAGGTTATTTCACAGGACTCCCTTCCAACAACTGGATCCAGGACTCTTAGAGCTATGCAAGGCACTAATTGCTTGCATGAAAAACATACATTCAAGAAAAATTAGCTGGAATCTGTGCTAACAGATTATGGTTCTATTAGCAGCTGACTGTTTACCTGTGTGCTCACCAGCATACAGAATGAACTAGAAAGAGCAGAGCCTTTCCACATTGAGTCACCTGGCCTTCTAAAGCAGTAAGCTTGCATGAAATCTGTCAGGGCAGCATTTTTTCCAATCTTAAATACTAATGCAACAGCTGAAAATCTCTGCCTTTACAACAGATAACAAACATTATGGCAAGGTACCAATATGTCCAAGTTTTATTGTGGATACAGAAGATACATCCACACTTCATAGCACTTCACTCTCATTCCTCCCCTCCCTGGGTCTCATGGGGCTTCACATTTTTCAGAACAAGGCATCAGACATGATAGATGGGCTCTGCTGCTGCTTTCCAGAGTGGGGAAGATATGCAAAAGAGTTTGAGGGAGAAAAGTCTGCTGCAATGATATTGGACAGTTGTGTAGGAGGGAAATAGCCAAGCATTATGCATGTTATCCATATTGTGTGCTGGGAGTGAATCAGAATCACCTGTCTTTGTTTCAATATGTAGTTCTCAAGAAAAAGGAGAAGAAATAGAGAGAAGGAGAAATCAAGGAGTTGGGGGAGAGAGAAAAAAAGCAGCAGTGAGGGAAGGGAGATTGACTTAATGCTTATAAAATGTGGGCCAGATCCTCTGAGAACGAAATGCTGAGCCTGACTAGTACATCCACTGCTGAACACATTAGTCAGCTGCTTTTGCCTTCTCCCCACTGAGGGGTTCTATCTAAACCTCAGAAGGAGCTTCTTTATTTTGAGGGTTGTAGACCACCAGACCAGGCTGCCCAGAGAGGTGGTAGATTCTCCTTCTCTGGAGTCATTCAAAACCTGCCTGGACACAACTCTGTGCAACCTGCTCTGGCAGGGGGGTTGGACTAGATGGTCTACAGAGGTCCCTTCTAACTCCTATCATTCTTGATTAGCAGCTCTTCTCATACCTGACTGTGCTCTTCTGGCTGCCTGTTTTGTGACAGGCCCTCTTCTTTTTGACCTGTAGCTTGAGGAGCTTAAAAACAAAAAAACAAACAAACAAAAATCACCACAATAATTCTGTTAAATGACGACTCTGCTAAAGTCACAGCTCTGCCTGACTCCTATGTCCATTATATGCTATGATAACCTAAAGAATGGCTACCTACAAAGCATTGCTTTAAAGTAACATCCTCATGAGTGAATCAGCTTGAGAATTTTAAGATTTTGTACAATTTAACACAGCAGAGCCTTGGCTGCTGTAAACCAGCTTATGTCTGTTGGCTACAAGAGTGTTTTGCCGTTTACACCAGTTAAATCTTTTGTCCTTGCACTGGGAGCTATCTGTTTCTGCAGGAGACTTCAGCAGCAGGTTTCATCACCAGAGTCAGTGTAAGAGCTTGAAAAAACCCCACCAGAGCACTGCAGAAGTGTATCTTGTGACAGAGGCAGCAGCACTCTCGGTCCTGATTTCAGATTCAACACAGACCAAAATGAGTGCTTGAGTCATTATGCAGAAAAGCTACTTACAGGCAGATTCCTTGTTCTGGAGCAAGAGAACAGGCAGTAAAATACTCAGCTTCCAGTCTGAAGGGAGCAGTGATCCCAGTGTGGTTGGTAAGAATTAGCTGACGCTTCACTGTGTCTTTGACTGCCACTTCTGATCCAAAGTCCAAGAGAAGTTCCCCTGGGCTTTGAGACATCTGCCTTTCATCACTGTCAGGAAAGATGACAGTACTATCAAACCCCTGGGCTTACTTTCTTATGCCACAGATCATTTCAGGAGATTCTTAAATGTGTGTCCCAGCACATTTTGCTGTCCTTGCTGCCTACAGCCTGAGGGGGAATGAAGTTTACAAATAAGTGAATTTTTCTCCCCTCCCTACTGTATTTTTCATTTGGGAGGAAGTAATTCGTGTTCAGCTGGGGGCAAACCCTTGATTTACCTGGCAGCTCCACTGTCACAAGGTACTGAGTAAGTGACATGCAGTCCTTTCACTTCTCCTGAAATGCTCAGAAAGAGGGGCTCAGCCATGTCTTCTATGCTACAGGAAAGGGCAAGGTCCTTCAGCTCACCCTGAAAGGAGAACAGTCAAGTTTCCTTGTGAATGAAGCATCACAGAGGAAAGGGAGCTTCCTTAAGAAATGTATTTAGAAAGCACAAATAAACTTCACTGGACCAAACCCAGAACTACAACACAATTATGTAAAGTTCTACTGAATTGTTTCAAACATGTTTTCTGCCAGCATCAGATTTGCTTAGCAGGCAGTGCCAAGGTAAAAATTCATGGCTGTATCATGGCTTCGTACACATATCAGTCCAGAAGCCTGAAACTGCTCCATTAGCAACTTCTGACATGCTTCCTACACTGCAAGTTTTAAAGCTCTGTAACAGTGTGAGAGCTGAAATCCCCTTCCCACACCGACAATAACCAGGCTAGCTCAGTCTGGAAACAAATGCAAGCTGTATTTACAAGCAAATCCACAATCTCTGATGAAATGCAATTAATCTGTACAAATAGACACAATTCACAACATTTACAAATATATACAATCAACAGAAAAGCACAACCAAGCTCCCTTTGCTCCCCCCAAGGGGCCTCCCACCCCAGCCAGAAGAAATCCCCCCAGTCCCCACTGGCAGAAGGCAGAGAGTCAAGAAGCAGAGAGGCTGTTAGACTTAGCTTGTCAAGGTCAGTGTGACAGCCAGAAAAGAAGCAGCAGCAGCCAGAAACCAAGCAAGCTGAGAACTGCCCAACTCCCCAACCTTGTTTTGAGGAGAGATTCTTAAACATTTCTCTCTCTCCAATGGAAGTGTTTAGAACAATCATTATTTTGCTTTCTTACACCCAATAGTGATTTATTTACATTCTTTCACTTTCTCTGCTTGAACTTTGTGAAGAAAAATGAAAAAGACAGTCCCAAAACCATCACAAGCTCCAAGCATTAATCACTTCTAGTCATGCTTATGTAATCTTCCCAAACCAAGGTTTTATTTCTACCTAGGTTTAGAGAAGGAGTTGTAGGATAAATTATGGGGCCCAGTTACAGCAGTGTTCTGGCTAATTCAAGACTACTGTTCTTTTTTGCCTAACCATTATATGAATTAGTACACCTTACAGAAAATAACAGACTGGGACTCAGCTCCAGATTCAGTCTCCTAAATGTAACTCTCCAAGTGTAAGCCCTTAAGCTCATCTTAAAAAACTGAACTCCAAATATGAGTTCTACATTTCCATTCATGGTAATTAGGCCTCTAGCTCTCCTTCCTTGCAGGTGGCTCACATGGCTTTCAGTTCCCCAGCCATATGCAAAAGTGCTTTGTAGATCCCCAAAGTGTCTTGTTGAGCTTCCAGCTTTCCATGAAGAAGTCTTAAGTTTACTGGGATCCTGTGCCTCATGTGCCAGATGTTCATGGGTATCTGACACCTGCTAAAGCATCTCTGATAGTACCAAACACTTACTTTTATGTGAATGAATTAAACTTAGGTCTCCAGTGACTGTAATGGCAGCTAAAAACCATACCCAAGGGAGCTCCTTTATTTAAGTGCTTTGAATTAGTTGTTCAAATGCTCTTATAAAGCCTATGGCTGAATTTCTGAAGTTTGTCACCTGTGCAGTCTCCACTCTATTTTGCAGACTCTCAGTCCCATCAGCCCTTTTTAAGTTTTCAAACACCAAAATGTCCTGAGACCAGTCACATTCAGAAAACCAAATGTACTCTGTATATGCCAATCTGCTCTGTTTCATTTGGGATAATCCAAAGTGAGGATCTGCAAGCTCCAAGAAAAGTAATCAGCATTAAGAGTGATTGAATAGACTTTTAAGAGAGAAAGGAAACAGGATTAGCTGAGAAACAGAAAGGCAGGTTAGAAAAATTGCAGACTGCTTTAGTTCTTGCCTTCAACCACAGTCCCTATAAAGCAAAGCAGAAACACTGTACAAACCCCAGAACATTATATTGTGCACATAAAGGCCCTTCCTTTTGCCATGTGGAGGTGAGATGAGAATGTCAGTGTTGCTGTTTTGGTAAAATTGCAGCAGTTTCCAAACTTACCATGATATTAGCTGACAGCTCTATGCAGAACTCTTTTTCCTCATTTGGGCCTAAAGTGCCACTGGCTGGGGAGACAGCAATGGAGCAGAAAGCTGCCTGGCTTCCAATGAGCTGCCAAATAGGAAGGACAGACACTCAGACAACTCTCATTCTGCCAGGTTGTCTCTTCAGATCAAAGAGGACCATAAAGACAGAGTTATCCTCAGACTTAGGACACTTTCAGGTAGCAACAAATACAATTCAGGGGTGCTAATCTGTAAGATGATTCCCACCCAGAATGTGAAATTCAAGCAAAATTTAGACACCAGTCAAAAGCACCACTGCTTCTTTGCTCCACTAAATTAAATGCAAACCCCAAACAGCCATGGTACCTTGTTTAATACTCTGGTAGCTTACATCCTATTTCCTCTCACATCTCTGCCCACCCATTGTCCTGGGGATGAGCCACAGACACTAAGAGCACATTAACATCTACCTATTAGTTAATCTTTTTGTAAAGGCTGGTCTCAAGTTGAAGTTCTGCTGGCAGGCTAGTAAACAGCAATCACTACTCAAAAGATCCATCAGAAAAGCTTTAAGGGTAGCTCCGTATTTTGACAGAAGTTGCAATTTCCATCCCTGCTGTCTGCTTCACCCATTAGAAGTGTGTTTCATTTACCTTTCCCCATAAGTATCTTGCTGGCAGCAGTTTCTGGTTAAAAAGTTTGCTGGTTGCTTTGGCAGGAACTCCAGTATACATTTCAGGGAATACTAGATGACTAGATAGCAGGCATGCTTGGGGAGTCTGAACTTCCACAAAAACAGGAAGATGACTGGAAATAAACACACAGATGGTCTATTGTTGTTGTTAATGAAATGTGCCAGGCATACAACAGTGTGTTGGAAAGAATGAGGATTGTGTTTATTTAGCAATATTAGTGATTGGATGGTTCATTGATAGGTTACACAACCCCACTCTGAGTTCCTGCTACATATTTTTGCTAAAGTCATGTGAGAATCTCAAAAAAACCAAACCAAACCAAACCAACAAAAGAAGCAGAACATCACTTTCCCCCTTACCTTCCTTCTCCATTTTCTACCTCTAGTTCTAACACTGTCTGGAGACGCTGGCACAGCAATGATGAGAACTGAACCGACACACTGCGTGACCCCAAAGGAGGTATTTCTCCAGCAGATGGTTGAATGGTGAAGGGAGATACCTAGGAGAGAAGGAAAAGAGATTTCTCTGATGTCTGCAAAGCAAGTGTAAAATTCTGAAGCCACACGATCTAATTAGGACTTGCATGTGCCTTGTTTGTCCCTCAGACATGTCCTTTCTCTCTCTCCCTGGAGTCCCACCTGGGCTGATTTCAGCAAGCACAGTGCTAGCTCTGTGGAAACCTGGCTAGATGAGGAGGCAGGACTTGGCTTCTGTGGAGACAGCTAATAAAAAGGCAATCTAAGAGAGGGTTAGTGAGAGCCAAGGGAATAACAGGAATGGCTGTGCACGGAGTGGGGGGAATATGAAGGAAAAGCAGACAGCTGCAGTGTCTCCTCCCAATGGGAAAGGCTGAGCAGCAGCTTTGCAGTGTGCAACAAGGTGGGGAGGTTCTTGGACAGAAGGTCAAGGAAGAAGGACAGAAAGAGTGGAAACAGAAAAGACATCAGTGTGGGGTGAGCACTGGAGAGGTTCAGGAAAGCAGGAATGGAACACGTGGGCTGTGTTCTTCACTGAGGTATGAACAGGCTCTCAGTATTTTTTCCAGTTGTAGGAATATTTAATGGTCTGCAGATAGCACCTCCCACTTAATTCTTTGCCACCAGTATGACCTCCAAGCTGCTTTAATTCTTTCACATGAAATGGTGGAATAACCAAGACTGGAGTGGATTGCATTTGACACATCACAGGCTAGATAATACTAGAATACTAGTGGTGAATACTAGAATAACTTTGATATTCTATTCTATTGATTACTAGAATAACTTTGATGTTCATTGTGGTAAGAAGTTGTTTCAGTTTGGGACAAACCTGTATGTTTCAAAGCCATTGTTTAAAGCCAAAAGCCCAGTTCAGTAGTAGGTGCTGAGATTCTTGGTCAAGATTCTGATGTGGGAGGAGTGGTTAGCAACCTCAGTCCTGATAAAGTCTTACCCTCTTAGTTATCAGCACCAGCTGAAATCACTGTCATAAAGGAAATGCTCCTTATCTGTTAGGATCAGGCTGGCAGAAGATTTGTGATAAATGGAAATAGAAAAATAAAGTTGCAAGGAAGCATTTGATCTCTGAAGAACTTGTGCAGTTATGGACCTATGCAGAACTAGTTTTATAAAAAGTCACATAAACTAGAACTTCTGCATTCTAGAATGAATATTACCTCTCCTAAGCATAAAGAAGGAATGGCTAAAGAGGGAGCACAGCCAACTCCAGCAGTGACCTACCTCTTCATTCCTTTCAGCCAGACAAACCTGACTTTCCTGCATTCTCCACTGTGCTGGCAGCCGACTCAGATTAAAAATCTCAAAAGCTCTTGAGACACTCTCTCCCTGCTTAGCCAAACCTAACTGGATCGATGGAACATCAATATGTAGAAGTGGACCCTAGGACACCAGGAAACAGATGTCAGAATGAGCACTTCTGCCAAAACTGCCTAATTAAGAAGCATACCTTATCTAAGATTAACATCCAGTGTCACAGAGGACAGCAGAAAGCAAATGCATTGCGTGTAATGCAGGAAAATTCTTATTGTCCTGGGAGCATCAACATTGCCTCAATAGTTACTGGACAGCCTATTTGTAACTGCTTTAGATTTGACATGCATTCAGGAGCAAGAAGCTCCATATGGACAGTGGCCAGGCCTCACCACCAGTCATCTTACAACACTGAACTATTCCTTACCTTAAAAGCAGCCTCCACGTGCAGCACGACTGGCTCTGGACAGTGTTCAATCCTGCACCGCAGGTTATGGCTGATGCACCCAGGTTTGCTTCCAGTAACTGTCAGTTCAAATTCACAGCATGAACTTGCATCTAGAAGAGAAAAATTCAGGGTCCTGCCTCACCCTTTTGCAAAGGAACCACCTGCTGCAAGCCTGTTATTTAAGCTCCTGGGAGTAAATTAAGTCTCCAGCTGGCACCAGTGGGATGGGGATCAGGCCTTGTTTTGCAGCTTGCATTATAGTGCTCTGTGATTTTTCTTTTCCACTCATAACAGCTTAAATATTTCTGTCATTAATTGATGCTTGCAAGAAGAAACTTTACCTATGATGCCAATATGGGGTTCAACTTCCATGATTTCACAGGACAGGATTTTCTCCCATGTGTACTTGATCAATGATTTGCTGTTATTCCACATCTAAAGCAATTAAAATCAATGAGATGGTTAATGCACTTGTAGCTTTTACAGCAACAAGCCAGTTTGCTGAGAGTACTGATGCACTGCAAACCAGACACTGCAAGCTTTGCATCACAGACTTTGCAAACTCTGACCATATCCTGATCACCACTAAACATTACAACCTACTTGAGGCTAGCTACAATATACTTCACCTGAACCATGCCATGATCTGATCCCAGGAAGAGTGGAAAGGCATGGAACTCCATCCTTCATCTAACCTCCAACTGGAGCAGCACTAACCCAGTGCCATGCACTAACTACTACTATTTTCATGACAAAGTTGTGTCCTCCCTTTCTCCTCTGTGATGTAAAACAAGGACAAGAAATGGGATTCACCCGAGTGGATATTAGGTGTATGTAAAAGAGATGCAAGAGCTTCATCTCACCTCATCTCCTAGGTGGATATTAGGTGTACACAAAAGAGCTGCAAGAGCTGCATCTCACCTCATCTCCTAGGTGGATATTAGGTGTACAGAAAAGAGATGCAAGAGATGCATCTCATCTCCTAGGCCTCTCTTTACTGAAAATAAAGCCAAGTAGAGAGTGGTGGAGCAGTTCTTCCCACCTATTTTAGCCTGTAAAGTGAGGTTAATCAGCCCCTGGATGCTGCCAATGAGGTCTTTGAGGTCTATAAGGAAAGCTCAGTGCAGAGGTATGCTGAAAGCACTACCTTTAGTCAGATGACATAAGCACTGTATTTAACACAGTGGCTATCTTCACACAGCTGAAGGTTTTTTTCTGGAACTTGAAGAAAATCCATTAACCATTCTTTCCAAGAACATTATCACATTTGAAGCCTTTTAAGTTTCCACCATATTCTTCCAAAATTCTAACAGACCTTCTAAAGTTAAACTTCAAATCTTTCTTTTGAGAGCAGCTTGAATTTGGTGGAGGATGTGATTGTGATGAAGATACAAGCTCTTGAAATCTTTGGCCTGCTCTCCAGATCTAGTCAGATGTTATTTCTTAATTAGAATGAACAACATTGTTCTCTGAAGCACAATTATGTCTAAGCACAGTTCAAATTCTTATCTTTTAAGACTTAAAAAAACAATTGGAAACTGTAAGGAGTGTTATATTATCAGTAAGTGATTTAATTACTTATACCACAGATGTAGTTGTACTGGATTACTGGAAAGTCTGAAATGGCTCTCTTCAGTTGAAAAAGAACTTCTAGGGAGACAAAATGTAAAACTAAACACTGATTAGCAGTATCTTTAAGAAGAAATGGAAAGACCATTAACTGGGAAATGTCTTCCTGCCTGGCTGTTGCTAACTGGCATATTTTTCTCATGATTAAAAGGATCCTTAAGTCTAGTGAAGAGGGCACTGAGTGGACAATTGCAGCAGCAGTCTGTCCCATAATGGTCAAAAAGAAATGACCAAAACATGCAGGAAAAATTCAGGTCTAGTAAGCTGCAACATATGGGACTGCAGCTGTTCTGTTCCTGCTGTAGTCCTTTTATGAACAGTGCCTCTGTTATGAAGCAATTTAATCATCCATTGGCTCTTCCTCCCTACTGGAAAACTTCTATGCTACAGGAGTGACAAAGTGATAAACTACAGTTTAGTGACCCAGAAAAATACTTTAGAAGGGTGAAACTCTGTGGTGTCAAACTTGAGGTGAAGAAAGAACAAAGCCTGGAGTGTGGGGCTAAGGAGGCTTGCTAGGGATTTCAGCTTAGACTCTCCTGAAGTCAGGGCCACCTTTAAAAACACATAAGAAAAACTACAGTAACATAGATTGTCTCTTATCCTCAGATTGTCTGATGTCTTCTGCAACACCTGTGACATCTAGTGACACAAACCACATGATAACAATGAAGTCAAAACCAAACTAACCTTAAATCTTTTCCTGACAGTTACACCAATGAAGTTT
Source organism: Indicator indicator (assembly GCF_027791375.1). Taxonomy (NCBI): domain Eukaryota; kingdom Metazoa; phylum Chordata; class Aves; order Piciformes; family Indicatoridae; genus Indicator; species Indicator indicator. Next base: position 18,366,777 of record NC_072029.1, read on the forward strand.
TCTCCAGGGATGATAATGACATATGGCTCCAGGAGAAGTTGAAATGGTTCTGTGGATCCCTTAACTTCTATTTCCAGTGCTATTACATCCTCTGTTTTGCATTCTGGGATGTTTTGAAGCATCCTCTCTGTTACTGAGCTTTGGGAGAAAATACTATTAAGCATCTTAAACTGGTGTTTAAACTGGATCCCATCTCTTAATTGCCCAGTCACAAGTTTCTCCAGTACAGACTGTCTGTGTGCAGTCAGCTCAGGCTGGGGACCATTAAGGACTGGAAAAATTACAGTAGTTCCTTAATGTACTCCAGTTGTCCCAGTCTGCTCATGAACAAGTATGCAAGTCACAGACTGCTGTGACAAACAGCAATAACAGGGAAACCTGCTGGAAACCCCAGCAGAAAGCCTGGAAAACGAACAGACAAAATGACAGTTTATTATCTTTTTCCAAGAGCCCTAGGCAGGGCTAAGGCATCTGTTCAGATCACAGAGATCCTCTTTATGCAACAATTCCTTGTGCAGATAAAATCCTTCGTAATTGTTAGTCCATCAACACCAGAAACAGGAAGAAACTCAATAACTTAATGTAAGAGCATAGCTAAAAACCTGGCTACACATCTCACTAGGAATTTCTCAGCTTACCAAGGTGTTTCTGGGACATCCCTCAGTACCATCTGAATCACACTGTGATAACTCTTCAGCTACACAGTGAAGAAGGAAAGGATTTTAATGTCAAGTAATCAATCATGTTGAGGATAAAAAAAATAGACAAAAAGTAGTTTACATGTAAGGGATAAACGATGATCATCAGAGTGCTAAGCTCTGATAAACAATAATCAAACTCTGGAGTTACTAAAAGAAAACATGTTTGAAGGCAAAATATTAAGCCAGATTCTGATCTCATGGAGTATGATTCCAAGAAAAATACTAATTTTTGACATGCCTATTATTATTTCCTTAATATATTGCATACTACACACAAGCATCTGCAAAGGCTACCCAAATTAAGCTCAGTATTGCTGCACTAACACAAAGTTTCTTCTAACCATTCCAAGGTATTTATCTTGATTTTGAGTAAGAAACCTCAGGCTTCTATCTTGAGAAAAGGAGATGCCTTCCACATTCTAATGGGGGAGGGGAGGAAGGGAAGGAAATACAGAAGCAGGTCTTAAATCTGAAGGGCTTTGAAAAAGATTCATCTGTTTGTAGAGATATATTAAGGTAAATTCAATATGTTTTTCTATTAACCAATTAAAATAATTTTAAGCCCAGTTAGTTCCTCTTCCATACTTACTTGAGGTATTCCTTTGTCTGTCTCTCTGTCAATCATCACAGCATGGGATTTTCCCATTCTTAGGCTTACTTTGGTTTGAGTTTCTTTAATGACAGTGAGCTCATGGTCCTTATTTACAGGTTCAGAGAGCAGAAACTAAGACAACAGTCACTGGTAGAGCTGCATTCAAACACCACTGAACTCCTTTTTATGCCTCACAGCTGTGTACCCTCATTTCTCTGCCAAAGGCTACTAACTATCCCCTCAATTTTCCACACAGCTCTTCACAGGACCTGTTTCAACCTGAAAAAGCTACAGCTGGAAAAATTTTAAATAATCAGTTTGCTAAGCAAACTTTTTTAGGCTTCAGCAGGTAGGGGGCACATCTCCAGAGCAGCTCACTCAGCAGAAGGTGAAGAGTCAGGAGATTGGGGAGGAGCTGATATTGTGGTGAGGGTGGCAGCTTTACCAGTCAGCACAGCTGCAGCTATGGGGATGTGTCCACAGTTTTAATACAAAATTTATTGTGTCCAGTCAGTACCAAAAATGACATAAGATCAGCAACTCTCTCACATTTTGCACTCAACACATGATTTCTTCTAGGAATTTTCTACATTCTGAGTGCTGTTTATCAGAGCATAGTACCAGCTGATTAAATTTAATTTAGAAAGCAGCACAGCAAGGATTTTATGACTTGCATAAAAGCACACAGCTGGAGTTTGTAGATAGGAAGGAATCACGAGGCATACCTCCTGTGGAGTGTAAGTGAGAGTAAATTCATGATCTGCATGTGGAAGCAAAACTCCTTGCTCAGGATTTAGGGAGAAGACTGATTCTATGTCTGGGTTGCATTTGAGCTTCATAAAGTCTGCAGTTTCTTCTGATATTAATGGTTTCAGATTAGGCTTCCTTTTCTGCCAGTAGAAAGGAAGTTCTATGTGGCTGCAAAGAGATTTGAAACAAACAAACAAAACAACAAAAGAAAAACTATGATTAAAAAAATGAGATATGTTTCAGCAAAACATCAGGGAGAAAAAGTTCAGTTCCTTTTTCCATGTAGGGAGTCATTTCTTTAAACATGACAGGAGTTAGACTTACCAGCCTTTGTGAGCTACAAAGCTATGGAGGCAGTCTGAAGTCAGAGGGTATAACCTGTACAAAGAACATGCTAATATGGAGGTAAACCCTATGAATGTGTAAGATACGCTAACCCTTTCCCCTATTATTTAACTGGTCCTCAAACAACTTTGAGGAAACTCTACCATGCTGCTTTTAAGAATCTGAGATCCACAGGGCCATTCCTGCTGCTATCAGTATGTTTGCATTGGATCACTGCTGATGGACTACGTAATGTTCTGAATTTAATCCAAGTGCAAGATGTGGCTTTTAACATGTCAACAAACACAGTGGCTCCAGCCAAGATTATAGCAATGGCTCTGCAGTAGTCTCTGTAATCCAGAAAAGATTGCTTAACTAGGTTACTGAAGTGTATCCCATGGAATATCTTCATGAGTTTTGAGAACTTGCTTATGCTGACCTCACAAACTTTGCCTTCCTACGGGGAGGAAGGACACTGGAATTTGAAAGTGAGTATCAGCGACAAAACCGAAGACAAGCAATTCTTGTATCACTTTCTCTAGCAGTAGAAAGTTTTCTCTTTCCTGCTTCTCTGAAGTTCAGTCTCAGCCTGCCCAACTTTGTTTCATACAAGTGCTATCAGCAGAGGTGCAGGACTGCTGTCATGCTTGTAACAGAGAAAACATGGAAATTGGCATAGTCCATCTTTGTCAGTTCACAGCATCCAGTTCACTGAATCATGTTTTATTTGCTCAAACAGTGTTCTGTTCTGGCATTTTGCATGTGTGGTTTCTAGGACACAAAACACACTTCCAGAAATTCACTGTAGCAAGCCACAGTTCACATTACCTTTAAGCAGCACTGACCTCCTCACTGCTTTGAGGGTCTACAGCCTCTGAATACTGCAATCGTGCTCATTAATGTACTTCTACTACTGCCTGACTGATTTTGAGCAGAATCAGGATGCCACTGTGTTTGTCACAGTGTAGCTGTACATAGGGACATCTTCCTTGACTTCAAATAGAGCTTATAGCTAGGATGCAACAGCAGGAGTCATGTGAAAGTTTTAATATGAGTTAGTTACACTGGGCTGTTGTTTTACTCAGTGGAGATCCAGTGAAGTCAAGGATGCATTATGACTTGCTCTAAGGGAGATGTCTGCAGTCAGAACTGAATCCTTAGAGGCATCTATTTCCCTGCACTATGAAAGGAAAAGTGTATGGGGTTGCTTAGCTCAGATGCACAAGCATACATTGCAGACATATAAAGTTAGATAAATCTCATCTGGATGACCCTGTTAAGTATTTTCTGCAACCACCCACATTTATGAATCTTTTGGAGTTGTAGATTTATCTAAACTGAAGCAAATATATTGATCTGGGCCGTGTAAGAACCCAGTGGCTGCCAGAATGTTTGATCTGTGCATCATGTTTGTGATGGTTTTTAAGACTGTCTTTTTAATTTTTCTTCTCACAAAGTTTGAGCAGAGAAACTGAAAAAATGTAAACAAATCACTATTGGGTGTAAGAAAGCAAATAATGATTATTCTAAACACTTCCATTGGAGAGAGAGAAATGTTTAAGAATCTCTCCTCAAAACAAGACAGGGGACAGTGGGGCAGTCAGGCACTCTTGCAGTCTGACTTCTCTCAGTCTGCCTGCTGCTTCTTTTCTTCTTTTCCAGGCAACCAGCATCAGAACAAGAGGACACAGTCTCAAGATGCACCAGGGCAAGTTTAGGCTCAAGGTGAGGAGAAAGTTCTTCACAGAAAGAATGATCTGCCACTGGAATGTGCTGCCCAGGGAGGTGGTGGAGTCACCGTGCCTGGAGGTGTTCAAAAAAGGATTGGATGTGGCACTTGGAGCCATGGTTTAGTTAGTTATCAGGTGCTGGGTGATAGGTTGGACTTGATGATCTCTGAGGTCTTTTCCAACCTTGCTAATTCTATGATTCTATGATTATTAGTGTAAATATGAATTGTAACAGTGTGAGAGCTGAAATCCCGCTTCCACACTGACAATGACCAGGCTAGCTCAGTCTGGAAGCAAATGAAGCTGTATTTTACAGGCAAAACTACAATCTATGATGAAATGCAATGAATATGTACAAATATACACTATTCATAACATTTACAAATATCTACAATCAACAGAAAAGCACAACCAAGCCCCCCCTTGGCCAGCACAACCTCCCCCTCCCCTCCCAAAAAAAAAAGAGAGGGGTCCATGCTTCTTTTCCCTCCCTCTCCAGAGCAGGCAAAAGGGAAGAAAGCTAAGAAGAGAGGTTCATTAGACTTAGATTGTCAAGGTCAGTATGTGTGTTATCTTCAGCCAGAAAAGAAGCAGCAGGCAGACTGAGAGAAGTCAGACTGTGAGAGTGCCTGACTGCCCCACTGTCCCCTATCTTGTTTTGAATAGTGATTCTTAAACATTTCTCTCTCTCCAATGGAAGTGTTTAGAATAATCATTATTTTGTTTTCTTACACCCAACAGTGATTTATTTACATTCTTTCACTTTATCTGCTCGAACTTTGTGAGAAGAAAAATTAAAAAGTCAGTCTTAAAACCATCACAATATTCCTGCTCTTACAAGTGTATCCTTGAAGCTTAATTACTAAACAATGGAACAAAAAGAAGTGAGGCTTGCTTCTGCACAAAGTTTATCAGCTGCATGAAGATCTCTCCAACTTGAGAGGGTGTGGTATCCCTTATGAGATCCCTACCAGTGTGTTCAGACTTCAGAGCATTGGTCTACTAATAGTAGCTACGTACGTAGAGTTTCTGATAAGCAATTTCTTCTCCTTGGTGGTGTGTGGGTTTTGGGGCTCAAACCGTATGAGATGCTGTGCTGTTACATCAGTGACTTCACCAGGTGCAGCTTTGCTTTCTCCACCCGTGACAAACAAAAGCTCCAGAGCTATCAGTTCTCCAACCCCTTGAAGACAGAAGCAGGTAGTACTGTTTAGCATCTGGCTGTTGTCCTTACCACTCATTAACAGCAAATGCCAGCGATGGCTGTTAGTGATTATATCTGGTGTTTCCTCAAGAGTCAGAACTCCAATGTGCTAATTGTACAATGGTTTCCTGATGTTTTTTGTTTATTAATACAGATCAACAGAGATCTGCTCTTCATGAACTTAACAGATCTGGATTTCAGGGCCGCAGCCTCAGCTCACATCAGCGTAATTTCACCCAAGCGAGCAGAGTGTTTGCAGTGGCTGATAATGTGGCTCCCAGATGTTTTGAGCAGTTTATCAAAATAAAAACCAGCAGCAAATGCACTGCTAAAAATTTCCAAAGGAAATACCTATAACAAGGTGATTAAAAAGACTATGAGTCAGGCGTAATGGTATAGCACAATTACATTACAGGGCAAGCACTAACATTTACAGGAATTTTAAGTGGTTTCATTAGCTAATCCAAAGACTGCCTTTCTTTCCTGAATGCCCTGATCCAAGGATGTGCCCCACACTTGCCCCAGATGTATTTCTGCCCTGTTCAAGCTGATGTTTTATAGCTTGTCATGTGTACAAAAGTCTAAGGAACTGCAGCTAACAACAGGTTTTGTTTTCTGCTACTCGTTGACATGCTACATTTGGATTTCTGGCTACAGTGAGTTAAGAGCTCAGTACTATCTGGATCCCATGTATTTCATGCACTGGGATGGAGTAGTGATAATAATAAAAATGCTTAGCCTTTAACATCATCAGGGGACAAGGTATTTGGTTAATCCAATGACATAAAATGTTTCTGTCCCTTCAAGCCACCAACCACCATTCACACTAGCTGAGGATATGATAGGAATGTGATGTCTAAAAGGTGTTAGAAACAAACCTGTGACTGTAACATCATTGACTTGGCAACTGTCACAAAGAAGGGTGTATCTTTGCTGTGAGACTTCTGGAAAAGAAGGGAAAAACACTACCTGAAAGAGAAGAGTGGAACAGCAATGTCTGTAACTGATTTCTCTCGAGGAAGTCATAAACTTCAATTTGTAAATGTTCACGAAAGGACATTTAATTGACAATTAAATCTTACATTTGTAAGGAACAGTGTCACATCCCCTTAGTAGAGGCCAGGAAGAAATAGGTGTTTTCTGGGTCACTAAAGTTCCACATGTGTGTCTGGATGGTCACTAGAGGCTGGCTTCATAGTCACTGGAGGTGTGAACAGTCTACTGGGTTAGCTGTCTATGAATGGCTCTCTCAGAACCTGAGTGGCTGAGCAAGACTTTGAAGTTGCAATGACAAACTCTCCAATAAGACTCACCATTGAGATTCTTCCAGCATAATTGCACAAAAGGGTCTGAGCACTTTTGCTCACACAAATTCAAACTTGCAAGGTCCAGCCAAGATCTTCTGAAATGATTTTGCTTGCTAATATGTTTGGTAAAGTATCAATACCTTCCAAAGCAGTTGTTACTAACCTCTACTGTTGTACTCTGCCCTGGAGTGAGCTCGAAAGCACCAGGATGGATCCCAAAAGGATCTTGTATCACAAAATCAACAGTGGCAGCAGCCTAACATGTTAAAACAAAACAAGCAACAACAAAAAATTAAATTGATCAAATTAAAATGCAAGGTTACCTAAACCAGGCAATGTGTTATAGCCTCTTACCGTACTGATTGCATTTCTATTTGCTTTAAGAGTGAGGTTACAGTTCAGGTCAGTTGTCCTTTCCCTGATCTATACTTGGGTTTACCTCACCACTGAGCAAGACAGCTCCTTCCACAGGCAAGTCAGAGCACAAGCAGGAGGTTCAGACATCCAGGGAGACTGGCTTTGAGGAGAAATATGAATCCCTGAGGGAATGGCACAATACAGATGCCCCCAGCAAAGCCTGATGATGTCTGTGCTAACACCCTGACTGCCTTATGTCAGGGCACCTATACTATACCATGTCCAGTATTTCCCTTCTAATCACTCACCCTGAAATTAGGAGGTGGCCAGGCAGTCTTTGGCATTATACAGAACATCCCAGTGTTTGTTCCTTCATTTCTGCACAAAAGCTTCGTTGATTTTATTCCTCCAACAAGGCAGGAACCACAGTCTATAATGTCAGGCACTGCAATGAGTACCACAGAAAAATCAGATTACAGAGGCAGAGCAGGCCAGCAGCTGGCAAAGCCACCTTCTTCTTAAATAACTCTTTACGGACAACACTACTGCACAGGAATATTCTCAGTGCTGCAGTCCTAAAACCCCTCCAGTTCTTTCCATTTGAAAGGTATACAGTATGAGGTCTGTATTTCTACCTTCATCTTACATTTTAATGGTGCTTCCTCCTTAAAGACTCTGATGAGCAATGACAAAAAGGAAGATGATTTTTTGAAAAGCTCAGTGTAAGAGGAAAGGTGAATTCACATAAAAATCAAAGCAAGTTTCTGCAAAAGTAATCCTGGCTGTTACAGCTGAGGCTAGATATCAGAGACTCCTATATGTCATGACATATGTCATATCCATATATAATTACTGTTATATTTCAATGAATATTAATTAATAGCACAAATATTTACCTAAATAATAATTCCTTAGTATTTTGCATTAGTATTACAATTAGGAATTCAGGAATTGACAAGACACAAACCTAAAAGAGTGATTCCTGCTTGATGTGGCAAGACCATAAAACTGAGGAAGGACTTGACAGGATTACATTTTAATAACTAATAAATCTATCAAGAGTGAAAACAAGACAGATACAAATATGCAGAAACTGCACTGCCAAGGGTGCCCATATTGGTTTTGTGACATAAAATTGGAGACAGTCAAATGAAAAAAATAGCCAAGTCCATTTAACTTTAGAGAAACTTCAGCATTGGACATGACTGACATGTTAACACTGGAGGTGGTCTTCTAGCTTGGAGAGGGATCAGAAGAGGTTTTGATGCTGGAGTCTCCACTATTATACAATCTTCATAATTTCCCACATTTTCAGGAAGAAATTGGACTGTATACTGGCATGTCATCCCAGGAGCAATCATTCCTCCCTTTCCTGGAAATTTTCCTTGGAAAAAAAAAGAATGCAGGGAATAGACAATTTTAAACCTCCCAAAGCTGGCATATGTATTTATGATCACATCTGCCTCTGGAAAGGTGCCTGTAAACTCTCCCCATTTATTGCCTAAGTCAAGCTGATAAAAACAAATGATCACAAAGGGCCTGGCAGTGTAACCTGTGTATGTGCATATCTTCAATGGATTTTTGTCTGAAATGTGCCTCTCATGACTAGAGAAAGCAGAATGAGGGGAAACCTTGAAACATCTTCCTCTACCACAACACAGCAAAGCTTGCATAGGGGTATCTAACTTCTCTTATCTAAATACTCCTCCAATGTTGTGACTGAGATACCACACTCTCCTTAGACAACCTGTCCCAGTGTCTGGCTATCTTACTGTAAGAAAGATGTTGTTCTTAATTTTGCTCTAACCTAATATTCCTTGCTGCAACTGAAGTATGTTGTTCCTTGTCCTCTCCATGTGATGATTTCAGTGGAAACTACATGTGTTCCTAGAGGAATTTTGGATAAAACTCAGTCAAGGTATTCCATGGATAGATTTAAATCTAACTTCAAACACTTTAACGTTAATCTTCTTAAATGTCTCATTAGATCACTTGAATTTGCTTATGAAATGCTCATGAATAGTCCCAGAGCTTCATCCTTCAGTATCCAAAGAACTGAGCACTATGGATAGCAGAACCAGACAGAATGTCTCTGAAAACTCTTTGTTCAAGCTGGTAAATTAGATCTCTTACATGTTATCATTTCAAAGCCATTAAAAATGCCCTTACCTGGCCCAATGGCGAATACTGAAGTAGAGGGAGGGATGAGTCTTACATGCTGACATGTTGAAGTGATGTTCAGCAGCTCTATAGTCATCTTCATTTTAAAAAAAACAAAAATCAACAAAATATTCCATTGCACCTGTCATCAGTCATTATAATGTTTGTAATTCCCTAGTACTCTGCTGGTAGGAACTAATTGCAACTAATCTGAAAATATTAGTTTATTCAATGAAGGCTAAACTAGATACTACCAAAGTGGAGACTGAAAAGGATCTTTCTTAGTTTCCACTGCTTAGTGTGTCAGTGGCATGTGTGAAAGAATGAGGAAGGCAAAGGGTCAGTAATTCAAAATAAAGAAGAAACTTAGACTTTTGTTAGACTGCAGATAGCCAAAAGATTGGGTGAAGTATGTAGATCATGGCAGGACATAATGCTTCTCAGTGGTAGAATTAATTCCCTACAAAGAAGTTCTCACCTCATAAGCTTGGCCAACTTCATAATCAGAAAACAAAACAGTAGGTGGGGTGGCAAGAAACACAGGAACAAAGGAGGGATCACTGAAAGATTAAAAAAAAATAAATAAAGGAGACAGTCACTTGCTGCCTAGTTCTTTGAATACTGATAAAACATGAAATTGCAGAATGTATCCATCATCTGGCAAAACCAAAATGTCACACAGACATACTTTGTTTCCTAAGAGGCTATACAGACATTTAGCTCAGACTATCTAGGTGTAAATCCACAGTAATCCCAGAGTGGAGCTCTCCCTGTGCCCCAGCTCAGAATCAAGAAACTGTATTTACTGCATACCCTCCATTATCTTCTGATTTTCCTCTGGCTACGGCTTGTTCCACCTTTTCTTGAGAAATGACAAGAGATTTGCCTCCCTGAGGAGCATTTGGAGGGAAGAAGCGAGGGTTCTTCAAGTAATTCTGCCTTCTGTCAAGGTTGGCAATGTAAGCACGCTCACTTTCTTCCTCTGCTTTGCACTTTCTGTCTTTCCAGGCTAGCTTCCCCCAGGTACTTGGTTTCTTTGAAAAACAGTCAGACCATGGTACGAAATTAAATGCAGCATTTTTAAGGCTGATGAAAAAAGCATCTCTACATGTCTAATTAAAGCCAGACAGCACTGAAAATCCAGATAAGGAATACTGTTTTTCTCTTTTCTTAGCAGCAAATCAACACATCACCCTTTGTCACAGGAACAACCCTATAGTTCTGACAGACTGAAGCTGTAAAATGTACCTTTGTTATCTTTTTAGTGTAGTGGCTAGAATATGTGGTTGAAGGCAGAGTGAATGTTCTCAAAGGCACATTTGGCAGTCCATCAGTTTTTTTCTGCAGGTATGCAGGCATCTGGTCCTGTGAGACTGAAGAAACCTGCTGCCTAATATTAAATGTCTCTCTGACATAGCCAGGTTCTGATTTTCCTGCAATTCAAAGAAAATATTTAATTCCGTAAGAGAAAACCATGAATTATAAACATTTGTTCTAAGCATAGGTGTAGGAATTTATCTGAGCCATGTTGATGGTAAAAATACACTTTACATCTTCTAGAATTAAATTTAAATTTGTTATTTCTTTTCATAAAAATCACAGAATTGTTTTGGTTAGAAAAGACAGCTAAGATCACAGAGTCCAAGCAGTCAACCTTAGACTGCCGTGGCCAATAAACCATGTCCCAGAGTGCCAGGTCTACATGTTTCTTGAACTCCTTCAGGAACACTGACTCCACCAAAAAAAAAAAAAAAAAAAAAAAGGAGTGAAGATGTCCTGACATTGGCCAAAAGATTTTTCTTACTGATCTTTATTTGAAAATTAAACTGATATATTTTTAGAACTGGAAAACTTTAAACCCAAAACAAAGAACGTGGTTTTATTTCACTGAAAATATGTTTTATTTTGATGTCACCTCTTCCCTTCTCTGCATATTGGAGCTTTGTGCTAATGAAATTGAATAGAAGAGCAGTGACAACTAATGCAGGTTTTGTGTCAGAGGGAAAGAACTGTAAACAAATGTGTGACCACCATTAAATTCCATATCTCAATAATTTTGATCTCAATAATTTTGAATTTATCCATTTTATTTTGACAGTGTCCCTTTAGTGGAATTTTCATGCTTTCAAAACTACAGTTCCTTCTTCATGGGTAGAAAACTACAAAAATATACTCAGATCTGCTTTATTCTTCAGTGCTTCAATTCTTCTAGAGCATTGTAAAAAGTCTAAATTATTCTCAGCTTCAAGTTACCTTTTGGTGCTCTAGTAATAGGTTTTTTATCAGTGATGTAATCATCAGGGCAAATTAAATGATTTTTTCTAAGGAGTTCATTATCCACAATCCACCTAAAATAGGATGCCACTGCAATAGGAAAAAAATACCAAAATAAACAGAACAATAAAACAAAACAAACAAACCACACAAACACCCCAACAACCAAACAAAACAACCCAAAACCCAAACCAAACCCAACAACAACAATAAAATCAACCCAATCCCTCCCCAAGCAGAACCCTTTAAGATACACTATCTTTATCCACCCAAAGTAATGTTGGTTTTATAACTCATTCTTTTAGATTTTATGATTCTCTTTCAGGTAATCCTTTTGGATAGAGAAACGGTCTGGTATTTTAATGCCAAGACTTGGACATGTATCTCCACAGTTCTAAAGTCAGTTTAAACCCAGCTATGATACAAAACTGGGGGGCTGGCTGACACTCCTCAGGCTGTGCTGCCATCCAACATGACCTGGACAGGCTGAGAGTTGGGTGCAGGCAAACCTCATGAAGTTTAATAAGGACAAATACAGGGTCCTACATCTGGGGAGAAATAACAACAGGCACCAGGACAGGTTAGAGATGCCCTGCTGGAGTGCAGCTCCACAGAGAAAGACCTTGGGGTGCTGGTGGACAGCAAGTTCTCCATGGAACAACAATGTGCTCTTGTGGCCAAGAGAGCCAATGGGATCCTGGGATGTATCAAGAAAGGTGTCCATCAGGGCTAGGGAAGTTCTTCTCCCTCTCTACTCTGCCCTGCTGAGACCACTCCTGCAATACTGTGTCCAGTTTTGGGCTCCCCAGTTCAAGAGAGACAGAGACCTGCTGGAGAGAATCCAACGGAGAGCCACAAGGATGATTTGGGGACTTGAGCATCTCCCCTGTGAAGAGAGATTGAGAGCCCTGGGGCTGTTTAGTCTGGAGAAGAGAAGATTGAGAGGTGATCTGATCAATGTCTATAAATATGTGAGGGGTGGATGTCAGGAGGAGAGGGCCAGGCTCTTTTGGGTGGTACGCAGTGATAGGACAAGGAACAATGGGTTCAAACTAGAACATGGAAGATTTCACCTCAAGATGAGGAGAAACTTCTTTACAGTGAGGGTGACAAAGCACTGGAACAGGCTGCCCAGGGGGGTTGTGGAGTCTCCTTCTCCAGAGACTTGCAAAACCCACTTGGATGCATTCCTGTGCAGACTACCCTGATCCTGCTCTGGCAGGGGGGTTGGACCTGATGATGTCTTGAGGTCCCTTCTAACTTCTGATATACTGTGAGACTGTGATACGCATCCATCAGAGAAACATTCAATCTTTGCTCATTTCTGTTATATATCCAGGTATGTAAGCTTCTAACAAAGTTAGGTCACAAGCCATTAAGTGCAAATCTAATGCTTTGAAAGTGACCTGTTAGTTTCTTACAGTGTCAAACAGATGTTACTTTGTTTGAATGCCTACACAAAATACTTCAAAGTTGCTCTGTTGATGTAAAGCTAACCCAGAAGCTCTCTGAGCCTAGTGTCAGTCCTAACAGTGATTTGGACAAATGTCACATTGGTTTCCAGGTACCACAAGCACGTAGTGGGGAAACACAGTATTTCCAGAATCCTCACCTGGTGGCAATCCTATTTTGTGAAAGTCTTTCTCCACATCTGCCTTCAGCATGTTTAGGGACCTTTCTTCTTCAGCTTTTGCTTGATGTTGAGCTTGAATGATGTTCTCTTCTAGTGCGTCAGCTGTTTTCAGTCGCTGCTGGTACTCAGAAAGAAGCTGTCATGGACATGGGTAGATAAATGAGTGTAAGTAAAGATCCATTCTAGGATCTCCCACCCACCTTTTTATGTTACAGAAGATCTTAAAATAAGAAGTAGGAACAAAAGCTGAACAGAGCTTTTGTCTGACTTGGTTTCAACTTGTACCTTCTGTAGCTCCTCTGTAAACCTCTCATGATAAATGTCATCTCCTCCTTGGGATTTGATCCCATTGGTCTCCATTTCTGCCCCAGTAACATCTCCAGTGTACAGATCCTCAAAGACGCTAGCCAGCAAGTGGGAGATGTCCTGAGAAAGGATAATAAGGAAGTCAGTGCTTAAAGCCTGAGATAGAAAGAGATTCCTGGACTGTGAAAATGGCTAGAATTAGCAAACGGAGGAAAAGCTGGGGGAAAGAGCTGGGAAAGGTACCTGGAAAAGACTGTGAAAGGGGACACACTGTGTGCACACGTGAACACGGAGTTGTTGGGGTATGCACACAAGGATACGTGTGTGTGTGTGTGTATTCATGAAGCCATGTGAGCTGTGTATGTGTGAGGGGGAATACAAGCACCGTGCAGGTGTTGTGGTTTAAGCCCAGATGGCAGCTCAGCCCCACACAGCCGCTCCCTCACTGCTCCCTGATGGGATGGGGAGGGAGCCGGAAGAGTGAGAAAACTTGTGAATTGAAACAGAAAGTTTAATTGGTAAAGCAAAAGTCATGCACACACACAAGCAAAGCAAAATAAATTCATTCACCATGTCCCATCAGCAGGCAGGTGTTCAGCCATCCCCAGGAAGGCTAGGCTCCATCATATATAGCAGAAAGACAAGCACCATGACTCTGAACATCCCCATCCCTTCCTTCTTCCCCCAGATTTACATGCTGAGCATGGCACTATAAGGTATGCAATAGCCCTTTGGTCAGCTGGGGTCATCTGTCCTACCTGTGTTCCCTTCCAACTTCTTCCACACTCCCAGCTTACTCACTGGTCAGTGCGAGGAGCAGAAAAAAACTTGACTCTCTGTCATCACCACTCAACGATAACTAAAACACATCTGTTCTACCAACGGGACAAAGCCAAACACAGTTCCTACCAGATACTGTGAAGAAAGTTAACTACCACAGCCCACACCAGTAGCACAGGCTACATATGTGTGCGCCTGGCTGTGCGCAGGAGCGTGTGTGAGGCTGTGCGCGGGTGGGAGGCTGTGCGCAGGGTGGGGGGGCTGTGCGCAGGAGCGTGTGTGAGGCTGTGCGCAGGGTGGGGGGGCTGTGCGCAGGGTGGGAGGCTGTGCGCAGGAGCGTGTGTGAGGCTGCGCGCAGGGTGGGGGGGCTGTGCGCAGGAGCGTGTGTGAGGCTGTGCGCAGGGTGGGGGCTGTGCGCAGGTGGGGGCTGTGCGCAGGAGCGTGTGTGAGGCTGCGCGCAGGGTGGGGGGGCTGTGCGCAGGAGCGTGTGTGAGGCTGTGCGCAGGGTGGGGGGCTGTGCGCAGGGTTGTGGGTGCCCGTGCGGCTCAGCCCCACCGCGTTACCGTTACCTGTGTGCAGAGGCTCCGCTGAGCCATGACAGACCTGGCGCTGGGGTCACCCCGGCCCGGCCTCTCGCCCCGGCCGCGTCGCCGTTGCTAAGTGACCGCGTGGGTGGGTAGTGCCAGGCCGCCGGGTAGGGGGGAGCCGGCCCGGGGGCGGAGTAGAGGCACTCGGGGCTAGGCTCCGTCTGAGATCACCGAGATTAAGAGGACAGTTCCCCCACTCCCCGGGTTTTTCACGTCTCACACAACCCTTTGCCATTGTGCTGGTGCTGATGGGGGGCACCTCGTGTCCCTGTCGCTGTATTTTCGGCACTCTTTCAAAGCAGAATTGCTGCATGAATTATTAAGAAAAGAAATAAAATGTTGTCCTGAAACTTTTGAAGGGATTTGGGCTTGCCAGAAAGCATGGATTGTACCTCTCCCTCCATCAGGCTCCGGTGCAAGCCAGAGTTTGGCAGCTGAGGGAAGAAGAAAAATCCTCTCCTTCATCCCCAGCTGCCACATGCCACATGTATAGGCAGGGCTCGTCCCTGGAATATGGGGTAATTAATCTTCATCCCCCAAAACCATTAACCATTCGTCTTCCTCCTCTGCTTGCTGGAAAGCCCTGGCTGTGTATGCCGGTTGCTAACAACAGCTGCCTGCTCCTGCTGAAGAGGGTGATATTTTCCTTGGAAACCATCCTGGTGTAGCAATTTCTGCTTGTCCTGCCTCCTTTTGTTCCTTTTTTTTTTTTCTTTTTTTTTTTTTTCCAATCCCCTTGCTCAGAGTGAGGGAACCAGCCTGTGGGTCCTGGGACTTCTCCATCACTGAGTCGTTGGGCTCCATCGGGGTTACTGTAAAGGAAGTTTGTAGGGGTTAGGAGTGGAGGTGGGCAGTGGGCTTATGCCTACTCGGTGCCACAAGCTTTAGTTTTCAGCTCACTAAAGTCTGCATTTGGAATAAGACATCAAAGGAGACTTTGAGGCACTGCTGTGTTTTGAGTTTCCCTGAGAAAAAGGGAAACTTGCTATAGGGGAAGCTTGGCAAATCTGCAATATCCTGTTGCAAAGGTTAAGGCAAGTCAGCGAAACGCCTGACAGCTGATGAGCTTAGAACCCGGTCCCTGCGGTTTGCAATAGAAAAGTTTCACAGCTTTGTTTTCGTGCAGGCACATAGGTGCGTCCTTGCCTTTGGAACTAGGTTGGAGAATCTACATTTTGGCCCATTTCCATATCAGAATTCCAACTTTTCTCATAGTGCACTATTGCAATTGATTATAACATGTTTGCTAACTGGAATGTTAATAAAATCCAGCATTTAAAAAAATATTTCTTTCCCAGCCTTTGAGAAAACCTTAGAGTAGTGGCAGTAAAGCAGATGTATTTGTTTAAAATAGTATATAGATGTACATGAAAAACTGTGGAAAAAAATTTTCTGTACTTCAATCTTTACTGTCACTTAGTAACTTGCCAAGAAGATCATCGCAGTTTAGAAGCTGGATTTTTTTTCCAAGTTCAGAAACCCAACACAAAATCTGGAAGTGGAGATCCATTTGTCAAGTTGAGATCCATAGTAGTCAAATGCAAGATCAGAATGCAGGGCTAAAACAGTGGTCCAGAGCTATACACAGTTGTTTCTTGTATGAAACTTGGATATTTTTTGTTAGATATCAGTTTTTATGATGTCATTATTTACTCATATAAATGTAAAAAAAAAAAGTTTCTATTGTAAAGCTGTTTAATTCACAGATATATTCACATTTCCATAGAAATACAATGAACATTAAGAACGATTTGTATATGTATCACCCTCTTTAACACTATTCTAAGATACTTATCTTCTAAAGGCTGAAGAGAGCCTCATGCATGTAGGAAATGAAAAAAAAGAAAAAACAAAAACCAAAATCAAAACAGGAACAACAACAACAGAAAAACCAAACATAAACTTTAGCCTACATTTATAGGTATAAATGTAGACACTTTCTCTTACTGCCACCTATGACTTCTACCTTATTTTTCCCCTCTGCACCCTGTAAGGGGTGGATTTTATACTGATGTTTTCATTTGGTTTGGGTGTGTGGATCTGAAGGTTCATGCTTGTGTGCAGTGTGGAGCACAATGGCATTTCTCTTGGAGGAAACTAATCTGAAGGTAAGTTCTCCAAGAGCTAACCTCATCTTGGTATACATGCTGGTTGAAAAAAAAATAAAATCAATGGAGTTCAGAATGCATCAAGATTCTAAATATTTTGGGATGTTTTTAGCATTTTCTGATAATCAGACAAGTGATGGAGGCTTCAGGTAGCATTCTTCACAGGATATAGTAAATAACATTGCATTACTGATTTTTGTGCTGGAAGAATCGCATGGTTTTCATATTTGCATCTGGGTACTAGAAAATTATTTCTCTGTTGTTGCTGAGCTCGTCTTGGCTTTGGATTTTCATGAAAACTGTTCCCCAAACCAGGCTGATGAATGCTTCACTTTGACGTTGCTGCCCTCCAGTGGCCCTAGTAAGTTTCCCATGTATCCAGAAGAACCTTTAAAAACAAACCAATTTGTATTAAATCTTTCTTGGAATGGGTTGGGTTGGAAGGGACCTTCAAAAGTCATCTAGTCCAACACCCTTGCAGTCAGCAGGGACATCCTCCACTAGATCAGGTTGCTCAGAGCCTTGTCCAGCCTGATCTTGAGTATCTCCAGGGATGGGGCCTCAACCACTTCCCTGAGCAACCTGTTGCAGTGTTTCACCACCTTCATGGTACAGAAGTTGTTCCTAACATCAAATCTAAATCTGCACTTCTCTCATTTCAAACCATTGGCCCTCGTCCTCTCACTGCAGGCCTTGGTAAACTCCCTCTTGTACACAACCTTCTTGTAGCCCCATTCAGGTACTAGAAGGTCACTATGAGGTCTCCCTGGAGCCCTCTCTTCTCCAGGCTGAACAATCCCACCTCCCTCAGCCTGTCCTCATAGCAGAGGTGTTCCAGCCCCCTGATCATTTTTGTGGCCCTCCTCTGGACCAGCTCCATCATGTCCTTCTGATCAAGGAACCAAGCAGGTTAAAATACTCCCATCACGACCTCACCGATTCCCTTAGCAGTGCATTACACAAACTGTATTTGTTCCCTACGCTGGTAAACCCTACATTATCCCATAATTATTGCAGATGCAGCCAAACAGGTAGCACCAGAATGGCAGTCTCCCTTGTGTGTTACCCTCTGTATCCTGAAGATGAAGCAGCATCCACAGCCTGACTTTAAAACCCAAGTAAAATTTACAACCATGGGAAAGGGAGAAGCAACCTTTCAATTTCAGGTGAAAAATGACAAACAGCCCAGTTTCTGAATGGCTGCTCACATTGCACTGCTTCTTTGTCCTGCCACAGTTGTTTTTCTTCACATGTCCTAGTTAGTTTACATGCTATCAATTTTTTACAGACCCTTGCCTTGCTGGCTGTGCTTAGATCACCCCCACTTTTCTTGGAGACAGTTTGAAACAACCTGTGACTGGCAGTACCACATGGATATTCATTATTTTCTCTCTTAACATCTTGCATAGTGTTGTTTTGTGGCTGTCTCCTGCCGTGAGCCAACCCCTTCTCTTGCTTCCAGTTCACACTTCCTGACTTTAGGCTTCTCTCTGTTTCCCACACCCCTCTCCTGTATCTACAAGTCTGTTCCTCACTAAACCCAGTCAGTGGGTATTGCCATAATTCTGCTGAAATCCTTACACTGTAATTTCACTGAAGCCACACGGGATTGTACAAACCAGACACACCCAACACGTAGGAGAAGCATGTGGAAAATGCATGCACAAAGGAGCCAGTCATTCCTTTCCAACAGTGCCTAGGCAGACACATCACTCTTTAATTAAGCTGGAAATGGGCTACGCCTCCCCGCAGAGATCTAGCTGGAGGGCGCAGTGCTGGTGTGACACTGAGGCTCTCAAGCAGAGCATGACAAGGGGCTCGTACTCCACGCTAACCAACACGTTCACAGGTCCTCGGGTCTGAGAGTGTTACTGGAGTACAGAGTCTGACCTCCTTTTGTCAAAAGCTATTACATGTATGCAGGAATGTGGTTTGTTGAACGGTTACCCAAAACAGTCTACCCAGGAAAGTGGTGTACTAAAATTGGTGGCTTTCATTCTGTGCCCAGTGACTAGCTGGTGATCCACTGATAATCTGTAAGGAAAGCTAACAAGAAAAGCAATTCCTGGTTAGATTCACCACCTCATATTGGTCTTTTGCCTTTGTTCCTCAAATTAAAGAATAAGGTTTATGTTTTCACACCCCAGGCTTTTTGCCTTTCCTGTGGTAATAAAAGGTGCTAATTTTGGTTAATGAATACATTTCTTGGCACATCATCTACATGGTGGTGGACCACAGCCTTCAATTCTCCAGATCTTAAAGACTTTGCATTAACAGAAATACTTAACTGATGTTTAATTGTGCTCTTGTCTACCCTTCGCGGACATCGCTGTGGAGATATCAGTATCCCACGCTTACTCTGCAGGTTCCAGGTTTGCCTAGATACATGGATTAGGTTTGCATGAATGTCTTCTGTCCTTGAAGCAATATGGCATGGTGTGGTAGAGTTCCACAATGGCTAATTTATGCTGCTGGGAATAACTCAATGATTGGCTCTCTTTGGTAGTAAATATGATGTGTTCCTGTGATGAGACACCACATGATTGCAACACTTAAAAACGAAGCTGTAAGCAGCCGAAGTTGTTTTGCTGGGTTGTCTTCTGTTTTGGCAGAGCAGCCCTTTCATCTGAGATCTACCACTGATACAAGCAGGAGTGTGCCAACTACAAGCTCAATTCCTGTACAAAAATAGTTTTCCATGGGGATTTTAGAATCATAGAATCAGTCAGGGTTGGAAGGGACCACAAGGATCAGCCAGTTCCAACCCCCCTGCCATGGCCAGGGACACCTCACACTGCATCAGGCTGGCCAGAGCTTCATCCAGCCTGGCCTTAAACACCTCCAGGGATGGAGCCTCAACCACCTCCCTGGACAACCCATTCCAGGCTCTCACCAGTCTCATGGGGAAGAACTTCTTCCTCACGTCCAGTCTGAATCTCCTCACTTCCAGCTTTATTCCTTTCCCCCTAGTCCTGTCACTACTTGATATCCTAGAAAGCCCCTCCCCAGGGACTTTTTTCACCTTCTGTTCCACCAAGCAAGCAGCCAGAGTGAGGGTAATGAAGTTTTCAGGATCACATGGTGGGCACAAGGGTAGCTGATGGCATAATTTTGGCTAGGTGGATGAGTGAAGCCCTGGGGAGCTAAGGAAGGTGTCTGAGGTGCCACAAACTCAAAGGCAAAGCCCAGTACACAGCTTTGGGTTTTCTTCTCTGGTTCTTGCACAGCCCATGAGCTCATAGCTGGGATCCCACTGATCTATATTAATAGCAGTTGGATAGCTCTGTGCTTTCGTTTCCGGGTATTGTTCCCACCAGCACGTCTGCAGGCAGTTGCACAAACCAGGGCTCCCACAATCAGAGGGGGTGCAGGTTTGTGTAAAGGCTTTGCTGGTTTAGGTGCCCCACAGCAGGAGCAGGAAGGAAATGAGTCATTTATCCTTTCTGCTGTGGCTGCACCAGGTCTGCAGAACTGATGAGGAGGCACCAAAAACAATAAAATACTTCCTCAGTGGGCAACTTTCTTGCTTCTTTCTGCACCCTGTGATCCCTGTGGTGTTTTCATTGCAGAAATCCAAATACCACCGACGGCCAGAGGAACGTGGATGGCTTTGGTTCTGTCAGGGCTATAAATGCATGATTTTGGAAACAGCAGTTGCACCTTTATACCTAAACTTGGGCTCTGCTTTGCACTTAAAACAAAGATTCGTTATTCCGTTTGTGATAGTTACAACACATGACTTACCCCATCAGTTTTCTGAAGGGTATTTATTCTATTTTGAGATACTTCAACATCTTAATTTGGTCCTCTTCATTCTTTTCAAATGCTCCTCACTCTTCAGTGACAGTTTATTGAACTGGGATCCTAACTTTCATCTTATGAAATGCAACTAGATAAGGAAAGAATCTAAATTAGAGGTTAGGAATACTCTTTTTGAATACATTTGATGAGATTTTACAAGTTCGTGCTTTTATTCATTTAGGAAGCATGTTATTCTAAAAATTAATCTAGTAATAAATTGTTACCTTCTCTGATTTTTTTTTTTTGAGTCCTAAATGATTTCACAATGGCTTTTTCTCTTCATCTTTTGTCTGGCTTTTCAAAGTGTCTGGCTGATTACAAATTAACCCCCAAAACGCTGGCCACTCATTAGGCCTCTGGGAGACACAGGCATTCCTTGCATACTTTCTGCAGAAACATCTGCTCTGGAGATGTTAGCAAGTCAATAACATTTTCCTGCTCTGCATGAACTGTTGAGATGGGGGTAGAGGGAAGTCTGATGTCACTGGGCTTGTGCAAATTATAGCTTTAACTCCTTGGGATCAGAAATAAAAACGCCTTGGTTGTAACATCACTGATTACCTGTGTTGCACACTCTGGAGACACAAGATCCTCATGTGTGGCTTAGATTTACAGGGCAATCTTATGCCTAACAGAATTTTTCAAGCTGTGCAAAGTGCAGTTCAGACTTTCCATATTTTTCTGCACATCTAAAATTCACATGAATTGGCTACACTGAAAAAAAAAAGGAAGAGCTGCAATTAGGTAATGATACGAACAATTGCATCTAATTATTGTGATTATCCTAGTTACAGAGAATTAAGCTGACAGATGAAGTATGTTAAAAGGAACCATCATGACATTAATCATCAGTCCTCCTCCATACTTAACTTGGGTACCCCAGTGTGATTGGCTGTAAAGATGCCACGGTGCAAGGCAGAAGAGGCTCCTGTCAAGCATTCCTGACAGCAGGTGACTTGGCCTCATGACCAGGGTTAGAAATGTTCTTGATAACCTGGGTGTTAGTGGCTGTGCAGCTCCCTGTCTCAGCTGTAATCTGGGAACTATCAGAAAGAGCCACTAATGGATAAAAGTGGCAGAACCCCAGGACCAGTCTCCTGCTGTTCTTCCTTCCCAAAAGTGATAATCACTCCAAGCAGTGTTTTCATACCAGTAAGCCTAGCACATCACCAGATTCCCCAGTCAGGCCCCACTGTTTCTCATTCATGCCCTGTTAACATCATATTAATGGTCAGATTTGCTAAATCAGTCACACAGCCATCAATCAAATGTCCTTCAGTGCTGTGTGGCTGAGCCATGCTGTTTACTGATCCACTGAACTGAGGAGATGGTGAAATGTGTGTGTGACATTTTCCTTGACCTTCTTATTCGCTAACAGATGAGCTTCCCATAGCTTTAAAAGACGGTGTCCCTGCCTGTGACAGGGGGTTGGAACTAGATAATCCTTGGGGTTCCTTCCAGCCCTAAGAATTCTCTGATTCTCTCTGATTCTAAGTCTCTGGGGTCCCCTCCTCCCAAAAAAATCTTGCTAATTAGTATTTAAGACTCCATGTTCTTTTCTGTACGGCTCTCTGGTAAAGACATTTTCATTATTCCAGGATCAAAATATTTAAAGTCAGGGAATTCAACGTTAGAGGGCTCACTTAAACCTAAATTTGTTAAAACCTAGAAACACACAAGAACGACTCTCAGAGGCACATACATCTATCCTGTAGTGTCTGAAATTAGGCAAACACACAAAATAAAACAGAAATTAAACTTTGTCTGAAGACAAAATCAGTGAGATGCCTAAGTCATGCTTCATAACATTGGATAGAGGTCAAATTACTCAAGTGTCTCCTTTATAATGAAATTCCTGGAGTTTTGATGAACTTTTTGAAATAACTAGAGAAGGCTAGGTCTTTAATTCCCAATTCTTATGCATGATCTTACCTTTTTTTCCCTCCCCTCTATTTTCATATGATTTTTTAGTCTGAAATCAATACGCAACTCATTGAACTGGTGACTCTAAGTCTTTAATTGTGACCAGTGCAGCAATAGATGACTCTTTTGATTTTTTTTTTATTGCTTTATTTGGTGGTTAGAGCAGCTCTTGATTACTTATACTAAGTGAAGGGAAAAACCTTTCCAAATACGTAAGGTACATAGAGTTAGGTAGACATAGTTCTGGCTTAGTAAATCAAAGTTATCTTCTGCTCAAGCAGAAATACCTCATTAATTTTAATGGGGCTTTTATGGGATTATGCCAGCAGCAGGTTTAGTTTTACACATCCCAGCATCTGTCACTTGTTTTTCCTGTGGCCATGGACTGCTCTGCTGAATGGGAGCAACTGCTGCAATAAATGGTTTAAATGCAGATGTATACATTCAGTCTGAAGATGTTTTGGCACAGCTGTCAGTGGTGATAAACAAGGCATCTGGCTGCCCTACCTGTTCTCTGAACTGATACTGGCTTGTGCTACTTCCATTCCTGCCTAGTTTATTAACAGCAATGAATTATTGTCCAGTGAGTTGTCCTCTCTGTTCTTGAAGAGTCATATAGCCAACTTCTGAGCTTTTCCTTATATATTTCCAAAGAGAACCTGATTTCCAGAGCTGCTAAACTGTGCCAGCTCCGGCATGGTCGTGAAGCTGCTCTTCCTCACACTGCAACGTGTTTCTTGCAGGTGAAAGACCAGCAGCTGCCAAAAACCTGGCAATGCTGGGAGAATGTACTGATAGCTAAGGTTTGGGTGGAGCAGTTCACTGCCAGGATCAGTCCTTTAAACCCCACATTGTGCAGAGACAGGGAGTGCAACATATTATCAACAAGAACTATGTCCACCCAGTGAAAGATGGTCCTGATAAGAGTAATGATAGCTTTACAAAAATTAAGTCATCAGGATGGCTGGAGCTGGCCTTTCAAATTGATATGTAGCCTGCTTCACAAGAGCCCTGAGCAGCTCTCAAATTGGAAAGGAGAACTGAGAGTCTTACATTTTGCTGTCCATCTGTTACTGACTCATTTACACGACAGTTGGAGGTAGAGAGGCCCAACGATCTGATGATGTTAAGACATTAAAACAGTAAACAGACTGGGAAAGGGCATGAAAAAGAATTTCTGTGGACAGCCAGCCTGTAAGAGAAGTGTCTGAAAATTCCAGTCCTGCTTCTGCATTGACATGAACTCTATTTAATATGACGTTTTCTTTTGTGCTGCTTTCAGAAATTCTCCTGCTGATAAAAAAACAAAACAAAACGAAACAAAACAAAACAAAACAACCACAAAACCCCACATGGCTACCTACTAAGGCTCCCTACTGGCCATATAACCCTCAAATACTTCTTACACTCCTGCTGTGTCGCAGAGGCAGAAATTCTGAGCCCTTTTTGCAAAGCAAACAAAGCACTCACTGTTATCCTTGGGAGAGGCACTGGGAACGTTTCTGTGTGACGAGGAGGGTGTGTGTGAGAGTCTGAAAGGCAGAGGGAGCCAGGAGGCATCTTCTCCATAGGAAATACGTGGTGCATTCCTCTGAGATGAAAAGCTACTCCCTCCACCGTGTACAATTAAATCAACACTTGAGTCATGCTTTCGGAGTGGAGAAAGGTGAACTGCTTTGCTTTTGCTGTGATTTTGCTATGAGGTCACTGTTGAACTGAACTCTGGGAACCTTTTTGGCTTTGAAGTCTGCACATGCTCTGCTGCCTGGGCTGGGCTGTGTGTCCACAAACAAAGGAGAAGAATGCAAAGGGCTGTAGGTGTGCGAGAAAAGGGAGCTCTCCTCAACTTTGCACAACTTCAACTGATGATCTTGGCATCTGGATGGGCTGGAGGGTGTGTTACAGAGGAAGGCAGGCTCCTCATCCAGCCTGCCTGACCTTTAGCTCCTTCCAAATTCACTTAAACGGCTAGAGAGCAAGTGGGTTCACCAAGGTGTGTCCTGGCTTAGGACTGTCCCTTGGTAAAACGCGATGCTGACCTTGTACTCAGGCAGCTTTGCTACCAACTTGTAGGTGGCAACTTTACCTCGGGGAGCTGGTGCCAACCCTGCAACCTATCTCCAGCCTTAGAAATGTCCTGACTTTGCTTGATGAGCTTAGAAAATGGTAGTGTGGACTGGAAAAAAATGGGGTGCCCAGAGCAGGCCATGAGGTTTTCTATTCCTTTGAAATGTAATTACTTTTTTTTCTGATGCTGTGCACTTTGTTGTGTGAGTCTTTCTGGGTAGAAGGTGAATTGGGAGGGAAGAGGCCTGACCTAAGCAGCCACAGCAAATTGCTGACTGTGGCTCAGTTCTTGCTGTTTTTGCTGAGAGTTCTTTGAGCCAGAGTTTGGACTGTGGCTGAGCCAAATTAAAGGGACTGTGGGGTAAAATGGGCTTTGTGAGGTCTTTGTGCCTCCTTTGATCAGGATTTGGGGGTACCATAGTTGTCACTGGCGTAAGCCTGAAGGTCAGGATTTTTGTGGGAGTCTGGGAGGATGATGTATGTATTTCAATATGTCCTGTCTTCATCTCTCCACCTTCCAGGAGCCTCCTCTCCTCACCCTGACAGCAACTTGGGAGAAACAGCTGCCACAAACATGTTTGTGCAGCAGATCCATATGCATAGTCCCAAGAGAAACCTCCAACAGGATCTCACAGCACCTCTGACCTCTTGTTGTTCAGAGATTCCTGCTCAAGAAATGTATCATCCCTGAACTCCTCTCCTGGTGTGACTGGAACTTGTGAGTCCTGCTCCCTCCTCCAGTCCTGAGAGCCCTTTTCTGTGGCTGAGGGGATAGGAGAGCTGGGAGCAGCATGGAGGAGCTGGGAGCAGTATGGAGGAGCTGTGAGCAGCATGGAGGAGCTAGGAGCAGCATGGAGGAACTGTGAGCAGCATGGAGGAGCTGTGCTTTCCTTCTCTCCCACACAGAACCACAGAATGGTTTTGACTGGAAAAGACCTATGAAAGCATTGAGTCCGACCATTGCCCTAACACCACCATGGCCATTAAACCATGTCCCAAAGTGCTCTGACCATGTGTTTCTTGAACACCTCCATGGATGATTTTCTTTGGAGAAGGGAGACTGAAGAGAAAGGAGTAAAAAATAACAGGTTGCTTATTTCTGGAGTCATTGTGGTTTCTTCCCACACTTGGGGAAACTTTGTGATGTAGACTTCAGTCCTGTCATCTCCCCCCCCTGCAGTGGCATTTCTAACTGCATTATTCTATGTATGGGTCCCACCCTATAGCAAACAACCCACAAAACCAAGGAGAGCACACCCTGTGCATTGAGGCCAAGAAGCTCTACAACTGCCTGTTCCTCTCCTTCATTTGTATGCCCTTATCCTGTCATTTTAATTTTTATTGATATTCTACTTTTTCATCCCAACTTTGACTTTCTTTTGGGAGGAGCTTAGGTCCAGGTATGGCTGTGGGCAGTCAGAATCCTGACTAAGGAAAGGTGGTGAACAGGAGCTGCCTGTGACATGTGGCTAAGACACCACAGGGAATTCTTCACATTCCTCTTCAGTCTGGCAGGGAGATTTGGGGATTAAAATCCACATGACCACAAAGCAGGGAAATAAAGCAGCTTCCTAAGTCTCAGGGAGCCATTATATGTAGTAACCTGCAGTGTGTGGAATGCTGGGAGACACCAAGCTGAGCTCAGCAGTGAAGTCACTGCTTGTGGGTGGTGCACACAGGAGAATTAAATAAATCCAGGCCTTGTAATTTATAATGTATTTGTAGAATTCAGGAAAGCAGGCTTTTCTGTTAGGTTTTGTTTTCACTGCTAAAACAGGAGTGTTCCTTCTGCAAAACAATCAGTATGTGTCAACTTGACTGCTGTAAAATCCTGGAGGAGGCAATTGTATTGAGGAATAAATAGAGCTAAATCAGCATGAGCAGAGAGAAAGCAATCACCTCGCTCAGTTACCTTGCAATAAAAGAGAAGATTTCACAGTCCTGTTCCTATCTCACTGTAAAAGTTATTTTTAAATCAGAGAAGACAAACCTGTAGTGCCTAAAAAGGGTATTGAAATGTCACTTTATGGATGCTGAGACCAATTTCCTTGGAATAAATTGCATGTATTTAACTTTGACCCTTACCAACAGTACTGTTGCTGTGAGCAGAGACAACATGCACAAAGGAGTGCTGTTTAATTTTAATCATACTGAACTCTCCCCTTCAAATCCTGGCTTGATCTCGAAGATTAAGAGCCACAAAACTGGTTGTGAGCAGGTGGGGAGACCTGTCCAGAACAGGGAAGAAGCAGTCAGCTTTCAGAAGATAAGCAAAGATGCAGCAGCAGTCAGCTGCAAAGTGTCTTAACTGCACATTTTGTTATCAAAGGAATTGCTCTTTTAGGGCTTGCAGAGGAATGCTGGCTTTTTGCATTTCTGTCACCAGTTTTCAACTTGCCACTCTGCTGTGATGCTGGATTTACTGGGCAGAGAGCAGCCTCCCTTCATGTCTCACACCTGCTGGATCTGCCAAAATCCAAACCAGGAAGAAATACGCTAAGCACAGTGATGCAAAACGGGGATCAGAGGCTGGATTTGTCTGACAGTCCTAAATTGTTGTATTATGCCTAGAATGTTGCTTATTAGGATTTCTGCAGCTCGTAGGAGCCCAGCAGCTTCTCCTGTCACTTTGGTTTCATTGTTATTCTGCACATATCCTGGTTTCAGCAATCAAAGGAAAGGGAATTCATCATGTATGGTGTGCACGCAGGAATCTAGCTAAAAGGACTGTTGCCTTCTGAAACAAGGGTCTGATGAGACCTGTGTGTGCTGTGTGACCTCAGCTTCTGGGTGTTTGATACAGGGTATCACCAGTTCTGATGGTGACTGCTTCACTCTCTGATGAACACAAGAAATGCAAGGCTGTCTGTGAGTGCCAGACCTACTCTGGGCATGTACAGAATATCACATCCATGAAGGATCTAGGAATTGTGATGAATTAGCTTAGGGTGACAGACAGGTCCCACAGTGTTCAGAGTAGCCTAAATGGTGATGCTTCTGGAGTTATAGAGAGATAGGAAGAGTAAGTGTGGTGAGGAAAAGTGAAAAGCTGGGAAAGGTTTGGTGACAGGCACCACAGCTACCAACCACTTCTGCTATCATCATAGAGAAGGCAGCATGGCAAGAAAGAAACACAAGAATACATGGTGGGCTGTCATGAAGGGGTAATTGCAGAGGATCACCTTCAAATATGAAGGGATGATGGCAGGAAAACTCAGTCTCACTTGCTTGGCAATGCTTTGCCCAGCAGACTGCCCAGGTAGTCAGTGCAGTCATGGTGGTGTTCACAGCCATGCAGGGGAGTGATGATCATGTGCTGGTACTGTTGTGCCCTGTGCTGCTGCGGAGGGGTTCTATCCAGAGAGCAGTCCTCATCATTTCTGGGACTGCTGTAGGTCTCTTGCATCTTCCTTTTGCCACAGAGGCTGCAATGTGTCTAAGAAAGGGGCTCGTGTCAGTGATGTGAGGGTGCAATGAGGGGTGATATAACGCAGGGAGGAGTTACTCTAACACCATTTCCCATCACCATTTTCAAACTGCTCTTCTCTGCTCTTCCTCCCTTGTGAAAACCGTAATATCCTCACCATCTCAGCTTTACTGGAGTTTCCAGTCTGGCTGACTCATCCACCAGCCTCTTGTATACTCCCTCCAGTGCTCTGCCCCATCAGCTGAAGGGGTGACAGGTTTTGGTGGTGTCTTCCGGAAATGCCTCTGCCTTGAGGTTTTTAGGGCTGCACAAGGAATCTCTTAGGTGCCTCCAGCTGCTCTCTGGCCTGCCAGCAGCCCATCTTGCTGCCAAACAGTTTGCCCCTGTCCAAGTCAATGTCCCCTTGTCTGTGGTTTGCAAAAGGGATGCTTCTTTCCAGGTCCTCTGGAAGGTGTGTAGCAGGAGACGAGTCCCCCCATACTGTGTTTGTGGCCATGAGGTAGAAGAGTGGGCTTTTGAGGAGTCATGGGGCAAAATTTCTGCTTCTTCTTTTCCTCTCCTATCCCCCTTCCCCCTCTTTTTTTTTTTTTTTTTTTTTTTTTTAAAGTTTGGTTAGTTTTGTTCTAGCACAAGGAGTTTTGCTATTTTAGGTGATTTTCCTTGGGTGGTGGCAGCAGCCTTATATTTGTGGCCCATAAAACCTCCCAGAGGAGCAGCCCAGTTCCTGGCAGGGAGGGACAAACAGTCCTAGTCCCAAAGTGTTTTTCATGATGTGTCTCCCATATCTGTCACCATCACAGAGGGACTTTTGCCTTCAGTCAGTGGAGCTGCTGGGTTTACAGCTGCTGAGGAGTGAGGACTTTGAATCTCCTAATAAATCCATCTATTGTTTGCATCAAGATAACCTAAATAACCAGAAAAGGAAATAAACAACAGCAAAACAATAGTTGCATCCTGCCCCCAAACATTTCAGTAGAGAGAAAATTAATTTTCCCATACTGGATTAGTGGATTCTCTTTCTTTCCCCCTCCCTGTTATCCAGCATCATCTTTCTACCCTTATAAAATATCTAATTCAAGAACAAGGGACAGAGTAGAGGCCGTCAGTCCCACTCAGCAGAAGCCTCAGGACGGGGCAGTGTTTCTGCTTTCTGTCTCACTGCCTTAAATGCAAAGCTTGTCACTCTTCTACTGCTTTGAGCTCATGCCTCTGTGAGCGTTTGTGGTTACAGCTTCTATTTCTACATTGGCAATTTCCGACCTGTTTTGATTTATTGATTTCCCTCCCCACCCCGCCGCGAAAAGAGATATGCTCCCACCGGCGTGCAACAGCTCTGTAGACCTGGGCTGTGATCACCGGCATCTTTAAGCCCCTTTCCTAGATTTGGGGACCACGAAGGAGAGATTCACAGCACTTGATGCCTTCTGGAAGCCTTACCGGAAGGGAGCGGGGCGTGAAAGCGTGCCAGCCCCACGAAAAGAGGCTCGGTTGTCAAACAGCCGCGGTAGCGAGAGGCAGGAGGCTGGGCCGGGGCTGAAGACGCCAGATTCCAGCGGGGAGGAGCCAGGGCAGCGCGGGGCTGCGCTCGGGCGCTGCGCTCACTGGAGGCGCTGGGCAGGCGGCGGCGTGCGGGTGCGGGAGAGAAATAAATGAGGAGTCACGGGGAGGGCACATCTCCAGCCAAGGGGAAGGAGCAGGCCTCTCCGGAGGGAGCTGACGTTGGGGGTTACTGGAGCAGAGAGCGGGGGGAGTGTTGCGGGTCTGGCTTCCACCCGGGCCAGAGCTAACATCTGGGCACAGCTGTTTGCCGGAGCCCTTTTCTGCTGCTGCACAGCGGCTTGTTTTGCAGCAATGGAACCGAATGGCACTTTCCTCGCTTGTAACAGTAAGTCTGTAGAAATGTCCTCGAATTTCACCTCTCTTATCTTGTTCGAGAGCTTTGTTTTTCCTCCTCTCTTCTTCCCTTTCGTCTCCCTTCTCTCATCTGGAAGCAACGCAGCTTTTAATCGGTGTTAGCGAGATGACAGATTTTTCTCAGTGAATAGGGTTAGCTGTGTTGATAGGAAGAGAGTCTTTGGCTGGATAAGTGTCTGCAAGTCGAGAAAAGTTGATCCAAATCTCCTCCCCTTCAAGGTGAAACTGGGAATGGGACGGCCGCTCCACTTAGTAAACTCTCTGGCTTCTGGTGAAGGCAGTAGAGCCAGGATAAATCATCTCGACTCAGGGGCTGCTCTCAAGACTCTATAAATGTTAAGTATGTAATAAGTAATGTTTCTAAAGAAGAAATCCTCTCTGTTCATCCAGCAAGTGAGATTTAAGAAGATTCAATTGGTAGCAAGACTGAGAGGCTTGTCTGATAGAGTACTGAAATGCCTCTTATTCCCTCATCTGGCTTTAATATATTACTTTGTTACCTCTTCATTGTGCTTTACTCTCTCTGAGCAGCAGAAACAACTCAGTCCTGTGATAGCTAAGGATTGAAATGGGATGTTGTGATCCCAAAGAAATGGGAAAAGTTTACAGTGCTTATTTTTCTTTCATGAGATAGGTGCTTTCTTACTATAGATGTGCTATAAACAAAGCTAAACTAAGAGAGCAGTAAGTGGTTGACCATAAACATAATCAGTTTAGCATTATCAGGAGAAATCTGAAAAGATTCCCCCAGGCTCAAGGAATCTTCTCTCTGATTTTCCTGGATGTTAGAAATCTGACAGGAAGGTGAAACAGAGGTTACTGTTATACTTTCTGTAGGTATCTCATTTATTACACAGCCACTAGGGAAAGAAAGCTAAGGAATACATCTGGAACTCTTAAAATATTTCCTATTCTGGCCTGTAGATAATTTTTCAGTGAATATGATTTAGTCTTCTGGGGTTAGGAACCAAGAAGAATTTAGTGACTGTTGGTTAATCTATTTTCTTGACTCAAGCAGAAAAACACACAAGTAGAATGAGCCAAGCTTTAAAAAAAGTATTTACTGAAATTCCTTGACACATAACACACACAAGTGCCAATGTCACTCTGAATGCCAGACTACTTAGACAAGAGAAGTTGCTCACATGGTGGTTTGTTATCAGGATCAGACTTGTGCTATGTAGTTTGTCAGAAATTTCTCAGATTCTATGATTTATAGATTTTTTTTCTATGGATGCATGTTGAAACTTCCTTCCTTTCAGTTTCTCTCTCTTTTTTTTTTTCTCCTCCCTGTCCAATATAGATACAATAACAGCTGTATTTACTATGTCAGAATTAACCACAGACACATAGGTCAGCCTTAGTAAAATGTCTGACAGTCAGTAGAGACACCTGAGCTATCTTCTGGTAGTAGAAGCAGATGCTGCTGCAGATGAGAGCTTCTGAAAAGTTTGCATAGTTTTGTTTTTAATTTGGATTGAGTTCGGAGTCCTGGGAAGAAACCTGAGCATGTTCTTTTGTCCACAGAACCAGAGCAGCTGCTGTGATTTAGATTTGTAGTTTGTTTTTTCGTGGGGTTTTTTGTTTGTTTGTCTGTTTGTTTTGTTACATTTAGTGTGCAATGAATCTCTGAGACTCTGTGGGCTATTAATAATCTTTCTTTGCCTCATAAAGTTGGTTTCTTTCTGAACTAGGAGCCCTTGTGCTCACCGAGATTATAGAATGGTTAATTTGTACTCTTGCCTTATTCTTACACACTGACTTTTTCATCTGAGACACTGTGTACATTGTGCAGGGAATGCCACAGCCCTTTTATGGGAATGTCCTCTGCCACAGCCCAGGGTGAGAATCACCAGGGAAGGGTTGGTAAAGTCCTACAAAACAGGCCAGTTCCTTGTTTCTTCTGTCAGCTAGTCCTGACAATTAACTTCTAGATTTACATTTCCAAATGAATCATCTCTACCTGCCCTTCCTAGCTGGGAGCACTGAGGAGGCTCCTTCTGGCCTTCACTCTCTGTGGGTGGAGATAATGCTACTTGGGATCAGCTAGAACCTGCTCTGATGCAGCTGGTGACTTTGATCTCCTTTCCTACAAACAAAATGCTCTTAGCACACCCCATTTGATGCAGGTCGTGCCCAATGTGTTAAGGTGGAATTTTCTGAGGCACAGTGTTTCTAGTAGTGCACGAGAATTTGCAATGCTGACACTGCTCAGTATGTTAAACATGCAGCTTGTCCCTTTTTTCAGGCAGGACAAGTAACATTAATTTGAGTTGTTTGTGAATTTCATTTGTTTGTTTGTCTGTTTGACACAAAAGCTGCTAAATTTCCAACCTGAGCAATGTCTTTTAGTAAAACTAAAGCCTCTCAGTTGGTTTGGAGATTGTCACCAGTGTGTGAAGCCCCAACATGAGGCCCAAAAGCAGATGAGTCAAGGCAAGAAGATGCTCAGGGGGAAAAACAGATTATAATTAGGAAATGAAAGAGGAGGAAGAAGGAAATGCAGCATCCAGTTGGAAAGCTGCTGCCCGTAGCAGAGATGAAAGGGCACAGCCAGCTACCTGGAGAAGGAAGACAGAGAGGTATGTGGGAAAGAGATGGTTTGTGCAAGATGCAGAAACTCATCTGACTGGAGGGACAGCCCTGGGAACCAAAGGTGTCCATGACTTGGGAACAAAGTATAGTTTCCTTTACAGGGAGATCCAAATATACACAGGTATTTGTAAGGGAAAGCTACAGACAAATACTTGGTGATTTAATCATCCAGAGCAAGACTTGGCTGGCTAAATTTAGGTATCAGTGAGAAATTTTAGACTTAGAGGGTTTTACACAGGTGAATTGTACCCTGTCCTCTCCTAGCCTCGTGTTCAGTGCAGTGTAGATACCTAAATCATAGAATTACAGAGCCACAAAATTACAGGGGTTGGAAGGGACCTCTAGAGCTCATCTAGCACAACCCTCCTGCCAGAGCAGGTTTATGTAGAGATTGCATAGGATGGTGTCCAGGTGGGTTTTGAATGACTCCAGAGATGGAGACTCCACCACCTCTCTGGGCCGCCTGCTCCAGTTCTCTACCATCCTCAATGTAAAGAAGTTCCTCCCCATGTTTAGATGGAACTTCCTATGTTTGTGCCCATTACCTCTTGTCCTGTCAGTGGGCACCAGTGAAAAAAGACTGACATCCTGACACCCACCCTTGAAGTATTTATAAGCATTGATAAAATCCCTCCTCAGTCTCCTCTTCTCCAGGCTAAAAAGCCCCAAGTCCCTCAGCCTAAATACAGTGAGACAAACCCCCCTCCCATGTGTCTCCTAGGTCCTTCCTGTGATTGGATGGACTCAGTCCTTAGTCAAGTGCACCAGAATGGAAGGTTGCAGACATTGGTCAAACACAGAGGTTTCTCTTTTTCTTTGTATACATAGAGAAGATTTCACAACAGTTTCTTCTAAGCAGGGATATTTTGACACCTTAAATGAGCCAGTTTAGACAACCTGCATGTGGAAATTCTGACACATCAGGCTGCCCCTCACATGGGTACCTTTTAGAGTTGTGTGTTGACATAGCACACAACAAGCCTTGCTGGCTGTTTTATTGGCTGAAGTTACAGAATGCTGAAATTCCAGAGAAGTTATTTAAGGGAAAAAGAAAAGAAAATATTTCCCTCCTAGTTTTGTATAATTCAATTGTGCAATTCTGCTATTGCACTAATTTTTGTCCTGCTGCCAAATGGTGAGAGTGACCTGCATGTCATCTGTGGAAGAAATCTCAGCTCCTGAAGCAAATGTGGAGAAAAGCTGTGAAGTGGCATCAGAAAAATGAAACTGGGACCCATCTACAATTGACTTTGGTTTTATGAAGAGAATGTCTTCATTCATCAGCATGTGCCCAGAAATATGACTTAGGAGTTAGGCAACTAAGCAGCATGAGAGCTCCTGGTGCTGGTCCTATCCATCAAGTTGATATCCTTCTTTTCAATTACTTTCTTCCCACTCTTTTCACACATTACTAGAAAAGTTGTAATTTACTGCAAGCCAGTGTTTGGTTTAGTGCCTCTCACTCTGCAGGCAAATTTCTGTGTGCACCATGGTGGAGGGACCAGTGGAAGGTCCAAACAAAACCTTCAGCCTGGTTTTCAGCTCCAGAGTGCAATGAACTTTAGTTAGGTGTTTTACCTGGATCTCATCAAGAGCTCAGGGCAGCAGCTTTTGATGGGTCACAGCCAGTGCCATGCATGGATCCAAGCTCTCTTCAAGTGACCAAGACTGTCAGAAAGATTTACAAAGATTTTCACAAATAAAGGTTATAATTTGAACTGTCTGTGAAACGTCTGAGCAGGCAGGCTGGCTTCATCTGTACAAACTAGGGTCAGGGCTCTGCACCATTTAACTGCCAGCACATTCCCCAGAATGGTTTTGGTCCAGAGCAAGCTAGCACATAGCATGATCTGGGTAATGGCATGGGCCTGCAAGCTTTCCCAGTAGGCAGTCTGGATGTAAACAGCCTGTTTTGGGAAAAGGTGGCTAAGTAGCATGGACTGAGCAGAACAGAGCTGGAGAAGGGACCATTCTCCTCTCACAGATCATGCAGACAAAGCAAGACAGCCAAAGGACACAGAGAGAAAGTGAGGCAGCATGACATTGCTGATCTCAGTGCAGCAGAAACCTGCCCATCACACAGCTTCTCGCCAGCATGCCAGTGGTGGAAGGTTTTAGGCAGTGATTTGAAGGACAGTCCCACAACGTGATACTTAGGGAAGCTTCTATGTGAGACTTTAAGTTAACCCTGCCTCGGCTCAGCAGGACCTCTCAAACATCCTGGAAGGAAAGCAGAGTGGACATTAAAAGCCAATGTAAGGAAGAAAAGGAGATTTGCTGATGCTGCCAAGGGCTTTGTGGAGAAGCCCATTCTCAGTGTCACCACAAGGTGGAACTTGGTACATACCACATGCTCCTGAGATGCACCCACTGTCGACAAGCAGCAGCATCTTTGGCGAGAGATGCACTGATGCTCATGGTCTCAGCACCCACTGCCTGGCCTCTGTTCCCCTCGAGTGAGCAAGGAGGGGAACGCTGATCTAGAGGACTGTGAGAAACTGGCTGTTGTCAAGCTCTGCTGTGCCAGCAGCAAGCCCTGGTCCTTGGAAGATATGAGGTGTGGCTGGGGAGAACAAAGCTGATAGGAGTGGTGTCCTCAAGGTAGCAAGGAAGGAGGAAAGAGTGAGGTTTCTACGAGTGAAATATGAGAGAGCATGAGTGAAGAATGGACTCCAGAGGGAAAGGCAAGGCAAGGTCAGACCCTGCAGATGTGGAGGGAATTTTGCTGTCCTGTCCTTCTGGCAGAGTTCCAGCTGGAAGAAAACTTGCCAATGCTGGGACCACACTCTTCCCAGACACAGGGCTGCTAAAGAGCTGAAATAAAAGACAGGTTGGATGTAACCATGGGGTGATGGCAAATGATAAAAGGGGCCTCTGCAGAGGCACTTCACAGGTAACATCAGTGATTTGCAAAACCACTGGAGAAGCAAACTAAATCCTCATCACTTGACAGGTTTTTGCTTTTCCCAACAGTAGCGACTGCCCAGGGTTGCAGCTGGTTGTGCTCATTCCCAAGCTGCTGCTGCACTGACAACACATCTTATACTAGAAACTCAGACTTTATTTACCATCAGGACCCTGAGTTCCTAAGTGCTATCCTAACAAGTGATGGAAGGTTTTTGTGTTACTGCAGATGGGCTGAACTACAGCTTTTCCAAACTCTCACTGATTCTGAGTTCACCTGGACTAAATGATCTCACACTTTCTGAGGATGAGAAATATGTAGGGGCAGAGATCATTAATGAGCAGCAATACTCTCATTAAAATAGTTCTGTTGAATTTCACTGTGAGGGAGTCTGGGAGAGAAGATGAAATGACTGTGTTTCTTCAAAGAGCAGGATCATGTGATATAGAATGTTTTTTTTCTTGGTAACAAATAGAGAGCAAGGCACAGCCTTTGGTCTCCAGTGGGATAATTTCTCCTTAACATTTATTGTTGTGTAAGTGCCATAGGTGTTACTACTCAGAGTAATTTACATCATGTGCATGATGCAATGGGGAAGTGATGAGGTCATCAGCCAGCATGGGTGTTTTCATTCAGGTCCTAAATTTTCACAAATGGAGGTGTGTCAGCAGCTGACTTCTGTTATGCCATTTATGTCAGCGTGGTGTAAAGAGACTAAGATCAGTATTAGATTTGCACCATTTTTTGGTGCTGTCCAAATGTGGCAGTGATGGAAGAATAAGTCTGATGTCAAAGAGCCCAAACTCAACATGTTCCTTTCTCTAGGAAGTGGTAATGGTGCTTCCTTAACTCCTTTGTGTAAGGATGTGGTAGAGATTAATTCATTTTGGGAAATTATCTGAAAGCAGCCCATGCATTAATAGGTTTGTAACATAGCCTATTTCCTACCAGCCTCTGCTGCCTTTCTATCTCAAGTGCTTGTTTCTTGGATGTCAAAGCACTTTGCTAATTTTGGGACTGTGTTCTGACATCCTTGTTCACATAGATTTCCATTTGCTCCATGAGTAATCCAGCAGGAATCGATGGAATGATTAGCACAGCCTCGATCCTGGGCACAGGGACCTGAATAATTACACCCATGTGACTAGTGCTGTTTATTTCGGTAGGTCATATGGGTAAAACTGCAATGCTGGAGTGTTTGCAGGCTTCAGACCCACTCAGGTGTTACCTGCAGTGAATAAGGGTTGGAGAATTTGTCCCTAAGCCATTTGCAGGAATCACTTCCTCCAGCGCTGGAGTGTGACGCAGCACCATGTAACATCACAGAACCATGCCCTGTGACCCACAGGGTCACACCTATCCATCAGGATTCATCTGTGAGATGTGACTGTGTCTTTAAATGACCTCAAGGCCACAATACATCCAGAGCTGCTGTTTCCCAAAGCAGGGCATTTTTGGCTCAATGATTTCATCTTCACTTTAAAACCAAACTGATTTGAACTGCCTTACACCTCTGAAGCCCTCAAAGCAGCAAATCTCACACATTACTGTTCTGGTCAAGTATATAAACCCATGAATGGCAATCCTGTGCTTTGTGTGTGCACAGACTTCAGGGATAAGTACAGTGAAATGTTCTCTGAGGAAAAGCTCTAAGCAATGCTGTCACTGGCACTGCTTGTTAAGCATTAATGAGAAGATCAAGCAGAGGGACTCTCTGTGCTCTCAAATTGATCCTTATGGGGCTGTGGCTGCCACTGGCCAGGCAGCTGGAGCATAGAAGGAAATTGTTTTGCTAAGGCAAGTAGAGGAGACTATTCTCATCCCCACTCCTTTGATTCTATCAGTCCTGTCCAGTACAATGTGAAATACAGAAAGTGCTCCGAGACTGCTCTCTAATAAATCTCATCTAGCCATGACATCATGGTGCTCACCTCCTAGCCAGGGCAAAAGCAACCATCCCAGCTCCCAGGGGAATGCTGCAGAGATTACAGCTCCCATCTCCAGTCCCTGTGTGTGCAGGGGGCTCAGGAAGGGCTGGAGGTGTTTCCTCAAGCACCTACTGACTGCCTGGCTAACATGTTCAGCAACATCCCATCCAGAATATGCCTTTATTCTCTCTGCTGGCAGTGATTTGTAGTTGTTATGCATAAATAAGGTCTTATCAGTTGTACTGCTGTTTGAGGCCACACAACAGCTCTGCCTTGTCCCCAAAGAGTTTCTTACATGTGACAGATAGCAGTCATGAATGCTTCTGTGAGGGTTGGGAGGGCTTCCTTCAAAATGTGGAGACAGAAGAGGAAGATGGCTGGATTACCAGACACCAGAAACAGAAAGTATCTCCTATAAACTTGAGTTGAATGTAATGAAGGATTGGTGGTGGAGAGTCTTCAGTTAGGTCCCTAGCAGAAACAATGACAGTGTCATTGTGGCTTTTCCAGTAAGGGACATCACCCCAGCTTGATTACATCTCCTTGCAGTATATTCACCCTTGTCTTGCCTGGCAAAGCAGTAGCTAGAAAAGGCAATGATGAAAAACCTTAGTCTGTAAAAAGGTCTGTAAATTTACCTAGGATGGAACAACTTGGTACGTATAGCTGCTGTATTTCACTGCAGAAGGGGTCATGGCTAGGGAAGAGATGAATTTTCACCCCAGTCATTGCCAGGACATTGGACAATGGTCATGAGTTTCAGCATAGGAAATTTATACTGGTTGTAATGAACACATTCCTCACTAAGAACTTCCAAGATATTGAACAAAGGTCTAGAGCTATAGAGGCTCTGTCCTTAAGATACCCATAACTCACCTGGACAAGGTTGTGAGCATCCTGATCTACCTTGTGAAGGTCACCCCACTTGGAGGTGGGTGATTGAACTAGAGAGCTCTAGAGGCCATTTCCAGCCTGAATTATTCTCTCATTCTGTATAATCAGTGACTTGTTAAAGCATGATGGGGGCTACCAGGCTGCAGGACAAATCTGAATTACAAGAGTAAGCCCAGTGCTATGCAGAAACACAGGGTAAGTGACTCACCCAAGTCATACAGGAAATCGGTGGCACAGAGGATACTCTGGAGTC
The DNA here is from genome assembly GCF_027791375.1 of Indicator indicator. Classification (NCBI taxonomy): domain Eukaryota; kingdom Metazoa; phylum Chordata; class Aves; order Piciformes; family Indicatoridae; genus Indicator; species Indicator indicator. The sequence continues at coordinate 18,405,297 of NC_072029.1, forward strand.
TTTGGAAAATGCTCTTCTCTAGGTGGAAAAAGAAGAGCATTAAAACAAACTTTCCGAGCGGCTTTTGGGCTACATCTGCCCTGGCTAAAAGGTGTTTTTAGCTTCCTCTTCGCTGTGTGCCAGTGGGAACAACGCGGAGCAGCTCTGCACAGACGAGAAAGGGTGGAGCCAAGCCCTCTCTGATCCAGGCGGTTGTGGGCAGGCTGAGCTGACAAGCCCTAGGCACTGATTAGGAGCCACAAACAATATCTGGGAGTCCTCCAGCCTCTAGAAATGATGCATAAAAACCCACTGGCATATGACTGTAGGAAAACTCGTTCCTTCTACCTGGGCAGCTGCCGGCCGGCGCTCCGGCGTTAATTCAGCATCCAGTGTGTGCTGGTGAGTAGAGCAGGAGGAGAGACTTCCCACGGTCCCACCCCCAGCTGGACTCTGCCCTCCCCTGCCCGGCTCTCCCAGTGCCTCCGCTCGCTCCTTGAAGCCCCGTTTGACACCGCTGACGCCGGAGGCTCCTGGATGAGCAGGGATCCTCGCCGGGGTGGCGTGGCCTCCCCATCTTTCCCGACTGCTGTCTCTGAGCTCCAGGCTGGATCATGCAGTGCATCCGGAGGCAGCCCAAGCGCACCGCGTCCCAGGAAAACATCCTGCGGGAGCAGAGCCGTAGAGTGGCCGCGTTGAACGGCATCAGGCTGGGTAAGGGACAGGTTGGCCTCAGCACTTCCGCTGCATCGCTGCCTCTATTCCCTGCGCAGCGGCAGTCCTCCTCCCTAAAGGCAACTCTGAAGTTATTTTTAAACGCCTGAGCTTGCTTTTCCTTTCCTTTGTAACCACCTGCCAGATGTGTAAGCTGCTTCATCTGAGGCATCAAAGAATGTGGGACCTCTTTGGCAAAGGGTTGAGCTCCAGATCTTTTGCTGAGCTTTCTGAACTGTTGCTGGTTGAGGGCATTTGGGGAAGGCAGTGCCCTTTTCCTGCCTAATTTTAGGGCTTCTGAGTGGTGTGTTGCCAGTTGTTGTAAGAGCCTGAGGAACCACTCAGAGGAACGTGTTCACTGGATGAAAGGAAAGAGGAAACCCAGGGAGTTTCATAACTTCTCTATCTTGCTGGGAACTCATTGCTGGTTCCTGCTCTCTGGAGAGACAGCCCAAGTAGATGAAAGTCTCTTGATACCTGTGTCTACAGAGGGCAGGTGGAGATGGAAAATTGCCACTGACCCACCTGAGTTGTCTGGATTTTATCAGAAAGGCTTTCTGCCCTTGTAAACCAGCAAACCTGAGTTCTGTCTGGTCTTAAACCAGATGGGAGAGAGAGAGCAGGCAGGAGGAGATCTGTTTTATAGCAGCCATAGTTACATTGTTTCTGTCAGCTCAGCAGATCTGCAAGTGAGCAAGGCAGGAATGGAGGTTATCAGTGTCTGCTGTAGACACCATCCTGCCTCCTTAGTGAACTCCAAAGCCTGGCTTCTGCCGTGACAGCTATTCTTTTATTGTTTCCTGCTCGCTGTAAACCTGAGACAGGTAATACAAAGGTTAACATCTTTGATGTCTTAGTGCATAAAGTTTCATAGTGCAGTATATTAACTTCATGCTTATTGCAGTGCTGTGTGTGCTGGAGGCACTCCTACCTTTGCCAAACAGGATTTTCACTCTGAAGCATAGTGCACACTAAACCTGTTCTCGTTAGAGAGTGTGTGGTTGATATTTCAGGAGGTGGGTCTGACCCTTCAAACATAAGCTGCAATTTTGCATGCCAAGCATTTGTTTGGTATTTCACAAAGGGTGCTAGGCAAGACATGGTTCTGCCACATGTTTCAGGCAGGAGTTGGAGGTGTTCAGGAAATGTGTGGGCATGGTACTTTGAGAGATGGTTTGATGGTCATGGTGGTCTTAGGGTTGACTGTTGGACTCAATGATCTTAGAGGTCCTTTCCAAGCAAAACAATTCTTTCATTCTGATTTAGTTCAGTGTGGTGATTGTGCTTCTCATACCTAGTGTTGGTGTGTTGTTGGAAACCAATATCATTGTCCTGCTGCACCATGCTTTTTAATTTTTACATGATATATGTGTATGATGACTCTGGCTGCTTTAATACAGCTTTCCATTGCTGTGAGATCGAGCTCTGGACCACAAACCTCCTAAGCTCCATAGGGTCATTAGGAAGAAATCCTAAGGGGCTGGTTCAGGCATCAAATCTGAAATCAGGTTTCTGCAGGGAAAAGCTGTTTTTTGGTGTGTTTTGTTTTGGTTTGGTTTTTTTTTTGTTGTTGTTGTTGTTGGTTTTGGTTTTGTCTCAGGAAAGCAATTCAAATGACCAGCTAAGAGTAATGTCCCACTGGCACGTTGGGAGTGTGTTTGTGGTTCCTGTACCAGAAGATCAGAGGGTCTTCTGCTCCATCTCTGGCCTAACAAAATGCTGTTGCTTTGTAGGGGTGAGCAGAGAAGCTAAGTGATTCACCCAAGGTCATTCACAGAGTCTGGGGCAGTTGCTTGGACTGGACATAGGAGGCAGAGCCCAAAACATTGGTCCTCTTCCCCAGCCAGTTAACCATCTGAGCTTGAACTGCTGCTAGACAGACATAAAGCAGAACAGGCTAGAACAGGCTGTGCCCACCTGGTTAAGGGGATGCTCTTTTTTCCTCCAGGCCCAGTGTTGGGTGGTTCACTCACCACCAGCAGAGGCTCTCTATCTGCAATGCCTCTCACATCAAAGGAATGAGAGAGCTGTTAGACACCCACAATTAGCAGGCTTGCCCTTTCCTGGCCAGACCAGCCATCTCCTAGAAGCAAGCTTGTCTCCATCCTGCCATCTCCCACTACTCTCTTTGATCTTTGCCTTGCTTTCACCATGGACTTTTGCTTTTCATCTTTCCCTCCTGCCTCATTTTACCTGGCTTGGTCCTCAAGCACGGAGGCCAAGGATGAATGGGAGGGGTGCTCCCAACCCATAGTTAGATCTTCTGAAGAGGAAGGGGAGTTTTGACCCTAAGTGGGTTGTGCTGGTGAGCAGGATGAAGGACTCTGAACTCCAGCTTGTGTGTGACCTTTGTGGATCAAGGCTTGAGAAGAGAAATCTGTTCTTGATCATTGCCTGTGCCCATCCAGATTTGGCTGGATGGTGTTGGTGCAGCTCTTTGGGGTGTCTGGGTGACATGACATGTTGCACACACTGCATGTGGTGTCTGTGTGACCAAACATGCCTTGGTTAATGGGGATTTCTCATTGCACATTTATGCACATAGACACCCAAAGGAATTGATGTGTTTCCTGCTTTCCTCCTCATGTCACCTTAGGATGGCATGTCCTCCTCCTAGTCCCATAGTGATGTCTGGTATGGTTGGGATTCAAAGAAAGAGAAAGAATGAGGCTGGGAGCCAGAACAGGAATGTGTGGGTGAATAGAGAAAAGGAAAAAGTTTCTTTCATGTCCAGGAAGCTTGAGGGACACTACAGAGGTGTTAGCAAGGCATCAGTCTGAGGCATCTTCTCTGCACTTGGACAACCTTTGCCTCAGAGAGGAAGCCTGAACACCACAGCTCAGGAGACCAAAGACCTGTGAAGCTCTTGTGATATCTGCCCTTCATCTGGATGGCCTGGCTTTTGGTCAACCCTCAGCTGTGCCTGAATCTCAGTATACCCTGCAGGATTGTCTCAGATGCCATAGCTGCTGTTGGACCATCCTCTCCCTCCAGACCAAGCCTATGCCTGGGGAGCAGCTGCAAAGAAGCAGAGGACACAGACTTCCCCCACTCAGGACAGCTCTCACCCTTTTGTGCTTCACTGGAGATGGCATTTTTTTTCTCTTCTTTCTTTCTGAGGTTTCCAGAGGAGAAAGCATTCAAGTTCTCCTCTTGGGAATCTCCAGATCAGACATGAGCTGAGAAGTCCAGGGGATGCTGTAGTATGGAAAGACACTTAATTCATCAGATAGCAAACTGAAGGTAGAGGGAAGAGAGAGGCCACAGTCACCTTTTCAGGATCTCCAGTTCCCACTGTGGTGCTTTCAGCTCTGGATTCCTCAGTCAGGCTCAGCTCTGGGCATGCTCCTTAGCATCTGCAAAACCAGTAAAATGATGTGAGCAGCTCACTGATTGGATTCCCCTAATCTTTACCTCGTATGGAGGTGTCAGGCTTTCTTTGGCAACCTAAAATGGTCTCTTCAGGCCAATATATCCCAGTCACAAACTCATGGTGCTGCTTTTTGCTGCTGTCACCACGACCCACCTTGGTGCTCTGCAGCAACAGGCATTTCAGTTTCCTGTATGAATTGCCAGGAGTCTGAGGACTTGGCTACTTGGATCTCATGCTGGGTTTTGTTTTTCAGGCAGGCCTGAAGTGATGCTTGGTAGGTTATTGCCTTGCCCTGTTTCAAAAGCAGCAATTCAAGGTAGCTGTGTCTTTCAAAGAGAACAAACCTGATGTCAGAGGGGAATGCTATGCTGCAATATAAGCATAATTGCATGAATTCTGCTTTGTGAGAGCCTGTGTTAACTGGGAAATTTCCCATGAGGTGAGTGTCAGGTAGCTGTAAGTGGCCAAGACAAGCTTAGCAAAAATCCGATTGAGTTGGGATGTGCTTGATCAGTACAACAGGTTTAAATGCTGTTTCATCAGCTTTGAGCCAGCCTTTCATGCAGAGTCAGGGAGATGCAAGGTGCCTATTACTGAAAGCCCAGGCTACGTTTCTCGTGCTTGATGCTCTCACCTTCCCCAGCCCACATCCTCCAGATCTGTAATTAACAGCTGGTTTGAGGGACAGATTCTCCAAGGTGTTCAGGTATGTGGAAGTCATGTACTGCTGAGACACTCGAAAGCATGCCAAAAGAGACTCAAAAGAATGCCACATCTCTGTTTTCAGTCTTAGTAGATGTCTGTTGCCTCTCTAGATGTCTAAGTGCCTTCCTGAATCTGTACTATTATGTGAAAACTGAAGTTCCTGGTGGAATAACCAGAAGGTGTGGTTGTTATTACTTGGCCTTGTGGTGGTCTAGCAGGGCAAGAAAGGTAAAGGTCTTCTTGGATATGAGCTGATCAATGAGGAGAACGTGGTTGCTACCTTCCTGATGTGATGCTGCACGTCAACAAACTTCTCTGTGTATGTCCTAAGCATCATGACACTGATCTTCAACATTCCCACGAGGATAGTAGGGGACTGCATGCCAGAGAAGGAAGAGAGATATCTTTGTGTATTCCTGTTTCCATAAAGGAAATTTGTTGCAGGATAGATTTGAAATAGCTTGAAAGTTCCTGACAGTACTCCAATAGCAATTATGCAACTTTCTTTCCTCTGCTTTTACTGCTGTGTTGTTGGTTTGGTTGTAGTTTTTGCGTCCTAATATCAGTCTGTATTTGCTGGGAAGAAGATATTTTTGAGAATTATAGTACAAAAGTCTTGGGACTCAATCTTTTAATCTACAAGGCTCCAGCCTCTTTTCTGAACTTAAAAGCATGGCATGGCAGACTTCTGTGTGTCTCTGCCCTGCTGCCCTCCCCAGACCTGGCTGCACTGCAGTCTGTGATAGTGCCCTGAGGAAGGAAAGAGCCCATGAGCATCATTTCTTGAACTGACTCCTACAACCTTACCACTTCTGCTTCTCCACAGGCCTAAAAGATGACAAAGATCTGAAGTTCCTCCTGAAAGGCAGCCAGCTGCTGAAAGTGAAGTCCAGCTCTTGGAGAAAGGAGAGGTTTTATAAGCTTCAGGAAGACTGCAAAACCATATGGCAGGAATCAAAGAAGGTGTTGAGGTCTCCAGAGTCACAGATCTGTAAGTACAATTTACTTCATCATAGGTATGGGGCACTGTGGGCAGGGGTGCTTGGGGTGAACCAGGACTAGTGTGCTTGCAGTGTGGAGGTAGGGTCCACACTGCAAGCAGTGGAGCAGGTCTTTCACACCTCCTGTCATCTCTGGAGACAGCTGGGAGGAATCTGCCTTGTCAGGAATGGCCACATTTCTCAGGCTCATGAGCTACTGCTTAAAATCATTGTGGAGTGCCCTGTGTTGGTCCCAGCAGCCCATTTCCTCCCCAGAGCAAGAGTTCATGGAATCACAGAATCATAGAATCAACCAGGTTGGAAGAGACCTCCAAGATCCTCCAGTCCAACCTATCACCCAGCCCTAAGCAATCAACCAGACCATGGCACCAAGTGCCTCATCCAGTCTCCTCTTGAATGTCTCCAGGGTCAGTGACTCCACCACTTCCCTGGGCAGCACATCTCAATGGGCAATCACCCTCTCTGTGAAGAACTTCCTCCTAACACCCAGCCTAGACCTCCCCTGGCACAACTTGAGACTCTGTCCCCTCATTCTGCTGCTGGTTGCCTGGGAGAAGAGACCAACCCCCACCTGGCTACAACCTCCCTTCAGGTAGTTGTAGACAGCAATGAGGTCTGCCCTGAGCCTCCTCTTCTCCAGGCTAAACACCCCCAGCTCCCTCAGCCTCTCCTCAAAGTGTTTGTGTTCCAGACCCCTCCCCAGCTTCATTGCCCTTCTCTGGACACGTTCCAGTACCTCAACATCTCTCTTGAACTGAGGAGCCCAGAACTGGACACAGGACTCAAGGTGTGGCCTGACCAGTGCTGAGTACAGGGGAAAAATAACTTCCCTTGTCCTGCTGGCTACACTATTCCTGATCCAGGCCAGGATGCCATTGGCTCTCCTGGCTGCCTGGGCACATTGCTGAGGTTACTCAGGTGCCTGAGCCTGTGAGACATGGCTTGAGCATCAGCAGTGTGGTATGGTGTGCTTGGGCTGTTGGTCTGGGCTCTGCCAGGACACTTCTTTTCTGCCTGCAGCCCCTGGGAGAGCTGGCATTTAAGCCTCACAAGGGAAACACAGAGGTGTGGTGATGCAAAGGCTGGCAGGAGTTATCTCTGGGAAGGAAAGCCTGTTCTCATACTTATCTTGGAAACCCAGTCTGCCCCATTGTAAAAAGTCCAGATAGGACAGTCGCCATTATATGGACACAGGAAGACCATTCTGTGCCAGCATCACTCATCTTGGGGCCGTAATTTGGACCAGGAGCCCAACTGTGCCATCAACATGGGACCAGGCAGGATGTGTATCTGTTTATATCTGGTTTTCCTTCTCATTTGGTATTTTTCTGGCATATTGCCCTATCACTAATCATCACAGTCTTGTAAAGCCAGGAGGTAAATTTAACAATGTGGAATTTATTTTATGGCCTGTTGAAATGCAGAACACGCTGCCTGTGTTACATGTTATTTACACAATTTCTTTGGTAACAATCATAATTAACTAAATGAAGGGTGGGTCTTCCAAATTACCCCCTCCCACAAGCAATGATAAGATTTTCAGTAGGAGGAGTAAGGTGGCAGGGCTAAATACATTCAGTTTGTAATCCTGATGGCCACAATCTTCTCACATGACCTTGAGCACGTCATTTAATCTCTTTGTGCATCCTTCCCCACACATTTCCTTTCTCTTTCTCTCTCTGGCTGTAAAAGGCTTTGGATTTGATGCTGTCCCTCACTGTGTATGTGCTCAGCATGGCAGGGTCCTGAGCTCAGCTGGGCTCTTTGGGTACCAATGCAGTAACCCATGATAACAACAACCAACACAGAGCCCTTAGTGAATATTTGCTTTGCTGGGCTCTGTCCCATATCAAAGCAATGTCCTTTCCCAGGTCACATCTTGCTGTACAACAAATAAAGACATAAGTTGAGAAGAATGAATTTCAGAGCCAGCAATTTCCAAATTATGAGAGTTGAGAGCACCTCCAGCATCAGTCCTGACCCTACCTGGTTCCTCCAAAGTCAGTGGGAGAGAGTCCTTGTTCTGTGGGCCCAGGGATTTGACACCTGCTTGAGAAGCACAGGCTGAACCCATTGCCTCCACTGCTGGGGCACTGTGACTTTTTTTTCCCCACTAAGCTGCAATAAGAGCCCTGCAGTGAGATCAGATCTTTTGAGGTGGGTATTGAGCATAAGCTGGGTGTGTGTCTGCCTGGGTGTGGGTCTGGAGCACTCAAGATACACTTTGCTAACTGGGCACAACCAGCATTGCCACACTGAGATAGGGGCAATGCCACTGCAGGAAGGGGAATTTGCTGTGCTCTGGCATTGCCATCAGTGCAAAGTGAAGATGGGGTAATACTACTTTCTGCCTCACTCCCACCTGTGTGCTCTACAACACCCCCAGGCATGCACACCTTGCTCTGGAGAAAGATTCTTTGTTTTGTCATCAGGAGAGCCAGAAGGGAGGCAAGGCAGTTGAGGCAGAGCTTTTGTCCTTGCTGCTCTGAAAAAGCAAGATCTGGCAGGGCTCTGGCCATCCTGGCTTTGCACCCATAGACCTGGCTGGATGCAGGATTATGCCTGGTGCCAGGCTGTAACCTCCCAAGTGTGCTGGGGCATGCTGCCCCTACATGCTCCTGGAAGGACGTGAAGCAACTGTGCAAGCTTTTGGGAGGGTCCACTCAGGGTTGTTTTTAACAGGTGCCATGGATGCACCTGAAACTGGAAGTCAACAAGAGAGATGAGTACTGGACTGCCACCTGCCCAGCCCTTAGATAACCCCAAGGATGTCTGCTTTCCCATGTCTTTCTCCTCTGTGGGGTTCTGAGACTTTCCATCCCCAAGTTTTCAGAGTGATCACTGGGTTTGAGTTTGCTTCTTGAGCTTTTGACTTTACCAGGCTGCTTGGAGTTCAGGTGGAATTATCTTTGGTTAGTGTTGTGTCCTGTGATGGGCTCCTTAACTATGGTCAGTGTGTCATTGGGTCCAGTGTGTGGAGGCAGTGAAATCAGAGGAAGAGTGCAGGGTCATGATTTGATACTCAAAATCAGGGACTTCAAGATGAGGTCTCTCCAGAGAGTCACTCTTCCTTGTTAGCAGACAGTAAAATTCCCTCCAGTACAAAGCCTTTCTAAAACTGCAGATAAGTTGCCTTTTTTTGGAAGGAAAAAGAATGAGCAGCATGGAAACTGGGAGGTTTTAGCAGCAGGTCTAATCTTATCTGCAGCATTGTGGGCAGCAAGCAGATGAAGGCACCAGAGAGGAGCAAAGTCTGGGTAGGGTAAGGGTTATTATGTTTTTGTTTGGATAATTTCCTGTTATTCCTGCTGCTGTTCTTATAATCATGCAGAGGAACTATTTGTAAACCACTGAGAGGTGGTGTCTAGCAGATAAAACAGGAGGCTGCTGAGGTTAGATAGAAGAATCTCAGATGTTTGAACTTAAAAAAAACTTATCAGGGTTGCCACAGGCATAGATATTCCCTGGATCAGGATAAGTGGGGTGCAACCAGTACCTTCCTCTGTTTTCTTTATTTTAAACAACTGGAAATTTAGATTGGATGCTGTCTTGGTAACTGTACTACCCACAAGGATTTTTTGGGGGACAGGCTGCCATTCCAACATGGTTTCTACACAGGTAGAACTTCATCAATTTTTTTTGCTTGTTACCCACAATCCATAGTTTTTCAGTCTGTTGCATTTAGGCTCAAGGGAACTGTTTCCTTCCCCCAGCATCTTAGGTGGTCAGTTTTCCAACCAACACTTTATGCCCTGTGCATACTCTCTCATTGGCTCCAGCAGAAACACAGTGATGCACAAAGCACCTTTAGAAATCCATTTTTTCACCACTGTCTGCTACATCCTGAGTGTGAGCTGCATTCTGGGCCCATAAACACACTGCTGCTCTTCTCTGAAATGTGTAGAGCTGTAGGTGGGGTGGATTCTTCTTTGGCCCCTGAGGCTTTTATACCTGGGACAGCTTTCTCCCTGGGCTGAGAAAACAGGGTTTAGATGGCAGGATTAACAGTTTTGAGGCCCAGAAAAGGTCTGTGCAAAGGAACTGGTAAACAGTTCAGTCAGAACATCACTGTGGTGGGAGGAAGGAGAGACAAAGAGGGCAGAGGGACTTGTGCTGAATGAGCAGCAGCCTGTCAGTAATGTTGTCTTGTTCAGTTGTGGTCAAATATCAGGTCTCATCTGTGTGAAAAAAAAAAAAAAGAGCAAAAAAGGTGTGTGCTGCTTTCAGAGAAATTGATTTTTTGAAAATCCTTTCTTAAACCAGCTGCAATCCCTCATGTGAACCCACTTAAGCCAGAGTCAATTCCTTTGAAAAACATTCTGAACTGGGAGATCAGTAGGGCTGGTTGAAAACTTTGCAGGGAAGCATCCTTTTGAGCGTTTGGTGGAGGAATAGAATATTCAAAGCCAGAAGGAAAAGCCTGAATGAGCCATTTAGGTTTAGGAGTGCTACAGTGGAGCCCTGGAGATGCTTTGCTACCTCCTGCAGCCTTTCTCTGCTGGAGGGTCAGGGAGATGACGTTGCTGATGACAACCATGAGCGAGCTTCACTCACTGCAGCAAGGATGACTCACTGCGGGTGCGTTGCTGAATCATGAGCAGTGTAGTCAAGAAAGAAATTTAGGAGTTTTGGCTGAAATATTTCAAATTCTGGCCAAAAGCTTTACTTTAAAACTACCATTGTTGGGTTCCCCCCCTCCCCCTCTATTTTCATTAAAAAAATTAGTTTTGGGAGCAGTTTACAGAGGTGAGCCAAATTCAGTTGCACAACTGAACGTTGCAAGTGATGTGGGATTATTAATTTAAGTAATTAAATTGATATTTTTGAGCTAATGACTAATTATCCTCACAGAATTTGTTCCAATTCCTCAGACTTTTGATCCAGTTCTGGGATATTTCTGCATGGTTATAAACGTAGTAGGAAAGCTTTATGTTTATAGCCTACAGCCAGTGTTCAGCAGAAAACTTTCTCCTTCATTTTGAAGTTCCTGTGAAATTTAGGAAAGCCTTTTAAAATGCCATGCCAGGAGCATCCCATGCCATTTCTTGTGGAAGAAAAGAGTGATTGTCTCCGTTGAATTAATGCCCTGAACTTGCTTAGGGAAATATAGGACGTGATGGTACTCTGGGAGTAAAAACTGTATCGTTCTTGATAAGTGCCTAAAGTCAACAGAAACTCTCAGCAACCTGTATACACACAGCAGGCAGCTGGCTGCACCAACAGCTTCCTTCTGGAGCTCGTTAGGCAGTTTCTTTAGGACTCATTACTTCATGGTCAGACGTGTATTTGTCCCTGGAAAAATATTTGCTGATGTGAATGTGTTATGCAAGGCAGCCCTCAGCTGTGAAAACAAAACCCTCTGTCTGTGGGCTAGTTTTTTATCAGAATCACTCAACCCATCAACCAATCACTTCGGCTGGCAGAGCTGCCTGGCTTTTCCATTCAGTTTTGAATCAGGCCACCTCATGCCTTGCTGGGACAGTTTTCATCACAGGCACTTTACTGACAAATATTGACCTTATTCCTCATAGCATATGTTCAGTGCAAAGACAGACGTGTTGAGAGCCTTTTAGATCCAAATTTAGCAGCAGTGCAATGGCAGGAGAAGTAGGAACCAGCTGCAGAAATAGTTTGCAGGGCCCTGGCTGTGGCATGTTCAAGGAATGTAAATAGAGATCGTTCTGTTTGCATCAGTGCCCTAAGCTGTGATGGGTAATCAGAAAGAGGTAGGTAAAGACCTTACAAGAAAAGGTATTTCCAAACAACCTGTGAGGTGACATGTGCATTGTATTACTGCTTGTCAGCCAGTGACACACCAGCAGCGAGGGCAGACTGCTGTGTGGCAGATCTCAAGTTAAAACAAGGTGCTGAGAAAATCCGTGGAGAGGGAGGGGAGAAGAGAACGGATGAGGAATCAGCATCTGGGACCTGCCATCATTCATGCACAGGGAGATGAGAGAGCAACGAGGTCAGGGCTAAGAAAGCACAGCACAGTGGGACTCAGGCTTACCCCACTCTTGAGTTCCCATGTTAAAGCATCACTCAGTGATGAGGGTGATGGATAGCCTTTGGTGTTCTCAGGCCAGGGAGTTGACAGTGCACCTGATCCTGCTGATTATGAAGGTCCTGATCCCAGCTGTGCTTGGTCAGTAGCATCAGCCACCTCTGGTGAAACTGAAATCAGCTAAACTGCTTTTTCTGGAGTGAAACCAGAGAGAGAAGCAGCTCAGGGTGCAGGTTTGCCCCACGTGCTCTGTGTGTGGTGAAATCCATGGAGCCTCGCTGCAGCCATCCCAGCTGGCCCAGCAGTCCTGAGGTCAGGTAGCAGCTTTCAGCTGTTCTTGACAAGATGCTAAGCCAGCCTGGCTGAGCTGCAGCTGCTGAAGGTCTGCTCTCTCTGCAGAGATGCAGCGCTGGGTGCAGATATGGTGCAAGCCACTAGCAGCTGGGTACATTCCTCATCTGCATTTCCTGACAGTAAACAGAAGTGACTTATTGAGACAATTAGAGTGGGATGGAGTAATTAGATGTGACTGAATACCACATTGCAGAGATTGCTTGCTTAATGACAGGGAGGTAGGATAAGGAAAAGAAAGGATCTGAGCATATTCCACCCCTGAGTGAAAACCTGCCCCCCTCCTCTCACGAGTAACTCAGGGTCAGTTCTTTTGGCAGTGCCTCCAAGTCTCATTGATGATCTTCTCCCCATTTGTCAGCTAAGGCATGAGGAAGGAGAATCACCTTTTGGTCCTTGTCCTTCACAAGCCCAGTGGTCTGCAGGACACGTGGGTGCATCTCTTGTTCTCTCTCCCTTCTGCGGGACTCTTGATAAAATATCTCCTCTCAAAGGGCTGTCTGTCAATCAGAAGGAAGGCAAATGGTGTCTGCCATCTGCCTCTGTTCCTCATTTCCCTGGATTCTGTAGGACTGCCAGAGTGTTCTACTGTCTGTGCTCCCAGCACAGTCTGGACGTTTCACCTGAGTAAAACCTGAAGAAGAGATGGAGAGGCCAGTGGTCAGGGCTCATCTCTCAAACAAATGCTCTGATAATTAGGCATCATGTTAGTCTTGTCCTTCTGGCTCCCTAACACATATTTTGGCTGCCTAAGGGCTCATAGTGCACATTGGTGACTTGAATGCACTCCTGAAGCCTGAAAGCTCTGGGGTTACAGCTTTTGGGGTGATGAGGAGATCTCTGTTGCTTTCTGCAGGAAGGGTTCTCACACAAATGGTCATCCCCTCTCCACAAGGCTCAAATTCTTGCACTGGAATGTGTCTGAGGGTACCTCATCCAGGGTGGTCAGGTCAGCTCAGGTTCTGCTGGAGGGAGGTGGGAATCATTTTGTGCAGGGACCACTTAAAGGAAGAAACTAACTTCTGTGGCATGGGGAGTTTTGGTCACAGGCAGAGGCAAAGGTGAGCAAGGTCCTGTGGGTCACTGTTTTTGACTTGGGTACTTGCAGACTCTCTAAGTCCAGTTAGAGGCACATCAGTGTGAATCACAGCTTTTGTTTTGCTTTTAAAGGTGTTCCTATTCTTTCTGCAACTGTGGTAGCAAGCTCCTTGAAAGGCATGAAGAGAGAAATCCAAACCGAAAGAGACACCCCAAAGATACATGTTGATTGTTTGAAATGTCATGGCTGTCAAAGATGATCTCCTGTGGGTCTGAGTCACACCTGCCTGCCAAGGCTATGGGTGAAACAGGAGTGAGGCACTGGGCCAACAATCAGCAAGGGAGGGACACAAAGGCAGTATCCAGTGATGAAAATGGAAAGAAAAGTTCTCAAGGTCTTCCTGAGCCTAGTTCAGACAGGAGTAAATTTGCTGGTTCCAGAGAACACTGCTGTATGTCCATGTCAGTGGGGAGTGTTTGGCCATGGTGCCGGCCAAGTGGCATCCACAGCGGCAGCCAGGAAGGCTGACCAGGACATAACCTGTTTGACTCAGTGTCTGGAGGCCAGGAAGGACACAAGTTTCCTTGTCTTGTGCTTCATGTTTTGAGCTTTACGCAAATCACCTCTTCAGCAGCCGTAAACACTCAGGACAAGTAGATGCAAACTTTCCAGATTCTCTTCTGCTTGCGGTTACCTCCCCACTGTGGTGTGATGGGGAAAGAACAGGGAGGCTGCAGGGGTACGTGATTGATGGTGTTTGCTCCAAGTGTTCTGTGCTCTGAAATGTCTCTGTCCCCCAGTTATTACTGATTGCTCCTTGCAGATAGCTCAGCTGAGCCCAACTGGTTTGGGACTGCAAATATATTATGCTCACTGTCTGTGAGCAGCTGATAATGTACTCATGCTGGGTTAAGATTTTCCAGAGAAGAGATAACATTTGCAGATGGCTTGGGCTGACTCCTTTGGCTTCAGCTTTTTTATTGATAGATGAAAGCAGTAAACACAACCAAGCTATGGAAAGCTTAAAAAAAAGTATCCTCCCTTACCTTGCTTTTTCAATAGTTCCTGCAGCGATAGTTTCTCTCCTTTTATCTCAAATGACTACAGCAGACTCCTGTTCTTCCACCTTCTTTGTACCTTCTCTGCATTGAGAGTTTTGTGCCCTCTATCACACCCTTCTTAGCAGACCCCAAAGAGATCAAGGGAGCCCTTCCAGACACAGGTTTTCAATCTTTTTAAAAATTTCTTTCCTCCCACACAGCTCTCTTTTCCAGTGGATTCCCTTTGCCAGATAACGGTTTCCAAAGAATCCATTCTGAATTTCCAATATTTAACATCAGATTTTCTAGTCTTGGAAACACTAGGTTGTTGCCAACCCAAAGTTTGGAGGCTGATTGCACAAGCAGACTAGCTAGCCATTCTGAAGGTACAATAACTCTTCTGAGCCAAGCAGTGGTGAGCAGATGGCAAGTGATGAGGAACAACAGGATGATCCTTCCATTTGCACTGCCATAAACAGAAGAGACTGGGAGTGTAGGAGCATCATGGACTTATGGACCATGGCACAGGTTTGTGTCTGAGATGCTCAGCCTGGACTTCCTCTCTGGTCAAGGGTTCACTGTAGCCATGGATTAAGGATATGATTTATCTTAACCTAATGTTTTTGTCTAAATAAAGCAGAGCATTCCTGTTCCAAAAGTTTCTCTTTATTTTTTTTTTTAATATTGGTAATGAAAGGAGCCTAACCAAACTTTAGTTGGCTTTTTTTTTTTTTTGGCTGAACTGAATCCATCCAGACATGGTAACATTCTTTTATATTAAGTATGTCCTACTAAGGTAGTTCTGCCTAAGGCATGGTTATTATCATTGCCCAGTAGTCTAATTAACAGGCAAGATGACCTCCACCAAGGCTCTCCATTAGCAGCCCAGCTGCAAAAGAATTGCAGCACTTTTCTTTCAAGGATGGTTTTAGTACTCAGAACTTTCACTCTACCACAAATTGGCCAGATAATGCAATTCCACAGCAGCCCATCCCCACCCAACCTTTTCCTCCCCTCCCCTCTGACTGATGAACTCTTGCCCTTTATGAAGTGATAATAAAAGACCACACAGAGATAACTGCTCGTAATTGTCAGGGTGGAGCTTTGCCAGCCCCAGGAAGGTCCTCACAGTATGTTCTCCCAAGGAACTAAACCAGCAAAGTGCTGTGGAAAGTGTTTCACCACCTCCAACATATGGTGAGAATTTAAAGCAAATGACCAGTGCTGGTTGGGGAAAGTCTGAAGGAATATTTGAAGACTGAAGGCTTGGGTGTTTTGGTTTTGTGGGGGGTTTAACCCAGCAGCTGAGCATTGTCATGACTGCCCTGGGGGAAAAGTTTCAAACTCTGATGAGCATCTTAGAAACATAGAACCATAGAATTGTTAGGGTTGGAAGGGACCTCAAGGATAATCTAGTTTCAACCCCCCTGCCATGGACACCTCACACTAGATCAGGCTGCCCAGAGCCACATCCCGCCTGGCCTTAAAAACCCCCAGGGATGAGGCTTCCACTACCTCCCTGGGCAACCTGTTCCAGTGTCTCACTACCCTCGTGGTGTAAAACTTCTTCCTAACACCCAGTCTGAATCTACCCACTTCTAGTTTTGCTCTGATGAATTTTGGATGATCCCAGAGCAGCCATGCTAAAAATGTGCAGGATGGATACCAAGCTGTGTTTTTTCTGCGGTGTGGACTTCCAAAGATCTGGGCACTATGATGGTGAAATCACACCAATTTAAATGAAGGGAGTGGATGAAATGGATGTTTAAAGGCACATTTCTCCTAGTCAGCTGAGCAGTGACTGAGCTTTTCAACGAACTCCTTCAAGATAAGCACAAACAAAATCAATCCCACACATCTATGACAGAGGAAACCATTTGTACCTGTAATTTGAAGTTTGAGGCAGAGGACAAATTAAGCTTCCCCCCCCTTTTTTTTTTTCCCAAATTCCTGTGATTATCTCTATTTTTTTTTTTTTTTGGCATGCCTGTTATAGAAGATGGCTGAATATCTCTCTTGCTTTTTCTCGGTGTGCCCTGAGACAGTATTGGTAGATATTTGCAAAATATTAACAGGTCTGTCTCCCACCCAAGAAAATGTGCCAAGACTTTCTCAGTTATGGATTCCAACACTGCCTACAAAAATTCTTGCCATTTATTGTGTGGAGGTGCCAACCCTGCTTTGGTGTGAAGTTTCTCAGGAGGCAAAGGTGATTAAGTAGTTTCTGCTCTTTCCTCACAGTCCTTTGTAGATCACTAAGTGGCCCAGGAAAGACAAGAAGAGGCTGTGCATGCTTGCTGGGAGCTTGCCTGATTTCAGCACAGTCTGAGGGGACCTGCATCTCTCAGGGGCAATGTTGGGGTGTCTCTGTTAATTAGACATGGTTAATAACAATGTGCTGCTCTTTCTGGATTGCCTTGTGCATGCATTTTGTAAACTTGGTGTGACTTTAGGGCTCGTTTCCACCAGCTGAGGGGCAGAGATACAAATGGGGAAGGATGGTCTTGAAAGCAAAAAGGATGGAGCCTACCCTTAACAGGGATAAAGCTGGAGTATGGGTGACACCAAACTTCTCAAGCATTGGTCTTTGCCTCCCTAATTTGCAGTAGTGTGGCTGAGAGGGATATATGGGATTTTAAATTTTGCCTTCTCACTTTTTTTTGCAAACTAAGGAGTGACTCTTTTGGCTCCTGCCTTCTTCTTACTGAAGTTTTCCTGTGAGGTGATGTTCACAGGGAGGCACAGCTCCGCTCTGCCTACTCTCAAGTGGGAGCAGAGATCAAATCAGGAGGACTGGAACTCTTGGCAGTGATTTGTATCTCATAAATATTATGATATCACAGTATGGCATCTAGTGCATATTCTGCTGCTTTCTTAAATGGAACATGGGGAAAGAGGTTTTCTTTTTAAAAATTCTTGCTTTTTCTGCTGCTTTTGATTTGAGCTCTCTTTAGTACTGAAGTGTGGGGAAGAGTGGGGGGGGAAAGGAATCCTCCAAAGAAAAAAAAAAGAATAATTTCTTAATGTCCCTCAGCAAGTAGAGATAAGGCTGACCAAACCCGTGCTGACAGCAGGCTCTGCTTTCTTTCCACAGTCTCCATTGAAGATATTCGGGATGTGAGGTCAGGCCATAAAACAGAAGGTATGGAAAAATACGCCAAGGATGTCCCGGAGTATCGCTGCTTTTCCATCATTTTCAAAGACCATCGGAAAAACCTGGACCTCATTGCAAGTTCAGAGGAGGATGCCAACCACTGGATCTCCGGCCTTGCAAAAATCATAGCCCACAGCAACTCCATGAACCAGAAACAGAAACTCCAACAGTATCCTTTGCCTTGTAACATGCCTAGTGCCAGACAAAGATGCACTTGTCTTTCTCTGGGGGTGGAGGCAGTAGAATAACCTTCCTCTTTTCCTACTGGCCCAGGGCACTGGCTTTTCTCTCACACTGATGCTGCACCCAGGCAAACTCCCTGGTCTCCAATGCTTTTCTCCCCTGTTTTGCAGTGATGCCAGCAGGAGTGGGTTCAGGCTTCACATTGGTGGTTAAGCAAAGAATTGCCTCTTTCAGGGAGCTCCAGATAAAACAATCATTATTTTTTATATTCTTCAGGGGTCTATTTCACTTGTATTGCACTAAACTCCAGGACAGGCACTTCTTGGCAAGGCATGAAAAGCCCATACTGTTTATCATGTTTCTCAGTAATACAAGACAAGCAAACTGATTCTCCTCTTCTCACTGCCAAATTCACTCTGGGCTAGCTCCAACGACTTTAGTGAAATTACTTCTTTTTTGCCTCAGCATGGGAGGAAGTTTTGCCCTGAAAGAACTTGCAATTGCTCTAGTGACAATAAAGACATCAAGAAGGAAAAGCAGCAGAGCAGGAAAGGAGAGTGAGTTGGTTGTGAAGTGGAGAGTGAGTTAGTTATTGGGTGAGATCCTGGCTCTGCTGAACACACAGGGAATTTTCCCCAGGACTGTGTTTCACTCAGTAAGTTGCTTTGTGACCGCAGGTCTCACATCTATATATAAAAAAGCATATCTGCAGGTGCCATGTTTGATGGAATTTCTGCAGTCTGAGGCCCTGACCATGACATATGAACCTGTTGGCTGATTTCACCCTGGTTTGACAGAACTCCAGTAGTTGTAAAATACTAAGTTCCTTTAAGCTCCACAAAGATAGGCAATCAGCTCCCAGAGAGGAAGCCAGATAACATCCTCAGTGAGTGAAGGCTGTGTGAGCTTCATGTCTTGTTCAACATCAAAGCATCTCTGCCAAGGAGGGGAGATGCAAAATCCTCAGCTGGGGAAAATCCACAAAGCTGGAGTCTGAGCAGACAACAGGGAGTCATGCCCTCAGTGAAGGCTTCACTCCATGTGGGTTCCCTGCTGGGTAATAATGTACTGATGGTGAAGGAGACAGCACATAAATGCTGAGCTTTCATCAGGCTTCACTCTTCTGTGGGTTCTCTACAGTCTAATAAGCACTTGCACAATGATAGTCCTGTTCATTTAAAGGAATCAAACTTCATTAGTTCTGATGTGCTAGGATTCTGTGTTTATCTCCTGCACTGTGAGTATTTTTGGGAAGGTTTCTGAAGCTCCAGGCTGTAAGGTCATTCCTCAGCTGTGTCAGCAGTTGTGCGTCCGTGGTGGTAGGGAGCAGTCCTTAAACAAGTTGAAATCTTGAAAAGTTGGTGCTGGTGGAAATGTTGAACCTTGGCAGTTTTCCTTTCAAATATGAAGGCTGCCCCCACTCCACAGTGTGTGGGGGAAAGTCTGGGCTACACAAAGTTGTCCCTGGAGTATGTCAACTTGAATATATTGCTGTAAAGCTTCCCCATAAGAAGAGATGAGATTGCTAAGGCAGGGGGGGGGGATAACAATGACATTTGGAAGGGAATAGGCTGTAAATTTCCAGTGTGGAAAAGTGCCTCTCTCTCTTTGGAAAGCAGAACTGAAGTTAAATAGGGTGGGTAGGCAAGCCATATTTCTGGAAGAGTAATTACCATGTGGTGCTGGCTTCCAATCTGGGATTGTCTCAGGCTGTTTAGTGTAACCTGGAATTAAAGAACAGCATGATTTCTCATTTGAAATTTGATGATGTTTAATTAAAGCCTGGGATTTTAAATTTAGTCTGTCCTGGCAGCGTGGGCTTACTCAGATCTTCCTTAAACCTCAGAAGTGTTCTCTGCATCTGTTTGCACAGAAGGGGAAGAGTCAGTAGAGGAGGAGAAGTGTTGAGTCCCCTGCCTGTCCCCTGTGACTGGAGAACTGCCTTACAGGGTACCTTTTCCAGCCTCCAAAACCTTCCAAAGCAAGTAAGGAATGAGCAGGATTTTGAAAACAAAACCCTTGCTAGTTTCAGATGAGGCTTATTCAGTTTATAAGACAATGGAGCTGCCTGTGGTAGCAAGGAATTCAGTGTAGTGTCTCAGGTGTGCTTTCCAGTCCTATATTCCTACACAGCCAAAACTCCCACCTGCTTGCAGAGTACTCCTGATGTTCTTATACATTGAGTACTGTTTTATGAAGCATTAGGTACAACTCTGCAACAAGCTGGCATAGGTTATCTAGCAAATATTGCAGGTATGTGTTTAGGGAAGCCTTCAGACACAGGGGACATTCCATGTGAGTACTGTGGCACTGCCTGCTTCCACTCTGGGATTTCTGTATGAGCTTTTCTTCTGGTTGGAAAGGACTTACCAGAAGTTTTGCAGAATTTCTGTTCTGAGCACATGTGTGGGCTATCTGCCAGATAGTTTCAGTCATCTCTCTTTGGTTCCTGATAGAAAGCTGGGAGCCCTGAAGCTGGCAGATCTTTTAAAAACAGGAGGCAGAAGGCAGGCTCTCCGGATGTACAGCACTGGGAACAGCTTTTTCCTAGTCTACCCAGGCCCAAATGTGCACTTAAAGTGAAAGGAAGACCCTCAACCAGGGCTGCACAATGGTGTCTGTATCAGATGAGAAGAATTCCAGCTGAAGTGCTTAGCTCACCCAGCTCCTCTAAGCTCTCCCCTACCTGAAGGGATCTAGGTGCCTGGGGAGTTTGGGTGTTTTGAGGACTGGACACTGCTGTTTGCTGAAGCAGCAGGCTGAGGCCTCAGCTGTCTATAGTCTCCTTTTTCTCTCTTTGCTGCTTGCCCTTGTGGTGAGAGGGCCCACTGTGTGCCTGTGCTCTTTGTGGGCTCTCTGATTTCCCTCACACATTGCTCATCCTGCCAGGGAGGGGTATTACAGGACAGCATCCTCCATTCAGAGGCAGGACACAGGCATACTCTTTTGCAGATGCTTTTACTGCCTTCCAGAGTTGACTTTGGTTACATGCATGACATCTAGGTGCTTATGACCAGTGGATAGGACTGTAAACTTTTAAAAAGAAAAGGTGTTTGGTGTTTGTTTTTTTTTTTTAATGGTTGGAGCAAAAAGAGCAGTTCCTCCACACAGTTAGATGTCATCTAACCCTGCTGCCCACCTTTGGCTGTGACAGGCTGGATTTCCTCTTGACTCAGTCGGGTTGCATATTATTCCTGCCTGTTATTTTTAGGGAAGACTGTGAAGGGGAGCTGAGGTGTGGGGGTTGAGTATGAATGGGTAGCACTGCCAGTGGCACCATATTGATATTCTAGGCAAATGTTCTTTAGAACACAACTGGAGGAGGGAGTGTTCTCCACCCTGGAGTGGAAGGTCTTGTGCTCTCAGCAAAGCATCCTCTGACCATGGGAGCTTCATGACTCACACTTGGTGTTCTGGAAAGAATTGGTCCAAGCAAGACCCTAGTTTAGGACCCTGGAGCATCGCTGGGAGATGGGGAAATTCAGCCTCTCTTTATTTTTGTTTCCAAGTCTAAAGAAGGGGAATATTAATATTACCAGGCTAAGACGGATGCAGCATGAGATCATTGCTTAGCACCTGCCAACATTTTTAAAGAGAGAAAGTTCAGCTTTCCATGAGACAAACAATACTTACAAACAGTTTACACATATCTCCATAGTTTGGAAATATTTGAATGTGGTGGTAGCTGTGATGAATACTCTATTTTAGGGTTATGTCTACAGCCTCTAATGCTGTTAGATAATGCCCTTTTTGGGGTTACAAAAATTAATGCTTCGTTTGGAGCATCTCTCTTCAGTGTTCACCTTGAGATACTGAATATTGACCAAAAGCATAAAATGAGTTTACCAAGCTCCACTTGGGAGCTTTTCATTCTTCCTCTATCCCCTTTTAACAATCTGGAGCAGAATGTACTTTCTGTCATAAAAGAGATATCAAACTGTTTCTGGCTGTAGCCAGAAACTCCTACAGAGCAAAGTGAGCTGATCCAGCCTTGGCCAGATGGTGATAAGGTCCTCTGGGGTCACAATCTCTTGTATTACAACGCATTTTGCTTCTGCCAAAGCACCATTTTGCTCTTTCAGAGCAGAAGGTGAGATGATGTAAGCTGTTCAGTTATAGTATGCTGATTTACAGCAGCTGGAGAGGTAGTTCAGAGTCTTTAGAAGAGATTTCCCCCCTGCCATGGACAGCAGAAGGGTGGTATTTAGGCTGAGCACTGGCCTGGAAAGATTTCCTTACATCATCCTGCAGCTGGATTCACACCTGCCTGAGGAAAGCTGATAAAAACAAAGACAACAAGATGAGCTTGAAAGAGCTCAAGGACTTCCTGAAAGAAGTGAACATTGAAGTAGATGACTATCATGCCAAGAAGATTTTCCAGGTAATGAGAGCAAGCAGATAAAGTGTTTGCTATTGACTGAGGTCAAGGTCTCCTACAGGTTTCAGTTTTGGTTGGACACCTTAGCTAAAGTGAACTCCCAGCATCTTTTCTCATGCCAAAGTAGGACTCTCAGGTTTTGGTGTTCAGCAGATTTCCACTAACAACTAAGGCCAGTACAATGCTTTTGAGGAGGGTTTGTTAAGGTCTTTACCACAGGTGCTTAATTTTGCCAGGAATCAGAGAAGATTAGGTACAAACATAGATAATGTGAGAAAAAGAAAAAGAGTGACATTCAAGTTGAGTCCTAAGTGTTTCAAGAGTTCTGCGTGCCACAACCACAAGTCAATGCCTGAGTCTGGCTGAAACTGGTTAGGTTACAGTCATGAATCCAGATCCTCACCTCTCAGAGGAAGAGGGTGCCAAGTGACAGGCATAAGGAAAGCACAAATTAGGGAGAAACCTCCCAGATTCCTGATGGGTATGTAGCATTGCACCCATGCCTGGACCAGTCTTGTTGATGTAATAGCCCAAGGCATGGGGCTGAGCTGATCAGGGACATACATGTCTGAATTCTCAGGATTCAGCTTGCTCTCTGAGCCTATCTGAAGATAAGGAAAGGATGAAAAATTCTCAATTGTTAAGCTTTTGGTTTTCCTCTGAAGAAGCCTTCCTGTTTGAGGTGAGATAAAGCATCTGGATAATTTCCAAACTTCCAGCCTGTCTGAAGCAGGATTTCAATTGATGGGTGGGCAGTTTCAGAAATGCTTTTTCTGATCAGTGGTAAATGTGTGTGAGTTTGGGCAGCAGGCAGTTAGTTCTCCTGCTCCTTCCTGTAGGCAGATAGCAGGGAAGGCTGATGAGATCTCACTAGGACATTCCCCCAAAGGAGGTACAAATTTCCTAACTCTTGCTTTGTGGAGGTGTCTCTCTCTCTGGTACCTCTGCAAGGATTGAGGGGAAGGTCATCAGCAGATCTTAAAGAATTCCTTCTTGCAAAGTCTTCCAGACATCCTGGCTGCTCTGCCTGGTAGATTCTGTTCTTTATTCCCTGCTCAGGAAGATCCAGAAAAAATATCAGCATGGCTGAGATAGCTCTGATTGAGTTAGATGTCTCCAGTGCAGACAGCTACATTGGAAGCAGTCAACAACACTTAAACTTTCTTTGCAGTCTGTGTAGGTCAAGCTAATCATGGAGACTGGGGTGTGATTCACCTCATCCTACAGAACACATGTGAATCACTGTCTACATCTTCGAACTTCAAACATCTGACAAGGCACTCTTATTTCAGAGGCGCAATCTCTTCATCCAATGAACCTCTTCTGCTATTGAAATAGTTACAAGGGACCTATAGGAATGGAAACTTGAAATACAATTATCTCTCTTTTTTTTTTTTTTTTTTTTTTTAGCTCAAGGACTCTAAGTAATGACTAAACCTTAATTCTCCCCATCTAAGTGCTGGCAGCTAGTTGAGGTACCCTCATTAGGCATGTAATTGTTATAAGTTTCCTCTATAGCCACTTGAAAGAGAGGTTCTTCATATCTCTTGTGGGCTGAATTGCCTCCAGGAAGAGCCTGTCTTGCTCCTACAGCAATGACATTTCCACCTTACATACTGCCTAAATTAAGATGGACTGAGAGGCATTACAACATATTAAAAGGGTAATCCTTTCTGTCTTTGTGAGGTTTTTCTTCGTTTAGTCAGAGGATGGAAGAGTGGCCAAGGATTCAAGAGAGAGCTACAGGGCATCTTCTCACATTATTTTGGCTTTTTGTCACATCACTCTGTGTCCACATCTAGGTTTTAGACATATGCAATGTAACCAGGAACTGCAAAGCTCCTCTTAATTGCTCACTTCGTTTCAATCTGAATGTTCATTCTGGTGTATCCGAAAGGTTCTGACTTTTTGTGGCAGGCCGAGGCTCATTCAAGACTCATGGTTCATGATCCATACAAGTGAGAAATGACACACAGGATTTGGGGTTGAGAGTCCCTTTGTAATTTGGAGCTCTAATAGCCTGAGCAGAAGGAGCTCATTTTTATACTGTGCATCTGTTCTGTCCTGCAATATAAACATCGATGCCAACGCTATTGTCCTGTTTCCATAACAGCCTTTAATGAGCAAACTTCCCAAGACACATCACTTAGAATGCCAGTTTTCTCAAAAAAAAAAAAAAAATCATGTCATTTTCCCTGTCATGTCTTAAAGAAAAGAGTGTCTGCCATTCATGGCATCCCTGCAGTCTCCTCCAGTTGGTTTCCCTCTTTATATTCACTTTCCTGTTGCTAAGCAGCATGTTGAGCTTAGCTTGCAAGATCTGCAAGGCCTTCCCCTTGGTCTTATTGGGTGTGAGCCTGGGTCTGGACTGCTCAAGCCTAGTTTGAAGGTTGTAGTAGTGAGCATTTCACAGGTTGTCCAGTCCCTGAGCTTTTGTCCAGCAGATTCTGAAATCAGGACTGGCTGAACTGTTTGCTGTGGGTGCTGTTTGTGAACTGCTATGCATCATGATCATCTTGTCTGATTTAGATGTACCACAAACTGCTGGTGAAGGACTCTGGTGAAGAATTTGTAGGAAAAGAAAGTCCCTCATTATCACCTTGCTTGGGGGTGCTGTTAAAGCCACTGTGGCCGTCACTAAGACCATTGGCAGAGCTAGGCTGAGATTAGTATGATAACTGGTTAAAGTGAGACAGGAATGTTGGCCATAAACCCCAGGACAATAGCTCTGTCTGTCATAAGAGATCAAGGATCAAAAGCAATTCAATCCCTCTTACAAGTTACCATCTGTCAGCTGAGTTATAGTAACTCACAGCAACCTCTGCATTGTGAGGGTGGAGTGAAATGCACCACAGCCTCTTCTGAGTGGCTTGGAGCACAGTTTCCATTCCAGGTTCAGGCCTGGAGAAGAGAGAGAATTTTTTAGGCCAAAGACAAAGTAAGGCAAGCCATGGCCTGCAGGGGTTTTGGCATCCATGCTAGAAATGGGATTTTTCAGACTTACCCCAAATGTGAAATGTGAATGGGCTGTCCTAAGTGAGGACACTACTGTATAGGGTCTGTTTGCTTGCTTTAGATACTGGGAGAGAGGGAATCATCATCATCATCATAAGGCATTAACTAGAAATGGGTTGATTGCTGACATCTACAGGGAGAAATACTTGAAAGTGATACAGTGCTCCCTGCCATAAGTGATCCCTCTGAAACAGGCTCTTACTTTCCCTTGCAGCTTGTTTTGCTCTGTTCATGTCTTATGCAGAGCTTTACACCTGACAAATAGTTGTGCACCTCCTCATGAAGGATTCTGCTAGGAGCAAACAGTGATGTTCGTATCAGGGTTTGCCACAGAACATTTGTAATTTCTGATGAGAAATTGAACGCAGGAATATTTCAGATGAATACAGACTTTGTATTGGGTATCTTAAATTCCTTATCTTTTGTGCTCAGCCAAGTCCTCAACTTGAGCCTCAATTTGACTCAAGTCCTCAGAGTTGTTATCAAGTGGGGAAGTTCAAAGCAGAGAGGAACATAGGGGCATGAAGAATTTGAATTACAGCTCCTTTAGAAGATGTTACTTGGTGATTTTTGAACGATAATAGAAAAATTTAATGGAAAGAGGGTTTTGTTTTTAATTTAGTACCTAAACATGCATATATTTAGATTTTTTTGAGGTCAGTTTTGATGCCATCTTTGCAACCAGCCCTACTCTGAACCTTGACAGGCTCTTGAGGCCCAAGCTCAGACCCACTAAGATCAAGGGGAAGGCCTTTTTCACTTTACTCACTGGATTTTGGGCCACAGTCTCTATTAATAGTTTGAGATTCATTGTGTTAATTGTTTCCCTTGATTTGTACTTAGATTGTCCTGAGCTGTCCTTCTAACTTACAGTTTGCACAGTACACAGTGCAATGGAATTCGAGGCCACAGCACACTGATAATAAGAGGAAATAATAATAATAATTGTAACTGTTATATGGCTCTTGGCCTTGTCAATGAGAACCATTGTCATTGACCAAGTGCTTCTCATTCACAGGCCAGTAACTGTTTCCAATTATTTTGTGTTCTGCGTTGTGTAGCCCTGGTGCAGATTACGGCTGGCATATGCCAGAAGGAAAGAAGGTTTTCACTCCTTCTCCCCTCTACGTTTACAGCACTGTGACAAGTCCAAAACAGAGGCTCTGGAGGATGATGAGATAGAGGAATTTTACAAGATACTGACAGAGAGGAAGGAAATAGACAAGATCTTCCAAAAGTACTCAGATGCAGAAGGGTTCATGTCCTGCCAAAATCTGGTGAGGTTCCTCTATGAGACACAGCAAGAAGAAGATGCTGTTGTTGCTGCCCCTGCCTTAATCCAGCGATATGAGCCCAATGAAAGAGGTAGGTTGAATACACTGGCTGGTTTCTCTCAGAATCCTGCTTTCTTGATGAATTATTAATTGCTTTGCTGATGCTTTCTCCTGCCAGCCATGTGTGTCATCTCTTCCTCACAGCTGCTTCTAAACCACCAGTCTTACAGGGGAAGATTAGCAGCTCTAGGAGAGGAGGGCACAGGAGAGCCTGGGAAATACTTCTCTTCAGGACTGGCTTGGGTACCCTGAGCAGCTGGAGAGGGGTTGATAGAGAGTTGGCTAGAGTGTGATGAAATTCCTGAGGGAAAGGCTCTGATGGCTTATTCAATTGCCAAGCCCTCAGATGGCTTTTCAAGGTTAAGAATGTAGCAATATTTCTGTTCTCCAGAAACAGGAATGGAAGCACATGTTTTTGAAAGCTGTTGAGAGATGAGGTCTCTTAAGTAGAGAGTCAAGAAGGTGACAGGTGTTTAGGAAAGCAATCACAGAACTGTCTTTCTGCTCAGAAATTAAATGCCAGTCTGTAGCACCTTGAGGAACATGTTCAAGACATGAACACAGGACCATAGGTTGGTTTTGCACTCTCTCAGTACACCTTCAAGAGAGAGACTGTTCTTTGCAGACTTGGGGATTAGACTGAGATCTAGCTCAGTCCCTCAAGATGACGGGAGCCTAATTTCTCCACAAAATTGCATTGTTCTGCATTTACAATTTGGAAATCAATATATCCATTGGATAATCTAGGCAGGATTTATCTGACTGTCTAGGCATCTGACAGCTGCTGCCTGTTGGCATAAAAGAAGCTTGAATTGCTCTAATGTGGATCTCTAGAGATAGGTGAGGTAAGTGCTGTCTTTGACACTTTAAAGGCCAGTAATTGTCATAAAAAGCCATGCTTGTGAGGGAGTTTTAAAAGCCTTTTCAGACAGATGAAGCTGTCATCATGATCTGAACAATGTCAATATCTTTGCTATGAGTTGAATGCCTAGGGAGCAGGTCTTGCTTTTGAGATCCTCTGGAGAGCAGCAGGCATTGTGGTGGAGATGATGAGTCAACCCTGAGGTGTCAGATTTTTAGTCTGGCTTTTCTGTCTGTTTATCTGACAGCCAAGAGGGGCAATGCTATGACCAAGGATGGTTTCCTGATGTACCTGCTGTCTGATGATGGGAATATATTCAACTCCTCCCACCGTAAGGTTTACCAGGACATGACTCAACCTCTCAGTCACTACTGGGTGTCATCCTCACACAATACCTATCTTATGGAAGACCAGCTCACAGGTCCAAGCAGCACAGAAGCCTATATCAGGTAATGTATTGTGTGTGTTTATGTGTTTATGTGTCTGTGAGAGGTTGACCTCTTATAGAAAATACAGGGTGCATCTGTACTGCTAGATGCAAGAGGTCCAAAAGGTAATTTCCCATCCCAAGAGCAGGTAATGTGGACTGGCCCATGTTCACAGCAGGGTGAGCTGTTTCTACAGCAGGTCTTCTCACAGCACTTTGACCTAGCTCTCTGCTGGGCCCCATATGGCATCCACCTGACTGTAGGATGTGTAATCACGACATTTAGGAGTAGTTTAAAGGATCTGCAGTCATGTGAAGGCTGGACTGCAGCCCTCTAGCATAGTGTTTTCAAAGCATGATGCTAAACAGGTAGGCTGCATTGCCCAGAATGTGGCATGAGGTGTGCAAGGAGCCTACAAGATTTCTGGGATAGAGCTTCAGGACTGTATAGGGGCTGGAAGGAGCCAAAATGATGCATACTGTCATGATGTTTATGACCTGTATTGCCTTGTGGGACTAGCCCCTGGCATGGACTGTCTCTAGAACTATGACAGGGTTTATTTTGGAGAGACCTTCTTGGAGTGGTCCAAAAAACCACAAAAAACAAAAACCCCAAACTAATGAAGCAGTGCAGGTGATCAGGAAACTTAGGCCTGGTCCTTCTTTAGCAGCTCAGATGCTCCCACAGCATTCCTGAACAGAATAATAAGTGTTGCTTTGCTTCTGACTTTAACAACAACTGCTGTCTGATGCCTCATGGCCAGATGTCTGCATCTGGCCTTTTCAAACTTGCACAGCAGTCTCACATTATTTCTGCTCTGACCTGCACTCTTATCAAACGAGACTGTTTCCTTATCAGCAGCCAGTGACTGCAGTTCTGTCTATGTTCATTACTTATCTGATTCTCAAGGAACAATGACTGTCTGGAGTCACCAGCTCAAAAGAGTAGAAAGTGAAAGGTGATTTTCAACAGCTGTGTGGATTTCTCTTGCAGTGTCTTAAAAGTACAGAGTTTTGTTGTAAAAACACTCATCTTGTAATTCTGGAACAGGTTACCCAGAGAAGTTGTGGATGCCTTACCCCTGGAAATGTTCAAGGCCAGGTTGGGTGGAGCTTTGAGCAACCTGGTCTTGGTGGAAGATGTCTCTGCCCATGGCAGGGGGTCAGATCTAGAGGATCTTTCACATTCCTTCCAACCTGAACTAGTCAATGATTCTGTGGTTCTTACTGTCACAAGTTAAAGGAGTTGTATTATCTGAATTGTATAGGGACTTAACTGTAAAAGAGACAAAACCACCTCCTAGACAGGTAAGTCTGTACAGGGGGAGCCTACATTTGAAAGTAAATTGAAATGGAAGTATGGATATGTAGAGGAGGGAGTTTCAAGGGGAAATCAGTCAGTAGACTCAGTTTTGGAAACTGGCCCTTAGCAGTCTCCCCAGCTCCTGTAGAGTTCTCACAGCTCCCTCCCTGACAGCTCTGAGGATTCAACTCTCTTGTCTTAGCAGATCTAGATGAAGAAATCACATCATCCAGGCTTTGCAACTTGACTTCCAAGGCTGATTGTCTTACTGCCTTTCTTCCAGTGTCTCCACCCTTGATTTTCTCTTTTCTTTGGGAAAAGATGTGGGGAACAGTTGTGACTGTGCTTTCTCATCTGGCATTCACTATGTCTTCTTGTTTGGATATTTCTTACCTTGAACTTCCACTTCCTCCTTTCTCAGATCCCACTGTGCTTTCCTTGGTCAACCTTGAGCTCTCTTTGCTGACTGAGCTCTCCTGATCCCATCCTTTCTCCATCTGCTTTCCTGTTTTACCAAGTTCCTCTTTTCTCCCTCGTTCCCTAAACTTCCTCTGAGCCTTCCCAGGCAATAGCTCTGTCAGATGCACCTCCATTTTAGATGGAGCAGAAGACTTAGAAGCCAACCAGGTCCCTTCTTTGTTTCCAGAGCCCTCACCAAAGGCTGCCGCTGTGTGGAACTGGATTGTTGGGATGGCCCTAACTCAGAGCCTGTCATTTATCATGGCTACACTCTCACCTCCAAGATCCTCTTCAGTGATGTCATTAAGGCCATCAAGAACTATGCATTCAAAGTAAGGATGAGGGACTATCTAAGATTTCTCATATTGCAGAATCCAAGGTTGATAGTAGGGCTCTGCCCTCCCAGCAGAGAGTATAAACAATGAAGACTTCACCCTAGCATTTCTCATGGGTACAAGATGTGTTCTTCTGTCTGGGCATCCATCTTCTGCTTTCTGCAGGGATCTAGTCCTGGGAGTTGCTGTACAGGCAGAGCACCATCTGAGGATGAGTTTGAAGCTGTACCAGAACAGCTGCATCCTGGACCCCACTGCAATAAGAATAATGCCCAATATCTTGAGCATAGCTGGGGGGAAACATGAAGAAGTCCATGGTCTGTGAGGCTTTGATGTCTCAGGGTCCATTCCTGATTTAGAGGAATCCATATACATGTGTTTTGGAGGGACTGATGTAAAGGGCTGTTTCTTTTCTGCTTTAAAAGAAATGAGCAGGTCTGGATCCTCCAAACAACAATGCAGGGCCAGCAGCCTCTAAAAGACCTTGGGCCATCCAGACTCATCCGGCTGTGTGCTATTTTCCTGCAGTGCACTTGAGCACTAGTAACAAGTTTCCTTTGGGGCTATAAAGCAGTGACAATAACAATGCCTTCAGCCCAAGGATTTGAGAGAACTCAGTGATGTCAAAGCTTTCCTTCCCAGTCCTTCATCTAAGGTAGGAAGATGCTCTGACCTACAGTGCAAGTAGAGAATGGAAGCATAGGGAGCTTCATTGAAGTGCTCTAGCAAGTCTGTGGGAGGCATCCTGATCCATTGTGGTGCCCTGTCCATTAATCATCATCTCTGGAAGACATCAGCAGAGATCTGAGTAGCTACAGTTAAATCTGCTCGTTTTAGCAGGATACTAAACCATTTCCAGAGAAAACAGCACTGGGATTTGTATCAATTCCTACAAACTGGTGAAATTGCACAATTCACTCATAATGTATGCTTGCTGTCTTGTTCTAGACCTCACCATACCCTGTCATTATCTCCCTGGAGAACCACTGCAGTGTGGACCAGCAGAAGGTCATGGCTCATCACATGACCACAATCCTTCAGGACATGCTCTTGGTTGTCCCAGTCGATGGAAACAAATCCCAGTTCCCCTCCCCAGAGGTAAGCAAGACCACTCCAGCACTTTCTACCTTCTAAGGGTGAGCAAGAAAGAGGTCTGTCTTCTTGCTGGGTGCCCAGTAGTGAACAATATGCCTAAGGACTGGTGGGAACAGCCCTTGCTGGGGAACAGACATTGTCTGTGGAGTAAGAATCAAAAGTAACTAGAAGCAGCCTGTGCACATCAAGCACAGAATGACCTGTTGCTTCTTCTTTGTTGTCTAAGGTCTCAGAGGAGACATTTCTGCAAGGCTGAGGACATTCTTGATCCGTTTACCAAGGCCAGGAAATGTCCTTCAGCCCATGAGGACATTGATTTTCTGGCTTGTCCCAGAGAAGCTGAATCCTGAGGGTCTGTCTTGTGTCTGGCCCCCACACCCCAAAGTCCTCTGAAGCACTGTTAGGTTGCTGCACATGCAGGGAAGATCAGCCCCATGAGGAGTGACTATAAGGTGTCTCTGTGGTTTTAATCCAGCAAGACTGAACACTGCTTAATTCCATGGGAGGGGAGATACTTTGCCCTATGCTGAGGGATGTAGCATATGCTCCTCTCCTCCTTTAATGCCTTTGGTGCTCTACTGTGGAGATCCAGATTGCTGATTAGGAAGTGGTGAGGGCTGGAAGGACGACTGTGATTGCTTGCCCCTCAAAGATCACGAGGAAAACCAGCACAGGTAGCCTAAAACTGTGTCAAGCACCAAGTGTCCTCCCACTGAGAATGGCCTGGGGTAGCCACTGAGAACGAACTGGGATGGTGGAGATGGAGATGTCTGTGGAGGATGAGGGGATTGTGCTGGTTTGAGGCCAGCCAGAACATCTCTTGCCCCGAAAGGGACAAAAGAATGACACACGCAAATGGATTGGAGAGTGATGGAAAGTTTAAATGGAAAAGTGATTGGTGAAAATACAGAAAAGAACATCCTAAAGCATACAGAGTTCCCTACATAGTACCCAGAGGTTTCCCAATCCTTCCCTCCTCCCACCTGAGGGTCTACCCAAAACCCCCAGGGCTCTTTCTTCCCCCCCGTTTCTCCCGCTGCTAGGCAAGTCTCAGGCTGGCCAGGTCTGAGACTGTCCCCCACCTCCATTCTCCTCCTGGCATTAGGCCTAGTCAGGCCTAAGAGGCCTTGAGGATACTCCCCCGGCATTACCCGATAAGAGAGGACATCTCCCGTGGGAGCAGAGAGGGAAGAAAGAGGAAGAGAATGACTTTGCAGATGGCTTTATAGGGCACAGGATTTATGAGTAGAAATACGTCGTTTCCTGTGTCCACCCCCAGTGGGCGGGTACCTGGGACACCAGAGGTGTGTCTCATGCAGCAGTGGCAGGGGGCACCCAGCCCAAACTGCCACAGCGGATACAGGAGGTTACATAGAGATGCCCACTTGATTCCCATGAATCAGGGCAGCTGTGAAGCTGGGAGCTGAGCTTGAACCCTGCAGGGAGAAGGAGATGTACAGCCCTCAACAGTGGACCACCACTCTAGAATCATTAGTTTACAATGGAAAAAAAATGGAAATAAAATCATGATATTAAAAAAAAAGAAAAAAAATTTCCAAACCAGAAGCCAAAATGAAACATTCTTCTGTTTCCACCCTTTGGATTTGTGTTTTCTTTCTTTTCTCTTAAGCATTTTGCAGAAACAGACTTCCATGTGGACAGCTGCAGTTCCCTTTATATTGTATTTCTTTCCTAAAGAAATAATTTTCTAAAACTTGGATGAGCATAGCCAGAGCTGGAAGGAGTTTGTGGGTGGGATAAAGCTGGCAGTCACCAGGAGAGAAAGGAGAGGAAAATAATCCACTCAAAATATCTTCTTTATTTGTTCTCCCTCTCCCTTTTTCTCTGTTCCCTTCCTGACTTTCCTCTTTTGTTTGGGAGTGTCATGCTTGGCTTGACATAATCCCTAGAACAGAGGGAAGTTGCTCTGGATTGGTCCCTAGGCACCAATGCAATAAATTAGGATGAATCATAATTTTTAATGCTGCTGCTTCAGCAGGACCTTTGCACTGGCACAGTCAAGGTGCCTCCATTTAATAAGAACTGACTCTCTCAGGGTGTTGATGCACCCAGAATGAAGGCAGGTCTCTGCAGGCTGTTAGTGAGATGGAAAAATCAAAGTCTTGGATATCATGTCCTGGCTTGCTGTTTACCCTTGTACAGGATCAGGAAAGCTGCTTGATGGCTTTTCAAACACTGCCTTGTGACTAGGGGAATGATATGAAGAAAGGAAGAATAAACACCAGGGAATGAAATGCATGATGTGTGTGTAAGGGAGTGAACCCCAGCTTCCCAAAGATGTTTTCCCATTCCTGTGCTCATCTAATCTCCTGCTTTGATTGCCCAGATGGACATGTGGCCCCTGGTGGGGCCCAGATCTACTTTAGTGATGGATTTGGGCTGACATGGTCCGTTGGAGGAACTGATCATAGAATCATAGAATCAGTCAGGGTTGGAAGGGACCACAAGGATCATCCAGTTCCAACCCCCCTGCCATGGGCAGGGACACCTCACACTGCATCATCCAGAGCCTCATCCAGCCTGGCCTTAAACACCTCCAGGGATGGAGCCTCAACCACTTCCCTGGACAACCCATTCCAGGCTCTCACCACTCTCATGGGGAAGAACTTCTTCCTCACATCCAGCCTGAATCTCCCCACTTCCAGCTTTATTCCATTCCCCCTAGTCCTGTCACTACCTGATAGCCTAAAAAGTCCCTCCCCAGCTTTCTTGTAGCCCCCTTCAGATTCTGGAAGGCCACAAGAAGGTCACCTCGGAGCCTTCTCTTCTGCAGACTGAACAGCCCCAACTCTTTCAGTCTCTCCTCACAGGAGAGGAGCTCCAGCTCTCTGATCATCCTCATGGCCCTTCTCTGGACACCTTCCAGCATGTCCATATCCCTCTTGTAATAGAGGCTCCAGAACTGGATGCAGTACTCCAGGTGTGGTCTCAGCAGAGCTGAGCAGAGGGGCAGAATCCCCTCCCTTGACCTGCTGGCCACACTTCTCCTGATGCAGCCCAGGCTCTGGTTGGCTTTCTGGGCTGCAAGTGCACATTGACAGCTCCTGTTGAGCTTCTTGTCCACCAGCACCCCCAAGTCCCTCTCCTCAGGGCTGCTTTCCAGCCAGTCCCTGCCCAGCCTGTATTTGTGCTTGGGATTTCCTTGACCCAGATGCAGGACCCTGCACTTGGTCTTGTTGAACCATTTGATCCATTTAGCTTAAAGAGAAAAAATGCTAATGTATCAAAACGTATCCTTTTTTCCTTTAGTACTTTGCCTCTCTGCTGCTTGAAGCAGGAGAGTGCAAGGGCTGAAGTGCTGATTTTTGTGTGCGTGTGTGTGTGTGGAAAGTACACTGAAGCTGAACCATTGAGGAAAACAAACAGAAACCTCTTGGATTTTCCACTTCCTTGTGACGCTGACATGGGGAAGCCCAGGACTAGAAAAAGGGTGGGACCTGCCTTTGGGAAGAGGGCTGAAAGGCTGTAAATAAAAACATGTGAAGCATTGCTGGAGATTGTGTTAGCAGGGCAGTGTCAGTAATTAAAGGATTTGGATTCATGCTAACGATTCGTACCACACCCCAGGGCAGGCATCTGATTTATTAGGCTCCACTCAGAAACACTGTTGGGTACACACAGCATCTAAATACCTCCCTCAAGCTGCTCTCTCTAGGTCTTGATAGTAAATTAAAAGGCTGTAGGATGAAAGGCCAAAACCAGCATAGAATCTGTAGGCATTGCCAGGGTTGAGGGAAGAGCTGATCCAGCCTCTGCTGCTGCCTCAACCCTGATCTGCACAGGGGTCTGCCAAGGACCCTTCCCTCTGTCCCTACATCCCAGCCAGAAATGCTGCAAACCCCCAGCCCTGGAATGAGACTAAAAGACCTGCCAACAATGCATGCAGTTTTTCAACATATCAGGCACATCTGAAAACCCTCCAAGTCCTTGTTCCTGGACTTCCTTGTTTACAGTGTCAGTGGCTTTGGGCTTAACGGACCTGTCTTGGGGGATGGCCCTTATGAACATGAGTCCCCCTAGGTGGGAGGCCCATTGTAGTGGAAGGACTCTCTGCCATCCCACACTACCCCTGTTCCACCAGCTGTTCCATCAGTCATATCCATTGCTATGTCCGCTGCCCTCATTCAACATCACTTTGAGCCACACAGCTCAGGAAACACTTCCAGCATAGCTGTTGTGGGTTATGAGGGCTTAGCACAACTGATCTGAACAGCAGGGGAGTTGACCTGCTCTGCCCTCTGCTCACAGCAAAGCAACAAACGCCTCTGGATTTGGCTCAGCTAAGTCCAGACCAGGTTCAGTCACAAGTCTCTTAAGTCAGCAGTGGATTCCAGGAACCATCTGCCCAAGAGGATGACTTTTGCACCATGCACTTAGCATGAGTGTGGCTTCAAGTCCTGCCTAACTGCATATCTGTGTGTTTCTCCAATGTTAAGTCTACCTTGTGTCAGTCTTGTCTGCAGTGCAGCTTCTTGGCTGAAGTTCTTGAGCTGAGTTTCCCTCAAATCCTTTGAAGCCTCCTTTGGTAATGTGCTCCCTCCCCTCTTCTTGATAATCTCTTTCTCCTCTGGTGCCACTCCTTGCTAAACCCTGCAACACTTCAGTTTGCAGCTGGGCTGAAAGACATACACAGATGGAGACATGATATCTGCTAGGGCATCTGGTCTGCATATCTTCCTAGGAACCTGAGGAGATGGCTGTCTTCATCCTGAGAGTGGGATGTAAGGTGGCAGTGCTCAGACCTTGTTTATCCACATATGTGAGCACTTTTGAGAAACAGTTCATACAGTCAGGGGAGTTGAAGGTGTGCTCCACCTCCTCCTAGGTGTTTGTCTAAATAGACACAGAGAATCACACCCAGGGAGTGTTTAATTTTCCCTGTTGACTCTAAAGAAAAGTGTTGAAGGCACTTTTGAAAGTTTGATGGGGTGGATTGCATTACAAAACTTGTACTCCCACTGAGATGAAAACTGGAATGCAGACCTTGCCTTGGCTTTCATGTTGCCAATAAAGGCAGGAAACCTTCAAGTAGTATAAACACCTGTATGTGGACCTTTTAAAATCCTCTGCTCTTGCCAGCTCTGCTCCTTCTGCCAAAATCAGTGATTTTGTTTAAGATGGTTGCCATATCCCAATTCACAGACTCCCAAAGGAGGCAAAGCCATTTCATTTCTACAGCTGAGCTTGTTCAGCATGCAGTAGAAAAGGCAGGAGAGTGGAGGAGCTCCATATGTGGAGAACTAGACCAATGTGATTTACAAGGGCAAGAGTTGCATCTATTCCAGCAGCCACTCCATTCTATGGTCTCAGCAGAGTCCAATGTCCTTGTAGCCTTTCCTTTGGTTATATTCAACCTTGGGCTTGCCACAGGCAGTTGGAATAGCTTTATGGTCTAGTTGGAGAATATTTATTGAGAGTTTCAGCTAATGCTTCTTCCTAGGACAAGAGATCTACTCAATGGAGCTGAACTGATGAGCTGAGTGTCTTTCCCCTCAGGCTAGAAATACTTAATATCATATGAAGGGGAACAAAAAGTGATGGAACAAGTGCCTGTTTGTGCCTGTGTGTATCAGCTTATTTAAAACCTTGTTAAAGAGATAAGCACTGAAATTTATGGCTTTGCACCCATATGAAGTGAAGACAATGTCAGGGGTGGGCAGCTTTGGCAGGGTAGGTTCAGTGGAATGCTGCTGTGGAACAGCACCTTCTGTAGGAAATGGAGATGACAAAGCTCGTGTTTGGGGTGAATGGCACCTCTCACTGTGAACCAGTAAGTCAAGGCATCTTCTCTGGAGTTATGTGGCACCACTGCTCTCCCTTGCAGGCATGGTGGAAGTTCGCTGTGTAGGTGGATACTAAACCTCTGCAATGCAACAAGGCTGGAGAATAAATAAGTGACTGATGTAACTCTAAAAGGCTCTAGCCCTGGCTGCAGCTGAGGAGCTGCTGCACGGCAAGCCAGAACCTTTTCTAATCACCAGCTGTTTTGTCCTCTTCTCTTTGTGCAGCAATTGAAAGGGAAGATCCTGGTGAAAGGCAAGAAGCTTAGCAGGGAGGAAGACCCCACTGGAACAAATGGGAACAACAACCTGGAGGCTGAGGATGTCTCGGATGAAGATGAAGCAGCTGAAATGGAAGATGAATCTGTAAAGACTGAGGTAGAGCAGAAGGGAAAGGTATGTAAAAACAAAAGTAACTGAATTCTGAAAAGGGGCAAATTTGGAGAGACAGAAAAGCTATAAACAAGATCTTTGGCTGTTGCAGATGGCTCTGAAGTCCTGCATCAGGAAATCCCATCTTTAACATGTTCCCAGCTAAGACAATTTTCAATCTGGTTTCAGCTGCTCAGCTGAGGCTATGCAAGGGTGATTGCTGAAATCACTAGAATGATTCTAGTCCTTGCTCAGCTTCAGAAATTCTGTCCCAAGTACAAGCAGAGACCTGGCAGAGCCAACTAAGCATGAAGGGTGGCTTCTTGCCTTAAAAGGAGGCTGAAGGACCCACCAGCTGGCACAGATCCTGTGGCATTTATGGGAGCAGTGGAAGCACACCTGTTCAGGCTACCTCTGCCTGATTTCCAGAGATCTATTTGTCCTTTGCCCATCATGACTTTGTTTATTACTAGGGATTGGTGCTTCTCTAGTCACGTTATGGGACATACCTGCACCCTCACTGGAGATGTTTTTCTGACACAGAGGAGGGCAGGAAAAGCTACAGATCTATGGGGAATGAGTGTCTGGTTACCAACGCAATTGGGATGATTATTTCTGGTAGGAAAAGGCTGGACTTTACAGCAGTCCTTTGCTCTCTCATGCAAGGACATTAATTTTCCCATACTGCAGGTCATTGTGGAGGCCAGATTCCTTACAGACCAGGTTCATAGGTGGTATAAATATATTCAGTCCCACTGATGGCAAAGCTGATTGATGCTGCCTCTGAATCTGGTCTGATCTGTGCTTCCCCTTCCTGATTTGCTCACTCTTTGAGGGTCTTATTTCTTTATCTGAACTGTAGTCAATAATGTGTATAATTGGGAAGTCTATAATTTTCTTTCTTTGCCTCTGATGGGAGCTGTTGGCTCTCACTTCACCATTGCACCAAGGAATGTGGCTGTGGAACAGGAGGCATTAAAGTGCTGTGAGAAGTTCCCAGGTCAAGGGAAAAAGCCCAAGCTCTGTGGAGGTCAAAACATCCTTCCCTTCCCCTTATTTCCAGGTTTGCATGCTTGAGACCAGGACAGTAGGGAAAACTCACTGCTAAGGCTCTGATGTAGAGTTTAGCAAGTGGAAACAGCTGTTGATGCTGAAATACAAATGATCATGCAGAGAGCAGCAGAAAGGGTATCCCACCAACAAAGAGACAATCCATCTGGAGAACATAATGCAATAGGAGAGCAAAGCATATGTTGTGTGAAATCCTCTCTTAGTTCACCCATATAAGCCAACTGAGTTGGTTGCTCCTGTGGTTGTAGCCCTAATCATTTGGAAGCTGTGATAGCCTGAAATGTTCACATAATAACATGCAAATAAATGCGGATG
Source organism: Indicator indicator (assembly GCF_027791375.1). Classification (NCBI taxonomy): domain Eukaryota; kingdom Metazoa; phylum Chordata; class Aves; order Piciformes; family Indicatoridae; genus Indicator; species Indicator indicator. The sequence goes on from NC_072029.1 coordinate 18,443,607, forward strand.
GAGGGATGTCCCAGATAAAATATTCTTAGTAGTAACACTTGGGAAATCAGTGATATCACTAGACTGGCCAGGATGGGTCTTAGAGTGTAGTGATGCTCTAAGAGGAGGGATTAGCACTCTTCCTGCAGGGCCAAGGACATAGAAAGGGCAGCCTGCTCCTTTCCCACCCTCTCTCCTCACAGTGCTGCCACTGACTTTTGAGTATGACTGCAGAAAATCCCTACAGACCTTTTGCTCTGCTTTTAGAGTGACACCTTGAAGCTGGCCAAGGAATTGTCAGACACAGTTGTCTACTGCAAGAGTGTCCATTTCAATGGCTTCGAGGACTCCAGCCACCCTCGGCCTTTCTATGAGATGTCATCGTTCACAGAGAGCAAAGCTCTGAAACTGGCCCAGGAGTCTGGTGCGTACGTTCTGCCTCAGCAAGAGGCCATCCTCTGCCCCTGGCTCTCACCACTAACTAGCCAGTGGTGGTTAAGCATCAGGAAAGGGCATCCTAAAAGATGTGGGTTATGATCTCTTTGGTCATCAATGTCACTGAGAAACAGTGGGAATAACTTAATGTCATAGAGGCTGTCACCAAGCAAGGGTGGTTTATACAGGCTCACTAGGAAGAGATGCAGTGCATACAGCAGCAGCAAGAAGAGATAAAAGTTGCCCCCATCACTGAAAGGGCCATTTATTTATTTATTTATTTATTTTAAATGTAGGAACTAGTTTTATTCATCACAACATCAGGCACCTGAGCCGGATCTACCCCGCAGGCTGGAGGACAGATTCTTCCAACTACAACCCTGTCGAGCTGTGGAACGTCGGCTGCCAGATTGGTGAGTGAGCTGGCTGTGGAGGGGCTGCAGATGAGGTAGGTCAACTCTTCAGTGAATGCTCAGTGCCTTTTCAAACACTGCTGTCTGGCCCATCTCTAAACCATTAGGAGAGCCTTTCCTGCACGTTAATGCACACAGCCCTGCAATTTCACTGAAAGCAGAGTTATTGTTGTATAACAAAGGAGGAGGGAGACGAAAGTTGCAGTCCCTTACTGAACAGTGTGCTGAAATCTCTGGCAGGGTTATAACTCAACTCAGTTATCATGAGAAAATGCCCTCAAGTTGCACCAGGGAAGGTTTAGATTGGATATTATGAAAAATTTTGTTACTGAAAGAGTGGTCAGGGATCGGAACAGGGTGCCTAGGGAAGTGGTGGAGTCACCATCCCTGGAGGTGTTCCAAAAAAGACATGGCACTTCCAGACGTGGTTTAGTGGTCATGGTAGTGTTGGGTTGATGATCTTAACGGTCTTTTCCAACCTTAATGATTCTATCATTCTATGAGTCCTAGCACAAGGCTGAAGCATAAGGGTCAAGCTGTGGTCTGAGCTGTTCCTTGTAGTCAGGGCATCATACTTCCAGGGTGCTGAGGCCCCTAATGGTATGCTGATGTCTCAGAGTTTTGATGAAAGCAAGGGTCCCAGAGCTTAAGTGAATTCTGTTGTAGCTCTCATCCAAGAAACCTGATGCAGTGGTAAACGGGCAGGCTGGTGATGACGTGCTGGGCTCTCTTGGTGATGCTGGGTGTTGGAGATGTCCTAGCTGTGCCTGTGTGGCCCAGCCAGAGAAGAGAAGCTGCAGTTGCATGGCTCCCTGTCCTGTAGCCATGTAGATCTGCATGGCCTGGATGTGCCTGGCAGCACATGAACTCACTGGGTTCTGCAGCTCCCATGGGGTGCACAGGTTAGCAGCTCTTGGCCTGTCTCCCCAGAACTGAGTCTGGCCTTGGGGTACACAGGCCAGATAAGATTTTTCAGAATCCCTGAGTGCTTGAAGCTCCCAGTAAAACCACCATACTGCAGCTACTAAATCTTGCTTACAGATGGGGAAACAGGGAAGTGCTTTAAAATGCTTTTGGCCTTCAAGTATTACCCAGTATGTTGGAGCAAGGACCAGGATAAATTGCCATCTGTCCTAGAGCTGTCTTAGAAATTGCTAGAGGTTAACATCAGCCTTTGGAAATCAGTGGAGTACTGAGGAGGTGCTGGAGTCCTTCTGCATTCCCTGTGTGGTATAAGTGAGAGTATTCAGAGCCTGCTTGCAAATTTGACATCAATACTTTTGAAAAAGATAGTTCCAAATTGGAAAGAATACAGGAAATCTACCTGGTGTTAGGACAGCAGCAAGGCTTGATCTATTTTGGGCAGGAGACAACAAAGAGAGAGTTTGATCACTGCTTCTATGGTCCTACAGGAGGAGACAGGCCTCTAACCAAGAGAGGCATCAATGCCCCTCAGGATGGCAAAATGAAAATAGGCATATCTGGGCTGGAAAGGAGGTTTTATAATGGGGCTAAGTAGCCAGAGAAGCAATCTGAGGATTTTGCTGGCTTCACTGCAGGAGATAACTCCTTGAGCATAGAAATGAAAAGGTTTATCTAAAAAGATACAGTTGCTCTACCAGGTGACTTAAAGTCAATGTGGGCCACGTTTTGATCCTGTGGAAGGCAGGAAGACAAATGAGATGGCTCCTCCTGTATTACCTTTGAACGCAAGGAATCCTCAGGGGTAGCTGGCTGTGAGGGTCAGAGTTTATCACTGCTCTTTGAGGAAGGGCAAAGCCGATGTTTACGTCCAGGGCCTGCAACTTGGTGCGAACAGAAGGAGTATGAAAAGATATTCCCATGCAATTGTCTGAAAGTGATTGAATTTGTTTATTTCTGTTGCAGTTGCACTAAACTTCCAGACACCGGGCACAGAAATGGATGTGTACCAGGGTCGGTTCCAGGACAATGGCTTTTCTGGGTATGTCTTAAAGCCGGAATTCCTCCGGGATGAGCAAACCACATTCAATCCAAAATCCATCACAGAAGGAACATGGGGGACAAAGAAGAAGCTTCTGCTTAAAGTAAGAATAGAAGTTGGAAAATGTCTCAGTGGTAGCCACATTTGGGGGAGGGTGTTTAGGTTGTGCCTTCTCCTTTTCCTGGTCTCAGATGGGCAGTGTTATCCTAACCCTACTCATTTTCCACTGCTGGGGGCTTCATTTCAGTCCTGCATGGGCTCTCATCCTTCAGGGACTTACACTCTTAATGTTCAGCAGGAGGAGAGGTTAGTGACAATATTCACTGTCTTTCCAGGCAGATGTGCAGTCAACAGACAGCACTGTTGTTTCCAAGACCATATGAACACAGTTAGAAAAATTGCCTGACTCCAGCCAAGCTGGCTAGGCTGCAGCAGTGTTCCTTAGGTGCTTTGGCTCATGGCAACTCCCTCTGAAGGATTTCACAGCATTGGTTCTGAAAGACCAGCACTAGCTTGTTACAGCAGGTCCAACTCTCCTGGAAAGGAGAGGGAAGTTTGTCAGGGAGCTCTCTTTCCTAAAGATGTCTTGACCTCTTCCTCCGTTTCCTTCACAGATCATCTCTGGTCAGCAGCTGCCCAAGGTGAACAAAAGCAAAAACTCCATTGTTGATCCTAAAGTAACGATAGAGGTCCATGGTGTCCAACAGGATAACAACAAGAAGCAGACCAAAGTAATTGAAAACAATGGTAAGGGGTTTTCTTCCATGCTGTGCTCCCATGGGGCAGTAGTTCTTCATCTTAAATAGCAGAGTCCTTGCCAAGACTGATGCCTTGTGGCCAGACCTGCTCAGATGCACCCAAGCCTGCCCACACCAAGCAAATACATGAGATGCTGTGGGCCTCATGGGTATATACTGCTGCTGGCAGGAACTAGCCCCACAGATTGAAGATCCTGTAAAGAATTACTTTCAGGGTTTTTTTTTTTTCTCTCTTCTCTCCCCAAGGTGTTTGGAGAAAGAAATTCCCTGCAAAGCAACATCAGCTAGTTTTGAGACTGGCTGCCAAATTTGCAGAGCTAAAGCTTTGGAAGTGCTCATGTGGTTGGACTAGACCTGGGTCCCCACCAAGATCTCGTGAGGCTGATTTTATTCACAAACTCACAAAAGACCGAGATTGCAAGGGACTTCAGAAGGGTCTGTTTCAGCCCCTGACCAAAGGAGAGCCCAGGTGAATTCTGAATATCTCAAAAGATGGAGATTTCCCAGACTCTCTGGGCTCTCTGAAATGATGCAGTCTTTGACTGATCTCATCATAAAATAAGAGATCCTATTCTTAACAAGAAATCCCCTGGTACAGTTTGTGCCCATTATGCATCAAGCTTTTGCTGTAAGAAGAGCCTGTTGTCTTCTCTATAAGGAGGTAGTGGAGGATGGCAATAATAACCTCCTTAACCTTCTCCAGGTTGAATTACTTGACCTATCTCAGCTTCTTCTCACATGTACCAAGGTCTGTGCACAAGGAGAACATTTCCTGTAGCCTTGAGCCTCATCACAAGGCAGGGACACTGCATCTGCTCATCCTCTTGGCCAAAAAGGCATTGATGCTAAATGAATGACCCATCACAGTTACAGGTGAAGTGTAAAGCCATAAGCCCTTGTCTGCAAAGAGCTGGGTTGAACCCTCAGAGATCTCACAGATATTTCACCTCCCCATGGACTATTTCTCATTGGTCAAACATGGCTGTGGGGGTCTGCATATTGTGGCCATCTGAGTTTGCAGAGGGCAAGTTCAGCCCTGTCTCCTGTGGGAGTAACAAGGGAGTAAGAGCCAAGTGCTGGAAAGTCAACACATATTTTCCTCCCTGCTAACAATATTTCCCTTTTGCTCTTTCCTGCCTGAGTAAGCCTGGCCTGGCTCCTAAAGCTCACAGCCATTTCCGTCACCTACAATAAATAGCTTTTTTTAAGTCTTGAGTGAAAGCTGTGTAGGGAACATTTCAGACCCACCAGGCCTGTTCCTCAGGACTTCTCAGCACACCCAGCCCCACAGCCAGTCCTTGTCTGGCTGCAGTGATACTGGAGGGAGTGTTGGCCAGTGAAAAGGTAATCAAACAATGAAAACATCAGTGTTGGAAAGGGGCAGCTGAAGAGAGGGGGTTGCATTTCAGGGGCTCATGTTTCATCTATGTGACCACACTTCAGCATCTTAGTTCATTTCATGTTTTATGGTTGGCCTCAATGATCTTAAGGATCTCTTCCAGCCTGAATGATTCTATGGTTCTTTGTAGGTGGGACTGAAGCAGGGGCTGTGGGCAAGGACCAGGTCACAGCAGTGCAGCTGCAGAGCTCAAGAGGTTGTGGAAACCTGCTGGCTCAGCAGCTCTGAGTGTCTCACTGTGGCTCAGAGATGGACTGAAAATCCCCTGTAGATGTCAGTACAGTGAAACCTGCTGTCCTAGGGCTGATGACATTCCATTATCTTGATTTCTGCACCCAGAAGATCAGCAACACTGGGGTTTTTCTCCCTGAAGGATAAAAGGGGCCAGGAGCAGATGTGTGTTACCTGAATAGTCCAGTTGATTTAATCCTATGAAGGTCCAAATAAAGTGCAACAAGCCAGCACAGGTATTTTCCCATGGCACTCTCCACGTGCCCATCTCAGCACCTTCAGGGCCAGCTGAAAGATCCCTGCCTCCCACCAAACTGTCTGCAGACCCTCCATGACCAGCAGGCTTCAGCTGAGGTTCTGCTGTCCTTACACTTCTGCTCGGCACAGGCTGGGCTGACAGCAGCAGAGTTTCGGACAGGATGTCCTCTCCTCCTGTTTTCTTCTGGGGTGTGGTTTGTTGAACTGCAGAGAGCACCCACTATGACCTGCAGAGAGAGCACTGAGCTTGCTGGGTTTTGTTTGCTTACCACAAGATCCTTATCCATAGGAGCAGTGGGGCTAGTCTGGCTGTCTCAGACTCTGCCCTGTTACAGGGAGGCACAAATGATTTTGTCCACAGACTTAATGATCTTTTTGTAATCAGACTCTCCTCATTAACCTTTTTTGCAGCCATGGAAACCAAGGCACAGAGCAGTGACAGATAGGTGCACCTCAAGCACTGAGTTGAGGCTTAAGGCCCTAGAAAGTCACACCACAAAGGCACAGCTCTTCTCTCTGCTCCCTCCTGGTTCAGGGCTGTAAAAAATTGCAGCTGGTCCAGTGGTAACCAAAGATGTCCACATAATCAGTCAGCAAGAGCTTGCAGAGCAGAGCTGACTTCACCTTCCTCCTTTCTGGGACCATGGTGCTGATGTCTACAATAAACTGCTTAAGCTAAAGGATTTGTTGATACCAGGTAGCAAACTAGTGTCAGAGCTGGGAACAGTAGTTTTGGCACCTTCTGAGACCTTTGTCCTGGATCAGATTAGGTTGGCAGTTAGGCAAAGTCTCCACCCATTTGCAAGCAGCTCTGACCTCCATCCTTGCATGTGTGCATATCTCACCTCCTTCCTTGTTTGTAAGCAACTCTGACCTCCATCTTTGTCTGTGTTGCCCAGGCTTTAACCCCAAATGGGATGAAGAGTTTACATTTGACATAGAGATGCCAGCACTTGCCCTGGTCCGGTTTGTGGTGGAAGACTTTGACATGTCAACCAAGAATGACTTCATTGGGCAGTACACTCTTCCCTTCACTAGTCTGAAGCAAGGTAAGGCCCTGCTCCCTGTTTCTCCAAACCGCTGAGGTCTTTGGGAAGCTCCAGACCCATCACACTGTGGGTCAGGACAGGTTATCTCTCTGGGGTATAGGCAAGATGATAAATGGTTTATTGGGCAGCTGTTAACACTGCCGCTGGGGCAGGGAACTCCTTGTCACCAGTGGCCTTGGGCATGATATGTTCCCCACTCTCAAAGCCACACCTCTCAGACCTGTTCTGTGGGGCACTGGGAGCAAAATGCTCTGAGACAGGGAGATGCTTCTGCAGGGTTTTGGCAAATGTTAGCAAATATTTTTCCAAGTAGACTGGAGGCCACATTCCATTGTGTCTTTGCTTCCAGGTTACCGCCACATCCATCTTCTAACCAAGAACGGAGACCCATACTCCTCCTCCACCCTCTTTGTGTATGTCAATATCCAGGACTATGATTAGCAGCTCAGCTCTTTCAGGACACAGTGAACCTTGTTACAGACCTAGAAGGAATTCAACCTGCACATGTCAGGGTCCCATCAACGCCCCAGTGCTTCCTCTGGAGTCCCAAGAGCCCTCCCCAGGACCCCTGATGTGAAAGAGCTGCCGTTGACTTTCTCCATTCTGCTGGAAACATACTGATGCTGCTGTTGAGGTTAACCCTTTTGTACCTGTTTGACCAATCCAGCTGTGGTTCTAGTTCACTTTATTCAGTGTGAGGTTTTTTTTTTAATTTTGCTTTTAGCAAGAGGCCAGGGACTCCTTTTTTTTAGCAAAGCACAGCTCCTGGGTTGGGTTTGGTCAGACCTCTGCATAAAACACCCAGCATCTGTGCAGGGAAAGAGTCCACCCCACCACTGAACTCAGTGGCCAGATGCCAGGTGACTTCTTGTGACTTCAGCTGTCAGCCATCTCTCACCATATGAAGTCTTAAATGGGGACACAATTCTCCTCTTTTCTGTTACAGATGAAAAAAGCAAGCTGCACTGCAAAGGCTGTTATGTAACTCAACTTTTCTTTTGTATGATAATAAAAAATACATGAACACTACTCTGCCTTGCACCTGGCTCTCAGCCAGCTCCCTTTGCATTCAAAGCCTGGCTCTCTCATCCTGTGAAGGAGAAAGAAGCTGCTGAATGGTAGATTTCCCTCTAACCCAAAGTGAAACCCACTCAAAGGCACCTCAGAGACCATCTTTTGCCCTGTGCCAGTGGAAAATAGGCTCAGCTAACAGCAGGGCTTTGCTTTTTAACACAGTGAAACTTTTTTGTGTTTGTGTTTTTTATAGAGGGGGGCGGGGGAAAGTCATTTTTGAAGGCAGAGGAAGTGGCAGTAGAAACCATTGTAAATGTTAGCCTGGTCCCAGCTGCACTGCATAGGTAGCAGCACACAGTATTTATGGCAACAAGTGGTTTTTCTCCAAGTACAACTACAGAGTTAAGGGAATATTGTTGAAATAAAATAATATATATGTTTTTTGAAGTGCCAACTATGTTACTAACAATTTGTTAGACTATTAAAAATTAAAACAAAACAAACAATCTGGAAAAGTCCAGTTACTTGTCACTCTTTGTCTCTTTTGTCTTACTTAAGTGCAACAGACAGGAAGTTGAAGACAAACCTGCCAAGTTTCTTAAAGCTCCCAGCACTTCCAGGGTTTTTCATGCCTGGTGATGGAAAGGATGGGCTGCTCCCAAAGATGTTAACGTCCCTTTAAACAAATTCCAGTCCACTCCTCCACCTATTTTTTTGAGTCCAGAATGGCCTGGATTGAGTGATCCTTGGTCCCACTGCAAACCTGTGTCTTGCTTTGTCATACCTGGAGTTCGTTGTTCTGTGGTAATCATTGCTGGACACGTCGGTTTTCCCTCTTCACTACAATGTTGTGTGATGTTATAAAACATTTTCAGATTAAATGTGAATTCTATCCACAACCCAAAGGCTCATATTGACTTAAAAACCAGGGGGTTGAAAGAAATCAGGAGTGGCAGAGGCCACTGAGGTAGCACAGGGCGTCCTGCAGTCTCTCTCTCAGCTCACCTCTGGCATGGGGAATATTGTATCAGGAGGCACATTTGAAGGCCATGGCTGCCCTTGACATCCTACTCAGGAGTATCCTTGGCTTAGGGACAGTTCCTGCTCACAGGATGCTTCAACCATTTTGTTTTAAGGAGCTATGGGGTAAAAAGCATGAGTGAAGGACACCAAGAAATGCCCTGTAGCATGTAGGGGGCTTGTACCATGTGGCCAGAGGGCAGGCACAATGAGAGGCATTCCTGCCTCCCTCACTCATATCAGCATCAGCTCTGGGGGGGCAAGTTGGATCACCCCACTGAGCTGTCTGAGAACAAGTGATTTGTGGTTCTGGTGTTGGAACTATTAAGCTAAACCAGCCCTCACCCACCTGCAGTGGCCAGCACTAGAGAAGTGGAGGGACAGGGAATGGGAAGAGATGTGGGGGTAGGACTACACTATCCAGGGCCAGAGTGTACATGGATGTTCTGCACTTAAATAAAAGTAGGCAAGATCTGCAGGAAGAGAGAACATCCTTTGTCAGGTAGGGAAAAAATACTGGAGCCAGGTTGGAAAGTAGCTGAGATGGACCAGAGAACGATGGACAATGTTGTTAGGTCTCTCCCCAAAAGATGGGACATGATCCATGCCATGATCAAAGCACCTCACCTCTGAGCAGATTAGGATATGACAGAGTCCCAGAGCTGTGGTGAAAAGAGCAGCAGAAAGAGGACATAGCCCACTGGACACTGCAGCAAAAGCACCAAGCAGCATGCATGAGACGACGTGGGTGAGAATCTTGCCTTTAGAAAGCAGAGGAAGAGAATAAAAGCAGCTTTCCCCCTGAGGGGAGGAGAGCAGCAGCAGTTTCTATCAGGCCCAGAGAGCAGAGGTATCTGCTACCTGTAAAAGCCCTGGTTTCAGAGTCCTGGCAGCAGTGCTCCACTCGTGTTGGTGAGCACCGTGGCAGCAGGAGCTGAAGCAGTTTGCAGCAAACTGGCCTCATCTTTTTAATCTGCCTAGATTGCTCCTGGTCCCCATCTGATTGCACCATGCTCCTTGTGCCCAGGCAGGGCTGGTAGGTGACATTGCAGCATTCCACTGAGGTGCAGAGGCAACCTGTTCATCTGGGAGCTGGCAGGAACATGCTGCAGTGGGGCAATGCAGATGTTGTTGCTTTCAGCAGTGGCAATAGAGGCTGAAGCAGGGACAAGGAGCACTGGTTGCACCCAGGCATGAGCACATCAGGAGCAACCGTGCAGGTAATCTGATTGTGTCTTGGCTTGACTCTTACCTTATTCTGTACAGGGGGCTTCAATACGGTTGGGGCTAGCCCCTCAAGCAGCAATGGAATGAAGTGGTGGCAGAAGCATGGAGGTAATGCCAGGATTGTACCGTACTACCAAGTCTTAAACACAAAGGCCTGTCCAGAAGCCCCCATCACCTGGAGGTGCCTGCCTCCAGCTCAGCCAGGTGCTGACATTTTACCACTAATGCCTGGTACTGGGTATTGAATGAGAGCTCCTTGCTCCTCAGCTCCACCTCCACAAACCTGCAGCAGATGGGGAGAGTCTGGCCAACTGCAGACCAGCCAAACACCCACCATGGGCAATATGGACAGGAGCTTCAGGAGCAGGATACATGGACATGGGGAAACAAATGGTCCTGGCTATGTGTTGTTTGGGAACAGAGAGGGCGCCACCTCCTCTGTTTGTTATTTTCTTTTCAAAAGGATCCCAAATCCCATTCACCATCAGTTATTTGAAGGTTATGTGGCCCTGCAAAACTTTTCTCTATGCCCATCCTACCCCACATGCTGATCAAGGACACTTAAGTGCTGCTGCTGGCTGTTTATTTGGAATCACTGATCAGGCTGGGAATGGAGTAAAGCTGTAAATCCACATCTTCTGAGTTCTCAAACATGTCTCTTCCTTTAGTTTACAGTTGCATCTCTTAATCACTGCTAGCTTACATTTCCCTCTGCCTTCCTCAATCAGACTGAACTCATGGTATGGAATAAGTGCTTTCAGCCCCATGGGCATCATAGGGATGGAGGTCTGACAAAACCTTCAGTGGGACACGCTGCCTCAGGTCATACCCAAAACCCTCCTAGCTTTCTCAAGCCTCTGGGCTTCAGGCAGATGGATTCTTACAATCTTCTGCATCTGTTTGTGTACTTGATGGTCAGGTGAGATTGCAAGTGCTGTCTGAAGGAGAAAACTGTAATCAGAGTTTTGTCTGGCAGTCAAAGTCAACAGCTGTGTCTAGCCCTATATCTCAGCATCTTCTGGAAACAGATCAGCTAATAAAGACATCTGGATACTCCACTACCTCTTTCCTGACCTCACAGCTTTGCCCTCCTCTCCTCACCCAGAATTTACATAGCAGCTGTAAGGCCTTTGTCCTCCTAATTTTAAACTTCTACAAATGAAGGACCATCATGACCCTGTGCATGTGGCAATTTGCAAAAGGGAGAGGAAAGGAGAGGCTACAATATACTTGTGTGACACATAACTTTTCTTCATGGCTATGAACAACAAAGTGTCAAAAAGAGGGGAAAAAAGAACCATCCTCCAAAGTTGTCCCTGCAGAAGGTATGTCCCTGCCTCCTTAGGTTCAGAGAGAAAGGAACTGTCCCCTGAACAGTGTCTGCTGGAATAACTGCACTGGAGCTTGGCCTGACTGAGGTGCTGGGTTGGGTTCATGGAGCAAATGTCTGTACTTCTTCCCTGCAGTTCCTAAGAGAGCGAGGGCTGGTCCCAGAGTCACTGGATGCTGGATGGCCCCTGTGGTCTCAGAAGAGTCCATATTGCTTCTTCTCATTCTGCTGCTTCCATTTAGGCATCTGGTAGAACTCATCCTTAGACTTCCCAAAGATGTCATGGAAATCAGCATCAGAGAGATAGAACTGCAGTGGGAGGAGAGAGCAAGGAGAGGTCAGCTTTGGCTCTTGCAGGGGCTGGGACACCTCCATCAGCTACACCCCTTCTTCACTGTGCTAGTGCTGACCCCTGAAGCCATGCCAGCAGCTCCTGTCCTGCTGCCTGTCCTTGTGGTGGGAAGTGGAATGTCCCAGAAACTGTTCCTGACCCACTTTCCAAAGCCCTGGGGGAATACAAGCCTGCTGGCCTGAAGGGATACTCTGGCTGGACTTTGGTCCCTGCCAATCATACTGAGGCCAAGACAATCAAAGCGTTGGAGAAGCTCGTGATTCACAAGAAAAGCATCTCCCTCTCAGTTCCTTCCCCCCAAAACTCCACAGAAAATCTTCATACCCCTGGCTGGAAAGACAGAAAGTTTTGTCAACAGGGGGCTCATCAGTGACAGTGACAGAGAAAGATGGCATGGGCAATGCAGGCTGAGTGGTGCCCAGCATTTTGGGTAGAAGCAGACATTCATGTACAGCCCAGCTCAAGTACAACTACCAGTACACAGGCATTGCCAGGGGACAGAGCTGCTGGCTCAGCTATGAATCAGCAATCTGGCTGGGGGTGTTGGCCTTTGCCAGGAGATTTTCCTGGGCAAGACATGGGTTGTAGAGAATGAAGGGAATCAGCCTTCTGTGTCCCTCACAGAATCACACAATTAACCAGGTTGGAAAAGACCTCAGAGATCATCAAGTCCAACCTATTACCTAATACCTAACACCTCCTGACCACTAAACCATGGCTCCAAGGGCCACAGCCAATCTTTTTTCAAACACCTCCATGCAGGGTGACCCCACCACCTCAAATTACTCTTTCTATGAAGAACTTTCTCCTCACCTCGAGCCTAAACTTCCCCTGGTGCAGCTTGAGACTGTGTCCTCTTGTTGTGGCACTGGTGGCCTGGGAGAAGAGACCACCCCCCACCTGTCTACGGCCTCCTGGCTACAACCTACAAGCTGCTGCTTTTTGATGAGACCTCTGTGTCCAACTGGTATCTCCTTGAGCCTGACCAGAACTTAATCTAAAGCACTAGTGCCCTTAGCCAGTGACTGAGCTCCAGGGTAAGCCACAAAGGCATCAAGCAGCAATGCTGTCACCTCTTTTTTAGTGGGATCCACGCCTTCTGGAAGTTCATCCACTGTCTTGTTCATCAGCACCTCTCGGGAGTAAATTCCTTCCCCGTTGGGCAGGGGGGAAGGGCTGCTGTTGTTGCTGTTGTAGTTGCTGCTGTTGCTGTAGCTGTTGCTGTGGTTCAAGTGTGATTTATACTCTGGGGAAGCACTTGCTGTATTTGCACCTGCCAAGCTGGGCATACTGAGGGTTGTCTTGTTCAGGTTGATGTTGTTAAGGTCCTGCCAAACGGAGGAAAACACATGAAGGCAAGAGGCTCTCGCAGAGCTAGTTGGGGTTTGTCTCAGGATCTTTCTTTCTGCTGGGGCTGAGGGCCTGTTTCTGGCACAGACTAACTGTTGGTTTGTAGCTCCAAAGCAACAACGAGAAAGTCTGAACTAAAACATCCACTGATGTTACATCTTGATGGGAGGCCTGATAAAAGCACAGCACAGATGAGAGCCCTTAGAAATCATTGAAGATAGATACAGCAGTCTCATTCTTCTCAAGATAACAACAGGGAAAGGTGCATGTGGGAGGACAGAGGGTGAGATATCTACCATCTCTCAAACTTCTGAATTACCTGCATTCTCCTGCCTGATATGTCATCTTTCCTTGTTCAAAGCCCCTGCCACTTCCTGCCAGCCTTTCCTCTGCCCCTGTCCAGAGCAGAACTGATCCTGTGTGACAGTCATGTTTGGGACCTTGCTCCCTCTGTGCTTTGTAAGACCTCCCATTCAGCTATGCCCTTCTTGGCCATGGGCCCCTCACCCAGGGTCTCAGGGGCTCCATCACTGTAAACTGCTCATACAACACTTCACTACACACTCTTCTATCTGCCCCCACTTTTATTTGCATGTGTAGTTTAGAAAGCAGCTGACCAACCTCCTGCTCACACAGATGCTTCTGCACAGGACTGGAGAAAGCCCAGGAGATCTGGGTGTATTTATGAGTTATTAATCACATCTCCCTCTGCTTTCCACAGGAGACCACAGATCTGACCTTGACAGCCTGAGGTCCCCATGCCTGCTCTGATCATTATGTTCTCTCCTTCCCATGACTAGGCTGGGGGATGCAATTGTGTTTAAACTCAGGGGTTTTCCACCCATATGGTCAAGAAGCAACTCACCACTTTGATCTCGGATATAGCTGACACATCTCCTAAGCTGTTCTTCATCTCCTCATAGGATTTGCCATCCTAAAGCAAAAGAAAGTTGTAAGAGGCACAGACCACCTTTAATTAGTACACACTCCTGCTCTCTGATGGGGTCAGGACATCATATGAATTTTAAAGCAGAATGGTGCCCATTGAGGTGGCAGTTGGTGCTTCCTGCAAACCTCAGCTCCCAGAGTCAGGAGACTGAGCCATAATCTGGGCTTTCACTTGAAAACAAACAAACAAATGGACTTTAACCTTTGCAGCTGTACAATAATAGGTGTAAATAAGAAATTTAAAGACTTCAGAGTGCAGAAGGCAAGTGAAGAGGGATTGTATTTACTGCTGGATTTCAGACTTTTACATTCTAAATGTATCTTGCAATGCATTAAAACTTGGGATAAAATAATATTTTTTTTGTTTCCCTTCCCTGATTCATTTAGCTAAGATTTAACAGCTTTTTCAAAGCCTCAGTCCCTGAATTCTTGTAATTTGGTGCCTTGTATTACCAGCATCCTCTTATTTCCTCAGAAAGGGATACAGTAGATACCACAGGCTGATGACTGTTCTCTTAAGCAGTCAGGAGATGTCAGTCCTTAACAGAATCATCCACCAAAGTTCCCCAACAAGAGCAAACAACACAAACACAGGGACTGCAGAGCAAACAGACTTAGACCCAAAACTGAGCAATGAACACCCCCCTCCAGATGTTTCTGGGATGTCAACACTTTGGATTGCTGCTCTGCAGTTGCTGAAGCTGCCTACAGGGAATATTTTTAGAGGCACACATCTTATGAGCTGTATCCTTCTTTTTCAGCAGTTCCTCAGGAAAAAAACCCCAACACACGCAGACAAAACCCAACAGCAACAACAACAAAAATAACAAACCCAGACCCACAAAACAAAGCAACAAACCCCAAGTTTTGACCTTTGTTCTAACCATCAACTGTGTTTTAAGGGTCAGTGCTCTGGGAGTTGCTGTTTTATTTGTACAAATCCATCTGTCAAGAGAGGCTCTCTACCACCACACTGGTTGCAAAGGAAGGCAATGCAAACTCAGCCACAGAAAAGAAAATATCACTGGAGGAGTTTTCCTGCAGAGTGAAGTCCCCTGGGGACCTTCACACTGTTGCCCTATCTGTCTCACCTGCATGGAACTTCACTCAAAGCCCTTTGGGCAACCACAAGATGGGATTGCTTGTGAAGTGGTTGAACACTGATGATGATAGAAAAAAACCCATAAGAGATGATCACGGGCAACCTTGGGGGAACACACACCACCTGGGAGCTGAGCTTTTCCTAACTGCCCATCATATTCTACCTTTTTTTTTTTTTTTTTTTTTGTAATTAAACCATGCATACCATCGCCAGGGGGTGGCAGGAACTCAGGGGCACAGCCTGGCAGCATTGCTCCCACCTGGCTGCTGGGAAGCGAAACTCTGGCTCCAATGACTACCAAAGCCTCTCTGGGGTTGTCCTTTATTTATTTATACATTCTGTGTGCAGCACAGAGTCTCCAGGCTGGTTGGACTGGCTGGTGTATGGTCTGCATGGAGTTGAGGGCATCACTCCTTCCTCCATCCAACCCTGCTGTGGGGAGCAGATAGGGTCCTGACCTTGCACTGACCACACGAGCAAACCTCTGCTCCACATTGTGCTGCTGAAATGATTTGAAGCCCATGTGTTTAAAAGAGGAGAGAAAGAGGAAAGTAGTGATGGAATGAGGGATAATGGTTTCAAGGGTGGGGAGATTCAGGAAGAAATTCTTCACTGTGAGGGTGGTGAGACACTGGAACAGGTCACCCAGAGAGCCTGTGGATATTCTATCCCTGTAAGTGTTCAAGCACAGGTTGGATGAGCCTTTGAGCAACCTGATCTAGTGGAAGGTGTCCCTGCCCACAGCAAGGGGGTTGGAAATAGATGACTTTCAAGACCCCTTCCAACTCCATCCATTCTGTGATTCTGACTTCTTTCTTTCCCAGTCATCTCCAGGGGCAGGTTTGTATTTCTGCACAGCAAAGAGCTGGTGTTTCTAAATCAGCTTCGTAATAGAAGGCTTGCATGCAGGGACCAAGTGTGACCTTGCTCAGGAGCTCCTGGGCTTTGACGGGCAGCCTGCAAACCTGAACACGAGACCTGTCTGCTCACATCTTTCATTTCTCCAGAGTTTGTCCTTAAAGCTGGGTCATAAAGTTTTCTCTATGGATTTATTTTGAAAAAACGAATGTTGTTTTCTTTCCCAATTTTCTTTATGACACAGGATACTTCTGTTGTCAGTCTGAACTTGATTTTACTACTAGCAGCTTCGACCCATTTTTGCTGAAATCACAAACCTGATTTGGGATCCAATCTTTTTTTTTTTTTTTAATTAAAATGTGGATATTGTGAATTCAAGCACATTTACTTGTATTTCCAGAAGCCTCAGTTTCACCCAACAGGTACTTTTTTGCTGGTGAAAGAATCACAGAATGGTCCAGGCTGGAAGGGACCTCCAAAGGCCATCTAGTCTGACCTCAAGAGTAGAAGAGTAGAAGCTGCTCAGATAGCACCAGGAGGTCATGAAGCTCAGGGCATGTTTTGTTCCACACAAATCAGAGGATATGGCCACACCATAAACACCCTTTAAGCACTACTGAGCACATGTGCACAAGGTGGGGCTTTTCCAGCAACTTACACTCCATTTGTAAGGGTCCCAGGCATTGAACCATCCTGTGAAGTTGAGGGGTTCACATCCCTGCTTCACCAGTATGATTGGAGTTGCCAAGTCTCTCCCTGCTGGATGGGTCTTGAGATACTCCTTAGCTGAGGCAATTGCCTCGTTCCTCTCATATGTGTTGGAGCCTTTGCCAACCCAAAGGAAAATCTGCAAGGAGAGAAGGTGTTGAAGACCAGTGAGCAGTTAGGACCTCTGCAGACACAGCAGTTTGTTCTCCCCTGCCAACTGGAGCAGAGAGAATACTGCAAGAGTTGTTTCCCAATAGTCCTCTGGAATTTTCATCCTGGTTTTACACCCAGCCAAGAAAGATTCTGCTTTTGAGACAGGCATGAAGCTAAAGATTTCGAGAAGCTTCTTTGACCCAGTCCTTGCACAGGCCAAAACTCCAGCAGCCTCAGAAAGCAAATACCCAGAGACAGTTTGGGATAGCCTAAAGTAAGTCACCACCATTGGTGCTGGGAAATGAAGGGGAAGGTTTATGGAAGCCACCCTCTTTTTGAGCTGCCAAAGACTGGAGCATGTCCAGCTCTTCTAGCTTGGAGCAGAGTATGGACCAGGTGTCTCAGTTTCCTCCTTGCTGAAACAGGGCTAGCAGTACTACCTTACTCCTGTGTTTTGTACCTGGGTAAGAAGGACTTGTCTGACCAAAGGTTTGGAGTTAGGATAGAAGGTATATTGCCCTTGCTTTCACACTGAATGATGGATTCAAACCAATTAAGCAATAACTTGCTTGGAAATATGTCTGGGGAGAAGGAGAGGGGGAGTCTGGGCTGACCTCTTCCCATGTGTCTAGCAGCATGACATCATCTTCATCCAAGTCCTCCTGGCAGAAGCCCACCACCTCTGTCATGATGAATCGACCTGTCTGATTGGAGCACTCGAAGAGGCGAGGCTGGTAGTGTGTGATCTTCTCCTGAAACCTTCCTCACACGTGGCAAGGAAACAAAAAAGCAAGAGAGATGGAAAACTTTTCCTCATGGTTTACTGTGTGGCCCTGTCACCACTTGTTTTGACCTTGATGGAAGACTTGGGAACATGGTAACACTCATCTGAGGGCTTGAAAATCAGCACCGTGAGGATTTTGGGGATTCTCAGAATATTTTAACCTTTTTTAAAGGTGATTTTTTTCTCCACCCAAAGAAGGCAAATGCAGAACTGTTCTCTCATTGTGGAGATGAGCCTGATGTCAGGTGAAAGCCACATCAGATCACCTGGTTGCAGAGCAACCCATAACCTACACAGAGGGCTGAAGAAATCCAGGTTGTTCAAAAGTAGATTTAATTTCATGAATCTTCAAGGGCTGACCAAAAAGCTAAAAATGTCTGTAAATGGAGCTCATGATTCACATAGACCTTACGACAAGGTACGGGAAGGACTTACTGTGGGGAAAGGAGGATGTAGCACACCCTTGTATGCAGGGTTTGGATCTGCAGTTCCTATCTGCAGCACCAAGAGACATCTTGGTATGCTTTCTGGCTGAGCTTTCAGTGATACTCTGATGTGCTCCCTTCAGTGAGGACACAGCATCAGAGTGCATACTCCCTGCAAAGTTTTGATCCCTTGTTTCCTGGCCAAGCACAGAGGAACAAGTAGGTCATGCAGAGGAACAAGGAGGTCATGCTTACCTCTTTTCACTGGCATAGGGTGCCTTGCCTCCCAAGGCTTCCCAGAACTCTGCTGGCTCTTGTCCTTCCAAAATGGTGTGCTTGTCCCGTTTGGAAATGACCTCAGCTACCATTTTTGCCATCTCCCTTTCATCTCCGCTGCATCCCTGGATTCAGGAGATAAGACTGAGGTGGATCTGGGCACAGACTGGCAAAACATATCTGTGGAGAAAAGCTGGCCTGGTCCTACCCTCCTCTGGATAGTTTTAGACCTGCTTGAATGCTTTTGAGGGTCTCACCTGAGCTGGTCCTTGAAGGGACATTCAGTACAGCCAATGACATCTAGAGTGAAATGGTTTGGTTTGGAAGGGACTTTAAACATTATCTTGTCCAACCTTCCTGCTATGGTCAGGGACATCTTTTGCTACAGCAAGGCACTCAAAGCCCCATCCAACCTGAACTTGAACATTTGAAATGATGGGGCATCTACAGTTTCCCTGGGCAACCCTTCTGCTTCTGTTTGATCTACCATCTCATCCTGAAACACATGACTAAGCCAGGATAGACAATTTGCTCTAATTCCAGCTAATTTGTTACAGCTGGACAACCTGGAGTGCTTTATTCATCTGAAAGCACCTAAAATGACACTAGGTGAACCCAAGATGGGTTATTCCTGAACAAAGAGGGCTGTGTTATTGCAGATCCACTACAGATGGAGCCTTCTCTTGGGAGCCTCCTCCCTTGAAATGAAGCACAAGGATACACCTCCACAGCTCAGTGGATGCAGGAGACCAAGACCTGAATCATATTTCAGCTCCCTTCAGCTGCCTCTCTGGACTCACCTTCCCACACCACAGGTAGCAGACTTGGCTGGTTGTCAGCAGGAAGACATCATTGGAGTTGAGCGAGGAGGCTCTGGCCGGTACCTCCGTGGCCTTTGTGTTCATCTGATCCGTGCCCCTCACCTGGAAGAGGCGAACTGCCGGCTCGGGAGCGCTGCTCTGAGCCCGGCTTGTGCCACCCTGTGAGGAAACACAGCAAGGGTGGTGCTCACTAGGAGGTGAGGAGGGCATGCACATCCATGTTGGGTGGAGAAGGTTCTTGATGTTACAACTTTCCATGCTGCTGCAACAGTGGACCATGGTCTTGCACAGAGCAGGTGAGGAAATCCAAATCCTGCCTGGTTTCAGGTCAGAATGAAACCCATGTGTCATAACGTGGGCCACCAGGATGATCAGAAGGCTGGAGCACCTCTCCTATGAGGACAGACTGAAAGAGTTGGGGCAGAATTCTATGATTCCATGTTCAGTCTGTAGAAGAGAAGGCTCCGAGGTGACCTTCTTGTGCCCTTCCAGTATCTGAAGGGGGCTACAAGAAAGCTGGGGAGGGACTTTTTAGGCTATCAGGTAGTGATAGGACTAGGGGGAATGGAATAGAGCTGGAAGTGGGGAGAGTCATACTGGATGTGAGGAAGAAGTTCTTCCCCATGAGAGTGGTGAGAGCCTGGAATGGGTTGTCCAGGGAGGTGGTTGAGGTCCCATCCCTGGAGGTGTTTAAGGCCAGGCTGGATGAGGCTCTGGCCAGCCTGCTGTAGTGTGAGGTGTCCCTGCCCATGGCAGGGGGGTTGGAACTGGATGATCCTTGTGGTCCCTTCCAACCCTGACTGATTCTATGATTCCATGATAACTTCCACATTTCTCCTGGTTACTCCAAGTTTGGACCAGCTGTCATCAATATATTCAAGTTCAATGTGAAGAGATCTTAGTATCTGTAGAGTATTTGCCATGTAAACAGGACAAGGCAGCTGGA
Organism: Indicator indicator; assembly: GCF_027791375.1. Classification (NCBI taxonomy): domain Eukaryota; kingdom Metazoa; phylum Chordata; class Aves; order Piciformes; family Indicatoridae; genus Indicator; species Indicator indicator. The sequence goes on from NC_072029.1 coordinate 18,463,406, forward strand.
CTCAGATTTCCAGCTGCACTCAGCTTAGCTGAACATCTGCCATAGATGTTGTATGTTGGGACTAACACGGAGAACTGAGAGCAGATCCCCTCTTGCCCAGCCATTTGCAATCTGTCCACCATAGATCACAAAATTGTCAGGGTTGGAAGGGTCCCCAAGGATCATCTAGTTCCAAACCCCTTGCCATGGGCAGAGACACCTCACACTATATCAGGTTGCCCGAAGTCACATCCAGCCTGGCCTTAAAAACATGCTTACAGCCAAAACAGTTAATGGGATGTAATTCAGGCAGGGACATTTCAAATCATGTAACTCTCTGAAAGGTATTTTGGAGGACCTTCTGGATAGTGGTATCTGCAACTTATAAGACTTTGAGGTAGAGCTGAAAAGAACATCACAGATTATCAGGGATGAACTCAGGGGTGGACAGCTGAATCTGAGTCAGGCCAGCACTATGTTTACACAGAGTGATGAAGACTTCTTGGGAAGTACACAGAATTGTCCATCACAAAGATCTTTCAAGCAGAATCAAACAGGTTGGAAGAGATCTCCAAGATCATTAAGTCCAACCGCTCACCCAACCCTATCTAATCAACTAGGCCATGGCACTAAGTGCCTCGTTCAGTCTTGTCTTCAACACCTCCAGGGATGTCAACCCCACCACCTCCCTGGGCAGTCCATTCCAATGGCCAATCTCTCTTTCTGTAAAGAACTTCTTTCTAAGATCAAGCCTTAACTTCCTCTTGCACAGCTTGAGACTCTGTCCTCTTGTTCTGGTGCTGGTTGTCTGGGAGAAGAGACCAACCCCCACCTGGCTACAACAAGCAAGAAGGTCTCCCCTGAGCCTCCTCTTCTCCAGGCTACACACCCCCAGCTCCCTCAGCCTCTCCTCACAGGACTTGTGCTCCAGACCCCTCCCCAGCTTTGTTGCCTTTCTCTGGACATGTTTGAGCATCTCAACATCTCTCTTGAATTGAGGGGCCCAGAACTGGACACAGTACTGAAGGTGTGGCCTGACCAGTGCTGAGTACAGGGGCAGTAGAAAGTAGTAGAAATGTTCCACCCCTTCCACCTGCAAGCCAATCCAGCCCTGGCAGGATCCTTTCCTGACCATCAGCCCGTTTTCCTGGACTCTTCCCAGCACAACTACCAAGTCATGGCTGGTGCCTGCCCTCCCAGTGCCCACACATTACCTGATAGATGACCAGCTTGCCCTTGAAGATGGCCAGGAAGTGTGTGGGCTCCTTGCCCATGGTCACGCGCACCTGCACGGCCTCGTCCCCGTGCTGTTTGTCCAGCTCAATGGCGTTGAGGGCACAGGCAGTGATTTCATCCACAGAGGCCTGGCGACCCTGCGGGTGAAAGATGCCACATGCAGTGTGATGAGGTGGAGGGTGTAGAGCTCAGACAGTCTAACGCCTTGCCAATCCCAAGCTCTGCATATAGCATTGTGAGAGCAGAGTTAGAACTACCAGATGTTTCAATTTCCCTTCTATCCTGGTCTTGGAGACTTTAGCACTCCATTTCCCAAGCTCCCCTCTGCATTCCAGGGGAGATAAATATACTTTTAAAGACAAACCAGAGATATTCATTTACTCATATGGCTCCAGGACCTGAGGCTTTAAGGGACAATCTGAAAGAGTGCAAAGTTTGACCTCAGCACTGTAAGCCCCACTGACCTTCACTATTTCTGCCTGGTGCTCAGTCTGATGCCAGCTTGGGATCAGTGTCCATGCTGTGTAGAAAGCACAGCTTGGGATACTTGCAATGGACAACTGATGAGCAAAAGATATGTGAGTTCTTCTGGATGCTTGGGTTGGCATTTTTGTGTGCAATGGTTTCCTTCAGTTTTAGGCTTCCAGAAGCACAGCACAGTTCTTTCTGCTTTGGTTTGACCTACCTGCCACATGTAAAGGATATAGTGAGGCCTGCCTGATCTCAGGTAGGTGTACAGGACCAGGTAACAATCACCCCCATAGAACTGCCCGTATGTCTTGGGGTTCACTGGCTTCATTTCCAAGTCCTCAATCCTCCACACCTAGTGAACGAAACATCTTGGTCAGCAACAGTGAAGTCAACATCAGCGCAGAGCACAGCAGCAGAGCACTGAAGTTCAGGTCTTCAGTTATCAATACGACCCTTCCTCTCTGCTCTAGATGCCAGCCTATATTCCCCAGCTTGATTAAGTGCTTGCTGGCAAAGTCAGGTCTTTCCAGTGACTGCCACAATACATGGACCTTCAGCAGGCAGTGGCCCTCAAGGAAGAGCAGCCTCCAGGCCCCTCTCAGCCCCACAGCCCCTCTCTCAACCAGCTCCATCTTCCATGGGAGGCCACTCTGTATGGTCCATGCTCTGCATGGGTTTGGCTGAGATGGATATAACAGTGTGAGAAGGGGGTTGGCCACATCAGTCTCATGACCCACACACATGGCAGGAGTCATCCTGGTGACTCTGCTTTGCTCCACTGGTCATGGGTTGGAGGAGAAATGCCCCTGAGCTTATTCTAACTGCTGCATTAGAGTCTGTAAGCACTTTGCTCTGGCTGCAGCCATGCTTCCTTGGGGAGGATGGGTGGGCACATCTTCAGAGCTCTGTACGGCTGCTGAGTGTGAAAAGGTAGAGCTGTTTGGAAACACACCAGTTACTGCACCCTCTGTCAGCAAAGGGAACTCTCTCACCTCTATCTCCCCAGAGGCATCATCTACCATTCTCTGCTCAGCAGCTAGCTCTGGTCTGGCGTGGAGCTGAGTGATGTCAAACTTCACCGGCTCCACCTTGGCTGCATGCACCAGCAGAACAGAAACAAGAACCCAGTGAATGCATAGGAGCACACAAACCCTCGGCATCACCCTCATGCACACACACAACCATCATACACGTGAGGAAAGCTTGGGCCATGGCTGCAAGAAGCCAGTCTCACCAGCAGTAAGCCAGTGTTGACCGTGGAATCTGCAAGAGCTCACACACTCCAGTGCTGACCTGCTAGAGGCTGCCAACTGCCTCTAGCACGTTCCTATAGCACGTGCCTATAGCACGTTCCAGTGAACATTGACTGGCAAAACCAGCAGTTGCCTCCTGACTGGAAAGGCATAATTGTTTGCCCAATCTATACATATTTCCCTCCTTTCAAAACATTGCTTTCAGCAATGAAGTGGCTCCCTTCCTCCAGCTCATGATTAAAGAGAGGGAGTATGGACAGCACAAAGAGAGGCAGAGGTGTAGAGAAAAGGGAGAACTTGCAAGGGAAAGAAATTTGTGGTTCTCAAGCTATTGTTGATGGAAACATTCAGTGTCCCTGTCACCATCCTATGATTCATTGACAAGTTCTCTCTCTTCAGTCTCATTTACTCTTTGGGGCTAATGCCTTGTGGTCATCACTGAGGCACCATTTGACACCTGCTGCAAAGACAGAATAATTCCATTGATGTAGAAGGGTCTTGGATGGATGTCAGTGTAAATGAAAGCAGAGTTTTGTTCAATGTTTCCTTGTCAGGTTCAGCATTAACCCTTTATAAAGAAAGTTAGGAAGTCCTGCAAGTGTGAAATTTTCCATGGAATTTTTCAGATGAGAGTGATCTCCTGCCAACATCAACATGTGGAGTTAGTGGCAGCTTGGTTTGTATGAGAAGTCTCAAGGCATGAGAAGAATGTGCACTAGATTTTTAAGGTACTGCAGGCAGGAGAGAGTTAATGTGAATGATGTTGCCTCAGCTGTTGCTTAGCACAGGTAGGAAAGCCAAATCCAAGACAAATATGCTCACCAATTTTGCCTGTAGTGTAGACTTTGCCCAGTCCTTGTGTTTCATTCTTTTCAGTCCACCTCTGGAAGAGCTGTTTAAACATGGCTGATTCTGCTCCATCATTGATGACTTCAACATTGGTGGATGAAGGATAGCCTTTGGCTTGGATAAAACCCTAGTGCCATCGAGAAAGGACATTAGTGTGGATGTGCTGAGCTTTTTAGAGACATCAGAAGAGGGACATGGACCTGAACGAGCCCAAAGAGTGAATGCCACCCAGCAAACAGAGCGGTGTGACCAAGGGCAGGGGTTCACCCCAAGACTCACATTCAGACTTATAAAAGGAGGTGCCTACAATCTCCCTCTCTAGTACCCATGTTTATTTCTGCTTTTAGAGGACTGAATACTACCCCAGAGGCTGGTCACCTGGATCACATCCTAAACTTAATCTCTGTGTGGCACCTTTTATCTTGAAGAAAATCTCACTCAATGGGCTAATGAAAAGCCTCTTCCTCTATCTCAGACAGCTCCACAGATGGCTTCTAGGAGTAAAGGGAGCAGCAATGGGGTGTGCTCTTGACCCAAGAGCCTAGCTGAGTTCTTTTGCTGTCTTCCAAACACTGTGCCCTCTCTAAACCAGGGAGACTGTCCATCATGTAACATGAGGGAGAGTATGCATGGCAATAGAGTGAAGGAATGGAGGCAACCAAGTACCCCAAAACATTTTTTTTCCCAAATCAAATTTATTTCTTCACAACAGAGCCCCTATTGAGTTAAATGACTACTTCAAGAGGGGTTCTTGATGTAATATGAGAGGGAGGAATCTGTGTCATGCCACCATGCCAAAGTCATTGCTCAGTTTTGGGAAACTGCTCTTGTGTTTATCTCGACAGGCTCCAGGATGACCTGGAGGTACTGCTGCTGACAGCTGTGGTTCAGGAAAGCCTGACTGTGGGCTTCTGAGCATTCATCTTCTGTTGGAAATGCTGCAGCCACACACTACCCCCAGGGTAAAGCAGAGCAGATGGTCTTCCCATCCCTCCCACCTGCCACACTGAAAGAAAGAGATATCTTTTGTCCTACATGTATAGCTCAGGGCCAGAATTCTTTAAGCTGATTGTCTACTAAAAAGCATGACTTAAGCTTTTGAAACGAGCACAGAGGACTGCAAAATATGTTTAAAGGCAAAGTTCCTTTATGCTTTTCTTCTCCAAGACAACTGGTGCAATTGGGTGTCTTCAGGTAAGACCTTACTGAAGATCTCATTGAAGATGAGGCCATTTATGGTCTTCACATAAAGGAACAGAGGAATAAAAATCTAAGTTCCTTTGTAGCAATCACTTGCCAAATTGTAAACCAGCTTCCAAATACTTCACTCAGTCAGGCTCCCTTGAAGCTAACTTTTCCTGAAAGGAGGTGTTGAGGCATGCTCTGCTACAGGCTTAACTGCAGGGCAGCTCATCTGGGAGAGCAGTAGAGGTGCCAGGACACTATGTTGGTCTCTACTTTAACACAAGCCCTGGTCTGCCAATCTGAATTAATAGCAGTTAATAACAGATCTCTTTCTATTCAGTGGAAGAGTCTTGTATCATCTTCAAACTCACATGCAGAACCTGGGCCCAGCCCCATTGGTGTGAAAAACACTTGCTACCTGTAATGGACTTGGGGTAGAGGCCAGTAGCATCTGTATAATAGATCTGGCTTTTCCAGAGAGACCAGAGACTTCCAGAGAGTTCCCCACTTACTTGCCCAAACTGTTACTCTTGGTTAGAGAGGATGTAAGAGCCTCTTTAATATCTGTTTATGGACCTGTAGACCACAAATTTGTCTAACCTCATCTTGACCCTTCTGATACTCTCTGCTCCCATCACATCTTGAACCAGGCAAAGTCCAGAAGCATTTACTGTGTCACAAAGTCTTTTCCTCTATCTTTCTCTTCTGTAATGAATTCCTTAGTTTCAGTGGCAGATCTTAATACTGCAATTTGGTGACTAACAATTTTGTGTTTACATCATCACTCCTCACATAGACATTGAACTTCTCTCTGTTACTACCCAGGCCAGCTCCTCAAGACTCACACCTGATTGTAATTAGTGGTCATTTCTAGGTTAGCCTCCCATGACATTGTTTGCACAACTCACCACAGCTCGAGTGAAGGCTGCTTTTTTCTCTTCTGGGCTGGAGGCTTTTCCTCTCCAGACATAAATCTTAAAGCCACCCTGGTCTAAAATGTAGCAGTCCTGAGGGGAAACAGGGAAAAAAAAAAAAACCCAAAAAAACCCCAAATGTAAAAAGTTCTAAACAGGCAAACATTTCCTATTTGTAGCCTACCCAGGTTGGATCCTTCTTGAAGATTTAGGTTAGAATTATAGAATACTTTGGGTTGGAAGGAACCTTTAAAAATAATGTAGTCCAACTCCCCTGCAGTGTGCAGGGACATCTTCAACTAGACTAAGTTGCTCAGAGCCCTGTCTAACCTGGTCTTGAATGTTTCCAGGGATGGGGCACCTACCACCTCTCTAGGCAGCCAGTTAGATGTAGATCTACCTCATTTCCTCACCTTGCAGAGCTCTAACCCTGGTGCAGCCATTAAGAGAAACAAGAGTGTGTGGATTTACTGTTTGTAAATGGACTACAACCACCATCAGTCCTACAGGGCAGCCTTCATTGCTGCACTGACTTTGCAAGCACACCTCATCCAGATAACTGCCTTTTAACTGCAGTGAGTTAAAACAGGTATTTTTCTTAGGTATTGCTCAAAAGTAGTCACAACCATCTCATAAGAGATGTTCCCCAACCAACAAAAAAAAACTACCTCTAAAGGCTCTGGGAGAAGTACGTGCTGAAATAGCACCCTCAGCCTGCTGTGTTTCAGCACTGCTGCTGGTGGTGCTCATTTATGCCAAAGCTGTTACTAAAGGACCTGGAAAAAGGTCCACATTAGGCATATTCTGCATGGCTGTCTTGTGCCCCAGTCTGAAGCTGCTGCATCTTTGTGAACGCAGCAGGATCCCAAACCCAGTGAGGATGAGATGGCTGTCAAGCAGCCTGTCTCCACTGCAGAGAGCTGGTGCTCCAAACTGACAACCCACTGTGTGACCAAAGGCTTCTCATTTTTCACACTGAACCTTGACAAGAAAAGCAAAAGTTCATGTGCCTGTAAGAGGAGACTGAGTTTTAGCAAGGCTAACACCAGGGGAACTGGAGCCTTGCAGCACAGCATGGTTTTGGAATAGGTTGGGTTTGCACTGCAGAGAATTAAGGCTGAGTAATTCTCTGCCAAATGTGAGCCAGAAGGATATTAGGAAACTCTCTGTTTTCCAAAAGCCTTTGCACAGAAGGAATCTCCTTCCTGGGTAGGTCACTGAGACTGGAGTGCTACAGAAGGAAAGTATACCTTCATGATTTCATGAGCAGAGTATTTGCTCTGAATTCTGCAGGTGGAGAGCTATCTCCAAACATCAGGTATTCAGAAGTCTTATTGCCATCTGCAATTTGTTCCTGACCCACAGTTCTCCGTGACTCTGATTGCTAAGCTAACATTGTCCTCAGCTGAGAGGGCAAATTTGCCTTCTCTCGTTAGAGCACCTTCAACACACCACCTAACTCTGGCCACCAGGATTGTGGTAGGGCTACACCGTCCTCTTTTCAGCTGATAAACCTGAGGGATGGAAGGGTTGATCATTTTCAGGAGGCAGAGCATGTTATTGAAACAGGTGCTCAGCTGAAAATGAAGTGAGCCACAACATCCTTTTCTTGGTGTAAAGGCTTTCTCTCACCTCGTGCTGGAGCAGATCCTGTGTCAGGGGCCGAGTAGCTATCTCCTGTACCACCAGGTCATTCTCCTTTTCATAGACACTGGAAGACAGTCACCAAGGAGAGTCAGGCTTCACAGCAGGCGCTGTGGCAAGAGGCAGGGTTTGCTGCCCATCCCTGCACTTACTGGTAGAGCCGGACGTTTGCTTTCTGCAGCTCATCTGCCTTGGTGTCCGGGATGGCATCGCGGAGCTCCCCATGCCGCTCACCCAGCACCATCTTCATGATCTGCATGAGGTCCGGGGAGTCCTTCTCGTTGTCAATGATGCCGATCTGAGCGCGGCCACCTCTTTCACTGTCCCTGATGCTGCGAGCCAGAGCGAGACCCTGCACAAGGATCACCAGGGGCTAAGTCCTGATCCAAGCAACAAATCTAGCAAGCCTCAGACACAGAGCAATGACTGAGCACTGCTAGTCCAAGCCAGACTACAACAGCTCGACGAATCACAGAAACATTCAGGTTGGAAAAAACCCTCAGGATCACCAAGTCCAACCAGTAAGCCTACTCGACAAGGTTCACCCCTAAACCACATCCCCAAGCACCACATCCAAACCACCTTTAAACACACCCAGGGTTGGTGACTAAACCGCCTTCCTGGGAAGCACATTCCAATGCCTGACCACTCTTGCTGGGAAAAAAAAATGTCCAGTCTAAGCCTACCCAGCTGCAGCTTGAGGCGATTCTCTCTTGTTCTATCACTTAATTACCTGTGAGAAGAGACCAGTACCAGCCTCTCCACAATGTCCTTTCAGGTAGTTGTAGAGAGCAATGAGGTCTTCTGGTGTCCTCCAAATTAAGCTATTAAAAAGGGACACATCTCTAATGCCTGCTTATTAATGAACTTTCAGGAAAATGCTGCACACTGCAGCCCCCCTGGTGCTTGCTCCTGCCAGGCACAGGCAGGCAGCAGCCACCACAGATATTGCTTTTTGTGACTGCACATAAGCAGGTCTAATGATTTTGTGAGATGGGATGGGAGAGAAACACATGCATGCTGAGGACAAGGAGGCTGGATGCTGCAGAGCTGCAGGACCCTAGGTGCCCCATGGTGACATTTTACACGTCAGTGTTTCAAGTATTCAAAAAACATCAATATCTTCTGGGAAAGAAAAGGCAGCTGAAATGCCAGCCAACTAATTAGGCTGAAATCTCTATTTGCCATTTAATTATTTTATTTCCATGGCTCTTACAGCAATAGCTTTGAGAATCATAGAATCATAGAATCAGTCAGGGTTGGAAGGGACCACAAGGATCATCCAGTTCCAACCCCCCTGCCATGGGCAGGGACACCTCACACTACAGCAGGCTGGCCAGAGCCTCATCCAGCCTGGCCTTAAACACCTCCAGGGATGGGACCTCAACCACCTCCCTGGACAACCATTCCAGGGTCTCTCCATTCTTGTGGTGAAGAACTTCTTCCTCACATCCAATCTGAATCTCCCCACTTCCAGCTTTATTCCATTCCCCCTAGTCCTGTCACTACCTGATAGCCTAAAAAGTCCCTCCCCAGCTTTCTTGTAGCCCCCTTCAGATACTGGAAGGCCACAAGAAGGTCACCTCGGAGCCTTCTTTTCTAGACTGAACAGCCCCAACTCTTTCAGTCTCTCCTCATAGCAGAGCAGCTCCAGCCCTCTGATCATCCTGGTGGCCCTTCTCTGGACACCTTCCAGCATGTCCAGATCCCTCTTGTAATAGGGGCTCCAGAACTGGATGCAGTACTCCAGGTGGGGTCTCAGCAGAGCTGAGCAGAGGGGGAGAATCACCTCCCTTGACCTGCTGGCCACACTTCTCCTGATGCAGCCCAGGCTCTGGTTGGCTTTCTGGGCTGCAAGTGCACATTGACAGCTCCTGTTGAGCTTCTCATCCACCAGCACCCCCAAGTCCCTCTCCTCAGGGCTGCTCTCCAGCCAGTCCCTGCCCAGCCTGGATTTGTGCTTGGGATTGCCTCGACCCAGCTGCAGGACCTTGCACTTGGTCTTGTTGAACCTCCTGAGGTTGGCTTGTGCCCACCTCTGCAGCCTGTCAAGGTCCCTCTGGATGGATCCCTTCCCTCCAGCCACTCTGTTACACCTAAGAAGCAACCTGCTTGATTGCTAGGCATGAGATAAACCATGGCCTGTTCCTTACAGCAGCCATCCCTCTACCTGCTCCCTTTCCTCTGTACCCTGAAGGTTTCCTTGTCTTTTCTCCACTCTCCACTGGATCTTCTGCTCTAGCCATTGTGTAACTGCTTTTTCTGGGATGTTTCTCTTTCCCTAGCTCTTGAGGTGATACTGTGTGAAGAGCAGACTCACCTGCCTTTGAATGTGTAATTAATGCATTATAATGTACAATGATTGTCTACTAACTTTGCTGATTGATATATCTTGCTTTAGTGCAGCTCTGTATCTTGGTTTATCTGTCAGTAAAATAAGGATAATGACCCCTTTGCATAGTGCCTTCAGATCTGTGGATCTGACCTACCAACACCTGGCTTATGTAATCCTACTTGTTTCACATTGCCCAAGCTGGAATTCCCTGTGTAAAAAAAATATATTTAAAATTCATCTACATCTGGGGTAGTTAGTGCAGCTAAACTTAGCAGTGCTGCTAACCTTTTAGTTTCACATAAAGCAAACTACAGGGCACAGAGAGATGTAGATGGAGCTCCCTAGAGCAAGCTGGATGCCATTTTGAAGCTGGAGCTGGTGATGTGCCCACAGGCACTAGTGAAACCCAAGCTGAAGCCAGGTCTGAATTGGAGCAAAGCTCTTCCCTGGGCATCTGATACCAACAGATAGGCAAGAGGAAGATTTATAGAATCATAGAATTGTTTTAGCTGGAAAATACCTTTAAGACCATTGAGTTCAACCTCTCTCAAGTCTGAGGTAAACCATACCCCTCAGATGCATTTCTTTGTCTTTTAAACACCTCCAGGGGTGGGGATTCAGCCATCTCCCTGGGGAGCCTATTCCACTGTTTCACTGTAATTTTCTCTGTTCATTTCTGTGTTGCTGCTTTTATTGAGATTTTTCACTGTTTCCCTGTTTGGTGTTTTTTTTTTTTTTTTTTTTGTTTTTAAATTTTCTTCTGTCCAGGCATCAAAAATAATTGCTAGTGAAGCAAGCAGCTTTTGCCTGTACTCACCCTGGATTTCTCAGCAATGCTGCAGCTGGGTCCATTCCACTGAATCAGCACTTTCCCAAGGTCCAGCAAGAAAACATCACCTTTGTTGAAACTGTCCCAGGAAAGTGCTACCTGTCATGAGGAAATGAAAGCATCTGGCAAGCTGAGGAGGACAACAAGAGCTGCAGGAGACAAGTCACAGCTATTGAGAATTTGCCCTTAGGGATGTAACAACTGGTCTGCAACAACATGCTGATTTTCCTAGCACTCAGCTAATTCACTGAGCCCAGTGACTTCTCTGATGATACTATCAAACACGTGGGTGAGGTCTTGAAGCCTATCCTGTAACAGGAATCCTTGAGCAGAGATGATGTATCCAGTAGGCAAACCTGGTAAAAAATGGATGTAGAAAGAGATGTAAGGAGAAAATAATCCATAAGGGGAGAGGGTTCTCCTTACCTCTGTGGCTGACACATGCTTCTTTCCCTTCACGTGAAGCAGCCGCTTGATGTTGTACATATTGGTCTCTACGTGCTTAAATCCTGAAGCCACTCCTCCCTTCTTGTAGCTGTTTTGCAGTAGGAAATAAAAGAGATAAGAGCTGGTTGTAAAATACCTTCCCCTTTATTCTCTGAGAACATCTCAGGCTTTTGGTGACAAAAGAGGCAACTCCTGAGAACCTTACAGTCTTCAGCAAGTATCTTATCACAGCTTGGAAGAGACTGACAAACATGGTCAGACCAGTGAGTGATTCACAGTACCTCAGACTTGTCTGGTCCAGTTTAACATACACAGAAGGACGCTTTGATGATTAGTCCACCTGGCAAGATGTGGAAAGAGCCTGCTTTAATTTCTCATTCTGCCTCAGATTTCCTGCTTGACTTTAGGGATGTAGTTTAGATCAAGATGAAGTCTAACTCATACTGATTTCAGGGTTTCCAAATAGACCTCTTAACCTACATGTCTTTGAAGGTCTTAATTTTAGTCCTTCATTGTTGCTTACTCATCTTTAGAATCATAGACTCATAGAATCAGTCAGGGTTGGAAGGGACCACAAGGATCATCCAGTTCCAACCCCCCTGCCATGGGCAGGGACACCTCACACTACATCAGGCTGGCCAGAGCCTCATCCAGCCTGGCCTTAAACACCTCCAGGGATGGAGCCTCAACCACCTCCCTGGACAACCCATTCCAGGCTCTCACCACTCTCATAGGGACGAACTTCTTCCTCACATCCAGTCTTAATCTCCCCAATTCCAGCTTTATTCCATTCCCCCTAGTCCTATCACTACCTGAGACCCTAAAAAGTCCCTCCCCAGCTTTCTTGTAGCCAACCAGATCCTGGGCTGCATCAGGAGAAGTGTGGCCAGCAGGTCAAGGGAGGTGATTCTCCCCCTCTGCTCTGCTCTGGTGAGACCCCACCTGGAGTACTGTGTCCAGTTCTGGAGCCCCTATTACAAGAGGGATATGGACATGCTGGAAGGTATCCAGAGAATGGCCATGAGGATGATCAGAGGGCTGGAGCTGCTCTGCTATGAGGAGAGACTGAAAGAGTTGGGGCTGTTCAGTCTGTAGAAGAGAAGGCTCCGAGGTGACCTTCTTGTGCCCTTCCAGTATCTGAAGGGGGCTACAAGAAAGCTGGGGAGGGACTTTTTAGGCTATCAGGTAGTGATAGGACTAGGGGGAATGGAATAAAGCTGGAAGTGGGGAGATTCAGACTGGATGTAAGGAAGAAGTTCTTCACCATGAGAGTGGTGAGAGCCTGGAATGGGTTGTCCAGGGAGGTGGTTGAGGCCCCATCCCTGGAGGTGTTTAAGGCCAGGCTGGATGAAGCTCTGGCCAGCCTGATGTAGTGTGAGGTGTCCCTGCCCATGGCAGGGGGGTTGGAACTAGATGATCCTTGTGGTCCCTTCCAACCCTGACTGATTCTATGATTCCATGATTGCTTTTGGAGTCACCTTAAAAAGACCACAGGTAGCAAACACAACAGGATTGGATTCAGCAGGGTCTTTTAGATTGCATAAGCTCCGAGTCAAACCTTCCTTCCACTACAGGATTATTACTCCCAGTATGAGCCAGATCAGCACTTCTCCCCAAGGTAGATATTAAGTTGAAATGCTCTGAACGGGCATTTTAATCTGAAGTGTCTGGAGGAGTGGTAGGAAGACTATAGGATGAACAAGAGCAAGGTTAAGATGCAATTACTATAAATATCTGGGGAAATGGCCAGTGGAACAGAATGATTGGTTCCCAACTCGATGCTGATAAATAATTTTTTCAAAATGGGAAATGCTTCTTCTGAATTTTGGCCAGCTCAGTGCTGATCTGTACGTTGTTCAGCTTTTTGAAACGTGGATGGCTCAGAAAAAGAGAGGGGACCCCAGGTCCTAGGGCCCTGTAGCAGTTCAGGCTGGGTGCCTCCTGTTACTGCCACATAAGCTATACCGCTGGTGTCCTGAGTGTCCACCCAAGAAGATGGACACAGGAAACGGCGTATTTCTACCCAGAAATCCTGCCCCCTATCAATCCATCTGCAAAGTCATTCTCTGCCTCTTTCTTCCCTCTCTGCTCCTGTGGGAGGTGCTCTCTTATCAGGTAACAGTGGGGGGCCTGTCTAGGCTTAATGCCAGGAGGAGAAGGTGGGGGCAGGCTCAGACCTGGCCAGCCTGAGACCAGCCTAGCAGTGGGAGGGAGAAGAAAGAGCCCTGGGGGGTTTGGGTAGACCCTCAGGTGGGAGAAGGGAAGGGTTGGGAAGACTTTGGGTATTATGTAAGGGGCTCTGTATGCTTTGGGATATTCTTGGCACCATGCTTTGTAGTTCTCTGTAGTTTCACCAATCGCTTTTCCATTTAAACTTTCCATCACTCTCCAGTCCGTTTGTGTGAGGCTCATTCTTTTGCCCCTTTCGGGGCAAGAGGGGATCTGTCTGGCTCCAAACCAGCACAGACCCACTTCACTCGAAGGGTGTTGTTCCACCACTCACATGATGCCATTGCGGAAATAGCTTTGGAAGGTCTCCGACTCGTGCCCCTGCACTTCCCGGTGCTGCACGGGGCTGCCCCGCAGCGCGCTGTCCAGCTGCGTCACGTACACCGCCGCCGCACCTTGCTCGTCCTGGGAGGAATCCTTGCCAAGCCAGTAATGCAGATCCACAGCAGTGCCACCAGAGGTTCTTTTGGTCTGGAAGAGGTGGGAAAGATGAGTCAGGATGAGCCCAGAGGTATGTGTGCTTCTCCGAACAAGGAAGACGTGAACCTTGTTGGAGCAGCTCCAGAGGAGGCTGCAGAAATGCTTTAGGAGGCTGGAACACCTCTCCTGTGAAGGACAGCTGAGAGAATTGGGGTTGTTCAGCCTGGAGAAGGCTCTGGAGAGAAGTTATTGTGGCCTTTCAGTAGTTAAAGGGGGTCTCATAGGAAAGGGGGTCTCACAGGAAAGATGGGGACAGTCCTTTAAGCAGGGCCTATTGTGAGAGGACAAAGGGTGATGGTTTTAAACTAAAAGAGGGGAGATTTTGATTAGAGAAATGGAAGACATTTTATACAGTGAGGGTGGTGAAACTCAGATTGCCCAGAGAGGTGCTAGATACCCCAGCCCTGGAAACATTCCAGGTCAGCTTGGATGGGGCTCTGAGCAACCTGATCAAATTGAAGATGTCCCTGCTTACTGCAAGGAGGTTGGATGAGATGACCTTTAAAAGTCCCTTTCAACCCAAAACACTCCATGATTATGTGATTCCATGCAATAATATTGCTGGCCAGGAAGACCTGGAAAAACCAAGTGACTGTGAAGCCCTTTCCCAGCTTTCTGGGAAAGGTGAGGCAGGACAGAGGCTTAGGATGCTCCCTGGGAGCTGAGCCTGGAGCAAGGGACCTTATATAAAACCATAAATGCTCTTCTGAATATGTGGTAAACTGAAAGACGTTTCCATCTGATATTATTTTGTTACCCTTGTTATCACAGGAAGCCTCAGCTCCTGCACAATTACAAAAATTAACATGTTCCACCTGTCCTATTTTGTAGAGTTTGATATTAAAAACTGAATGAGGCTCTTCTCATAGAGCCCCTGATTAAATGGAATGTGCACTGCTACTTATTTGCCTGGAGATACAATCCTTTCTTTCCCATTCTCTTCCTCATGTCACACTACGTAGTACCACAAATTTCCTTTGAACTCCTGCTGACTTGCAAACCAGACCTAACTCCAAAGGATGCTGAGCCCAGGTGCACATGCTGGGAGTGATTCCTCTGATTACAGAAAAACCCACAACAGCCAAGACAGAGGAGCCAAGAGGTCTCAGAGCAGGCAAGCTCATCATTACCTGAGTCATGCCAGTTATTTTTTCAGTGCCTACTGAGTTAAACCCTATTATGAGCACGTTGGCAAGGTAATAAAAGTTCATTTTAAAAACTAGATTTGACACTAAATTCTGTTTATTTGCTTTGTGCAGCGCTACTGCAGTGAAACACACTGGAAGAACTTGAGCAAAACACAGCTCAGTTCCTTTAGGCACAGCTAATTAATGAGTTGCTAAATGGCTCCATTTAAGACACTGTTTTTGAGGATGATCAAAGTCCCATTGTCCCATGAAGTACCTCTGTTTGGAGAGCCTCCAGTCGAGATACAGAATGCAAAAGTGAGTATTAGGTTGGACTTGATCATCTTAGAATTCTTTTCCAACCAAAACATTTCTATGATTTTTACCCTCCTGTCTGCAGGGGTAAAGGAGAGTTGTGGGCTCATTAAGGGCTTTTCTACTTGGGGAAGCTCCTGCAATATAAGCTGAGCCTGTGAGCATCAAAATCCATACTGGTATCTATAGTCAGCTCCTTGCAAGGACACTCATATTCTTCTCTGAACGTGTCCTTGGGTAGCTGCTACCAAACTGATTCAGCACTTGAAAGGCACAGGCATGGTGTGTTAGAGCAGGAGACTCGTTCTGTGTCACCATCCCAGCCTGCTTCCCTTTCTTGATGCATAGCATTTGGTTCTTTTTGGGACACTGGAGACCTTCCTGCCTCCTGACTGACAGAGATATTTGCAGGAGGGACACTCAGACCCAGGAAATGGGAAATGCTGCTGTTTTGCACCATATAGGCATTGTTTGCTTTAGTGGGGCCTGGAATGCTCTATGCAGATGAAGAGATTTGGAAGGAAGTCTGGGAGCTGAGTGCAACACGTCATCCTCCCACAGAGCTCCAGGAACACCAGGCACTTTGTACAGCTCAGAGAATGGAGCTGGTTCTCACAAGTTTCTCATGCTCCTGACTAGCCTGGGTTTGGCTGGTTGCAGGTATGTCTGGACCAGATTTGGGGAGGGCAGATCAAGTTTCAGGGTTCAGCTGTTTTCAAGTAGGTCTGGACTGAATCTGGGAAGGACAGATGAAGTTTCAGGTGAGTTTGCCTACAGACAGACTCATGTCTGTTAGCCTTACTTACATGCAGGATTATGTAACAGTCCCCTTCAAAAAAAGTCCCATAGGCCTTCTCAGGTACAGGAACCATCTTCATGTTCTGTAAGGAAAAAAAAGTGTTTGGGTCATTGTTAGAACTTCAGAGCCATAAGCTGATGTGTGTGAAACAGGACAGCTGGGGTGCATGAAGCACTAAGGTGACAGCCAGGGTTTGGAGAAGGAAGAATTAGAGCTGTGCTTGGGAGCTGGAAAAAGGCATTTCTGTGGGAAATCCCACAGGTACCAAGAGGTAAGAAGGGGCAAATGACAATGCTGCTTGGCCACACTGACAAGAATTTTTTAGTCTCCTTGCCCTTCTGTAATCCCATAGAGGTTTGGTCAGGCTGAAGTGCTTCAGAGCTTGCATTTGTAAAGAATTTCCCAGGGAAGTGAGCACATCTCATCCTAGGTTTAGTTTTGGGGCATAGTTTTGGCTCAATACTCATAAGCTGAAGGATAATTTTCAGAGCTTTTTAGGATAACTACTTTGCCAGGGATTCACAGCAACCAGCAGCGCTGAGAAAAGTCAGAGTTGAGGACACTAATGTGTCCCTCACTCCTCCAGACCCTAATTGTAAATTTCCTCTGGTAGAGGAGCACAATTAAGCAGTTATGCCTGCCCAGCACAGGTGCCTGGACATGCCTCACACCAGTACACCTGTACCTCCAGAGCCTGAACTGGTTCTGTGGTTCCCTTGAATTAGAGAGGCAGAGTCTTCTGGTCACCTGACTTGTTTTCCAGCATTACCAGCTTGACCCTTGTGAACTGACCCAGCTCTCACTACAGATCCTCTGGGAAGAAGCTTAGTTTATGGAGGAACACGGAAAGGCGAAGCCCCTGTGATATCTGCAGTGTACCCAGGACCTGTATAGGGCCACCAGCACTTGGAGATAGACACACATTGGAGTCCCTTCCCAAAGCTCCCTTGAGTGGACTTTGGACCTCATTCTTAGCCCTCTCTTGTTGCAAGGGAATATTCCTGGAGACCAGGGCCACCAAAAAAAAAAAAAAAAACACAAAAAAAAAAAAAAAAAAAAAAAAAAATCAGGCAGAAATGATCACAGCCTGGCTCCAAACCAAAAGCAAAGACCACCACAAGCAGAAGGTGACCCTGCAAGCTGCAGTATGTCTGTGCAATGAGCTACTGATCAGAGTGGAAAAGGTAAGTGCAGACATGGGATGACTTTGCTGCAAAAAAGGGGTGCCTCCCCCATGGCAGCACTTGGTATAGACTAAAGTTACCTATGCACAACACCTCTTCTTGGTGACACAGGCAATCAATTTCTGGTGTGCTAATGCACAAAAAGCAGGTGAGAAAGCCTCTAGTGCTGGAGTAACAGCTTCAGTCCCACCTCATCCATATTTCCTTAGCTAATTATCTCTATTTCACAGAGCAGGAAACTAAAGCAAAAACATGTTGAAAGTTCCATCAGAAGAAGTTTCCTGTTTCCCACTGCCATCTTATCTGTGAGACCCTCTTTTCCCACTCAGAGTACCTATTTTTTGAAATACACAGACATACAGGGGGCACTGTGCCATCAGTGCCTCTTGCCATACCTCTATGCTCCATATCTGCAGCCCCAGCTTTCTCTCAATCGTTGGGAGGTTTGTGTCACCCTCAGTCATCCTGCAGTCTGAGCTAGAAGGAAAAAGAAGGAAAAGCAAAATGAGTCTCTAACTGGATACAACAGTAAGGGTGCTACTCAGCTGGGTTCCTCTTACCATCAGTGGAGGTTTAATACAGATAATCCACACCTGAAATGCCTCTCTCTCTCTGTTATGAAGCAAGCACACCTCTTGGGTAGATGACTCCCATACCCAGGTTAGCTGTGCTTATGGTAGGGCCAAGCAAAATGTGGGATCTCAGCTCAACCAAGACTGGGTAGGACACCATTGTTCTGGTGTGGGATCATTGTTCCATTGCTTGAATATGCAGAAAGGATTTGCAGGGTGTTGGACCTGACATGAGCACTGCTTTGTTCCCCCCATGGCACAAGGGGCAGCAAAGCAATGGTGGGCCTCTGGGAGACCCATGCCCTCCTGGAGCAGCTACTGCAGATCAGGTGCTCTGAGAGCCTAAGGAATGAAGCCCTTACACTTCAGGAGAGGATTCAAGTCTAAATTTAGATATCTGCAAGGTATCTCAGGGCAGGGCACCAGGCTCTCAGTTTCATAAAGGTCAATTCAGACACAGGCTGTGCAGTCAGCAGAGCATATGGAGCAATCCAGCTTATGACCCAGATGTCTACTCAACACATAGCCGAGCAGCAATCTAGACTCTAATGCCTCCATGGTGAGCAGGTAGGTTTCAGGTGCCCACACAAAGGTGTCTAAGGACATTGGAGATGTTTTTTGTATCTCCAGCTGCTCCTCTGACAGGTGAAGGTTTCCTATTCATCCTCTATCACACCTACCAGCTGTGAAACTATGAAAGGTCTACCCTTAGCTATGCTGCCTTTTCCTACTGCTTGGGTAGCTGATTTTTGCTCAAGAAGCACCTTCTGAACCCGGCTGGTTGACAGGACAACCTTCTGAAGCAGATCAGCAGCAAACCTAGTGCATACAAAAATGCTGAGCTACATCCTAGTAGAGCTGGCAGGCCTGTGGGGCACAACAGGTTCCTCCTGAGCACCTTAGTTCTGAGGGAGCAGCCATGACACAGGTTGTGTTTGTTTAGGGGCAAGACCCATATCAGCCCTTCCTGTATGAGTCAATCCTGCTCACAAACCAAAGCCAGCTTTGAGAGAACCCTCAGCTCACTGGTCCTTGTGGCTGACATTCACTTCCTCCTCCAGCCTGCCCCCCTGATTTGCACTTGCTCACAACAGACCCAATGTTTGTGCATTACAAACAGCAGCAACCTGAGGGACTGCATTTTCTTCTGTCTCTCTGGATGCAAAGCCTGCACTGACTGCAGGCCATGGCCTCTCCTGGGCTCCTCTGCTCAGCTGTAGGAAACTGCCCACGAGACAAAACAGTGCCTCAGCTCGGCACAACTGAGCCACCATGAAATGAAAAATACAAGAAGTTACTGAACAAAGCCATGGAAGGAGCTTCTTTCAAAGGAGAAAAAAGAGAAAAGGAGAAAGATGATCTGCTAGAAAGCATGTTCCTTGCTCCTGGTATGACAGCATGGAGAGAGGAGCTGCGCTTGGCACCATCAAGCCTTAAGAAATGACAGTCTGTCTCCTGAAAAGCCTGCACACGAGGGTCACAGAAACTACTCTTCCAGGCAGGAACATTGGTCCATCCAGACCTCCTACAGCTCAGGGCTCACACACCCTGGCTCCTTGCACAGGCAGTAGAGAGATGCAGGTACCTCTGGGGGGTTCTTGAGCACAGCCCCAAGCCCTGGCTGCTAACTGAGCAGGCACCCACAGTCTGGCGGCACTCAGTAGCAGGAGTTAGACTCACTCCTTCCACACGCTCACTCCTTCTACACACTCACTCCTTGCTGAACACAAATATATTTGAGGGACCATGGAAGACTGAGTCCATGTGGCTTCTTGTACGTACCAGGTACTCCACATTCAGCAACCTTCACCTCCTTCTCAGGTCCTCTGGATAGCTTCCAGCCAAGAAGACAAATAGCAAGGAGATATAAAAAGACATTTTCATCTCGATTCTCACATGCAGATTAAAAGCCAGATCCAGGAAGATATTTCAGTGCCTACAAAGGAGCTAAACACTTCTGTGAAAGGGGTCCTGACTCACCTACTGTGAAGTCCAAGGCTACTAGGAACTGAAAACAAAAATATGATCCCATTTCAGATCTTTAACCAAAAGACCTTTCCTTTCTTGTAATATGGCATTCAAAAGGTCCCTATCAAAGAAAAAGCCAAGTGAAGCCTCTTTCCTCAGCTATCTTTTATTGAACTTTTCCTTACAGTATCACAACAGGAACAACCTGAAAACAAAGCCAGTGAAGATGTTTGCAAGTGAGGGAGCATTCAGGGGGGTGAAGTGTTTTAGCCAAACTGACACTGCTCATTGTGAAAGGCAGCAGGCATCTCGCTGGCCTAACAGTGCAGGAAAGCAGCAGCTGGCCAGCTGTGAAACACAGCTGCCTCCTTGCTTCTCCAGCATCAGATGCTTCTCCAGCATCTCCCATCAGAAAAGTTAACCCAAAGGATGCTGAGAGTCCTCTGAACCCAGACAGTTGTGTTGGAAAAAATCTCCCAAAGCTGGCAACACTCTACTGATTCCCACCCAAACATCTTTGCCTCAAGCTGGGGATTTTGGGTCACCTCTGCTCCTGGGGCTCCTTTCTCCATCTGAAACTTGGCCATTGGTACTGGTCCCCACTTTTCTGGGAAAAGCTGTCCCTCCCTTCCTCCTTAGTCATTAAGCTGGAGTGGAGAGTGAAGCACAATGTTGGCTTCTTTAAACTTTCCAGCTTCTTTAGGCTGGTGGCCAAGTTAGAAATAATAGGAATATGGCTTATATAATCAGACAGCTCATTTCATTAATGATTTAACATGGGGTTTTCATCAGATGATCCCATAATTCAACTCCTGCCCAGACACAAAATCCAGTATTTGTGGACTGAAAACTTCCCAACTCTGCTGAAACTAGGAAGGGCAGAAACTTTTCTACTTTAAAAACAACAAGAAAAAGGGATGTGAAAAGGTTTGGGTGAGCTTTGGGGGCTGTGGAGAGTCGTCCAGGTTAATTCTGATCTCAGTCAAACCAGTTTTGCCCAGCACTAGGTGAAATGCAGATTAGCAAGAAGCATGACTCAATTGCCTATGGGGCAAGAATTAACCAGAATAAAACTGGTTATGGGGGTGGACATTTGCTTCCTTGTACAGACACAGCTCTAGTTCTGAAGGAGGAAGAGAGGCACTAAAGCAGCTGTAGCTCCCCTCTTTGCTTCAATGTTAGTAACAACTACCCAATTTCCACTTTCACAGCCATATAATTCCACCAGGAACTCTCACAACCATGGAAAGAATAGTCAAGTTCACACCACCAATGCAGGCTGAGAGCTGGCCATTGCATAACAAGGACAACTTCTGGCTTGTTGCTGCTCTGCTAGGTCATCACCTCATGGTCAAGATGCTACAAATTAAACTGCAAAGAACAAACGCTGCTGTTAGTTGAGGGCAGAGGACCTGGAAACCAAGTGTCAGTGGCTAGCTTCTTGTCTGGATATCACAGTGGGGACAATCCAAAACATCCAGAACTAGAGCTAAAGCCTCCTCTAACACAATCTAGGAGACAGAGCTGGTGGGTGAGGGCAGATGAGAAGCTAAAGCCTTCTCTAACACCATCTAGGTGACAGAGCTGGTGGGTGAGGGCAGATGAGAAGCTAAAGCCTTCTCTAACACCATCTAGGAGACAGAGCTGGTGGGTGAGGGCAGATGGGTCTGTGTTATACTCACTCCCCTCGACAGCACAATCACAGCAACACTCCTGCTTGCTAAATATGACCCCTTAGCCCTTGTCTACCAGCACAGTGTGGGGAAAAGCTTTACCTTCAAGAAGAACTAGATGACTAATTAAGTGTCAAGGTCACTCCCAAGACTGGTTAATGAATAACAGTTGAGGTGGAAGTGCCAGCAACCACTGCTTCATTTTGGTCAACCTGGTCCGTGTGGAGAAAGCAGACCCAGCAGGACATTTCTTCAGGCAGAGCTGGGCTGTTTGGGTGGGGAGGGAACATAAGGGGGATCAGAAGGTCATTTCAAGCTGCTGCAGACCGTTCTGGGTTGAGGCTGCCTTGGCCTGTCTGGGTTTTGGCGGCACACTCACCGGGCTGTAGCCACGGTAATGAAAACCCCCAGTGCAATGACTAATGCTCTGCACAGCCTGGAGAAAATAGGAAGCAGCTGTGGCTCCAGCCTTTCCAGGCTGAAAGGCTTAATTATTGGGAATACTTGGACTGGCATTTGATGAGGTAAACCAGAGCTGTTGAATTGCTGTCTTTGTCTCCATTATAGTTGGGCATCTGGGCCCAAATAGGTGCCACTTTTTGTTTGCAGAGGGGACAAGCAGTTAACTCTTGTTTTCCTCAGAGGAATGAAGTTTTCAACATGAAGTTGCACATTGCATGGCTCAGCTGCTGCTGCTGTGGACTGTTGCTTTGAGGGGTGACTGTTGCTTTGAGGGGTGACTGTCTCTAGCAAATGGCTGTCCAGAAGTACAGTACTCAACCAGTATTGGCTGTCTCTTATTTTCCTGTTGCAAGAGGAAAGAAAGTGGTTTTTATCTCCAATGGAAATGACAGGGCCAGCAGTGGGGCTTGTCTTCTCTCCCATGTCACACAGTCACATAGAATCAAATAATTGTTTGGGTTGCAAGGGATCTTACAGATCAAGTCCAACTGTTAACCCAACACTGCCAGGTCACCACTAAACCATGTCCCTCAGCACCACATCTACACAGAATTTAAATTCCTCCAGGGATGGTGACTCCATCACTTCCCTGGGCAGCCTGTTCCAGGGCTTGACAACCCTTTCAGGGAAGAAATTTTTCCTAGTATCCAACCTAAACCTCCCTTGATGCAATTTGAAGCCATTTCCTCTTGTCCTATTGCTATAAGACATAATACATTACATTCTCCTCCAGTTTTGTTGGCAGGAAGGCAAGGTTTGCACAGCTGAGAGCACCTGTGACATCCATATCCATATGTCTACATGTCTGTTGGTGACAGCTCCTGTCCTCTGATGCAGCCACAGGAAGGGTTACTATCAGAGAAGCTGAACTCCATTGCTTCCATTGGATGTGCTGGGACACAGTGATGAGGCAGGGAAGAGATTTGTGCTTTGGGGGTGGCAAAGAAGGACCAAGTCCAGTTTGGCTCACCTTCCTCCCATAAGTCCTGTGAGGTCCACATTCAGGAGCTTGGTCTGGCCAGTGTGCCAAGGAGAGGGCTCTGCACAGACATGCCTGGCTGAACACAGAGAGCACTTCAGCCTTCTTGGAAAGAGCTGTTGCCTGGCAGCTAAAATTACGTAAAGCAGGCCCTGAAATGAGATGCTATTTCTGATCATGGTGGGCAATTAAATATTGGAACAGCTTATTAGGGAAGCTGGCAGGCTTGCCTTTACTTTGTGCCTTTGAAATGGCTGAGGTGAGCTCTCTGGGCTTGGCTCCTTGGGGCCCTTGCCCATGAGCCCCTGGTGAGTTGCTGCACTTAACAGAAAGCTGTGCCTTCCTGCCCATTTGGCATTAGGGCTTCACCCAGCCACCTCCACAGGTCAGAAAAGATCACTTCTCTGTGCTACCAACCCATCTGGGTGGATCATGAAGGAGGCTGAAAGGCTTTTTTTAGCCTTGAATTAAGTAGAGATGGACCAGAACTTGAAATGGAGCACTGGAGAGGATGAACTAAGACTGTGAAGAAGCTTCTTGCTCAGCTTTGGGTCAGTAGCTCTGGAGCTAAGAAGGACTTCACTGTGTTCATATGAGCATGTTTTCCCTTTCTGCACAAATGGCTGCCAGGGATCATCAGATGATGTCTTGTCCAAGCAGCTACCTGCCATCACAGGCAGCTGGTCTTTTCTGTTCTTTGTTAACAGGGCAAGGGCCAGGATGCTGAGGACTGAGATGCTCAAGTCTGTTAGGTCTGAATAGGAGTGAAGACTTAAGGAGCTTGGATGAAGAGCAGAATCACTGAGATGATTTAATATATTTGATGGCCTCAAAAAGGAAGTGTTCTATACTCCAGGAGAGTGAAGATCCCCTGTTCAATAAATTCAAAGAATGCACAAAGCTGGATTCACCCAGCCAAGAAACTTCTCAGGTTCTGGATGAGCAATAACCAGTTTGCTCTGACAAAAGCGTATCCTTCTCCCCAAGACCCAGTTGCTGTATCTCTTGAACTCTGCTTAATTTACTCCATCTCCAAACACTGGACCTGAGCAAAGCCTTCAAAAGTGTCCCACACCACATCCTGGTCTCCAAGCTGGTGACACATGGGTTTGATGGGTGCACCACGAGATGGATAAAGAACTGGCTTGATGGCTGCACCCAAAGAGTGGCTGTCAATGCCTCCATGTCCCAGTGGAGGCCAGGGACAAGTGGAGTCCCTCAGGGCTCAGTGCTGGGACCAGGCTTGTTCAACATCTTTGCTGGTGCCATGGACAGAGGCATTGAGTGCACCCTCAGCAGGTTTGCTGATGACACCAAGCTGTGTGGTGCAGCAGACAGGCTGGAGGGAAGGGATCCATCCAGAGGGACCTGGACAGGCTGCAGAGCTGGGCACAAGCCAACCTCAGGAGGTTCAACAAGACCAAGTGCAGGGTCCTGCATCTGGGTGGAGGCAATCCCAAGCACAACTACAGGATGGGCAGGGACTGGCTGGAAAGCAGCCCTGAGGAGAGGGACCTGGGGGTGCTGGTGGATGAGAAGCTCACCAGGAGCTGTCAATGTGCACTTGCAGCCCAGAAAGCCAACCAGAGCCTGGGCTGCATCAGGAGAAGTGTGGCCAGCAGGTCAAGGGAGGTGATTCTCCCCCTCTGCTCAGCTCTGCTGAGACCCCACCTGGAGTACTGCATCCAGTTCTGGAGCCTCTATTACAAGAGGGATCTGGACATGCTGGAAGGTGTCCAGAGAAGGGCCACCAAGATGAGCAGAGGGCTGGAGCACCTCTCCTATGAGGAGAGACTGAAAGAGT
The DNA here is from genome assembly GCF_027791375.1 of Indicator indicator. Classification (NCBI taxonomy): domain Eukaryota; kingdom Metazoa; phylum Chordata; class Aves; order Piciformes; family Indicatoridae; genus Indicator; species Indicator indicator. The sequence goes on from NC_072029.1 coordinate 18,488,140, forward strand.
TGGGGCTGTTCAGTCTGGAGATGAGAAGTCTCTGAGGTGACCTTCTTGTGCCCTTCCAGTATCCCTCCAGCTGGGGAGGGACTTTTTAGGCTAGTGACAGGACTAGGGGGAATGGAATAAAGCTGGAAGTGGGGAGATTCAGACTGGATGTGAGGAAGAAGTTCTTCCCCATGAGAGTGGTGAGAGCCTGGAATGGGTTGCCCAGGGAGGTGGTTGAGGCCCCATCCCTGGAGGTGTTTAAGGTCAGGCTGGATGAGGCTTTGGCCAGCCTGATGTAGTGTGAGGTGTCCCTGTCCATGGCAGGGGGGTTGGAACTGGATGATCCTTGTGGTCCCTTCCAGCCCTGACTGATTCTGTGATTCTATGATTCACTGTCCCAGGCATGACCAAGAAGCAGACCTTCAGCTTAGTGTGTCTTCCTATAACCTGTGCCTTCATCCTCTGCCCACTTCTGGCATGTCTGACTCAGCAGCTTACACACAGCCCTTCAGAGGACCCCACTGATGCTGGGAGATGATTTTTAGCCCCTTGTGAGCCACGTGCAGATGAGCTTTACATTAATTCTCCAAGCGTACTGTTGTTCCTTATTTAAAAGGAAGGAATCCAAGCAAAAACTAGGTTACTGGGAAATAACCATCTTTCCAGTTGCAGCAACCCTCAATCAGTATCTCATGGATCTCTTCAACTTCCTCAGAGGGCATCTGATTGAGAAGGGCAGGCAGCCCATGATTTACCTCTTCTGTCTTTGACTGGCCCCTGCAGCTGCCTCATTTCCACCTGCCATAAACTCTAGCTCAACACTTTGCTCCATCCAGAAAATCTTGCTCATCTCTCCACACCTCTCTTTATGACCTCATTTGTCCACTCTATTTATCTTGAGGCTGGTAGCTTTCCAGCAGCCTGATCTTCAAGCAGATGGTCTTGGGAAACTGAGTTGTAGGAGCAGATTTTTTCCAAACTGCTGCTATTTCTGAATCCTCCCTCTAAAATGTTAACAACTGATTATTTTTCCTGGGAACAGTTAGAGCTGTATTGTCCCAGCAAACTTCTCAGCAGTGCAAGAACAATGTACTGACAATTAAATCAGAAAGCCTTAACACCAGCCACAACTCCCAAGTCATGCAGTCTGAGTTTCCACATTCATCATGCTGCATGCAGAGCCCAGAGCTCAGCAGTGATTGGCGTTGGAAGAGGGAGAGCAAACTGGCTGAACGTGGAGCCTGGCAGTCCTTGCCTTGGTGCCCTCCAGAGAAGGTCAGAGCAGCCATGCAGCTCCTGCCTGGCTGTTTTCTCAGGAAGTCCTTCTTCTCTGGGATGTCTTTGAAAGCAGCAGGCTCTCCCAGGCAGGAAGCATCTCCACAGGGCAGTCTTATTAAACTCAAAGCTTTCAGAAGCAGCAGCAGAGTCTGAGCTGCAGTAGCTTCCCCCTGAGATCAGTCCCACTGTCCCAAAACAAACTCCCTTGGCACAAACCCACCTCCCTCTGAGAATCTGTGAGGGGAAAAAAAAACCAAACCAAAGTGGCACCAGAAGCAGTTAAAAAGCCTTCTGCATGCAGGCACCTTGCAGCATCATTGCCCCTGGTGCATTGCCTGGTGCACTACTTTCAAATAAATAAAATGCATTTGAGCAGACACCTACTTCAGAGGTATCCATTCCACCAGCAGCTCCTCTCCATGAGGGTACTGAGGCAGTAATAGCACAGAGCTATCCCAAGGGAAAGGCAAGCATGAGGCTTGCCAGCTCATTCCAAACAAACCTCTCCTTTCTTTCAGCTCTTTCAGTGCTGGTGAAAGGGAGAGATGGCTGGCCCAGGCCCAGCCCTGCATCCCAATGCAAGGGCATCATGCCACAGCGAGGGCAGACGACGCACGCAGAAGGAAAACAAAGCTGAAGCCATTTTAATTCCTCTTCCTGGTTTCCAGAGAAATGATTCTGGTTGGAAACATTCTCATAAACTAACTTCTAACTACTCATCACCTCCAAGAAAAAAAAGTTATGATCCTCTCCCACATCAGCATTCTATCGGAGCATTATTTAATGTGGGTAAGTAAAACCAGAACTGAGACAGCAGGAAGCAGAGGATGTGTGTTTGGGCACCTGTGCAAGAGCTCCCTGGGCACCACCTGCATTTCAAAGATGTGGGTGTGACAACTGAAGCTGAAGGGAGACCCTCAAAAGAAGGCATTTTCCCAGCTGACACTGAGGAATGGCCACTGTGTCAAATGAAGGGTTAGAAGACCCTGAAGGAAGGCTAGGAGAGGGAGCTAGAAGCTGGAGTTCTTCCATCTTCACTGGGATGTCTTGGATTGGGGTGCTCTTCCTGTGGGGCACCCTGCATCCTAACATTGGGTCTAGGGCAGACCTGGTGACTCTCAGTCAGGAGGGACTTACTGTCCTTTGGGGTAGAGACCCCAGCTTGCCAGACTGCATGTCACCTCTTTCACAGCATGGGAGCTCACTCCTATCCACCATGCCCTGAGACCCTGCTTTCCAGTGCCAAATAACACAAATAAACTGCAGTTAAACCCAAGCACCAATGCCCCCCTGGTCCATCCTTCTCAAGAACAAGTCCAAGAGTTATTATTTTTGCTAGTGGACATAAGAGCTTGTGTTTAGTGTAAGCATGTTCATGCACAGATGTGCACACTGGTATGTGTACGAGAACACAAGAACAGGGTGCACAGTTTAACTAGTGCAGCTGAAAAAACCCTTGCTGTCAGGTGATGGAGCAGGGGGCCTGCTCTGGCTCTACTCACACCAGCTGGAGAACAGGTTGCCAGAGCACTCACTTCCCAGGGGGAAGTAGCAAGGTTAATAGCAACTATCAAAAGGAAGGGACCAGTCCAGCCTGCAAGCATCACATCAAACCCGGGAAGAGAAACCCAGGACTTCTGGAGAAAAAACAAACAAACCAAAACAAAACAACACAAAACACCCCCCCCAAAAAACCAAACCAAACCAAAACAAACCCCAAACCAAAACCCCAAACCAGCAGGTTTTTGTGTCGATTGCAAATGAAATGACTTGAACCAAGCATAGTGCTTCACAGGTGAGTGCATTCCCATCACTGGCCTGAGGAGATGAGGGGAAGGTTTGTTCCTTGAGCTGCAAGGGAAAGCTCATCCTGTGTGCATGCTGGATGACACAGCTCTGCTGAAAGACACCTAACTTGTGGCAAACCAAGCAGATACCAACCAGCCCAAGCCAGGCTGCCATGTTTGAAGGATGGTGTGCTGAGTCAAGGTGTGAGTTACCTTATATGAACCTGAAGGTCTTTGAAACAGAGCCAGACCTTCATGGGATGTTCTCCCAAGGGAACAGCAGTAATGCCCAGCTCTTTGGTACCAGTCACCCATACCACCATCATCCTCTAGGCTTGCATGAAACCTGAGGGATGTTCATCAGCACACACATCATGTGTTTACCGCTTTTATCCAGACCCTGCAACCCAGGTTTGCAACCCTCCTGTCGCTGCCATAGTTATATCTCCTTCATGAGATGGCTTTTGGTAGCTATTCCCTATTGTGGTAGGGAAAGGATCCAAGGAGACAACAGGGCAAATGGAGATGGGGTGGATTACTGGAACAAGAGGCAGAGGAACATGAGAAAGTACGATGGCTGGAGTTGGGGAATCACGATTTTGTGAGCTAAACCCTGTGCTGTGCAGCTGTGAGGCTCCTGCAGGCCTGAGCACAGCTGTCTGCCAACACAGAACAGCAAAGAGAAGAGCCTCAGCCCACGGGGCCATGTGGCTGGCACTTGCTTGGCATAAAATGTGAAACCCAGCCCACGCAGGACCATGCAAGTGTGAGAAGAGTGTGCAGTGCCCTCTTGGCAGGCATGAAGGCCAGCTTTGAGAGAGCAGCATATCAACTGCATAAAGCCAAATGAATAAAACATCCCTGAAAATCCTGAAAACAGCTTTAGGAAAAGTCATTCATCCAGGACTGCCTTTTGCACCCAGGGCTGCCAGTGGGAGTTTTGTCTCAGCACAGGGAAGGGAAGCAGGCATCTAGGAGCCTGGGATGGGTGGGATTTGCTCAGACCCAGACAGCTCTTCCATAGACAGCAGCTGAGTACAGTCATTTCCCCAAAAGGAAGATGGGTATCTTGATGGTGTCTATTACCCAAAAAAGAATCTGATTTCCATCCCTGCCTGTTTTCTTACCCTGTGCAGCTGGTTTTCTGTAAGAGCAGTTTTAAATAAAGGGCCAGACAGAAACCTATTCTTTCATCCCAGGCCATGGCAACAGGACATTTTTAGGTAGGAGAGGCTGGCTGCTCTGAATAGCTCATTCCACAGGAACTGCCCAGGATGGAGCTCAACTGTGCAATTTACCATCCCCTCTGCGGGTATAAGGTAATAACAAGTTTCACTGCTACTCTACCCAGCACTGCCTCAGATAAGCATGAATAGGTTCAGATAAAGATGGATAACAAACAGTAGGATTTCTGTTTCAAGCAGAGGTCCTTGGAAATTAAGGCAAATGAAGCAAGTACACATCATCCAGTGTTGGAAATTAACATTGCATCCCTGAGGACTTTTCACAGTGAAAGATGCTGAAGACTCAGTGACAATATTCACCCCTTTCTGCATTCCTTTTACACCCAGAAGGGGTGGAAAGGCAGTGGAAACATATAATCACCCAGGATAAATCATAATTAGGCCCATTTCCAGGGTTGTATTATGTGGAAAGGGAGAGCATTAAGAGAAGAGCATTAAGAGAGCATTAATGAGTTGTAGGAGATTGTACCCCCTTGTGACTGTACGACCTGTTTCTCTGGGAGGCCAACAGGAGCTGAGAAATAGATATGAATAAACAAAGTGTTGGAGCAGGGATAGTTAGGGTGTGGTGTGTCTGCATGGGAGTCCTTCCTTGTACAGTTGGATGTTCCATACAGAGAAAGGCCAACCTGTGTATCTGTGTCAGTCCCAGCAAAGTTCAGAAGGCTACCAAAGAGCCCACTCCCTGTGGTGACAGAGGGACCTTGAGGAGGGTAGTGGCACGTGTTCCTCAGGGGTGGCTAAACTGCAGCTGAGCCAGGTAGCACAAAGGTAGCACAGAGGCTTTTACTGCCCTTCACTGCATAGGGCTTTTCAGGGCTCCACGTCGAAGTGGCCTAGCACCTATTTGGCTCTACTAAAACTGAGGGAAGGATTCTGGTCCAGCAGGACGTGCCTGGCACAGACCAGAAGCCAAACATCATAGAGTAGATGTCTGAGCCAGTTTCCTCCTCAGCTGGGGATGAATGACCACAACACGGGTGGTGCTGGAGGAGCAGGTTGCAGGACAAACCTAGCCCAAAGTCCATGATACGTCTCCTCCATGTCACATGTCCCTTACCTCCTCAGGGGGATGCAGATCAGAAAAGATAATCTCCATGCTTAAAGGCTACAAAAATTTGCACAGATCCATTGAAAAAAAAAAAAATCAGAAGACACTATGAGCATCTTCAGCACCCTTGCCCATTCAAAAGCAGGGATTTATTGTCTGAACCAAACCAGGGGCCATGAGATGCACGGGAAGACAGGAGAACAGGGTGCCACGGTCTGCAGCCATGGCATGAAACCTTTGCTCCCAGCTGGGAGACCTTGGCAACTGTTGCCACAAAGTCCTGCCTTGGAAATAACTGTCATGAGACCTACGTATTTGCTGGTAGGAAGGGAGCTGGAGGAGGAAAGGGGCAGCCTGTTGGTGCAGGGAGTAGGAAGAGTAGGGGAGGCTCACCTGGCTCTGCCAGGAGGAAGGTGAGGGAAGGCAGTCAGGGCTTCCCTGATCTGCACCATGCTAGCTAGTGCCCGTCCTTACATTTGCTTCCACCCAGCATCGTGGCTTGCGTGGGAGGGAAGGGTAAAACCCTGCCCCAAAAGAAGACCAGTGACTGCCTAATCTCTTGTTTTACAGGCTCTAAGCTGCCCCTTTAGCGCTGGTGTGTAAAAAGCACCTGGATGATTCACCTTCTGAGTGCTACTCTGGTGGGGCCAGTTTGCTTCAGCTGGTGTAACATTTGTTTACATCTGTGCAAAGACAGCCCTGAATAACTGTGAACCTCCCACAGATGCTAATTCATATCTGTTCTCCTTTGTGTTAAATATTTATGTTTCTAATAGGCACGCCTAAGAAAAATACTGGCAAGCAAGCCTGCAGCTCCACTCCATTACCACTCAATTTTATCTCGGTTCAATTTGCATCTCGAACAGGAGGAGAAAACATTCCGTACTTCCAGAGCAACACGGCCCAGCAGTTCAGCCATTAGCAGATCTATCGATTAGATGACAAGACCCATCGATGAGAACTTAGGAGGATTTTCTGTCGCTGCCTGGACCCACGACCGGGTTGTAAAGGCAGGCGAGCTCTGAGCGAATCCCCACGGCAGCAAAGCACAAACCAAACCAGGCCAAAACAAAACCCTGTTAATTGCTCGTGGCATGAAATCAAAGCCAGCCTGTGCACAGAGCTAAATGAAAAGCATGTGTCCTCGGAGCTGATATCTAGCCTGGACTGGTTATCAGTGAGCTGAGACAGTGCTTGTCCCATCCCCAAACGGTTGAGCCCATCAGGATGGGCTCACTGCTGCCAGCAAAAACATACTGGTTTACTCCAAGTGAGCAATTGAGGAAAAAAAAAATAAAATGCAATCTATTAATTTTTTTTTGGTTGCTGTTTCTTACTAACCCCCAGAACAACAGTTCTGGCCTTTAGAAATAAAGCTAAGAGGGGTCAGGGGAGCTGCTTACCTTGCTGCAAAGTGTGCAGTGTCCTCGCACACCTCTCTCCTGTGCCAAACGCGGTGCCTTCTCCCCTCTTTGGTGAGCTAGTTTGAAGGCACTTTTGTTTGCTGTTCTGCTACCTTGTCAGCTCGGGAGCAGCAGTGCTCGGTAATTCAATCCTCTACTTAACCGCAGGGACACTCCTACTACTCGGAGATCACACCCATTCCCAGGCCCACGGAGGGAGCGAGAGGGAACCGGGTGAGTTTCAACCAACTCTGTTCACATCCACTCCCCACCAGCCCTGTGTTCACCCAGCAATAACTGTTAAATGCTGCTTTGTTAGAAACCTGGTTTGGCCAGATTTAAAAGGATAGAGGAGGAATTCCCCCATTTTCTCTTTCTGATGGACAAAGCAAGGTGAGGTGCCGCTCAGTGCCACTTTAATGCTCAGACCCAAGAGGTTCAGCTCCAGTCCCTGACTGACTGCAGCCAATTTTGGTGCAGCTGGACCAAGGCAAGAGGTTTTGAGGGCAGAGAGCCTGCTCCTGGGCTTCCTACAGGGCCAGCCTGGGTCTCCCTGTGCTCGCAGGCTGGAGCCATGGGAATGTGGCAGCCTGGGGTGGTGGGGAGCAGGGGTGAGGACTGCTTCAGGATTGCTGGATGAAAGGGGGATGTAGCAGAGTGTTGGAGCATGCAACTGGGCTGTTCTCCCAGGAGAAAAATATTGATAAACCAGAAACTGGTTTATCATTGCTTCTGGCTGTAGCTACCTCCTGCAGCAGGAAGCTGTGTCTGTGGGTACAGGTTGCGCTATCATTAAGGAAGGAGTATCTGTGAAGGGTGGATGGAATATGCAGCCACCTCCTCCAAAGATGCCCTGATGCCACAGGCTGTGAAGGACCTGGAAACAAACTATCTCCTCTCATTCTAAGGTGCTGCTGCCTGGCATCAGCGTGGTGCTGCTCACTGCCCATGGAGGGAAAAATCTCTCCCTGGAGAAGGGTAGAGGCAACACTTCTTACCTTGTTGGGAGCTGGTGGCTTTACCTTTGAGGGACCCAGGAGTGCACCCAGCTGCATTTTGAGTATCTGCAAGGATGGAGACTACACAGCTTTTGTGGACTGGAAACCATCCAAGTCCTTCCCTTCCTACAGATAAAACTTCTCTTGCCACTTCCTTCATTTTTTAGATTACCCCACACAAGCTGAAAACAGATTCGGATCAGCTCATGAGCTAAACCACACGTCAGAATAGGTTTAAACCAACAGTCTCCACAGGTCTTGTCCACTGACCACTTTTAGACCTAAAAGACCTGTAATGGGAAAAGCACTCAAAATACCTGTGACACTAGCTACAGACCTGTGTACCACTAACCACAGACAGCTGTAAACAGGATGCAAGTTGAACCTCCTCATTCAGCCTCTGCCTGAGAGGAACACTTCAGAAATCTTAGTTTCATGACTGAAAATGCAAACCAGCCTCTTAGCCAGCTATATATCCCCTAAGGTCAGCAGACTACAGCTTGTAAAACCAGTAACAGCCTTCACCCATCATTCTTTTTGTTTCATCATGATGATTGTCTTTCTCTGTTGCAGGGAACAGAGGAACCAAGCTTTGTGTCTTCCTCCAGTCCACAGAAGACAGGCACCTGAAACAGAGTCTGATTTTTATCTTTGGAGTCAGTCCCAAGCCCACTGCTGGCCCAGTGGTGAGGGTCATACACCAGTAGATCTGCTGGGAAGTGTTAGAAGACAGGGTGAGGACAGCTGGGGATCTCAGAGGATCTGCACCAAACTTCATGGTGCTCCTGTTTCCTTTTTGCCCCATAAAGTTATTAACCCCAGCACCAAGGGTTTAATTAATAGCTGCTGCAGCTTTGGGTCGTTTCCAGTGCTGATGTGAACCAACTCATTCCCATGGCTGTGGCTTCTTGAGTTTGAGCTCTAGGAGGAAGCATATACCAGAGCTTTGGTATTGCCCAGCAGGCTCACGGACAGGTGATGTTTGAGCTGCTGGGCCCCACTCCTTTCCATCACCACAGTGAAAAAATAATTAATAATTTTGGTTTTAAGGAGCCCAAATCCTTAGAAATATATGTAAAGCATCTTGGAACAGTCAGTGCCAAGAGAAAAAAAGTGTTTACCATAAAAAAATGGCCTCATTTAGTGCTGAGCTGTAGGCACGGTAGCTTCCTGCTAATTCGGGTCATGCTATGAGGTTACAGAGCAGAAAACATTATTTCTGAGCAGTTTAACTCAGTGTTGGTAGCAATCAGAATAGCCTGACTCTCGTAACTGAAACATGGTCTGAGATTTTCCTGTCCAGCTATTTTTGCCATGTGCATGGCCTGATGCACTCAAATTCTTGTCTTAAGCCTTGACCTGGTATTCCCAGTGCTGTTTGGTTTTTTTTCATGCATGCAGATGGCAGATGAGGCTGTTTTCAGGGTCCCAGTGCAAGCCTAAGACACTGAAGACATTGTCACAGGCTGTTGCTGGGGTAAATGAGAAGCTGCTGGGAGGAAGAATCTGCTGAAGTGCAGAATCAAGGTTTGGCAGTGCAATGGCCCACATCTGCTTCAACCTTGACCGTCCCACGTGCCTGTGGACAAGGTTGACATTGTGCATGGGGAAGCAGGCTCTGCCAGGGATGTATTTGCAAAATGACATGTTGCAAAGGTATTTCCACCCTGCTTTTGGGTATGGAGCTCTGGGAGGAAGAGGGAAGGGCCAAACCCTGCAGATGAGAGAACTCAGCAGGGGCCTCACACTTTGGAAAAGCAAGGGAAGGAGGGGGAAAAAAAACCTCACAAGCTGCTCAAGACACCAGTGCAAAGACCTAGCACTGCTTATGTGAGGTTAAATGTCCTGACTTGTAGCAGCCAAAGCACTGCATGATTTTCTGAATACGTTTCAGGAGAGCTTTCCTTGATCTAGAACCAAAGCATGTAACATTTTACTACACATTCCTCAGGTAGCAACATTTTACTACACATTCCTCAGCAGTCTCACCCAGACACTTCTCTGCCCTACAAAATCATCATATATAAAAAAAAAAATCTGCATAGTGCCTCTTAGAGATGTGATAGAGGAGGATTGGGCTATGTAATGTACTAATCCCTTACCTGCTGTATCCTGCTTATTGGGAGAAAGATGAGAAAGCAATAGCTGTGTATGCTTAGTGACTGTTATACATGTACATACCTCCTTCCTGGGGTTTATAACTTGCTGAAGCAGAAGACCCCTCCAAGAAGTACATCTCAGCTAGCCATGGCATCACCCGTGAGCAAGACTGGCAGCCATGAGAGACTGAGCACCAGGATTTGGCCCAGCAGCCTGCAAGGGAGTTTTGAGGCAGGCAAGGGAACAGCTTTGCTCTTTGGCCTGGCAAGCTTGGGCTGGTGGAGGTGAGGGCTCTGAGTGGACACAGTTTCACTGGCAGTGTTCTGCAGGCAGCAGAGCTGCCTCTGCCAGGTGACAGTGTGCTGGCTAATGGGTAACAGCAGCAAACGGAAACGCCTTGGGACAGGGGACAGTGCCAGGCTGTGCTGCACTAACAGAGACAGTTGTCTTGAGCTGCAGGGAGTCTTTGCATCCTTATCTGGTCAGCTTGTGGCAGTGGATGGCTCTCAGCACAAAGAGAAGCCTTGATTCTGCAAATGAGCCCTTTCAGCAGCTCTCGGGCAATGCTGTGTATGGAGCTGTGGCAACGGTGTGTTCTGTGGAAGCAGCATGGGCCAAATCCTCTTCTCCTGATCCAGAAGAAAGGACTGGCCTTGGCAAGCTAGGGACACAAGGGTAAATGCTGATTTCAGGCAGGAAAAGGTTTGGCAGCGGCTTCTGAGATGCCGTTGGCCTTCCCAGAGCCAACTGCTTGCAGCAGGTTAAGACAGGAGCAGTTTCTCTGGCACAGGGGTTACAACATTGAAGCAGAAGAAACCTGTACCTGTTGCTCCAATTTATTGCTTGGCAATCTTAGTGCAAACCTCATTTTAAGCCATCTCTGCTGGGGATAGCTGGCTCATGTTTCCTCAGGCTTACGGGAAAAAGTACCTCCCTACAAAAGAAAAGGAGAGAGGGCCAGAGTTGATGTAGCACCACAGCAAGGTCTGCCAGGGCTTCTGCTCAGTCTTCAACCTCCCTAAAATGTCTGAAACTCATCCTTGAAGGTGGGAGGCACAATTCTAAGTCTCTGCTAGCAAGGAGAGATAACTCAGTGAATGTAACTGCACTGACTATAATGATTTGGTGTAACAACACTGATGGAAATGATCACACCATGCCAGACCTCCCTTGGTCTTCCTGCATTGATCTCTCTGGGTTCTCCCAAAGGCTTTGCAGAGTGATAACCTGCATTCTGTTTTCTTTCCTAAAGTTATATTGGGGGAAAATCCTTGAGGAAGGTGTTTCTTCTAAGCTCCCACTGGTGAACGACTCCTGCCTTGGAGCAAAAGAGCTGCTGTTACCTTTGAGGAGACTAATCTGCAACTGGCCCAGGCACAGGGCCAGCCAGGAGACATGGCCAGGGAGAGGCCATGTCTGTGTGCACTGCGGGCGTGGGTTCCCCTGCACCTCTCTCCATTTGTTCTCACCCGCTGCCACCAAGCATTAGCAGATGCAATGAGAAAACAGCCTGGCTGAGGTGGCACCATGACGTGGCATGGGCAAACAGTAGCCCTGGCTGCCTTCCAGCCAGAAGACAAATGCTGTGCAGGGGCCCCAGTTCAGATCTGGGTGTATTCAGACCATTGCTTTATGTGGAGAGACTTCCAGAAGGACTCAAGTCCTCAAGTCCATGCCATCGCCCCAGGGTCACCATCGAACTCTAATTCTAATGCTGATGCCAGGTTTGGGCACCTGATGTTCTTTGGCTGACTATCTGCTAGGATGGATGAGGTTTCTCCTAGCAAAGCTTTGTTTTTGCTGCTGCTTCAGAAGATCAGCCTGCTTTTCCAGAATGCCAAAAAGCTTGGTGGCAATGAAGACTCAGCAGAAACTGGCTCTTAGGTAAAGAGATGAAGAAGAGTCTAGTGGGGTGAGCTTTAAGGCAGCATAGTGGATTTCACAGGGTCTAATCATGGGGGAATAGCATGCAGAAAAACAAAGCTATTGTGTTGCTGTTCCTGAGTGTTTTCCTCATTTTTACATAAGCCACAACCAGCTGAGTTGAGGATCTGGGCTATCAGCTCCTGATTACTGTTATTAAATTACAGTCTTCTAGAGGTCTTAAGTCCTGATTCAGGCATTCACAAAGCAAATGCAGATGATTTACAGTCTTAATCCCAGGGTGAGGCATTGTGGGAGACCTGCACTGAGCTGTTTACCTGTCCCATGTCAGGTGTGAGATGGTAGCAGGGATTGTCACTTGCTGTTATAGGGATGACAGCAGAGTGAGAGCACAGGATATGGATAGATAACGTTTCCCAACCAGTATCACTGCAGGAACTGGGTAGTGAAGACAAGAACAAACCCGAATCAACCAACACCAGCCTGGCAACTTGGTAATGAAGACCAAGCTCTTTCTGAGCATCCTGTCCTCAGTCTTCAGCCATGGTACAAGGAAAGTGTTTCCCCTAGGCAGGCCAGCATGGCTGTCCTGAAATGGGAGACTATGAGGAAAGGAAAACAAAAAGCAAAGAGGATCAGTGAAAATAAACATCCCTGCAAGAGGGGTGGTTTTGCAAATTGTTGTACAGATACTTCTGGAGTTCCACAAAACCTCAGGGGCTCTCTCTCAGCCCTATTGAAAACCTTATGGAATCTGGCAGCTTCCAGCAGGCTTCGGTCAGGGTCATCAAGCGGAGCCTTTGCGATTTCCAGCGTCAGCTGAATCTAGCAGAAAGGAGACTTTGGCAGCGAAGGCTGCAGAGACAGGGGAGGCTCACCTGCAGTGGCACTGGTTAATGGGTGTGTGAGCCTGGCAAAGGTTACCCCATGGCAGCTCATTCACGCCATAGTGGTCACACCCCCTGAGATCCAGGCTCCTTGGGACTCTGCTTTCATGGGAATCAGCCCACAAGCCAGAGAGACGAAGGATTAGTGTCTTGTTCTCATATGGCAGCTGAAGCAAACAGAGATTATTTATGCCTTTTGAACAAGATTGCATGGGATGTCCATGCAAGACCCAGGAACTCAACTCAGGTTCCCAAGAGCTCACCCCCACCCTGCAGGAGGTATGACCTGGGTTTATCTCCTGTGAGGCACAAGGCTGGTCCTTTAGCACTTGTTGAAGCTAACTGGTCCTAATTGGTTTAGCACGAGTTAGGGTCACTGGATGTTGAAAGGGGTGTAGTTGCAGGACATTCTGCCTTGCTGGAGAAGGCTGTTGGAGCCTCTCACCCTCACCATTTATTACTTTTTTTAGCATTCAGGCAGAGCAGCAGTATTCACAACTGTGGGAAACCTGATTGCTCACCTTGGTGACCATACCTGAGTTCCCACAAAGTAATTTCACACCCCCCCTCCTTACAAACTTAATCTTTAACTTGTCTCGTTTCGGTGACCCAGCTGCATGTGTGACCACAGAAAGTCACCTCTGCTGAGGGCTGGGCAATGAAATCCTGAAACTCTACCCTGCTGTCAATGCATGCCAGGCTCCTGTATGAAATTAATGTCATAGCAGCTGCCAATCTCTGGTGGCCAGCAACGGGGAGTGCAGGGGGAGGTCCAGATGCTCTGTCAGATGGGAGTTGTGCCCTAGGAGAGGATCTGGATTGTTCTCAGCAGCTTTGAGTTTGTTCCCCAAGTCTTTCTCCAAAACAGGGCAAAAATTTCCCCAGGACAGGTCCTCCTGTAGCTGAGCTGAGTTTACAGTCTTCTGTGGTTCACATCTGTTAAACAGAACTCATGAATTTCAAACCTTAGGAGGTGAAGGGGTGTGAAGACGAATCATACAAGCTGCTGAGCCCTGGGACCTGCAGCAGAGCTGCCTGCAGGGCTGCCTGCAGAGCTGCACCAGGTCATTCCTACAGGCCTCGTGGTACAGCAGGTAGCCAGAGCTGGGGCTGGCCAGGTGACTGGCTGTTGTTCACAGGAACGCAGCCCTGCCTGTGCCAACCAGGAAGGAGCAAGAAAAATCAGTCGCTGAGAAATTGTCATCGTGGTACACGTTGCTGCCTGTTTCCCATGGTCCCCAAAGGCTGCAGAGCACCATTGACACCTGGCTTGTGCATTTGGTTCATGATCCCCACACATCAGATGTTGGTCACATCATGCTGTTGGAAGGAGTTCCAAAACCACTGCTATGAGCATGAGAAGGGCACCAGTAGTCATCACAACTTCAGTTCAGCTGATGAACCAAGATCAGGCACTTTGCTGGGTGCTAGATGCACTTCCCCATGCAGCCTGTGGCCTTCTACATGTTGTCTTCCCCTGCTTCTTGTAGACCAGCCCATGGATCACACACAGAAGATAATATGTAGGATTGGGCTGGGTTAACTAAGATGCATAGAGCTTCTCTGAGAACAGAAGAGGAAGGGCTCTTTGAGGGCAGCAATATGTTTTTTGTTATTACAGGGGTTTCAAGGATCAAGGAATTAATCTAGCCACTTTTCAGGCAACATCACAGTCTACAGTGTTAAGTCACCTTGTGAGAAATGATCTTCAGAAGGTCAAAACCAGAGCTGAGAACCAGGTCTCTTGTATCCCCTGTAAAACCCACTGGGCCATACATGATGCATTTGAACCTAAAAGGCTGTCTACAAGTCTGGGTACTAACAAGTAATGTTGTCCCCCAGCTGCCAACGGGCTCTGCATGGGAGGCTAGTGAGGAATGGTGATGGTCTTCAAACCCTCCAATTTTCTGGAAAAACCTCCTCCTGAGGCTGCTTCACCCAATGCCTCCCCAGAGTCTTTTGGTGGTTAATCAGCGCAAACACCCACTGAAGCCACCTGTGGTTAACAGGTCAGAGCAATGACAGTGGTGAGGAGCTCCTGTGAGCTGAGAGCCTTTCCCTGGGCAGCTCTGGTGACCATGTTTGAACATTAAACAAGAAACCCACGATACCTCTGTGCTAATTCCTACTACATCACAGAGGTCGTGCTGGAGACATCCTTGTGCCACCCTTGTGCCACTCCCCAACAGAAAGTGGCCTGTTTGGTGTTTTTCCATGTTTCCTGTCTTTCCTGAACAGCAGCCCACATAAGGAGCCCTCCCTGCAAAGGGCTCTGTTATCTCAGCAATCTTTGGCACGAAGGGGAAGCATCAGAAGTCACCAGACTGCCTCCCTTACACCCAGGGCTTGGCTTAAACACATTATCCATCAGAGCATGTGGGCATCAGCTCGAGCTGTAGGCATCTGAACAATGCAATGAGCAGTTTCACCTCTTACCAAAAGTGCCTGGGGACAGCTGACAACGAGATGCCAGGGATGATGCCGTGCACACGATGGCATCAATGGGCACTCCCACATGGGCTTTCTGTCCATCTTTGCATGGGTTCTACTCACCTGCAGTGAGAAGTATTGCTCCTTTTGCAAACAGGGAGGTGGAGGAGGAGGGTGATACTGGGGCTTACCAGCCCCAGGAAGAAGAAAGGGCAGGGCACTCGAGCAGGAAGCAAGTGCTGGCCCTCAGGGCAGATCTGCTGCACCCATTTTCGGTTTTAGGATGTTTTCTCTCTACTGCAATGATCTGGATGAGACTGGGATGCAGCTCCTCTTTGCTTAAAGATTTACTGGGGAGAACTTTTCCAGACCACATTCTTTCTGCAGAGAAATCCAGCTCCAGAAGAGCTTTCTGGGAGAGGACCACAAATGGTGCCTCCAGGGTTGCATTCTTGGGCTGGTGGATGAATCATTTTCCAGTCCCACATGGGAAAAGCCCATCTCTGAGGCAGTGAAGGCCAGGAAGTGGTTGAGGGAGGGGATTTGAACAGGATGGACTGGTTTCCAAGTTTCAGGCGGTGTCAGCGAGTCCGAGGGAGAGCAGCTAACAGGGAGCAGTGAGCATGCTTCACATCTCTGCTGCTCCTGTCAGCTGCAGTCTTTGCTTCCTTGGCCCGGGGCTGCAGCATGGGGATTGCTGTTGGATAACCTGCTTGGGGGGAGCAATGGAGCTGCCATTTCACAAGGCTTGCACTTTGCATGGAGGGAGCGCATGGGCCAGAGCTGCCTTTTTTATCTTCTTCTTTTTTGCATGAGCAACTGACAAGTTGGAAATTTCTTTACAGAATCAACCAGGTTGGAAAAGACCTCAGAGATCAACAAGTCCAACCTATTACCTAATACCTAACACCTCCTGACAACTAAACCATGGCTCCACGTGCCACATCCAATCTTGTTTTGAACGCCTCCAGGGACTCCACCACCTCCCTGGGCAGCACATTCCAGTGGCAAATTACTCTTTCTCCTCACCCTGAGCCTAAACTTCCCCTGGCTCAGCTTGAGACTGTCCTCTTGTTTTGTCACTGATTGCCTGAGAGAAGAGACCAACCCCCACCTGGCTACAACCTCCTTTCAGGTAGTTTCAGTGGAGAGCACTAAGGTCTCCCCTGAGCCTCCTCTTCTCCAGGCTAAACAACCCCAGCCATGGCAACATTTTCCACTTTACACAGAAAGTGGAGGTTATTTGATTCAAACCCACAGCCCAGCTCAGCCATTTCAGCCAAACTCTAAAACACTTCAAATCTCAGGCTTGAAGCTACTCCCTTACATTTCCTTTCCCCACTCCTAAACCAGCCCTTTCCAGCTAGATTACACTTCCCAAAGGCTCCTCTTAACACTGCTTCACTGCGGTGCCTTTGCACTAACACACTCCCTGAAAGCAAAGCAGCAGCAGAGAAGTGTCCTGCCTGGTCACTGGGAGCTTTCATAACACTTGCTTTTAAAGATGAGTCATAGACTCAGCAGATCATTTAGGTTGGAAAAGACCTTTAAGATCATTGAGTCCAACTTTAACCAGTTGAATTGAGTCCAGGTGCATTCAACCCAAAAAATCCCAGCTGCAGATGGGTACCTACAGAAATGCTTTGTGCCTTCTGGTCCCAGAGACTCTGGAGGGGTTAAGGGAAAGCAGCATTACCTGCAGCATGGTGATGGTGGCAGGGTGCATGCTCTGTTTGGCCAGATGAGGGGTGGCCCCACTTACACAAGGGAAATACAAAGTGTGAAGGGTCCTGGAGAAGTCACACAGCTTGTGCCTGGCCACATTTGAAGTCAGCAGTCTGACAGTGTCTCTTGACTGGATTTGTTGTTCAATGCCTCCAGTAAAAGGAGTTCACAGCTCCTCCAGGTACCCTGCCCCAGCATGGAGAGGAGATTTCAGTTGGGAGAGGCCTACAATGATCATCTAGTCCCACTGCATCAGCCAGGATGTAACTCTGCGTAGTCCTAATACACTGCTGAAATCTCTTTTTGTTGGGGATTAAGCTGTCTTCTAGGTGTGACACCAATCTGACCTCCTGTTGAAAACCAGGGCTTTATCCTGCCAGCAACCTTCTCTCTTTTCTAGAAGACCCTCTCTGTGTGCTGCTTTCTTATCTTTCTTATGGGTCGTCCTTTCTGAACTCTTCCATTGGTGACTCTCCCAAACTGCTTTGTAACTTCTGTCTCAGAGCACACTGGCAGTGACCACAGCTCCTATTGAAGTATCTCTGGCATCCAGTAGAGCAGCATCAGATATTCCCCAGATTTTCCATTGAATATGTTCCTTGAATACAACTTGTTTGGTTGGTTGGTTTTTAAAGCTCGTGGTTGATTTTGGTTCTGAAGCACAGTGTAAGTCATCCTGACCTTGCCATCCACCACATCTCCTTGCTCTCTGCAGCAGGGCAGATCCTTGCAATGCAATCTTCTGGTCTCCATTCATACTCTCATTCATGTTCTCTGTTCCCTTGGATTTATCATGCAGAAAGATTTCCCTGATCACACCTCTAGTTTTAATAGTCAATGGAAAACTGAGCTCTGCTCCTCGTGGTGTTTGAACTGCAGATTGCTTCTCTGTGGTTTCAGGGGTCTGTCACCTGCACTGCTTCCCTGGTTTGCTTGGGACACTCAGTCAGGTGTGACTGTATCTGCAGCCCCCACTGCCAACAACTTGATTTTGCATGGAGCTTCCCTAAAACAACAGCAGCAGAATTTAAAGTAGTGCCTCTTTCATCTTCCTATAAATGATAATTGGATTCACTTCAGTAACCAAAACCACACAGGAAAGGACTCCCCCTGGGGAAAACTACATTTAAAAATGACCTTTGGAAAGCCTCCACCAAGCCCTCTGAGCTTAAGTAGATGTCTTTGAGACAGGAGGGTTTAAGTCTTTCCATGGGGCTTTAAGCATGACTAAAGGAATTATTTTTCCTTGAATTTCCTGTAAGCAATGTGCTGCAGATCAGGGTTGGGGGAGCTGAAGGATGAGCAGAGCTACCTTATGTACCCTGGACGGGTAACTAATGGAGACAGACGTCACCTGGAGCAGGTAACAGCAGGGAGAAGCTCAGCCTCAAGGGGATATGACCTTTTGGTTGTTGCCACCCAATGACTTGGGCTGACCTGTGAAGAGGGAGACTTCTCATTGGGGTTGCTCAGTCTGGAGAAGAGAAGGATCTGGGGAGGCCTTATTGTGGCCTTTCAGTACTTAAAAGGCTGATGAGAAAGATGAGACAGTCTTAGAAGAACCTGTTGTGACAGGACCCAAGGGCTGATGGCTTCAAACTAAAAGAGACTGGGTATGAGGAAGACATTTTCTTAACTGCCTGGTGAAACACTGGCCAAGGGGTGAAACATTGGCCCAGGTTGCTCAGAGAGGTGGTAGATGCCCCATCTCTGGAAACATTCCAGGTCAGGTTGAATGAGGCTCTGAGCAACCTGATCTAGCAGAAGATGTACCTGCTCACTTGCAGCACTGTTGGACTAGATGACCTTTAAAGGTCCCTTCCAACCCAAACCATTCTATGATCCTCCCATGACAAGTGTTCCCTGCAAAAAAGCATCCAACATTGTTTTTCCTGACCTTGTCTGTTTTCCAACTCAGACAATGAGTGTTTTGTTGAAGTGCTTTGAAGTCTCTGCCTCTGTTGTAGATCTGAAGGAAGCTCCAGTACCTGACAGCTTGTGGTTCTCATCATCCCACCCACCTTAGCCTGATAAAGTCATTCTCTCCTTCTACCATGCCACTGTGCATTTTTAAATAGAGCATCAGGACAACCTCTGAGAAGGCATTTAGGAAAAGAGGACACAGTTTACAAGTTTGGATTGGGATCATTTGTGAATCAGCATCTCCCTCCACTTCTTTGACTGACAAGTGACAGGACAAGAGGACACCACAAGAGGAAGGAGGCTCAAGTTGTGCAAAGGGAGGTTCAGGTTGGATATTAGGAAAAATTTCTTCACAGGAAGGGAGGTGGTGGAGTTACCATCCCTGGAGGTATTTAAAAGACCTGTGGATGTGGTGCTGGGGGACATGGTTTAATGGTAGAAGCTTAGCAGTGGTTGTGGGATTGTGAGCTCTAGGCAAGAGGTTGGATTTGATGATCCTGAAGACCTTTTCCAACCTCAATGGTGCTATGATTCTTTGATTCTTTTCCTGGAATAATGGCTTAGGCCAGCTGCGAGTGAAAGCTGGATGTTCAGAGGCTGCACAGCTCATTGGTGCTGTAGCAGCTTTTGTTTTCCCATATCTGTGTTCCCTTTGTTACAGTAACACAGCTGATGTATAACAGCTCTTAGGCCAGGTCCTGAGGCTGTTAGCAGATAAAAGTAATTAGGCTGTAGCTGCTGCTCATTTAAGGGGAAAAAAACAACCCCAAACCAACAGGAATTAATAATCACAGAACTGTTCTGGACTTTGAAAATGTTATTTAAAAAATTGACATTTTTTCATTGCTCTACAGCTGGCCATAAAAGAGGAGAGGTGAGGAGAAAGTTCATAGGAACTGAGAGCTTCATGGTTTGCTTTGGTAAAAGATTGGCATTTAAAAAAGCAATTCAGACCACTTTCACCCAGCTCTAATTACTGTCATTAGAGAAGAACCAGCTCTCCAGAACATGGAATACAGCACTGGAAGAACATAGCACAGAAAATCCTGCTCCATGCCACCTTTCCTGGCTGAGTTTCCTCAGCAGTGCCATGGCAGGTGGGGTCTCTTCTCCTACAGTGAAACCCCAGATGTTCCAGAATCATAGAATGGTTTGGGTTGGAAGGGACCTTTAAAGATCATCTAGTCCAACAATGCTGCAGTAAGCAGGTACATCTTCTGCTGGATCAGGTTGCTCAGAGCCTTGCCCAACCTGACCTGGAATGTTTCTAGGGTTGGGGCATCTACCACCTCTCTGGGCAACTTGGGCCAGTGTTTCACCCTGCAGTTTGAAAAATGTCTTCTTCATACCCAGTCTAAATCTCCCTCTTTTAGTCTGAAGCGATCACCCCTTGTCCTGTCACTACAGGCCCTGCTAAAAGTCTGTTTCAGCTTTCTGATCAGCCCTTTTAAGTACTGAAAGGCCACAATAAGGTCTCCCCAGAGAATTCTCGTCTCCAGCCTGAACAACCCCAACACTCTCACACTTCTTTCATAGCAGAGCTGCTTCAGCCCTCTGATCATTTTCACAGCTCTCTTCTGGACCCACTCCAACAGGTCCATGACTTTCTTATGCTGAATGCAGTTAGTCTTTGGGAGCAAACACACATTCCTGCTTCACCAAAATTATCTGCTAGTGCTCACCATGCCCTTGTCAACTCCCTTCTTCAGCAGGTGAGATGGGTCCCAACAACAAGCTTCACCTTAGCTCCTGTATTGCATATTTACCTGAGTTTACTCCAGCTGCTCTTCCTGATTGCCAGCTTCTGCTGAAAATAATCAACCAAGAGCAAGCTCATTCCATCAGGCAAGAGGTGAGAGGTTTGTAAACCCTGGTGGGTGGGCCCCCTTGAGATGATGTCCCGCATCTGGAGTTGGTACCTGTGGGGAAACAGAGACAGGAGATGGTTTGTGGTTTTATACCAGGCTGTTAATTACTTTGGTCAGTGAACCCAAGCTGTTCCAGCACTTGGCTGTTGCATGAACACAGCCTGGGTGACTCAGATCCAAGTCAAAGCTGATGCAAGGACAGGACACACAGACACGACCAAGGGTAGGCTTTTAAGAATGCTCTTCCCTCCTGACTTCACTCCTTCATCTTCATGAAGGCAAAGACCATTGCATTGGATGTGGTTTCTTATAGCCAGTCTGGCCACAGCAAACATCACAGATCCTGCAGAAGTGTGCTGCAGAACTGAGAGGGTGATGTCCTCCTAAGGAGATGGAGAAAGATTGCCTATGTTGGAGGTGTCCTTCCTCCCCCAGCCAGGGTTAGGTGGTTTGGGCTGCAAGCCTTTGTGGACCAGTAAACCCAACATGCCTCAGTCTAGTAAAGACTGGTGCTTCATCACCAACAGCCCCTGAGTACCTTGGTGGTGAGCTTGTGGGCTTACAAGGTACTGGAGGGGACAGTACTGTGAACCATGGAGTAGGACACAGAGGACCCAGAACTGATGTCCAGACTCTGCTACAGGTCTCCTATGTGATCTGGGGTAACCTCTCCTCTTCCCTCCTACACCTCCACTTCCAATCTGCAAAAAAAAGTACATTGTCCCTCAGTGGAGCACTGCCCCTTCTACCACCACATGGCTCACAAGGCTGCTGAGCAATGTGAAACAGTGACTGCTTGCTTCTGCTCTGAAGGCTGAGAGCCCTATAAACCACTCTGATCTGTCAACCCACTGAGTGTCTGGGCAGCTAACTTGTGTTTCACTCCCCTCTGGATTAAGCTCCATCAGATCCTGAGCTGCTTCATTTTCTGGAGCACTTCTATACATTTATCAGCTCACTCCTTTTGCTGGAGGACGAGCTGCAGTTGTCCTTAATTACAGAGGTTCAAAATGATCCTGTTCCTGCTTTGCTAATAGCACAAAGTAGTTCTCAGGAGATATCTGCTCTAAAGCTCAAAAAGATATTAGGGAAGGGAACCTGCTCTTACGACTAATGAGTTGCTCTGCTTCAATACTTCTGTCTCCAGGATGGAGCTGATGCCCATTTTGGTGGTGAGATGCTTAAAAATGGGTGAGAGCATGCAAAGAAATGGTGCCTGTGCAAGCCAGCCTGCGTGGTGGCACATCAAAGTCATTATCTTAAAAGCATACCAAGAAAACATCAGAGCTGACAACCTGGTTATGAAGAGGTTGTTAAAAGAAGAACTTGGTTTTCTGTAAAGCTGCAATTTAGAAACTCTAAAGCAGCCAGAAGAAGCAGTTCCCTTTGCTGCCTGGAGCCAGCTCACTGCAGACAGATGAAAAGCATTTATCCCCCAGCTCCCAAAGCATGGCATTCAGGAAAACCAGAGTGATACAGAAACAAATGAGACAAAGCTGGAGACCTCAGAGAAAATATAGCAAAACTTTATTATTTGTGGTGTTTTTTGTTTTGGGTTTTTTTTACCCCTTGAATGATGGGAACTGAGATTGGAGGCTGAACTAGATGACCTTTAAAGGTCCTTTCCAATCCAAAGCATTCTATGATGGGGGTCTGGAGAACAAGTCTTATGAGGAGCAGCTGAGGGAGCTGGGATTGTTTAGTTTGCAGAGAAGGAGGCTGAGGGAAGACCTCATTGCTCTCTACAACTACCTGAAAGGAGGTCATAGTGAGTTGAATGTTGGTGTCTACTCTCGAGTTGCTAGTGGTGGGACAAGAGGAAATGACCTCAAGTTGCACAGGGGGAGGTTTATGTTTCTTTCCTGAATGAGTGGTCAGGCATTGGAGCAGGCTGCCCAGGGAGATGGTGGAGTCACCATCTGTGGAGGTGTTCAAAAACTGTGTAGACATGGCACTTCAGAACATGGTTTAGTGGTCATGCTGGTATTGGGTTGATGGTTGAACTTGACGATCTTAGAAGTCTTTTCCAGCCTTGGTGATTCTGTAATTACCTTCCTTTCCATTGGAGTGAGGGTGAGATGTGTCTGTGCCCCTACAGGATCCAAGCAACTGAAGCGATTTGAGAAAGAGGATCTTGGAGAGATCAGAGCCACATTTAACATCATCAGTCTCTCTTCACGGGGCAGGTTCTCCAAGTGAGAAGCAACATACAACCCAAACTCCAAGGAGAGCAGAAATCCATCCAGATGGGCTGCACAGGGCCTTCTATGCTGCAGGACCACCTTCTCACAGCAAACAAGAGCATGCTGGGCACATTGAGCCAGAGGATTCAGGCTGGATGTGAGGAAGAAGTTCTTCCCCATGAGAGTGGTGAGAGCCTGGAATGGGTTGTCCAGGGAGGTGGTTGAGGCCCCATCCCTGGAGGTGTTTAAGGCCAGGCTGGATGAGGTTCTGGCCAGCTGCTGTAGTGTGAGGTGTCCCTGTCCATGGCAGGGGGGTTGGAACTGGATGATCCTTGTGGTCCCTTCCAACCTTGACTGCTTCTATGATTCTATGATTCTGATTCTATGATGCCCTAACAGGGAGATGCAGTCTTGCTAGTGTGGTCCTCTCCCTAGCAGATGCTGCTTTCCTGGCCTGACCTCAAACCCTCTCCCGGCCTGGCTGCTGTCCCCCTCAGCCCTGCTCAGGCCTTGGGCACATGGCTGAGTGCACACAGGTCAGTGGGAGGTGAACAAAGCACAGGGAGTGATGCCTTGTTACATACCTGCCAGCTTGGCACTGGGTTCCTCTCTCTTTTTTTTTTTTTACCCCTGCCTCCTGGAGACTTAACATTTGTCCACAGTTCTCCTGCTGTACTTCAGCCAAATCCCGAACAAATTAAAATGGTGTTGCTTTAACAAAGGAAAACAAAACAAACCAAAACAATGACTAGCAGCATAGCTTTTAGAGGAAAGAAGGTCTGCCACATGGGGGAAGGCTGGAACAGCTCAGCCAGTTGAGAATACTGATTTGTCTCTCCGTCTTTCATGTGCTGATCACACGATTCTGGGTTTTCATGGAAGAAAAATCCAAACCCCAGTAACTAAAGTTATGATGAATACTTCCTGCCTCGCATCCAGCTGTGGAGCCTCTTGCAAAGGACACAGCATTCATTGGGTGAAGGAAGGAATTGCCTCTGAAATACTAAGAAGGATTTTTAACTGAAGCAAGATGTTAGTCAGGGAGCTGCAGAGTGCAACCTTGACGTGAGACTCAGATACCGATGTTGTGGTGAGGCTTTTAGTTGAGACCATTTCAAGATTTCCTTCACCGGTGTCCTTAAAAGCCAGCGCTGCACAGCTGCACCACCTCGTGGTGTGACCGAGCCCTGCAGGGACCAAACCCTTAACAATCCTCTCCCGTTTTCATAAAACGTCAACCACAGATACATAAAAGTCAACTGCACCTATTGCTAGACCGTGGCACAGCTTGGCCCACCACAGCCCAGTGCCACAAGGTCACCCCAGACCTCCCCCAGCTCCTGTCATTTCTGCTTGCTCACCCTCCTCTCCAGGATGGAATAGTCCAGCCATTTCCCAACTGCAACCATCCTCATGCCAAGTATTTGCCTGCATCCAGTGAGCTATTACTCATCTGAACCTGCCTTTACTGAATTTCTGAAGTGTTACAGGGGATTCATAGAATCATAGAATCAACCAGGTTGGAAGAGACCTCCAAGCTCATCCAGTCCAACCTATCACCCACCCCTAAGCAATCAACCAGACCATGGCACTAAGTGCCTCATCCAGTCTCCTCTTGAACGTCTCCAGGGATGGTGACTCCACCACCTCCCTGGGCAGCCAATTCCAATGGGCAATCACCCTCTCTGTGAAGAACTTCCTCCTAACACCCAGCCTATACCTCCCCTGGCACAACTTGAGACTGTGTGCAGATGAGATGACTTCACTCACCATTCAGACAACATAGTAAGAGGAAAATCAGGGGTCACCAGAGCTCCACAGCCCTGTGATGCTGAGCCAAGGGCATGTCCTGCACATCCTCAGTCCTAGCCCTACTCCTAGAGATCACATGGCCCCAGTAAGCTAGAAATGGGCTCAGGTCTTGCCAGAAGTTTTCCTCTCTTCTCACAAATGTATTTGCTTGTGAAGGAACAGAGTGGCTCAAGACAGTATAAATTATACCCACAAATATCAGTTGCATAACCCCACAGAAAGGTTACCTGGACCTCCAGTTCTCAGCCTCTCAGGGTATGGTGTGGAGTAACCAGGTGATTAGGTAGAGACTAAAAAAAAGAAATTCCCCCAAAAACATTTATAGAATGCTTTTCCTACTAAACCCACATGAAAACAGTCAGACTTTCTGTGGACTGATCTGCTAGCATCTGCTTAACTTACACCAACTTCCTCCAGCATGATACTTACATGCTACTGCCTGAAGACCCAGCTCAGAAACGTGCCAGACGGAAAGCAGCTTCTCATGGTCACCTCAAACCAATTCAGCTCGAGTAACAGGCAGCTCCCCCAGTTCCCTCTGGTTTGCTTAGGGTATAAATGTTGTTTGACTGTAGGCTGGTGATCACTGGTTAACCCAGGACCAGTCACCTGCTGAAAACCATCACTGATGGATGTGCTCACAACAGGCATTGCCAAATGCTACAGAGGCTGATGCCACTGCAGCCTGGGAGAAAACGTAGTGATGTGTCTCCTGACCTGCCCTCAGGCACCTTCTGTGCAAACCATGGGCAGCCAGGTGAGGAATCAACCTTCCGCTTCATGGGGTACCCTTGAATGCAGTATGACAGATGCTACACAGAAGAACTAGGAAAGGGTTGTAGAGTAAACCCCACTAGTTTGCATTGTCTGTTTTCTCCCCCCACCCTATTCCCTCCCAGAAGCCATGATCTTGCTCTGTCCTCATCTCCATCTTATGTGCAGGCTTCAGAACCAGCAGGGCTGTTTAATTCAAATCTCAGCAGGTTAACAAACAAGAATGGGAACTGAACCTACCTGCCAAGCATGCTGCTAGAGGAAGAAGCCCTTGATGCTTAGCAGTGGAGGCTTTAATCTATTAAAGCAAAGCCAAGTCCAAAGAGTTGGGTCATGATTTGAACAAGGAGAACTTTCTGGCTTTGTTCTATAAAGTCTTTGCTTTCCCCACCAATAATCCTCCCAAGGAGAAAGGCACATGGAAGGAGAGAAGGATTTCTGGGGTCAGACCTCAACTATAGGCATTATCAGACATGAAGAGGATGAAAAAATAACACAGATAGTTTATTGTCAAACTGAATCAAAGCATGAAAAAAAAATCACAAAGTTACACTGTAAAGAAATTTGGTTTTCATCATAAAAGCTCATCAAAATCGGACAGAGAAAAGAAGCCATTGTCAAACCAGCAACTCCTATAACAACCTTCAGACATTTACTGAAATGCTGGGAATTCAGAGGTGGTGAACACTGCATGTGCATGAACTAAACAATCAGACCTCCTCACTGAGAAGAACAGTGGTTCTCAGAGGGGGTGACATGTTTCTGGCTTAATGGTGGTGACTCCTCTGTTTGCCTTCAAGCAGCAAATGCCTTGTCCTAGCTGGCATCCAACCTGAGGTGATGGCTAAAGGCTGATGGAGGCCAGCTGCATTTCACTCCTTTGCCCAGCACTTTGCTGCAGTTTACATCCCAAGCAGATGTGCCTACATCACTCCGTTAAAAGGCAGTTGCAAAACTAAAAGGTTGCACAAAGAGTGGGGGGAGGTATGATCACAGCCTAGGGTCCAGCAAAGTCTGGGGGACGGAGCTGAGCTGGCACAGCCACCACCTCAAAAATCCAGTCTGCTGCTGATTTAAGTGATGCCCAAACCTAGCCCTTCTAAATTGCTGTGTGGGAAGGTGTGTTAATTGCAGATGCAGAACTGTTTCACTGAGTCAAATTGATCTCTGCTAGGTCCCAGGGGTGGGTGTATGCCCTGCGCTGATTAACCTGGCACTGGGCAGTTACAGAACAAGCTGCTCCAAACAAAAGATGGCTGGAAGCTTTTCAAGTTTGAGTTTGCCAACCTGTCCAAACCAATCTATTACCCCAACATCATTTATTTTCCAGTAGATTCTGCAGAACCAACAGAGTAGCCCAGGAGAACTTTCACTGGTCTCCTGCCAGCATAGCTGGGTTGGTAGGAAATCTGGATGGAGAAGGTCCCTGGCCAGGAAAACTGCTGGAGACTGCAGGATCCCCTGGGGCTACAAGCCCACCTGGAAGAGCCCTATCCCATCTTGCAGGGAATTTCAGGGTGGTTGGCCTTCCTTCTGGGTCAGGACACCATAAAAAGGAAACAAACAAACAAAAAAGAATGGGAAGGCATCCATGTATATTGACTATTTGGAAGTCAAGTTTTGCAGACAGTTTCAATCAGTCAGGATAGAACAAGAGTATCTTTCTCACCACTGTAAATGAGATGGCTTATGAATTTTGAAATACTTGTTTTGCTGAGTGAAAGAAAGGCATCTTTATCCTAAGCAGCAGCTAAGGAGTGATAAAACTGTAAAAAACAACCAAACCAAACACAACAACCAAATCCAACTCACATCAAAAAAACCAACCCACCAGTACAAAGTAAAGACATCCTAGGTCATTCTAATGGATCACAGGAATAGCTAAAAGGTATTTTTAATTGCAACTAATGTGCTATCTTGAGCCACCTGCTTATTCCAACAGGCTTGAGGTCTTCTCTCATAAAGCATGAATTTATATGAGCCTTTTCCTAGAAAGGAAGGCTCTAAGTCTTACTGTGTCAGATAAAAAGTCCCAAAATAGACTTTGCAACCAAATGAAGTGTTTTATTCAGATATTCACTTGGATATGGCAGTGATGTTAAGAACAGCTATTCAAGTAGCTGAAGTAAGCCCTTCAAAAGAAGTCACACAGCTCTGAGACTTGAACAAATTATTGTATGATCTCATCCAAGAGATCTATATAGCTGGAACATCTGCCCGAGTCACCACCAATTTATTTAGCAGAGTTCATCAGTAGTTCATCAGCTCTGTTTGCACAAGCAGGTGCCAGGGCAGTCAATAAGGACTCCTATATATGACTTAAAAAGAAGAGAGGGGAAGAAGAGTGGAACAGAGATGGGAGATTTTACTGTCTGACATGGATGTGCATTAGCAGGAATAATGTCCCTGTCAAATTAGGGCAGTGACTGTAACTGAAGGAGAAGTGCAGGCATTCTTTTTCCCAGAGAAGTATTACATGCACAAGTAACTATATTGTTAAAACTTTTTTATTTGTGACAGTAAAGAAACCATTCAATACCTGATTGACAACACTTCTCTCTCCTGAAAACACTCATATGGTATCTGTAGTGTTTCTCAAGTATCGCTGGATTGTTCATTGCATTAAAGTGTAAACAGCTCCATTATTAGAGACCAAAAAAGAAGAGAGGAAAAAAACAAAAGAAACATTGCCATTGCTTACTCCTCTGTTGAGAAGTTCCCAATAATTCTTTAACAAGAAAGAAAGAAAAAAAATATAAAGGGAAAAAAAAAAAAGAGTCAGCTGGATTTTTTTACAATATAATGTGAAACAGAAAACTGACAGCTGGTTTTGCATAGTTAGCCCAGAGATTTTTTTTTTTTTTTTTAAGCAATTGCCCCACACCAAGTCTCACCTGCCCTCCTCGCCCCACAAAGGCAAAAACATCACACAGCACCTTGGAAATCAGAGGCACAAACTTGTTTCTGTTTTACAAATAGGGCTGTGCGGTACTGTGTTTTATTAGTTTTAAAAAGAACCTGCAAAACATAGGATTATGAGTTTGCAAATCAGAGAGCTACAGATTATTAATGGGTTTGTTTTCGTTTCTTTGTACACTGAAATTTCAAAAGCTGCAACATCAGCACACACCACTGTCATTTAGAAACTTTATTGTCCCCAACCAGTCTAATCAAAATCATGCTGTGATAAAGTGATTTGCGTACACTGATAACCAAACCTCTTCAAGGTGTTGAGTTTCTTCCATGTATAACTTTGCTGCTTAAATAAAAATAATTAAAAAAAGGAAAAAAACCCAAAAAGATTAAAAGGGCAAAACAAAATAAACAAATGATTCCTCCAAAGCTACCTAAATGAACACAGCAATATTGTACATTGGCTACCATCTTCCATCCCAAACTTGCCCACGCTTCCTGGTGGTTACCGAGTATTCTGCGCACAGCCCTGGTTTACAAATGGCAATTTGTAACACTTCAGTTGAATGTCAAAAATCTAAGGCATTCTGCCTTACAGCTTAATTAAAAAAATACCTATACAGGCAAAAAACCTTTTTTAACCCAACATAGAAAGGACAACGGAACTTCAGGCCAGGCAGCATTTCTTTAGCTGAAAAAGAATCATCAACACGCACACAAAAAACCCAACCCAACAACCCAAACAAAAAACCCAACACTTTTTAATGCTTCTACAATATCCAGAAGGAAAATGGAAACTCAGGATTTGTAACAGCCCTGGTGACCTGTGTGCATTAGCTGCACTTCAAATATGGAAAGAATTTAGGAAAGAAATATTTTTTTTCCTTGTTTGAATTGTTTAAAACCTTGTATTTAAAACACAATCAAAATACCCGTATTGCAAATGTCACAAACATTCCACTCACCACCTGACTTCATGGACACAATATATTGCTTTGTTCAACTCTAGAAACTCTTTTAAATGTAGCATTTGGATGCTCACACAAAGTCAGCGCTTGAAATGTCAAGTATGATGAGGGTGACAAAATAAACAACCAAGATCGATCCCTTTGGCCAAATCTGAATAGCCAGGGGCATTCCAACCTAACTGCACAGCACTCAAAGTTTTATTTCAATGGGAATGGGTAAAAAATCCCACAACCAAAACAAACCCTCACATCATGCTCATCAGAAGTTATATAAAATAAAATACCAGATCAAAATTGTTCCTATTTTTTTTTTGCCTTTGTATTGTCAATGTCAGCAAGAAAATGAAAATAAATGTTTTTGTGGCAAGATGTGGATTTCAAGAGCCAAAAATAAACAACCAGGGACAAGCGTGGCTGTACAGAACACCATCAGAATCGTTCTTGCAGGAGCTGGTGCAGAAGTTCAGTTGTCCATTGTATGTGGATTTTAAAACAATACAAGACACTTTAATATAATCAACATTCATTCACAGACTTAAGGCAACTGGTTCATGAAATCACTGCTTTCATAAATGCAAACTAATGACATGGTTCCTCTCAGGTACAACAGGTCTCAACCGTTACATGGCAATGTCTCGGTGGGGTTGTTATGCTCTCCTTGGAAGATTGTTTGGTCTAACGCTAGCGAGAAGTCTTTGAATTTTTTCAGCCATTCCTATCATACCTGCACAACTATCTACAACCTGAATACTTCCCTGCAAACTGCATCTGAAGCCTAGAAGCTCCAAACACAGTTGAAAATACTGCTTAGAGAACAACTTTTTTTTTGGCAGCTTACAGTTTCATTACTCTGAAGTCAAATAGAAAACGCAACAATCTTTATCTGAAGGTAGTGAAAGGTTAACAGACTAACCAGAATCCATACATCCTCTTTTTTTCTTCCATTGTTTTAAGCAACATGGGTGGGTTTTCTTAGTCTGACAGTTTTGTTGTGGCACAGAATGATACAGTACTAAGGTAATGCCAACTGGTAAGAAAACAAAACAGTGATGCTATAGGGACTCAAACGAGTGTCACGGGACTGCCTCAACATCCCTCGCCATGGTGAGCAGCTGGAGCACAGCTGCACTGCAAGGGGACAAAAGTCATCTTTCAGTTTTATACTGCACTGACCACAACCTCCTCACTGCCTGTGTCGGCTGGCCTGCCCTTCTATGAATGGATTTGTTAAGCTGCTTCACCAATGTTTTGGCCAAGGACAACAATCCCAGCCCATCACAACATTTTTTTGCCAAGTTGTCAAGGCTTTTCGAGAGAAATAGAAAAGGCAAAGGGGATCTGCCATGCAGAATTTAGCACTAGGTTAATTACAAGCACCAAATACTCCATTTAGTTTTCTCTGATGACAGCCAAACAGAGTTGTAATTATTTTGTTTGTAGATTTCAGGTGTGGATAATTTAAAGGTGACACTGGAAAGGGAAAAAAAAAATAATTTTAAGCCTCTTTTTTCAAAGGCTTAAAATACTTAGAAGTTATTTTTTTGAAGGGTACCTAGGGCAATACAGAAAACGCTAAGCAGGCTCTTGGAATCAGAGATGAGACTTAACTCATCAGCTCCAAAGGCCGAGGAGAAATTTTAGTCTAGGCCAGTAGCTTCTGCCGTTCTAGCAAGACTTGATACAGGCTCCCAGTCTGTATCTTACACCTTGGGAAAGAAGAAATACAGATCAGGGATGTGGTAAAAACACTTCTTGCTTTTTTTATACACCAAAGAAAGGAGAGGTCTTCATCCCAATTGAAAAAAAAAAACAATCTTTTGCAGGTCACCTTTAACTGAGCTCTCTGGTATATCAGATACCATGAGATTACTACATAGGGGTGGGTTATGAGGCCTGCATTTTATTTATTGCCCAAGTTTGCAGCTTACAGAAAATGTTTCATAGCACAGGCACAGTGGCAAAAACAGTATAACAGCCGATGGTCAACTCCATTTGGTGAGTGTACAGTAGCAGCAATTAAAGAAAAAGTACTCCAAACAGCTCAGTACAAGATCCAGCTTACCCAGATGGGTTGTTTTAAGAAAGGAATCTTCAGCTAATAAATAGATCTCCTCCCCATTCTCCCAGGATAATGGTTTTCCAAAAAAACGAGAGGCATGGCAGTTGTGCGTAAGCAGAGACAACAGAACTTCATCTGTCTAGAATAAAAGGTGTTTTAGGTCTATTAGCCACCTTATTTGCTCCATTCCATCATTCCCTAATAGTCAGACAACTGCAGATATGTTCAAGACTGTGCCCAAGAATCATATCAGTGAAACAACCACGGAATTAACCCCAATCACCCCTCCCACCGACGCTTAAACCATCTGAGCATGACAAAATGTAATGCAACTTCATGTCGTGAAGACAGGAACCCAGCATCTTTGTTACCAACTTTTTCCTTTGTTATATATTACAGTGCTCTATAAAATTTTTTTCCTTTTTCCTTTTTAAAGCATTTAGACAATACAAGACTAAAAGATGTCTGGAAATACGTCTTATACAAAAATGATTTTT
This sequence comes from Indicator indicator, assembly GCF_027791375.1. NCBI lineage: Eukaryota > Metazoa > Chordata > Aves > Piciformes > Indicatoridae > Indicator > Indicator indicator. Next base: position 18,519,903 of record NC_072029.1, read on the forward strand.
TTTTTTAATCTTAAAATAACATTCAAAAAGGCACTTCATTCTGTAAGAAAAAATTCAGAGTCAGGTCAACTGCTCTAAGCAGGGGGGTTAAATTGTCTGCATAGTGGGAGGGGAAGAAAGGGAGAGAAATTCAACTGCTGAAATACAAGCTTCTTTTTTTGGCATGTTTTAAGAAAAGCTGATCCAGTAAAAGATGTCCATTTATGAAATTCATTAAAAGAGTCCCCATTTAAAATAGCTTCTTTTTTTTTTTCTTCTTTTTTTTTTTTTTTTTCTCCTTTAAAAAAGTAGTCTGAACACATGACCTTAGGAGTCAGGCTTCTGAAGGCTTAATAGCATCACTCATGATTGTCCTTCGTGTCCAACGTAGCAGGAAGATCGAAAGTAGCACTTCTGACAGGGGTGACCTCCCCAAAGCTTACATTTATTTGAGAGCTGAAAAAGATGGAGACGGTCTCTAGCAACTGCAATAGTAGCAGAAGTCAGTCAAACTTAAGGGCTACCTGTTGCAGAGTTTATGAAGCATACTGTAAACTTCTTCCTCTTTGCTTAGTCCTTCAAAGAAAGGAATAAGATCTAGCAGCTCTGTGTCTGTCATGTCATCAAACCAGGACTGCACAGGCACCTGAAAGAAAGCAACCAACAAAATACTAAGACGACTTTGTGATGTAAGGAACAGGTGAGTTTTGCCTATGTAGACTCTATCAGGGAAGGTTTAGACTGGATACAAGGAAAAATTTCTTCCCTGAAAGGGTTGTCAAGCCCTGAAACATGCCACCATCCCTGAATGTGTTTAAAAGCCATGCAGACGTGGTGCTGAGGGACATGGTTTAGTGGTGGACTCGGCAGTACTTCGTTAACAGTTGGACTCGATGATCTTAAAGGTCTTCTCCAACCAAAATGATTCTATGGTCCTGGATGTCCTCTAATGCTCTTGCTATCACAGTAAGGCAAATTGCCAGTCATTTGCAGTCCACATTTTCTGGTATGCCACATTAACCACAGCTGCAAGGCAGATGACCTTCCAAATCCAACTGTAAAAAAGCTGACATGCAGCTGGCCTTCTCCTACATGTCCACGTAACCTACATGACCCAACACTGGACATCTCAGTTTGTTCTGCCTCTTGATATTGACAACAGACTGGAAGGAAGATAGGGGTTTGGAAGCTGTACTGACACTTTATTTACAGCAAGTCTTTTGTTCCCCTCTAAGTATTATCGGTGTGAGTCACTAAACACAGGCATGCAGCAACAAGCCCTCCTGGCATGAGGTTATGGAGGAGATATTTCAACAGTGAGTACAGAACCCTTCTCTGATTAACATATAAGACCTTGAACAGGTTCAGAAAACAATGCATACAACACATCCTAAATATGTGGGCTGGATTTGGGGAAGGCGTTCTGTGTATCTTCACTCTGGAAGCACACTGAGGTCTTTCAAAGACTATCTTGGATCTTGTTACAAGCTCTGGTTTCTGCAGAGGCTCGAATATCAGTTAGCTAGCAGCATTTTTCTATACATGATTAAACCACTCTGACAAGGCCCTTAATTTCATCTCCCAAATTTCTACAGCTCATTATTTTCTTGGCACTGAATTCCAAGATACCAAATGATGATCTGGATCAGGTTTTTCATTTTAACCATGAACATAAATTAGAGCTACAGCTCCTGGTTATTATAAATAGCAACTTTAAACCATGTGTGGCACTGTTTTCACTCAATCACTTGGGGCATCACAGTATTGAGATCTGAATTTAAAAGCTGACTGCTGCAAGGTAAATAGCTTCTATTAAAACAATAAAAAAGCTATTATGGAGAGGTAGGACCATGCAAAACAATGTTCCTGACAAAAATTTCCGACACTAATTTCAACCCTTCACAAAAAAGGCAGCCTAAAAAACATCAAAGAAAACACTGTACAGCCTGGCTGTTTAAAAGTCAGCAGATCTAAGGGGAGTTCCAGCTTGCAATCCTGGCAGCTACAAAACAGATGTGAGCATCTGCGCTGAATGGATGGAGCAAGTGCCAGACCTTCCATCATAGCTTTAGGAGCTGATAAGAAACACAGAGTGAAAATGTACATTACTCCTAATTACTCTCCCTTGAAGTTCTGTTGCCTGCCTTTTACTGATATTCTGAAAACTTGATGAACTTGTGACTAACATTTCTAATTCTGAAGTGATTTATCACAAAAATACTTGATGGAGAAGCGTAACAACGCAACACGGTCTTGATTTCTTTTCTTCCCCTTAGCCACGAATATAGAACTCAGTAACTAGTAAAGCATTCATTATCTTGTTTAATAATATGTTTTCACTCACAGAGTGGAAAGAGATGGAGTACCAAAAGCAGCTGAAGTAAACTGTTCTTTCTCCAATCACCGCTCACAAGCACAAAAGCTGTGCTGGAGGGCAGCTTCACTTTTTAGAGCTAGATTAGTTCTGCCAGGTACTACACCACTTGGCATTTCTCAAAACTGAAGGATTTCATGGCAGAAGTTAAAACTGAAGGCAGATGAAGAGTCCCAACTATGACACACTGTCAAAACCAGTTTGCTCTAGTCCTTTACCATTTGGCAGTTAACACCAGAACCTACCTGCAATCTAAGAAAATACAGAAACTAATATAAGTTAGAGTTCTGAAAAGCTATTTTCTGAATCAAAAAGTCTGGGTAAGATCCAAGAAAAATGAAGTCACGCTTGAGTACTTCGAATACTTACTGCATTTTCAGGATGGAAGATGTAAGATGCAGGAGAATTATCTACTATAATAACTTTACTCAGCTCACGTCCCAGCCGACTCAGATCCTTCACATAATTTCCTCGGTGGAAAACACAGGATTCTCTAAAGAGCCTTGCCCTGAACACACCCCAGCGATCCAGTAAGTCAGCTACTGGGTCTGCATACTTAAAAACAAGTGAGAAGCATGAAGTTAGCATGGTGCAGAGAAGGCTAATTCACAGAACTGTACAAAGGAGGGACACAAAACAATTTTAGATAAAAGACTATTTCTTCGTTTTCTTCCCTGTTCCTTGTTAATTAACTTACATGCCTGCAAACCTGAAGTGATTAATAGGGAGATAACACAAAAGTAGGGCACTTATCTTTCTGTCTAAGGCTAACTTGCACTCTAATGCTTCCTGTGATTTATCAATTAGGTTTTGTTCTTTGGGCCAACTTACTGTTACCCTAGGAGTTGGCTAGAAGTTGATGGATCTGGAGATCTCACCTAACATTACCACAAAGCTAGACAATGCTACAAAAATCTGTATGAAGCTGTTTCAACAGCTGGTGCATTTCCATGTGCCTCTGAAGACAAACTGCAATGAACACATCTGAGCTTGATGGGGCTTTTTGAAATGGTACCCTTGAAGTGACTGGGTCAGTATGAATTTTACGATTACCCAACTGCATAATCGGGCCATAAAAGGTCAGACAAAGCTGTTAGTAGGAAAAATACCATGTGCAATACTGGGAAATTCTCATTTTACATATAAGATGGTGCTTTACACAAGCCACAATTGATATAGTATGCAAATAAACCAGAACATGAAGTAACTGTGTGCTTGAAAAGTTGTAACTTATTTTTAAAGTTATAACTTATTTTTGCAGGACTGGAGTTACCATTTCCCTGTATTTGAAAATAAGAAACCAAATTGATGTTGAAATCAATCATCTTTTGACTATGAAAACGGCCAGACACATAACTGTAGGATGAAATTGTTCCACCATTTAGGATTCTCACAGGTGACTGAACAGGACATGGTAAACAAAGCACAGAAAAGAATCCTCTGGTAGGGAGGCACTGTATGTCCTGTCCCTTTCTACCATGTCTACACTATGCTGGATTAAAAGCTTACTATGCTAGAGTATTGTTCAGAAATAACCAATATAATTTTACAAACAAGACATCACAAATACAATACATTGAAAGAAGTGAAGAATTGAAGATGTCTACTACTGTAATGTCTACCACAAAACTACCCTACGAGGCACTACTGCTACTGGAGGGCACAAAATATTCCTGTTGATGTTTCAGGCTTTACAAAATGTCTGATTTTCCAACTGCAGATTGCAATTGCACCTTGACAGAACAACAGTGAGTTCCCAGTGTTCAGATGCAGGAAATTTCTGACTCACTGGTTGATTGTGTAGATAGAGTTAAACAGACTGCATTTTATTTCATGCCCAGCTTTAATACACTGCTTTACTCGCACGCTATTTGTTCTAATTTCTCACTATAACCATGGTAACTTGTAAGCCTTTCATATTGGCATTATGAGCAATGCATGGAGGCTACATTATGAGACAAGCCCATATGTGATGGTGTTACCATGGAAACACTTACCCACACACTAGCAGACAAAGTACACACTGTCAGACAAAGAAGCAGAAAAGAAGGGGAAAAATTAAGATAGTACCAATTGTGGAATTAATCATGCATAGAAATCCCAACTAAAAGTCCACTGAGCAGCACTGCAAAGGCTAATGAGATGAAGAGAGCAACAAACCTTGGCTAGACTGGCTGTGAATAGTACACATTCAAAGAGCTCTCCCATCCTCTGAAGAAACTCATCCACATGTGGTCGTTTCAATACATAAACCTGAAAGGACAATGACTATTTTGATCAAACGGAGTTTAAGGTCAAAAGAAAGGGAAAATAAACAACCCCCAAGCACTCCTGTAATCCTAACACTTGAAGAAACAAAAGTTTACATGGAAGCAGTTCAAATGCAATGCTGAAAGAAAAAAGATAAAAGTAGACATCCAAAAATGGGAAATTCGAATGCACAAGCTGCCAAGATCCATGCTGATTATGCAATCACAAATCCTGTGCATCATCTGGAGTGATGCTTCTGGAACAATCTCATTAAAGGCAAAGAGAGACTGCAAGGCTTCTCAAAAAGTGAGGATTCAGAGCTCTCAACCAAAACGATTTTGGTGCTGGTGTTCTCAGTCCTGAAGAGCTCCACAGGAGACATGAATGTGATAAAGCCTCTATGATGTGAGGAACTGCCCACTACAGAGTTGTTTTCTTGCCGTGGCTAATTTCATTTTTTAAATTCCAGGTGCGAGGCACCAACAGCGTCTCACTACCGACAGCTATCAGTCACCCAGCTCAGCAGAGAGCTTCCACCCAAATTTCACAGCACCCTGCAGAATGTCTAGGAAATGCTGCATTCAAAGTCTACAAAGTCTTCTACTGTGACCTTGCCATGAAGAAGGTAAATACTCAGGGTCTGTCTCCTCTTGCACAGCTTGGTTTCAGCAGGGTTGTGCTGCCTTTCTGCACTGACAACCATACAGGCAAGCTCAGCTGCCCTCTGTCAACAACCTGATCACCTCTTCAGGGCAAGGAAGATGATTTGCATTCACAGAAAATACCAAGATAAGATAACTGCTGCCCAGAAAGCTTACAAATAGTTCACAATACACTGGCAAGGTGAAGAGGGGAGTCTGCTTGCAAAATATTTTTCTATCTTGTTTACGATTAGATTAAAGGTATGAGAGAAAACACTGGTGGCATTTTATCTTCTTCCTTTGGCAAATAATCCTTAATACTGGAAATTTCAAGGGGAGAAATTCTGGCATAGAACTGGATGCAGGAAGAATTGCAAGACTGATCCAATTTCAAGGCTTGGTTTCTTTGGTAAGTAGAACTAGATTAATTGTATGTATTTTATTAGCTTCCTGTTAATAAAGAGGTAAAAACTAAGGGATCCAGAGAAAATGCCTGAAGGGGAAAAAAATGGAAATGCCAACTTGAACTGAAATGTAACAATTAAAGCCCTCAGCAAAAGAAGAAAAAAAAAGTTGCATTAATAGAGACTTGAAACTGAAAAATCTAAATCTGAACCCAAAGTTTTATTTATTAAAAGCATATAGCTGTACCTTAAAGACCAAAGCAGAAATGTTAATTACTTTTCCATTTTAGCTCACAGCATGAAGACATGATCTGCTTTAAGCTATTTCGAAGAGTTTAACTAAACTAGTTTTGGCCCCCCCAATTTAAACAATGCATTGAAACTTTCACATAGAAAACAATTTACATTCCAGGTTTGTCTTTTAAATGACCACAGGAGCACTTAATTGATTAAATACATGTGATATCTTACAGGCAGTTAACAGATGTTCTTCCACACTCCTGTATTTTAATAGGCATAAAGAAAGTAATTTCCCTTCCTATAACCACACATTTTTTCACTTAACTCTTACTGCACAGAGTTGTTCTGTAGCATTTCCTTCCCAAATTGTATCTTCATCTTTTTAAAGGCACAGGTAGAAAGACAGTTGCAGCCCCTCTGTGCTGGGCTATCCAGGAGCAGACTACCTAAGTAGTTGTAAGAGGAAATCCAGAAGGATGCCAGCTACTCCTTAGTTCTAGAGTTCTTCAGAAATGTTTAATGCTTTAGCCTTGTATTATATCCCTGTATTTATTTTTGAGGGCATGAAAGGGACACTCCAAAGTCTTAAGCACTTTTTGGACACTAAGTGCTGGAATTTAGTATTAATTTCCCTTTTAAATCCTAGTTTTCAGCCACAGCAAAACAAGTCTCCTCTTCACTCTCCATGCCTATCTACAATTGTGTCAGTGAAGTATTTCCACTTGGAATGTAATTACAAATTCCATGCCAAGGATATGAACTTTGCTGCTTGCAGCATCACCCACCTCCTCCATAATGGGAGCATACAGTAAATCAAGTCAGTGGCTACAGACTGAGAGCTCCTTAACCACAGGCTTGCAGACAGGAGCAGGCTTATGAAAGCAATTGTTTGCAATATTTACTCTCTCAGCAATTTTAAAATCTCCTAATACTGCAACTAGTCAGTATTAGCTGTAATTACCCAGCAAATTAAGTTGTATTATCTCCCTTCTGCAGATTACATCTCCTGACACACCACAGACCACCTTTAACCTCTTCTCCTTACACTTAAATGTGGCCCTGTTGGGCTCTGGCCAACAGATTTGCTTCTCATGTTGAGTATCTTATTAATAATAAATGGATCTCCAAGAATGAATCTCTAAGAAATTTCTTCCTTAATTCTCTCTCTCTCTAAAAAGTCCCAAGTCCTCCACCTGTTTTTCTTGTTGATCATGTTTGGTTTTTAGTTCGTTTGCTGTTTTTAACAACACTGGGTTGGGGTTTTTATTGTTTTGTGTTTTTTTTTTTCTCTTTGCAGAACAACACATCTTAACACTCTGGATGCTTATTCTCCTTAAAGGTTTGTTTTTGAGAAGGCCTATTTAGATCCTGGAAGCAACTGCAAGTGTACTGGTATCCTGGGCTACAAAATCTCTTTGGTTTCCCTCACATAAACAGCTTTCTTCAGCTGACAGTGCAGCTCTTTTCTCCTCTTCCTCCTCATTTAGAATTTTTTCCTCTTTACTTTGTTAGTGGCTGGACTTGAATCTCAATGCTGCATGGTTATTTGTGGCTTGGCTTTTTCCTCTGCTGCCTGATGTCTTCAGTTCAAGTCTCTAGACTAACAGGCTCCTGGCATTTTTCTCAGATTTTTATACTGTGTTCAGGGCACTGAAAAAAAAAAATCATTTTTCTGCATTGTATGCTCACTAATTTCTTCCTTATCCCAGCAAGAACTGGGAGGAATATAATCTTTTTTTATTCTTATTTAATTTAAAATTAACTCTGCTGTTAAGATGTGAAGGCACAAATCAGGCACTAGACATGTTTTCACAGGATTCTGTACTTACAGCTGCTAATGGCACAACACAAGTAATTATAGTTAATTGTTTTCAAGCACGTGTATTTCCACATACATTTTCTGTACCTCAAAGCACTCTTAACGTAAAAGACTCAGTAGCTGTTAACCAAAAGAGAAACCCAGCTCAATTCTAACCAATTAGGCAGGACACAAAGAATTGCCTTTCAAAACCAGCTTTGCCGTAACAAAATCTTCAAGCAGTGACACAGAAATCTGCCCATGACAACTCCAAGCTCCTGTTTATCTCCTGCTTTGTGGGCTGGGTGCTTCTTCTTAACAATGAGCAGAAAACAGTCCTGGAGCCTCATCTTGCTGATTCAGAGTTGTGGTTGCCTCCCAGTGCAAGTAACCAAGAATAGGCCAGATAGAATGGATACAGCCTATCCTGGATTACTTGAACCAGGCCACAGCCTTCTGTAAGAGATTCAATGACTTTTGTGCTTTGTAGAAAGGAAGGTTGTTACTCAAACCAATAAAATACATTTTGTCTATGCATTCAAAGTATACATGCCAAGCAATTATTTATTCATGTAAAAAACCCAAGCACGTTAAAAACCTAGTTCTAATCAGTCAGCAAACAAATTACATTCAAGAATGAAATTCCAAGGAGCATCAAATCAAACTCTTCCTGGCAGCACTCTTTATTCTTCGTGAAAGGCACAAAGGTATCGCAAGACAATTTGGATAGAAGACAAAGAACCACAATATCCTAAAAATCCTCACTCTTTGGAGATTAAAGTTATACTTAATGCACAGTCTCTAGTCTGGGGGCTGTGACTGCTCTGCATGCTCTGTATGCTCGAGAGAGAGGACATGTTCTTGCAGAAGTTATGGCAAGGGTACCAAACAGGTTGAACTTCTTCTCTTCAGCCACTACTTTTCACCCTCAATAAGCTTCCCCCAAAGTGCACTCTCAGCTGCAAGACATTTCACTGGACTTCCCACAGTTTCTCACTTATAATTTGGTAGAGCAGGGCACCAGCTCCGATTTCTTTTTATTCAGAGAACCAGAGAGAAATGAGAGCACTGGCCAGAAGGCTGTCAACTTGCATCAGAACTGCCCTTTTGTATCTGTGCCATCATTTCCAACACAAAGCGTAGGATTCATCTCCTGTAACTGTAGCTGCCCTGCAGATGGGCACAGTCTCTGCAGGCATCTAAAGCCCCAGAACAGAAGGGAAGAGAGGTACCCGCACACAGGAGTGATTTCCTTGTAAAATAACATGACAAATCCTTTCTGAAGGCAAGGTAAATTAAGCTAGGAAAGAAAGATGGGAGAGGTACAGGGAGTGTTCAGAAAAGCTATTTTTTAATCTAGGGAAGCTCTGGTTTACCCAAGCACCCTTTAAAATGATGATTTGAATTGTCCTCCCTACAGAAGAACAAGAGTTTCCCTGACCTTTGGATTATAATCACTTAAGGGAAAATAAACTCCCCCAAAATGGCAATTGTTACCATGAACACAACTTCTAGATAAGCCAGTTCCAAGACTTTCAAGTGTACAGTAATTGAATTTGCCACAACTTGTATTTCTGGTATATGAGATCCAAAGAATTTGATGTAATTTCCATTTTCTTCCTGAATAGGCACTTCTGAAATGGTGTTCTCCATTTGTTTCCCATGGTGTTCTGTCTGAGGCAGAGCTCAAATATAAATGCTGTACTTGCTTGCTAAGATACCAGGCTTACAGGTAAAGCAGGTAGAGATACACACTATGGACAGTATGGTTCCACAACATTTCACACATCCCATGGTGTTTTGAACAGATTTTAAGTATTTCCTAAGAGCAATGATTAATCTTTGAGTATGTAAACTGCTTAAGAAAATGGACAAGTGTTCTACAGATTCAGTCTGATAAAAATTGTTGACATTGGCTTGCTGATGCTTTAAGTGAATAAAAGATTACAGATCTGAAGTGGGAACCGTAGTCAGAGCTTTACAGCCTGTGTTAATCCATATCAGACTAAGCCAGAATGTCTGCTTTTGCCCTTTAGGTTATCACAGTTATTAAAAAAAAAATCCAACCCACCAAAAACCTGCTGGCTGACTTTGCCTGCAGAGGTATTACAAACACAAGAATCCAAGGCTTTGCCTATTCTGCATACTGTATATATTACCTGTATTTACTGGTTGCACTTAATGATCTTAGAGGTCTTTTCCAACAACAACAATTCTATGATTCTAAGGTTTCAAGTCCTTTAGAATTAACTTAGTGTCTACCACCCAAATGCAACTGAGATATTTAACTATTTCAGAGATCAAGAAATAGGAATACAAAGGGATTAAGCAATTTCCTAGAAAATTACACAGGAAGTCTCCATCAAAGCACAGTCTGAGACTAACTTCACTTGACCTTCTCTGTCAAGAGCATCCTTACTCTCATTCACATTTATAGTATGCACAAATCCACTCCCCTTGACCAGGTGTTTTTGGTTGGATTTTTTTCCCCAACATTTGGTGACTAATCAGCAAGTCTCCAGTGGGGAATGGTAAAGCAACAGCATTGAGTGCTTGACTGTAAAGCTAAAGAAGTCTTTTGTTGGGTTTTGTTCCAAAATGTAAATATATAATCTTGACAAGCTAAGTGATTACAATCCTAAACCATTCAAAATTGTTAGGCAGCCTGTTTTATTACCTTTCAAAAGCACTCTGGAATGTTTTGGGGGAGAAAATGTCTGCGTTGCAGCACCAAACACAACCAAAGCCCACATCAAATGAGGACTGACAATATCACAATACAAACCTCCCATCACATAGTTTTTTTTTTTTAAGCATTCAGCTCTGCTGAAAATTTCAGTTTCAAGTACCCTAGAGACTGAGTTTTTCTACATAACACAGGCACAATGTAAAAACTGTCAAAGCAACTATCACTGTAAAACATGTTTCAGTCCACTGACTGATCTTCAGTAATTATTTTAACAGTGACAATTACACAGATGACGTTTGTTAACATGAAATCAAACAAAACTATGAATTACTTTATGGTCTATCAAATGACCCAAGATGAAAATATGAACCTATTTCTCCAAGTTAAAATAATCCATATCAATGACAACATTAAAAAAAAAAAGAATTAAAAGTATTTAACACCTCCATTAAATCACATTCAGAGAGGATTTGAAATTCAATAACTGCGTTACCTGTAAACTACAACAACCCACAGAAAAATGTTTCAAGCAATTTGCAAGATTCATATATCAGAAAGGCTCAACTTCATACTAAGCAGTCCATTTCAGCAAGGACTTCAATGTCTGTCTGAAGAGGAAATTTTATGGCACTGTAAGTTACTTCATTTAACATTTTCAGAAATGACTACTGATTAAGTACACGAAGCTAGGATACATGAAGGGGACAGATATTCAAATCATGGTTATTTTTCATTTACTGAAAACCATTTCACAGTGCCTTAAGTGAAGTTCTTTAAGAATAAGACATAAAAACGAATCCCCTTGCAATTTTGTCCCAAATTTTTAAAGATCGTGTAAGAAGTCCTATCAGAGGAACTTATATTACTTACAGGAAAGGGACAGAACTTAAATAGACACTGCCATAGAAACTGAAGAAATGTCTGCTCTTCCTTAATATTTTTATAAAGCTTTATCCCCATGAACTACCAACAGACATTAAAGCCAACTTAGGTCCTGCTTGTCCTTGGAGGGAATGAGAATTGCAGTATTCAGTGCAAATGTTTGAAACCCCATCTTTAGATACTGCTTGAAAATACTTTAACATTGACCAACAGTCAAGTACTGAAGCCCTGAGAGAGACATTCTGGAGAACTGAAAAAGTTAAAATCAGAAACCACACAACTGACCCAACAGGAATGCCTGTCTGGGTGATACATTCCAGAGCACACAAACTGTTGAACGTGAAGCAGCAAATGGAGGCAGACAATGCTCTGAGACACTGAGGAGAGCCCCACTATTAGAGCAGCAGCACTTACCTGATGTATGGTTCCATCAATTTCAACAGGAACGATGAAATCAGCATTGCTAATTGGCTAGAAAGAATGAAAGGAAATAAATCAACATTAAAAATAAGATCGTTAGAGGAAAAATTTTGCAGGCTTAAAAAAAGAAGAGCACTTAAACTTCTCAGCAACAAGTTAATAACATTACTGGCTATAGAAATCCACTCTCTGTGTGCACCATTTACACACTCAGGTTGAAAACCTTATACAGCTGCATTCACCAGATGCTGCACTTACCCCTTCTCTTAAGTTTCATACAATGCAACACACTTTACTACTTAAATAACCCCCATTACCACTGACAATGTCTACAAGGATAACCATCTGCTTGGATAAATCAAGTCTGTGTGGATGATAACAAAGAAATGCAGCTCTGTGCTTCACACAGTCAACTCTGGGCCATGTTAGGCAGTTGTAAAAGTAATACCTAATGCTGGCATTTGAATTGGGAGCTGCAACAAGTTGCAATGAAATTTAAGATTGAAGAGGGCAGATTTAGAATGGATATTAGGAAAAAAGTCTTTCCAGTGAGGGTGGTGAGACACTGGAGCAGGTTGCCCAGAGAGGCTGTACATGCCCCCTCTCTGGAGATGTTTGAGGCCAGGCTGCATGAGGCCTTGAGCAACCTGGGCTAATGGAAGGCATCCTTGCCCATGGCAGGGGGGTTGGAACTAGATGATCTTTAAGGTTCCTTCCAACCCAAATCATTCTATGACTCTGTGATTAAATCACCTAGTTAAACGTGATTTAGTTAGATGTGATACCTCAGGAACATGCTACTCTAATCAAATAATCATGTAAAACTATGTTTTCATGAAAAGAGAAATGCAGGCACACTCTGTCCAAGTCCCTGATTTTCTTTTTCCAGCCTGCTTAAGACTTGCTATGAAAAACTGTTGATCAGGTAGTATTACTTTGGAAAGCAGAAAATTGTCCTTGTAGAGAGCCTAATGAGAACACAGCCTAAACTGGCCAGGCAGCAGGAGTAGTTGCAGAGCACACTGCTAACTATGTTTACTGGTTCAAGTGGACATCAGACTTGGCAGAATGCTGTGGTACACCTCCTGCATTACACCTGTGATAAAAAAGCCTCATGTAAACATGCCTGGCTGAAGGCTGTAGCTCATTCCATGATCTGTTCCTTGGAAATGGCTGAGTCACAGAGATGCCATTAGTAAGCAAAGGCTGGAAGATGTCTTCACTCATCTCTGTTCACCTTGTACAGACTTTCCCACCTGGTTTTCTGAACCAGTCAATAGACTGATCTCAAGTACCACCAAGGAGGTGCTTCTGCATAATCTATGAGCCTAGAAACAGCCTTCAAGTCCATTGTGGGGAGATGGGGGCAAAGGGGTGCCAAGAAAGCAGAGATGCCACCAAGGTAAAGTGACTGAGAAGAAGATCACAAACCGGTGAACCTAAACAGATGTTCTGTGAAAAATGGTAGGAAAAAAGAATCCTGAAGTATGAACCTGAGTGCATCACTTTGATCCCATTCCCTGTAAAAACAAGATCTAATTTCACTGTCAAGTCATCTTCCTGCAAGGAGAGCAAAATGACCACAAGAATAACATAGAGGGCAACATCTTCTCTCAGGAGTGAAGTAGTAAGTAAAATGGTTTGACGTGATGTCTGCAAGTGCTGTGTCAGAGGACAAACGAGAAGCTATGCTGATTCTTCTCATCCTGACCAACCAGTATCAGCAACCAGACCTCCAGAGCAGCAAATGCTGGAGAAGTCCATCCTGTTGATGACTGTTGCACTAACAAATCCCTCATCTTCCTGCAGACATAATCTAGATTTTGTTTTAGCTGACACCAATCAATTTCCAAGATACATCCCCTTTTCTGCCTCCCAAAAAGAGAGAGTGGAGGGTCTCATCTGTTACCTGCATGAAGCCCCTCAGAGGAGAGAACTCTGCAGCATCTCTAATAGCCACAGAACAGGTACACAAATGTTTTCTGAAGCTTCACCTTAAAAGACACACAAATAAGCTGTCAATAAAACTCATCCACCAGTTTTCAAGTGGGTGCCAGCTCTGTGCATACTTTGAGAAGACCTGCATGCACTTGAAGAATTTATGACTGCACGACTCCCTTAAGGCCTGCCTGGATGAGTTCCTGTGTGATCTGGTATAAGTGATCCTGCTCTGCCAGGGGGCTTGGACTAGGTATCTCGAGGTCCCTTCCAGCCCCTAACATTCTGTGATGTGAGAGAAATGTTCTGTAGCAGCAGAAAAAGGTTGCTGCAAGCTGCTCAGGTTGTGAAGCCCAATGAAAAAAATGCAACTACCTCTAAACTTTCTTAACAGGAATAACACCAACCACAAGCCAGAGAACACCACACTCAGTTTAAGCAACTTCATTTTTGCTAACAAATAAAACTCAACCTTAGACTTTGTACCACTAACCAAACTAAACTTAACATCCTGTACTTAGGCCTTAGGTTCTATGTAGCTTTTTTGTTGGCATAAACAGTAAGGAAGAGAGCATGGATGGGGGTTCTCTGCTTCATCATGATGGAAACAGGAAAAAAGTCTGCAAGAGTTTGCTGGATAAAGGTTTCAGGGGTTGCACACGTGAAGCACGTACATGCCTTGAGTGGGAACCACAGAGAGAGTGGGAAAGAAGACAATGTATTTCCATGGAAAACCTTTGCTTCAGTCACAACTGTTTCTAGTTATTAAAAAGCTTCAGAATTTTAAATGTTCTAAGTGTTTCACAGCCAGTTTGGAATATGACTGCATTCCAGACTTGCATGTGGTTTAATTCATTTTATACAAACCCATGTTTACATCTCCTTGATTTAATAATTCATGATTTTTTGCTTCTCTTATTGTTTTATGATGGGAATGATAACTATAATGTCTACCTATTCCTTTTTTACTTTTGCCAAAGCACCCCAAACTTTACTCCTTTAATATGCACTTGACATGAAAGACTAGCACCTCCTTAAAGTTTCACAAATATGCAGGAGCATAAAAAGTCAAGAATTACCCTCCTTCAGATGTTGCTGCTTTCATAAAAGAGTATTCTAAACATCTTGCCTTTTTGGTTGAGTTAAAAAAAAAGACCTGCATTTGAAATATGAAGCTTATTTCATAACAGAATTATGAGTTCTAGAATATCATGTTTTAGATAAAGCCTTTAGTACAGAAGTGGCAAATTTAGGTATGCTTCTACAGTTCCTAAGTGGGGACCTGGTAGAGTGGACATGTTTTAGTGAAAACAAAATCAAATTAAATCAAATCCAAAAACCCAACAATCAAAACTAAAAGGAACTTCAAAAGTAACTTAGTTATTAATGAAGGGGAGTGTTCATAAAGGTGTTAAACCTCCTGCTCTCCTGAAATCCAGTGTTATTTTGATGACAGTGGCTTTACTTCAGCTGAAGTATTTCCCTTTATGAAACAAAATCCAAAGAGCACAGTGCCAACCACTAAAGAACTGAAGCAATTTCCTCCACATCCTGGTTTTCTCCTACACCCTCCCATCACGAGGTGCACACACTAAGGCAATGCCACTGTAATTCTATGACTCCAATCCTGGGGAAATCCAAGCACTTCATAGGCTGGCAAGGACCTTAAAGATCATTTAGTTCCAAGTCCCCCTGCCATTGGCAGGGACACCTTTCACTAGACCTCTCTGGACAACCAGTTCCATTGTCTCACCACCCTCACTGAAAAGAATTTCTTCCTCACAGCCAGTCTAAACGTGACTTCCTCAAGGTTAAAGCTGTTGCCTCTTGTCCTGTCACTATAAGCCCTTGTAAAATATTCCTTCCTGGCTTTCTTGTAGGCCCCCTTCAGGTGCTGGAAAGCCACTCAAAGTTCTCCCTGGAGCCTTCTCTTCTCCAGGCTGAACAGCCCCAATTCTCACAACCAGTTTTCCTTTAGTAACACAAAACATTATTCACTGTTCAAGTCTAAGCAGAATGATCTTTTGATTTTTCTTCAACATTGAATGACATTTAAATATCCATTAGAATTTCAATAAATGATTAAAAGTAATGACAATGAGCCCACTAAGAAAGCACACTGAAAGAAAGGCAAGCCTCAATCTTACAATAAAGGATTTACACTATGTCAACCATTAAACACATATTTCTTTAAAATAGTTTCAAATAAATTAACAATGACCTAAACTGAATCTCATTTTGCTTCAAAAAACAGAAAGATAGGAGTACAAAGTCACCCCCAGCATTCAGAAAGCAAACTTGTATTTCAACATTTTGGGTAACACCAAGACTAGTATTTCATTATTTTTCTGTAAATTTAGACTTTGAAATTCAGCCTTCCCTTCCTATTTTTGACTCCTTTTTAATTAGGAAGGCATGGTCCTCCTCCTTTCCCAAACCAGTTTTGTTTCTCATCTCCCTGAAAAATTCTCAAGAGCCAGTTCGGTCTGAGTATAGAAGACAAAGAGCTGGCACAAATGTTAACAGGCTCCTGAATGCCACCACAAATTGTTACATCCCGTAAGGCACAATAAAGAGAGAGAACAATCTTGGGCTCAATTTGAGGACAGTAGAAAGAAATTCTTTACAGTAAAGGTGGTGAGACACTGGAACAGGTTGCTCAGGGAGGTCATGGATGCCCTATCCTTGGAGGTGTTCAAGGCCAGGCTGATGAAGCCTTGAGTGCTCTGGTCTAGTGGAAGATCTTTAAGCTTCCTTCCAACCCAACCCAACCCAACCCAACCCAACCCAACCCAACCCAACCCAACCCATTCTATGAATCTATGAATATTTGTTCTAGTATCTCCATATAAGGTCTCCTTTAAGTCAGCAAAGAGGGGTTATTGCCAAAGTCTAACCACAACATGAATTATGCTTTGCATATTTAAATGCTGGCAACTAAATACTACAGGATTCAAATTCTGAGTTTTTGCTAGCAGTGAAAAATGGAGTGTGACCAAAACTAGAAGACCATAAAAAGCTGGTGGTAACTCTGGCTTGCTGCTAGTAAGAACACCATTGCTTTTTTAAAAAATTCTCCAACCCAAGTATTAAACTAGCAGATGCTTTATTGTGTCTGACATTTGTTAATCAGAAATGCTACCAGTCCTCTGAGCCAATTCCAGTTATTTGTATTGCTGAATTCTTTCATTCTAACTTTAGCCCTCCTTAAACAATAGAAAAATACCCCCACTTCTACCACATGCTGTAATCTGAAGTGCACTAAAAGTTGCTTCTAGAAGATGACTGACTCATCAGCAACAGCTAAATGCTATTTGCTTTCCTGTTATGAAAGCTATACTTAAAAACACTGCCATCAGGACAGCAGCCTGACATGGAAACCAACCTTCTTCGCAACAGGCAAGAGCAATCACTGGTTCCCAAAATCTACTGGTTTGAGGTAGATAGATCTAACCCAGCACAAAGCTGTGCTGAGTTTCCATTCTCCTAGACTAACTCTGGTGTCATTTAAACATCAAAACAAAATCGTATTTTTAGAGCAACAAGTTTTGTACCCATTAAAACACAGGTCCTTGTTGGAACAGTTACCATTTAAAGTCAGCAAACTACTCCAGACCTTGCTGCAATCAGTGTGACTTTCTCAGAACTAAAAAAATAGCCATGTCTGTGTTACTCCCCTTGCAGCTAAATTAGGATGAATAATCATAGGAGCTACAAGGGGAACTCCCAGGCATCCTGGGAGAGCCTGCTAGGCTAGTTCATGTGTTAAAAGGCTTAACAGTTTCTACAACATTTACTGAGAGATTCAAGTTGCAAGAGATTGCTTTTGAATTTACTTACCTTAAATGAACTGTGCACTAAAGTTTCATCTAAATCAATGACCACACACTTCTTCCCATAGTCTGATGCTGTCAGTTCTGGCAGGAGGTATTTAGCTGGTGGCTAGAAACAAAAAGAAAAGAGGAACACAACAAAAAAAAAGAAAGAGAGAAAAAAGTAAAACCTCTATTGAAGGGGCACTCTCCTGCCAACATTACTATTCTATCAATTACTGGGAGTTGAAATACAGGGCTTGAATGTTTTTCTGGGCTCATTGCAAGTACATGTATGGAAATTAATGGCTCATGCAATACCCATGTAGATCTTTCTTTATTTGTTGTTGTTTTTAAATGAGTCTTTAGAATGATCTCCAAAGGACTGGAAATGAAAATGGTAAAACATCACCCCTAGCTTAAAAACAACAGAGAAAAATAGGACATTGGAGATGATAAGATCTGTTCCCAAATGCCCCTCTTCTTAACACATGGGCTTTGGTTGCTGTTGTTATCCTAGTCAATGCCATTTCCAGCCATGTCACACTGATAGACCTTTACACAAATTGTTATTTCTGTTTGCCATGGAAGATACTAAAGTGGAGAAATCAATCCTGAAGGAAGACAGCATTATGAATTTTATCTTCCAGGACATGTCTCCACTCTCACTTTTACCACTTGTGAAGGTGTTGACCAAGAGCTCATATATGGATCACATTCCCAATCGAGGGATTAAAATTTCAGTAAAGAACCTGAACCAGGCTCTTGTACAGTACAGTACTGAAAAATTGTACCAATTACGTGAATTGACAATTTTTCTGAAAGCAATGCAGGCAGTAACAGAGTCTTCTGCTTGCTCATTCCCCACTTGAACATCCCAATTTGCAGCACACTTATGTTACTTTAGACTTTGGTACTGGATGCTTCCTGGAATAACAGAAATGGGAGAGAACGCTTCCATTTGGAGCTGAAACACTGCTGCCACTCACTTTAAAAGGTTGGGGGGGTGGGTTTTAAAGAAGGAAAAGGACTGTTTTTATAGAAACGTATCAACAGGGAGAAGCTCAAGACAGAGAGGAAATTAATTAAGAATTGGATACAGAACTCGGACTTCACTTTTTTGCTACCTTTTTATCTGTTCAGACAACAGTTGCTCTGGGTAAGGGTGCATCTAGTTTTTATTCTTTCTAATAGCCTTTTGTAGAGGTGCTTGTGGAGATCTGAGGCCACCCCTTTGCAGACAGCAGGTGACAAACAGATGAGCCTGACACCCTCTGAACACCCTACAGCAACAAGTGCAGATTATTAACCACTGATTGATTTCCGTGGAGACATTGATTGTCTTAAGTTGATAGATGCTGGCCAGTAATGCCTAGTAAGTACTCGTTAAATGAAGTAGCTAAAAATGAGATTTTAGACCTAAATAAGAGAGTCCTTAAAGTAAAAGTGATGGGAGGGTTTTTAGGAGTGCTTACTGAAATGGACACAGTTCCTTACAATTGACATCAACAGCAGTTTCTTCAGCTACCAAAATGGAAGCTGCCTTGTTTATGAGCCACTTGTCTCAATGCATTTTCTCTCAGCACACTTATCTAACAATGACCTTCATGAAAAATAACTTCTGTCCAGTGTCTGTAAACTATCCATCCATCACAGTAACCCAACCAGGCCAAAATTTATAAAATACCCTAAGTTATAGACAGTTCCATGTGTGCATTACTTCAACAACTACCTGAGTTCTACCTCCGCTTGCCTGCAACTAGAACCAGATAAGAATTTCAGTTTCTTTCTCCTATCTTGAAATGTGAAAGATTTTCAGGAACCCCATCTCAATTTTTTTCAGTCATTTTAGTTGAAAGGATCCAGACTTACAACCTAAACAGACTAAATGCTCACTGAAAGAAAAATCAAACAATTTAAGGACCAAAGCTCTGATACTGATTACTTGCATTTAAACTTTTGACAAAGTTAATATGTACAAGCAGGTCGAACCCAGCAATTTCTCCTACTATGTGAATTCTTTTTTGAACTGGAAGTATCTATCAATCTATCTGTATAAAATATATGGAAATAGACATCCTTTCATATAAAAAATACATATGAAAAAAATAGGAGCACTGCCTTATCACAGGCATCTTTTCTATCTGTAAGCCTGCCATCAGGAAAAGGATGGACATACACCAAGGTCTACACAACGTGAGAACCTTCAACTTGGAGAACCTGAAATCCTTGACTGCATGGTGAGGGACAGCCCATGACCACCCTCTTCATCCTCCTGTAGCTCTGCCTTCTCAAAAGCAGTGGCAGGGACAGGAACAAGCTTACCTCCAGCATCTACACAGAGATGCTGGTTACTGCTAGAGTTTCTCTCCCTTTTCAGTATTTCCTTAGGAGATGTGCAATTATTCACCTAACTTTATCTACCAAGACTACACCTCAAATTTTATTCCTGGGTAAAGACTTCCACTACAGCACACCAACTTACAAGCTTTGGGTTTTTGTTTTAAATCTGATTCTGTTTTCAAAAACACCTGGTGAATATTTCACACATTTGAAGATCAGAAAGAATAAATGTTCCATTTGAAAACCCTCTCTCTCTGTTGCCCTCAACTTTGAAAATACTTCTGCCACTTGATAATCTCACAGGGGTAAGGAAAGCTGAAGGCACTATAAGTCATGAGGCTGCTAAACATCTGGTGCAGGAGTTTGGGCCAAGGATGATAATTTTGAGGCTTGTGATGCTTAAAGGATTTGTATATAGGGTATCAGTCCATTTATTTTGTTGTTCAAGCTTTCCATCTAGACCAATTTCCACATGCCAAGAGAAGCAAAGCTTTTAGGCCAAAACAAGCATTACTCAACATTATATTTTAATTTCTTCACTAATGGAGACATATCCAAGAAGAGTTCTAGAATTACCAGATTTCCATCACAGTTAATAGTGAACAGTCTTTGATAATTCCTTTTTTTTTTAACATAGTAGCTTTAAAGATATTAAAGATGATTTAGAGGCTTTAATTGTGGCTAATAGTAACTCAAATTTACTGTGCAACAACTCTCCAAAAGGCTGCAGACTTCCACAGAAATCGGCAGGAAAATAACATGTGATATCTCAGCAGTGTAAGTCCTAGCTCGGTCTTCAATTCCAACAAGACATAAATTGTATACAAGTTAAAGCTTTTAAACTAGTCACTGTTTGGGATTTATGCATTCCAGCCAGGTCTCATGGCTGATCAGCTTAACAGACCTTGTAGTGAAACGACTGCTGCACTGCTTCAGTCCCGTGGAAATAGTATATTCCCTAAGAAGAAGAAAAAAAAAAAAAGGGGGTGGTGGTGGCAAGAAAACAGGACTTTTGGTTGAAGCATAAACAGCTGGTCAACATAAAACTTTCAGAAATTTACTGTATAAAGCATTCATAACCTTTTTCTTCCCTGTAGGCCTATACTTCCCACAGAGACATGTATCAGAATTAGTAAGTCCTTTCTTTGTGTACTGGAAATGCTGTCTAGCCTAAGTGCAGCACATGAATTTGCTGTTCATGTTCCCTTCAATTCACATTTTAGGTTGCACTCTACATAGATAACAGCTTGTCCCAGCAGATATGCACAGAAATACTCTGAACGGAGGATAAATGATTCCCACTTAAAACACAGCTGCCCAAAAATGCTGGCTCCTGAGACAAAGCAGGCAGCTTGCAGTATTTCTTCTTGAACAACCTGTAACTAGAAATTTTTTAAACGTGGGTGAGGACAACTGAAAAAAAAAACCAAAAGCCAACAATATCCCAGTGCAAAGATTTAACTTTTTGCAGGGATTCTGGGGACTAATGTTGGTATCACTCCTTCATACCAGGATTTTAAATTGAACAAAATAAATGGTTACTCCCAACTCTTTTAAGAAGTAGCATGAGTATGGCATTGTATTTCCATCTATATTTTTCTTCAAAAAGTGCAGAAGTCGCTATGGGTCTACTTTGATTCCTCCACCATACTCCTTTCCAAACAAAGCTGAGAAAAATCCCATAAAAGCACAGGGCTCCTGAGCTACACTTAGTATCTTTTTAAGTTAGGTCTACCACAACGTTGGTGCTGGGTTTTTTTCCTAATTTTATGTGTGACTTATTTCAGCCCTAAACCCAAATTACTTTTCAGCATTAGGAACAAATCAGTTATGCTGCTGTTTAATCTGGAAACAGTTTCAGAATACAAAGTGCAAACAGGATAAAGTTCATCTTAAAAAAACCCACAACAATCAAACCCAAAGTCACAGTTTCCATTTTCTGAAAAACCTAACTGGAGGCTTGAATGTTTCTTGCTTAGCAGTTCTCTCTATCAATGACCAAGAGAAAACACATATTAATTCAAGTCATTAAATGAAGTGCAACTAAAGCAAGAAAAATCTGACTGACCACAAGATAAGATACATGACACTGATTTGCACACACATATGCAAAGCAATGGAAGTTTTCAAACAGGTGACCTCAGCAGACTGACAGGCTTTGCACATGCATGAGAAAGCTTCAGAGAAACTTCTATTTTGACTCCAGGCTTCAAAATGAGAGTTTAATGAGTGGGGAGTGGGCAACAGTGCTCTTTTCAGAGTCACTAAGGAATTCTCCTAGCACTTGAAGTGATTACATTTGCAATGAGCCCTCTACAAAGAAAATGTCCAACTTCACTGGGACCAAACTCAACTCTCCGTTTGGGAAGATTTTTCTCCTGGTATGTGCAACACACACCATTCAGACAGCCTATTCCTCATCTGTGACCTAACGTAGCAGAGCACCAAGATTTTCTACTTTAATGGGTCTGAGAGTGAACCTCTGGGCTCCAGTGTTCTGGACAAACAGGCCTTGTAAGACTGGGAAAGAAGGTTGTTTTGACTGTCCTAATAGAATGTTGCATCTTTGCTCCTACTGCTTGCTCCAGGAGCAGCTCACTTCTGTCTTTATTTAGACTGTTACATACTAATGCTCACTGGCTTCTGTGTGACAGCCAGGAGCACCCTGATACTCAGTAAATGTCACACAACTGCCTGGGGGCAATGGCTGCTTGACAACACTTGCGTGTCCTGCTGGAAAAAGGCATCAGATGGCATCCAAGAAGAGGAACAAGTGTGTTTAAAGTCACCTGCTCACTAAGAACTCTACGTCACGACTGCAAAGACAAGTTAATTTTACTGCCTTATTAAAGTGCTGACAACATGGGTCAGCAAAAATACAGATGAGCTACAAATAAAAAAAAAAAAAAAAAAAAGAAATTCCCTTCTTGAATTCTTAGTTTTCCTATCATTACCCAATTCTACCAGAGCACTGCTTTAACATTGCAGAGAAGGTGTTACAGCAAAATACCTCCCTCCTTATTTGGACCTGACAAAGTTGTAATCATTTGCCCTTTCCAAATTTTGCTCTGTTTGATTTTTTTTTTTCATTAAGAATCATAGAATCAATCAGGGTTGGAAGGGACCACAAGGATCATCTAGTTCCAACCCCCCTGCCAATGGGCAGGGACACCTCACACTAGATCAGGCTGGCCAGAACCTCATTCAGCTTGGCCTTAAACACCTCCAGGGATGGAAGACCTACACTTCTTATTTCATGAACACCTACACTCACTCTCAGGCAGAGGTTTAGTCCAGGGGAAACATTCTGCATTCAAATAACTACTTGTAGAGCAACTACAGTCACCAAGCAGAATCTGGCAGGTATATAAGAGAAATTTAGAAATCAGTTATCTTCATATATCCAAAGATTCAGACAGTTTGCATGCAGGTACGTGTGTGTATAAATACATACACGCACGCATGCAAACATATGCATGAGCCATAACAGAAGTAATTTTGTATTAGCAGCAATAGGTAAACAGAAGAGGGTAATTTCTAACAGTTTTTAAATGTCCAAGAAAAAGTGGTGAAGGAGGGAGATGATCTGCAGAGTTTCAGCAATCTCCTGGCACTACTGCCATGGACAGGGTTCTTACAAGAGGCCTTGTAATGCTGGACTACATGAGAAGGAAGGGACAGAGTTACAAAAATGGTGTCTTGGGGAATACTCAGGCCTGTAGGACTACCAAATATTTCAAGAAAGAGGGCTGTGTCAGTAACTCCACACATCAGCACTGCTATTTACTGGAAAACTGCAATAATAAAGTAGTATAAACAGCAAAGAAGATGAAAAAAAAAATAAAAGAAAAAAGTACTTCCAGTTTTAAAAGGCCTGCGTCTTCATCCACATAAATAAGTAAAAAAAGAGAGAGAGGGTTTTTGACCAAAAAAGGTTAAACTCAATTCAATCAAAACCTTCAGTTTGAAGAACTTTTTTTTTCCCCTTCCAAATGGCATGCCAAGTTTAACCCAGGGAAGATAAACAGAAGTATTAAGGCCCAGCATCTGACACTGAGAGCATCACCTCAAATGGGTGCAGCATTGCAGCTATGGGCAGTGCACCCCTTCTTTTCCTACAGGAACTTGTTTGAAACAAATTATGCAGCTTCTAATTGTTCTTTTCAACTGGACTATAGAGGAAAGGCTTTTTTTTTTTTTAACTGTGTCCCACATATTGATGATGAGTCACCCTTTGTATCTATTATTATAAGTTAATTCAACTTTCAAACTACTTCATGTTTTCAAAATGATAAAAATTCAGAACTTTAACTGATGGAAACCCAAACTCTTCTTTCTGTCCCTGTACATCAGGTACAGTTCAATTCATCTCTGAGTATACAACATCGCAGGCAGAACATAAAAACCTTTTGTTAACATGCAACACCAAACAGACCTGTTAGACTGCAACATAAAATGAATCAAAGCAAAAGTTATGAAAATTATTAAAAGAAAAAGGGATAAAAATACATACACTTGGTATAGGCATGACCTGCATCTGGTCACCCTGAGGAAAAAGAAAAAAAAAATCACTGTAAGGGTAATGGCTTTTAAAGAGTTGAACAAAGGTCTGAAGCAGTAAATGTAGCACTCAAACATTTTAAACCAAAAGTTCAAAGTATTCAAGAAACCAGGGTAAAAAAATAAAAAATAGCATCTTACATTTTAGTTGCTGAAATGATTGGTTAGTGTATTGGCATCTTATGGTTTTTAGGAGACTGGGCTGGTAAAACCCATGCTAGGATTAATAGGAGATGATAATAAGGAAGTACCTATATTTATTGTAACTCTTCCAGCTTTAAGTTGCACTCATGGGTATATCTGTTCATTTTCACTGCAGCAACAAGAGGCTCAGCAGGGCAGAAGCCCACTCCTCAAAGCTGACTTTGAGACATCTGCCTCAGAAAACACCGTATTTTCCCTCAGGTGAGAGGCGAATGTCTGAGAAAAATATGATGATGATAAACTAATCCAAGGAAACCCACTTTCAGGGGGATCAGTATCAGTGTTCTTCCCATGGTCTCACTTTTCTGTTGTGCTTGGGAGAGGGCAAGGCAGTCTTGGTCAACTTGACCTTTCCTGTTCAGCCTGGGGCCTGACATATGGAGGCAGGGACACTTCCATTTACACTTTCCAAATGGAGAGGCTGGTCACAAGGTTACCAACTCCATAGGTAAGACATTTTGGGAAGCAGGAACTGTATTTCCTAATCTTTCTAATCTGTTAAAACCAAGTATTTGTTTTCTGGTGGGTACTGCATGTGCAGAGACAGTGCTTACTGAGATGATTTTAATCTAATCTGTAATTACTTAGACAATACAGGCTCTGACTACCAGCAGACTGACCATATATTGAAAGAACTGCTTTCAACATTAAGAACATCCTCTTCCAGCTGAAAAAGTCTTGTGCTCACTTGTTTTGGAGTCTGTCATAAGTGTTGACACATCCTGCTCTGGCAGGGGGGATTAGGCTAGATGATTTTTCAAGGTCCCTTCCAAGCCCTAACATTCTGTGATTCTGTGATCACTGACAAATGAAAGGAATTGAAAATTATTTTTAAAGCCTTCCTTTTATTGCTACAACAGTAGAAAGTTTTACTGAAGTTTGACCAAAAGCCAGAGAAATTGATGAAGTGCTAGAAAGCAGCAATTACCATGAACTATCAAGAAGTTTGCTTTAGTGATAAATTCTTGATTTCTATAAAAACAAACACACACAAACCCTGGCAAGAACCCAAAGTTTCCTCAAGATGACAGGAAGAAGAATTAAAATACAGTCCAGTGTACATGTCCTGTTAGTGGAACATCATCCAAAGTTTGTGGGCCATGGGAGTAGGTGCCAATTGGATTATCTTGCCTGTGACGAAGCCATCAAGGAGATGGTTGTGCATGCAGAGCACAGATTGTGAAGTTTTGATTTGCTTTGTTTTAAAGGCTTTGTTGTTGTTTGGTAGACAGAACAAAATACAACTGGAGCTCATCATCTGTCAACAGACGAAAACAGTATACAGGAGGCAGAGGTCTACCTACAGTTGCAGTAATAGGTTATCTTGTGGGCACAAATATAGGCACATTTCACATCAGGTTTTCCCACAGACTTGAAGAAGCATCTCTGTGGTGCAATGTGCTTTTTTGGCAATCTCCCAGAGCAGGAGCTGCATCTAATGGTATTACTGCTAAGCCTGACTTTCATGGGAATCCAGAATTTAAGTTGCTAAAGGACTTGCATTACTGCTTGCTTTGTTTTTCTTGCAGAATTTCTTGTATCAAAACCCAAGAAAAACAAGCCAATTTCCTAAGAGGAACCCTAAAACCGCCTATCCAAAGATCAAAATGGTAAAGATGACAACTGGAAAAACAAGCAGAAAGATAAATGCTGGTAAAGATTTAGTGTACAGGAACAGGCAAATGTGTTTTAAAAACAAGCCTGCTATGGGAAAACTTTTTTCAAGAGTCCTGCCTCATTTCCTGATAGCTTGGAACAGGAAGGGAAATAGGTCGTAACACTATCGTTTGAAATAGATGACAGATGACTGCATTTGTTGAAGTCTTTCCATGAGCTCCTGATGCTGGTAACAAGATAAAGTTGTTCCTAGAATGCCAAAATTCCCCCACTGTACTGCTAAGATAACCCAGAAACTGATTTGTCCAGCTGTTGAAATCAGATGGCTTTTTTTCATGGCACAATACATACAGATGAAATGATAAATCCTGCCTTTTCCCTTAGCTACTTCATTTTGAGATATGCAATTTCAGTACTGTGTCCCTTCACTGATGCTGTCTGTCTATGATCACACAGAGGATCAATGAACATCAAGTGACAGGCCACACTAATTTGCTTTTATGAGAATGGTCTGTATTCAAAGATGGGAGGTTTAGGCTGGATGTTAGGAAGAAATTCATCAGAGAAAGAGATTGTCCATTGGAATGGGCTGCCCAGGGAGGTGGTGGAGTCACTGTCCCTGGAAGTGTTTAAAACAAGACTGGATGAGGAACTTAGTGCCATGGTTTAGTTGATTAGATGGTGTTGGGTGATAGGTTGGACTTGATGATCTCAAAGGTCTTTTCTAACCTGGTTAATTCTGTGACAAGGAGCTGTTTCATTTTGAAGAATAGCTCCTTTGGAGAAGAAGCTGATAGAACAAATCTATCATATTCATTACTTTAACACAAAGCTTGCACTAGACTGTGATAGGTGCTTTAAAAACAGTAACAGGAGTTATTATTTGACTCTTTCACTGACTCAGAATATTGAGCTTTGTTTTGTAACACAGAAGACTTCTTGGGAGGCAAAGAAAGTCAGGAATGAGTATGCAGAGAGAGGAACCAAACATAGGTATGCAGAGGGGATTTTGTTGTCTAAATAGACCTGCCATATCGCACTCTGATGGTGACCAAGAGAATCAAGTGCTAAGGATTTTCTTGCTCAGTTTAGCGCAGGTTAAGCAGAAGAAATGTACTCTTATCTACATTAATCTCCATTATCTCCCTCCACACTGGAGACTGAGACTGGTTTCCATGTCTGTTTGGAAAGCATGCTGTTAGTAGTCTCAACATCAAAGAGTCCATGCTCATGCTACTCCTCTACGTGTCTTCTGACCTCAAGAAAGTGCTCACTACAAGCCATTTTTCTCACTTTGGTGAACCATATTCACGTGGGATAGAGAAGATTCTTTTTCCTGCACTGGGTTATAAATAGAGATTCCTGAAGCGGATGAGTGTTGGAGACATGACAATAGGTCATCAAAACTGCTTTCCAGCATCACCTTGGAGATGACAGCATTGTGCAGCAAAAAGCAGTGGTGAGAAGGAGATGACCTTTTGTAGTGGTTAAGATGGGTTAGGTGGAAATACAAGGACTTGACCTTTCTGGCTTCATTCCTGTAACAGGGAAAGCAAGGCAAGCAGCTGCTGCCCCTAGAATAAACCTTCTTCTAATTATGCCTTCTTCCCTATGAGCGTGGACCAAGACCTACTCTAATCCAACAAGTATAAAACCCCCTTGCCTCATTCATGCTTCATCTTGTTGAACACAAGCCATCTGCCTGACTTTAGAAACAAAAGCAAAGATGACTCTAGTGGAAGCGGGCTGCAAGTGAAATGGCAAAGTGCCAAGAGACTTGTCAGAGCTCCCTCACCCACCACGACTGAAAACAAAGGGAAGAAAGAGCGAGGCTGCATCTAGCTCTTCTCACCTTGATCTGGATCCCTCCTTGAGGCCTGCAAATGAAATCTGTATCTGGAAACACTTTAAAGCTCAGGTAGCAAACTTACCCAGGGAAAAAAAAAACCAACAACTTACACCCAGAAAATGCACAAATTGAAAAAGCTGCTCACTGAAGAACAGAAATTGAGATATGAATTTATTCAGAAGAGAATAAAAGACACTCCCTTCTCCCAACACTCTGGATTCTAAAAAGAAAACCTGGCTGGAAGTGTTGGTGAGCTGCCTGATGCTGAGGAGGCAGGAAAAAATTCGCAAGGATTTCATGAGGCTGAACACTTGTGTGCTCCCAATGACACATCTGGCTCAGCATCCAAGCTGCAGGCAGGCTAGATACCCACAGTAATAGATATGACATCTCTGTGCTGCACTAAAAAGGTGCCACATCTTAAAAATAGCTATCAAACAATAGTTTCAGTAAATACAAGTTATTATTGAAAATGGTGTATTGAAATCTTAGAGACAGAGTGGACATTCATTACCAGTATCAGAGTCACACTTGGACAAGCAGCTGCTCTGTGAGTAGAAGGTTTAAAAACAAAAGTACTTTAAAGAAGTTTTGGGACTTTTTATTCCTCCTAATGGAATAGAAGTTAGTGCTCAAAAACCTTGTTTATTCAAAAGCATGCCCAGTTTGGTGTCTTCTTCCAATCCTATGAAGGAGTTGATATGACACTTGACTTGTCAGGCATAATCAAGTCATATCATTTGGTAAAATACTAAAGGAAGCACTGAGTCATTTGAAACACTGATTTCATCTTTTCTAATGCAGCATAATAATAAAAAAATTGAACTGCACAACATAATTACTCTGAACAAAGTTTCAGAATTATGTTTGCAATTACTTTATAAAATACTCTTCCCTGCTCTCCTCCTGTACAACAGGTTAGCATTTAAAGAGTTGAGACCCTTAATTAGAGGGAAGTTAGCTTGTCACTTCAAGAATATGCCAGAATCATAGAACAAATAGCAGAAACCAGCAGAAGCTTTCTCCATTCCTTTCCCTCCTGTGAAGTTTTTATCACCAGTTTTCATGTAACAATTCTACTGAACAGTAAGAACAGAAGAAAAGTGCATCCATGGTTTCTAAGGGTAACTATTTAACATTGTGCAATTCTCTATTTCTGATTTTGAAGGGTCACAACACATGAATTGGCTGGGCCATGGTCACAGGTCACCTGTGATGTGATAAATAAATAATAAAACACACAAAAGAAATAGCAGATATAAGTTAAACAGAATTTAAACTATTCTAGCCTGGCATGTAATATAATGCAAGAAGAGCTTTAATTAAAGAGCAGAGAAATTAAAGCAGTGTGCTGGCAGCTTTCTTTTCTCTCTCAAAGCAGGTAATTTTGTCATTCTTGATGTTTAATTTCACCAGTGTAGAACCTTTGGCTCACTGTTGCATGCACTTATGCCCAACTTACTTATCACTTCTGCATCTAGACAAGAGGCTCAGTTTAAGCTGACCAAATCCAAGCAGTCTGCAGAGCTCTAATCCACAGCACCTGCCTGATCTACAAATATGTCCACATCTTCAATAGTGCTGGGTTTACTTTCTTTTAAAGATTTTCCTACTTCCAGTAACCATATTAGCACTCAAAATAAAAATAGTCTTTAATACTACATTTAAAATTGAAATGTCACAGGTTTATTTGCACTCACTTAAGAACTACCTAGAAGCTTAGCTATACCAGATTTCTCCTACAAAGATCTGTATGTACCTGAGTGCTTTTCATTCTGTTTGAAGGAAATGCACTCTTATATTAATTATTTTTAACATATTCCTTGAAATTTTTGCTCTTTAAGTTGTAGTCTGGTGATTCTATGAATTCTGTGATTTGCATCTTGAGCTCCCGTCTAAGTACTGCACAATTTCAAAACTGCTGAAGGAGATAGCACAGAATGAGGATGTGTGAACATACATATAGCTACTTGCTCAAGGTATATTTAGAAAGTTATTAAGTGTTTTACAAAATGCAACCTGAAACCTAATGACTCCAGACTATTTTAACTCACATTTTGTATAGAACAAACTCTTCTTTATGTGTTTTTGCTTTCTAATCAACTCCCATTTTCTCTCAGCTGTAATTTTGCTCATAGCCTCACTTCTGCCTCCTTTCCATTCCCTTGCATGGTGGAAAGGGAAATTTTACTAGTTTCCTGTTCCTTCTGTTCTCAGGTGAACGTGCTCATACATGCTACATGATATTCAGCTTTCTCTTCAGCACATCCAGGCTAGATTTCCCTCATTTCAGTCAAAACAGACCTTGGCTAGCAAGAGAAGTCTAAAAATGCACATTCAATTTCTCGTGCTGGCAGAGGAATTCTCATTACACTTTACCTCTGCGTGAGCAGTCTCAGCATGAATTGTTGCAGTTCAACCTTTACCTCCACAGGTATTCTAAGTCTCCATCATTTTAATTTGCTCTCCTGTCCTCTCCCCCACCAAATAGTTCCTCTGCTCTTTCTTTTCAGCTTTTCAGAATTCAAATATAACAAGCAAAATTAAAACCAAAATGGACTGGACAAGGTAGGCAAGAAGTCAGCTTCGTCAAATGTGAAATATTAGTGTGAAGAGCAGAAGGGTGAAAAGGGAGAAACATCTCTTTCTCTGTTCCTGCTGCTGTCCCCCACCATGTATTTGCAATCTCAAAGTCCTGGAAAAGCGTGAGGGGAATAGTGTTTCAGTTAAGAGCATGGCACCAGTGGAGCTTTGAGAGTGATGAACACCACCTTGGCACGGGAAGGGTGGCATTCTTGTGCTTGCTACATTGAACTGAAATTCTGCAGTTCATTACACAAATGCTCTCAGTGTTATATGATTTAAAAAGAACATAAAAAATCTTCTGTGTCGTGATTTTATGAATACAGAAAAGCAATATAATTACTAGAAGCCAATGAAAGCAGCATGCTGCTCTTACATGCAGTGCTTTGAAGTGCTAAAAGTTTGTATCAATTAATTTGACTTACTAGGTAAACAGAACTTAATAACCAGAAAAATGGCCAAAAGCTGATACCTCTGAGCTCAGTAGGCATTAAAAATAGCTGAACTGGTTAGAAAAGAGTTCCAATTATGTTTCTCCCCCTTTCTGAACTGTTTTTATGTCACTGAACACCCTTTCAACTGAGACCCAAAGAGGTACCACTTACGCTCCAGTGAACACATTTTAATCTTTCCTGTAGTTACGAATGAGAACCAAAGCCAGAGGCAACTCAGCATCTGAACTTCTATGAGAAGCCCACTTTTTTTTTTTAAAGTGCTTTCCTCATGTTCTAAATGTTGTTTGCATATATTGCCAACACAGTTCAGAGAAGAGTTAGTTTTAAACTGCAGTGGGGCAGGCAAGTGTTAAGGATTCACCATCAAACCAATAAACTTCTCTGTAACTCATGTTCTCCAGGAGAGAACCTGTTAAGACAAACCTTCAGAAGCACAGCTACACTTTGGTTATAGAAGACTGATAGGACAGCAAAAAAAAAAAGAAAAAAAAAGAAAAAAGCCTGACCTTCTGAAGTCCTCCATTCTCCTCCACCAAAGGAGGAAGCGCACTGGTGCTGTTGGTAGATGGTGGTTCGACATTGTAGTCACGAAAGCAGCAGAATAAGGTGCTAAAGATACTTCGACTCCTCTGCTTCTTCAAGCTGATATTACATTGGGACACTAGGGAAAACAAAAAACAAAAACAGCAGAAAAATAAGTGCATGTAGCACAGAGCTTTCCAGAGCAAAATGATTGAACTTGAGATGCATGGTTATTACTTCAGAAGCCCTTCTCGAGTATTAGGATAACCTTACAGAGATTTTCCACCATAACGAATCACAGATTTGTTTTGGTTGGAAAAGATCTCTAAGATAACTGAGTCCAACCATCAACCCAAGACCACTGTAGTCATTAAACCATGTCCTGAAGTGCCATCTCAATGTGTTTCTTGAACACCTGTAGGGATGGTGACTCCACCTGAACAGCCTGTTTCAATGTCTGACCAAACTGAGACTCCTTTCCCTCCATTTTAACATATTTTTCCCTTGACAGACTCACATGGTGACATTTGCCTATTACTAACCAACCTGGATCTCTATGAAATCAAAGGTCTTGCCATACTAAGACATCACATTAAGAGTTTGCCTAGAAATATCCAAAGTAGGTACTGTAATGTGAATCACATTAAATAACTTGCTGCTAAAATGTTTCTGGAGTCAGGAAGCAAACAGGTGTGCCCTAAACCATAACAGATGCAATAAATGCTTACTGATGCCCAGGCATATTTTCTAGCCAAATACACAATCATGTGTGGAACATTTAATCTCCTGCAAGGGTCAAAAAACAGATCTGGGATGTTTCTCAGTTTCCTCTCTTACTGTTTGACAGTGATGCTGGAGGACAAGAGACACAACACAGAGGCAGCATGGTGAGCCACAATGCTGGCTGCAGCAATAAGTCTAGGGAGAGTGGCCCTAAACAGGAGTCCTGGCCCTTCTGTTCAACTTGATTACTGGTATACCAGGATAAAAAACTCCAAACTGGTAAAAAAAATTGCATACAGCTCAGTGAGAGTAAGAGTAGCATTTTTAAAGACTAATATTTGCAGGTAAAAACAACAGTTTGGACAAAAGAAATACACAGAAGATATCTAAAGATTTCCCTAAGATTCAAACTCACCCTTCCAAGATAAATCTTTAACACATATCAAAACATACTACAGTAAAATAAAAGAAACTAAGGTGAAATAAAGTAAAACAGACATTGAGAAAGGTTTTAAAATATTTTAAGTAATGCTCAATTTGATCACCAAGTATTTTAATGACCTATTATTAACTACAATTATTTGTTTCCTATGTTGGAGTGCAATACTCGACAGCTTTAGCTCTCTTCCAGGGCAGGGACAGAATCATAGAATGGTGGGGACTGGAATGGACCTCTGGAGATCATCTAGTCCTATCCCCCTGATAAAGCAGGCTTGCCTGCATCAGGACAAGCAGGTGCACCCTCTTCATCTTTCATGCAGGCCCTTTTATTCTGATGTTTATCTATACCACTGCAACATATGGTACTGAATGCTATCACTACTGAACTTGTTAACATCACATGGTTAACAGAAGGAGAGACAACCATGTCATCTGGCTTCTAACTAACTGCTTTACCACAACAGTTACCATCAAACCAACCACTGTGCATGCCAGAGCCAGGCATGTCCCCCTCCTGTGCTGCCTTACCTTAGCCAGGAATAGCTTGCCCTCTCCATTGAGCAGCAGAATATTTTGGACTATAGGTATTAACGGTTTCCTTTTCAGAGTTAACAGATGATTTAATTTACAATACACGTAAACAGGCCTGAACAAGTGAAATTTTTAGTCTGTTTGTTTCCACTGCTACGCAGCAGCATATCTTAAATAGAAAAACTTTAAAAGGTGGATTATGCTGAGTATAGAGGATGCTGTGGAAGTTGTAGCAGCAAACACATCCATGGACATCCACACAATACACAGGGTATTTACATTCTGCATTAGAAGGAACAAAAGACTCTCCCCATCCCAAAGCTAGGGGTAAGTGAAATTCCTAGTCAGTTCCATTACACATCACTGTGTAACTCCCCATCTCTTCTCCTCTCCCAGATTATTAGGGACTACCACAGACATCCACCTTCCTCCAGATACTCCAACCATAGCAAGTGCAGTCAAGGCAACTGGCAACAGAAATACAAACAATGCAATTATTAATATACAGAAAGAAATTCAGTAAAAGATGGCTTGGGTATGAAGTGGAACCAATCCTCCCTGGAAGACTTCAGGGATGCCATGGTGAGCAGGCACACACGTGTGCTTTGACAAGAAAGCACATTTTGAGTCAAATTTTCAGTACATTCTGAAAAAAACCCAAGATGATCTGATTTTGTAGAGTCAGGCTAAATTAGACATCAGTATTCCAGTATTTTCTTCTCTCAAAGCACTTGCAAGGTGTCTAACAGATAATTTTCTGTTCTCTACACAGAACCTATTTGCCTTAATTGCCAAATACTATTCTGCCTTAAGGGAGCTCAGGTATTAATTACTGTAAAGAGGAAAGCACACCAGCATCAAAAACTAAATGGGTTTCATAAACTTTCACCATGTACACATTGCTCAGATAACAGAACAAAGGCAGAACTCTGCACAGATTTGTGTGTCTGTGTGTTCCAGGAAACGTTTCATTACTTTGAAGGCATTTGTAAACTGAAACCCATCTAAACACTGCTTTTCAGCACTCTAGTTAAAGAGAAACCATATGTCAAACTCTGGCCATGGGTGGTATAAATTACAGTAAAACACTTAGTCTCACAATGTCACATTCTGTTTGCAACAAATTTGCAGAAACATGCCCTGAGAAACCCCCAATGGATACCTGTGCAGCTATGAAGGAGCTTTTCAAAACATCACTCAAGAAAACCTGTATCACAAGCACAAACAAGTTTGTTGCAGTATCATGCAGACAAGAACTCCTTCCTGACCTTAAATGCTGAACTATGCTGAAATTAAAATGGGAAGCACAGTGCTGTGTGTCCTGGGTGCTGGTCTCTTCTCCCTAGTAACAACTGATAGGATAAGAGGAAATGGCCTCAAATTGCACCAGGGGAGGTTTAGCTTGGATATTAGAAGAAACTTTGTCACAGAAAGGGTTCTCAAACACTGGAACAAGCTCCCCAGGGAGGTGGTTGAATCCCCATCCCTGAAGGTGCTTAAAAGGCTTATAGATGTGGTGCTGAGGGACATGGTTTAGCACCTTGGAAAGTTATGATAATGGATGGACTCAATGGTCCTAAAGGTCTTTTCCAACTGAAATGGTTCTGATTCTATTGTTCCCTTCCTAAATGCTGTCGTTTGCTTTCAGTCTCTGCTTAAAAATGCAACAGCAAATAATCACATTAGAATGCTTAAAACAGAAATGTTTTACACAGCATTTATCATAAGCCCCTGCTTTTCCTGGACTTCATAAGATATAAGAATGTAACATTAAATTTCATTCTGCAACAAATTTTTATGCATGAAATAGTCCTCCCATAGCCAAACCTGTATTTTACAATAAAGTCCAGTTTGTACCTAGGCTGGATCTGGGTCCTTTTCTATGAAGTTAATAAAAAAAGTTAGTTCTATGCAGAAAACCCTAATTACTAAATGTTTGCATAAGAAATGTTGCAGAGTACTTCTGAGCTATGTCTTTGGAAGGTTGATGAATGCAAACAGCATGCCAGGTAGAACTTTGCCTACACCATATCAGCTTAATCCACAAACCTTGCGCTGCTGAAGATGGATGGTCTGGAGATACAAATACAATACATACAATGAGAACAGGAAGAAAAGAACCAATCAACAACCCCCAAATATTACAGACTAATGTTATAGTAGAAATTAATACAAAAGCATGCTAATGGAAGTAATCTACAGCATCTTCTCAAACCTCCTTTCACTGAAATCACCCTTTGGAGGCAGAAGAGTCACACTGCTGTTGAAACTATCTTGGAGGGAGAACAACAGCAGAAGTTACACAGTAAGGAAAAATACTTTTCCTCTTGCACTGTATTCTAAGAAAGTTTAGTTCCGGGTTTCTCCAATGGAATTTTGCTGTAGTTGTATGAAATTACAAAAACAGATTGCTGTGTAGCCATCAGACAGTAAACCCCTTACTGCTGCAGGAAGCCACCATAGGATGATTGGAAGGCTCCTAATTCAGCCCATCCCTCTGCAGTGCCTGAGTGAGCTCATTACATTTGATTTTTTCCTAATTAAATGAATGCAATAGCCAGTTCTCCCAAATAATATAAACTGGATAATGAAGAGACTTTTCATGCACTTACAGATGAACTTGCTAAATGCAATAAACTGAACATCTGTGTGTCATGAGCTCTCTGTTAATAAGTTTGTTTAGAATACAAAATGGAAAAGACACAAATCAGAATGAAGTGGTATTAAACAAAGCCTTTCTTCAAAATTTATACACAATTAGAGATGCATCACTTCTCAATCTTAAGAGGCTGTATCTGATCTTATTAGAAAAATAAAATTTTATATCCTACATGACTCAAGATACAGACAGTCAGTCAAGCAGCAGAAAGTCATTAAATCTGCTTATAAAGTTCCTATTTTTCTGATGCGTTGACCAGGATGGAAATTATTTTGCAATACTTGCTGCCAAATCTACACCTGATGCCCACAAACCTTGGTTTTAAGTGCCATCTGCATTTTATCATTGAAAGTTTTCATCTTCCACGTAAGCCTTGCAAAAAATATAGCAGTACCAGCACTGTTACATACCTGGAACTGCCCACAACTGCTTTAACCTTCCAACACATAATCACATTGCTCTGTTTATATTCAGCATGATATACCCCAGAATTATCTTCATTTCAGTCAAAGCTGGCAACTTCCCTCCTCCCAACATAATTAAATAAACTTAAGGTTTGGGTTTTTCCACTGAAACTATTTCTTTGAAGGAAGAGATCCCCGATTAGTTTAGTGAAATAATAATTTGAAAAAAAAAATCTTTCCAAAACATTTAACTCTCCTTTCCCCACCAAATCCTTTCCCATGCACTGCGTTAGGAGTTTGCTCTGGATGGAGCTGATCGCATGGTTGGAGGGCAAGAAAGAAAAGCTTAAATAGGTGAAAGAGGTGGAGACAGGGAGAAATTAACCAAGTAACTTATTTTTACTTTTGAGATAGTCCCTTCTTTATCTTGCTTTATCTGTTTAAAGTAGGTCATTGCAATTGGATCTGAAAAAAAATGACAATATGATTTATGAACTTTTATCAATTCTAGGAAACACTAAACATTACTCTTGTTAACTCATTCCATGATGTCCTGGAAAACAAACTCAGAAGTTGCATCTGTACACTAAGATCGATTATGCAAACACAGCTTATCCCATTCAGAGAGAAGTTACCTAGTGGGTATCAGCACAGTTTGCTTTC
Source organism: Indicator indicator (assembly GCF_027791375.1). NCBI lineage: Eukaryota > Metazoa > Chordata > Aves > Piciformes > Indicatoridae > Indicator > Indicator indicator. Next base: position 18,556,884 of record NC_072029.1, read on the forward strand.
CATACCTGTGAAAGTCCTATAAAAATACGCTTTCATGTAGGACAAAAGGATAAAAATCATTGGGATGAATATTAATTCAAGACAGCTAAAGCTGTACAAAGTAAAAAACACCTCTACCTAACCAAACAAGGCTTTGGAAATATTTTTCTTACAACAGCTAAAAGCAAAAACATCTTCTTTTGTCCTGCATAAATTATTTATTATAGTCTTCAGATCTGGGTGGATTAAATACCTGCCCTTGGTTATTGGATTGCTCATTTTCTAAGGATAAAAAAGTTGGGAAATTCTGAAGTCACTTTTAAATGCTTGACTGGGAACTCAGCACTGCTCCCTATATACAATGCACCTCTCCAATGCATCCTGAGATACAGCTAGTAAATTTAAAAAACAGCAACTGACAAGGAAGGTTAAGAAAACCATGAAATGGCTCAAAATGGCACAAACCCCCAATGGGTCCCAAGGCAAATTCCCAAACCATAAAGCACTTCACCTGCACACTGAGGTTGGGTTGGACATACATACGATGGTTTAACTTTCATATCACGTGTCAGCTTCTCATACAAGCCATGATTTAAACAGCTGTGCTGTCTTTCAGTCTTGCAGTATTAAAAAAGTTAGGAGGGTTGCTATCAAGAAATGCTATGTTAAAAGAAATGCATCAATAATTACCAACTCTGCATATATTCAGCCTGAAGACCGAAGGCAGATCCACTGCTGCAGGGGCATCCACATTTCATAATGAAGATGTCAAGTTTTAACGACCTAATTAACCCACTGAACTATGTTCTGAGCAAAATATCTTCAAATTGACAAGGAACAGCCAAGATCTTGGGCACTTTGTTTCCTGCTTCAGTGCCTGACAAGCTAACAAGGCCACACTGAGACCACTTCCAATTCTGAGAAGCAGCACATGTAGATCTGTATCTCCAAAGGACTGGAAAGTGGGTCTCCTTCTGATCCAGGAAAGAACTTTTTTGTCCCTGTATTGCACTGGAATAGCCAAGGACAGGAGATGGATAGGAATACAAAGGAGAAGTTAGGAGATGCCCACTTCCAGCAGCACTCCAGCAGTTCAACCAGCAAGATGATCCAGGCAGCTGCTGTATCTTTGCCTTCTACATTAAGAGCTGGACAGTGCACAATCAGGAGCTGAATGTGCCCACCCAGCCTTGCTTGGGTTATCTTTTGAGCTAGAGAACAGCCTAAGCTGGCTCAGTACCTGTCCTATGCTGCCATCCATCCACATGGTCAGCATGTGGCATCCTGCAAGACAGTACCAAGGGCCAATAATGGGGTGCCCTGGTCTTCAAGACTGACCTGTGCACACTCATTTCCTTTTCATGTAGGACTAAAGAGCTGCTGAACACACTAAAAATGGTGCTACAAGGATATACAGCATTTTTATGCGTATAAACATATATGCACACTTATATGCATAGCCACTGTTCACAGCCACAAGACTTCGACTGTTTGCTGTTTTGAGAAAAGCCACAGCACCTCATACATTCCTGAGGAATCTATGGATATAAATTCTCCAAAGACACATCTGATAAAAAAAACACATTAGTAAACACAGCAAGTAACTATCCACACCCCACAGCTGCTCTCCCATTAGCTGGGATGGTAACAGAGCTGCCACACGTACAAAGGACCACAAGCACTTGAAAACAAAGATAAATTAAAAGAAATAAACTCCTACATCTCATTTTCACATTACACATAAAGCAAGGTTGCAGCACTGGAGTTTAGTGTGTTCATTGGCAGAAGTGATCAAACTTAAAGGTTTTTACTTTCTTCTTTTTCCTTTTCACTTCTGAAGTAGAATTTGTGCAATGCAAAAGTGAAGCTTCAAAAGTTTCTGGTCAAAATAAAACACAAGTAAGGCAAAAGCAGCTGGGTGGAAAACAAAGCTAACTGAAGTCTGTAGGCAGTGTTATGGAGATGTATCATGCTACAAAATAAACAACTTTTTGCAGTGACATTAAGACCTCATTGCTCTCTACAACTACCTGAAAAGAGGTTGTTGTGAGGTGGGGTCGATTTCTTCTGCCTGGTATCAGGTGACAGAATGAGAGGAAATGACCTGAAATTGTGCCAGCAGAGGTTTAGGTTGGAGATGAGGAAAAATTTCTTCACTGAAAGAGTGGTCAGACATCAGAACAGGCTGCCCAGGGAGGTGGAGTCACCATCCGTGAAGGTGCTCAAGAGACATGTGGGCATGGCACTTTGGGACACAGTTTAATTGCCATAGTGGTCTTAGGTTGGCAGTTGGACTTGATGATCTTAGAGGTCTTTTCACATCAAAACAGTTCTATGATTCTGTAAGCGGCTCTCTCTCTGTACCTACAGTGCCACAGAATGTTTAATGGTTAGCCTCAGCCCTAGTGACCTATGCAGAATACAGAAGCACTAGCTACAGAATCCAATGCACTGAAAGCTGAAACACACCAGGCAGATTCACTTTTCAAAACCCCCTTCTTTTCTGTATAAAAACTGAAGCGTTTCTGAAGCTGCTGCAGCCTTTTTCTGTTGTTTGAGCAAGGACTGAGCTGCTGGAGCTTTTCCCAGCGCCGAGGTTTGGGGTGGCAGTTGAACAGGAAATACTGCGCAGTCTGTGCATGCATCGCATTCCTGTCCCGCCCCGAGCAGGCGGCCAACAAACCAACCTTTCTTCTAGTACAAGAGAAAAAAAGAAAAGGCAGACTGCACAAAGTTCACCAGCAGATGTGGCCTAGGAATCCAAACCAGCCTTTTCTGCTGATAAAAGGAATTTGATGCGTTTGCAATGTCGGTGTAACGTCAGGGATCTGTGAAGCTGGATCAGCAAAGATCCGGAAGTTTAAAGATGCAAAATCTGCAACGCTGAGTTGCTGCAGGGTGCTGGAAGTGAGCAGTAACTGCACATATGTCAGGGCGTTTATTTTAAGAAGGTTTTGCCAGATATTAGTGGCAGCTTACAGTCAAGCAGCAACAGTCAATCAGAACTGAATTTTGTGCAGCAAAAAAGAGGGAACTGGTTTATTTCCATTTTATTTTACGTGCAGCATTAACAGATGAGGACTCAGCACTGAAGTTTGCCTTCAACCATAAAGTAACAAACACGAGCTAGTAACCAGAACATATGTTCTTGTATCCTGACTCTTTTGAATTGCTCCCAGGTTGGCCTCTTAAATCCTGGAAGATATTTAATAATAATTTCTTAAATACTCGGGAGAGAAGGCAAAGGAGAAACAAACAAATGGAAACATGAGCAGCACATGGGGTCAAAATGTCTCTGAGTTTGTTAGTCATGGCTGATACCCTCTGGCATCAGAAGGGGATTAGAATCAAAACGGCAATGAAACAAATGTAAACAAGCATGTGTTTATAGAGCAAAAGTATGTACAGTATCTGAGCTGCTCTGCCTTGGATTGTGCTTACATGGAACGTGGTGGGAAAGGCAGAAAAGAACAGATCACTGAAGGCTGAGTAGCTAAAACACAGGAAAAGCAGATATGAACAAGCAACATGTGGGCATCTGAAGCCATTACACAGACAAAGCGGCTAAAGGTTTTTCCTCAAATAGTAATTTAACTCAAAGCTGGCATAATTTTAAAACAAACAAAAAAACCCCAATAACCCTCCCCCAATCAGTCAACCAAACCCCCCCCCAAACACCCAAACCAACAACAAACAACCAAACAAAAGCAAGCAAACAACAACAACAAAAAACACCAAACAACCAAAAACCCCAGTCTAAGAACCAATGCTGATCAAACAAAAAAGTGAAAAACAAGCTAAAGAATCTTCGAGGGCACCACACCTATGATCAGCTCATTTCCCTATCAAGTTTGTTCAGTTTAATAAATGGATGTTCTGGGGTTTCCCCCCTTCCCTCCCCCTACCCGCCCCAATGGCTACATTTGACAATCTGAGATTGTGAAATGAAGTGGAGCTTCTTTCTGCCTCCTGCCACAAACAGGTTGACTCAAACACAGGTGACAGTTCTAGTACTCTTTTTGGCTTGAAAAGTATGAGACAAATGGTTCACCAAACCCAACACAGAATTCTTCTAGTTTTTGCCTTCAAAAATACCACTGCAACCAAAGCCTTACCAGAACCTTACTCATCTCAGAAAAAGCTTAATTTACTTTTCCTAAATATAGTTAAAAGATGTTCCCATAGAGACAGCAACATTCCCAACTCTACTTTCTGAAGCAAATACTTCACTCAGATATCAAATCTAAAGAATCAGTCTATTTTTGTAACTTTCTCTCCTCTTTCCTAGGAACAGCTCTTCTCTAATAGTCTCATCTTGCAGAAATGCTGCTACAGGGGCTCCTTTGAAAGGAAAAGCTTTGTTTCTCCATTTTCCCTCACGAATTTTATGATCAGGCCCTGTGGATACTTTGGGACAGGCAACAGCTCTCATTTAGCAGGTTATTTGACTCTAGTGCTTCTGGGAGCAATTAAACCATCAGATTTTGATTATAAACTTAATTGTTGCATCTTCAGTTATGGGGATTTCTCAGGATCAGTCTAAAGGCACTTGAGTGCATCTGCTGGGACAGAATCTGACTTACAGGAATTGTTGCCAAAGTAATTTCTCCTGCAGCTTTAGCTTCCATGGAGTAGACTTTAGCCAACCTTAAATTACTCTTCAAAAATTAATTTAATACTTGCAACACTTACAAACATCTACTAGAAATGTATATTACAGTGAGGACAAAAAAAAAACCCCAAAACCAACAAACTTTTATTTGCTGCTTTATACTTCAAGCTTCATCCACCCTCACTAGTTAAGCCAGAAAGACTTTTGATGGATCAGTTTTTAGTAAGATCATATATTCACTAACTACATCAAATCTGAAGTAAATACATCAGCCACTGCAGATTTTCAGTTCAGTGTATGTGCCACTTTCTGAACAGCAGCACTGCAGGTATCTCTGGCAAAAATAAGCTGTACTTGATCTATCTATTGTTACACCCAAAAGTAAAGAGCCATGTCAAAAAGCCCCCACAAAAGCATACTGCAAGTTCATGTTAATAATTTGCTAAAAGACCCAGCATTGCCCTGGTGAAGCACAAGCCCTCTCCTTGGCTTTCCAACTCCTCTTCCCTGGGGTGTATTAAAAAAAAGCCAGTATGATACATGCTGTCAGTTTTGAAAGACAAGGACAATGTACTCCTATTAAAACATCTAAATACCTGAATCCTGATCAACTACAAACACCCCCACCACCCCCCACCCAACTCCAGAAGAAGGAATACCCAAAACCAAGAAATATTTTACATGGTTTAAAATGCTTAGGAGTCTGATACAAACATTTTTTTTTTTCCTGGGTATGGATGTTGTACCCAAACACAAAGCTGAACCAAATATCAAAACCACCTTTAAAATAATATTCAACTTGCCTCATTCAGCAAGTCCATGGTTTTTTCATACACATATATGCAGTATCAGTAATAATATATTAATGTATAATGTAGTATCGATGTATGTATGTATGTATCTATCAATGTAATCCTTCACATTAAAAAGGTTGAATACCAACAGTCTATAAGGTAGTTCAACCAATGCCTGCACACTGTGAGAGTAAGCACTGCAGGTACTGCCTAATATTAAGTGTATTTTCAACTAATCTAAAGAAATAAATCAGGAAGTATTCATTCCTAGAGCTCTTCTGACCTTGCACTCAAGATTATTTTACCCATTTAACATTCCCAGACCATTAACAGCAGCACATTCCCACCTGGAAATATGATATTCAGAAAGCTAAAACTAGATTAAGAATGAAACAAAAGATACAAGAAACTGCAAGCTTTGTCTGATAAAGTCACTGCAGTTCTGAAGTGAAACTTGCCCAACTTCCAGCAATTCCTTTCTAAGAACAAAGCCACAACTTATTGCCCATTTAGAAATGGAGATAATAAAAAAATGAAAGTAAATTAATTTTATTTATTCCATTAAGTTTAAAAAGGAGGGGATTTTTTTTTTTTTTTTTGACAAAGCATTTTGGTGCCTTAAACAAGTACTTAGATGCTTCTCCCAAACTGACAGTTCAGCTGCAGGTTAGAACAGCTGCAGACATGTTTTAATTGCTTCTCCAAACACCCAGAATATCAAGTACTTTTGACCTATTTGAAATATCCTAAACTTTGTAGTAGAAGAATGCACCCAGTTTAATACTTGAATGCTTTAGCTTCTAACCATCCTGTAAAGCAGAAAGCTACCACTTAGTAATTTACAGGCAAGCCATGAGAAAGCATGAACAACAGACTGCAGTGTAGTAAGATGTTGAATAACCAGTGTCCTTCAGGACCACAAATTTGGAGAAGTGAAAATATAAACTTTCTTTAACTCTACTAGGAAACAAACCCCACAAAACAACAACAACCAAAAAATATTCTCAACCCCCCAAACAGTGTAGTAACTTTTTGGTTTTTACTGGAGAAAAAATGTGGACATGTTCTATAAAACTCACTCCTGTTATCCCCAAATGAAGGCGAAATACTGATCTTGTCTAAGGCAGAATAAAGTGGTAAAGAAACCACCTGTACCCATTAACAAAACCTCTTTTCTAGCGTACTTCTGGAGGATGTGCCTTTGTACTAATTATATGAGACCACCAAGGCATGATGCAAGAGAAATTAATTTTACAGCCTGCCCAGGCCCCAGCCTCTCTCAACCTCCATTCTTGTCCAAGTTTTTTAGGCAGAACTCTTTCTGATCCTCTGATCTCTACCCAATCTGGCCCCCTGATGCAGAGGTGAAGGTAAGCAGTGTATTTAGTATATAATGACAGAGTACTAGCCCAGTCACTTTGCATTATTGTCTTTCTTGGGATAAACAAGCCAGACTTACCACCTACTCTAAACAGGTCTTACTGCCTGGTTGATCCTGGTGCTAAATAAGTCAAGCCTTGCATAGCATTTACTCTCCATCTCTTTGGGAGGTAGGATCCTTGTTACCAGCATTTCTAATAGCAGAGGTCCGTATGAGGCTCAGAGGAGAGAAGCAATTGATGATCTCATGCAGGAGCCCAAACCAGATGACCGATCCAGCGCATTTATTGCACTTAGCTTAGATGGAAAATCCCAGGCACACAGACCCATAAATGTTAAACCCTGTTACATCTACACTTACACATACATATTCAGCACTTACTGGCCATCTTTTAGGATTTGTCCCCCCTCTCTCACAACTAGCAAGCTCTAACCTTTCAGAGCCCCAGCCAGTACTCAGCATCACTCCTCTTCAGGCACTTCATGCTCTCTGCACAGCTCACACAGGCTCTTCCAGTTTGCTGCAGTGATGCCTGCTCAAGCTCTGCAAGCACCCCAAACGTGATGTGGGCTGTAACTCAAATGTAGGCAGAAGAGCGGGACAGCAACAATTTCTAACTCAAAACTGAGTGGATGCCCTGGGATACCTGGCTGTGTGCAGCAAAACCTGCACTGGGAAAAGCATCAGCCAAGACAGTCGCATCTGCTGTGGTTGCGTATCATCCTAAGAGCTTTAAAAATCCCTTTTGGTCTGAACAATAAATATTATGTCCCGCAGAAGCTTTCTTCTGGCTACTGGCTGAGTACTACCAGTTCTGGCAGAACATCTCCCTGCCAACTTAGCTCCCTCTGCCCAGCTCCAACATATTCAATGACTTAACTAATCCCTGCAGAGATTTCTGCATTTGAATTCATCTCCCAAAGCTACCCAGAGCTCAAGCAGAAAAGCACTGCCTGCAATTGCATGCCTGCTGCAACACAAGACACATATTTGGCATCTCTCTTGCCCCTACCCAACCAAAATGAAGAGAGCAAATTGTGTGTGACCAATTTCATTACTGCCTTTCTTACACAATCATAGTTTTTCTTGGGGACACAGAAAAACATGTCAAGAGAAATGCAGGACCCAGCATGATTTTCCCAGACCAAAATTTAGCAAGGGTCAATCTGGAGCTAACTCTTGCAACACTAGAGAGAAATTCTCACTTCTGATGAAGAACTCTACTTCAGTAACAAATATGTGTGCAAGAATGAAGGCACCAGTCCCCCTCCTATGGTCCCAACACAGGCGAGGAACTCCAGCCCTGCAAAACAAACAAAGTGAGGTCCGGTGTGTTTTCTCACACACTGCCAAAAATTTCCTGCCAAGACCCAGACAGCTGGTGGTGGGAAGTTTCTGGGTGGTAATGGGTCTCCAGATTGAAGACAACTATTATTCTGTTTGTTTGTTTTAATTTCATTATTATAGCTCCAGAGTAATTTCTGTGGATATTGTCCTTAACCTCCTGGTAGCTCAGTGATCAGCCCAGCTGACCACAGGCAGCACTCACAAAGCCAAGCTGATATGCACTCATAGGACATAATTCATCTGATTTGTCCGCACCAGAACCCACCCCAAAAAAATGCCCGTTTTTTTTTTTTTCCTCTTCTTGCCTTCTCTCCACTGAGCTGTTTATATTGCAAATATTTACTGTTAGGGGAAAGATCACCCTCCCCCAAAAAAATGCTTTAGTCTTTCCTGTAAGTCAGCGGAGTTGGCCAAGACCAAAAACAATCCATCAAGCATCCTAAAAATGCTGCAAACCCACCCCTTCATTTAATGCTTCTGCTCCCCTGCCCATGTCAATGCAGCCATTTCCTAACCACTCCAAAATACTAATCTGCATATCCAAGACAGAAATGGAAAAATGTTGTTCATACAGAAAACAAAACACACGACTAGGGCTTAAGATGAGGTCTCTCAAGAGGACTGAACCAAGAACACCAGACAGCAAATACAAGCTCCTGCACTCACAAAGCGTAACCCAGGATTCCTGGGGACTTCAGCAAGTTCCCCATGGTGTGCTCCAAGAAAAATACCACAGTACTGATGATAGAACATTTCATGGAAGATTTATTGCCCAAAACTACCATGTGTACTCAAAGACCACAATGCAGTCTGCAAGGGAAAGAGCTTACACAAAGAGAGCAAAGCTTCTGGATGGGCTTTCACAGCAGTTTTTTCTCCACTCCTTCTCCCTCTTTTTGCCAAGAGATGAAAGTGGAAAGTTTTTTCATACAGAGGATGCCCCATACCAAGCTGCACATTACTGAAGTAATCACATTATCCACAAAATTTGGTGGGTTTTTTTCCTCGAGAAAATTCTGTTGTTCAAAGATTTTATTTCATCTGTGAGTGCAGAGTTGTGAGCCTGAGTACTGAAGACACCATTTCATCTCTTTCTTGAGTAAAGGATGAGCCCTGTTCCCAAATACCTTTGATAAGCTACATGTTAAAACTTGCTTCATCACCATCTGACAACAAGATGAGGTCACTATGACACTTTTCTAGTTTTTGTGCTTGATTTCTGGCCATGGGTTAAAAGTTTCCTACCACTACCTTAAGTCTACTGGTCAATCCCAAAGATGTATAGAACCACGGAATTGTTTTGGTTGGAATAAACCTCTAAGATAATCAAGTCCAGCTGTCAACCCAACACCACTGTGGCCATCAAAACATGACCTAAAATGCCATATCTACAGGTTTTTTGAACACCTCCAGGGATGGTGACTCCACCACCTCCCTGGGCAGCCTGTTCCAATGCCTGACCACTCTTACAGTAAAGACATTTTTCCTAATTTCCAATCTAAACCTCCCATGGTGCAATTTCAGGCCACTTCCTCTTGCTATATGGGAGAAAAGACCAACACCCACCTCACCTCAACCTCTTCTTAAGTAGTTGTAGAGAGCAATGAGGTCTCCCTTCAGCCTCCTCTTCTCCAGATCTTCATGAGTAACATTAAAAAACTGCAAGTTCTACAGATATGTACACTATTCCTCCTGCTCTTTTACTCATGGTACAAACATCTGGAAGTATTTAAAAGATGTATAGACGTGGTGCTTAGTTTCATGGTTTAGTGGTGGACTTGGCAGTGCTGGGTTGGTGGTCTTCCAACCTAAATGATTCTCTGACCTTATCTGTATCAGTTTGCAGGCATTTGAAATTTCATTACAAACTTTAAAGGATGTGGCTGGGAATATGCAAAAAAAGAGCTAAAAGTAAGTATTTTTCCCATATAATCACAAATTCTGGATACTCCCATTAAAAGGAAAGACATTACCAAAAGCCAAGTAATGCCAAAAGATACTAACTGTTCCAAGTGACAACTGGGGACACAGAATTGAGGTGTCCTTAAAACTTTGGATTAAGTGACAAAAGACAATACTGTATTGTACCTCCAAACAGGTTATATGTTCTGCAAAGCAAAGAGATAAAGGTCAACCCCAACAACTAAGACAACCAGTTGAAGTCTAAAGAGAATTAGATTCACTTTTCTGCTACACTCTGAATTTTCTTTTTTTTTTTTTTGAGAAGTGGCTTTGTATGTTCTGTGCCATAGTTCCTTATCTATAGAACAATTTTTTAAACCCAGGCTAGCAAAAAAAACACCCACAAAACATCTCCTGCTTCATTTTTATTCTTAGGTTAAGGCCCACAAACAGCCTTTCACTAGGAGCTTGGGGCTGAATATATATTAAAAATTGAGAGGTGCTCATATAATTTAATAGCAAGGTCTAGAGGAGTACTTAGCTCGTAACATCCTAACTTTATTCCCTTATCACAGCTAGCATAAATCCCTGCAATGGTATCACAAACTGTTTTATCCAACGTCTAGAAATGACATTAACCCTATCTAGGAAATACTGAGGTCCTTAGCATTCAAGTAACAAATTAATTCTTTACAGTAAAGGCAGTGAGACACTGTAACAGGTTGCCCAATGAGGTTGTGCATGCACCTAAGGGCAGTTTGGTGAGGCCTTGAGTGACCTGATCTAGTGCAAGGTGTCCCTATCAATGCCAGGGGGCTTGGAACTAGATGATCTTTAAGGTCCCTCCCAACCCAAACCCTATGAATCTATGAATTATGCCTTCCACAAAATATAATTATGGTGTTTGGGTATTACCAATTACAAATTTTTTTTTCCCCTATTAATAAACTAATTGTTGCATAGGAATCTAAGTAAGGCAATGGAAAAACATATCTCCAGAGCTCTTGTCTAAACATGTGATGTGGTTGTTTTTTTTTTTCCTTGAGTCATTTCAGGCAACTAAACCAAGCATGACTGAGGAACATTGAAAAGTACAAATGAAAAAGAACACTAAAAATGATGTCACTTGGCTTACTCTTCTTGTTTATAGTGATAGTTCAGCTGAAAATATAATCATAAATACAAGTTTGCACCAGGTTTAAAACATTTCACATAGAAAGATTTGTTGTATTACAGAATACTAAGCAGTTTTAAACATTTCTCCAAATTCCATTTACATACCAGAGATAGAAATGCTCCCATGCATTTTCCTTGCCTTAATAAATCCACAGTGTGTGTATATATATATATACACACACACACACATACATGAATACATTGTATGCATAAGCAGGTATCTGGAAAAACAAGCTTGAAAGAGGTGCAAGTAATAAAAATATGTAGCCCAGCCCTTTATCCAAACCACAGAGTTAATAAATCTCAGACATAAGAGTTTAAATCAACTTCAATAAACAGGCACTGTGTCATTCTAAAAAGCATATTCTAACTGAAATTACCCTGACTTTTTATGGAATTGAATTGCACAAATTATTCAATGATCATATCAGCTTTTTTCAACAACATTCTGATTTCTTTTCCCTGAGGAAATTACAGTAGCGCTTGCAGGCACCACTCCAGTATTAGCAAGAGTTAAGAGTCCTTTACATTTATTTTTTTCCTACACAGATAATGTATTCTTCACGTTCATTTCTACTGAGGGAGAAGAAAAACTTTCAGCTTTGCTTTTCTCATGAATAATACATTAAAAAGTTAATATTACAGAGCAAATCATCTTTTTTTAAGCCTCCAGAAGCAGTACTATATTTGCCCTCTTACTTTGAAAAGATTCACACCACATTTAAATAAGAGAAAATCATAAGCTCCCATTTTCCATAATTAAACCATAACAAAGTATTTTACCATTTATCAGACCAATTTGAAAAAAAAAAATACTGTGTAGCTTTATAACTGCATCAGAAAAAAAAAAATCACTTACTGTATTCATAATAAGGAGTATAATATATTTTGGTCCATAACTCAGCGTTACAATCTGAAGTGGAACAGATTTTTTTTCAGCCATTCCTGAAAACCCGTTTGTTTACACGAAGGAGCCAAGAGAATCCTAATTCCGAATAGGCATCTATAGTCCACATTACTAATAGCAGATGTAAATAAAACCAAATCCCAAGAGCAAAACTATTTGCAACAGCAAAAATTACACAACAGAGGAGAGAGAGAGAGCAAAATAACTGCCTGTTAAAGGATGAAAACCTCTAGGAAGAGAGGATTCCTTCTAAGAACAGCAGCCTCATCGATCTCCCGCCTTGATTCTGCAGGCTGATGGCTCTGCTGCGGCCTCAGGCTTCTTGTTCCTTCTTAGGCTTGTACAAAAATAACCAGACTGCACAATATGAACCCAGATGTTTCAGAAATCAAAAGCAAGAGTCCAATTATTCTGCTACTACGGAAGTATTTTCCAGTGTTTTCATTGCATGAGACAGCGTTAGAAGGCAGTGCTGCTGAGTTCAAGTCCCTGGAGCCTTCAAGTATCTTTTCCAGGAAGCCAGCAGCAAGTTAACAACACTTGAGGAACTGGACAAGGTGTCCTTTGAGAAAGAGCACACACAATAATCTGCAGAATGAAGGACAAATACAGCAAACACAAACTTTGTCTGCATGTCTCTGGATTACCTCTGCTGGAAGAATGAGCAGAACGTCAAAGGGGTATCAGGAAAAAAGAGTAATTTTTATTGAAGGCATTTAGAAAGAATTTATTATGGACCTGTTTGTATGGCTGCAACTACAGGACTAAGTCAACTTTCAAACCAATTACTCTTCAAAGATATCTTTTAATTTCTCTTCAGGTATCGCATTCCACAAGAGCTGGGAAGTGCTGCTCATTATCTCACACAGCAGGAAACTGAACATTTTGTCATTTAGCTAATTTAATACAAATGCTTTTAGAATTATTCATAATATTGGCCCTCTATGTCACATTCTGGGTTGGATTTTCAGGTGGCTTTTCACATTCCCTACAAAGAGACAGATAAATCTAAGGTGAAAGGTAAAAGTAGACATAAGAAACAGAGACTCTCTGGTATCTGGTTTGCAGAAAACTGGCTAGCAAGCCCTGTCTGATGATCAGTTCCCAGATCACAGGTTGTTGAAGTGAGCTGTACACCCTGTCAAAACCACATTTCTAACTGTGTTTTCAAAGGGAAGTGAGGTCCTAGCGAGGTTTTGGAATCTGTGCTCCCCAGTGGCTTGGCTTTGCAGTGTCCAAGAAACAGCCTCCTACAAAACTCCGCCTCTCCAACTACAGAGCAGTGAATTCTTCATGTCATTTTTCCCAAGAACTTCCATTTTCCTACTTCTCAACATTTGCTTTAGTCTTAAATAATAAAATTTGTATGAGAAGCTCTTTCACCTAAACTCTGCCAGAAAGAAAACCCTCTTGCTTTCTGAACTGTTAAAAGCACCAGAAATTGCTAATCTGTCAGTCCACCCTCATCTAGGCTCCTGTGTTCTGCACAGCAAAGGGCAGCTCTGCACAGCCAACTGCCCTAAACGTCACTCGTGTCCCACAGCAGGAAGCCCACCCAGCAGCTGCTGGCATGCAGCACAGCAAACCACACGGTCTGTGTTTGTCCATTACCCTTTTTCCTTTTGGCTGGCGTTTCAGGTTCGTGAGCTTCTCTCCCCTTATACAGGAAGCTGGGGCCTCAAGCTTAATCCTGCACATTCAGTTCTCTTCTCTTCCAGCTACCACTACAAATGTATTCTCTCAGGAAAAAAAAAAAAAAAAAAAAAAAAAAAAAAGTAAGCACTGAAAGCTGTCACAGTCAAATCTTTGCTAAACTTCTGCATGGTGAGAATATTTCTCCCTATTCCGGGAGAAAAACGAAGGAGGGAAGAAAGGTTAACAAATTCCTGCAGCTGAACGGTACTAAACACTCTTTATCAAGCAGATAATCCAAATCTAAAGGTACAAAGAAACCTTGCAACACCACTACAAGCAGATAACCCCAGATGCCTAGTGCCCAATGCAGCCACGCTCAACCACTTTCACCAACTTTGGTGCAGGGCAGGGGAAGTGGCAGCAATTGCAGACTTGCAGGAGATGGGAAGGAAGATGGGGAAGATGTGGTTGCAATCAGAAGAGTTTGGCTACAGCAGCCTGGGAAGTCAGTGCAGCAGATTGAGATGATAGAAGGAGGAAGGACTCCACAGCTCTAATTTCTCTTCTTTTAGTCTGAAAGCAGTTGAGTTTCTCTGTAACAAAGCATCTATCCCCTCTACTGCTCTGCTTGCTCACTCCATACCAGTCTCTGGACTCAACCATCAGCCTCTTCCATCCCCAGAACAGCTTGTTTCCTTGTCAGCCTAAGAACGTGAATCTACTTTTCCTCTCTCTTGACCATTACTAGGGCCACCACCATTCCAAATGCCCAACAAGTATCAAATTTCTTGTCTTAAAATGCAGTGTTTTGTAATGTTAATTTTGTGTGTGCATGCTCCAACACTGGCTTCCTTAATTACTTCTTCCTGAACCTTGGGGCATAAACCAAAAAACTCTTTCTGTTCTCCTTCCCAATTATTTTGGCACTTCCTCAGTTATGGACTCTAGGTAAAACTATTAGACTATACATAAAGACATCTGCAATTTGCTTAATTGTGTACATGGTGCTGATGAAGGACTGGACTGACCAGTTCTCAGACTAACCATTCCTTCAGTTGCTGACTAAGGACAGTTTTTGGATTTACTATAAATAATTTTATAGCATTTAAGATGTAGACAGCACAACAGCAAATTACTGTTGACTTAAGCACCAACTGTGGTATCAAGAGACTCATCAAAATGAGTTGATGCATCTTCTACTGCCTGTGGTCTGATGAATAAGTGCAGCTACTCACCAGAACAACTGCAGGATGTGTGAAGGGCACCACAAAATGAGGATGTAGTAGAGTGCCCTCCCTACCATCAGAACCTCGAAGTCTTCTGCAGAAATCATTTGATATGGCTAAGAGAAAAGGTACTTTCTCAAAAGGGAAGGAAGAAAGGCTTTAAGTGACAGCTGATTTGACTCCTTTTAGGTTGCCTGACCTGCTGATTCAAGGTGCTTCCCATGGTATGAACGAACCTGGTGCTTTTGAACACTCATCCTTTATTTCACGTGCAACTACAGAGATCCCACAGCTATTTATATGGAATGTTTAATAATGGAATAGCAAGAAGAGGTGGGAAGAAAAGAAAAGAACTGACTACACAGGGATTAACCACACATGTAGAATTAAACACACCAACACTCCTCTTCTGTATTAAAAACATGTGCCAGTACCAGCATGGTGGTGGTTCCTGTTCGCAAAATAACTATTGAAATGTTGCAGTCACATCGGAGAAACTACGGACAGTTATACAGATAAATAATTAAAATTCAGGATACTTGCCTTTATGATTAAAACGTTCTCAGTCTGCTTAGTTTTTTCACTGCAAGTCAGCTTTCCTAGTCTTGATTGCTTTCTCCCTGTTCCTTGGAAAGCTCTCAAATCCAAATCCAGTGTTCGAAGTGTTACACAGCAGTTCAGAAGAAGTCTTTCCAAAACAAGGGTGCAGCAGGACAACTTCACTGTTCTTACAAATCAGCTGTCACATTGGAATGCATAAACAGGGATGTAACTTTTTTTTTTTTCTTTTTACTGCTGTGTGTCAGATGTGACTCCTACAAATATTTTGGGGTTTTCTATGGACTAGCAGCACAACTAGTTGTCTTCACAGTTGCTGCAGTGGATTATTCCACAAAATCTTGATGAAGCCACATGAAAAAAACAGGATGTACATTTAGCTCATCCAGTCCCTTTCTATTTTTAGTGGAAGCACCCAGTTGGTATTCTATTTCAGTACCTGCAGAGTCAGTGCGTCCTCCATTGCATCATCCAGGTTGTTAATGACTGACCAGCACCAGACCTACAACAGACACTGCACAGTCCCACCCACCATATCCCTTTGAAGGCTCTGAATTACTGATACATGGTGCAAAGATTTCTGCACCCATTTTATAACCAGACCACATTTTTCTAATTTAAGAGCCTTCAAAGCTTCACATCAACTTGTAGTAATCTACTAGTTTGTCCTTTTCTTGTTAACAAGTGACAGAAATCAGCTCACTTTCTTTGATGTGTTATTTGTGAAAGAAAAACCTGCTGAATATTATCAGTTTCCCTGATAATGGTTTCTTGCACCATTTCTAACATTCCTTTCTGAAAACTGAAAGTAGAAGTTATGAATAAGCCTGCCTAAGTATTGTGTTCATTCTTCTGGGTTTTTAGAAGCTTATCTACTCTTCCCGAGGTGTCAAAGGTAACAGCCCACAGCTCTGAAGCTGTATGGTTTCACACCAGCCACTAAGCATCCAGTGATTTAATTTGCCATCTGCTCTCAATTAAAGCCTTAGCCAAAGACTGATACAAGCTTCCCTTCCCCCATTTTAATAAAACATTTTAGTGTCAGAAGTTGGTAACTTCCCCTTCCTGCTGACCAGCAGCCCAAATCCTTTGTTCTCCTTTTGGTACTACAATACTCGCAGATTCTTTGTATTCCCCACAGCCCCTGCTTGGTGCATGTTCTGGCAAGCACAACCCACAGAATTCAAATAATGTTCAGTCTCAAAAAACAAAAAAAAATTATCATAGAAGCAAAAAATATTTTTTTCATACTTATTCCTGCTCAGATTATCCCTATTGGAAACTAGGTCAGACCTTCTCCAAGCTTCCTTCCTTCCTTCCTTCTTGTGCTGGAGAAACTTATCAAGTTAGTGAGTTACTGTGTTTTCTGTTCCTTTTGAACTGGTTCAGTCTGTGCTTGTCTCTGTAATCAAGAATTCTGTTGAACTGCCACCTCATCTGGAGTCCTCTTTTTCTTTCAGATTTGCATCTATAAACAAACTCAGAGTCATGTCTCCCACTTCTCAGAGTTTACTGAGGTTTGCCATCTTGCAGCATACTGATGTTAATGTTTTGGGCTTTCCCCCCTGCCTTCCCCTCTTTAATCCCTTGATGAATGCCACCATTTCACAGTCACTCCTGCCAAACCACCTCCCACTTCTGTGTTCTGGGTGCCTCCTTACCTATGATTTCAGTCATACCTTAAAGGCTCTCTCTCAGTCACTGGTGCTGCAGCAAAGCTTATTTGCACACAAGGAGGATGTGCTGGACAATGTGCCTTGCCGTTCTCCTTCCCCAGCTGCAAAAATCACTTCACCATCTTCTGTGGTTTGAATCTCTCCAAAACTTTTACACAGCATATAGGGCACATGCTAATTCCAGATGCTATCAAATACAGGAGTGACAGTACAGGAAGGATACAAAGATATCCAAGAAAAGCTATCTACCATGATGTGACTGTTTTGACATCATCAGTAGTGCTGACTTGTACAACCTATGATGCTAAGGAGAGATGTGATTTCCTGAAACTCTGCCACTATGTGAAGCTGTTTGGTGCTACCATTTCACAGTGAGTTTCATGATTTCTATTTGGTCCCAGTCTTTCTTTCTTGATATCTCCATAAATGAAGTTCAAATATTTCAATACTCTATCACAAAGGTCTATCACCCATCACAAGGCTGCTCAGTGCTTCACCATTGAACAGAGAGCACTCCTGAAGCTGGCACTCAGCTATTAAGTGAGGACAGCACTGAAGGGATGTTGTTATGATGTACCATAGTACAGGGCAGCAGCCTTCAAGCAGCAAACACAAACATTATTTACATGCTCTGGATCGTCTTCACTGATCCTCTTCATCAAAGTACATCTTAATCCACCCTGTAATACGCAAAGTGTGAACACAGATCATTGATTGTCTCTTCCTCCATCTTCCAGCATCTCCAAAATTCTTATGTGGCTTACAGAGGTGTCATCTGTCACCGGTGAAGGAATCTGCCCAAACCAAAATTCCCGACTGCAGTGGGTGCATTAAGAGGAATGTGATCAGCAGGTCAAAGGAGGTTCTCCTCTTCCTCTATTTTGATCTAGTAAGGCCACCATCTGGAGTACTGTGTCCAGTTCTGGGCTCCCTAGCTCAAGAGAGACAGGGAACTATGGAAGAGAGTCCAATAGGCTGCCACAAAGATAATGAGGGCACTGATCCTCTCTCTTATGGGGAAAGACTGAGACACCTGAGGCTCTTTGACCTGGAGATCAGCAGTCTGAGAGGAGATCTTATCAATGCTGATCAGTATCTGTAGGACAGGTGTCAAGAAGATGAGGCCAATCTCTTTACAGTGGGGTCCAGTAATACAACAAGGGGCAAGGGGCACGAGATAGAACATAGAAGTTCCATCGGAACGCGAGGAAAAACTTCTTTGAGTGTGTAGGAGCACTGGAACGAGCTTTTCTGAGATGTTGTGGAGTCTCCTTCTCTGGAGAGATTCAAAACCTGTCTGGATGTGCTCCTGTGCAACCTGCTCTGGGTGACCCTGCTTTAGCAGCAGGAGTGGACTAGCTGATCTCCAGAGATTCCTTCTAACCTGTATCATTCCATGATTCTGTGATTTTTCTGCCTTTTTCAGATCTCCTCCTTTCAAAACTGCAGCTCTCACCATGTCTGCCACAACACGTGCCTCACATTGATCCTTCTGCACAGCAGCACAACTTGTCTCAGTCTTCTTTAAAACATAATGGATCTAACACATCTTCATGTCTAGATGAAATATGAAATTCATTTTGAGAGAGGCTTATATTATTCCTTAAGGATTGAATCCTACTTTCTAACAAAGACAATTTTAGGCTCTATTTTCAGAGTTTAAGAATTGACAGAGAGGCAGCAACACACAAAAGTGATCTGTGGTTCTGCTCAAATCCCCAAATAAGCACCTCTCACCAGGACATGTTTCCCTTTTCATCAAGTAGCAAAGCTGCCCAGCTCTCTTTAAGAAGCCTGTCACCAAGACCAATGTTTCTACTCTGTGAAATAAAAGTATTTTTGTTTGGTGTGGCTTTTTCAGTGCTTTGTTAGTTTGAAGCTTTTTTTTTCTAGATTAATTCTGAACTCAAATGCCTGTGAAAGACTAAAAGAACCAAACACCACCAAAAAAACACCAAAAAACCCCACCCCAAAACAAACAAACAAAACCCCACGAAAACCTCAAACAACAAACTGTGCAATTTTGTACTTCTTTTTTGTTTCATTCACTGATGAAGATAATGTGGAATATTGATTTAAAAAAAAAGAGAATGCCCAAAGATTCAGAACTCAGTGAAACATCTGTGCATTGTAGACTAAAGGAAGACTTTTCTTTTTTGCAATGAGAGTGGTGAAACACTGGCACAGTTTGCCCAGATTGGTGGTAGAAGTCCCATCCCTGGAAACATTCCAGGTCAGGTTGCACAGGGCTCTGAACAACCTGGTTGGGTTGAAGATGTCCCTGCCCACTGTAGGGGGCTTGGTCTAGATAACCTTTAAAAGGTTCCTTCCAACCTAAAGCAGTCTATGAGTCTACTGTATTAAAGTTTTCCTTACAGGCAGAATATGAACTGAGCACCAACACTTCAGTCATATTAAGCACCTTCAAGAGTAGATAAAACTTAAGCTGTGTTTCACCCATCAGGTTTTCAACACGTACCATCACCTTTCCATCATGAGATGCCTTACTACAGACTCCAGAAAAAGCAACTGCAACAATTCATAATTTATTTGTCTTTACAAATAAAGACTTCATGAGGTAGCTCATGAAGTGAAGAAGACAATGGGAAGAAAAGGAAGAACTGTTAAGGAAAACCAGTGTCATTTACGAAGGAGACAGTAAGATATCAAACTTGATGTACTTTCAGGAACTGACCTGAAGATTCTTTTCTTTAAAACAAGTTTGCAGCCCTATTGCTTAATAAAAATCAGACGCACATTAAGAAGAGATTTTTCTGGACAGCAATTTCAGGAATAAATATCAACCATGCTCCAAACACACCATTTGTTTTAAGAAATGAGAAGGCAATCAATTACCAGTGGCAGACCAGGACATACAACTACCAGGAGCACACACTAAATCTCTGTGCCAAAAGGGACCTCACATGATTCAAGAACTTTTGAAACAACATTTTTTACTTCAGAGTATAGGATTTCCAAATGCTTTTACACTAACCTTGACATGCAGCACTGTTAGGAGATAACCTAGTGTCTTACATTCTTTGGGTACTAGGCTAGCTAGTAACTGAAGAGAATACACTGATGAAAGGCCAGAAGAGAATCAACCACAATCTATTCCATGTGAAATGATGTTTTAAAAGGCAAAGTACTATGAAACATAGAAACAACAAAAAAAGGCAAGCCCAAAAGCACACAACCTTTGTTTAAGCTTAGGTCTAGAAAGGAAGCCACATGCATACAAGGGAACAGAGAAGAGGAGGCTGCAGCACCTTGTCAAATCTTGTTGGGAAGATTTTCTCATTTTAAAATATAAATCTGTTTTCCCTTTAAGTTAAGCACTTAACTCCATGGATAAAACACACATTGATTAGCTGCTATTTTTGCTTCCACGGGGCGATCATTGACAGCAGTTTTGCTGAAAAGAGCCCCACAGCAAACACTGAAAATAGTAACAGAGCTGGCATATAAAATGATTTTCAGTAACATGTCAAAAATATGCTGTCAAAGATTAACTTCTTGCCTCTGAAAGCAAAGACACTCATTTTAACTGTTAATCTACCACAGTGCAGTTACTAAAGAGATCTCTACTTATCCACACCAGAGGCATACAGCACAGGATACTAAAGAGTATTCCAGATCCTGCTGATGAATCATGGAATAGACTCATTGAGGTTCGAAGAGACCTTTGAGATTGCCCCAAAACTAGGGACTTGGGTACTAGCAATCTGTGTTTTGCAATATCTGGCAAAGATGGATAAATAATCCACCTCCATGAACATGAGTTTTACTGCAAATGCTTCAGTTTTGGCCAAAAGTGCCAAGTAACTGGCTAATCCACTCTCAGGGATTTTTTAAATTTGTATATTTTAACTCCTCTGGAATTCTGCCCTGCCTTCTGCTCCCATTTCACTGCATAAGAATAAAGACTGTATCTGATCCTGCAGCTTATGATATGTTAATCTTAAAGCAAAACACTGGAGTGAAACATTACTGCTGTCACCAAAACAAACTAACAATCAGAAAATGTGCTATGGAGTGCATTAAAGCTGTATGCCCAAATAACATGAGAAACCAAAGCAGTAAACAACACAAATTGCTTTATTAGAATGAACAGAATATTAGCAACCTGCTATCATGACAGTTGAATGAAAGGAAAGAGTTGGGTTTTTTATGGACTAGTCAGTGTTACGGCAATTAAACAGAGGACACTGCAAAAGAGAGGATCTCAGAATTTTATTGGTAGATAGAAAAGGAATTGTATGCCTTTTTTGTTTGTTTGAAGACAGGATTGAGAAGGGTTTAAAAAATGAGGTACTTTTTCTACAGGAATACCTAAACCCTGTAATTTTTTTTTCCATCATCTGTACTGAAAATTAATGTTCATAATATTCTGAGAAAATGCTAAGATGATAACAACTCAAAAGTAATAATAATACAATCCTCCTGAGGCTGTGAGCAGCAGGTTATATGAAGCACTCAACTATTTCACCTCTGCAGGTTCTGTTCTAAAATACAAAGTATTACCTAAAATACTGTCTTCCTACATGTCCTAGGAAAGTTAAAAATCAACAGCAGAGAAAGATTATCTTATATGTAATAGTTAAGAAAAATAAAACCACGAAACAGCCCAGCAATAATACCACCCAAAAAAATCCCTGCCAAATCTCAACAGTTGTTTTTTGTAACCTCAGAAATGCATTTTGTAAGGGCTAAGTTCTTTCTTGTTGCAATCTTTAACCCCTGCTCCTCCTGAACCTTAGTACAGCCAACAGTTCGTTTTCCAGGTACGGAAGATCAGGGAAGCTGAAGAGGACTTATGTCAGCTGCAAGTACTAGTAACAGTTTAACAGAGTCAAAATGAATATTTAGAAGGATATAAACTCCAAGTCTGACGATCACATCTCTTTTGTGACCTGCAGAACTTGGTGGCAACGTAAGATGTAGTAATTGGTACAGAAAATAAAAACAGGCAGAATGAAAGAAGGGTTAAAAACCACCACAAATCACCAAGGACTTCTGTGTTGCTGTTCTCTCAAAACCTAACCTCATCTCCATGAAGTCCACACATATGTCACGTTACAGTACAATCTCAAATTCTATTTTAAATCATTACACATTTGGAAAACAACAGGGGAAAAAATACAGAAAGCTGTCAGATGGAGATTTATTTAAAAGAAACACAGAATTTAAGCTTTTTGTTCAGGAACACATCTGGGTTTAAGCTGAGGGAGAGTAGGTTTAGGCTGAATCTTAGGAAGAAGTTCTTCAGCATGAGGGTGGTGAGACTCTGGAATAGGCTGCCCAGGGAAGTGGTGGATGTCTCCCTCCCGGGGGTGTTCAAGGCCAGGTTGGATGAGGCCTTGAGCAGCTGAGTCTTGTTGAGAGGTGTCCCTGCCCATGGCAGGGAGGTAGGAGGAGACGATCTCTGAGGTCCCTTCCAAACTAAGCCAATCTATGACTCTATGAACACTGAGCTATTTATGGAATACCATGTCCTTTCTGGAAGGAGACAGTAACTGCCTAGTACCATTAAAGTCCTCAGTTTAACTTTCAGTAGACCAATGACTCTAGTGCCCAAGGTTTCCTCATGCTCCTACCCACAACATTTAAGAACCACTATCGTAACTGCTACTCACTGGCATTATACAGCCTCAGATTCATGAGTATTAAAAAATATGTCAGGCTGCCATGCAAAATTGCTGCAGGATATGATGAACTGCCAAGTATTAAAGCAGATAATGCTGAATTTTAAAGGGAAAGGATCTGAAATCTTAAATAGACAAAATAAGGCTGATTTCAAGACTCAGAATGAATATAACTGTGTAACAACAGCAACCCAGTCAGGAATGAGACCACTATGTAGTTAGGGACATGTTTATCAAAGAGTGAAATACACAAATAATTTAGTATTAGTAGTAATAGTAACAACAACATCTCATTATTTCCATCTTGGAAAAGGTGGAAATACCACTATTGATACCACTATTATCTTCATATAGATACAAAATAGTTTGTCTACAACCACAGCTAAGCATCTCTAGGTATTCTGTAGGATGGTCTCAAAGAAAGTAGATTAAAAAAAAAAAAACCAAACTATGAAGGATTGCTTTGTTGCTTTTTTGGTGGCTTTGTTGTTGTTTTGGTGGGGGTTGTTTGCTTTTTTTGGTTGGTTGGGGTTTTTTTGTTGTTGTGGTTGGTTGGTTTGGGGGGGTGTTGTTTTTTGTTTGGTTGTTTTTGTTATTGTTGTTGGTTGGTGGGTTTGGGGGGTTTGTTTGTTGCTTTTTTCCTTTCTTCACTTTTGAGGAGCTCCATTTGGTTTTGAAGAAAGCACATCCTGCTGATCTATCTGAAATAGGAATTGATGCAATATTTTTATCAACAGCTCCCGAGATGCTGTTACCTGTTCCTAGTTTGCCAGAAAGACTGTGCTAACTGATTTGGCTTTTATTATAATGATTAGCTATAAGGACTATAAACACCATAAAAGTGTGCTTCCTGTTTTTTTACTTTTATGCTGAAACTATCACCCTAACACATAAGAGTCCCTATCCTAACATTTTCAAGTTAAACCACAGTTACACAATCTGCTAAAACTGGCAGAACTCTTTGCCACTGACCATAAGCTTCTCTTGTGAGAAAATTATCTCAATTAAAAGGGAGGGGTGGGGGGGATGGGTGTTTGTTTCCATTAACTATAGCTGAGGCATACAACACATGGGCATAAAAGCACTCATGTCTCTAAGCCTGGTTCTGCCTTTTTCTTCATCCTTATCAAAACACTTTTTCTGGGTGTCACTGGGCAATTTAAAAATGTTCATGGATGAACAGAATGCACTTACTGCAACATTTGGTAACTCAGGTACTGAGTCTCCATTTTCCTGAGTGACTTAATGGTTTTGAGGGGGCTTTGACACACAGTGTGACTTTGTTTAAATTGAGATTTGTTTATTCCAGAAAATTTAAAAGCTGTGCATGCACAGTAGGGTATGTACTTTTCATACTAAACAAAAAAAATAGCTTAGATGGGTATATGGGAACATGACAGAATTGTATTATCTCAAAGCAAGGAACCTCTAGCTACAGTATCTTGTCTTCAGGAAAAAAATACAGTCAAGGCTATAGAAAGAAGCACTGGCTGTAAAGCCAGATATAATGGCAGAGGAAGCTCTTTGCAGATCAATTACGTCAATCAATTCCAGATCAATTAGGTGAACAAAGAACTGCTTGAGGAAGAGGGAAATAATTGGACAAGCAAACATTTTATTATTCCTTTGTACATTTAGATTGACATTTTAAGCAGATACAGCTATCTAGGAGGACATTAGAGAGAAGATGGAGTGAGACTCTGGGTGGTATGCAGGAATAGTATAAGAGGCAATGGATTCAACTTGCAGAAGGATAAATTCCTCCTAAATACTAGGGATTATGGTGGTCAAATACTAGAAGAGAGCAGCAGACAGACTGTGAAATCTCCAATCTTGGAGATACTCAAAGCTTGAGTGAACAAGGCTATGAGCATCCTCAGCCCTGCTTTGAGCAAGGACCTGCAGATGTCCTTTCCAATTCCTGTACAGTGCTATGAGCCTGGACACCACCTCCCACAAGAACAAACTCTGCTGCCTAAAGGTGGAAAAGAGGTATTGATATAATGCTTGTGCTCCTGCATACTTTTATTTAGAGACTTATACACAAGTGTTTACAACAGCTGGAAACACCACTAATTGGTTAAAAAAAAAAATGCTACTTAAAAAAAAAAATAATCCTGTTCTCCCATTAATTTCTCTGCCAGTCTTGTACAAACAATCTTTTCTTTTAAATTATTTTATGAAGCAGCCAATCAAAGCTTATTATTTTTATCTTGCACAACTATATTGCCAAGTAAGAAAACCGAAAGGGGCTTCCGTGACATCCAAAAGGCGAATTATTTATTTCTTCAACTTGACATTTACATCATGTTGAATTCTTTAGAAGCTTCCATCTATCTTTCCTCAAGTTCTTTGTTAGCTACCTTGTTTTCCTTTTTTTCAGTCCTCTCTTTACCCCTGAAATAGCAGCCTACCTTCTTTCTCTAGAGCCTTACTATTTAGGCATCCTCATTCCCTTTAATTACTTCATGGGACATTAATAGTAGAGGTAGAGTAAGCAATACCATAGCCTGACAGTGGAAATAAAATACCAGCTTGCTAACCATTGATCACAGGAAGAAGGCAAAAAATTGTCAGTATCTGACTAACTGCTTAATACCTTGTAAATATTTACTAAATTGCAAACTTTCATCATCAATCTTACCATGTCAAGCTCAGCTGTGAGCTACGTTTTATCCTTAGTATCACAGACCAGGACCATTAAAATCTTACCACTTAGCATAGAGCATGATTTAATCCAGACCTACAAAAGGCATTTCAGAAGAGTTTCTAGCTCGCTGTAAATTCAACCCTCCCCAACCCAAATCGCACAGCAAGTACCTGCATTAAAATGGCTCCCCTTGAACTATTGCTTAAGTTCACACAAGCAAGTCCTGTACAGATGCCAAGTGGGATGAGGCAATTCCAAAATATTACAGCTTTAAGTTCACAAAAGGAGGAAGATGGAGACTAGGAAGACAGAAGCCACTAAGCAGAGTACTGCTCAGTCCCCCACCCCAGGCATGGCTGCACAGCTCTGCGGAGGCACCTCAGTAGCTGTCATCTTCCCTCCACTGATTACAGCAACCTGAAGCCAAGAGCCAGATCACTGAACATATAACTGAAATGAAAGTTATAAAAAAATATTAAGTCTCAGTTATAAAGTGCTACAAACATTTAGTTGTGCTATGAGTATAGGAAATTTATGCATCCTTAATATAAATGTTAAAAAGTACAGCAATTCTTTTAATGGGGTGCAAACTTTGCAATGACTTTTTTGTCCCTAATAGTACTCTGGACTATCAAAAAGTACAAGATGAATCAAGTCAGAATCCACTCATGTATGTGTAATCTCTCCCCTCCCTTCTACAACAGCATCCCTTTTCTTTCCATATATCCAGTGTCAGTGATCATCCCAGATGAATCCCCTTCCCTTTCCACAACTGAGCATTGATTTCCCTTCGATGCTGCAGACTTCAGAAAAGTAGGGAATTATAAATTTATAGATGAAAAGTCTTTGTAAGAAATCTGCAAAGGATTATGACCTTGCAAGCACACTTACTTAATTCAGGAAGAGGCAATTAAAACAGATTTTGTGTTAGTGCTGAAGGGTAGGCATAGAAAAGTGTTGGTGGTACTCACTCAGGAAGCCAGATGACAAAAATCCATCAGAAAAGGAATTAAAAGAGGAGGTATTTTTATCAAATTCAGTTGCAGCTTTTTGCTATGGGAGATGTGTTGACACCCTATAGAAACTGGGAAAACTGTCAGCAAGGCCCCTGGGATAATGCAGCCTTTCCATAACCCTCTATATTGTTCTCCTGGCTGTGTAACAGACAAGGGGAAGTTTCTCTACAGTAGCAAAACAACAAGCCCCTGCTGATGCTGAAATCAGGTTTGCCTCTATGGAGTAAAGTGATAGGACTTCAGTGACACGAAACTTCCACAAGCTGCAGCTTAAATGCGGTGCCTGAAGTTTACTGGTGAGCAAATGATGCAGTTCTTGTCTGCAACAGAGGAAGTGTTTAAATCTCTTCCATTTTCACTTAATTGTTCAATTCTGCCAGATGTTTTGGCTTTGGAAGCCACAGCATTGATGGCCTTCATCATTCTGGAGCTCCATGATACCTAATGAAGCTCAGAGAGCAGGGTTTCAAAATCTAAAAGCTCGTTTTAACAACCACCTCCAACACTGCTAAACTTAGAGAAGCAGAACAGCAGCAACAACCGCTGAAATTTTGCTGCCAAGTTTTCCTTCTTCTCCTCCTCCTCTGAGAAGAAGCTAAAGATAACTGGTGGGACTCTGCAAGTCCGTATCCCTGGTTACACTTCAGTGCAGTCAAACACCAGTGCAGCATGTAGAGCGTGCAGAGCTGGTGTCAAAATTGTCACATTAGGATTCTGAACTCCATACCACCTATCTCTGCACACAGCCAAGTATGGAGGTCACTGAAAAACTGTGTATGCTTCCTTTACTGTTAATGGAGCCTCCAGAAAACAATTCACAGAATGTTGGGGGGTTGGAAAGAACTTCTGGAGATCATCCAGTCAAACCCTTTAGCTAAAACAGTCACCCAGAGCAGGTTGCCCAGGATTGCATCTGGGCAGGTTTGGAATCTCTCCAGAGGAGACTCCACAAGCTCTCTGGGCAGCCTGGGTCAGTGCCCTGTCACCCCACAGTAAAAACAGCTTTTCCTTATGGTTAGGTGGAACCTCCTGTGTTCTGGTTTGTGCCACTTGTCCTGCAGCTGGGCACCTGTGAAGAGTCTGGCCCCAGAGTGATGTCATCTCGAAGCAGAGCAATCAAATGCATCCTGCCAGTGCCTGTGTTTCCTTCATCAATTATTCAAACAAGCCCACCTTATTTACATGCAAACATGACTAAACCATGTTCATTTTTATTGAGGATCAAAGTTAATTTCATCAAAAAGCCGACAAAACCCAAAAATATTCAAACACGTTGAACAAAATGGAAGATGTCCTCTAATTTCTTCAACCAAAGGAAGGAAAATTCTCCTGCTCCTGGAAGGCACGCAACATTTCCACTTTTCAGACATGAAAACATCTCCCGCATTGCTAGCAACAGCTTGAGTACTTGACTGAAAAAGTTCTACCAGATATTTAAGTACTGCATTATTTAGTACTCCTCCAAGCAAGGCAAACGACTGTACTTAAAATACAAGTGACAGCAGAAAGCCTTGTTCCTAAGAAAATATTGCCAATTTATCAGCATCAGAGATGAGTAACACACTACATCTTTCAGCCATGCATCCTCAGCTGAGGGACAAGAGAACACCTGGTTCAGCTTTTCTTCAGAAAGGATCAAATTGCTGAAATCAATATGCAGGTGGTGTTTGTGAATAAACACAGCACAAAAATCCAGCCCACAGGGAGAGGAGTTAGTGATGGGCAGTGGGCGCAGGGGCGCTGAGGCATCTCCTGGCACCTCCCTGCTCCATATAGGGCAAGAATAATTATATGTGGTCCTCCCAGTAATCAAAGAAAGTGGCATAATTTGACCAAAAGGCAGGTTTATATTTCAGAAGCACATTGGTATTATTTCCTGTGACTGTCCCAAGGGCTGCATTTAACCTCTGGAAAGTGCTATGAACAGACGTGATGTTTTCCAGAGGGAAGGGTGTTAGTGGTCAGTTGTGCCCAAACACTGCCAAATAA
Organism: Indicator indicator; assembly: GCF_027791375.1. Lineage (NCBI taxonomy): Eukaryota > Metazoa > Chordata > Aves > Piciformes > Indicatoridae > Indicator > Indicator indicator. The sequence continues at coordinate 18,585,377 of NC_072029.1, forward strand.
GCAACTTCAGGTTAAGGATCCAAGTCCTCCACATTCAGCTGATATGTTGTCTTTTTTTCTTTTTTCTAGAAGAACTAAAAAGTGACTTCTCTGGGTAAATGCTTGATGCTCCATTGCACTAGAAGACAAATCAATAATTTAACATGTTCATACTCTATGTTCTTGCTCAGTACATTTTTACTATTAGTTCATACAATGGTTTGTGTTGGAAAAAAAAATCTAAAAAGTAACCTCCCTGCCATGGAAGTTCCACAAGACCAGGTTCCACAAAGCTCCATGCAACCTGGCCTTGAACACTTCTAGGGAGGAGATATCCACAACTTGTCTGGGTAACCTGTTCAAGTGCCTCCCCACCCTCACAGTAAAGTATTTCTTCCTTATATCCAATCTAAGTCTACCCTCTTTCAGTTTAAAACTTAATTACCCCATATCCTACCACTATACTCCTTGATGAAGAGTCCCTCCTCATCTTTCCAGTAAATCCCCTTTAAGTACTGGAAGGTCACTATAAGGTCTCCCTTTGGAGACCTCCACCAGATTCATCTCTTTCTTATGCTGGGCCCAGAGCTGGACACAGTAGTCCAGGTGGGGTCTCATCAAAGCCAAGCAGAGGGGCAGAATCACCTCCCTTGACCTGCTGGCTATACACTTCTCTTGAAGCAGTCTAGGATGCCATTGGCTTTGTAGGCTGCAAGTGCACATCGACAGCTCATATTCAGCTTTTTGGTCACTAGCACCCCAAAATTCTTTATTCCCAGGGCTGCTCTCTGTACACTCATGGCCCAACCCATAGTTGTGTTTGATATTGCCCCAGTCCAGGTGCAGGACCTTGCATTTGGCTTTATTCAGCTTGATGAGGTTTTCATGGGTCCACCTCTGAAGGTCCCTCTGGATGGCATCCAGCCCCTTCATGTGTTGAGGGCATGATTTAATATGCAAGACAACTGCTCAGAGAAGTTAACCCAGGTAGGGCTTTGCAAAGAAAACACGAGAAAGTATAGGTGTTTTGCTACTTCTCAAACTTGAGACTTACTAAAAAGTGTTTCTGAATACTTTGTTACAGCACAAGATCATCACACCTTAAGAAAATCTTGGTTACTTAGTAGGACGAAATATACAAAGCAAAACCAACCCTGCTTTCAAAGACATCTAGGCCTACTGGACTTGATAGTGATTTCCACAACTGCAACATTTTATCAGCTATATAACTGAAAAGACAGGATACAGATCCCAGATGATCCCAGCTGCTGTACACATATGGTATTAATTAAAACAAGAAAGCCTGTTTACTCCTGCAAAATACTTCCTAACAGCCAGCTATCACCTCATCAGCTATTAGAAAGGTGAAAACCATGAACCTGTTCTCCAGTCAGAATTATTATCCATTCAAAACGGTGTCATTATCCAAACCAGAAACCTTTTCTGACCTTATTAGCAGGAGAGAAAAAGAAGCCATTTCTTGTTCAAAGGCTACCATCCACAGACCACCTACAGTGGGACTCAAGTAATCATCTCCACAATAACAAATTGCAGAGCTGTTTAAAAGAGCAGCGTGTGCTGGGCTGACAATTACTTGAAAATAGTGTAAAAACACCACCACAAAGTTTTGAGTTTCCTTTCCCACCTTGACTCCAACTGGTAATTTCAAGTGGTCAATAAAAACATTTTATTTCAACCTTGCACCACTAGCAAAGGAAAAAATAAAAACAAGTGTTCTGTAAGTATTAGGTGCATTACTACTGTGAAACAATGAATTTTACCAATGGACCTCTAAAATTATTTAAAGTGAATGTCAACACCCTGCCATCCATGGCAACAAGGAGAAGCAAAGCCTAAACTAGGCTGGTATTAACTTTCACAGGTTGGATTTAGGACTAAGCGTATTCAACGAGCCAGCCCAGGTGTATTTTCCTCTTTCTTTAGCACCCACTGGAGACATTTCCAAAACAAACCCAGTGTTACTTCTGTGTTTTAATACAAACATGACTCAAACGAAAGCAGATCTTTGTATATAACATTGTACTTTCTCAAGGGGTTAGAGTGTTTTACACAGGCTGGGTGCTGGGTTATCTCACTAAAAAAATCATACTGCTATGTCCTTCTGGTGATCATTGCAAGGGTGCCTTCTGATATTTTCATTTTAGAATTACTTTTTTATGTTGCACACATCCAATAAATATTTATAAATATGCAATTTAGGAAGATTGCAATTGTTCTTTGAACAGAGATTGGTGAAAGAAACACTTTTGGGTAGTAGGAGGACAGGGTGGGGGGGAAGAATCAGAATCATCTGGTGCAACAGGCTCTCACAACCACAGTGGAAACAGAACCACAACAGAACAGGTCAATGTAAGTTTCACACTTCAGGGCTTAATCTAATGTATTACACAGTGCAAAATGAAATGGCATAATTTCATTCTTTCTATCTAGGACATTTCCTGAAAGGATGCTTTGAACAGAAATCATAAAATGAAACCTCCTTCTGATCTCACTTTCTCTTGAGATGTGGTATTGTTGTTAGTCAGTGCTACTTCTGCACCTAATAGAAACAGAACCTTAACAAAAGATCAGAGAGAATCATGGACTGGTAAGGACCTCTGGATCTAGTCCAAGCCCCCTGCTGAAGCAGGGTCACCCAGAGCAGGTTGCACAGGGTCGTGTCCAGGAAGGTTTTGAATCTCTCCAGAGAAGAGACCCCACAGCCTCTCTGGGCAGCCTGGACAAGTGCTCTGGGTCCCTGAAAGTCCAGAGATTTTCCCTCATGTTTGGATGGAACCTCCTGTGTGCACATTTGTGCCCATTGCACGTTGTCCTATCATTAGGCACCACTGAGAAGAACCAGGCCTGACCTTCTTGGCACCTATCCTTTAGATACTTATAAACATCCACAAGATCCCCTCTCAGTTTGCTCTTCTCCAAGCTATACAGTCCCAAGTTTCTCAGTCTTTACTCCTCACAAAGATGCTGCAGTCCCCTCAGCATCTTTGAAGCCCTCACTGGATCCTCTCTCCAGCAGTTCCCTGACCCTCTTCATCTAGGTAAAACTGGTCCTTAGGAATCTACTGAAGTTCTTTCTTGCACCTGGGGCAGATTTTTTCTGAAAGCTCATTTTTCTGCTTTAATGAACTTAGATAGTAACAGTAGTTATTACGTTCAAGATGACCAAAGGCATTTTACAGAATCCATCACTACCAGAACAACCAAGGCAGCGGCATTTTCAACAACACTGCTCTCAGAGCAGACTTGCCTGTCAGAACAATGCTGAACAGGTCATTTATTCTAATAAAGTATGGCAGTAATAGCACAAGTAAATACAGGAATGAGATCTGAACAGATTCCTGTTTCAGAGCTGCCAAATTTGATTTCTAGTTTTGCTCAATTTTTTTATCCTTTTTCCTGTTTACAGAAAAAAAAAGTGGTGGCAACTGTAGGATGACTTAAAAAATAGAACCCAAACTATCATAATACTAACAGGGAATGCTCTTTGTAATAATACTAGTTAGTGTGCCTAAGTTTTTAGCACCCTTTCCAACACAGACAGCAAGAATTTGCTGGAGTGTTTCAAATTTATTACAGGGCAGGAAGAGAAGGTGTTTGAATTTCAGGGCACAGTTTGCATTAAACAGTTTTATCATGATAATGTGGAGCCAGAAACATTCAAGCATTCAATCCACTCTAAAATTAAGAAGGGCATTTCTTAGGGTTTTTTAGGTTTCACTTGCATTCCCTATTAAAACTTCATCTTTCTTGCTTCCTTGATATCTTTTATCTCAACACAAGAGGGAATCTTCCAGAAAGACAGCGGATTTTGAAATGTGAGAAAAAAGGAGTCTCACAATCATGTACTCACGATAAACCCGATTAAACAAATCCACTTAAAATCTCATTCCTTTGTGGATAAGCACAGACTTCTACACAGATGCAAATTGTTTTACAGTTATGTTGTAAACCCCCCTCCTTCTGGGACTTTTCAATTTATGTCAATGTGTAATTAGCAAATGAATTGCACCGCAGATTGCATTCATTACTATTTCCCTTTTCTTTTTTTTTTTTTTTAAATTCCCCAACTAACATAACCTTCCCCTTCTTCTACTTCCACAACTCTCAAATCATTTTCAACTTACTGATTCTCAACAAAACCAGCTTCATATCATAAAAAGTCACGAGAACTGGCAGGTGGCCACCCAAGGACTTGGTGGAGGGAATCATCTTCCGGCACACAGAACCCATCACAGGAAAGCTGCTGGCCAGAGTTCAAGATGAATTTGATATTTGAGATGCTCAATTGGTCACTGGAAAGTTCTTTCCCCCCGCTTTCCCTATTGACCAACGACACACTGAAGTACAAGCAGTACCTTTACAATGTTATTTTTCGGTACCTTCAGAAAATTCCTTCCCTTATAATAAATGCAAATTGCTGTCAGTTAATCCTATTTAGGAATTCCCAGATAAACTATTTTGGCAACCATACCTTCAAGGATTACACAGGTCATCTGAACAATGCACGAGCAAACGACTCCTTTACCCAAATGGGATATTCTGCCTTTAACTCTGAAGCCATGCTGCTCTATGGAAGGAGCCCTGGCATACTTACTCCATTTTAATGGGTATTTTTCATGCCCCTCCTCCCCTTAAATACAGTGCAACAGTCACTCAAGGTTTTTAACCAATTGTTACAAAGAAATAAACGTCTTGGCTTTAAGAACCAAAGGTGGTGATCCAGGGTTAGACAGATGATGACCACCTCTATCTTTATCCCACTCTGCTCTGGTGAGACCCCAACCTGTGTCTAGCTCTGGAATCCTCAGAACAAGAAAGCCATGAACTTGTGGGATAAGGGCTAGAGGAGGCTACAAAAGTGATCTAAGCACTGGAACACCTCTGCTGTGAAGAACAGCTGAGAAAGTTGGGGTTATTCAGCCTGGAGAAGGTTCTGGGGAGACTTTTTGGTGGCTTTTCAGTACTTAAAGCGGGACCTGTAGGAAAGCTGGGGACAATCATTTTAGCAGGGCCTGTTGTTATGGGACAAAGGGTGATGGTTTTAACCTAAAAGTGGGAAGATTTAGACTAGATATAACGAAAGGTGGTGAAACTGCCACAGATCACCTAGAGAGGCGGTAGATGCCCCATGCCTAGAACCATTCCAAGTCAGGTTCGATGGCACTGTAAGTAACCTGATTTAGTTGAAGATGTTCCTGTTCACTGCAGGGGAGTTGGACTAAATGAATTTTAAAGGTCCCTTCCAACCCAAAACATTCTATCATCTTTCTAGGTTTTATTAATTAGGGAGCTAAGAAACACAGAGCAGCCCTCCTTATAAGATAATTCCCATTTCATCTTGGCTCAACTTGCCAGGAGCCAAAGCACTCATGTCGTATGTTCCAGGTTCCTCATCACTGCCCCATCTCACTCCCCAAGCATCTACCATATCTTTTCGTATCAGAATTATCCTTTGACACAGCCACCAGTGCCAAATACCTGAGCCCTAAAAAAAAAAAAAAAAATCAGCATCATCTGAGCACAAAGAGGCATCTGTTATAATCAAGAAATTTACGATGAGAAAAGGGGAAGAAAGCAAACTACATGCAGACGAAAGTCTCCGAATGTTCAAGTTTTGGTCCAAAAGTCTCTCTAAAACTGTGATGGTCATTGTTGGTGTGGGAGGGGGATTTCACCTCTCACACTGTAACAAAAACACAGGCTTAAACTGTTTTCCCTGAAAGACTTTACACTGCATCCATCAAAATAAAGTTTAACCAATTTTAGTTTTAGTTTGCAAGAAATCCCATAAGCCTTTGTTGGGTTTTGTTTGAGGCTTTTTTTAATTTGTAAAGTTTTATTGAAGGTCATTGAGGTCCTTGATATTCTTAAAAGTTCCTTTCTCTCTCTGTGGTAAATACAAAAATTTTCACAGTGTGTTTGGCTCAAGCAATTATAAATTACTACTATCTGCTAGGAATGCGTCACTATTGACCACTCCCTTTGTAGAATACTTCTATCTGAACTACCATTAGGAAAAAAATCTCAGCTTCACAGCTCAAGCAAATCTTAGACTTCAAAACAACTTCAAAGTCTATGACCCCCACTTTAAACATTCCCAAAGCTTTCAGCTATTTAGATCCCCAGCAACCACACATACATGCATTCATGGGTAACCAACACAAGAATGTAAATATTCAGTCATGTCCATACAAAATAGCTTTTGTGGACCAAAAAAAACCCAGCACGGCATGCAAACTGTGAAATGAATGCTTGGAACAACTTTATGGAATTCAGATCTTTAAAAAAATTATTTTATTAATATTGCTTCAAAGAGACATGCCTGGATTTATCTATATATGTCCACTGTAAAAACATCTGTTGTGGCAGAGTATCTTATCCATGAAGATGGAACTGATCCATCTTCCAGTTCCAGAGAGACAGGGAACCACTGGACAGTGGAGGCTACAAAGATGATGATTTGGTGACTGGAGCATTCCTCTTACAAGGAGAGGCTGACAGACATGGGGTTGGTTAGCCTGGAGAAGAGAAGATTGAGATAGCATCTTATCAGTGCTTACCAATATCTGAAGGGCAAATGTCAAGATGGGGCCAGACCCTTTTCAATGGTGCCCAGTGATAGCATAGGGGACAATGGGCACAGGAAGTTCCACCTAAACATAAGGAATAACTTCTTTCCTTTGAGAGTGCCAGAGCACTGGAACAGGCTGCCTAGAAAGATCATGGAGTCTCCTCTAGAGAGATTCAAAACCTGCCTGGATGTGATCCTGGGCAACCTGCTCTGGGTGACCCTGCTTTGGCAGGGGAGTTGGACTAGATGATCTCCAGAGGTCCCTTCCAATCTCCACCATTCTGTGATTTGCTGAGGCTAGGAGTTCATCATAATGGCTGCAGACATTTCTCTTTCTTCCTGCCTCTGACTCCCAAAGGCCAGGAGAAGAGTGCTATACATCAAGGTGTCCAACCCTTGCAAGTCATCAAATAAACAAGAAAGTTTACATTTTCTGCTGCTGATTACAGCAGAGAAGAAAACAGTAGGGTTAGTTATATTGCTAATTCCACTGGGAATCATGGAGGACAACTCAGGAAGCAAGAGAGCTATGGGAATAAGGGAGAGCACAGCAGTGAATAAAATTCAATGCATGACTTTCTACCAAGAGAATAAAGAGGTCCTGCAAGAGCAGCAGAAAAAAACTGGGAGAACTGGCTAACCAGTTACTTACAAGAGATGACCTGACTTCAAACAAAACCATCAATACACAAACTTTAGTTGATGTTCATGAAATATTTGTTGCCTATACAACTGCCCTGAATTTTTATAAACATTTTTAAAACTAGGTTCTGACAGATCAGGCGTCCTTCATCTGGGGTTGCTCTTATGTACAAAGTCTGTCCTGCAGAATCTTTTTTGTCCCTGTCTCTCAGGCTTCAAATACACTAATACACAATCAGAAGAGAATAATAGTTCCTTCTTGCGGGGAGGGGGGGGTTAAAAATCTCACTTAGAAAACACCAGCATCCTAGAATCCAAGTATATATATTTATTCAGATTTAAGTCTCAATAAATTTTCAAGATAATAGAATTCCAGTTGCTAGTACAGCCAATCTCTTTTCACAAATCACACTTTATTATCTTGTACAAAGAAAGATGTAGCACTTCCATGCAAGCGATCATTTTGATAACCCACTGAATAAAACCTACAAACTTTACGTAGATCCAACACCACAGAGAACTTTCTCTGCTCTTTTGTCTGAGGCTGGTATTTTTGCCACTAACATCCTGATTGCTGGCACTGAAAGGACTGGATTGTACAGGACTGACTTTGATTTTTTGGTGACTGTTGTTGTTTATTTTGCTAGAAACATTCTAGAAATACAAAAGGCCAAAATTATACCACAGATCATGTGGAACATATTTTTACTCTGATCTATTTAGATGCTACTTACGCCTTCTGTATTTGTCACACCTATATCCTTTTTATGTCTTAACCTCTCCCAAGTAAAAATAAAGCAAGTTCCCATTAAACTCCACCAAAAGTAGAATTCATAGAAGATTAACATTCCCAACATGAAACTCTTAAAAATGTCTCTGAATACATTAAAGCACAAAAATCACCTTTCCTCTGTGCCTGCCGGCAGCCCCTTGCAAAAAGCTCTGGCAGTTCAGCAAAGCATTTAAACCCACTGGTACCATGTCATCCTATTTGAGCCTCCTGGCCAGGAAGAGGAGCACTGAAAATACAGCTTAATGTCAACATCATTCCATAGAATAGGCACATGAAGGCTTCTGCAATGCTGCAGAACATTTTTGAGAAATTTTCCAGCCAGGTCTCCAGTGCTGAGAGGAATCAATTGGTATGTAATAATTACTAGCAATCCAGAGGTGGTCTTCAAACACCCAAGTAGGCTTGCTCATTAGCTCTATCAGCCACTCTCCTATTAGAGCTCAGAATACCCCTGCCCATGCCTGGATATACCTGTGAACTGGGATAAGGGAACACACACAACCACCCAACCAGGTAGACAAGGACTCACTTCATCATGAGACTACTTACTGACCAGGAGTGGTACAAGGATGGATGAGGTCAGAGCAGATTGCGAGCTTCTACAGACACTAAACCTTTTCCCTGTCCCACTATCAGGCCCCATATGGACTCAGTAGCCCACAAGAGCCAAAACTTCACTCCCTCTGTCCCTCAAAGAGGCCCACACTGCTGTGTCTCTCAAATGGGCTGAAACATTTGGACAGCCATCTTCTCCTTCCTGCCCAATTTCTCTCACAGCAAGATATATTCCCCCAGACAGGGAGAAAGAACAACAGTCATAGAATGGAAATCATAGAATGGTTTGGGCTGGAAGAGATCCTAAAGATCATCTCATTCCAACTCCCCTGTCATGGGCAGGGACACCTTCCAGTAGTCCAGGATGCTCAATGTTCTATCCAGCCTGGCCTTGAACACTTCCAGGCATGAGGATAACACAACTTCTCTGGGCAACCTATCTAGTCCCCTTTAAGTACTTTAGGCTACTACAAGGATGAGCCATCCTCCCCTACTGATCCACACTGTGAGTAAAAACCCAAGGAAGAATGTAGAGAGGGTTAGATCTATCTTTGTTTTTTCCTGTTTGTGGACAGAAACATTTTGAATAAAATTCAGAGTAATCCATCCAAAATTCTCTGTTGGGTAGGGCTGAGTAATAGACAAATTCACTCCCCAAATTGATGTTTCCATATCCAGATTTGCCTCAAACCAGATTTTTAATGGAAAACATAGTACTGAGCACCAACCACTGCAGCCATTGCCAGCAAGTCCCCCAGCTCAAAATTCAGGAGAAAACAAAGATGCACTTGCTTACAAAGGGAATATTTAAGGTTTGAGAGATAAAACAGTTGCAGGCTAGAACTAAAGTGCAATCATTTTCATGTTTGAGTAATGACTTTTGCAAGATAGTAGAATTCATAAATTAAGTGCTCCATGACAGAAAAATAAGCTTCCCACCGTTAAACCTATTCATCAGGCAAATAGGAATGCCTTTCACAAACAGTGACCAAATAAGTGGGGTTTATTTCTCTTACCTTTCACTTCCTCAGCATTTTGGTGTCATATCACTTTAAAGAAACAAACAGGGACCCGTTATCCAGAGGCTTATTTGTAATGCTCAGATTAAATTCCGAAAGCTGAAGCGTAGCATCGATCACGCTGCATTTTACTGATTATGTCAGAAAATGCTATTTGCATTTCTGAATGCTGAATTGACAAAAATGTAGGTCAGCTTTAGTTTTTACAGGCATGCTAAACTTCTGAACACTTTAGTTAAAATCACTGCATTGAAACAAATCAGGATTTGAGATGGCACGCACTACAAGAAATGATAATGCTGCAGCTTACAGACATAGGTTGAATTATCAGATATTCATGCAAATTATCGTTCACTTTACTGCCAGTACACTTCAGCCTGTTAACTGCTATCCTAAATCAAATTTTGGGTTACTACAGGTCACCACAGTCTCTCTGGAACATAAAACCTACTGTATAGTTACTCTGGTTTCACATAACAGCTATGTCATTAGTTAATGATTTAAAATTTGACCCTTTGCGAGCAATTCACATGCCGATGTAGTGCTGGAGTGGCTTCCACATCTATTTTCTTTTAAAAAATGGTGTTTGAAAGTTAGAATTCTTAAGTCAGCATTATAAAAACGTATTGAGCCAACATCTCAGTAACATTAACATATCTTCAACTGTTTGAGTACTCTGAATCCTGGTGACGTAATTGCAAGAACATTCATCTATTTTCAAAACGCTTTTCACTGAAGACACAATTAAAGACATTTATTTTGGCTTTAAATTTGAGATCTGAAGAAATTGTTGTTTTAAATGATAATGAAAACTGGTCTCATTGCTCTTTTTTCCAATTTTAATTGAAAGGCAGCAAGGTAAAATGTTGGCCTGTCTATGGAAACATCCTTGGGGAATTAGTGTCCATTAAAAAAAAATAAAAAAAGATAATTAATGGTTTAGGTTCCACCATGAATCTTTCAAATAATTTATTGCAGAAGACAATATACTTCTGTAGGGACTCTAAAACGTTCAGTCACTCTAAATAAAAGAAAATGGATGCTCAGCTGATAGACAAATTTTACAGAAGTCATGAAAGATGTATCTGAAGATAGAAAGCACACCACCAAACCCTGCAGTATCTGGTACCTGAAGGAGGACTGGACAATGTGCCATTACTCAACACGGCACATGGGAACAGCCAAGAATTGGCATCACTTACAAGGATGAAATTAAAACATGTAGGTAAAATAAAGGTAAATTCACTTCTTTGGACTGAATGCCTAGTACCCAGCCGTGATCACACTCCCTGTATTACCTTTAGTGCAAAGCATTGTCAGTACTGCACAGTTTTCTATAGAGGCAACTGTATAGATTTTACATTACAGATCACTGGTTCAACTAATTAATAAAAACTAAAACTGTCCTTATAAAATAAATAGCTAACTGTATCTGTAGGACTTGGTTACCTGGAGATTCAGATGTTCCACTTTTTTCTTTGTAGTTTTATTTTCTTGGCTGCTCACATTTATTGTTGATGTGACAAACCCCTTCTCACATTTATGTCTCCATTTTAATTTCCAGTTACTAATCTTGTTAATGTTTCCAATTTCCAGAAGTGCCAAATGACCACAACATGAAATATTCTTGTGAAGAACTACTACTTTCATGACTTAAAAACCTATCAGGGAATTACATTCTCCAGGAATTCAATGTTCAAAATATTTTTCATCCCTTATGTATCACTTCCAACGGAGAGAATGTAAGTTTCTATTTCCCAGAACCAATTTAACAACAAAGATAGGGACCAAACCCCTCCAGCAGCACAAACACCACAGCCATTTCAGAAAAAGCATTACAATAAAAATAAGAAAAATATGATTGTAGCAACTTTCAATGCTCAGCTTTCGGTTTGACAGACAACTAAATACAGTGCACCACCATGTGGCAACATGTTAGGGAAAGGCTCATGTTCCAAGAGCTGTTTTTTCTCCCTTCAAATATTTTACTATTTGTCAAAAATAAATGTTAACATTTCCCTCTTAGCATTAATAAGCTCCTTTTTAACAAGCTGTCATGGCTTATTTCAAAAGCTAAATTCAAGTACATCTGGATTAGCAATACTCAGGCATTTTCAGTTGTAAGGGACAATATTTACCTAAAAACAACTGCCCTGTGACCAGAAAACAGCTCTTTTCTTTGCCAATCGTGCTCCCTTGCACAAGAGAAATTGGACACAGCATGTGCTACACAAATGCCTTTTAAAACACAAACACATTTAAAAAAAAAAAAAAAAAAGCTATGCTGGTTGATTTAAAGCTTCCAAAAATCTTGGAAAAGAAAATAAATCAAAAACTTGAAGGTACATACATGCATTATTTAACAGTTGCTCAGCTGCTGTAAAACTGCTCCTCTTTTTCCCCACCAGAAACACCCACACCTTTTTTTCCCCACCAGAAACACCCACAGAAGGTCCCCAAAACCCTATGAAACCCTGACTACCAAAGCCACTGCATGCCACTTAGCACCCTGGAATGTATTTCTGCATCCAAAGGCAAAAGTGGGAGGAAAAAGTAGGTTTTCATTACACTGGACAGCCTTTGCTCACACAGACAGTGCTGCTGTAATAATTCATGGTATTACCAAATTTCAGAGGCCAGGCTCAGGTGATTCTTGTATTCATTAAATAGAGTTAATTCATTATGTTTTAATATATTTATTAGCCATTTTGTACCAACACATTCAGTTCGAGCTGAACAAGGAGTGAAGACTCACGTCAAACATCAGTCTCCCATTAAGACCTTCTCTGTATTCATCCTCTCTGCTTTGGGCTCTCTTACAGCTTTGCTCAAACTCCTAAGAAATCTAACAGAAAATGGGGTGATGTGATACGTAGCCACACAGGGCGGGCAGGCAGGCAGCACAACGGGTTTTCACAAGCTCTGTACCTCGAGCAGTTGGAAAACCGGTACTGGAAGAGGCAGGAGCCAGCAGCTCTCTCCTTCCAGAGTCCAGGATAGACAGACCTGCAATTCTCTTTCTGCAAAAGTTGCTCTGGTGTGATTTGAGTCTCACCACAGAGCACACAGTCAATCCAAAGCATGCACTTTAACCACATTAAATATACATATATATATATATATATACACACACAGAGGAAAAAACCCAACTTTAATCCACCTCCTCTGCTAAGATCATGTTGAAGTTTCCTCTGGTCTCAAACTCCAGCTGCCCTCCTTCCACTCTCCCTCAGCCCACCGTTGTTAACAGGCAGCCAGAAAAGCCCCTGCTATGCAATTAAGCCCATGGTGATTTTCTGCCAAAGACAAACCACCAGCAAGAACAGAAAGCACATTATGCAAGTTACTGCATAGTTATGCAAGTTATATGCATATTTTTGCTAGTGTAGCGAGCTGTACCGAGGACTCTGAAGACACTTGTTTGATGTGGATGGTTACTCTTATTTTGAGCTATCCGTTTTCTTCCACTTGTTCCAACTGGCTTTTTTACACCAGAATTTCTACCAGCTGTTAATAATATTGACAAAGTTCTTCCAGTACGTACAACGAAATAGGCCATTAAGACCACCACAACATCTGAGCACTGTATCGCATAAGTCAGCTCCACACCAGGTCTAGGGAGACATCGTAGGCAGAACACCACCACCTTGTTTTCTGTAGATACACCAGGATCAACGTCGCCAAAATGGAGGGAAACACCAAAAATTTTGAGACAAACAAGGCCTCATGCTGTTAGTACCACTTCACAAGCAGTATGAACTGAAGTTACATGAGCACTCCTACACTGAACAAACAAACAAAACAATTTTTCCTCAAACATCCTCCAACCTGACGGCTTTTGCTATTTCTAATCTACCTCCATACTACTTCTGCAGTCAGCATTGCTGAGAGAAGACAAAGTTCACGTACAGCCTTTCGCTTCAGGTAAGAGGGAGCAACTTCAACAGTATAGGACCCCTCATTATTTACAAGATGAGACACACAAAAGTGGAAGCTTTCTGGTTACTAAAGGCATCAATTTTAGGAAGGGATGAATGATTCTACCAGTTTTAGAAGACCACTAGGAGGTCTATTACCCTGCTGACTACAGAACATCACAGCACACACTATTTCTAATTTCTGTTCTTTCTCCCCTTTCTACCCTTTTGACTGTCAGAAAGCATAAGCCTGACATCCAAATAACTTCCAAAATCTGTGAGCAAGCACATGCAACGCCCCAGAACTCCAACCCTGCCACTTTACCCATACCTTACTCATGGCCACCTGCAAGGACACAACCACTTAGAGTTCAAAACCCCTCTGAGCTTCCGAAAGGAAGCAAGGTTAAGGGCAACCGGCAATGTCTAGACTTTTGAGGAGTGCTTTTGGCCAGGCTGGATTCATCTTATTTTGGAGTAAAACGCAACCTCAGCGTGACGGCTTACGCAAGCAGCAACTATTTATCTGCAGAGTAAATAGTGCCTGCTTTTAAAAGTAGCCCATGTTTCCTTCCAAGGCACACAAGTATCCTCCAACATCAAACCTGAGAGCGACAGATTCTTAAACGTGAGGCAGGGAGAATTGCAGGAAAGCAAAGAGAAATCAGGAAATCCTTTCTTTTTTTTTTTTTCCCCTCAAAAAAAAAAATGGAGGGAAAAAATGTAAAATCTTTACAGCCGATATTTCAAAACCTTCCAAGACATCCAGCACAGGTATTCCTTCCCTGAAGCAGGGCACTAACTGCACAGTGACAACCTTACAAAGTTACCTTGCAGACCCTCAAGGAACAAGAGTATTTAAGTAACTGATTACACTCAGTATTTAAACACTGTACCAAGTTCCCGGCTGCATCCAACAAACAGTTTCAGAGACTTGATACAAATATCTTCATCCCACCAAAAGAAACCTCAAACGCAACAAGCCCTTCTCTATTCCCAGCAGCCTAGACAGAGGATTACAGGGTCGCTGAAGAATGTAAATTGCTACTACGTGCGTTTTTAAGCGGGGATTTCCAGAAAAAAAAAAAAAAAAAACCAACAAAAAAGCAAACAACCAAAACGTGGGGAAAAAATGAAGGTAGCTCACCTTTATCCTGAGTGCAGGACAGGATCTCCTCCTCTTTGGGGTTAGTCACCTGGGTGATAATGGACGGGTTGTCCATGGAAACAGAATGAGATTCCACCTGGCTACTTCCCTCCCAGAGGCAGGCGTGTGTGCGGGGGGGATGTGTTTGTTTGTTTAAAAACACGCAGATTTGTATTTTAAAAAAGAAAACAAAACAAAAACCCCAAACCCCCAACTCTTCCAGGAGCGAAGCCAAGCTGGGGGGCGGGGGAGGGGGGGGGAAGGGGGAAAGGGGAGGGAAAGGGGGAGCACCGCGCACAGGGGCCCCTCCGGTAGCGTTGCCACCGCCGCCTCCTCCAGGCGCCAATTCTCCACGGAGGAGGAGGCGGGGGGCGGGGGGGGGGGGGGGGAGGGGGAACGCAAATCAACCCCCCCTTAAAAAAACAGCAACAACTAATTAATCCAATTCACCCTTCCGGGAAGCTTCTCCACAGCACTCCCCACGAGCCCCCACCGCAGCCGCCGCCACCGCCTCTCGAGGCGGGGGAAGTGCCCCCAGCCCTCCGCGCCGCGCCTCCCCCCGCGGCGAGCCCCCGCCTCACACCGCCCCCCACATCCACCTGAGCCGCCCCGCGGGGCCTCCCCCGAGCGCGTCCCCCGACACAGCCCCCTACTCCCTACATACCCCACCCTCCCGCCGCCGCCCTCCACCTCTTCCGCGCTTATCTCATCCCCGTACCCCCCTTCCCCAGCGCCCCTCACACCTCCGCCCCAGCCCTCCCTCCCCCCCACCCCCCTTCCCGCGGGCAGCGCTGCGGGCTCGGCGGAGCGACGCCGGGCCGCCCCCTCCTCCCTCTCCTCCTCCTCCTCCTCTTCCCTCTCCTCCCCCCTTTCGCGGGTCACGGGCCGCCGCCGTGCGCGGCCGAGGTAGGCAGCGCGGTGCAAGGGAAGGAAAGGAGGGGAAAGGGGCCGAGCCGAGTCGCGCTGCGAGCCCCGGCCGCGCTCCCCGCGCTGCGCCACAGCCCGCCACCACCGCCGTCGTTCGCTGCCGCCGCGCTCGCAGCCTGTCAGCCCGCCCGGCGCGGCCCGCGCCCCGCCCCGATCCGCCCCCGCGCCGCGGGACGCTCCAACATGGAGGTGCGAGTGGGGCAGCGCCCGGGCCCCGCTGCGCGGTAAACAAGGGGGCGGGGCTACAACGGTAGGGGCGAGGCTACTGCGAGGGGGCGGGACTGGGGTAATCGGAGGGACTACGGCGGGGGCGGAGCCACCTATGATTGGGCAGGAAGGGCCTCGCCCTTCGGCGCCGGCAGGGGGCGTAGTCTTGAGGCGGGGCCACGGCGTTTGTGGGCGGAGATGTGGTGCAGGGGCGGGGTCAGCACCCATTTGAAGGGGCCATGGAAGCCGGGCGGCCTTGGGCAGGCGGGAAAAGCTTTTGGGCGCCATTTCTAGCCTCAGGCCTGTCCCGCCTCAGTGCAGGGCCGAACGGGGGCTGGTTTCCTTTCTGGAATGGGTGTAAATCGTCTAAGGAGAGATGTGGAAAGTGGAATATTTTTACAGGTGGCTATGAAGCGTTTTTGAGAGGCGGGTGTGTAACCAGAAGCTGTCAAGGGCAGGCTTGGCAGCTTTCTCTCAGAGAAAATGGTCCTTTTTTTTTTTTTTTTTTTTTTTCCTTCCTGCGATGCCTTAAAAGGTCTGTCCGACTCTCCAGGAATTCTCAATGCTGCTATTTGCCATTTGTCAGGTGACAGACCACAGTGTCCATGCCCTCCTTGTCTTCTCTTCCTTGACTACCTGCCCATAGCCATGATCTTAGACATGATGGTGAGGAAGGCTGGTGGAGGAACACCCACACCCTCTGGAATATTGGCTCTTTTATGGGGCTGTCATGAGTGTAAAATAAAGAGAAAACCTTAAGAAAGCACGGTGATGGATTTAATATAGTGAAAAAAACAACCTCCTTTCTCTCCTAGAAAAAACATAAATATTCCTAATGTATATATGAACCTCTATCACAACCTGGCTACAAAGAGGGTAGATAGTGGTTTAAATTCCATTAACTAATCGAGGAAAGTCCTCTTGTAGCTGGCATAGACCCAGGAAATATGACTTTAATTAGTGCTGCTTAAAACTGTATCTTTTCGGGGCCTTAAAAGAAAGCCATTGCCTATGTATGTTTTAATATATTTCTATATATTCCTATATATAAATACATCTGTAGCTCTGGGCAGTTTTACTTCACAGCAGCCAAACCCATGGCACTTCAAATGCCAGGCTAGGTTGCAGAATTGACTGCTGCATTTAATTCCAGCAGCAGCGAGCAGCTGCTTTACTGGAAAGGCAGACTGTGGGACCAACCTTGAGGAATGTGTGGTCCTTGGTAGCACCGAGCGGGAAAAAATGCTTAAAGCTCTGGACCCTCATTTCACTCTCGGTGAGTGTATTCCTACAGTCAACACATCTTTGTGTTTTGCTGTGAGCTTTCAAATTGCTGCGTTTGATCAGTGTAGGAAAAGTATTTCAAAATCTAGTTGTGTTTTCTCCCACAGAACCAACACTCCCTAAACAGCAGTACAGGCAGAGATACCAGTATTGCAGGTTTCTGGGACTTGTCTTTTAGGTTTACCTGTCCTGCTCTTACGACAAACACTTGCACAGGGAGTGAACGCAATGCCACTGCTTGCATTGCATCCAATTGTGCAAGTTTCAACCTGCTGCTTAGCTTTGGCTTCTCGAGACAAGAGTCCTGCAGTTGCAAACATACTCTGACAGGTTAGATCGAGCACAGATGAGCAGGAGTTAGTACATGTTGGCTGATGGAATTAGCCCTATTCCCTGCAAAGGTTGAGAGCTCCTGCTCCTAAGCTATTACCAAGCTTTTATCACATCACTAGCTATGTTGTAATCCAACAAGTGCTTGATCTTTTACTCACCCAGACACTGGAGGCATTTTTAATTATATGGGGGTTAATTTGCATAGAAGCTTTTGCTGAAACAATAAATTCATACCTCTGTTATTATCGGGTATGAGTTTTTTATATCAACATTTATATTTGGATAAAACCAAAATAGCTTCCTACTAGGATTAAGACAAAGGGCTTGCTTCAGAGCAAATCTGAGAGTCATCCAGCCCTAAAAACATCTTCCACTTTGCAGGGAAAGGGCAATTGCAGCATGTGGTAGGACAACGTGTGCTCTACTGCCTCTTTTCTATGCAGGTATGAGGAGACAGAAACGTCTTGTCTGATGAAAAGCTCGTTTTGCAAGGCTTGACAATTATGATGTTCACCTTGATGTCTTATGTATGTTTTAAATGTGGATAAGATTGTTGCTGTATAGCTCTGGTAGAACATCTAGCTGTTTATTTATCTTGCTGAGGAATTAGATACTTGCTTTGCTTTGGAGGGGGAAATGCTTTTTTTGGTGATCTATAAAGCAGCAGTAGGGTGAGAGAACATGCCAGGAAGGGCTGTCTGTCCCTGAGCTTGTCCCTTTGCCACTATCATGCAGGGTCCCTCACCCCTCCAGTCTAAGGTGGAGAGAATAGCAGGGGACTGGCAGCACACTACGAGCGGGAGAAGGTCCATGGGCGAAGCAGTGGGAAGCAAACTGGATGCTTAGGAAGCTCAGCTGTGCTTATACTACCAGGACTGCTGTAACATAGGAAACAGGTCCCTTCCTCCAAGCGGTGTTGTTCAGCCTTTCTACCCTCCTCACTCCTGTACTAGTTACAAGAGAAGTGTAACAGAATCAACATCATGTCTTTTCTGTTTTTACTTTATAGACACTAAACTGTATACAGTATCTTCTGTCTGTGTTTCTTTATGCTACCTGAAATAAATCCTAGATAATCCCATGTAACAAGTGAATGGTTTCATCTCCCTGTTACAAGTAGGGGGTGGAGGCACAGACAACAATACTTTGCAGGAAATTGCAATACAAGTGCTAGTGGGAGAGCTAGATTTTCATCATGACTCCTGACATTTGTCCTTGTCGCTAAAATGAGTCCCCCTTTCAATGCCATAGGATGTTTTATATGGGGGGGATGGAGGAAATGGTACGTTTTTTGGCAGAACTATTCTACATTAAAAGGAAGCATTTATTTTCATTGATAACAGCTCAGTCAAGGCTTGACCCTGGGCCCACAATGGGAGTTTTATCCTTGACTTTAATGGAAGAACAATCAAGGTCACATGATACTACATCCTAAAAAAGAAGAAAATACTGTGGTTTGTATCACTAAGATAAATGCTTCGTAGTTAGTGCAAGCCACTATATTCTGGCAATAAATGGTTTATTAGATTGATTAAATGTCTTAAGTTCACTTCAGCTATTAATCAGTTTTGGCAGCTGTTTATTGCTTTGTATACTTCAAAGTAATGGAGATTATTCCTTAATTATCTCATTGCAGTTCATTTGTTGTTTCCTAAATAGTGCCATTACAATGGTAAATTGCAACAGTAAAACAGTGTCAATGCAAAGTTACGGAGTTCCCATTTTATGACTCATTCATAAAGTTAATGCAATCTCCCTTAAAAAGAGAACACAATCTACTTAAAATGTAGCTATGATTTCTGTGCAGTGACCTTTTTGATATGGCATAAGAGATCTTGATGAGAAGACAGGAGAGCGTTAAGTGTGCTGGGATTCTGCTTTCAGCAAAGTAAAACAGTGCATATTACCTGTTGGAATATATGTGTATAGCAGAATTTATTAAACTAGTACTTACTTGATCACCTTCAATTTCACCAAATGCTGTGCATTCCAAAGATGTTGTGCTTTTGACTATAATGTGCTTGTTTCTTTTCTCTGCAAAAAGAAGTGAGAAAACTCCAAGCAATATTATTTAGAGGTTAGTATTGTCATTCCACAGGGATAAGAGAGTACCAAATCAATCAGAAGAAAATGTCTGCTTTTAGCATTATCTTCAGATCTGGCAGCAATTCATGAAGTAGCAGTTGCGTAACAATTTCCATTCTAAGTCTCCTTTTCAGTCAACTGTAACTGTACCTAACGTTAACATTATGAGTTGTCTGTTTCAGGCTGAGTTGTTAGGGAGGAATCAGTATTACTGTCAAGCTGAGGAAGATTCATGAAACCTGCTTGCAAAAACTGTAACATAAATTGTCTCCTTTCTTACTCCCCAATAAAAATTCATTTGGGAAAAATAACACTGCAGATTTTCAGTCCTTGGGGTTATTGTTGGTTTTTTTCTTATTGTTTATTCTCTTGTGCCTGTTCATTGTGCATATGATAGGAGAAAATAGCATCATGGAATCATTTTGCTTGGAAAAGATCATCAAGTCCAAATGCATGTCCTTAGTGTGGGTTAAATAAATGAGGTGAGTGTTTTTTTAACTAATGTTAGCAATTTATCTCCAAGTCCGAATTCCTATAGACTCTTAATCCAGAAGCTTTGGTAAAGGAACCCAACTGAATTGAGGCCTGATTGTGCCAGTTTCTAGACACATACATCAGAAATTACGCGTGAAAAGTGCTCAAACAGAATTAAAATGCTTGGCCATAATTTTCATGCAGGGTTGAATTCAGCTGGTGAGTAGGTCGCTGTAGAGTGACCTACAAGTGTTGTATCCAGTCTACCCTGGTTGCAAATAATAGAGCCTTTTTTTTTAAGCAAGCAACCATCTCATGTTCCAGCCTTTTCAAAGACTAATGAAGTCTCCTATTCATTAGGTGTGGTGGTTGCATCTTCTGCTTCATATGCTGAAGTTTAAACAGTCTCCTACTGCCCTGAGGTGCTCGTCAATATCTTACAGCTGGAGGTGAGATGCCACCAGAGTTCAGCTAGAAGAGACAGTTGTGAGAAAGCTCCCACTTAGTGAAAACCAGATAACTCAAGGCAACTGTTAAAATTCTTTAGCCTAATTAATTTGGCCGAAACCAAATTAAGGCTTACTTGGAACCTTTCAAACTATAGCAGCAATACCACAGGGCAGAAACAACAATTTAGGAGGCCACAGCATCTTTAAGTAGTGTAATTGCTTGTCTATCTGCAACCTTAGACCAGATCCTGTAGCTTTTTGCTGTTGGTCAGAGTAGATGTGGGAGTTCTGTGTCAGCAGAAGGCCACAGTGGAGTCATGACAACAGTAACAGGACTTTCATTTTGGCTGTACTTCTATTTCACTTCAGGACAGCAGAGGAAGAATATAAAACTTTGCTTTGCCCTTATCTGGTTACCCATTGTGAGCACTCTGTTCTGCAGTACCCTGCTGTAGCATTCCTACTAACACTGCTGTAGAGGCTTGGTTTCCATTTCAGTTTTGCTGGTTGTCAGCTAGTTTATCTGTGAAACAGATACAATGACAGCTAATCTTGTGTTATGGTTCTGTGGCTGTTTATAACTCCTATTAATAGCAACTGTGGAAAGCCTGGGAGTCGGTTTTATAGGGCACTGGGGTAACCAGTTACTGCACATTCCCCTGAGGCTATGCAGCATCAAGTGCAGCAGCTTGTCCTTTCCAGACTAGGTCATGATCATCCCTGTTTTTTGGGGATTTGACTTTGTGTTCTTGATATTATTTCTATGACAGAAATGGTAAGCAATTGATTTTTACTCTGTGGTGTATACCTGTGAATGTCCCAAATGACTTCCAAGAAGAAGGCTCCATAACTAAGCTGTACCATGGCAAGTGGGTATCTTCACAGCACTTAAGTGATCTGCTGAATTGGGTGGGCTTTCATAGGAGGGAAATAGGATAGGTACATGATGTTTCAGTAACTTTTTAGAGGCTTATACTTTCAAATGCTTCTAAATGTTCTGAATTCTCATTTCAGTTGCTGGTATCCAGTATTAAAAATCTGGCTTTTATTCCTCAAAATGTGGGAGATATTAACAGAATACTTGATTCAGTGAAACACTCATCAACAGAATCATTGTCACATATAATACTTGCCTCCTTGAAGCAGGACAGCAAGTACTATTCTCACTGATAGATATGTGAGGGGAACACTAAATAAGTGTGCCAGAAGATGCATGCCACGTTAGTGATGCAGTTATGCTTTCCCATTAAGCACAGTAAACATGGGAATATATTTGTCCACTGATACTGGGGAACCAGTTGATGAGCTGTGAGAAAGTCCTGGCTTTGTGGATGATGAAACAGGATAAGAGAGGCATGACAAAGGCCTGAAACAGCCCTCAGCAAGGACTTCAGGTCATCTTGGCACACCAAAGTGGTAATTTATTCTAGGAGTCACTACTGAAATCATTGGTTTGAGCTATGAAATAAAGCAGTAGTATGAATAAAGGCAGTAGAATTTAGCCTAATTGAGAAACAGAAAAGGAGGAGTGAGGAACAGGAAAGGTCTTGTAGGTGCAGTGTCCTGTCCTCTGAGTCAACTGATAGTCATGGTAAAGTAGCCTTCTAATTTCTCTTTAAAAGGGCTTCTCAGAAGAAAAACCTGCTGACTGCTGGAAAAATAGTCAAAACGATTAAGAATTGCAATGAGAAATTTTAGTCAGTGCCTAATTCTACACCATTCATTTCAAATTGCATAAAAGGTAACTTAGCTTTTGGCCTTATTCCTAGAAGAGCACCTGAGAATGCATCATTGCATCATCATCAAGAGTCTGTTGGCCTTCTTTTTAATTATGGGCTAGCTTTGGAAAGTGATGTGGCTTGATTGGTTAAGGCTGATACTAGACTTAACTAGCAGTGAAAGACTACCACAAAAAATGCTAGCATGAAAACCACAGACTCCCTTTGAAGTCTTGGGAGCTGTGTTACATGCCACTCTCACCATTTCTTTGATTGAAAATTGGTTCACATGGCTACCAGTGGAACGTGAGCATGCTAAGAATGTGAAAGAGCATGTGAGCATGGTGAGGTGATCTATGTGGCTGGATGTAGAGAAAATGCAGTTGAAATGGGTAGACTTGAATGAGGAAAAGAGGAGAAATTATCTGCACAGGTACTGAAAGGGAGCCTTTAGGCATGTGTAAATTCTCTACACCAGTTATGAGGGAGACAGGCAGATGGAGGAATTGGTAAGGCAGAGTAAAGGAAAACAAACCACAGAAAGGGTAGGAAATAGAAAATCCTTAAAGAACAGCTCTGGTTTTTGATCTTAGTGGCTTTCCCCTAGAAAATTTCCTGGCAGGGCATTTCAAACATAGGGTGATCTTCAGCTGGAGAGCTGCAAAGAAATTTGGTGGCATTTGTTGGGGAAAACATTGGAAAATACTTTAAATATTGGAAAAGCAGGGAGAAGCTCTGTGGCTTGGGCTTTCTTCTTCACTTGTTCCTTTTGCCACCTGTGTAGTGAAAAGGAGTCCAGTGGACACCAGGAGCTCTAAATATATATTCATTTTCCAGAATATACAATGCTATGGTGGGGCTGCTGTATGCCTGGTTCCTGGTGACTCCCACAGCAGGGGACACCAATCATTCAGATACAGCTTGGGGTAAATGCCCTACCCTTTTCACTGCAGAATTTGTATTCCACTGAAATGGCCATGAACTACCTAAGATTTCCAATGGAGAAAGGGGATCAACATAGCTGTAGAATAACAATGACACTACCTTGTGTGATGGGGCTACCCTTGGTGCACTCATGAAGCAGCAAAGCCTGGCTGGGGCCACCCCTGCAGTTACTGAATACATGCTCTGAGTGCCAGCCAGATTAATTGCCAAGTCACTCAACTTTGGACTTTTGCTGGTTGCCCAGCAAAAAGGTGGACTCCTGCACAGGTTGCCCAGAGATGTTGTGGATCCCTGTGGATCCCTGAAAGTGGTCAGGGCCAGGTTGGATGGGGCTGTGAGCAACCTGATCTAGTGGAAGGTGGCCCTGCACCTGGCAGGGGGGTTAAAACTAGATGATCTTTAAGGTCCCTTCCAAACCAAACCATTCAGTGATTTTGGCAACAGCTGCATCTGCAACAAGGACTACATTGAAAACTAAAAAAGCTAAGAGGGAGCCTGGGAGCCAAGGATGTGGGGGAGGGAAGGTGCTGGATGAGGATGGAGGTCTGTACTACCTTTTCTTGCTGGACAGCCTGTTTTCCTGTGGTGATGCAGTTCTGCAGGAGATGCTGAAGGCAAACATGAATGGGTTGTGTAATGCTTCAGTTGCCTTCTCTGGTGTTAGAGCTTGCACTCAGGAAAATGACAGCCTTTTAGTTACTTGCAGGAAGATCTCACTTTCATCTACTTACATGTCCATCACCTTTGTGGGTCAGGGAGGGAAAGACAAGAACTTGACTCTGTGCTCAAAACATGGGCCCAAGGCTGGGAGGCTGCCAGGAGCTTGACCCTGTCACTCACAGCATAGAGTTTAACCGTCAAATGTTCAGTATCAAGCAATGACTATGAAGACTGCAGCTCAGACTAATGCAACTGTTTGAATCCATAGATGGTTTCTCAAGTAGGTGAATGAAACCAGCTTCACTTAGAATCATAGAATCAACCAGGTTGGAAGAGACCTCCAAGATCATCCAGTCCAACCAATCACCCAGCCCTAAGCAGTCAACTAGACCATGGTACCAAGTGCCTCATCCAGTCTCCTCTTGAACGTCTCCAGCAATGGCAACTCCACCACTTCCCCTTCATCTTCCCAAAGCAGCTCCTGCTCCCTCACCATCCCCCTGCTTCATCTTCCCAAAGCAGCTCCTGCTCCCTCACCATCCCCCTGCTTCATCTTCCCAAAGCAGCTCCTGCTCCCTCACCATTCTTCTGCTCCCTCACCATCCCCCTGCTTCATCTTCCCAAAGCAGCTCCTGCTCCCTCACCATCCTCCTGCTCCCTCACCATCCCCCTGCTCCATCTTCCCAAAGCAACTCCTGCTCCCTCACCATCCCCCTGCTCCATCTTCCCAAAGCACCTCCTGCTTCCTCACCATACCCCTGCTTCATCTTCCCAAAGCAGCTCCTGCTCCCTCACCATCCTCCTGCTCCCTCACCATCCCCCTGCTCCATCTTCCCAAAGCAACTCCTGCTCCCTCACCATCCCCCTGCTCCATCTTCCCAAAGCAACTCCTGCTTCCTCACCATACCCCTGCTTCATCTTCCCAAAGCAGCTCCTGCTCCCTCACCATCCCCCTGCTTCATCTTCCCAAAGCAGCTCCTGCTCCCTCACCATCCTCCTGCTTCATCTTCCCAAAGCAGCTCCTGCTCCCTCACCATTCTTCTGCTCCCTCACCATCCCCCTGCTTCATCTTCCCAAAGCAGCTCCTGCTCCCTCACCATCCTCCTGCTCCCTCACCATCCCCCTGCTCCATCTTTCCAAAGCAACTCCTGCTTCCTCACCATACCCCTGCTTCATCTTCCCAAAGCAGCTCCTGCTCCCTCACCATTCCCCTGCTCCATCTTCCCAAAGCAGCTCCTGCTCCCTCACCATCCTCCTGCTCCCTCACCATCCCCCTGCTCCATCTTCCCAAAGCAACTCCTGCTTCCTCACCATACCCCTGCTTCATCTTCCCAAAGCAGCTCCTGCTCCCTCACCATCCTCCTGCTTCATCTTCCCAAAGCACCTCCTGCTCCCTCACCATCCTCCTGCTTCATCTTCCCAAAGCAGCTCCTGCTCCCTCACCATCCTCCTGCTTCATCTTCCCAAAGCAGCTCCTGCTCTCTCTACACCATCCTCCAGCCTGCCTAAACAGCTCCTGCTCCACCACCACCATTCCTGTACCCATCTCAGAGCCAGGGGCAAGACCCTCACCAGCCAAGGCAGCACCCAGAGGAGCTCAGCCCCAGTAAGGAGGCCAGGCCAGCACCCATGGATGATATTGGAGCAGTTGTCAAATCTTTTCCTATCTGACTGGGGGACCACCAGGCCCCCCAGCCTTTGTCCCCCATCACCAATCACCCAGTGTGCACCCTGGGGACTCACCAGGGATGAGAGGAGGATTTCTCAGCCCAGATGGGCTCAGCTTGGAGCTTCTGCCTTTCCTGGGGGGGATTAAAAATGGGAGTGGGTGGGAAGGGCAAAGGGGCCATACATGGGGTAGGAGGAGACTCCAACAGAGCCCAGGTGCTCTAGGATTTGAGGGGAAAAATGGGGGAAATGAGGAGGAAGGGGGGACTGGTGGAAAAAGGGCTGATATGGTGGGAAAGGTGAGGTGGTGGTGAAAGGAAGGGATTTTAACATAACTTTATTTTCCATAAATCTTCCATAATGCACAGCTGCAGTTCATGGTTTGCTTTGCCTCCATGCAAAAAGAACAAACCATCAATACTTCATAAAGCAAAGCACAAGGGTGGCTCTTACTATGAAACCTTCCCATAATTATCATTTTGCTTGGTGCGAAAATCTGTGCTTTTCAGATCAAAATATTAAGTTTTAACAATAACAACAACAAAAAAGTTCTCCAAGAGTGAATTTTCTGCCTGGATACCAGCAGAAAACACCAGGATGATGAAGGGACTGAGCATAGCCCTATGAGGAGAGGCTGAGAGCCCTGGGGCTTTTTGGTCTGGAGAGGAGAAGACTGAGAGGGGATTTAATAAATGTTTATCAATATCTGAGGGCTGGGGGTCAGGGGGGAAGGGACAGGCTCTGCTCAGTTGCACCTTGTGATAGGACAAGGGCCAATGGATATAAACTGCAGCACAGGAGGTTCCACCTCAACATGAGGAGGAACTTCTTCACTGTGAGGGTCACAGAGCACTGGAATAGACTGCCCAGAGAGGCTGTGGAGTCTCCTCTGGAGAGACTTTAAGCCCTGTCTGGATGTGTTCCTGTGTGACCTGTGCTAGATTCTATGGTCCTGCTCTGGCAGGGGAGTTGGACTTGATGATCTTCAAAGGTCCCTTCCAACCCCTAACATCCTGTGATCCTGTGATCCTGTGAAACAGGTTCTCTGATAAATATCTGGAAGTAATAGAAGGGTCTAAGCATCAGGAGATGCACATAAGTGCTGTGTGGGCAGAGGGAGCTGAGCACAACCAAGATGAAATTGAGGTTAATAAAAGTATTTGATGGTGAGATGAAGATAACTCAATAATCTTGTCAAAATTAGTCTCATTCTGTTGGATTCTACATGAAAAGTAGTAAGAAGTGACTCGAGGCCTGAAGATTTACAGTTTAATTGTAAAAGGAAATATAATTTCATGTGGAAACTGAAGCATAGAAAGAGCAATTCAGCTGAGACTACACTGGCAATTTCTGGCAGGGTTAGGACTACCCACTCTGCTACCTCTGCTCTGAGATTGAAGCTGTCCTTTAAGATCTTGAAAATCAACCTGATAAAGACATGGGAAGGAATGTAATGTGCTAAGTTGTGTACTACTCCTGGAAGACAGGCAGAGTCTGTAATTCCTGGTCCTACCACCCACCCATCAGAACCAGAAGCACTGAGTGGTCTGCTGGGATGCAGGAGCGCAGCCCTGTGAGCAGACACAGAGGTAGTAGGTAGTACACAGAGTGTGTACTGTCACCTCACACAGCTAACAGGGCAATCGTTCCTTAGAGAGGTGCCAAGTATGAAAACCTAACAGGCGCTGTGTCAAGGGGGCAGCAGGAAGCTACTGCTTGCTTGTTTTTTGGAGCCACCACACCAGGCAGATACAGGGAGGTGGTAGAAGCCCCATCCTTGGAGGTTTTTAAGGCCAGGCTGGATGTGGCTCTGAGCAACCTGATCTAGTGTGAGATGTTCCTGCCCATGGCAGGGGGGTTGGAACTAGATGATCCTTGAGGTCCCTTCCAACCCTAACAATTCTATGATTCTATGATGAACTGGGATTCTCACACATGCCATCCAAAACTTGAAGCCAGCCTGGGGCCACCAACTTTGTCAGTGCCATTGCTGTCATTTACAGCTAGCAAAGACATGTCTGTAAATGGCAGCAAATAGATTGTAGCTCCATTAGCTGCAGACGTGTGGGCAGGTCTGCCACGGCAACAGACTTCACACAGTTGCAAAGTGTTGAGTGCTCCAGAGACTGATATGCCATATTAATTCAATTAATTGGTAATTCAGCTTGGTTGAAAGATCAACCTGTGAAGAACAAATATCTCAAGCCAAATATTTTTTTCCTGTCTGTCATGGGTAAAGCATTCTGCACATGATTATCTCTCAGATGTTCATCTGTGACATGTACATCTTGATGTTCTTGGGTGATTTTCTCTGAGCTTCACTTGACAGCTATTCTATATTAACTTTCTCCTAGGCTTTCCAGGAGAAAGCAGACTTGGGGGCCTATAAAAGAGGGGGAATGATATTTCTAGCAGGACCTGTTGTGACAGGACAAGGGGTGATGATTTCAAACTAAAATGGGGAGAGGTTTAGAACAAATAGAAGGAAGACATTTTTTATAATAAGGGTAGTGAAACACTGGCCCAAGTCACCTGGAGAGGTGGTAGGTGCCCCATTCCTGGCAACATTCCAGGTCAGGTTAGATGGGGCTCTGAGCAACCTGATCGAGTTGAAGATGTCCTTGCTTACTGCAGGGAGGTTGGAGTAGATGACCTTTAAAGGTTCCCTTCCAACCCAAGCCATTCTATGATTTCCTTGGGTCAGTAAGTGAAACATTTTCCTTGCATGCTTTCATTGCATTCATCTGGGGAGATAAATATGGCTGGGTACAAGCCAAACTGGCATTTAAAGACTCTGATGAAGCTGGAAAGCAGTGTCGTGCTGTGTTGGTCCAAGCATCATTTGCAACGCTTTGCCCCTGGCTAGTCATCCTGCAGCTCCCTGGAGCAGGAGCATACTCTGCTCCGTTTGCATGCAGAGAAGACTTTGAACTGCCTGGTGTTCAGTGTGAAATTTCCCCTTGGCTGGAGGCCCTGCGCAAGATCCACATGCCATTTACATTCTTTATGCATTATCTTTTACCAGAACAGTTAAATAATTAAGACAGTCTGTTGGCCAATGTATTGACAAATGAATTACCTGGTTTCCACTGGCTGCTATTTATGTGACCGTGGGGGTTACTATTTGCAAGTTTTTATGCAGCTCCAGCTCCAAGTGGAAGTGCCTGGGTCATGGAGTGGTAGTGTCTTTCAGGAAAGCTGGGGGTTGACCTCACAAGGGAACCCCCCCATCTCCCTCCCTAAGGAGGAATTTGTGGCTGAGGCCTTGGTTGTATTTGCAGACTGCCTGGACCCAAGTCAAAACCAACAAGCAGCCCTAGGACACCTGCTTGACCTGTGCTGCTTTGATTTAGGGAAATGAAACTGTGCACTGTGGAGAAAGAGCTGAAATCCTGCTGCTTTTGGGAACGGTATTTCAACGTACTCCTTCAGTGAGTTGGCCTGGTAGTTTACAATGCAGAAACCCTGGAGCATTTGTGAATTGTGAGTGAAGTACACTATTCATTATCTGCTGTCAGGCATTCATCATGCCAGTGTAAGCTTCAATCCTCTCATCAGGATGCAGAACATTACTTATGACCAGTCACAGGCCATGAATAATGGCTTAACGAACTGAACAGTTCTCTAACAGTTCTGACTCAGGTTTGTTAATCAAAACTATTCAGAGCCACATTCTGGCACCCCCTCACACACACTGAGTAACACCTATCCCCAGTGCAGTCCCTTTGGGTTTAATTGCATTTTTGGGTTTTTTTATGGTTTAACAAACCATTTTTTTCTTCTTTTTTTTTTTTTTTTTTTTTAATCTTCTTGACCTCACCTGGCTAGCTCACAGAAAATGCTGGAGTTTGCCTCCACCACAATAAGTAGTGCTTGGCTCATTCTGCATTGTCACTTCTGTACAAGACCACTTTGGCTGGGATGGTGTATCTGCTCCATCAGATGGCATATCTTTGCTGGTCAGGAGCTAAGTGATGACTTAAATGTGTCTGCTATTCTTTATGTAGGAAAAGTCAAATGATGCATTCTTCATGGGTCTTATGCTCAGCAAGAAAATAGCATGGCCACATTCATCCAGGGATCATGCACTGTTCTACTCAACCTCCCAGCTGAGCTTTCACATCAACAGTGGTTCTCTCCTGTGTATTGCAAAACATACTTCAGGGTCCTGGAAACTGGAATATATTGGTGTGCTTGCAACCCAGTCCCCAAGTATCCCTCTACATATGTTCAAAGCAGCTGGTAGCTTTAGATCTCTTCTCCAGTTGTAGGAGGCTTCTTAACATTTTTTTGCTCTTCTGAACCGTGCCAAGGATGCTGGTACTGCATTTCCAGAAGCAGAGAGTGATGAAGTTGGAACGTTTCATTTATGGAGAGCTTTCTGGGTGGTGATGGTAAGGTAAAGCCCTGGAAAATACTCAGATGAATCAGAATCACAGAATGTTAGTAGCTGGAAGGGATCTTGAAAGATCATCTAGTCCAATCCCACTGCCAGAGCAGGATCACCTATACCAGATCACACAGGAACACATCCAGGTGGGTTTTGAATAACTCCAGAGAGGGAGACTCCACAACACTCCTGGGCAGCCTGTTCCAGTGTTCTGTTTCTCTCACAGTGGAAGAAAAATTTCCTTATGTTTCCACAGAACTTCCTATGCCTCAACTTCCACCCATAATCTTTTCTCTTCAATACTGTCTTTGCATTGTAAAGCACAGCTGCCGTTGCACATGTTGGGTAAGACCTCTAAGAGTGGTTCCCCTGCACTACTGTGGTGTATGGGATTTGGAGGCGGTAGGATATGTGCAGGACCCTGGATACATTCCTACTCCCTCTGGTATTCTCATGCTGAGAATCCCAATGGAGGGAGTAGTTACCAACTTCCATCATGGTCAAATTCCTCTGTGTGCTTGAACGGAACTCAGTATTTGATTTTATATATTCATTTGCAAAGTCACTTTCAGTGCATGATCTTCCATAACCAGTTCTTCACCCTTGGCATCATATTTTGGGAAAGAGTCACAGCAGTTTCACCCCTGGAATGTATTTCTCCATATGATTCAGTGTCAGTTCACTTGTATGGGCAAATCAGTGCTCAAACTGAGGAAGAAAAAACCTTCTAGATTCATGTCAGAGGATCTCTCTATCAGCAACGGCTGGTGCAGGGGAGGCACAGCTTGCTCTGGGTGGTTTTTTTCCAGCAGATTACGGTCTGAGGCACCTGCTGCAATGAGTGGGAAGGGAGGAGCAGGGAAAAGAGGGAGAAAAAAGAAAAGGCCCTCATCGAGAGATGAGCCAGGAGCACTTCTCTCCCCCTCTCTCTCCTCTGCCTTGCATTCACTGCCACCAGCTCTTCATCATCTCTTACTGCCTTCAGGGCTACAAATGTGGGCATCTGGGGGGGAACAGCTTGGTATGTGGTTTTGCCTCCTCATGGAAGTTTTCAGCAAGTTTTCATTTTGGTCATTTCTTTTCTTCAGGCATTGTATGTTTTTTACTAGAGAAAGGAGAGGCAAAATGCAACCCAAACAATATTTCAGTTTTCCAGCAAAGTTTCTATTTTGATGTATTGAAAACTTGTCCAACCGGTTATTTATATTTTATCTGTGGCAGACTCAAAAAATTTCTTCTGAAACAGATATTTCCATGGAAACGTCCATCTTTGATGAGATGTCATTCCTCAGATGTTTCAGCTGAGGAATTCTGTCAGTTCTGGCAGGAAGGAAAACTGGGGGGCAGAACAAACAAAGGACCAGCTCAGAGGAAAACATGCAGTGCTTCAAGTTAATGGGCTAAAATGTCAGCTGGTAAACTGCCATAAGGGCAGAGAAGTCAACCAGTCAACCTGAGTCAATGGAGCTATGCTAATTTACACAGAGGATCTGGCCTTAGATTTTAATAGAACCAGCCTAGCAAGCTGTTTCTCTGCTTACCCATCCTCCTCCCTTTTTAATAAGCTCTCAGTCATACTTGGCTTATCCTTTAATAATTCACCCTTCGCTCTTCACAGTCCTTTCTTCCTTCTCTGGAGATAATGGGATGGGATTTTCTGCTTTCAGCCCTCACAGAAATACCACAGACAGGTTAAACTCTGCACAGCTGGCTACTGGCTTCTAACATATCCCTTATGCCTCTTTCTGGACTTTAATATCCATCTTCTGTTTGGTCTTTACTTATCCTGTGCCAACTGACTTCAATGCTATTTGCTGTATATTATGATATAGCTATTGTATTGTAATCCATAGATCCTGGCATATTGAAGTATTAAGCTCACAGAGCAATCAATTACTTTAATGGGAGCTGTGTGTGTCTGGCTGCAATTCTGGAAAGCAGATCTATGAGATAGCTCTAGGATACAATCCAACTTCTGGACCAAGAGACTGATCTGCTGCAGAAGTTACTATTTCTTCCTTGCTCAGGGACAAATAGGTATTTAAAACATAACTGGCAAGGTGCATCTCATAACTGCAGTACGGATGACCATGTGCAAGCTACTCAACACTATGTGACAGTAAATAAATATTTGACAAAATCCAGTGTGGGAGCTGCAAACTTTTTACCTTCTTCCCTTGAAACTAAGATGTAAAGTATTGAATTTTGTAAGACCCACCAGGCTACTTTTCTTAATCTAGTTCTATTTTCTTCATGACCACATCCTCCCCTCTCAGCTACATCAATGAAACAGAATAGGGAAGGGTTGATGCAGACAAAATTCCTTGCAGACTTTAAAAGGCTTGTGCATCTGGGGGGTTTCTTGAAGATCCTCATTGAAAAAGGAATGACAGCTGATTGTCTCCTGTAAAATTAAATGGGTTTGAGTCCTCAAAGGTTGTATTTTCAGTGCTGTGTTTCAAATCCTTTGGTTTGTTATACCTGATCTTGTTCATGTGGAGGACTAAAGACACCATGGAGAGTCTGAGATCTCTTTTCTGTTGATTTCTCAGAAGCACACTGTATGGAGCACATCTTTTGCACACCTTTTCCCCAGGTATCTGAGATACAGCTACATTGTTCCACATACAACGGTGGTAGCTGAATCTTCTAAGGAAATAAAAACTAAAGTGTGTGACTGGTTTCTTTACTGAAACCCTGTGGCCTTTGTATTGATTAAATCAACCTTTTGGAACAACAGAAGTGTGATTGATATTGTTTGAGTTTCAGCTCAGCATCTTGACTGGCATTTTTGTTTAATGACTTTTCCTTATTTGTGAAACGTAATTGATGGTTATGGCATTTATTTCTAAATAATTTTGCTTTAATTAAAAAAAAATCTCCCTGCTCTGTGAATATTAATATTCACCATCTATATGGCTTAAAAGGGTATGTGGTGAGCATAGAGAATAATTAATAGCTGTAGGTGGAGAACTTAGGAGAAGATGATTATGAATATGTAACAGAGGAAATAGACTACAAGGAAAATAAACCAAGAAATTTATGAGTGAGTAATTGACCTCTGAGTAAATACAGGCATTCTCTCAGCAGCCACTTGAGGTGGTGTTAACCACTCAGTATTTCAGAATGTCAACCACCCTTCTAACTAATCAGTTCTCTGCTATTGGCAACAACTCACCCTCTGGAGTTGCCTTCCTATATTACAGGGTGATTACTTACTGTATGCTGATGCTACATACCTGGTGCCACAGCTTTGAAATAGGTGGGAGAAAAGTCAAAATCTGTTAGGTGTGTGTAAATCTGCCCTTAGCCAAAGGACAGAGTTGTAGGGACAAACTAAACCTCCTATGCTGTTCTACAGAATTCATCACAACTAACAAATGAGTAGAGATCTCTTCCCACCAGAGTCCAGAGGTGAGATTTTCAGAACTGATGGTGAAAGTCAATTTTCAAAGTTTTCAAAGTTTCCATTTTCCCTTAGATTTGGTGACTACCTATGAACTAGGACTAGGGGGAATGGAATAAAGCTGGAAGTGGGGAGATTCAGGCTGGAAGTGAGGAAGAAGTTCTTCCCCATGAGAGTGGTGAGAGCCTGGAATGGGTTGTCCAGGGAGGTGGTTGAGGTCCCATCGCTGGAGGTGTTTAAGGCCAGGCTGGATGAGGCTCTGGCCAGCCTGATCTAGTGTGAGGTGTCCCTGCCCATGGCAGAGGGGGGGGGTTGGAACTGGATGATCCTTGAGGTCCCCTCCAACCCTGACTGATTCTATGATTCTAAATTGTGACATTAAAGACTGTAGGCTAGAGATGTCAGCCCCTTCTCAAGAAAGCCCTCGAGAAAGTCTTCCAGATGAGAGGTCTGGTAGATATGAGCAGATATGTTAGCCAGAAAAGCAAAGCTGATAGCAGTTGTATGAGAGAGAGTTCCCAAGAAACATAGAGCATTCATGAGCAAGGGCTGGGCCTTTAGCCTGAACTCTATAATGGAGTAGGTGGGGTCAAAGCTCCCTGAAGGAAGACTTTGTTGATGTTTTGAGGATTCAGAAATCATAATGGCAAAATGGTGAAGTTTGTTCATTGGGAAACTTTTGCTTGACAGTGGTCCGTGGTGAATGAGGTATAATGGCTGAGTATTGAACAGAATGATTTTGTTCTTCTGTGATGAGTCATTCTCGCTGATCATGGACCAATCACATTGCTAAATTATTGCCAGTTTTACACACAGATGTGATATCAGTGGAGCTTTGTCTTTTCTGCTCACTCCCATTAAATGCTGGGTAGCTCACCAAAAATTTTTACATCACTGAATGGAGGGCAAGTAGCTATCTAGAAAATGTAATGATCAACTACAATATGTGACTGATTGAATCAGGTGAGTAGTGTGAAAGATGAGGTTCACTTGCTGGCCTTGGCCTCTTTGTTTGGCAAAGAGAGATATGAAGACAAAGCTCAGTTTTATCAGAAGTTAACAAATGACTAAGTAGATGAGAATCTCAAATCAGTTCTTTAATTCATTGTTTTCCAAGTAATTAATGGAATATGCTTAGAGGTGGTAAAAGATGAAACAGAATGCCTCTGTCTGCCCTCCCCTCCATCTCTGCTGGAACATAGAGTGGTGCTGTTGGTAGGTGCTGTCTTTACCAGTGAAGACAAGGTAGAGCCTTTGTGCTTGAAGGGAACAGGGCACTTAGTTCTTTAGCCTCCTTGGAAAGTCTTAGTCTACATAGCGTTGTCACAGACAGTCTCCAGTCACTGTTTGGAAGTTCACACGGATGAGAGACCTTTCTCCACAGGCAGTTTGCTGAATTCACCCTTTCTGGATGCTGAAAGACTTTGATAGTATGGATAGAGCCAGAGTGGTGGTTGGCCTCTGGACCATAAAATGTTCCCTGGCACAGTTTAGTTCAGTAGGAGAAGTGCAGCTGAAACTTGTTAGGCTATATCCAGACATCTGGGGAGATCCTTCCTCAGTTGCCTCTTCAGCTATTGATATCTGAGAAAGGAAGAGGGAGCCTACAAGATGCCAATGGTGTCTCAAGGTGCATTAAGAAAAGTATGGCCAGCAGGTCAAGGGAGGTTCTCCTCCCCTTCTACTCTGCTCTATTGAGGCCATATCTGCAGTATTATGTCCAGTTCTGGGCTCCCCAGTTCAAGTGAGACAAGGAACTACTGGAAAGAGTCCAGTGGAGGGCTAAAATGATGATGAGGGTTACTGGAGCATGAGGAGAGGCTGAGGAGCATTGGCATCAGGGGCACTTTGTTGGTTCACGAGAAACTTGTTATCCACCAGCACTCCCAGGTGTTTCTCCATGGAGCTGCTTTCCAGCAGGTCAATCCCTAATCTCTGTTGGTGCAAAGGCTAATTCTTCTCTAGGCACAACAGACTACACTTGCCCTCATTGACTCCACTGTTTAGCTCAGAGAAGAGAAGACTAAGAGGGGATCTTATCAATACTTATCAATATCTAAAGGTTGGGGCCAGAATCTTGTCAGCTGCATGACAAGGGACAATAGACACAAAGTATAAAACAGGAAATTCCACCAAAACATAAGAAAGAACTTCTTGGCTTTGAGAATGCCGGAGCCCTGGAGCAGGCTGATCAGAGAGGTTGTGGACTTCACTGGATAGACTCCAAACCCACCTGGACATTGCAATCCTGGGCAACCTGCTCTAGGTGACCCTGCTCTAGCAGGTGGTTTGGATGGGATGATCTCCAGAGGTCCCTTCCAACTCTAGCCATTCTGTGATTCTGTGAAGAAGCAAACCTTAGCCTTCTTTAATCAGGGTTAACATTTTCTAAGTGTTTAGATACTGTAATAAATGTTCTGCATTCTAAAGCAATGATAAACATAGTTGGCCCATTACATTTTTACTGGCACAAATGAGAAATAAACCTCTCCACTCACTTGAGCTTCTACTGCATGCATGATCAAAATCAGAGCCAGAGGCATTTGGAGTTTGAAGGAAATGTTTTTGGGTTTGATGTCTATTTTTGCTGCCTCTATTTAGAGCAAACATAGCCAGGGCTGGAAGTGAATAGAGTGTCTCTGAAGAGGTGAATTATTCCCAGCCAATCTGTAGTGGCAGAAGTGTGGTACCTTATGGGCTTGAAATAGACCATCCTCATTAACCACATGTTGGGCCAAACTCCATTAATTTCTACAGCCCCTCAGGGCTGAATTTAGCCCATTATAACAAAGTGATAATATCGTTGGAAGCTATTTTTGTGCTGTAAGTTGGATACTATGATACAGCATAAACTAGATAAAACCAAGATATTTTAGGTTCTTTGGCATCAAGAAGCTTCTCAGTATTTGTTCATGCTTCTCTGAAGAGTTCCCAACAGTACTAATTAGTGTACATTAATGATGGCTGAAATTCAGGGGAAATTAATGCAGTGATTGTGTTGGGAGTACTTGTGGTGTCTTCAGAGCCACATCCTTCTCAAAGTGTTTGAGAAGAGCTGTGCAATGTGGTGATATGTTGGCAAGAGATTGGTGGGACTGTACTCATGGTAGTGATTATAGAGTACCAGGGATACAGAGCGAAGGAGAAGTAGGCGAGACTGTAAGCGAGTTTTCTTCTGAAGTCTCTAGCACGGCCCACCTTGGGATGTTGAGTTGCCCACTGACTCATCTACATCTCCCCTTCTGGTCCAGGTCATGTGGAGACCTCCCAGGCTTTGCTTGTGTTGAGACAGCTATGTGATTTGAACTGCCAGTTGAGGAAAGAGCAGAAGTGGCCAAGTTGCTCAGGCTGACATCATGAGCCCATCCTGGGACTGGAACAGTCAGACCCCTTCCCTCAAGTGGCAAGCTAAGAAGCAGTTGACATACCTGATCTGTATGCCACTTCTTAAGCCCTCCCTTCAATTTTTCTTTCCACTGGCCCCTTGTCTGATGGCTTTTGGCCATCTTAAGATTCTGGTACAGGTCTCATGAGCTCAGGAGCATCAATCACTGCTGGGGGTTAGCAGCACTGAACATAGAGAGTGTCTCCAAACGACGGTCCCCTTCTCCAGCAGGGGCAAAGCAGGTGAAGGTGGGTGCCCTGCTGACTTGTGCCAGTTTGCTGTGGTGCTACATAGTGCTGTCCTCCTGTGGTGTTGTTCCCATGGAAACGACAACAGTCCTTTGACACATCACCCTGCCTGGTGCACGCCTGAGCTGCCTGCGCTGGCAGCAGCCAGCTTTACACCTGCTGAATAATTGTGCTCTCGCTGGCTTCAAGATCAGGCATGTGAGCTTCAGCCACTCTGAAAAGAGCTTCACTGGAGCACAAAATCCAGTTAAAGAGAGAAACGTAGCAGGCAGCAAGCTGCTGACTCATTACACAGCCCTCCTCGAATAGCCTCACACCAACGCAGAGGATCAAAGGTGAGGCGACCTTGTGCATTGGAGGTGAGGCAAAGTCCTCTGCTGGAGCTGGAATGTGCATTAGCTCTGGAATGCAGACAAGTAAACACTGCCTCTGTTAGCAGCTGTAGCCACGGGTCTAAGATCATCTATGCCTAGGAGGAAAAAGCTCCACTCATGTCCAAAACCCAGAGAAGCCAGTGGAAAAGACTCCCACAGAATCACAGAATCATCCAGGTTGGAAGAGACCTCCAAGATCATCAAGTCCAACCCATCAGTTGTGAATCAGGAGCCCAGGGACAGTGTTCTCAGACCTGTTTTTCTGACCAGGATTGTGATTAATCTGGGTGATGTTTAGTTTTGGTCCACCCTGTTTGGAACCTGGCTGGGCTGAAGCTCCTGGAAACCAGAAACCTCTCTTTAATTTGCTAAATAGGAAACTTGCACCTCATCCTGTAATTTCCCAATTCTCATTAGAATCTCCAAAGAAATATTAAAATGGCTCATGTTTTAAAGATTACCATTTTTCATTCCATCTCCAGCCCACTCCTTTCATTTCACTGGTCTAAATACCAAGAGTGTTATTTCTGGGTATGTGTGAATCAGTGGCTCTGATTTCTAGACCATCTTCTCTCCTCAGTAATTAAACTAAGCAACCTTTTGACTACTTTTAGAGGGATCGTCTGGCAAGGCCTGTTTCACTGGCTTGTCATATGGATCCAAAGCATCAAAAAGCTCAGTGCTGTCTTCCAGTTCTCTTTCATTGCTCTGAAAGGTGCAGGACAGAGAAGACAAAGGCTTGCTCAAGATCAAAGCAAGACTCTAGTTTTCTGTTTAGATCCTTTGCTCTGTTGTGGCCTCATAGGTGCTTCTACAAGGTACAGCCTGGCAAGATTAATCTGTCTGGATTTTGGACATGTGCAATGTGGATATTTACTACTGAGTAGTCATCCTGGACCCCCTTTACAGTCCATTTACAAGACATTCCCTGTTGGATTATACCCTAAAAAATCCTGGTCTTCATGGACTCTGATAGGGTCTAACAAATAAGCTCAGTCAGGCATCTCTAGAGATGGATTTGCCCTCTTTCTGAAATATGTGTGAATTTGGTCCCTAAAACATCTGCATAGATGGCCCTTTGCTGAAGTCATGCTTTCATGAGTGTCTTGCCCTGGGGCATACTTCTCTCAAACTATCCTCTAGGAAGTATTTTGTAACAGGGGAATCTTGTGCTTCTTTCTATTACCATGTGGGAAACCACTGTTGACCAGAACACCCATGAGCAAAAAGGCCACCAGGGCAGAGGTCCCATATGGGCCCATCAGGATGTCCTTGTGAGCCAATCTACTTGCAGAACAGGAGAGCCACCTCTAGATCATGCCTTATAACACACTGTGGTATCCTTAGGATGAAAGAAGCTGTGCAAACATAAAATATCTCTCTTGATGATAAATGGCAGCAAAAGGGAAATGCTTGATTCAAAGCAGTGCCAGCTCTGGTCTCAGAGGAGGTAAACAGCATTGGATCTGTGGGTCAGATGGTTCTATCCACTCTGCACCACCCACGTTCAGACAGACTGCAAGGGGAGGATATTTTTTTTCTATCAACCCCACAAAGTTCTGTTTGTCTCTAGATGTCTTTCCTACAGAGATAAAGACATGGGCACTGCTGACACATTACATTCCTCTTATCTGGGGGACTTGTGCAATCCCAGTGGTGTAAATCTCCTGCTTCCTAGCATGATGCAAGCAAGCTCTGCTGTCGCAAAGAGGGAGGGCACTTTGCCATGGTGCTGCCCCCAGCCCCCCCAAAAGCAAGAGGTGTGACTTGTCAGCAGGAAAATCATGGAAGAGATTATAGGGAAGGTGACAAAAGATTGGAAGTGAATGCAGTGACCTTCCAAGAAAGCACTATAGAGTCTCCATGGCAGTTCCTCCTCTCTCCATGTGCCTTATGTAAGGTAAGAGGAGGCTGACTTGCTTGGCTGGGTAACCTCCCGACAATGTGGGCATGGCTGTCACGCTGCAGCCTGCTGTTACGTGATCCAGCGTTGGAAATACGGTCCCATAGGAGTGCTTCCAGATCGCACATTTCCAAGTCCTGCCATCCTGAGGCCTCTTGGAATGATTTTCATCTCCTGCAACTTCAAGGGAAAGAAACAGGCATCAAGTGACATTTTAGGTGTCCCATGTGATCAGAGACATCTGCATGAGGTTGGCAGATAGGAGATGGGACCTGCGCAAGACCTGTGCCCCTTCTTCAGTGGCAACTAGGAACTAGGGCATGTCAAAGGGCATGATGCTGTTCAGTCTGGAGAAGAGAAGGCTCCGAGGTGACCTTCTTGTGGCTTTTCAATATCTGAAGGGGGCCTACAAGAAAGCTGGGGAGGAACTTTTTAGGATATCAGGTAGTGACAGGACTAGGGGGGATGGAATAAAGCTGGAAGTGGGGAGATTCAGACTGGATGTGAGGAAGAAGCTC
Source organism: Indicator indicator (assembly GCF_027791375.1). Classification (NCBI taxonomy): domain Eukaryota; kingdom Metazoa; phylum Chordata; class Aves; order Piciformes; family Indicatoridae; genus Indicator; species Indicator indicator. The sequence continues at coordinate 18,624,995 of NC_072029.1, forward strand.
TTCCCCATGAGAGTGGTGAGAGCCTGGAATGGGTTGTCCAGGGAGGTGGTTGAGGCCCCATCCCTGGAGGTGTTTAAGGCCAGGCTGGATGAGGCTCTGGGCAGCCTGATGTAGTGTGAGGTGTCCCTGCCCATGGCAGGGGGTTGGAACTGGCTGATCCTTGTGGTCCCTTCCAACCCTGACTGATTCTATGATTCTATGATTCTATTTAGGCACCTGCACTCTTTCCTGCACATCTACACCCTCAATGTCTCCATCAGATTGGTCACTCTGGGCTGTTCTTGCAGTCAACACAGCCACACAAGTATTTTCAAGGTGTGTTTTACTCCAACAGATTTAGACACCTCTTTCAGGAGGAGGTGAGTTGTTCCCTAGACACCATGGGTTGCCACAAACAGATTTCTGTGACTGTGAAAGGAACTCAAACACAGACACTGACATGCAAGCAGGTGAACCTCATCCCAGATCTGGTCTGTCTCATGTTGACATTAGCTTGATACCAAGAAAGCAGCAATCCATAGGCCTGTTTTCACTTGTAATTACCGCGGTGTTGATGAGATTAGCTTCAGAACCATGATTTGGCAGTTGTCCCCCAAAGTAAGCTCTGGCAGATATTCATTATGGTAATGTTTTCATGGCTCCTTGTGTAAAAACAAGAGTTTCAGTTAAGAGTTATTTGTTTGGATTCAAGCCAATTGCAAACGGCTTCAGTTTTAACAGGGTGTCCCACGATGCTTTCAATTACAGGGAGGTGAGTAAGAGATGTTTGGGTTTGCTGGCAATGCTGAAAGATAATTACACACATCTATATTGTTCCTGATCTAATGAAACAAAAAAAGTTTCACTCTGTCCCAGAGTGAAAAATTTCAGTTTGCTTTTAAGCGTTTTCACATTAAGAAGAAAAACAGAGTGAAAGGAAAGCTCTGAACAAAGAGGCATTTCATGGCAAAACTTACGTTTTATAATTCTAAATGAATTCATTTGGCAAAACTGACAGAAATTCACAGTGTTGCTGCTTTGTTGTTTTGTTTTGGATGTTTGCTTTTTTTTTCTCACCAGAAAGAGCATTTAGTCCCCCAAAAATATGCCCACACTGTTGCAGTCACAGCATTCAGGGCTTTGGACCCTTGCTGGCATGGTGGGAGAGACCTGGGGCAGTCCCTGCAGGTTGGTGACAGCAGGTTGACAGAAGGCTCTTGGAAACCTTTCCTCCACAATACTTCCACAAGGTAAATGTTTCTGGTGTTATTTGCAGCACCATCATGTGTCATGGCAAATGCCAGGTACAATCAGAACCAGACAGCAAAACTGAGTACGAATGGATGAGGGAATTCCTGGCATTAGTTCTGGAGCAGTTTAAGGCTAGAACAAGTGAAAAATACAATTGCTCTGAAAAGAGAATTTCCTGCAAGTAAATTTCCCCCATTTCTCCCCACTCCTTCTTTTCCCAGATTCTGTTTTTTCACCAGCAAGACTCCAACAGTTTCAAGTGAGTTCAACCAGAATTTCATTTTGCTGAACTGGCCTGATTTGAGATAAAAACTGACCTCTGAAAGGCTGAAATTTCCCTTGGGAGCAGAAAATTTCTGGATTTAGCTCATTTCTAGTTACTCCTGACACAGAAATGGCCTAAAGCAAACAAACAGCCACTCTACCAATGCAGACAGGAGAGCCACATGGTAAGTGGGTTAATTTGGATGGAGTTCCCTGGTGGCAGCTCTGCTTCCTCTCTTCTGCCCAGGGAAACTTGTGCAGTGATCAGCTCTGCAGACAGGGCAGTGACAAGCTTCTCTTCAAGGACAAAATAAACTTACACATGTAAAACATCTGAGATACTTTCCTACAGAGTCAGGTACAACCCAGGGGCAGGCTGGCATGGCCTGATGCAGCTCCAGTGACCTCAACATAGCATCTCAGCAAAAGGATAATCTCCTTCTATGTGGGAAAATACTCATTTTTCCAGCAAAGCTAAGTCCCTAAAGGATTTTTCAGTTGGTTCCACAAAGCAGCTGATATCCCGGATGGGACTTCATAGCTGTGGCTGGAGCTGAGAGGCTGCCAGCTGGTGATGCATTCCTGTTGGTGAGGTATCAGCACATTACTGGTGAACATTGGTAAATGTGCCAAAGCTGGAAGCCTGGGGGGGTGTGTGAGATGGATGCGTGTAAGTGAATCTGGACGGAGGGAGCTGGTCCCTTCTCATTGTCTCTGTTCCCATAACATGACCGCAAGGAGACATCCAGAGCTGATGAAAGCCTGGAGCAGGGCAGCCTTAGGGCAGCTGATGGGGAGAGCTGGACCCCCAGGTGCAGTGCTAGTTTTCTCTGCTAGAAAGTTACTGTCATAGGATCACAGATTGGAAGAAATGTTTAAAAGTCATCTAGCATAACTCCTCTGCAGTCAGCAGGGATGTCTTCAACTACATCAGATTGCTCAGAGCTCTGTCCATCCTAACCTGGAATATTTCCAGGGATGGAGCATCTACCACCTCTCTGAGCAACGTGGGCCAGCCTTTCACCACCCTTAGTTTAAAAAAGTTCTCCCTTCTATCTGGTCTAAATCTCCCTCCTTTACTTTAAAACCCCTTGTCCTGTTGCAGCAGTATATGTAGGGCATGGGATGCAGGACTGAGTTCTTCTGCCTCCTTGCAACAAAGACAGATGTCCTCTCTGAGCACTGCAGTTTTGGTCCTGAAGTATTTCCATGCTGAACTCTGGCCTTTCTTCTGCTATGGTTATAGGAACAGTCCTTTGCCTCTCATCTGAGGATAGCAAAGTGCCCTGCAAACAATTAAGTCTCACAATCCCCCAGCAAGCTGGGGAAGAATTATCTCCTCATTTTTACCTGTCTGGAAAATGACACAGAAATTAATTGACTTCTTCAAGGTCACTCAAAGAGTCAGTGGGAGAGTTGAAAATGAGACCCATGGTCCTGACTGCTAGTCCTTTCTAACCACTAGATACCTAACATCAGTTGCTGGAGAATCTGCTCTTAGGCTTTGCAATTTTGATTAAAGATTCAAAAAACTGTTAGAGCTCTAAAAGAAAAACTAATTCACTACAACTTGACCAAGGGATGCATGACTGGACACAGCCCCTCTAGGAGTACAAACACTGTTTAAGAAGAGCAGATCTGCTGTATGCTCTGCACACGCCTGGGATCGTAGGCTGGATGCCAACTCACATGGGCAGCAGGTCTGGCTCCTGCCATCGTGGGCAGCTCAGGCAGCCAGCAGGGCTCTGCATGTTGGTGTCCATGAGGTGAGGTCTTGAACTGAAGAAGCAGCAAGCTGTGGGCTTCTGCTATGTTATGTGCTGCAAAGAATGTAATTTAGCTGCAAAGTACAAGCAACCAGGACCTTGAGGGTAACGCAGGGAGTTCAGTGGATTCACCTCCTGCAAAGCACAGCACCAAGTTGACTCTACCCAAAATCATCCTGTGTGGGGCAGAAAGCACCTTCCACTGGGCTCCTCATCTACTTCCCTGGGGTCCCACCCCACAGCCCTGCACTCTCACAAAGCTCAGTGGCCCATTTCTGATACCACTCCATTCCTTCTTCCACTAGAGAACAGGGACACCCTCCCAGAACTCCTGCGGCTCTCTCCTCAGTACAGCTGAGGTGCCTCACAGCAAGGCTGGAGAGGGGAGTGCAACCTACCTCTTCATTTGCTCTTGCCTGCTCATCTCTCTCTCTGGGATCACCACTTCTAACCCCTCCATCTCCTTCAGCAAGACTTGTCCCAGCTATGTGACTCACTGTTACCCTCTAGTGCTGGACCAGGTGGGCAACAGGCTTCACCCCGAAGAAAGTGGGCACTGCAGGCAGCTCTAGATTGTCCTCTCCACTCCAAACCACCCCAAATCGAAGTCCTGCTCCCTGTGACTCTTTGTAAGGTGCTGAATTTCAGCCCTTGGATGGTTTGCTGAGCCATTTGCTCTGCCTCTCACATCATGGCCAAGCAGATTTGTCACCTGGCTGTTGGTAGCATGGAGAAGCATTTTCGTTCCCTTGATTATGTGCCTGCTATGATTTTCTTTTTCTTCCTTCCTTTTTATTTGAGGCTGTCCCTGTCATCTTGAGTTTTGTTCTCCAGACATTGTCTGCTGTGGTTTTAGAGGAGGGACTGGTAGGTAGTTTGCCTGTGAAGAGGCTGATGGTGAAATGCCTGCCAGGAGCAATTAAAGAAAACTTGTTCTGTTGGAAACTCCTATTTTTATAGAGAAAGCAATGCTGGAGAGAGGAGCCAAAGTTTGCTTCCATTCTGCACCACTAAGGGCTTGGACTCTGGAAGACAGGGGAAAACTGAAGTTGTCTTCTGCTTTCCCACAGTCTCTGAGAATACTGCCACGGGTTTCCAAACAGCCAGGATTTTCCTTCTCTGCTAAGAAAGGAGGGACTGAACATCTTGAGAGCAGCCTTTATGGATAAGGACAGCCTGTGAAGCTAGGAGCAGAGTGCTGGGATCTGGTCAGGGTGGAGTGAGGAGCTTGCAAGGGGGATGACTTTCTTGGGGAGGATGAACTTGCTGAGCTCTAATCCTCCTCCAATCCTTGCTTCCAGGGGAAGAGGATAAGCATTTTTCCCTAGTAGGATTTGTCAGTGTTGGGCATCCAAGTAAGATACCTTCTCAGTCTGGCCTGGCCACAGCCCTTAATGCCAATGAGTCAACACTGGAAACACTAGTTAAGCTACTTTCTTTTTCATATTTTTCCTTTTGTTTCTTTCTTAATGAGTGCTGCCAATTCCTTATTTCACACATGCTGACATGGACTGTAACTTGCCCACCTGAAGAACCTCCTAGCCGTGTTGGGTATGGACTTGAAGTTGTGTAACCAAGAGTTTGCTGTGACCCCCTTACACATGTGGGTCTGTTTTTCTGATAAGCTTAGCTTGTTAATGCATGACATGCAGCTTGTGGTTTTCTGTCCTAGTGCATCTTGTTTGACTGCATTTGAAGTTCACAGAGTGACAGAATAAACAGCAGTGTTCATATAAATCATCTGCACTTGGAGATCCTGCGATAAAGCACAGTCAGAGTGTCTTGTGTACACCGATGAATCAAGCAAAGCAAACATCCTGGCATTAGGTAAAGAGCTTTGAGAAGCTTTATGGCCAGAAACACCATTTGATCTCTGAGCCCAAGCACTTGCACACACACACACACACACACACACACACACACACACACACGTGCCATAAAAGTTCACCCAGGAATTTCTGCATTGTATCCCGTGATGCATTCCTGAGTAGTGTGTCTGTTCCTAGAAAACATGCAGGGCACTGCTCTGTTGCCTCACTGGAGGAGGATGGGGTGTTTCTCAGATGCTGTGGGAATCTGTGGCATCCACACAGGTCTGGTAGGAAATGATGCAGGCCTATAGGCTCCCTCCATCTTGGAGCAGCTGCTGGAAGCTGGGCAAGATACCCCCAAAACCCTCAAGAGGTGTGAGATATCTATGTGTTCACAATGGAGTTGAGCTCCCAGCAGGATATGAAAGGTAGGGTTCAGCTCATAGATGGAAACAGCTGAGTGTCTGCAGAGTGATAGCCACATAATCATTCAGTGTCTGCGTTGCAGTAAGTGGAGATCTTGTCCATCAAGACACCAGGGAGAGATTCACTTGGTCAGAGGAACAACTGCATTGGGAGGGACTCAGTTTTCTTAGCATTGGCAACTTTTGCTGTGTGGGATACTTCAGATTATCCAGAGAGCTGATGTCCAGGATACTTGTGGCACCTGCAGTGGCGGACATGACAAAGTACTTAAAGATGACCCAGATCTGGATAACATCAAATTCCAGGGTGGTACAGGTCTCCATAGCTCTTTCATCATATCTGCCAGCAGATATATGTGCAGATACCTAGCATAGCCAAAGAGCACTACACATGTCTGTGTGGAAACTGAGCTGAGCACCAAAACTGGAGTTCTTCTTTCCTAATTAGACATTCATATATAGATAACTATATCTAGTGTGGCTACTCCTGGCTCCGTTTATCATGGGTAAGAAATGTGTAGTCCAAGGGCATGATTCATCTGCCCAATTTTAGATGTGTCCTCTAGGAAGACAAGAACAACCCTTTGGTTCTCCTGATCATAGAGTCTGGATCTCTGCAGGATCTAGTGAAAGGTGCACAGCAAGATAGGAGTCAGCACTGGCTTTTCCCTGTAGATCACAGAATCGTAAAATCATAGAATCATAGAATCAGTCAGGGTTGGAAGGGACCACAAGTATCATCCAGTTCCAGCCCCCCTGTCATGGGCAGGGACACCTCACACTAGATCAGGCTGGCCAGAGCCTCATCCAGCCTGGCCTTAAACACCTCCAAGGATGGGGCCCCAACCACCTCCCTGGACAACCCATTCCAGGCTCTCACCACTCTCATGGTGAAGAACTTCTTCCTCACATCCAGTCTGAATCTCCCCACTTCCAGCTTTATTCCATTCCCCCCAGTCCTATCACTACCTGATATCCTAAAAAGTCCCTCCCCAGCTTTCTTGTAGCCCCCTTCAGATACTGGAAAGCCACAAGAAGGTCACCTTGGAGCCTTCTCTTCTTCAGACTGAACAGCCCCAACTCTTTCAGTCTGTCCTCATAGGAGAGGTGCTCCAGCCCTCTGCTCATCCTGGTGGCCCTTCTCTGGACACCTTCCAGCATATCCATAACCCTCTTGTAATAGAGGCTCTAGAAATGGACACAATACCCCAGGTGGGGTCTCACCAGAGCTGAGCAGAGGGGGAGAATCACCTCCCTTGACCTGCTGGCCACACTCCTCCTGATGCAGCCCAGGCTCTGGTTGGATTTCTGGGCTGCAAGTGCACATTGACAGCTCCTGTTGAGCTTCTCATCCACCAGCACCCCCAGGTCCCTCTCCTCAGGGCTGCTCTCCAGCCAGTCCCTGCCCAGCCTGGATTTGCCTCGACCCAGATGCAGGACCTTGCACTTGGTCTTGTTGAACGTCATGAGGTTGGCTTGTGCTCACCTCTCCAGCCTGTCCAGGTCCCTCTGGATGGATCCCTTCCCTCCAGCCTGTCTGCTGCACCACACAGCTTGGTGTCATCAGCAAACCTGCTGAGGGTGCACTCAATGCCTCTGTCCATGGCACCAACAAAGATGTTGAACAAGCCTGGTCCCAGCACTGAGCCCTGAGGGACTTTGCTTGTTGTTTAATCAGAAGAATTGTATCTTCAGGAGATAGGAAGTCCACTGACTCCTTTGATAGATTTTTCCCTGTGACTGGTAATTGTCCCATCTTAATTTGCCTGATTTGAACTTCTGGCTTCAGTTTTATGTCCTACTTCTCTTCAGTAGATTGAAGGATCCTTTATCAGTGCAGAGAGTCATGTGTTCTGGTCATCTCATCGATAAAATAAAGAACTGGAGCTGCCCAAGTCTTTGCAAGATTGCTTAAAACTTGTAAGAATTGAGATACCACATGGTTGGACACATTGTTGCTGTCAGCAGGGACAGGGGAGCAAGCCATGAAGTAATTCTGTGTTACGAGATAACTGTGAGGTCATTACGAAGCAGCCACCTGCAGCAAAGCGAAGCAAAGCTATGTACAAGCCATGTACCAGTGGGAGAGGCCAACTGCATATTGAAGTGTGTGTCACAGAATGTCCAAGGAGAGTCATAAAGCCCCCAAATGGAGAGAGACTATCCAATGGGCATGGTCACAGGAATACTGTTAGCTTTTGCTGAGAAAATGGAGAGCAGGAGAGCAATCATACATTTGACTTTCATGGTTTATATGGAAAAAGGATTGTAGCTGTGAACTCAGAAATAGATTTCAGTTCTTTTCCACCAGCTCTAGAGTAAAAAACAACTTTCTCAATGAACAGAATTGCACCATGGAGACCTTGATCCTACAATATTTTCTTCTACTGGAAGCAGCTCTGAGTTTTGATAAACGTTTCAGCATAACCCAGAACAGATGCTTTTCATGAAACATTCTGACTGATTTTCTCAGAATACCTTCTTTTACCTCAGATTTTGGAATAGGATGTTGAATCTTCTCTGTCTGCCTCTTTGGAACTGCCCAACAGCTTAGAAGAGGCAATGGGAAAAGTTCAGAGGAAGGAAGGCTGAATGTAGCTGTGACTATATGGTGGTCTCCTCTCCTTCTGAATAGGTCCTAACACCATGACTAACTTCGCTAGCTGTGATCTTGGCCTCATATCCCATGAGAGAGATGCTAAGAAGATAGGCAGATAGGATACCTGAAACCAGTGGGATTTGAGGCTGAGGGAGGGAGAAGACCCTTGATGCTGGGTATTGCACATCAAGGAAGATAAAAACTTGAACAATGAAAAGATTCCAGTCAGGTAGGCTGGGGCTCTGAGCAACCTGATCTAATTGAAGATGTCCCTGGCTGACTGCAGAGGGGTTGGTCTAGATGTCCTTTAAAGGCTCCTTCCAACCCAAAGCATTCTATGATCTATGACAACTCAGAAAAGTGTAAGGCATCCTCTAATCACTATCACCTAGTGCCTCTGATCCCAGATAGAGCCTCTTGTGCACATCTGCCATCCATTTCATCACCCTTAGTGCAGGTAGTGTGAAAGAGGAAGTGGATTCCATTCCAAGGAATGTCAACAAAGGTGAGCAGATCTTATTACAACAGCGTGTGCTGGCAAGGCACCTGGAGTCACTGTGCCTCAGTTTCTCCATCTGCTCAGTGGAGCTGGTAGGACAAATCTATGGAGTGTCTCCTGAGCTGTGTAACACTAGCTGGTCTAACTCACACCCTCTGATGGTGTAAATCAATTCCCATGGAGCTTACTGACAGAGATTTTGGCCTGAAGCTTGCAAAGCAGCCAGAGATTCACTTGCAACATGTGAATCCCATCCCTGAGGCAAACTCCACCATCAAATCTGGGAGCAGGAGTGGGACTTCCTTGCTAGAAACATCACAGTGGTACCCTGGGGAGTGAAAAAAAAAATAAAAATAAGAAGACCTTTTGTTGTCCTCTTTCCAGGCACAGTTTAGTTGAATTTTAACTAGCCTCACTCAAGCCTCCCCCCACGACAGAGAATGTCACTTGTAAAGTGTGTAATTTGTGCCTGCAGGCTTGTGTCACCCAGGCCACATGCAGACGTGTGCTCCCTGCTGTTCTCTTCTCTGCTTTGAAAGGACATGCTTTTGGCTTTGGGGTCACCTGGCATCCCAATGAGGCACTCACAGAGCTGGGGCTTTGCTCCAGCATGCATGGGCTTGTGGAGCTTTGGGAGGCAGGACTGTCCCCTCTGCTGCAGCAGCCACCTCTGTGCTTGGCTCCCTGCGTACAACTGCATCGGCCGAATCACCAGCTGGTGGTGGCTGCGAGCCCACAGGGTCTGAGGGGGAGAGATTTCTTGTTTCTTTTCAGGCAGATATCCCTGCTTTTGGCCTTGGCCTTGTGTTCATCCTGGCTGCTAGTCTGCTGCTTTCTCCCTCGGCATTGCTGCCTTCACAACACAGATGGTGCTCACAGCATCCTGCCTTACCAGCCTGACCTGGCAGCAATCTCTTTTCCTCTAACTGGAAAGCTGACACTGCTGGTCGCTCTGCATCCTACAAACCCAACCTGTGCTGGAAGGGAGCTGTGAAACCCTTGGAAAGCTGTTAGCACATCCATGTTGTGAAGTTTGCAGACCTTCAAGGCTGTGTTGGCCGCACCATGATGGTGTCAGGGTGGGTGGCTGCAGTGCTCACTCTGCTACACAGTCCTGTGTGTGCCCTGACTCATCTCAGGCAAGTGCTTCTTCTCTTGGAATTATTTACATTTTAATACCAATAAATAAATAAAGCCCCCATCATACTAGACCTCAACTATTTTGTCTTTTCTCAATGTGAAACCTTGGCAGGGTTACATAACTCCACAGCACCGTCCAACCAAATGAGTGCTAAACAAGTGCTTCATCATTTTAGGAAGCGAAATTTGAGCTTCTCTGGTGTGCCAGCCCAGCAGACGCCTCCTGAAGCTTGTTTGTAAACTAAGCAGGCATATGGCTCTCCTGGAGGTCAGGGAGACATGTCTGTAAAAATGCTCTGATGAATGAGAGTCGTAAACCACTGGTGGCCCTCAGCCCTGATCGATCCTATGAGGCAATTCCATTGCTTACTGTATTTCAAAGACATCAGTGGATGAAAGGTACTGTGGTAGACTCCAGACACCTGCCAGGGTTGAGGCCCCATTTACCAATCAAGAATGATGACATTTTACACCTTTTAGAAAGCACTTCAAGAGCTGCTTGTGATAAGTGCCTTAGAGAAGCCAACTATTGATATTATTATTTATTCCAGTGTCAGAAATGTGTCCACATCTAGTAGTAGATGGATGTAACCATAGAGACCTTACAATCCCATCAGCCAAACGATAGCAGAAAGGGAATATCCAAGTGCATCTGAGGGGGGTTAAGTGACTTATTTAATGAGCTGCAACAGTATGTGGAAGAGGTGGGACTGATTTCAGTGCCGTCTCTTCAGTAAAGATCAGGATAGTGAAGCAAAGCAGTCCTTACAGAGAAGGGTCCTGGTCCCTCCTGGTCTCTCGGCAGAGCTATGGTCATGCTGGGCAGTGAGCCTGTGGTGAGTGAGCTTCCTTCTGTGTTACTCATAACAATACTTCTTTGCTTCTTGACTTGAGTTCCTGCTGGGACCCAGCACATTCATGCAAATACCTGGGACAAAGAGAAAATCTCTCCTAAATAGTTTTGGGGTCTGAAAACTGGGTTCTTTAATCCCTTTGTCTTTTAGGTGAAATGTATGCTTTGAAATTCTGTTGGAAAAGGAAGAAAGCTCAGTTTGAAAACCTGAAACTCGGTGAGGTACATTGGACTTACTCAGCCAGATAGTGAGTGAGCTGGATGCCCACCAGATCTAAGCCTGTCCTTAGTTAGATGCTCTTTAATCTGTGGCAATTAAGTAAATTAGAGTTCAGTGGGAATGCAAAGGTGCCTAGCACCTTGGTGAGTCATCTTCTTGGTGGCTCCACTGTCAGTGCCAGCCTGGGGATGGGAGCAGCAGATGCTCCTGCGTGCAGTGCTCGGAGGAAGCACTGAGGCAAGCTGATGGAGCAGACTAGAATAGCTGCAAGTCTTGTTGAGGCTGAGGTCAGAGATCAAGAGAGGACCTCAATTTTCAGACATGTCAATCCCATGCTTTCAGTGAAGGATAGAGAAAGTAAGTTTTGTTTCCCACAGCTATGATCTCTGGTGCTATCACTGAACACTGCAAATTCCCTTGTGAGTCTTCTGCTCCCACTGAAGACTTTTGGCACCATCTTAACTGAGGATAAATCTAGACTTGTAAGGAACAGCCAACATGGGGGGGGTGGGGAAGAAACACTTTTCCTAGAGATTTTTTTGCCGAGTAGTTTGCATTTTTGTTACTGCACTGCTGAGGCCCTGCTTCAAAACCAGACCTAGGAGCTAAGCAGGGACCCTCCTTGCAATGCTTTTGTCTGTTGCTTTTACCCTGCTTTGTGCTGCAGAACTGCTCCTCATCAGGTGCCATTAATAAATACATCACAGAATCACAGAAACATTCAGGTTGGAAAAGACCCTCAGGATCACCAAGCGCAACTCAGAACCCTATTCTACAAGGTTCACCCCTAAACCATATCCCCAAGCACCACATCCAAAACACATTTAAACACATCCAGGGCTGGTGACTCAACCACCTCCCTGGGCAGCACATTCCAATGCCTGATCACTCTTTCCTTTTGTCCTATTCTCCTTCAAGCCAACCCAAGGGAATGAGATATTGCTTTAACAAGTCCTTAGTAAAGTGATGGTAAATATAAATCCTTGATGGAGAGCTGTGGTGCGGGAACAGATTGCCCAGTTTTCTCAGAGCAATGGAGACGTGCCTGTCCTTAATAAAACATCTTGTTAGATGGGGTTTAATTATTTTTCTCATCTCAGTTAAGACCATTACCTTTGCTTACATGAAAAAGCAGATAGCTTGCTGAAGGTTCTTGTAATAAGCATTGTTAGAGCCATCATCTGCCAGTGAATCTTGGTAATTAATGTTTTTTTTTAAATTCCAGCACATAATTGTCTTTGCATTCTTGACTGACTGTTGCTTAGATCCTGATGGGACATTTGTAAAGTAAATGGCAGGGCAGTGGGAGATTAATCCATCACAAATGCTCATCAGCCAGGTGTGCTTCAGTGGTGTCACTTCCCAATAGTGCCACTTGGACAATGATTGTCAGCATACAGGAAAGCAGCAGCTCCTTGCTGGACATCTGGGCTGGTATTTTGTAGCAATTTTGTAGCCATGTGTAGTGCTGGCACATGGATTTATGAGTAGCACTCAATGCCTTTTATGAACTAAGATCCGTGAAATTTCTTTCTGTTGGTTCCTCTGAGCACCACCTTGTGTGAAGGCACAAAGTGTCTGTATGGGAAGGACCAAGAGATTGGATACCACTAAAGCTTTAGAAACCCTTTCAGCTCTCAGTCCAACCAAATCTTCACCCCAAAGTGCTGCTCATTGGGCTCTTCCCCCTCTAGGTCTTCTTTCTCCTAGTCCTTGCTACAGCCCTGCAGGTTTTTTGTGCTGCTGTCTCACCTAATTTTATGATGAGACCTGAAATACCTCAGCGTTGCTTCTGATGCTCAGGGAAGTAAACAAGTGAAGACATGAAAAAGGGCTTCCTGGTGTTGTAAATATGGAAGAAATCCTGAAAGCGTGATCCAGGCACAGCTCTGAAATTCTCAGAGAGCATAAAAAAAGAAGAATCCTGTGTAAAAAAAAATAAATGAAAAACATCATTGTGACATATATCTCAATAGATGCAAATCCTGAGGAGATGAAGGGACCAATGGGTCTGCTCACTCTGCTTTGAGGCCAGTGGGTCATGGCATCAGCTTTGTCGGGACTGTCACTTTGCAACCAGGAAAGCATTTAGTAAAACTGCAGTCTGACAAATCCTAAAGTGTAGAGCTAATTTCAGTCAATGACATGCCTCTGAGATTGGTAGATAAGTGCACATCCTCACTGAAGAGGTTAACGCTGCCAGAGCCTGTCAGTGGGATGAGGAATAAAAACATTGTTGTAAACATCACCCTTCCATGCCTCCAGAACAAACAGTGAGAAATTCCTCCTTGGGAGGTGTCTGTCTGTGCCACAGGAGGCCAAGACTAGAGCTAGGATCTCAAACAGTAAATAGAGGTTTTTATACCTCAATGACTTTATGACCCATAATAGCTTTCACGGTTCTCTGCTCTAATCAGATCTCATGCCTCAGGACAGAAAGCATTCTGGCATCAGGAAGGAATCTGTCCTCCACACACCACAGATGCCCACAGGTGACCAATGACGAGGTGCATTGTGTAAGCTCCCCTCTGAAACCTCCACTGTCAGTGCCTGCTGGTACCATTTTTTTCAGCCAGAATGTTGCATAGCTGCTAATTGCAAGATGACAAGGGAGCAGCTCACAGCCATGGGGTTGGTGATTTTTGGGATGCCCCCTGTGCCTGTGCTGACAGCCCAGAAGGAGAGTGTGTGCAGTGTGAGGTGCCTTTGGGCACTTTAATTTGTGGAAATGTGCTGTGTTCCCAGCTCTGCTGGCATCAGCTGAAGGGCTGCTGCCTTCCAGCTGCGTCACCGAGCCAGTGGAGCAGCACAAAATGAGGATAAGCGATGACAGGGAAAAGGGAGAGCAGTCCCCTGGGCCTAGGTGGCCAGTAGTGATGGTGGGTGAGTGTCTCACCTGTCAGGATGGAGATTTGCTAAATACCTGACTTGTCTGAGTTGCTATAATCAACTTCTTGTGAGCCTTGCCTTACTACAGTGAGGTTGGACTTGTTAAAGGTTCCTTCCAACCCAATGCATTCTATGAGTCTGTGGTTCTACGAAATTGGAGTTGCAGACATGCTGGGATGGTGGGAACACAGAGAGGCTCTTCCTTCCCAAGGTCTTGTGCTTTGATGGATCGTCAAGCAAGAGTTCTTTTGCTCCCACCATGGGTGGGAGTCAACCTGCAGAGTAAGGTCTAAATTTAGCTGCTTTTTATAGGTGTGTTCATGTCAGCCAGCATCTACAGGAGGAACTTAGCTGACTGAACATGGTGCCTATAACTGCACCTCATTCTCTGCTCTGGTGAGACCTCACCTGGGGTGGTGTGTCCAGTTCTGGAGTCCTCAGCACAGGAGAGACATGGACTTGCTGGAGTGGAGCCAGAGGAGGTCACAAAAATGATGGGAAGGCTGGAACCCCTCTGCTGTGAGGACAGGCTGAGAGAGTTGGGGTTCTTCAGCCATGAGAAAAGAAGGCTCCAGAGACACCTTATTGCTGCTTCCAGTATTTAAAAGGACCTATCAGAAAGATAGGGACACTCTTTTTAGCATGGCCTTTTGTGACAGGGCAAGTGGTGCTGGTTTTAAATTAAAAGAGGGGAGAGATTGAGACTAGAGAGAAGGAAGAAATTTTAGAGTGAGGGTGGTGAAACACTGACATAGGCTGCTCAGAGAGGTGGTAGATGCCCCATCCCTGGAAATATTTCAGGTCAGATTGGATGGGGCTCTTATCAGCTTGGTCTAGATGAAGATGTCCCTCCCACTGCAGACATGGGGGTAGGACCAGAGGACCTTTAAAGGTCCCTTCCAACCCCAAACTTTCTATGTTTCTATGAAAAAGGCAAAGAACAGCAGCATCTCTCTGCCTCTCTCTCCCTTTCAGGCACCCATGGCTTTTCTGTTGTGTTAACTGTCATCCTCCTCCCGTTTCTGCAAATGCTGTAATTCCAAAATAGAAAAAGGAGAAGAATGCAAAACCCCAACTGCTTAAAAAGCTCCACTAAAAAAAAAAGGAACCTAAGATATAATTATGCCTCTTGGATTATATTTTCCCCTGATAAGGCTGGAAAAATACTAAACATGTTCATGTGATGTTCCAGTGTGCAAGTATCTGTAGCACATCTCCCTCCTGCTTGCTCTCTTCTTCCTTCTGTTTGAGGAACTCCTCCTCCTTCTCTGTCTGAGGAACTGCCAGCATCTGAAATAGATGCACCTATAGGCAGCTCAGATGTCAACCTGCAGCACTGCTGTGCTCTGATTTAAGGATCAGTCCAAAAAACCCACCAAATGAAGAGACACAGCATCTGATCCCCCAAAATAATGACATATGGAACCCTCTTGTCGCCATAATTTGGGTCTCCATCTCCTTTCTCTGTGCCTCTGAAGAAACAGGGAGGGATTAAAGGGATTGGTGATGCTGAACCTTCCCTGCTCCCACCACAACCCTGTTTCCCTGTGAAAGCAAGGAAGTGGTAGGGGACAGGAGCAGTTCCCCCGTGGGCTAGTGGATGGATGCCCCAACGTGGGTTTGAATTGGTGGGGCAAGACATCGTGGTTTAAGTGAGATATAAGCAAATAGAAGAGGTTTAAGTGAGGTCTAAGCAAGGTTTTTTGCAGCTCAGCTGCACAAAAGCCAACAAATAATCCCCCCTGGCTACTTTGGCTCCTGCTCTCATTCCCTCCTCAGTCAAGCCCCGCTGCTAATTGTGCTGTCAAAGCTCTGCAGGAAATTCCTGCTGCCTTCATATGGAGGCTTCTCCTGACGCACTCCTGGGGTTAGAGTATGCCGTGCTTAATTTATTCACTGTTTTCAGACTCAGGCCCAAACAAGGACCTGTACTTTCCCTTTCACCTCTCCCCTGAGGTCTGCAGTAGCTGAAATCCAAACCCTGCAGGGCATCACCATGTTTTGCACTGATTTAACTGGAAGCTTCAGGTACTTAAACATTTTGACAGTCTTTGAGCACAGAAGTGGCCCTTTTCTCCTCTGCTTCCATCCCCTCTGTTATTCAAACACTGTTCCAAAAAATTTGAGGAATGAGCCATGCTGCTTATTTCTTTCTGGCACATTTCATGGTTTTCCAAGCAGTATTTTCCACCATGTTGCAGAAGGACTCACTGCTGGGCATGGTCCTCAGCAGACTCTTGAAAACCCAAGCTGGATTTAATGCTGTTGAGGAAACCTGAAAGCAGATCTGTGTGCCAAAGGCCACTGTTTGAATATTGGATGTTTGCACATCTCAGCATCAGGGACCTGATCACTGCTCTGATGCCCTGTGGAGTGAGACCTTGGCAAAGCAGGCTTGAGTCCTCTACACTAGGTAGATGGTCCCATAGCATGCAGTGTGTGTATAAAGCTTTATTCTATTAAAACCTGGAGGCTCAGCTCTATCATGGCACTCCTTAGATAGCATTTTCCTTTAGATAACTCTTAACCTGTCAAAGAAAGAGATGAAGAAAGAGCAGATCTTCCACCAAATAGGCTGTAATTCAGTGAAAAAAATGAGATACCAATAAAAAATTAGGAAAATGAATGTTTTAATTTATTACATTTTTTTTTTGACCTGTGTTTTGAAAAGGCACTTGAAATCAACCAAAGGTTCTTCTGGCCAACTGTGAAGGTGCCATCATAAATTCGGCCTCCCATGGAAATTCAAGCTGCCTTGTCCTCATTGGGTTTTTAAATTGAATTAGTTAACTGAATTAGGAATGCTTTTTGCTTTTCTGTGTTTGGTAGTGACTGATAAGGCTGCAGCTGAAGAGAAGCATGGGTTTGATGCAAGCTGCTGCCTGGACCTGCACATGGAAGTGGTTAGCTGTGTGCAGGAGAGATTTCCTGAGCCAGCCCTGGACTGCCTGCATAAATGATACGTGTGACAAATACCTGGTGTCATTGATATTCCATTAGTTTCCCTTGCTGAAAGACCAGGCAGCTTTAAAAAGCCAATAAATTCCCACAGATTGTCTCTGAAAGGAAGAAAAAAAGATTCCTTGGCAGGCCACACACCATTAAGCCCAAGAAGTGAGCAGTGTTTTATGGTTAGCAGAGCTGAGGTCACTACTTTTGGACAGGTGCAATTAAGATTCACTGAAGCTACCAAAACCCTTTACTTCTGCAGATGCTGGGCCAAAGACACCTTATTCAGAAAGCAGTAGCCTTGTCTCAGAGGAGTGACTGGCTGCACTGCTGCAAAAATAGAAATGGGCAGATTCAGATTGGATGTTAGGAAGAAGTTTGTCACCGTGAGGGTGGTGAGAGACTGGAACAGGTTGCCCTGCAGACTAAAGGCCATATGTATTAACCCGTTTTACAAGGAGTTTTGGAATGTTGTGATGCTCCTGCAGCTGACAATATGCCCACCTTGTGGTCACCACATCTCTGTCCCTCAAGAAAATGTCTGAAGCCACATGGCTGCCTTGTTCTGTATGCAGATGATCAGTGTTTGTGGCATGAAACTGCAGCAGCTTCCTTATTGCCCAGTGTGCTCAGGGAATCATACAATCATAGAATCAACCAGGTTGGAAGAGACCTCCAAGCTCATCCAGTCCAACCTATCACCCAGCCCTATCCAATCAATCAGACCATGGCACCAAGTGCCTCATCCAGTCTCCTCTTGAACACCTCCAGGGATGGTGACTCCACCACCTCCCTGGGCAGCCCATTCCAATGGGCAATCACCCTCTCTGTGAAGAACTTCCTCCTAATATCCAGCCTAGACCTCCCCTGGCACAGCTTGAGGCTCTGTCCCCTTGTTCTGGAATCTGGATGCTGCCAGTTTTCAGGTGTCATTTCCTGACGTTTGGGTGTCCTTACATCCTTTTATGGCTTGAAATGATTTCCCCAGAGCTTGCTTTAGCTGTAATCCTTTGGCAAGTTCTTTGTTCCCACTGTTCTGCTTGTGACTGAAAAACAACAAAAAAAATTATATTATTCATTCCCAGCTCTGTCTTTCAGCCATTTGCAGACAGATTTTGAATTTCCAGAAGCCACAAGGTTTGGGTTTGTTTTTCATTTGGTTAATTGGTTGATTTTGTTTGTTTGTTTGGGATATTGTATGTGTGTGGGGGGGGTTTGTTGTTGTTATTTTTCTTTAAGTTTTGTTTGGTACAGGTAGAACAGATCTTTCTTAGTTAAATACAAGAATAAATGAATATGCAGATTTTTTTTTTTTTTGTTATTTTTTTTTTCCCTGAAGGTCTCAAGCACAAACACTGGCTTTGATGAGTGACTCACTGCCTTTGTTACAGTAGCATTGTTGAAGCTCTGGTGTTTTCAGGCAATGAGCAAGGCAGGGTTGGGAGGAGGAGGAGTTCTTGTCTTTTATTAGACTGGATGATACAGTTGGAACAAAATCAGGCAAGATTTCAGGCACACGATCCTTTTCTTCAGGTTTGGAGCTGCTTTTGCTGCCTTGGAGCTGACTGGAAGTTCAGAACAGCCATTGCAGTTCTGACTGAGTTTAGCCAAAGTCAGTGCTGTTGTCCTCAGCATGTTCTTCTGACCTGGAAAAAGATGCTTAGAGCTCTTTGCCAGCATCACTCTAAATTCAGCCTCATGCTGGAACTCCTTATCATTTCATCCAATAAATGATAGCAGCCCCTTTGATCATATTTGCCCACATGTCTGTTTAGCTTCCAGGTGCTCTTTTATACCTGATAAATAAAGCAACTGGAGATAATTCATGACATTTTGGCCTTCTTCCTCCTGATGTTGGTGTGAAATTTCAACATTCAAGTAATTCCAGTCCCATGCAACAGTTTCACAGGAGGAAACGTGAGGGGGCATGTGTGGAGATGAGATACTCGGTGTAATTCAAAACTTCTGTCCAAGATAACTGGGAAGAAAAAACAATCCCAAACTGGACAAACCTCTGAATAACCTTACTGGGGAGGCTCCTTTTCAGATCAGACCCTGAGGTCAGAAAACTTTTCTTGACACAGGCAGGAGCTGGGGAAGAGATGACATGGTGAGGGGGAACCCCCAGCTCGGGGCAGTTTGGTGACAGGTTGTGCCCAGGCCAGCAGGAAGCCAACCAGTTTCCACACTCCTAACTGTGAGGAGAAGAACTTCCAGCTCCCACAGTGACAGCCCCACTAAAACAAGGCCATCAGCAATGCTGCCACCAGGCAAGGTGCTGCCTATGACATCCGTGGTTAGATTAGATATCAGGAAGAAATTCTTCAGTGTGCAGATGGCGATGCAGTGGAACAGGTTGCCCAGAGAAGCTGTGGATGCCCCATCCCTGGAAGTGTTCAAGGCCAGGCTGGATGGAGTTGTGAGCAACCTGATTGAGTGGAAGATGTCCCTTCCCATGGCAAGAGACTTGGAACTAGATGATCTTTAAAGGTCCATTCCAACCCAAACCATTCTCTGATGCTGTGTTTTGGAGGGAGATAGCCAAGCACACCCACAAGTCCCTAAAGGGTTGCTGGAGCACTTGTGTTTGGCAGGTGACTGCAGGTTTTCCAGCCTGTTCATTTCAGCCTGCCTGGGTGCGGGAAATCTTTCCTCCTCCTCTCCCACTGCATCTGACTCAGAAAATGTTTGAAAATTCAAGGTTTCTGCTGTCTCCTGCCTTTCCCCCTCTGGGTAATGGGAGGCTGAAGGAGAAGCAAACAAAGGCATCCTTATGCTCAGGGGAGCTGCCGGGTCGTGGAGCAGCGACTCCTCCTCTCCTCCCACTGCCCTCCTGGGAATCTGGCCTTCCCATTGTCTGCATCAGCTCCAGGCATGCTAAAAGCTTCCTTGGCATGGCTTTCACATCCAAGCAAGAGCTGGGGCTGATGGAGAGGCTGCTGGTATTAATTATCCAAATTGTGGTCCATGCTTGAGGCCTTTGCTGTGCACGTGGTCTGTGGGGTTTGTTGGGTGTGTTGTCTGTGTGTTGTTTGGTGAGGAGGTTATAAAACCAGGGGTAAAGGCACAGCAAGTATCTTGCATTGGTGTGCTTGATCCTCTCTTAAAATTATCTTGCAAGTTTGTTGGAGCCAGAGGCCTCTTTCTTATGTTTGTGTGGCAATGAGCACCGCAGGACCTTGCTCCATGCCCAGGGAGCATCATTTTAACAGAGAGTGATGTTTTACAGCTGTGGATCTGACCAACACAGGCTAATGGTGATTTGTTTCCAAAATCCATTCAAAAGCAGGGAGCTTGGGTCTGGATCTGCCACCCTGTCTGCAGCATCCAACCTTGTGCAATCATCTGTCAAGGCATGGGAAGGGATGGAAGGTAGGCTGGTGTGGCAAGGCTGGGCTGCCTGCTGAACACAACCCTGCAAACAGGGTTAGCAGGAGGGTTGGACTAGGTGATCTCTGGAGGTCCCTTCCAACCCCTCCCATTCTGTAATTGTGTGATGCTGTAACAGCAGCCAAGATGTTCTCCAGCCAGAGCTGGTCGCAGCAGCAGGAGTGATGACATCAAATACTGAGGAAATAAACACCACAACTTGCTGTGATGAGATTTGATTAAAATAAAGAAAAGAGCATCTGAGGCTCTGCACAAGACACAGCAAATGTAGGACTCCTTTTATCTGCAGGCAGGGAGTCCCCTTGCCATTTTGTATTATTGTGTTTCAACTGATGGCTTGGATGCATGGAGAACTACTGCATCAGTGCTCCTGCCACAGCACTTGAGTGTCATAAGAACAAAGGAAAAAAATCACAGTCTCTAAGTGAAGTCACTGTGCATGCTCAGAGTGGCACCTGGGTGAAATGAGGAGAAGCATTTCCAAGAGGGCTGTTGGGGAGGGTTCTGAAAGTGTTTTCAAGCCTGTGACCTTGTGAGCTGAGCTTCCGAACCCTGTGATGGCAACAAGCCTTCATCCCCATGTGGTGTCCTCACCTTCTTTATATAAACTCGAGCCCCAGGCAAGGGCTGTCAGCCAAGCAAATACACACAAATTCCTTCCTTCCCTTCTTCCACCCTCTGCTCTGCTCAATGCACAGGCCCCACATGGGGCCTTGGAGAGAAAGGTCAGGACCATTTGGCGTCCTCTTATTTTGGCTAGTGAAAGAGTGTCTCTGGCTGTGAAGCCTTCTAAAAATAACCTGTGCTTGCAAAGCAGTTTAGCTCTCCACCATGCACAGGAATCAAATGATGGGAAAGATCTCCAGTGAGGGAGATGTCCCAAAGAGGAGCCATGCAGTGTGCTGCTTCTCTAGTAACACCACACATATGCTTCCTCCTCCCCACGAGCATCCCTCATGCTGAGAGAGGGCTTGAGAGGACGAGAGAGACCTTAGAAAGCCTCTCCTGGCCACCTGCATGGGTCTCACATGGGAGAGCAGACCCCCTGGAGGTGCTGGTGAATAATGCCAAGGAACATCCACTGTAAGCCCCCAGCGAGCAAACTGGCCGCGGGGCTGGGATGCTGGCAGGATTCTTGAGTGGACAGCATCCCACCCTGCCAGGTGGCTGCAGTGTGGATGTGCAGCAGGCAGAGTGCCAACATGCAGAGAGGGGCTTCAAGTGGCCATGGTTTAGGGAGGACCATGTGAGAGGACCATGGTTTGCTCAGAGTGGTAACAGCTCCCACACCATGGAGCTGCTGGGTCAGGAGCAATGTTTGGGGCAGGGAGGGAAGATGTGGAAAATAATCCTTTAGGAGCAGATCTACCTGCTAGAGGCAGGCCCTAGAAGAAGGCACTGAGAGAGATTTTAGGGCTTCATTTAGCTCCTTCAGGAAAATGAGGTGTCCAGCAGCACAGAGCAGCTTTTTGGGGCTGTCAGTGTAGACATAGCCTCAGCACTGCCATTTCAGGCTGTGGTGGGGATCTCCTATCTTCAGAACTGGCCAGTATAAGTCAGCCCACTGAAGCCTTCATCCTCATCTCTGTTTTTTTCCTTTGGCTTACCAAGTGCTGTTCTGTGACATCACTTCTCTTGTGATTTTGAATACTGAAACCAGCTCAGTCTTCTATGAAAGACATTTCTCACTTGACTTTTCCCAGGCAATCCTGTGTCAACCAATTAATTCCTTATCTAAGCTTCCCATGAAATGTGACAAGGTCAGGAAGAGACAGTGGAAAAATATGCCAGGAAAACCCAGAATTTTGCTGGGTTTCAAAATCAGGGGAGTGTTTCTATCACGCTTGTGGAGAGCCTGGAGGATTTCATCCTGAATGCTGCAGGCTGGTCCCCTGGATACAAGGAGCAGGATTTCAACCCGAAGGAGTGTGCAGAAGAGATGTGTGAGGAAGGTCAGAGTAATGGAGAGTCATCCATATGAGAAGAGACTAAATCCTCCTGGTGTTTTAGATGGATTTCAGCCATTAAATGAGCAGCATTATATTTTATGGCTGCCTAAACCAGCTGATTGTGGGATCTGAGAACTCACTGGCCATATATTCTGTGCTGTAACCAGGAACGAATCTGGCAGACTGCCTGCAGCTCAGTGATTGTGCCTCTCCAAGAAGACAGAAGGGCCTTACAGTATTTCCTGACTGAGGTCTGGAGGGGCCAAATAGTGGGAACATCATCAGTCTCTAACAAGGCAGAGCAAGTGATGGTGACAATAAATAAAGTGGAGGTCAACCTGATTTCCTTTAATGGGCCATTTGTGAGAAGGAGGGCGTGTGTGTGTGTGTGACCCATCTGATATTGTCCAGGCAACCATCAAACTAACCATCCAGTCCTCTTTCAACAGGTGAAAGTGGACAACTTGCCCAGGGTGCTTCCACCCAGCAGAGACTTTGCATCCCCAATGCAAGCCAGGTAAAACATAAGAGCAGATGTCAGGAGCATGGGGCAGAGCTTATGTGTGTGTCTTGCATGGTGATGACTCTCTGGACATGTGTACACCAAAGCCTGGGGAAAATTTCTATATGGGAGAGGAAACTAAAAGCTCTATGCTCCAACAGAAAGCCCTGGGCAACTACTGTGCTGTAGATGAAAGCTATCTGAAAGCACAGCATCAGAGGCAGCTCTGGTACTTACACTGGAGGACAATTCATCCAGCCTGGCTGAGCTGAAAAATAATAAAAGCTAAAGTTTGGGGTTTCTGGTGGTAAACTGGGAAGGCTGTAGTTTTGCCAGGGAAAAAAAAATCACCTAAAAACCTTCTTGTCCTCCTATTTCCTACACAAATCAGAAGGAAAGGCACTGTGCTGGGAGTCAAGATTTCAGTGCTAATTCCGCCTTTGTGTTTGCTCCACTCGTGGTCTGCCTGCCACTGTCTCCTCTCCATAGAGTGGGAATAATCATAGTTGCAAAACATTGCAAAGTTCTTCAACAAGCATTTGACAGACACTGAATGCTCTTATTAAACATGAGTGCTGGATTTACTTAGATGATGTCCTAACCAACATTTGTCTCCCAAGCCAACCTGATGTGAGCAAACCGTTCTTCAGGCTATAAAAAGATAACAGTGGTGGGCAGGAAATAATCCATTTAACACTTCCCAATTAACTGCTCAGGCATCA
The DNA here is from genome assembly GCF_027791375.1 of Indicator indicator. Taxonomy (NCBI): domain Eukaryota; kingdom Metazoa; phylum Chordata; class Aves; order Piciformes; family Indicatoridae; genus Indicator; species Indicator indicator. The sequence goes on from NC_072029.1 coordinate 18,648,203, forward strand.
CTTGGAAAACACCCTTGGTTACAAGCAAAGCAGGATTCCAAAGGCTGATCTGGTCCCTCTTTGCTCATTAGCCTCTACGTGCAGCAGGAAGCCTGTTTGTGTCCTGCCCTGCAGAGAAGGGAAAGCTGGCCAAGGGCAGCCACACAAAGTCTGCATCTGGAGGTTCATTCTGCAGGGAGGACTTTCACACACGTACAGAAACGGAGTCATAATAAACAGTCTGGAACATTCATACATCCCATGTAGGAGACCGTGTTTCCAAGTCAGGGAAGGTCAGCAAATGAGCAAAGTTGGTGCAGGGCTGTACCCTGAGCTGGGAATCCCAGGGGGAGGGAATGGGGAATTGTCTGCCCCCGATTCAAGAGAGCCAGCCCAGAAATCAGAGCCAAGAAGGGCTGTTATCCCTGGCAACCATAATCAAATGAAAGAGATGCTTCACTATCCATCATCAGGTGTGTCACTTTTCAGCACTTAAGGGCTGGAAGTTAGAGCCTTTCTCACCAGCATTTGCAGTCATTTTCTTTCAGTTTCAGGCTCAAGGAAAGGAATTACAATAGAAGTGCTGCAGGTGAGATTTCCCCTCTCCTGCCACACACATCCATAACAATGCATCAGTCATGAGACACTGTGTATAGCACCTTCCTTGCCAAAAGAAAAGAATGAATTCAGTTCTTTGCCTGGTCACTTGACCAAAAATGCTCTGGGGTAGTGGGACAGAGACTAAGCCAGTCCTTTTCTTTGTCTGTGACAGCAACATGTCACACATCACATCACCACCTCTCCTTGCAGAGATGGGGTATCCTATGGGCAAAGCATTGTCTAAGATCTTACCAGAAGTCTGGGGATTGTGCTTAGCCTCTCCAAGTGTGGTCCCAGGGCTGTCCAGGCATTTCTTTAGCAGCCCAGGGTGAGGAACAGATACCCAGGGCTAGTTTCAACTCAATGTTGATGCACAGCTGGCTGAGTATGAGCCAGCAGCATGCTCAGGTGGTCAAGAAAGCCAACAGCATCCTGGCCTGAGCCAGGAATAGTGTGAACAGCAGCAGCAGGAAAGTAATTGTCCCCTTGTACTCAGCACTGGTGAGGCCACACCTTGAGTACTATGCACAGTTTTGGGGCCTTCACTACAAGTTATTGAGATGCTGGAGCAGATCCAGAGAAAGGCCATGAAGCTGGTGAAGGGTCTGGAGAAAGGCCTCATGAGGAGTGGCTAAGGGAACTGGGGTTGTCCAGTCTGGAGAAAAGGAGGCTGAGGGCAAGCCTCATTGCTCTCTTCAGCTCCTGGAAAGGAGGTTGGAGCAAGGTGGGGGACAGTCTGTTTTTCCTAGAAGCAAGTGATAGGATGAACAAAACATCCTCAAGTAGCACCAGGGGAGGTTTAGATTGGATATTAGAAGAAACTTCTTCACTGAAAAGGTTCTCCAACAATGGATCAGGCTCCCCAGGGAGGTGGTTGTATCACCATACCTGGAGATCTTTAAAAGAAGTGGAGATGTGATGCTGAGGAACATTCACCACTAGATTTGGTAGAGCTAGATAATTTTGGACTTGATCTTAAAGGTCTTTTCCAACCAAAACAATCCTATGACTCTACCCTACTGCACTCTTTGCTGCAGTTTCAGTTTTGGAGCGAAGAAATGAACAGAACCATGCAATGTGTCGAGAATTAGCAGCATATGAAGCTAAGAGAAGTGAAGAAGAGAGCTCCTTCACTCTCACAGCCACAGAAACGTGTGCTAGATAGAGATACAGGCTCCCTTTCGGCATTTCTCAGACAGCAGCAGTTTTTCCAGGCTGTCATATGGATTTTCCTTTTATAACACCCTCTCTGGTGGAAATCCCCATTGGTCCCTGCTATTCCAGCAAAGGAGATTGTCTAATTCAGCTCATTTTCCCTTGGGAAGATCCAGCTGATTGTGCAACAGCCATGTGTAGCAGCACGCTAATGGTGCTTGGCACCTTCCTGGGCTGCACGGGAGGCAGGGATATTGCTGTCAGGATGGAATTAGTCACGTTGGGAGCGCCACAGGGCTTGTTTAATCCAAGGAGAAGGGAAAAGAATTGGTGGGGTGGGGTGGGGAGAGGCAGCAAACTGCAGCTTTCTGAGCCAGGTGACGAGGGAGCTGTGACAGGACCTTTGCTGGTGAGTGGGTGTGCTGGGACGTCCCCATGCCCTGGCTGCCTGTGGGTATCAGTGGGTGTTCACTAGCTGAAGGCTGGAGTTTGGGGGTTTTTCTCCAGCTGTTTGGATGGATTTTTAGATGGTGTAAATGGTCAGGTCCCTGCAGAGCCCCATGGAAGAATAGGTCTGGAGGGAAAAACCCTGCCTCCCCTCTGCTGCAGGTGCTCACTCAGGGGACATATTTCTGGAGATGCAGTAGTTAGGAATGCTCTCCTGCTGCTGAGGAGAGAATGGGGCCAGGTAAATGCTCCCTGCTCTGCTGCTCTCCAGCTTTCATTGCAGCATTGCAGTACTGCCACTCTGCAGGTGCCTTCTGCCCCTCTCAGGCCTCAAGTGTCTTTAGGTTAGGTAGCACTGCTACACACTTCCTGCACTGTTCTCTCTTCTGGAACTGAAGACTCGTCTTGAAGAACCAGCAACTAAGTGATCTGGGTCTGATCCTAGTGTCTGAGCATCTCCTGGCTGAAAGAAGAGGTGTGTTGGCTGCAGGTGCTCTGTGAGGTGTGTCCAACTCATTTTGACCATCCTGGAGACATCTCTGAAGTGAGCTTGCAGCAGCTGAGACCCACACCCTCTCTGGTGGCTCTTCAGCCCATCAGAGCTTCAGGCACCTGAGTTTCATGGCTGCAGCTGTATGTAGACCCTCTCCATGCCCCACTCCACCAGCTGTGTGCTTAGTGCCAAGAAACTGCTGGGATTGTGCCAGCTAGAGATCTTCTGCCTCCAGTCTTCTCCTCCCAGGCCAAGAGGTGAAAATTTTGCAGCAAACCCAGTGGCTGTTTGTCCCTCACCTGTTCCTGCATCACTGTTGCTTAGATTTCACTTGCTGTCAAGGGGTTTCAGATGCTGCCAACTGAGCTGGCCCTCATAGGACCAAGAGAAGATTGATCTAGGCTAAATTAATGCACAGACAGATCCCCAAAGGTGCTTTGAGCTGCTCAACCCATGGGAAACACTGCAGCACAGGGAACACAGCCAGAAGGCTTGGCTCAAGGAGGAAGGATGTCTGTTCTTTCTGCAATTGGCCACCTGCCCTACAACTCATCTTGTGAGTTTTTCTTCTGTGTGCAAGGGCCTGACAAGGGATGTTTTCTACCCCACCAACCCACAAAATACAACTGCAGCAAATCCAGCCATGTGGTGGAGCATGTTCCTCTCTCCCATCTCCATGGGGCATGCAAGAGAGCTCTCATCAGTGGTCTTCATCTCTCAGTTGTGGCAAGAGGAAAGCAAGACACAGCAGAGATGCTCCCCGCTGGCTACTGCTAATTAACACAAGAAACAGAACCAGAGGCTGGTAGGCATTGGCCTGGAGTGTAATTAGCTACATGGGATTTGCTAAGTGTCTTGACCTGGACAAAAGCAGGAGAGCCCAGGGCCAGCCTCCGTGGAAGAGCTGTCCTGTGAAAGCAGAAGCCCCTGAGGGGCACTCGCTGCTGCTGCTGCCCAAGCCTGCAGGCTGTTCTGTGCCAGGCACAGGCTGTGTTGGGATGTTCAGGTCCTGCTCCCTGCCCCAGGTGCTAGCAGTGCAGACATCTCTCTCCTCCTCACTGCAGCTTATTTAGTATTTATGTACCCAAGTTCTAGTGACTATCCCAACGCTTCATGTGCTCAAAGGTCCAGAGCTCTGCCAAGACATTTTGCTGCCTGGGTCTCCTTTCCCCTTGCACCAGGCTCTGTGCAGGTGCACTGGGTCTGCCTGATCTCCTGCATGGAGATGGGAACAAGCTCTTCAGCTGTTTGGGTGTCACCTCCATTTGCTTCTCCCAGGTACAAGATGGGGGGATGCCCTGGGTGGGTACTGGCACCAGATTTCATTATGTCATCTGCCTTTGCAGTCCACAGAGACCTAGTGAATGCCAAAAGGTAGATAGGTCTCCAAAATAACACCTCTAGAAGTGCCTGGATTTGTCCTCTGAACACCCAGGGTCTCCATAGTCATAGAAGCACAGAATCATCGAATTGTTTCTGTTGGGAAAGACCTCTAAACTCATCAAATTGAACTGTCAGCCTAACATCACCATGGCCATGCCCACACAGCTCCTGAACACCTCCAGGGACAGTGACTCCACCACCTCCTTGGGCAGTCTGTTTCAGTGCCTGACCACTCTTTCAGTGCAGAAATTTTTCCTAATATCCAATCTGAACTTCCCCTGGCAGAACTTTAGTCACCCCACAGGACCGATGGATTTTAGAGACTGTGAGCTCAAGGTAGTCAGTATCTTCTGTTGCTTCTGGTCTCCATGTGCACCTCCTTGTGAAGTGCTGAAATGAAACATGTCTGGTTTAATCTGTTCTTTACTGGGATAACAAAACCATCCATTTTTGTCTCTAAAGGCTTTGAAAACCTGAGACAAAGAGATTTATCCTCAAGAGGCTAAACCAGAGGCTGTAGGACAACCCACCTCTCTTGGATAAGCCAAGAAGGGACAAAAATAGCCTTAATCCCACCAGCAGCCTGAAGCTGCAAAAGGAAATGGGGCTTGTGATTTATGCCATGGATGGCTGCCCACAAGGTTTGCACAGGACCATGTGTAGCTGTGAGCAGAGCTGCTGGGTTTCTGGCCCTGGCCATCCTGAGTGCCTGCAGGAAGGATGGACCCTTTCTGAAACATACCAAGACTTGGAATGGAGCATCACTGCATGCCTGACAGGAGGAACCTGCTTCAAACATAATGCAGCTTCTGTTGAAGGCTCCCTTTGCTATTTTTGCATGTGCGGATGGCGAAAAATGTGCTTTTATGTTTGAGGTCTAAAAAAATCTCCCACACAGTGAAACACAAAGTGAAAGGCATCAGGCTCAAAGGGGTGATGGGGAGAGGGGAAAACAAGGCAGCAGCTGAAAACCTGCTGTAAATGTTAGAGATGTTTGGCCCTGTTCCTGCTGTGCCTGCTCTCCTGCTTCCAGCCTGGCAGCCCTGCCAGTGCTGTGTAAAAGAGTGGAGATGACTCATGCAAGTAATGAGGTAAAGGCAATGGTGACCCATTGAGCAACACCAGTGGCTTCACCATCAGGATCTGGGGCTGTGATCAGCAGCCTGAAGCTCAGGGAAGGCTAGGCATGAGTGTGCCAACATGCGTGGTGGCTTTGACACTGAAAAAAATCCTCTTTCCCAGGACTCCTCACCTGGAAGGAGCTTTTTTTTGCACTGATTTTAGTCATCTTCTTCCCCACCTTGGTGGAAGAGGATCAGACTTACAAATTCAGAGATCAAGAAAGCCTCAAATAAGAAAAAAAAATAAAAATCTTTACTCAGTAGTGGATGAAAGCCACTACTGTGATCAAGAGATCAAGAAAGCCTCAAATAAGAAAAAAAAATAAAAATCTTTACTCAGTAGTGGATGAAAGCCAATGCTGGTTCAGCCCAGAGTGGTTCAGTTTAGCTGCAATGTGAAGGGGAAATTTCTTCCATGCATTTTCAGGCAGAGGCTGAGCCTCTTGGGTTGTGCTATTATCTCATGAGCATCACTCTTGTCTGTTCTGGGGTAGGTGAGAAAAAGTCTGGGATGAAGGAAGAAGCTCTGGATGCAAGGGAAACGCCAGGGATGGTTTTGAGCAAAAGCTATGATCTCCTGCACTAAGATTTGGCCAGAGGGCGAGATGTAAATGTTCAGCTCCTTTGCAAGCAGAGTGGAAGATTCTTTAATTGTCCATCTTACATCTCAAAAAATAGTAATTAATAAATTCCTTGGGCAGGAAAGCTTCATCTTTCCCCTCCCCTGGCAGCAAATAAAAGCTGCTCCCTGCTGCTCCTCTTCCCTCTCTGATGTTTCCCAGCTCTGGTCTCACAGTAGAGGTTTAAGCTTTGTAGTGCAGCTAAAAGCAGGGAAGATGGGATGGGGCTTTCTGCAGGGCAGATGCAATGCAAGGAGACAGTACATGTGAGGGGGGTGGGATTGCAGGGGCTGGACCTCTGCACCTCCCTCTGATGGAGGAGATCTTACCTGGGCTCCCTGAGGTGACTGTCAGCCAGATGTGAGTAGGATTGTGCCTTGATATTTTGGTAACTGACAACTCCTTCTTGAGAAGGAGAGCAGAAGACATGGTGTATGGGGCAGATAAATGGCTCCTTTGGGCTCCCAAGCTTTGGCCAAGTTCTCCCACAGCAAATTTGCTCTCCTGAATATTGGCTGGGAAGGAGTTCAGACAAGTGCTTGGTATTGATGCTAATCTTGGGACATGGAGAGAGGCACACTGGGAATAGGTAAGTGGTGCTTGGATCGTGCAGTGACACCTTAAGGCCTCACCTCCTGCAGCTCTTCCAGTTGGGAGACACTAGCATGCTTAGTCCACCTCCTCCTCACAGAAAGGGAGGGGAAGGTCCAGACAGAGCTGGTGGGAGATGCAGGGTTGGGAAGCATGTCCTCTGAGGGGGGCAGGCACTGAGATGCACAGCCCCAGCATGCTGGCATGCTCGCTGAACACCGCACAGCTGCTCCCCTCATCTGTCTGCATTCAGAGCTGCTCCATTCAGCAGCCACTTCCTGCAGCTTGAAAGGGATGCTGATTGTTCCTAATGAGGCTTCCCTGTGCTGGAGCCTTGTTTGGCATGGATTGAGTGGGCAGAGCTGGAGCATCCTCCCATCACAGGCAGGTTCCATCACCCTATGCTCTCCAACATTGCTCAGCACCTATGGGGAGGGACTCAATAGGTTTGGGCTCAGCCTACAAACACACAGGTTATGGATCCATCACTCCCATGCCCCACTTGAGGATGGAGAACTTTTAAGGGATTGTAGGTCCCAGAAATGAAGGAAGGCAGCTTATCCTCCAGCCTTGCCTCAGAGAAGGTTTGACCTCCACCACATTTGCACAGCCTCCGGGGCACTGCATGATGCTCACCTGGTTCTGGCCTCCTCCCTCCCACCTGGCAGAATGGGTAGGATATTCGGGAGGCTTTCCCAAACACCTGCCCCAAGGGCTCAGGGCGTGGTTCAGCTCATCCCAAAGTAGAGCAGATGATTCACATCCTGTATTTACCTGTATCTCTTCATCCATCAGCTACAACAGGAATCACAGAATCGTTTGGGTTGGAAAAGACCTTTACGATCATAAGGCCAACCTTTAACCCAGCACTGCCAGGTCACCACTAAACCCTGTCCCTCAACACCACATCTACACATCTTTTAAACCCCTCCAGGGATGGTGACTCCACCACTTCCCTGAGCAGCCCTTGACAAGCCTTTTAGTGAAGAAATTTTCCCAGATGCCCAACCTAATCCTCCTCTAGTGCAACTTGAGGCTGTTTCCTCTTGTCCTATTGCTTGTTACTTGGGAAAAGGGGCAAACACCCACCTCACTACAAGCTCCTTTCAGGGAGTTGTAGAGAGTGAGAAGGTCTCCCCTGAGCCTCCTTTACTCCAGACTGAACAAAGCCAGTTCCCTCAGCCACTTCTCACAAGACTTGTGCTCTAGACCCTTCAGGAGCCTGAGATGGAGAGCTGAGCTGACTGTCTTTGGATATTGGATCAGTCCCTTCATACTCTGGAAAACAGAGCAGCATCCTGGCCTTGCAGGAATGAAAACTAACATGATAGGTGATCTTGCAGTGTGATGCAAGGTGTGATGCTTGGAACTGTCCCTGGAAAACCAACAGTTCTTCTGGACATGGGGCTGCTCCATGCAGTACCTGCCTCATTCATCTGATCTGATGGGATTTACCCAGTTGAAACCTGCTTCCCAGCTTTATTTTTGCACATTACTCTTGCTGCAGTTTCCCCTTAGAAATAATTTCAGCAGATGGCTGAGCTTGATATTAATACACTTATTTCAAAATTTGCATAGAGCATCTGGTAGGAAAAGAAGGAAAAAAAAAAGGGTTGCAGGTTTAAATTTTTTTTTTTCATCTTTGACTTGAATTCCAAGAATCTCAGAAGACAACCATCCCTTCCAAGAATGCACGAAAGCTTCATTTATACACCACTAGGATACCACTCCACTGAAATATCACTCACTGGCAGATGATTTGGAAAGGGAGAGGAAAATAAACGTGGATGTTACAGAACTGTTTGAGTCTAGACAAATTAAAAGGGGGAACTTTCAGAAGCAAGCTCCCAACCCAGTCTTTCTGCTGTTATTTGGGTCAGTCAAGTAATTTAGAGCCAAACTGTCTCATTCTCCTCCTTAAACAGTTCCCCATTTATTGAGCTGTTCCACCTGCACTGCTGATTTGGCATATGGTGGTCACCTCCTTCTTGGCCATGTCCTGAGTTCACAGCAGGATGACTCCCCCTTTCCATCAGCTCCTGCTCCTCTTCTACCTTCCTTGGAAAGGAAAGCAGGGGACACAGCCCAGATGGGACCACCAATGCATCCTAAGGATAAGAGTATGCTTGCTTTGGCTGTTCAGATGCTCAGGATCTCAAGTAGATGTTGTGCCCTCAAAGGATGGCTTAGATAAAGATAGGCCAGTTGAAAAACTTCAGTCTTAGAGAAGATCTGACAGTGTGTCTGAATCCCATATATCTCCATCTTCCACAGTAAAATAGTCTCCTGCCACAATAGAAATAAACCCTCCTGAAGACTCATGTGATTCATCAATGCACAGTCACAAAGGGACATTCCCTTCTGTCCAAACTCTGTGGGTCACCTCCTAGTTAAACTCCCAGTGACAATGCTCTTCTTCCACCCTGAGGGCCTGGCTGATGCTGAGTTACTCTGCTTCTGCCTTTGTGACTGCATTGAGCAAAGCCAAATCATAAATCACAGCATCACAGAATGTTAGGGGCTGGAAGGGACCTCAAGAGATCATCCAGTCCAACTCTGCTGCCAGAGCCGGATCACCTATACCAGATCACACAGGAACTCATCCAGGTGGGTCTTGAATATCTCCAGAGGGGGAGACTCCACAACCCCCCAGCCAGCCTGTTCCAGTGTTCTGTCACCCTCATAGTGAAATGAATCTTCCTCCTGTTTCCATGGAACTTCCTATGCCTCACCTTCCACCTACTGCCCCTTGTGCTGTCATTGGGCATCACCCAGTAGTGCCTGGCTGGATCCCCTTGGCACTCACCCTGTATGTATTTATAAACATGAGTGAGGTCACCTCTTAAGTCTCCTCTTCTCTGAGCTGAAGAGCCCCAGTTCCCTCAGCCTGTCCTCGTAAGGAAGATGTTCCACTCCCTCCATCATTTCATGGCTCTGTCTTACTGATGTTTTCAGCTGGCCTCCACAGCAGGGGGTCAGGTCTGATGAACTTTAATAACAATATTTGCCCATCAGTGAAAGCTGTAGGTCAGGCTAAGCTCTGAGTCCATGTGTGCATTTGTGTAATTGCCTCTGCAACAGGAGGTCATCGAATCATAGAACCATTAAGGTTGCAAAAGACCTCTAAGATCAAATCCAGCTGTAAGCCAACAGCACTTTGCCCACTCTTGTTTAATATTGTATGGTTTTAGAGGATGGCTGTTTGTGCCTTGAATTTTTATTCCCCCTTCCTCACCCTCCCCACTCATGTAGTGCAGACAATGCAGTCAGACAACCCAACCCCACTTTTTGACTCATGATAGACACTGTGTCCTCTGCAGACCTCAGCTGTAATCGAGTCACCCAACCTACAGCAGTGCTGATTCACAGTTCTGGAGTCATTCTGGGTTTGGGGCTTCATGTTGCAAGAGCCAGAACAGTCTTTTCAGCTGTATCTCAAGCTGCTTTGCCCTTGGTCTTACACATCACAGTACCCAGAGGCACTGTGGGACTGCAAGCAAGAGGCAGTGTTATAAATTGTAGCACATGCATGCTTTTAATTATTTTGTCAGAATGATTTATAGGATCTGACTTCCTGGAAAGTATCAGGCTGTACCCACGGAACAATCTTTTCTGGTCCTTACCTGCGTCACCCCTGGGGACATGCTCACCACCTCTTCCTCCCACAGTTGTGTGCCCAGGGGATGGCTCTTTCCTGAGTCTGGCAGCTTGACAGTGACTATGGAAATGAACCTTAGACTACACAGATTGATTTTCCAGCTTGAGCCAATGTGACATGCATCCTCTGCCAGCCCCCAGGTCCTACAACCTCACATCTCCACGCTGGGGGAGGTCAGTTTATCCCATAAGAAAATTTTCATAGAATCATAGAATGTTTGGGGTTGGAAGAGACACTTAAAGGTCATCTAGTCAGCAGGGACATCTTCAGCTCAATCAGGTTGATCACAGCCCTATCCAGCCTGACTTTGAATGTGGCCAGGGATGAGGCATCTTCCACCACCTCTCTGGGCAACCTGTGCCAGTGTTTCACTATTCTCATTAGAGGGTTTCAAATCATCACTCTTCATCCTGTCACAACAGGCTCTGCTGAAAAAGTCTGTCCCCATCTTTCCTCTAGGCTCCTTTAAATACTGAAAGGCCATGAGAAGTTCTCCCCAGAGTCTCCTCTACTCCAGGCTGAACAACCCCAACTCTCTCAGCCTTTCTTCACAGGAGAAATGCTCCAGCCTTCAGATCATTTGTGTGGCCTCCTCTGGCCCTGTTCCAACAGGTCCATGTCTTTTCATCCACCTGACCCCACTTTTCATCCTTCCCAGCAGGTCTGCTCTCAATCACATCAGCCCCACCCTGTGTTGATACCAACCCAACCCAAGTGCAGGACCTTGCATTTAGCCTCGTTGAACCTCCTGAGGTTCACCTGAGCCCACTTCTCAAGTTTATCCAGGCCAGACCTTCCTGGCAGGGTATCAGCTCAGGTAGAGTAACAAAAATCTACTGCCGCAGCTGAGCTGATACCAAAAATCCCTGGCACAAGTGACCACTTCCCAGCACACAGGTAATGTGGTTGTGATTGGGGTCCATGGCAGTGAGAAAGGAGGGAAAAGAAAGGGTGCTCCATATGGAACATTTTTTCAGTGTTTTTGCTTTTTCATGACCTACTTAACCCATGGCTGAAGGGTGTAATTTATGGCTCTGAAATACAACCAGAGGGTTGCAGCCTCCACGCTTTGGCTCTGCTGCTTTATCACTCGGTTCATTCCTCACAGTTTTGCATGACAGCACAGGGGCTGAGCACGATGAATGGCATGCAGATAAAACTAGGGGAGAAAGGCTTCTCCTCAAAGGCCAAGAGCTGGTGGAGGAGCAAAGGGGAGGGGAGATGAAGAGGAGCATGTTTGGGGGAGGCTCAGGAGAAGCTGTGAAATGCCTCTGGAGCAGGCAGTAGGAGATGGATTAGAAAAAGCAACATCAGAAGCTGTGTGATGAAAACCAAGGGCTGGCTACAACCCCCCCAGGCACTGAGGGGTGGGAAAATCACCCTCTCTTGCACTAGGATGGTGAGTCAGAGGCAGAGATGGTCACACAGGGGCATCCCATCTTGCACCCTCTCTGTGCAGACCCTGGCTGCTGAGACTGAAAAGCCAGACCCATCTGTTGGGTATGCTCATGGGTCCCGCTCCACTTTCTGTGCAGTGAGGGTTTTGCTCTGGGCTTACACTGGCCATACATGGTCCAGCTTCTGACCCTGGGAAGTGAAGAGACTCTGTAGGAAAGCTGAATTCTGCACAGGACAAAGCAAGGAGGCACCACTACAGATTCCTTCACTGCAGCAGGTTTTGAGGTGTAGACTGCAGAACTGCCTCATTCCCTTGCTCTTTGGTGGAGCAGGGAGAAGGAACTCTTGTCTGCTCTGCTCTGCACTGGGCTGCCTTTCCTGCAGAATCCAGTGCTATATTTAGATGAGAGGTAACATGAGGAAGGGTTGACATGGCAGAGGACTTTTTTCCTCCTGACCAGAGTTTCCAGTTGGGAACAGAACACTGAAGCCTTGGGACTGGTTATCTCCCTGTGGAGGGACAAGCAGGAGGCTCCTACTTGTGTTCAGAGGCTGGAGCTGTGGTCCTATGCCTTAGTGGCTTTCCAACCTGATGGGATCCAGGTTTTGTCAGCCAGAGGTCAGCCACAGTCCTCAACTCCAAGCTAAAGGATGAGGTTAAGGTTCCAGTATTTCTCTCCCCAACCCCACCACTGACACGATTTCACACCACCAGAAAACCCTGAGTTGTGGATTCCCTTTACGTCCATGGTAAATCTTTGGGGAAGGCCTGAGCCAGGTTGTGGAGCCTATTTCTGATCTCTGCATACTTGCTCAGAAAATAAACCATGCAGCTTTGCCTCCCTCCTGCTTTTCATGAGAGTTTGGCTCCAGAAAAGTATGTTCCCTTGCTCTGGCCATTTCCATAATTAAAGCAATAAGCAGTGGATGTGATTTAAATCAAGCCTGAGCTCTCAAAAAGCCACCTGGGGTGTTAAAAGCAAGTCAATAAAGTGTGTTAATAAAAGCCTTAACGTTTCAACAGTGTACAGGCAGCGTTAATTATGACATTCCCCATCAGGCAGGTCATTCCAGAGTCCCTCTAGGAACAGGCATGGGTGACTGGCTTTGGGTCTGAGTGTTGGGCTCAGCAGGAGCACAGGTCATGAAGGGAACTGTGTCAGGCTGGGCAGGCAGAAAGCATGGGAGAGGCAGCTGTATTTGGTAGTTAGAACCCTTAAAAGCAGACTGATAGCAGACCCTTGGTCCCTGGGCCACTCACTATCTGCTATTTCAGCACCTTTGGCTGGGATTTAAACACATCCTCTGCACAGATGAGGGCTGGCTTGAAATCACCCCAGAACAAGAGAGAGGACTAAAGCATCCTTCCAGGCACCAGTGCCATCACTCAGGGTTGCAATCTCTGTAGGCTGTCTGAGGCTTTGGGAATCTGTCCCATGGATTGTCTGTCCTGCTGTAGGTCCCCAGAGCTCTCCTCTGGCACAACCATGCAGGTAGTCCTTTGGTCATGAGGTTGAGTTCAAGCTATTAATTCCATTTTCCCCTCTGTGTCTGCTGAAGGTCCTCTGACAGGCATGAGCCATTAAAAGTCTCGGAAATCAAAGGTCTGTTGGTATTCCAGCAGCAGAATGAACGCCAGTCCTACCATCAGCCTTTGCTGTCCCATGGCTGGGGCATTAGGATATTTGGCAACAATTTGGACCCATTCTGCCTTCAGAAGCAGTGCAGCTACAGATGTGTTAAGATGTGGTGGGCCCAACTCTGCCCTGGACTGTTGCAAATACCTTTGCCCACTTCACAGAATCATAGAATCAGTCAGGGTTGGAAGGGACCTCAAGGATCACCCAGTTCCAACCCCCCTGCCATGGGCAGGGACACCTCACACTACAGCAGGCTGCCCAGAGCCTCATCCAGCCTGGCCTTAAACACCTCCAGGGATCGGACCTCAACCACCTTCCTGGACAACCCATTCCAGGATCTCACCACTCTCATGGGGAAGAACTTCTTCCTCACATGCAGTCTGAATCTCCCCAATTCCAGCTTTATTCCATTCCACCTAGTCCTGTCCCTCCCTGATAGCCTAAAAAGTGCCTCCCCAGCTTTCTTGTAGCCCCCTTCAGATACTGGAAGGCCACAAGAAGGTCACCTCGGAACCTTCTCTTCTCCGGACTGAACAGCCCCAACTCTTTCAGGCTGTCCTCATAGGAGAGCAGCTCCAGCCCTCTGCTCATCCTGGTGGCCCTTCCCTGGACACCTTCCAGCATGTCCAGATCCCTCTTGTAATAAGGGCTCCAGAACTGGACGTACTTCTAGACAGACTTTACCCAAAGACTGGAGAGCTCAATCCACCAGCAGTTTGATATTGCTACTGCTCTAAGTGGCAAGCAATGGAAAATGGAAACAAGAGAATTTTACATTCACAAGTGGCAAAATACTCAAACCAAATACATTTGCCCTGAATTTGCTGTCTGAAAAAGCCTTGCAAAACGCTTTGCTCTTCCAGACTGTTGTGATGTGTCTGCTCACATGTGCACAGGGCCAGGCTCCAAGGAGAAACAATGACACCAGCAGCTTGTCAGAAAAGCCATGAATTAGCAAGATGCTTGGCACATGCTTAATATTAAGCATGTACTTAAATCCATCTCCCAACAGTACAGCCCTGAAGCATGCTGGGGAATCCACCCTGGAGCCCGCCAGTAACTGATGCTCCAGAGCCATCAGCTGCGACCTAAAACATGGCCTCAAGTGCTCTGCGAGGCAGGGGCCAAAGTCCCACTGAGACAGCTGAGTCTCTGGTTCTCCACTTTTAATTAAATTCCTTTTTTACAGAAGGAAAAAAAGTGCTTACAATCATCTGATTAGAGCTTTTCCAGGATTTTTTTGGTTTGTTTTTTGATCAGCATGGGACAGAGGATATGTTCAGTCTGTCATTAAACATCCCCTGACAGCTTCTAGCAGTCAAATACTTATCTTATAAAAATGTGTTGTATGAGATTTCTCCCTCTTTCATACTGGCTCCTTCCTGATTTTGCCTTTTCCAAGTGAGCCCTTGGTATGTATGGAGGACAGAGAAGCTTTTCTGCTTGCACTGCCCCACACTGTGTTTTACACAGTGTAGACCCTGTTTCTGTAGGGCTTGAGGGGAGGCAGCATCCTTAATCCACATTAGACAGGGAAAATGAGGTGAAGAGTTGGAGTAAATAGACTGAGAGCATGTAACAGGTTGGCAGCACAGCTGGAAATCAGGATGCTTTTACCCTGACTCCTCAGACTGTGCCCTCAAATGTAGACTGAACTTGGGATGCAGGTATTTATCTCTAAGGGTGAAGCCAGTCTCAGCACATCAACAACAGTGGCAGTTCCAACTTGAGTCTTGTCCTGTGAGTGTGTGGTTCAGAAATCCACAAACACAGGAGTCGGGGGGAACCTGTGGGACATGGAGAGCAGCTGGTGGCAGAGTCAGAGGATGATCTTGGAAACACCCCAGCAGTGCTATGTCCTCTCCTTCTCCCAGACAGAGTGGATAACACAACAGGGGTGACATGATCTAGTCCTAAGGCAGGTCAGCATCCACACACCAGAGATTTAACCTCCCAAAGGATGTTTTGCCTGGTCTGTGTCACCTGCAGATCCACACAGGATTGATTTACTGGTGCTAAGGCAGCTCACAGACATCTCATGGAACAGCAGCTCAACAGGAGCTCCCTGAGGAAGCTTAGGGGCTCTAGGATGTACTGGTTGTGTCATTCAACACTGTGTGACCTGCCAGCAGACAGGGAGACAGCATCTAGAATCACAGAACGGTTTGCGTTGGAAGGGACCTTAAAGATCACCCAGTTGCAACCCTCCTGCCATGAGCAGGGTCACTTTCCACTAGATTACTTTGCCTGAAACCTCATCCAACCTGGCCTTGAGCACTTCCAGGGAAGAGGCATCTCTGTGCTAAGCTCCTTCCCAGCCCCTGTGATGAAGCAGATCATGGGTGGATGGATCTGAACCTCTATGCTGTGGAGAAGACCTCGCAGAATGTATAGAGCCTGGTGCTCTGGTCTTTGATTGTTTCTTTGGTACTACTTTAGTGTGAATGATGAAAGCCCTGTGATAAACCAACCCCTGCCACTCACCACAATGGCAAACTTACTGTTTCCATCCTGGCTGCTTTGTCTGTGTTCAGACTCTTCAGGCATTTCCTTCCTTGGCATTTATCATTCCCAGTCTATCTACATGAGCTTTGTTTTTCTTACTAAGACAGATTGAAAAACCATCAGTTTCTTGACTGCTGTCCCCTTGGCCTGCCACTAAATTTTCTTCATCTTAGGGTATGCTCTTGAAAAACATATAGATTGAAGTTCTGCCTCTTGTGGCTGCCATTTAACAAAGCTATGTATGGATGTTACTGTTCATCTCTCCAGTCTCTCCTCAGAAGGCAGTGCTACTGCTCACCACTGTGGCTGGATTCCCCTGTTACACACAAAATCTGCCTTTTCCCTGATTGGAGATGTTGTTTATTGCTTCTTGCTCACTTGGCTACAGAGAGAATAAAACCCTCCCTGCACTGCTTTGAAAGGTGCAATGGCCTCGTTCCTCCAGACTCAGTGTGAGCTGTGTCTGCCAGTGAAAACCAACCTCAGCAGCTGCCAGTGGAGATGAGCTGCAGGCATGAACAACACCAGACCTCCAGAGCTCAGCAGGTTTGCTCTGGAGACCTAGTGTTGATGGAACATGTTGGAGACCATGAATCACTCCCCACACTCAGGGTGAAGCAAGGGCTGATGGTGATGATGGGATGGGCAGCAAGCAGCACCAGAGGGAACTTCTGCCATGGCAGCTGACTGCAAAGCTCACACAGCTATGGGTAAGCAGTTCTTTGATTTGTACAGTAACAAACTCACTCAATTCAAGTCAGTTAACCTACTTCTGGCACCCCTAAATGTGTGCAAGAGAGAGTGCAAGCTTGATGGACCAAGTGTGGTGGTCTGAGCAGAGCCACAGGGGAAGACGAACCTTCCTCCTTTTTTCTCCCACTTGTTGTCTCCTTGGTACCTCCAGCTACAACAGGGAAATGTCAGTCAAGCTGCAGGCATTGGCTACCCTAAGGACTTTGTTCCATAGAGCACCCAAGTGGGGAAGGGACAAGCTTTTAGGTGGATGGTGGACGTCTGAGAGCAGCAGGGTCAACAGATCACCCTTGTCTCAACTGTGGAATGAGGGCAGGCCCCCAGCCCTCCCTCTGCAGGCAGAAAGAGCAGACATGGGCATGGCTTGAGGGCAGAGAAACAGCTCCTGCTTTGCACTGGAGACCTGCCTGCACTGCTGGATGATTAATTTAAGCATCCTTCTGTCATCTCCCCAGCTTCACTAGAAGCCAATTCTCAGAATTTTTTCTGGCTTCCATCTCCCAGAAGCTGTGAAGCACCCCAAAATTGTAAGGGGTAAGCACCTTGAGATTAACTGGGAAAAAACCAAAACATCTCCCTCAAGGTTTTCCTGGCTGGCTGCACTATGCAGGGTTAGACTGTGTAGTGCTTTTTACTTTTTCAGTGTTCCTTGCAGTGATGAGAGACTCATAAAACCATCTTAGAAACCAAAGAGAGATTTTGCATGCAGTTTACAGCTGCAGGAGCCGTGGGCTTATTCAACTAACAAAACAAATAGATTTCTGATGTGGCTGGGGGAGCTGGGAAAGCAGACTCCAGATTGTACACAGGCTAGCTATCAAATGTCAGCATCACCAAAACAGACCAAAAGAGGGGAGAGTCAAGTCCCCTTGCAGAGCTCAGAAAGTCAGTGCTGCAGAGCCTGTTGTTCCACTGTGTGTCGACTTGGGATGAATGCTCAGGGATACAGCCATTTTCCTAAGCAGGACCTCAGCTGCTTGAGGCTTGTTAGTGCCAGTGAAAATCTTACAGCCTGACTTTGTGCTCCAGCCAGTAATTCATCCAAGCACTGCCATTTTCGCTGTCATCTCTGGGAAGAAGCTGGCGCAGAGTCTGAGATACTGAACTCTAAATCAAGAGCCAGTTTTAAACAAAGCAAAGGCATCACAGAGAATGCAGAGGGGTTTAATAGGTTGCCCTCGAATTTTCTCCAGCTGAATAGGAAGAGACCAAAGCACCTACCTTTATAATATCCCTAATAAAAAGAAAATAAAAGTGCAGAAGTCTCCAGCAGACTTCTGAGATAATCACTCTGGGATGCCGGCAGAAAGGGAGCACTCATCCTGCCATGCACCCATAGAGTCCCTGTCCCACCATCCTCTACAGGGATGGTGACACACCAGCCCTGTGCTGCACCATACATGGGCCAGTAAAGCTGCTTCTCCATGACATGGTGGAAACTCCCTTAAAACATGACTCAAACCTTTCCGCTTTCTTATCCACCATGGGCAAGAAGCCAGGTTAAGGTTTTGTTGGTCAGGAGTGTTCAGACCACAAGGATCCCACATTTCCTATGTGATCTTGGCCAGTCTATTCACCTCTCAACCTTAGCTTCCTTACTGTTAAAGTCTAGGCAATAACAGCCTCTTAGAGGAAGGAAGCTCGAGGATCTCTGTGTTAATAGTTGTAAGGCACTCAAGGGATACGTTGAGGAGGTCCATAAAAATGTCCAGCAGCAATGAGTAATGTCTCTTCTGGGCATATCTCAAATTCAGGCCAGGCTGCTATTGTTCCCACAGCCCCCTATGGGTCCTAAGCCTCAGGGAAAAGTTCCTCAGCTCCATAAAGATGGACAGGCAGAACCCCCAGAATTTTCGCATTGCTCTAATGGGTAGAGCCTTCACTCAGAACTATGTCGATCAACCCTGCACTGAAATCTGGATTCATTCCCAAAGATTTTTCCATTTTTAGTCTATTTCTTCAATGTTCCCTTTGGTGGCCATGCTAGTAGCTGGCTGGCTCTGAAGCAGCCACTCCTGTGTCCCCTGGTTAGCAATCAGTGCAGTGTGTGACTCTCTTGACAGGTCTCAACAGCAGCTCTCATTTCACGCAGAGAGTCCCCACTTGGTTTGGTTGCTCCATTGGAAACGCAGATCAAATGGCAAAGGCATCAAGAGGAAGAAACCCAAAGCTTCCCCTCACGTAACCAGGAAGAGAATTTATTCTCCAACATGCTATTTTTAGGCCTTATTTCTACCTTGAAAGAATAAAACCACTGTGAGAAAATAGCTTTTATGGGGAAGTGGCTGTCTAATGGTGGGCAGTGGAAGGTGATCCATGACTTTATTAATCAGTGAGGTGGTGTTCATGAAACTAAATGTGAAAATGTTTTCCATTCTAGGAAAGCACTGGAAAAACCCTGGCTCTTGTAATAATAGATTACTTCACTTGCTTTGCTGCTGTAATCTATTGCTTTGCAAAGCCATACAGCTTTGTCTGTGCATGCAGCCACTAGCATGGTGTTGGGAGGACTTCTCTGGTTGTCTTTCTGGGTGGGTTGTCTTTTTCTTGCACTGTTAAGCATGTAGCTCTCTGGAGATTCTGATTTTCTGCATTATAACCTAGAAGTCTTCAGTCCAGGGAATAAGAGGAAGAGCCTTTATTAGTGTGTCTACGTTGAGCCCATATCCAGCACTAAACTAAGGTACCCAGTGACCCTTCTCCAGCAGAGAAGAAAGACTGAGAAAAGGTGAGGAGGCCCATGGCTTGAAATAATAAATAGATTTAAAGAAACAGTCCAAATTAATACCAGTGCCAGTGTAAAGTAGACAAAGTTATACTCAGCCCAGCAAATATATGGTGGTCACAATAAGCAGGAAGGCAGTTACAGAATCACAAAATCACAGAATCACAGAATAGGGGTTGGAAGTGACCTCTGGAGATCATCTAGTCCAACCCCACCCCCACCAGAGCAGGTCCATGGCAGCAGAATGGTAAGCAAGCTCTTCCAGAGATGGAGAGAGACAGCAAGAGAAGGAAAAGAGGAGCAGGATCCTAAGCAGGAGAATCCCTTCTCCTCAGCAACCCTCCCCATTTATCATGAGCATGACATTCATGGTCTGGAATACATCTGTAGCAAATTCAGGTCACAGACTCCAAACTCCTGATTCTGTCCAAGCAAGGTCAGGCCACGATGACATCTCTCTCAGGATTGTGGTGAAGGAATTTGCTCCTGGGTGCAAATTCAAGTTTGGAAAAAGATGGAGAAATGTAGCAGGGCCAAAAGCAAAGCATAGAACCCTGTGATTTTGTCCATCTGCAAGGAGAATCTCTGCTTGAGCAGTAAGAACTGGAGAGGCTGTCACTACAGATGGTTTGCCATGGCACCTTTGCACTCCTTCCCTCTCTGCTGCATGCAGAGATGCCAACAACCAAACAGTCATCTGTTCCTGTACTGCCTGGAGGGCACCCAGGGGGCTTGCAGATTGGTGTAAAAGCTGAGCCCTGGTGTGGTTGCAGGGGCAGGAAAGCAGCAGTGACACCACTCAGAGGAAAGAACTGCTGAGGATATGGGAACTGCTGTGAATAACTCCTTGTTGGGCTGTGAGCTGTGCAGCTCCCATGAAGATGGGCAGAAATTTGCCTTGGGTAGTCGTCCTGAGACCTACATTTGTTCAGGCTTACCTCCTACAGAGCCAGGAGGGAGAGGAGAGCTGGATTAGGCCAGACTGTTGATTTTTTAGGCTTGTGGAATGTGCCTGCCAAGCCTTCCCTGTGCATATTTTCATGATGCAGACGCAAACACGAAACCAGCTGAAACCCAGGGCAGCCCAAGCAGGACTCCCGGCGTGTACAAGACAAGGTCTTCTTGCACTTCTGGGAGACAGCTTGTGAAAACAGATGTGCTCTGACAGAGGCTGCTTTCTGTAGCTGGGAAAAGAGTGTGAATCCCAAAGCTGAAGGTCCTCGATGAAGTGCAGCTTGCCACCAGGGATCTCTTCTCCCTCTCCCTCCTCTGAAACACTGACACTGGAAATGGTCCTGCTGATTAGACAGTGTCTGAGCTAAGGAGCCTGATGCTGGAACACAGAGTGCTGTTCCAATGCCCACGTTTTCAGGAGGAAGTTGAAAAATTGAGGAAGGTGCCAAAAACAGCCACAAAAATGATAGGAGGGTTGGAAGGGATGGCTTACAAGAGACTTACAGAGTTTGTGCTGTTTAGCCTGCTGGAAAGAAGATTGATAGGACATTATTGCATATAAGTACTGTCTCTTGAAGAAAAAAAAACACACACAACAAACCAGGTACTGAAGAGGTCTTTAATCTATCAGAGCAAGGCATAACAAGAACTGGTGCTGGAGGGCAAAGTCAGGCAAAGCCAACCAGGAAAAAGGATTTGTGTTTTCTCCCTAACTCTAAAGGTAATAAACTGCTCCTCAGATCCAAGCAGATAATTTTCTAGTGATGCCATCAGTTCCCAGGTGCTGGCCCTCAAACAGAGATGTGGTCTGCCATGTCCTGGAGCTTGAAGGAGAAAATGCAATGATCCCTTCTGGCTTGAGGCTTTCTCATCATTCACAGCAATGCAGGAGGAAAGAGACATGCTGTCAGGTAGCCACAATTCAAAACACACATTTACCACTCAGAAGCAGCCTCATGTCCTCTGGTGAAAAAACCCCAAAGGTCTAATATGCAGCTTCAGACCATCCCCTGTGCCCAGGGAGTCAAATTTGGTGGGATGAGACATTGGCTGGTTTACTCCTTTTTCTGCTGAGCCTTGGTCAAACCATGGGTGACCTCAGGACAGGCAGGCCCTTGACCCATCTGGGAGATCCTTCTCTGGTGGGACTTCCAAGCTGACACCTCTATAAGAGTCTGTGCATACAGAACCCTTGCCTTTGCCCTGTGGCCAAAATTGGATCGAAAATAACTCTGAGCGCTGCGTGATGCAAACTCAGAAGCAGCCCCCAGAAATAGGCAAGAACCGGTGGCGTCTTTACACATACTTCCGTGGGGCAGGGCTGGCCTAAATTAAGGGCTGACCGGAACAAGAGGATGACCTACTGGAAATAGCCTGGCCCTGCTCTACCCGTGTGCCGTTCCCACCTGCGTAATGAGGTGTAAAGCATTCCCCAGCTGAAACATTAGCTTGTTTTCAGGCCGCCTCTCACTAGGTGTAAATACTTACTCAAGGCACGGAGAAGAGAAACAAAAACAAACAAAAATAAAGCTCCGAGTGCTTTAACATTCAAGAAAAGTACTCCGTGTACTAGGAGTTTCAGCGATCACTCTGGGAGAGCCAAGTTGTCTGAGCAAATTAGCCTTGGATCTGAGCAGCCTTGCAAGCGGCTGTCTGAGGAGTGAGCAAACACCGTATTATTAAAGACAAACGAAAAGTAGCAATTCAGCTGAAGAAGACAAAGAGTTTTGCTCCTATAGATGCTTAACAATTTTCTTTTTTTCCCCCGTGAGTGCTTCTGAAATCAAACCTGAGAAGAGCCAAGCCTCTTTTTTATATTCATTGGCCCCCTAACAACTCTTCAGTGAAGGTTTTATGCAAATGACTCAAGTCACAACCCTCACCGCCATCGGGAGCCAGCGCTTCCTTTCAGTGGGGAGATTATGTGGCAGTGTGAGTCTTGTTTGCTCAAGAAATGCTCCCACTCTAACCTCCTCGAAGGACTCCATTAAACACAGTGCTTCTACTTTGTCAGGAATGCGTCTCCTCTTTCCAATAAACACAACAGCTAATTAGTGAGGGAGAAGGGACCCAAAGAAAACAAACACGGTTGGAACAGAGACTGGAATGTCTGAGGCCTCTGAAATCCAGAGATTTCTGCAGGCCAGGAGCACGATACCAGGCAAGGACCATCTTACACCATTTGGCTGGGCACTTGTACAAGCCAAGACCAAGCTGCCTTGGCAGAGGTGCACTCCCCATGATCACAGAATGTTCCATATGTGGCCAGAAGCTCATGCAGGTTTGTGCAAATGTGTTCCAGAAAGGCTTTATCCCTCTCCCTGGGCTATGGGCTATGATATAAATTTCCTTTCATGAGATAATGAAGAGGCAACATCCTAGCTGCTTTTCCTTCACTGTGCTTTCTCCCTGAACTTACTGCAAAGGGAGTTATTTCTGTCCAGCTGAGTCCTAAATCAGCATGGATAGGATCTGGCCATTATCATATAGAGCATCATCCCTGAGTATTTCCTCAGTGGTCAGAGGCCACATCATAGGCTTGCATCAAACACTGCATTCAAGACCTGGTGTGCTCATCTGAAAGCTAGTGCTGTGCAGTTCTAAGCCCTTGGCAGGCTGCCTGAGCAGCCAGATGTGCCTGACACATGGCAGGACTGATGGCATCACACCAGGCAAAGATCCCTGAGCAAGCCCTGAGGGCAGGACCAACAGAAAGAAGTTAGCTCAATGTGTGGAGACCCCAGGGACACCAGCTGTGGCAAAACTCTCTGCTGCTGATGCCATCCACAGATGAAGGTTGTTCAACACAGACTAGACATTTCTGTGCTGTGCTCTCTAGATCTGGCCTTTGGAAGGTTCCCAAGGCTGCTGTCCCCTTATAGATAAGGCTCCTTGCTGCCTATATGACTTGTGCAAGGCTTAGCATTAGGGGTCCAAGACTTGCTGTGGGTTGCATGGGGAAAGCAGGAATATGGGCTGCAGACTTCATTGACACTGCAGTTTTGGTGTTGCTGCTCAGAGCCTGACTCCTCTATATGGATGTGGTGCCGAGTCCTCACTAAATTCCTAGTCAAAACAAACCCTGCAAGGAGCCTGCTCTGCTCTGGCTCTCTAGATAGCTAATCTTGCCTGGGACTCCTCCTAGCAGCAAATATGTTTGTACCCAACATGATAATAAACATGGGAAGTGGAGTGAAAACCATGCAGAGCCAAGGCAGCTAAAAGAGGGGGCTTCTTATCTCGAGCTGAGTAGCTGACTTGGTTTCTTTTTTTAAGCTTGGCCTGACTTCATGAGCAGAAGAGGGCATCAGATGTTTTCCCCTTCCGTGTCCACACGCTGTGTCATCTCCTCTGTATCACTGTGTTGGTTCTGCCATGGGCAGGTAGGGAGCAAGGTACATTCACAAACACACAGAAGAGCTCTCAGGACTTTGCACGCTGTCAGGATCCTGCTCTTGTATCTCACCTATCCTTCTGCTGTGCTTTTTCTTTAGTGTGGTCATGATGAAGGGCTAGAGGCTGGAAGCCCTTTTTATCCACCCTAGTCTGAAAAGATTGCATTGATTTATTTATTGCATTGATTTATTTATTGCATTTATGTAGATGCAGACTGTGAACTTCTGGACTGGAGCATATGTAAAGGGTGGACATGCTGAGGCTGGGCTCTTCTGAGTGGTACCCAGTGATAGGACAAGGGGCAACAGGCACAAACTAGAACACAGAACATTTCACTTGAACTTAAGGAACAACCTCTTTCGTTTGCAGGTGTTGTAGCTGCCCAGAGAGGTTGTGGAGTCTCCTTCTCTGGAGACTTTAAAAATCTACCTGGACACATCCCTCTGAAACCTGATCTATGTGAACTTGCTCTAGCAGGGATGTTAGACTAGGTGATCTCCAGGGGCCCCTTCCAATCCCCATCATTCTATGATTCTGTGATTGTGCCAGCCTGTGATTTATGTTTCCAGTACCTTTGGATTCACAAAATGGAGAAAGTGGCACAGGCTCTCAAACCCAGGCTCCCAAAGCCTGCCCTCTCAACTTTTGCTCTATGCTGATGAATTTGTGGCTAATGCATCAGGTTCAAAGAGGGTCAAGGTCAGATTTACACCCACTGGGCCAAATCAATACCCAGCTGAGACCATTGATTTAAATGGCAGTTCAGCATAGTGGGATCTGAGAGGCATTGGAGTAGACAGGTTATCTCACTTACTACACAAAGTGATTCAGGCATCTGTTCAGATCTTTATAACAAAGGTTCCCAACAGCTTTTTTTGCAGCCTTCTTTAGGAACAGCCTCTGAGGAAGAAGCATAACCCAGATGCCAATAAACTGAACTTGTGCTCTCTCTGGCATACCTGGCTTCTTCCCTCCCTGCCCCAAAATTTTGCTAGCAGTCAATCTCCATGACACTTTGTGGGTATCTGATCATCTGCCACTGTTCACACCAGGCAGCCCAGAGCTTCTTTTGTGGCACAGCCACTTTTTGAGGTTTGGTTGAGCCAGTTCAACTGGTGACGCTGCAAGAAAACCGTTCCTGGGATTTTTCTGGCAGAGTTAGTTTTATCTCTAAAATTGCTCATAGTTGGGTTCAGCAGCCACAAGGGAAGAGGTAGGACAGCAGAGATGGGAGTGAGGGAGGGGGAAGTAGGAGGGATGGGAGTAGGAGCATGACCTCTGTCTCCTTCTGGGATCTCAGGAAACCGCATGTGGTTTAGTGCTTGCAAGTGATTTCCTTGGGCCTGTATCTGTATTCAGCCTAGGAGTACTCACCCCAGGCTCTTTCACTTCTTCAGGTCATGTGGAGAAGAGCAACTCACTTGAAACTTGCAGAAGTTCCATCTGGCTACTGACATGATGGAGCTGCTCCTTGGGGCCAACTGGTCTGGTCCTAATGCAGAGCTTGCCATGACACTGGTCCAGGTCTCAGCCATCAGCCCCTTGCTTTCCCATGGGAGAGGAGAGATGCCCAGCACCATCTCTGCTTCTCTTTCTTCATAGGTAGGTGCTGTGTGATGGCAAGGGAAGAGAGATGCAGCACCATACCTAATACTAAGCAGCAAATCCCCACTTACCAGGTCCAGTCTGTGCTTCCTCCCATTTCCAACTGGGAAGCCATGTGCTTCATGCTCATCTGTGAGCAAATCTATTCACTGTACCTTCTCCTTTTTGCATCATTAGACCTCAAGCTCCAACAACTTGAAACCTGGACTGTGGTAGTTTGCAGTCTCAACTGCCCCTTCACCCAAGTGCCTCCTCCCTCTGGAAGTACTGTCATTAAAAATCTTTCTAACTTTTGGCTAATTGGCAGAGGTTATGTGCATGCCTCAGGAAAAGGGTAAATCATTATAACCTCATGCTTCTGTAGTCAATTACAGATTGTTTTCACAGCTCAGCTGATTTGGCAGGCGGCGGCGTTGCAGTAAGAAATGGAAGCCTTTAGCCAGCAGCCTGACGTCTGCTCAAGAGCAGCTCAAACCAGAACCCTCCATCTCCGTCCACACCCCAGTCTGGGAAGACTTGAACTTTGGATGTGAGCCTGTCCCAGGCCTATGCAGATTGGGCTAGTCCCTTTTTCATCCATTTGTTCCTTTTTTGGCCAGGTTGGAGGTGCTGCTTCTCAAGGCCAGCCAGGCTGTTTTGCTCCAGCATGTGGGGTCAGCCCTTTAGGACCATCTCTGCAGGACAGGAAGCTGAGGTGGACACTCACCACTGCTTTGATGTTATCATGTTCCTTGGCCCTTGGTTTCCCTCCTCGCTCCTGAGTCTCCCACGTTGATCTCTTGAAGGACAACATGATGTAGTTTCCAGCTAGTGCAGTGCCCACAGACACGTGGCCAAGTGCCTTTTCTCTGGTGGTTCCGCCTCGCCCAAGCAGCACAACCTTTGTGTCCTGGAACAAATGTATGAGCAATGTCTGGGATTCATGTCCACAAAGACACTCCTTAGACACTCAAAGAGTTAATTTCCCAGAGCACTGCAATTCCTTATCTAGATACTACCAGGGACTGTGCAAAGGCACAAACCCCAGAGAGGCAATCACAGGCTGAAGGGCCTGAGTGTCCCTTTGGCCACTGCTGCGAAACAGAAGTTGAAATGTTCCTTTCCTTTTTAGAAACTTGAGCCAAACAAGGTGTTTGTACAAAAAGCAGGAGTCTGGAGCATGCTTTGGGGCATCACTAGGCAATGTCCAAGTGCTCTGTTTACCAGTCCACCACCTGCTAGGACAGTGCCAACTGTGCAGCCCTTCAGGGAATTACAGAGGAAAGCACTTTGGGAGGTTTCTCAAACCAAGGGCAGCCAGACAGGACCGCCTTGACCATCTGCTACAGAGCTTGGTGTGGTGCAGCATAGAGTTCAGAGAAGCCAGGATAACCTGTTCCACTTCAGGCCTGCTTTTACAGGTCAATTCTTGCTTTTGCATCATGTCATGAATGGGTTTTGTGGTTGCAAACCATCCATCTTGCCTCTCCCTTTCATACCCCCATGGAAAGGACTGTCTCACATTTTGTGGGTTCCTAGGACACATCACTGAGGCAGTGGTAGATCAACAGGTTATCCTGGTATCACAGAACATGATCTCCTCCTGAAGTTGCCTGGTGAAACCTGAAGAAGAGCATAAATGAGTCTCAAAGGTTGCTCTACTTGAGATCTTCCAGTTAAGATGGACAAGCTGGAGAATGGCTCTTAACCTGGAACTGTCTGCTTCTTTTGCTAATCAATAAATTAAAAACTTCAAGTTTCTGTCTGGCTTTGAAAACAAACGCATGTGTCCTTCATCCTACTTGAGGTTCCAGATTTCATTGACATAGAAGATCCAAGGACTCCAGCCAGTTGGCAGCCCAAGAGAGTCCTAAATGTGCTTCTAGCCCATGGGAGAGGACCAAACCCCAGCCTCTGAGGCTGTTTGTGAGAAGCAATCAGCTCTGTAATTGGAGTGAAGAATTGAAGTTGTTTGGTCCACTTGGCTTATCCAACAGAAAATCAGAAGACATTTAATGTCTTAATATGTAATGTCTGCCAGTATCTATGTAAGGAAGAGATTTTTGAGAACAGGTAGCTCTGTGACCTTTCTAGGGCAGTGACCAAAGGGTGAAAGCTAATGCCAGAAAAATTAGAAGCAGAAATAAGACACCATTTTTAACAGCACCAGTGATTAACCAGTGAAAGTGCTTCCTTCTGCCCTATGTGTGAAGCCTTTAAATCACATCTGGATGTTCTCCTGGCTGCTTGACTGTAACTCATCCAGAGGTTATGAGCTTGTTGAAGGCATTCCCAGATGAAAGACCTGAGTGGGCAGAAGATGTAGGCTGTGAACAGCAGTTCCATCTGCTGCTTCTCTCCACTTGCTGGTCCCAAACATGGAGAAGAGCAGGCCAGACACCATAACCTCACCTGCAGTTTGGCTATGAGTTTCCTCTCCCATCCCCAAACTCTTCTCTGGTGTTGGTGTAAGATACTGAACAACCATCCCTTTTCTCCTACTCAGGGCACTACTATGTATTACCTGGGGTGAAACAACCAAATATTCCTGGAAGAGCAGGGCCCACTTTGTGGTTTCTAGATGGGGTCATTGCTCATGGCTCAAAGGGCAGCTGCATTTCCATCAGTTCCAGGAAACTCGATGAGATTAAGCAGAGCACTGCCTGACCTGCAGAAGCAGTGGCACTGAAGGTGGTGCGTTCCAGGTCTCACTCCCACAGAGAGCTGAAGTTGGATGAGTTATTTCCAGATGCAATCCCCAGGGAGCTCAGTGTGAGCAGTCACTCAGCTGGTAAAGCTGAGCACAGGTGTTTCTGTTCAAGAGTAAAGTTGGACAGGACCAAAGATGATATTGTTACAAACAGGTGTTGCCCAGACAAGTGCTGTTGTCTCCACCAAAACTGAACATCCTGGGCTGCTTCCACAGCCCATGAGCCCAGGGTAAGCTTCTTCCCCTCCTCAATCTATTACCCAATTTAGGGCAAAACCCTCCTCATCCTAAAAGTGTCTCTTTTTCTTTGCTGATCATAAAGGGTGAGGTGAACAGGTTGGGCACAGGGCAGCTTGTGGGTATCTGGTGTTAGGTGAGGTGCGCCCCATGTATGTCAGAAGTGTGTGGCTTTGCTGCTGCTTTGCAGAGAGATGGGTCTTGCCTTCTTCTCCTCCTAAAGGGAGTCCTTTTTCTCAGCTTTACAGGCATTATTAAGAAACTCTTCCTTTGCAGTAGGGCTCAGTAAAGCCCTGAGCTTGGTTTGGGATTTTTCCTCTAGGACAGCAATGTCCTAATAATATCCTCAGCACAAAGCACAGGGAGACTTTAAGAGGAAGGAACACAAGGTTCTCCTCTCTTTTATTCAAACAGATCTAAATTGCAGTGCTAGGTTTTTTTAGCCAAAGCTCTTAGGAAAATAAAAAAGGGAATTCAGCTACTCAGAAATGCCGTGCAGATTTGCGTCACCTTTTGTTGATTTGCCCAAAAATACCAATAAAAAAGAGCCTGTAGGGACTGTCTTCATAAAATCTGAGGTTTTCACTTCAGGATTATAAAATCAAGGAAAAAAATCATTTACTTGCAAGTAGTTTCTTGTTTTAGATGTTGCCTCAGTTTCATCATTTACAACTCTTTAAAATCTCTCAAAGTTGGAAAAAGAAAAAAAAAATCACCAACCCCTTAATTCCCAGCTGAGACAAAAGGTTTCTCCAACAAGCTGGTTTGGTTTGGTTTTTTCCTTATTAATCGATTGATTCACTTCAATTTTTTTTTTTTAATTGCACTTCTGGTCAGCTTAAATCTGAACTTTGAATGAACTACCCCAGTCACTGAACTGCTTTATAAGCTTGATTAGTTAATGAATTGCTTGTTACCAGTGCCAAAGGTTTCTTTGATGGGAATTACTAACACCTAGAAATGTAAATAACCTCCCAAAATCAGTTCTGAGAAAACCACATTGACTGATTTGTTTTAAACACAACTAATGGCTTATATTCAGTCTCTAAAGCAAGGGAGCAGAACTGGAGAGATGTGGACATTCCTCTGGTCAGTCAGGACAGGGTTAGAGATCTCCTCTACCATCTGAAGACACACAAATCCATGGGCCCTGATGGGATGCATCCATCAATAACCTCTCTCCATCATCTTTGAAAAGTCCTGGAGAACAGGAGAGATGCCTGGGGACTGGAAGAAAGCAAACTCCCTTATGAAGAGAGACTGAGATCCCTGGGGCTATTTAGTCTTGAGAAGAGAAGACTGAGAGGGGATCTGAACAATGTATATAAATATTTGAAGGATGGAGGGTGGTTCACAGTGATAAGACAAGGAACAATGGGTTCAAACTAGAACATAGAAGATTTCAGCTTAACATGAGGAGAAACTTTTTTACAGTGAGGGTGACAGAGCCCTGGAGCAGGCTGCCCAGAGGGGTTGTGGAGTCTCCTTCTCAGGAAACTTTCAAAACCCACCTGGATGTGTTCCCGTGTAGACTATCCTAAGTGATCCTGCTCTGGCAGGGGAGTTGGACCTGATGATCTCTTGAGGTCCCTTCCAACCTCTGATATGCTGTGAGACTGTGAGACTGTGATATCGCTCGGCCAGTTAATATTGATTCATTTTAAGAAGCAATTAAGCACTCTGTGAGCAAGAAATGTATTATCTTTTGCCTGTAAGAATATGTAGTTATAAAAAAGGATCAATACTGACCCAGCTCAACTCTGCTGTGCTGATAATTTGTTGCTGTTTGCATTTATTATTGATACCATTCCATAGGTATCCAAGCACCATGGATATACAAATATATTGTTGATTAAAAAGGGATCAAATAGCCAGTTAATTTATGGGCTGCAGGGAACCCCACTGAGAGAAGCTGGCACAGGGTACAAAGGTGGAGACCTGCAATCCCTGCAGAGCATGTGTGAGGTTGTCACAGTGGGGAGCACAGTCTAACCCTCCCCCTGACTCTGCTGTTGTCTGACCTGGTCTCATTTCACAGAATCACAGAATCACAGAATCAGCCAGACTGGAAAAGGCCTCAGAGATCATCAAGTCCAACCTATTACCTAATACCTAACACCCCATGACAAGTAAACCATGGCTCCAAGTGCCACATCCAATCTTTTTCTGAACACCTCCAACGACAGTGACTCCACCACCTCCCTGGGCAGCACATTCCACTGGCCAATTACTCTTTCTGTGAAGAACTTTCTAGGAACATGCTGCTCACAAGACTCTCAGCCTGGCTGCATGCTGGGGGGAAACCTGCCTCTTGTGGCATGAAGCCAAACCACTCTGTTTTCCCTGTCCCAGCATCTGCCACCAGCCTGCCACTGGAGCACCCAAAAATGTGATCTCAGGACAGGTGGTAGACAAGGGTCTGATGTACCACCCACGACTGCAGTTTTATTGTTCTGTGCTGCTGGAGTGCAACAGCTCCACTCACCACTGCACTTAGAATCACAGAATTAGAGAACTGTTAGGGTTGGAAGGGACCTCAAGGATCATCCAGTTCCAACCCCATTGCCATGGGCAGGGACACCTCACACTACATCAGGTTGCTCAGAGCCACATCCTGCCTGCCCTTAAAATCCTCCAGGGATGAAGCTTCTACCACCTCCCTGGGCAACCTATTCCAGTGTCTCACCACCCTCATGGTGAAGAATTCCTTCCTAATATCCAATCTGAATCTACTACCCATTTCTATTTTTGTTCCATTCCACCTAGTGCTATCATTACCTGATACCCTAAAAAGTCCCTCCCCAGCTTTCTTGTAGCCCCCTTCAGATCCTGGAAGGCCACAAGAAGGTCTCCTTGGAGCCTTCTCTTCTCCAGCCCTAACTCTCTCAGTTTGTTTTCATAGGAGAGGTGCTCCAGCCCTCTGCTCATCTTTGTGGCCCTTCTCTGGACAGTTCTTTGTAACCTAGTGAGTAAGCACCATGTATCCTAAAAGAGTCTGAGTAACCTAGGAGGAAAGCAGCATTTCTCCTAAAGAGGCTTGTATAACCTAGTGGGCAAGCACACACAGGCTAGAGGTGCCTGTACACCTTAGAGAGCAAGCACCATACACCCTAAAAAAGCCTGTATCACCCACTGGGTAAGCACCCTATAGCCTAAAAAAAAGCCTGTATAACCTAGCAGGAAAGCACCACATAACATGAAAGAGTCCTTCTGGTGGCCTGAGGTAGAAACCACTTTGTCACTGCCTTCTCTATATCAAGGAGTTTTCTGCAGAGAACAGATTGTGCTGGGACAAGGGGTAATGGATATAAGTTACAGCACAGGAGGTTCCACCTCAACATGAGGAGGAACTTCTTCACTGTGAGGGTCACAGAACACTGGAACAGGCTGCCCAGAGAGGTTGTCCTTCTCTGGAGACTTTCAAGACCCATCTGGATGTGTTCCTCTGTGACCTGTGCTAGATTCTATGGTCCTGCTCTGGCAGGGAGGTTGGACTTGATGATCTCTGGTAGTCCCTTCCAATCCCTAACATCCTGTGAGCCTGTGATCCTGTGACAGCAGCCATGACTTGCCAGTGCTGGGGACTTTCTCTCCCCTAATGAGATCTCCAAAACAAATCCCCCTTACCTCCAATGACAAAATGTCTTTTTTTTTTTTCCCTTTAAATGCAGCATTTGACTGCTCTAATCAGATGGTATCAGATGGTTTAAGGATGTAATTATTTTTTTTTTTTTAAAGCACATCATTTATTTATGGTGGTTTTGCTGTGTTTCCCAGCTAGGCGAGACTTTGCCTGAGGGTCAAGCGCACAAGCCTGATACAACAGCCTGTGCAGTGTGTCTGCAACCAGGCAAACTGTCAGCAGGCAGTAAACTGTTGCCATGTCTTTTCCTCTTCATATTTTAGTGTGCTGAAATAGTTTTGTTGTTGTTTTGTTGTTATCATTTATGGCTACAGAGGTTAAGAGACCTGCAGTGTTGCTTGTTCACACATAACTTGCCTTCTATCCGTGCCCTCTTGTAGCATCCATTCAAAAGCCCCAGCTCCTGGAGCCTGGTGATTATCCAGCAGTTTAAGATTTTTTTTCTTTCCCTTCTGAAATGTAAACAAAACAAAACCAGCACTCTAAAAAAAACCCCAAGAAAAAAGTTTCCCTCCCTTGTGACTGGATAAAGCTGCTTGAGTGAAACTCCTCTGTGCAAACAACTAACACGCATGGCTCTTAAAACCCTGTGGCTGTTTCCAAACCCAGTCTTATGATTTTTGCTGCTGGCTGAGGAGCAGGGAAATCTGCCTCGTGATCCTTGGTTCTGGTTAGTGGCTCTGTCGTGGTTGTTACGTGGGGGAATGTGGCTGGTGAATCGCTGCAGCTGTAACACAGAACACCAAGGCGGCATCTGTCGCCCTCCCTCCTCCGCAGGGCTGGGATGGAGGAGGAATCTGCTTGGTGCATCCAGGGGGACTGAGCCATGGCACAGGGAAAGCACCTCTGGCAGACTCATGCTATGGATCATCCAAACTTTAGGATTATGGAATCATGGAGTTGTTTCAGTTGGAAAAGTCCTTTAAGATCATCACGAGATAATCCAACGATGGGTTTGTGGTGCTTTGGGGGTTGTACATGCTCGGTGTAACTAACCAACACTCTTCTATTTGTCTATGATATTTATATCAACCTCAGAGTTAATGACAAGTGATGTTGATAATGTTACACTGTGCTATGCATGCATCTATAAATAGAACAAGGTAATTTTCTATTTACCAGAAATGAAGGGGTGAGGGGGGGAGGGAATGACAGTGATGTAATAATTGTGAAGAAAACATGTCTAAAAATATGTCAAGAAATTGGAATTGTTGTATGGAGGAAATGACATCATCAGGACATTTATCTTAAAAATAGCAGGAAAACGTTGGAGTAACAGAACTTTTTTTGCAAGTTATTGTGGGAAGCCTGAAGTGAGATATTCCAGAATTTGGGATTTTGCCTTGGCTTTCAGATCTGGGGAGTGAACAGAAAAGCCAGAGAAGGGAGCAGTGACGAACTGGTCAAAAATTCCTGAACAAAATGAAATGTTTCTGAGTACCTACAGCAGCATCAAGGTAAGACACTGGAAAGTTCTTCATGGACAAGTTCTGCTAAAATTGCCATGTCCTTGCAGGTGGCCTGCATCCCAGCAAAACTTCCCTGTCCTAAGGTACGTTTTGTTTTCAGCCAGCATCCACCTTCAGTCACGATGCAGAAGTCTCTCAGTGCAATGGTTAGTTGGTACCTTCAGCTGATGCCAAACTGCTCTGCTCTGCATGTTCAGCCTTGGCTGATCCTATTGGGCTCTCCAGGGCAGCAGTGGAGCCTTTCCCTGCAATGTCACATCAGGGCCACCATGCTCTTCTTCATTTATCAGCTGTGCCAGCTGCTGGCTGGACATCCCAGCCCAGGGCTTGCTCCTGGAGAGCAGAGGTGAACTCATGGAATTGCAGCACACAAACCCCACAGGCCAGGAACAAAGCACCAAACCATTATCCTGGGAGAAATTTCATGGATTAAATTGGTTAGTGGAAAAAGTTTAGGAAATAATAGCCTTGAAGACAGCAGGACTAATTTACAGCTTTACATGGCCTTACTTCTAGCCCAAACAGCATGAAAACAGCTACCTGGAGTGGATTGATTTATCTTTTGTTTTACAGGCAGATCAACTGTTATTACTGGAAAAAGTGAACAAAGTTTCAGGGGCACAAGGACATCTTCAACCTTCTCAGTCTGAAACCTTTCTTCAGTTTCTTTAGTTGTTTCAGATAAAATAATTCAACTATTTGAAACATTAAAACATCCAAAATTGAAATAATGACACTTCAGTTATAAATAAAATTGTGTGCAGTATGGATTCTATTACTATAGAATTAAATTAATTACTGTAGAATTAAATTAATTCCCACAAATGATATTTATACTATTAGAAAACAAACAATTTTTATTAAAAAATACCTTAAAAAAAAATACTGTCCTCCCTCCTCACCCCCTCCCCCCTCCCCCCCCCAGGTAAAATCTGTCCCTAAAAAGCTTTGAAAACCTTAGGGTCCAAACTTGAGAGGTGCACATCAACAACATCCTTTGAAGCTATTGGGGACTGAGGACTCTTGAATCCTGTAGGAAAAGGCCCCAAAAGTTTCTGGATCTCAGTTACAGAGAGAACCTGGAGTGAGCTGGGAGTACTCAGCAGGTGTGCAACCCAAGCAGGGTCATTGGTGGAGATTTTGGGGCAAAGTCATTCACTTTGGGCTTTGGAGGAGTGAAGAAAAAAAGGAGGGGCAAGGACTTTTATCACAAACTCCTCTATATTCTGTGGCAATAACAAATGCATGCCCCAGCACATAAAAGAGAAGAAATAAAGGTTAAAGCTGGGTGGAACTTTAGGATAATTTATTTTTTAAAAAAACCTTTTTACTTTAATTGCCAGTTGTGATGGCAGAAAGAAAAAAAAATATATATGGGAAAAGCAAGAATAGATAAAAATAGGTCAGATAAAAGGCAGCATATCTAGCCATGAATTATCCAGAGCCCAATAAAAGCTCAGTGAATGAGACAGTGGAATGTGTGGGGGCATGAAGACATAATGATATTAAATTAGAGCTTGCCTTCAACCTGAAGAGGGTTGTGAATTACTTTCATTTAAGAGCCTGGCAGTAATCGATAGCAGCTTTTGCTGCCTGTGAACAAAATCCCATAAAATCCCTTTTATTTCAGGTGTCTGTACAGGAGGAATGTGTGCATTGGAGGCTTCAAGAAAGGTGAGTGGAGCAGGTGCCCATGTGTGATCCTGGCAGTGCCCACACTCCTCATTTCAACCTGGGTTTGTTCCTCCTTCCCACCCCTGCTCCCAGGGGGAAAGCAGAGTTCTAAATCCTGGATGTGCTAATTGCTCTGCCATCACACTTAAGAGGTGAAACACTGCCAAGCTGGGCTCCCTCTGGAGAAATTAAATCTCCCTAAAATCCTCTGCCTGGAGGATGGATGGAGGATGCTGGACAGCATCCCTGTAATGTATCACTGGATGTAGTTCTCTTCTCACCTTGTTCAGACCAGTGTAATGCTAACACGTAGGGATCAGTTTTCTGTCACATAATTTGCAGATCCTCTAGTGAGTGCCCAAAGCATCCAAATTATTCACTTCTGCAGCCACCTGAATTTAGCAGAGCTGCTTTGTTTGTCCCCTTGTAAGTCCTGTCCCTTTGTAGACAGGTACCACTTGTAGACTGCTACAATGTCCATACTTCGAAGTCTCTTGTATGCTGCAAGGTTCCAAGAAGTGCGGGCACAGGAGGTCTGCAGAATCCATTATCCAAGACCTACTATGGGTCACAAAACTCTTCTTTAGACCCTCTAATAACACTTACAATAAAAGACCACGATTACAATGGGCCAATAGGAAGAGAGGAAGACACACAAAGAGCATTTCCCAAGTCCCAGGGAGATTCATTAAAGGCTTCCCACACGGACTCAGAAAATGAGCCATGCCTCATACTGTGGAAAAAGGTAACAAACACCAACAGTTCCAGGAAAGTGCCAGGATGATCCCAGCTTCTTTGCCTTCCTGTGATATTTGCATTGCCTCTTGCGTGTTAATAATTAACAGGAATCTGCTTCTGGGGCCATTACTTTGGGAGCAACATGTCCATCTTCCTGATGGGCTTTAGGAAACAAGCCTTTACCACAGATGTACACGATCCATAGAGGCACAGATGGGCATCATCCTCAGAGGAGATGAGTAAGGGCAGGGCTTAGCCTGGCAATGAGGAGGAAAACAACTGCTTGTTTTTGGCAATGGCACTGGCCAAAGGAGTTATCAGCAGTGGTATCAGAACTTGGGAAGGAAATTGCCCTGCTGTGAAACCCAACATCCCTTGTCCAGCCAGGCTTTCTCAACCCAACGTGTGAGAAAGCAGAGGCCAGCAGTTATCTGCATTCCTCTCATTCCACCAACAAAGTCTCCCCGTGGTTCATTTCCTCTAGAAAGGTATTAAGGAATATTAAAGGGATAGGAATCTGCTCATTAAAGATATGTCTGGCAGATCCCTTGCTCGCAAAAGGAAAGACTGCAGGGCTTAATTTACCCAATTGTTGATGATTGATTAGCAAGGCCATTTTAAAATGCTTTTGATCCCCGAGTTCCCTCATTACAAGCATGGCTGGGGCTGGAGTGTTGGACTGTTCCCAAGTTATCTTAGAGGCTGAGGGAGCTTTGAACAAGTTTTTATTAATATTTCAATCAATAAGCAGGAGGGAGCAGACGAAGAAAAGCATTTTCCTGCGTTGCATCCACCGTGCCAGGTTTTCATCAGGCTTGGACAGCTTGCTTGGCTGCATGGCTGAGCTGCTGGGTGCCTTCCACGGCTGGATGCTGGTGTGCAGCAGGACCTCCACACGTGTGCTTGGCTGTGGCAGGCTGTGCAGCTGCAGCAATTGTGCAACACACTATGGGTCAGCTGTCACTGTCATGGCTACTTGCTCATGGAATCACATAGTTTGGGTGGGAAGGGACCTTAAAGATCACCTAGTTCCAACCTCCCTGCCATGGGCAGGGACACCTTCCACTAAACCAGGTTGCTCGTAGCCCCATCCAACCTGGCCTTAAACACTTGCAGGGATGGCGTATCCACAACTTCTCTGCTCAACCCCTTCCAGTTCCTCCCCATCCTCATAGCAGAGAGTTTATTCCCAATATTTTATCTACCTTTCAATTTTAAACTGCTGCCCTTTGTCTTAACTTGTGCTCTTGTCCCCTGAATACTGGGAGGGAGAAGAAAGGCAAATTGTTTATTGGCACACAAGAGGCCTCCCCCCAGACTGGGTGCTTTGCCCTACAAAAGATTTAATCCCAGTTCTGGTGAAGTCAAGGGGAGGTTAGAGCAAACGAGTATGTGGCCAGAGTCAGCCGCTGCTTTCTGGGCCCATCAGAAAGAAAAATGGACAGAACCAATGAGGTGAGAAGGAAGGATGTGTCTGAAGTGTTGGGCTACAGGGCAAATGTACACGTGGCAAGGCAGCCTGGGCTGGAGTTGCATTGCAGTATGTGGAGGCCCCCATGTCGTGGTGCTTCAAAATGAGTCTTTTCATCTGATGTGCTAGAATTTTAGGTCTCTGACTGTGAGAACGAGAAGCAATTCAGAAACATCAGACCTACCCAAGGAGGGCCTGTTCTCCAAGAAATGTCATCTCTCCATGTCCCCAGTCTCATGCTGCGAGCACTGCAGGCAGGATTGCAGCAAAAGGAGGATGCAGCACAGGCAGAGAAACAGCAAGACAGGTCCTGCCACTGCAAGCAGGGCAAGGGCCAGGAGTTTGGCATGGGGGAGAAACCCTGCAGGAGGCTGTCTCTGGTGTGTCTCTTCTGCTTCAGGCTATCCCTGTGTGAACAGGCATGGCCCAGTCTGATTCCAGACCTAACTTGGAATTTACATCCAGACGACCTCCAGATCTGACTCTAAAATTCCACATTTGAAGGCTGGTTGGAATCTGGGATACTCAGGAGACACATGTGGTGCCAATTTGAGCTTGGGACTCCTGAGACTTGTTCTGTTGCAAGCAATCAGAGGCAGCTTCTCAGACACCAGTGACCATGAGGCACTCTGAGATCTGCTGGTGAGAAGCCTGCTGTACAGAGTAGGCATTCATGTTATTACTAATCAAGGTCTCACATCTTACCATCTGCTTCTCATTCTCAGCCTGGCTTCCAGGTGGCAACAAGCTGTTCAGACAGGCTCACTCTCACCCACAGCAGCTTTCTGGACTCCGGCGCCCAGCAGTATGAGCATGGAGAAGATTCCTCCTAAGCTGTGCTTGCAGGCGAGCCTTGTTCACACCTGTAAAGCTGAAGGTGGTTCAGAAATCAGAGGTGGCATACAGCTCACCTCATTTTAGATGGCTCCAGCACAAATGTCACAGGTTCCTCCTTCAGTCAGTGGACTGAATCAGGCACTTTCAAGACATGATTCATCTGCTCTGTTTTAGATGCCAACACCAGGATGAATTGTGTGCTAGGTTTATAGAGAAAGCTGACTTAAGGAGAAGGAAAGGTCAGGTTTGAGATAGGGAGATATGGATGAGGGCAGACCTGAGGAAGACAGTCACTGTGCTTTGGCTCCTTTCTTGTGACACTCTTGCAGTGAGTTGTGAGGGCAAGCATACCACACACACTGTCAGGTGCTCTGGAAAGCACTCAGAGCAAGATGAGAAGGTTGAGTTCAATAGACTGACTGTGCTCTCTGTCTTGCTTTTTAATATGGTCTCTTTCCAAAACTCTGTTTCATCCTCCCTTCAGCTTGGGAAACTGGTTCCAGACTTTCCTCCTGTGGAGCTCAGCTCTCAGTCTCAGCTGGACATCCTGATTGCTGCCAGCTGGCCAGCAGGACAAGGATGGCCAGTAAAACTTCCAGCCTGCTTTTCTGGAATAAGGTGGTGTCTGCAAGATATATTTATTCTGGGATAAGTTCTACCCTGGGAGACTGATGGGAAATTCCCATTTTCAATGTGTTCTGTGGCTTGGTGGAGCTTAGCTCAGTCTACATGTCTCTGTAATGTTTGTCATTCACTGGTTGAATCCTGAGGCATTCTAGTCCGTAATCTGTGCCAAAGTTCAGGAAACCTGTGGCTACATTTTCTTCCCCTCAGATACAACACTTGGGTTAGGAAGGGCATGGTGAAGATGTCTATTACTCAAGGCCCAAGAGAAAGAACTCTTTATTTTGTGCTGGGAGCAAATTTTTAAGGAGAAACTCGTCCTGACCCAAAGAAATAGCTGGACAAAAGAGGAGCATATGAGATGGAGGAAGGAGCAACATGCAAGGCAGGACATGGTCTCTGAACTTTGGTCCTCCAAAGCTCAGATTCTCTGAAGATCTTCCCAAGTTTGCTCCTCTGAACCTGAAAACTGGCTCTGGTTGTGATTTTGGCAAGTGGTTGTGCCCAAATGTGCCTCAGTTCCCTCTCTGAAGTGGCAGGAGTGTGGGTACTTGTCTGTGGCACCGAAGTGCTCCAAGTGCTTGTGCAAATTGTTCAGACACCATGTGCGATGTAAACAAGCTGACCTGGGGATTGTATAAACTATCTGTGTACATAAATAGGGAGTTTTAAGAGGAGAAGAAGGAAGGTTTTGTTTGTGTATTTTTTTATTACAGGATATAAACAGGCAAATAAATAATCTACCATGTGGTCCGTGCTTTAAGGCAGCCCAAATCCTTTCCTGCTGTGCCTTTCAGAGCCCTATTCAAAGTCAGAGGCAGGCAAGGGAGCAGCTAAACATTTATTTTATAACTCTGCAAAAAGCAAACAAGCTTAAATCATTTGAAAGCAAGGATGGGAAAGAATGTGGCCATTCTTATCTCCTAGGTTCTAGGAGTAGTTTCTTTGTATTTCTTGCACTAGGGCTCATCTGACCAGGCTTTAGATGTCCACATCATGGATGTCTCCTAAAGGAAAGCTCATGAAAGGCTCCCTTTATGGAGAGGATGGGTCATTTCTACAACATGAGTCATGTGACCTTGCCTGAGCTATTTCAGATGGTCAAATAAGCATCACCCTCTGTCTTCTGGGAGAAGCACTGTGGCAGGGAGATGAACTGGCAGCACTTGTGGGTTAAGACCAAGAAGCTCAGAGAAGAGGATGGGCCTCAAAAACCACAGACCTCTGGGGAGTGCAAATTTATGTTCAGTAGAGCCACGTGATGATACATTTGTGCAAGAAACCGACTAGAAAATGCAAGATGCTTTTAAAAGTTGTGGAGATGGACATGTAAGCTGAAGACATGACTGAACAGACTTCTGTTAGATCACTTAGTCTCCTCATCCTGGGATTAGACCTGGGATTCAGTCAGCTGCATGCTCCATCTAGATTAGTCAACAGGGTTCCCAGTGTGGGTTCAGTTCATCACCACTACAAGCTGATGTTGCACCATTTCAGACATAAGCCAATCAAGACAAATGATCGCAGAAGCACATAGAATCATAGAATCAACCAGGTTGGAAGAGACTTCAAAGATCATCCAGTCCAACCTATCACCCAGCCCTAAGTAATCAACCAGACCATGGCACTAAGTGCCTCATCCAGTCTCCTCTTGAACATCTCCAGTGATGGTGACTCCACCACCTCCCTGGGCAGCACATTCCAATGGGCAATCACCCTCTCTGTGAAGAACTTCCTCCTAACACCCAGCCTAGACCTCCCCTGGCACAGCTTGAGACTGTGTCCCCTCATTCTGCTGCTGGTTGCCTGGGAGAAGAGACCAACCCCCACCTGGCTACAACCTCCCCTCAGGTAGTTGTAGACAGCCATGAGGTCACCCCTGAGCCTCCTCTTCTCCAGGCTGAACACCCCCAGCTCCCTCAGCCTCTCCTCATAGGGTTTGTGTTCCAGGCCACTCTCCAGCTTCATTGCCCTTCTCTGGACACATTCCAGTACCTCAACATCTCTCTTGAATTGAGGAGCCCAGAACTGGACACATGATCACAAGAAACATGCAATTTCCTACTCTGAATCAAATGAAGATGGAAAGGATGCTTGGACATACACCTTTAAAGCTGTTAATGCAGAGTTTCACTCAGCCTTGACATTCCTCTGAAGCTGCCCACCACCTTCTTAGGCTGACTCAGCATCAATGTTCACAAAACCTAAGCTTTTCTTAACCATAAGGAAAATAAAGCCCCTTCCCTCCCACTTCTTGCTTACCACGTGGACTAGGAAATCTGCTGCTCTAGAAAAGGAACAAAATAAAAGCCTCCAAAAAATGTAGAATTTTGTTCTGGAAACTCAAGGCTCACCAGGAGAAACTTCTGGACCTGGAGACAGCTATTGTGTTGAATGGAAATTCAGTCAAATAGAAGGAAGGGAAAAGCCTTGCTCGTGTTTCAGTCAGTCACAAGGTGCAATAAATGACCATATTATTGAATGCAAATATGTACTCTGGATCAGCTGAATGGCTCTTTGACTTCGGTTAATCAGTTACAGAATGATGTTGCTTGCTGTTGCCTTTTCAACAGACTTCAGCAAGGTTTGTTGGTTTTTTTTTAATTCAAACCTGATTTGTCCCTTTCTAGGAAAAAGAAAGACCATAGTGTCTATAGTGCATGGCACTGCCAAGCCTATTTTGGTATTGCCAAACCCACCTTCATCAGGCTCTTCAAGGGCAGGGGACCAGTGCCTGGCAGGATAGTGGATTGATGAGGTAGCTCAAAAAAAATCTCTGACCTAAAGGTCAAATTTCTGCAGCCTACAGCATTTTAGCAGCTCCAGAATTCAGCTTCCACCTAGATACAGCAAATAATATCACAGAGCCACAGAAAAAAATTTGGTTGGAAGAGACCTCTGGAGAGAATTCAATCCACCCCCCTGCTCAAAGCAGAGCCAACTTCAACAGTTGCTCATATCTTTACACTTCTTCAGCCTGTGTTCAGAAATAAGGTCTGTGAGTGAGTCTGTTCTCCTTTAGCAGGAACTGTGCAAAAATTGTGCTTTCCAAGGCCTTTCCTAGGGAGATGTTGGCAGCACAGCAGACTGGGTGACTTTCCCTGCAGATTTCCTTACTAGTGCTCTAGGCATCATCTAAAGTGCAGCCCCATGACTTAGACTTCAGTGGGACTCCATGTTAAAGCAGCTGTTTATCCTCCAAAACTAGCCCAAAGCCTGAAGTTTCTGGGACTCCAGGGAGACCTTACAGTGGCCTTCCAGTACTTAAAGGGGGCCTGCATGAAAGATGTGCAAGGACTCTTTATCAAGGAGTGTAGGACAAGAGGTAATGGCATTAAACTGGAAGAGGGTAGATTTCAATTAGATATTAGGAAGAGATTCTTTATTGTGAGAGTGGTGAGACACTGGAACGGGTTGCCCAGCGAAGGACATGTCCAAGGCCAGGTCAGACAGGGCTTTGAGCAACTTGGTCTAGTGAAAGGTGTCCCTTACCCATGTGTGGTGGTTTGAGCTCTGACTGGAATTTAGGAGCTCGAATGATAATAGATTAAGACTCCTCCCCCTGCCCCTCTCCCTTTCTCTCGGCAGGGTAGAGAGAGAGAAGAAAGAAAAAAAAAAAGGGTAGGGGAGAGGGGAAGTAAATTCATGAAAGAAATAGTCTGAAGTTGGTTTGGAAGTAGGAGAAGTAAATTTTTCTTTTTTACAAAAGGGAAAGAAAGAATAATTTTGTATATCTATATATATATATCAGTAACAGGGGGGCATTCACAGAGGTGAGGGATGAGGGTAAGTGGGAAAAAATATACAAAACCAAGCCTGGATGGCCTTGTGTTCGCTTGGATGTCAGTGGATTCAGCTGGGAGAAAGGAGGCCCCAGCCACGTGGTCAGTGCAGGAGGCAGTGGCAGCAGCAAGTGATCTTTTCGAGTGGACGAGGCAGGAAAGAGAGCGAGCAGCGAGCTGTCCGCCCTTTTTTATAGACTTGCTGGACAGCAAGGGGGAGTGGAATAGACCACTTTGGAGTCAGGGGACCCCCTTCTCCCAGCAGGGGAGGAGCCAAGTCCCCCCTGGGATTAAGTTTCTTTTGTCCACCTGGGGCTGGGTTCTTTTCATTCCCATCCAGGATGGGTGTAACCCAGCACACCATGGCAGGGGGGTTGAAACCAGATGATCTTTAAGGTCCTTTCCAACCCAAACCATTCTGTGATTCTACACTCTGAGGGTGCCCACTGTTGCTGGACACATTGACAGCTCTCTGAGTGGTGTAGGAGAAGCCTTTGGTAAAGGCAGCGCTGCAGCGGTGGGAACAAAGGATCGACAGCAAAGCTACTAACACACCATAAATGTCCCCTTCCAAACTCTGAATTAAACACCCACTCAGCTGAAAGGCTTGAATGATGAATATCATCATCTGGGGGTGGGGGAGGAGGGAAAACTAAGCAGCTTTTTTTTTTCCAGTGTTACAGAAAGCATTTCCTTCCTCCTGCAGATGTGCAGCTAGGCGCTGGAAACAGTTACCCGTCAAGTTCAAGCAGCTGTACTCATGTGTCACCAGGCAGTGAGACTCCAGGCCCAAGCTGTCAGCTCCACTATTGAAATTAATGGGCCAGGTTGTTTATATTAGTGGAAATCATCCCATTTAAATATATGTGTTATGCTGAATACATAACACCACTGTAAACTGGTCCTACACAGAGAAGGAGAGCAGGTCTGCAGAAGGCAAAATGGAGAGGGAAATGACAGGGTGCAAAAAGAGAAAATCTAGGAGAAGGAGAAAGCATCCTCAAGGGAAAGATGCTAATCCAATGAAAGGAGTGTAACGAAAGCCAAGAAACAATCAGATAGCACTGGAATGAGAGAAAGAGGAAAATAGCTATATGGATGGATAGGTGAATAGATAGATATACAAGATCTGTGCAAGAACAAACTCGGTGTGGGACTATATCAGTGTCCCAAGCATCAGAGTTTACTTGGATCAAATATCTCCAGGGGTCAAAAAAGCTTTCAGCAGTAACAGTGAACTTCAAACCAGAGAACAAGCACAGTCCAGGAAGGGATTGCACTTTTTTCCCCCCTTATTTAGTATTCAGGAAAAGCATCATTTTTTTCTGCTGCATTTGAAAAAGTAAATAATTAGGAATATGCTGCTGGAAGAGCTGAGAAGGGGCCAGAGAACATGGGTGTGAGGCACAGGCATGGCTAGATGCTGGCAAGGTTTCCCACATGCAGAGGAGGGTGATGAGGACCTCTCCAGCTAAGCATGAGAAGAGAAGGGAGCACAATTTACAGCCTGTCTGCAAATGGTTCCCTTCCTGGGCAAAGGCGATCCCCAGATCCCCTCTCAGTGGTCTGCTATGGATACTCCAAGTGTGGCCAGCCAGGATGGAAATGACTTGCCTCCATCAAAGGACTCCTGCTAATTTCTCCTTGCAAACAATCAGCTTGCCTGGGCTTCCTCTGGGGAAATCACACTCCACAGGGCTTCACAGAGCCTATTGCCATAGCTGTTTGGGACCTTCAAGGTGACACTGTGCTGGGGGGACCTCCAAGGTCATGCTGGTCTGGGGAAAACTCAGAGGTCAGTCTGGACTGGAGGACAGTTCAAGGCTCAGCAGAAACATGTGTCACAACACCAGGAGGGATTCTGGGGATTTCTCCCTGCCTTTGATGCATCAGCAGGAACCAGGACCCATTTTTTCAGGCGTTGATAACATTTTTATTTTGATGAAAAGAAACACAGATATGGGAAGAGACCTTATCTTGGCAGCAGAAGTACCATCTGTCAAAAGTGAGGTTAAAAACAGATAACCCAGAATTGGATGATGACTTGATTTATAAGGGAAATAGTTTCTTCATCAAGAAAGAAAAAAAAGGTTGTTCCTCTTAGTCCTACACCTTTTTTGGGGGGGGGGGGGGGGGGGGTGGAGAGAGCGTTGTTTGGTTTGGGTGTGTTTGGTTTTGTTTGTTTGTGTTTTTTTCAATTAGAAATATGAAGATTCTGATCTAAAAAAGAATGTGCCCTTTTCGGTGTGCAAAATATTCTACAT
Organism: Indicator indicator; assembly: GCF_027791375.1. Lineage (NCBI taxonomy): Eukaryota > Metazoa > Chordata > Aves > Piciformes > Indicatoridae > Indicator > Indicator indicator. The sequence goes on from NC_072029.1 coordinate 18,692,654, forward strand.
TTTAGCAGCTCTTTTTGAATGGTGCTGCAGCAGTGGAATGAATCTCCTTCTCATGCCTGCTCTGGTTCAGGCAGGGAGATGAGCCCAAGGGGGATGTTAGGCTTCCCTGCATTGCCCCACTTGCAGGCATGCAGGGGAAAGCAGAAAGGATTCAGAGGTTAAATTTTGCCTTGAAGAAAACAGCAGCCTCATCTGCATCTGTAAGCCCCCAGCTCCAGGAGCCTGTAAATGCATTTTTGTCTTGCAGGAATTTGTGTGGCAGTGGTTGTCTCAGCTCTGGGGTACTGCTGGAGAGAGGAGGCTGTGATGTGAACAGATCCTTGTGTTCAGTTGTCAGGCATTAACGGGCCAGGAATGCTGCAGCTGTAAAATGTGGCAACAAAATAATTGTGTTTTGCAGAAGGACTTTGCTGAAGATGACTCCACCAGCACACAATCCACCAATCCATCACCTCCCAGAACGCCACGTGAGCAGGTGGGATAATTACTATAATTTTAATGTACTCCAAGATGATTTAAATACACTGGGTAAACTAAAAATACCCTGTTTTTCCGTGAAGGTGCTGACTTTCTGAGGTAATGCTGCCCCAGAGCTGATGATGGTTCATGTGCCATCCCCTTCTGCTACCCTTCAGGGCTCTGTAAGCCATATCACAACTCCTTCCTCTTCTCGCAGTGGAAAGTCTTTGCCTCCTTCATTTTGCATGCTTCTCCTTTGTGGAAAAATTTAAAAACAAACAAACAAACACCAAACAAGCAAAAAAACCTTTTGCTGCATCTCTTGCAGTCTGGAGATCAGGGATGGAACTACACCTCCCACGGCTGCAGTAGAGCTCCACAAGGGCCAGACGATGGAGAAGAGGGTGTTAGCAGAAAGGGTGAGGAGCAGAGAGCTTGGGCCAGATGAATGCTTCAGTATGTTTGGAAGTGTTGGTGAAGCAAATAGTGTGTTTCTAACACGGTCTGAGCTCTGAAGTACTGCTTAAATTGCCTCCAGAACTGCCATGAAATCTGCAGATTTGGAAATATCTCCTGTGATTGATTGAGTGAGTGATGGATTTGATTATATATATCCTAGATGTGTGTGCTAGGGCTTGATTCAGCTGTCTAAACAGAGTTTCCTAGAGCCAACTCAGATGCTATAGGGAGACTCAGCCCCAGACTCCAGCTCTTGCTTCTGAGGAGTGCTCCTCTTCCCTCAGCTCTGCGACTCTTTGCCAGCACTGTGGGATGTCTCAGATATACAAGGGCATCTCAGATGGCACCAGGCTTCTGTGTGTGTGTAGGCAACTAAATCCCACCCTCTGAGTCATTAAGACTCACAGAGATCATGTTTTCAAGGTTTTTCTCTGCAGTTACCAGGACCAGAACTTTACCTTAAAAATAAATAACTTCCATAGCCAAGATTCTTGGATAGTCAATTAATTTTTGTGGGGGATGATTTGGAAGTATTCAGAAATCTGATCCTCTCTGTGAAGCTGGGAATCTTGGCAGCAGTGTCAAGAAGCAAACTGTATATATTTTGCTAGAATTGTTCTACTATACAGCCAAGAAATAATAATTAAAAAAGAGCCTCTTCTTTTTTTTTTTTTCCCCCCCAGAGGTCTTCAGGGGTCCCTTGCTTGTCCCCTGTCCTGCTGAAATGAAGGAAACCTAAGATGAGGTTGACTTTTGCATTTGTGCAAACACAAAGCTCTTAGCTACCCTGTCATGACTGTTGATGTTAATCAAAGTGGGCTTAGTAACACAGAAGTTCCCTGGACCATTCCTATGGATCTGCTCATTCAATAAGCAAAGTGAAATGTGCTGCTTCCCTGGATGAGGATCTGGCTTGGGCTTCGACCAGCGCTAGGGAGGGTTCTGATTTGGAATTGCACAGTTCTTTGATCTTGAGTGAATAATAGGGGCAAGTGGGTCAGTTTGCACTGCAAGGCTTTTGCATTCTTTTGTAGGGTCTTCTGCATGAGACCTTCAGAGCAAGCTCCCACTAAAAGAAACAAAGGATTTCACCAAGTCCAGCTGATACGAAACTGATGACCTTTGTTCTGCTCCTCGGTTGACCACTGTGAAGTTATTATTGCAGAGATAAAGATCATAAATTTTTGTGCCTGGCTTTTTTCCTAGATCCTGTTTAACAGTGTTTCTTGGCAGTTTCTTAGGAGATACTTTTTAGCCCTGGCTCTCTTCCTGGAGTACTGGCAATTAAACTTATTAACATTCATCTTCAAAAATAGTGAGGAGTGGGTATCCAGCCCCCCCCAGATGAACACCCCTGACCATGAGGAGACTCTGCAACAGAGCAGAGCTCAGAACCAAAGCATGCAGACAGTGGAGAGACTACCTGGTCTCTCAACATCCTTTCCAGTCTTTGCTTCTAGGACCTCTTCACTCTCTTTTTCTTTTCACTGGTAAATTGGTGCCTGTCACTTCCAGACTTTGCAGCCCCTGGCTGCGACATACAGAAGCCATCATGTGAAGAGGAGGTCTTTATCTTCAACTGAGTGCTACAGATGAGGCTGCTTCTCTCGTGGGTAAAGTGACCTGTATCTGACTTGTTTCCCAGGCTGCTGCAGAGTTGGTGTGCCTGTTGAGCTGGGAAGGAAAAAACAACAAAAGTTCTCCTCCCTCTGCTTGAGCTCTGGCAGTGGGAAGTGGAAATGACCTGGCTGGTAATTTACTTTGGAGCTTCCCTACCTGAGCCTCTCTAAAATGTGGAGGAAATGGATTGTTATCTCCAGATACTGATGGCTGTCCAAGAAGAAACAGGCCGCTCTGCGAGGCACATTTTCATCTCTGCTTCTCTCCTCTACTTCTCCATCAGCAAGGACAGCTGGCAAAAAAATGGTGTGTGAAAAGACTCAGCTGTAAAGTGAGCACAGAGAGGTGAGGGCTGTATAACCATACTCACACCTCAGCTTCACAGTGAACCCTTGACATGTCACCTAGTAAAGCTTTGCTTCCAGCTTGTTACAGGGCAGTTTCCCACACTGAAGAAATCCTCTGGGCTTTCATTCCCCAGGATTTCTTACCCAGGAGCACCATGGTGATGCTTTTCCCATTGAGGACTGTAATGCTCAAATCTCTCCCTCCTAGAAGATTTGGAGAAGCCTGAGAGAGACCAGAAACCGATGCCAGGATACAGCAAACAGAGAGCAACACAATCACTGCACAACATCATTACCTCAAAGGGAGCTCATGTGGCTGAACCTCTGAAGGACTCAAATCCATGGGTAGTCAGGATGTTCAAGGAGAGGGAAAGGGGGAGCCTGAGCAAAGAACTGGAGGAGCAGACAGTCTGCAGCAGATATTCACAGATAATCAGCAAAGGAAAGCAGCAGCCTGGGAGATCATTTCTCTGCAGCAGCCTGTAAGAGCTGGCTGTCAAGGACAGTCCCACAGAACCAGGACTGACCTTTGGGTAGAGCAGGGATTTTGATTTGGGGTCAGGACGTACCTGAGCTGAATTTGGACATAAGAATAAGCTTGTAAAATACAGAGTGAGGACACTGGAAGTGATATGCCTTGAAGGGTAAGAATAGTTCTTCCTGCTGAATCACCTCATAAAAACATGAGTCCCTCACACCCTCTCAGCCTGCCGAGTCCCCAGATACAGGGATTTCAGGGATTGTTTTGGAAGAAGATTAAAGACACCAGGTAGGCAGATTGTTATCTGCAGGACTGGACTTGGTGGGGGCACAGCAGAGCCACTGCCAGAGTGGGGGTGGCTTGTACCCTTCTTTCAGCCAGGCAGACTGGGGTGGGGTCATAAACGAAAAGGTGGAGGAAGAACCCCACAAGATATTGTCACTGCCGTTGCCAAAACCTTGCTCCCAAACCTGGACGTTCTTCATGTCATACTAAGGACACAGTTCAACACCTTGGGGAAGGCAAATCTACAGAGGCTGGTGGTAATAGTGACAAGGGATGGATTTGGGGTCTCTAACATAAGACCAGGAGACAGCAGTCACACAAATACCAATGAGCTGGCTGAGTCTAAAGGAAGAGGGATTGTTGTGGTCACCTGTTTAGAGGAGGGACAATGTTCCCAGGCCTTGGAGATGCCTTTACACCTCTCTGTGATGGGTAGTGATGATGGCTATAATTTAAAAAACTTAATTATTTGGTCTTGAAATCTTGACCCTTTGAAGCCATTATTTCTTTAAAACCAATAGGAAGACTCTGGCTCTATCTCACAACAGCCAGTCCCTGAGGCGACGCCTTCCACCAGACATTTTGAGGTTTTAATTATTTCTGGTGTTCCTCATTATTTCATTTAATAAATCCAGGGTGGTTACAGTGATGATTCATGCAGGATGCATCCTGTTTCTTCTCTCCCACATCTCTCTGGCAAAACAAAAAAACAAAAAAAAACAACCAAACCAAAACAAAAAACCAACCAGAAAAAAGCTGCTATGGATTAGGAACTTTGCCCTTCATTTTTGGAAATTGCTCTCCCACTATAGACTTCAAATGAGAATTGCTGTGGTATTTCACTGGGTGCTATTTCAGAGTGCTGGCTTCTTTGATGCAGTCATCATCTATATGGAAAAGAGGTGTGTGCATGAATCAATGGTATAGCTCAGCTGCATCTGCATTAGAAAGGCATAAAAATGAATGAAATGCAGTAACTGAAATGCACTCTCATAGGATGCTCTGCCAAATTGGCACTTCAAGATACATGCCAAGACACTTCTCAGACGTGGGCTGCAGAGCAAACAGGGTCCTGCAATTTCACACCACAGCTTCTACATTTACATTTTCACCTCTGGTGAGTGGAGGATGTCAAGGTTTGAGTGAGTTTCCCAAAAGTTTCAAGATATGTCTTTCACTTGCTATTAAAAGAATCCAATAATTAAATGATTTGCTTTCTATTTCCATGTTCTTTTTTATTGCCCACTTTGACAGAATTTTTCAGATTTTTTTCAGCCCAGCCTCTGAAGAAAGGCTGCTCTTCTCCATAACAGAGGCAGCAGAACAAACTGTGCCAAATCTTCTTAACACAAAACAGTTGGCCCATGCAGCTTTAGGCACTCTTAAGGGAGTTCTTTGTAGGAGAGGGACCTGGTTTTTGCTTTGGGTCCGCTCAACTCAGCAGCCAACCTGCCCAAGACTTCTGCTGCCGCTCTGTCTGATCAATAAACAAGGCAGCAGTTACAAGACAAAGCCCAAAATCATCAGAGGAATAGATGATCTTAGCTGCCTGCCGTGGTCTTCAGTAACACCAAGGGGAAAGGAAGATATCCTTATTTTTGCCTAGCCTGAACCGATCACCTGTTGCACCTCACAAACATGCAGAAAGCCTACACATGAACAGAGTCCACATCTCACTGAAAGGACTACAAAGCAGGCACTGGGGGTGTGTTCTGCTTCTGGGATGTTCAAGACTGCTTCAAACAGTGGAGAGCAATAGGAACTGCCAGAACGTGACTAATTTCCTCCATGTTTAAAATAGGTCAGACAAGTCCCCCTCAGGGACTGCCATTTTTTCACCACTGGCTCTGAAGGGAGCCTGGACCATAGCTGTAGATAAGTACTGTGAAAATATTAGGTGAGACTAGTTTCACCCCTTCATTGGAGGGATCTGAACATGTACTTTAGTTTTCTCTATGAACCCTGTAAAGGGGGTAAGTCTGAAGAAGAAGCCCTTAGGCTCTATTATCACTCCCTCAATCTCCTTAACCAACTAACAAACACTGAAGACCACTGAGACTGGATGTGGCATCTCTTCACGTTCCAAACCACAGTTTAATGGCTGAGCTTCTCTTTATGCTGGTGCTTTCAGGTTACAAGTCAGTGGCAGCATCCTCACTCCGGTTTTAGAAGTGTTCTGCTCGTGATCAAAAGCACAAAAGATGGCAGGTAGAAGGGAAATGAGCAGCCAGCTCCATTCAATATTAACAGCTCTGCAACTCGGGAGGCATGTTCAAGCGAGTTTATCTGCCCCTGCCTCAAAACTGGCAGGCTGAGTAAAAGCACTTGGTAGAAAAGTGACCCCAGGGAGGATGAGATACCTTCTCCATAATTATCTCCAGTCAGGGTTTGGCTCTGCTCTCCTAGATATTAATCTTTCATGCCCACTGCTGAATGGCCACATAACAGCCCTGGTGGGGAAACACATGAATAGGAGGTAAAGGAGTGTGGTGTTCTGGTTGTGCATGGTTCAGGATCGAGTGCGTCTAACACCAGCAGCACGTATCGCATCACACGGAGCTGTGCCTTATCACAAGGCTGTATCCTGTTGGCACCACAACACCCCCAGCCTGGCAGCCCAAACCCTTATCAAGCAATCTCTGCCCTGAGGAGCTTGTAACTAAAAGGTGAATGGAGAAAAATAAAGTGCACAGTGTGCAGGGAGACCTCTAAGCTTTTGAGTCAGAGGATGCTCTGAGGACGTGCTTCATTTAAATGAGCCTGGAAATTCACTCCAATCTCTGAGCCTTAAGAACATTCTTATGAAAATAAGCTGTGATTATTTCTCTCCTTTAACCAAAAAAAAAAAAAGACAATAAACTAGAGCCAGCTCTAAAGTTATGAAAATCACTGTTAATTTACAGCCTACTCTGCTGTGGGAGATACTATTGGTTTGTAAAGGATGTTCATAAGGCTGTTATCTACTGGGATCAATAACCACCTTGTTGTAATGCCCCTAGGTGCTGGCAGAGGCAACCACAATATTCCCTGCAATTGTTGCTCATCTCATATTTATGGGAGCATGGTCACGAAAGCCAGCTGCAGGAACAAATTCACACTTGGCCTAACCTGATGCAACCTTTGGGTGATGCTCACACTCCTGCTAAACCTGACCTTTCAACTAATAAAACCCCACTCAGGAAAGCACTGTTTTGGTTTTAGAAGCATAGAATTGTCAGGGCTGGAAGGGACCTCAAAGATCATCTAGTTCCAAACCCCCTGCCATGGACAGGGACACCTCACACTACATCAGGTTGCTCAGAGCCACATCCTGCCTGGCCTTAAGAACCTCCAGGGATGAGGCTTCCACTACCTCCCTGGGCAACCTGTTCCAGTGTCTCACCACTCTCATGGTGAAGAATTTCTTCCTAATATCCAATCTGAATCTACTACCCATTTCTATTTTTGCTCCATTCCCCCTAGTCCTATCACTACCTGACACCCTAAAAAAAAAATCCCTCCCCAGCTTTCTTGTAGGCCCCCCCTTAAGTTTACCAAACTTCTGACTTATGTGCACTTGGGTGATCCTGGTTTAGGACAGGTTTGGGACTGAGTATCAGTGTCATCACTGCAATTTTTATTTCTACAAATTCTGGTGGCTTATGCTGAGAGATCCCCTTTCACATAACCCTTAACCTTGATCTTCATCCTTGGGCTTATATGGGACTTAAGGACAAAAAAGCATGGGAAACTGTAATTGTAACAAAAAATAAATCAAGTGAACATGTTACTTTGCTTTTCTGAGGAACATCTTGCACTAAACAGATAGTAGCCATGCCACAGCTAGCACTCTGTAACTCTTTACACCATGAGAATTGTTTCCCTGGACATGAGACTGCAGGGTAAAATGGAAGGGAGTGTGGCACTGAGCCAAGCTCAAGTTTGACAGAGCACTGACTGTTCAGAGTCTTTTAAATCCAGAAAGGAATTATGAAGGTGTGGAGGAGGTAATCACAGCCCTTGGACAGATTTCTGTCACTTGCAGGGTGTAGATCAGGACTTGATGCCCTTCCAAACGGCAGGGTCTGGTGGAGGAGTTTGCAAGTGCAGTTCAAAGACCTGTAGCAAGCCTTCACCCAGACAAGGTCCCTCCAGCTCTGGCTCCCCAGAGCACTTGCAGTATCAGCTGCTTGGTGGTGGCCAGCACATTTCCCTGCTCCCTGCCAGGTCTGCCTCTTGTTTTCAGGCTCTCTGCAGGCAGAGCAGGCAGAGAGCTTTCCCTCTTCCAACGCTATCAGGCTCTCGCCGGGGGCTCTGGGGACCTCACGTGACTCACCCCTCTGCTGCCAAGGAAAGAAGGGCCTTGTGCCGGCCTTGTGCCAGCCTCCTGCCCTTTGGTTCTGGTTTGCTTTATGCCTTTACTAAATCTGTCCCCGGGGCTCAGCAGGGCTGGGGCAGCTCTGCAGCTTGGCACTCAGGCCTGTTTGAAGGTTGCTGCGGTGACCGTGGTGGCAGCATTTAAAAATGGCCCAGGCTGATACTTAATGCCAGCTGGGTAGGGGCTGCAGGAGAGGTCGGTCAGTGCCCCGCCATGACCTGCTATGGGCTGGCAGACCTGTACAGCAGCAGCCTCCTAGAGGGGTGGCCTGGGAGGGGGATCCTGTCTGCCTGAATCTGCAGGGAGCTGAGTGCTTTGGCTGAGCTTCAGAGGAGTTTCCTTCAAGTGGGAGGCACTGAAAACTCAGGCCAAGCACCGCAGCAACCAAAACTGGTCCTGAGGAACAAGGAACTTCAGCTTACAGCAGACAAAGCTCCTTTAATTACACGTGTAGCAAGCTGGGGAGGAAGGACTGATGACAAGAGAGATGCAACAGCCCCAACAGAATTGGCTTAATTTCTCCTGTGCTCTTAATTACCTTAGAGGAGGGATGTAAAACACTTGGGAAGATGAGGAGAAAGGGAAGGCATCGTGATCAGCTTGCAAGGCTCTCTCAGGATGTCCCAGTCCCCTGGGGCACTCACAACCCTGGCACTCCCCAGGCATGGTGTCAACATTGCTGGGGCCACCATGCTCCCTGAGAGGACAGCTACAAACCACCTTTGAGGTGCACCCAAGTGGGATGCACTGTGCTTGGAGGGGAGTTTGCACCTCAAAAGCAAAGGGAGCTGGTCAGTGATGGAAATAATTTTTGTAGAACCACAACTAGAAAGGGCAGACACTGCCCTTTAGTGTCTGACTAAATAAACTGAAACTTTTATAGATTGGTGGGTTGTGCATGTCCACTTCTGCTTGCAAATTGCTCACTATGAGGGTTCATTAATAAGCACCATGATTGGAGATATTCAGGGTCAGGATCAATGCGGCTCTGGGCAATATGATCTAATAGAAGATGTCCCTGCTCACTGCAGGAGGGTGGACTAGATGACCTTTGGAGGTCCCTTCTGATCCACACCATTCTATGATTATGTGATTCTGTGCTGGGGAGGACAGGATTTACAGCTGTTTTCCTTCTGAGTCAGCCAGGCCATGCACATGGTGGTTGTGCCAGTGGCCTGTTGGACCTCTCATAAAACTACTCTGATGTCCAGGAATAAGGAATCTACCTCCATTTCTCAATTTAAAGTTGAGTTTATTAGCATTAGCCTGTTCCCTTACAAGTATTCCCTTTTGTTAGGTGAAATGAATCCTGCTGTTAGCACCAATTGGTGACCATCCTTGAAGTCTTTGCTAGATAAGGTGCATTGCAAGGCTCCTACCTACCATACCTCCAGCCCATTGTATAGTGGTCTGGCTCACCAAAGACAAGTGAGATAAACAAGCCATGGTGCCATCTCTTTGATGTCTTTGTCTGCATCCTCCAACCCATTCTCAGCTGGTAACAAACTCCATGGCTAGAGATGCCAGCTTTACCCTCACTATTAACAAACTCTCTACCTCTGAGTCATTTCATAGTCACTCTATGAAACTGAGTTACTCTAGGTTATGACCCTGCTTTAGCAGGGGGCTTGGACTAGATGATCTTCAGAGGTCTCTTCCAACACCTACCATTCTGTGATTCTGTGAATGACTCTGAGACTCTAGCCCTGACCAATCTAGAAGAGCCTGAGCCCCCCAGGTTGCTGCCACCACTACCAATGCTAGCTGCTCTGTTTTGTGCCCTGTAGGGTGGGAAGGTTTGTCAGGGGAGGGCAGGGGAGTATCACTACCCAATTGGCAAGACAAGAAATTCATGATGGTTTTCTCCAAGACCACCCAGCAAATAAGTGGTGATATAAGATCAGGATTTGGGCTCCTAGCTCCAGCTTCCAGCCCCAGGCTTAAACCACAAAACCAAAAAATAAAAAAATCCCATCTGCAAGACACACAGTCTCCTGTTAAATAATTTGAAGAAGAGATTAAACAATTGTTAAACTCTTAATCCTTCAGCCTTTTCTCAGGCCAAACTCCAGTTAAAATCAAATATGCAAAGACCTTAACATTGAGCCATAAAGCAAACAAACTTCTGTGATCCTTTTTTTTTTTAACCCACAAAACTGCAAGAACCAGCAACTCTCCTAAATCCACAGCATTCTCAGCAAGAGAGCTGCATATGAAACAGATTCCTTAGGATATTTTGGGCCAGCTTTGCAATTTTCCTTTTGGAATTCCTGACACACAGAAAGGAAAAGGAAATTTTTAACTACACTTGTGAGAAGACATTATGACTTTCAATTTCCAAAGTAGAAGTTGGAAAGTAAAACATTCTGTACGGGCTGATAAAGCTTTGACTTTGAATTTCGATCCTGATTCTCTGAGTACACCCATAAAATCCTTACAGCTGGGGGAAAACAGGGCTTTAAATAAAAATGTTTAAAACCAAAAAAAAAAAAAATCTTAGTGAAGGAAAGAGTGCAGCCTCTTTAATCACTGCATTTTGTTTATTGCAACAGATTATGGACTTGAGAGGGAAAAATGTAAAAACAAACAAAAAAAAGTTATGGTTTCAGACTATAATAGGCCAGTCATTATGAAATGCATAAAAGTTTGCTGTTTATGAGGGAAGCTGCCTTAAAATTATTATCCCCAGGTTCTCAGGGATGGGTAACTGAGCCCAGTGGAATACAACATAGCTCACTGCAGGAGAAGAGGCAGCCACTTCCAGCAAAGGGGAAGATGTGAAGCACGATGGGGCACTTTGTTACAGCATATTTATGGAGACAGCCATTTTTAGGACTTTAGCTGAGGCAAGAGTCCAAGTCAGCGTCCTGCAGAAGCTCTAATTCTCGTGGTGAAGCAACAAAACCTGCAGGCACTCAAGATGATGAGCCATAAAGCAGGAGGGCAGGCTTCTGCACTTGTTTGCAGCAGCATAAATCAGGAGCACCTCTGCTGACATCCAGGATGTTAGGGTTTCCTCCACAGCGTTGCATAGAAGCAAAGGATCAGCCCAGCCCCAGCCCATGAAGGCTTTGTGGGAATGTTTTAAAATATGTGCTTTATTGTACTGCAGCAGAACATCCTATAAAAGGCCTTGACTGAAAAGAATCATTTTAATAATGGGGAAAAAAGATCTGAGTTTGAGTCAACAAAGAGACAGGCTGTATCAGGACTGTCAAGGGAAAAGGATTCTATTCAGCCTTGTTCTTTGCTCACATAACTGTCACAAAGGGGGAGTTGCTCAGGTGAAGTGAATGAGGTGACAGTGGGACTAAATAATTGTAAAAAAGTATCAACTCTGAGATTTCATTCCTCCCAGCCTCAAAATTCACTCCTTCCCGAGGGCTAGATTGTGCCTGGATAAGGCTTTCCTTCTTGGCTTTTTGTAGTGATTTGTGTTTAGCTGCAGTGTGCTATTTAGCCATAAGTTATACCTTGGTGCTGTATGAGCTCCAGGCATGACACATCCCCCAGACAAATCAGGAGCTCAAGAGATGTAGAAACCCTTTTTGTTTGCAGTGACTGGAATAAGGGGGGGGGGTGGGGGGTGGGGGGTGGGGGGGAGGGGTGTGCTGGTAAGATTGTAGAATCCTAGAATCATTTAGGTTGGAAAAGACCTTCAAGATCATTGAGTCCAACCATTAACTCTACTCTGCCAAGTCCACCACTAAGCCGTATCTCCAAGCACCTCAGCTACACAGCCTTTAAACACATCCATGGATGGTGACTCAACCACCTCCCTGGGCAGCCTGTTCCAATGCCTGGCAACCCTTTTCAGTGAAAAAAAATAAATCCTAATATCCAGCCTAAACCTCCCCTAGTGCAGTCTGAGGCCATTCTGTCTTCTTCTACCACTAATTACCTGTGAGGCAAACATTTCCAAATCTTCATGCTCAGCTGGAAAGGAGCAGAACCAGGAACTCCTCTGCACATAGAGGTCACTCTCCAGATATTAAGTATGTTACTTTGTGTCCTCCAGAATGAACCTGAATAATAAAAGACATATTCAAGGCTTTCTTTTCATTGAGGCATTGCACCCAGCTTCTTCACGCTTGATTGTTGCACTTGTTCATCAACAACATCTCCAAACCTGATCCTTCACCATCCAACAGTTGGGTTCTTGATATGAGGAGTACTATAGCTGTATCATAAACTCATTAAATGATGTGGGTTGGATGAGATTTCTGGAGGTCACCTGGTCAAACCAGGGCTGTAGGCATGGATGGCTCTGGTTCCACCTACATTGCTCAGGACCTTCACTGTGAAACAGTTCAGCTTCTGAGGACGGTGACTGTGATTCCCATACTTTATTATACTTCTCTTTAAACCACCTGAGGATTAAAAAAATACCTTATCTTTTAATTAAGAATCAGTTTAGCTTCAGATTGAAGCATAATTTAATTTATTCAGAACATTCCTAGAGTTAATTAACACCAACCCATACACAATGGCACTTTCTGTCTTGCTGCATTTCCCAGTCTCCACCACACCGTGCTTTGTGCAGTCCAGATAGCATGGGTACATGAAAGTCATGCCTTTAGGCTGCTTCTTGCACCCTGAAGTCACATTGACTTCAAAGACATCATGGTTTGGTGTGAGATGAAATGCTTCACAAAAGGACACCTACCGAAGTCAACGGAGAGTGAAGGACACACAAACACTGGTCCCATGGCCCCCCTAGCTCAGGTCCTACCTCAACCAAGGGACCAAGAGTTGAAGGATCAAGATCAAAGGATCAAGAGTCAAGGGATCAAGATCAAAGGATCAAGAGCTTGGAGAAGAGTATGAGAGCAGGGCAAACATACAGTGGTATTGCCTTGAACATTAGTCCCTAAACTCATTTTGAATCTCTTAGACTTCCAGAAGTGCTGTTCCTGCATTTCATAGCCCTTCAGGAATTTCTCTCCCATGAGTTAGCTAAGCATGGCTCTCATCCCATATAAACTTCTTGCATTCATGCAATTGTAGAATCATAGAATTGTTTTGCTTGCAAGAGACCTTTCAGTTCATCAGTCCAACCATTAACCCAAGTCACCACTAGACCATGTCCCTCAGCACCTCTACATGGATTTGAAATCCCTACAGGGATAGTGACTCCACCATTGCCTTGTACAGCCTGAGCCTATGTTTGACATCCATTTCAATGGAGACTTTTGTCCTAATGTTCAACCTAAACCTCCCCTGGTGCAACTTGAGGCTCTTTCCTCTTGCTCTATTTCTTGTTTCTTGGGACAAGACATAAAAATGTTTCCACCTTACAGAGGCAGTACAAGTTGCAGGTGAAAATATATCCAGGCACTTTACTGCATGAACTTGAGCCCTGTGCTGAGGTCAGCATGAGCTGGAGAATTATTTTTATCAACCCAGGGTAGCAGGCAGGTTATTCCTTTTAATGCCACTGTCTTTAAAAGGCCTGCAGTCTTCAACCATGTCTGCCCTATCAGCTGCCACACTGAAGAATAATTGCTGCAGAAATCAGTCAGTGCAGAAAACAATAACTGAAGAGCTCAGGAAGCCAGAGGACAGCACAAGCACTCAAGAGTATAGATGGTGTGATTTGCAGATTTATGCTAAAAGTGGTCAGTTTGATGATGGAGTGAATTCCTCTATGTGGAACCATGTGGAAGCAACACAGTCTGTGCAGAAGCCTGGCGGTGCCCATCCCCACTGAATGAGCAGAGGCTGTGGAGATGCTGCAGTACATGCATCATGTCTGCACCATGAGCAGGTGTCCCATACCCCTTTTGTCAACCTTACATTACTCCCCCCTAGGTTTTATGACTTTACACATCAAGACAGAGGCTTCAGTGATGAGATGAGGCCGTGGCCAGTCTAAGCACACTGGTTTTAAGCCCAAGAATTTCTCTGATTCTCTTCCTGATGTGGCTACAAAAATGCCTGGGCTGGCACAAGTCAAGAGGCAGGATCAGGCCAGAAACAAATGCACCTGAGGACTACTTTCAGTGCTGGCTGGCAGAGTTTTATACTAGCTGTAAGTGCTTGTGAGTCAATGGCCTGATTTAAACCATTAATGTCATTAAGTATTTAATTAAGAAAGTGAATAATTAATTATATATGTTCATACAATAATAGTCATGCTAATAGTATTGCTAATGAACAATATTCAACAATGGATGGTTCTGTGAGAGGCAGTAATGGTGCTGCCATCACTGCCATTAGGAATGTGCTCTGGGGACACTTGTGGCAGCTGATTGGTCACAGTATCACAGAATGGTTTGGTTTGGAGGACACCTTTAAAGGTCATCTAGTCCAACTCCCCTTGCAGTAAGCAGGAACATCTTCCACTAGATCAGGTTGCTCAGAGCCTCATCCAGTCTGACCTTGAATATTTCTAGGGATGGGGCACCTAACACCTCCCCGGGCAACCCATACCAGTGTTTCACCATCCTCAGTGTAAAAAGGTCCTGTCTTGTTTAAAACCATCACCCCTTGTCCTGTTGCCACAGGCCCAGCTAAGAAGATTGTCCCCATGCTTTGGGCTGTCTTGGCAGCTGGTACAGGAAAAACATCCCCATCGGTCCTGGCTGTCCCTGAAGAGGGTTGGGGAACCCTCCCAGAGAAACCTCACTGACATTGTGTCCAGCCTTTCTTTGCCTTCCTCACCTTGGCATTACCTTCAAGGACACAGAAATGTGAAGACTTCTGGTCTGGGCAGAGGTTGTGCCTGGAGCAGGAGAAGGCATCACGGAGTAACAAGGAGCGGTGTATTCCTGGGCTCCTGCACCTTCTCCTGTTACAGTGCTGGTGGCTGGCTCTCTTTGCTTGGGCATCCCTCATCATGCCCAAACACTCATCTTCTCCTGTGCTCTCCTTGAAAGAGTTTAGAGAAACCTGGCAACAGAATTTGGAAAACCACTTTTCTCTGTTGCTGTTCACCTTGTGTCAGGCACTGCAAGAACCCAATAAAGTATGCTGGGCTTTTCCCCCCATGTACAGGTGAGACTTGCTGGGGACTTTTGCTGGTTCTCACCAGCCATTTATAGCTGCTCTCTGTGAGTTGCTAATGCCAGCTGCTCCAGTCTGAGTTGAGTCCCATAAATAAGAATCAAATAATGGTAACTGCAGCAGAGATGATGATAACAAGGTTATCATGACGTCCATGCTGGACCTTTCATGAGCCGTGGGATGAAATGTGAGCTTTCCACACAGTCAGGAACAGCCCAGAGAGCATTTGGAAAAATCAGGGGGAAAAAGTGATTTGATTTTTGGCCTTCTTAAGGGAGGAAACTCAGAGGAAATATTTTCCTGGCTGTGGGGGCAGCTGGCGCGATGGGTAACATGTTCCCTGTACATACGTTCCCTTCTCACTTTGCATCCTCAGGAACGCAAGGTTAGCAGGAAAATGCAGCTGGGAATCTGCAATGAAGAATTCTGATGACTCTTCAAAGAGCATCTCTGATTGCTTTCACAGGCACATTCAGCTCCCAGGGCAGTGCTGCTGACATAACAGGCTCTGGCTCTGAGAGCTGCAGGACCACCCTCTGAACGGAGGACGATGCTGGGCTTAGGAGAAGTGCTGAGGCTGCTGAGAGGGGAGAAACCTTTACCCATGGGGTTCCAATGGGAAAGTGTAGTGTTGCTGCTGAGGGGGTTGTCATGTTATTTTGGGGTGTTGCACCTGAGCAGGTTCTTCCCTGTCCAGCTGCACTGTGACAACCATCCCTGTCCCATCCACCCAGCCCTGCAATGCTCAGCACCATGCAGAAATTCCCTCCCCAGGGCATGCTAAGGCTCTCAATGACTGGTGCTCTCCTTTTTAATTTATTCAGTCTGCTCTTGTCAGTTCCTCTGAGGCTTTCTCCCTCTTCCATTATTCAGTGGTCGAGGCTGCTGCTCAGTGAAGGAAGTGGTGAGAAGACAGGGCTCACTGGCAATATAAACTGCTGGCAAGAAATCCTCCTTGCTCCTGCTCTCCATGCTGCTCGCTCTTCAGACACCCACAGAAATGAATCCTCTCCCACGTGCTAGCCAGGGGAGATGGTTCCCTCTGCAAGGTGCTGGGAAGGCCCAAGGGGATGCAGAGGGACAGTGATGTGCTGGACTTCATTTACTAACCTCTGGGTGAGCCAACAAGGGACAAACAAAGGGCTGGGGAGTTGGAAGGGGCTTGCAGACACATCCTGGCTTTGTGTTCATAGATTCATAGAATGGTTTGGGTTGGAAGGGACCTTAAAGATCATCTAGTTCCAAGCACCCTGCAGTTAGCAGGGACATCTTCAACCACAGCAGGGTCACCCTCCATATTAAATGAGCAGAAGTTTTGCTGGCCCTTTCTCCTTTCCCAAGAAGCTGTCCCATTACACTGCTCTGGTAGCCACAAACCTTTTTGTAACTACCAGGTTTCACTGCTTCCCTTTCAGTTCATTTGCCCTTAATTTGGCTCTGCTTGATCTTTCATGTTTACCCCTGAGATGAATGTGCAGACAGCAGCTGCATCCCATCTCTGCTCCCATTTCAGTAGGCTAAGCAAGCTTGGGGAACTGTTCTTGTGGGGCAGAAGGTTCATGGATCAAAGGCTTTGCTTTCACTTGCGTCAAGCGATTTTCCCTAAGAGCAGATTTGTCTTGATGATATTAACATAGCTCATGAGAGGAAAAAAAATGATGGAATGTCCTTAGTCCTGGAGATGCCAAACACATACACATAAATATATGGTTTTTTTTTTTTCAAATTAATTGAAAAGGAAGATCCATCATGATATCAAGGCTTGTGGAAAAAAAAAATGTGTTCTCTTTTTTCCATGAGCAATCCCATTTATGGACGGGCACAAAAAGAGCTGCTGGAGGATGAGGGCTTTCAAAAATTAATTGATTAGAGGAAAATCCCACCTCCTTAAGAGTTATTCAGACTCATTTAATATTTTACAGCTATTACAGAGTTAGAAAGTAGCTGATAGAAATGGCCCTGGATTACAGATGGGAAAACTATTTCTCATGAACAGATCAAAGCCCCAGTTTCCGTATTTGAGCACCTCTACCCATAAATCACATGGCAGAATACTAAATTTCAGCATCAGCTTTCTGCCTTCAGACCAACAAGACTATACAGCTACTCAGAGGCAGAGGGTTTCATTGTAATTAGACCATGGAGTGCTATCAAAACTAGGTGCACAGAAAGATGTTGGCAATTAATATGCTGTTCAGCTCTGTCCCTTAACCAACCTGTTCAAAGAGATTGCCCATGGCTTGGAATCAGCTGTGGATGGTCACTCTTAGTAGCATTTCATGGTCACTCTTAGTAGCATTTCTATAGTAACCAGCAGCTTATTTCCCTGAGAAGTTATGCTCTTGTAGTGACAATACATCATTGCTCACCAGACTGGGGTTGTCAGTAAAATCTTATTTACTGCTCCTCTGGCCAACTAAAAGCTTTCCAAATGGGCAAGAATGCACATGTCTCTACAGAAAACAAGAGGCTTTCACTTCTGGGAACAGTTTAGCTGATCCCCCAAAAGTCTCATAAGACTTCTTTACAGACCTGTGCTACTGCACAAAATAAATCCAACAGAGAGACTCCTGAGCTTATCTCCCAACAGGACCAGCAAAGAACCAAGAAAGGCAGCAAAAACTGTGCAAGGGTGACTTTCTCTAGAAGGACAAAATAAGGAATTTTCTTGATCTCCAGGACTCCAAAAGGGAGAACTTTTCTGACTCAGCTCTGGGGCAAGGCTAGGTAAGATTCTGCAGCTTGGCTTTTCCATTTCTCTGGATTTTGTCTAGTCTCAGGATACTGTGATGGTAAAGTCAACAGCAGTCCCCTGGAAGGCAATGGGCATTTTAACTTCAGCTTTCATGAAGGTCACATTTTTTCTTACATGATTTTGCAAACCTCCAGTCACAAGAATCCTATGAGGATGTGAGAATCACAGGTTTCCATTTTCAGCTACAAGGCTCTAAATGTGACTTTTAGATACACAAGCATAGATGCTAGCAAAAAGTCACAATTACTAATTTAATAACTCAGCCTTTTTACTGAAGGAGATGGAATGGGACAGTGGAGTGGTCCTTGAGTTTTGTCTGTTCAAGGTCAGCAAAGCTGCTGAGGAAAGTTAAGTTTTAATCTCCCTGTGGACTACTCTAGTAGTCAGGAGATGTGAGGTGGAATTCACTTGTGAGCTGGTTCGCTTGTCATCTAGCTGTACATGATATAAATGCTCTGTGTCAGATAGGCTCACAACCCACCCCTTCATGTCTGATGCCATTTGAGGTGGTCCAGAGTGCCCCATCTGGCCTCCACTGAGCCAGAATGTCCCATCTTTTGTAGGTTCCATGCTAGACTTGTCAGTCCCCTGTCTTGAATGCTCTGAAGCTTTTCAAAAACATTGGCTGCTTATGTTTAGGTTCTGACTCATACTCTTCTCAAGGCTGAGTAAGAACAACCAAGGATTCTCTGGATCTTGCCTCTTTGGGGGGAGGCTTGGTGCATATGCAACTTCAGCTGACCAGCAGCAGGGTAGCTTAAGGGGGTCCTCAGAAGGTGTGCAACCTCAGCTGGGTGGCAGCAGGGTGGTTTAAGGGGGTCCTCAGAAGGTGTGTAACCTCAGCTGGGTGGCAGCAGGGTAGCTTAAGGGGGTCCTCAGAAGGTGTGTAACCTCAGCTGGGTGGCAGCAGGGTGGCTTAAGGGGGTCCTCAGAAGGTGTGTAACCTCACCTGGGTGGCAGCAGGGTGGCTTAAGGGGGTCCTCAGAAGATGTGCAACCTCAGCTGGGTGGCAGCAGGGTGGCTTAAGGGAGTCCTCAGAAGATGTGCAACCTCAGCTGGGTGGCAGCAGGGTGGCTTAAGGAAGTCCTCAGAAGATGTGCAACCTCAGCTGGGTGGCAGCAGGGTGGCTTAAGGGGGTCCTCAGAAGATGTGTAACCTCAGCTGGGTGGCAGCAGGGTGGCTTAAGGGGGTCCTCAGAAGATGTGTAACCTCAGCTGGGTGGCAGCAGGGTGGCTTAAGGAGGAGGGAGTGCATGGCATCCAGGGCAGTGCTGGAAAGAAGATGGGGAAAAGCACAGAGACAAAAATGCCCTGACCGACCCAAAACAGCCAGTGGAGCTGAAACATGCCGCTCTGACACAGCTTCTGTCCTCCTGAGCTCTGGAGAACTTTGATTGCTCATGTATGCCAATCTGAGCAAAAGGAACATGGGGCAAAGCCTCTTGCAGCACTCAGATTGTGGGAGATGGGAAAAGCTGGAAAAGGGAACTAAAAATCTCCATCTTTTCCAAGAGAATCTGCTCAGCCTTTTCACTTCCCCACCAGCTGTGAAGCCTTCTCTTCCCTTCTCCATCACATTTTCCCGCTCATAATTATTTCATCAAATCAGCTTCTTCTTTTCTCTTTTTTTCTCCTGCAAGTTTCAAAGTGCCCAACCCCACTCTGCAATAAATCTGTCCAAACCCAGAGCTGCTTCTTCATCCCTCATGCCCAGCTGCCTGGTTTTATTGAGTGCATTTTATTAGACATATATATGTATATATAAATATATATATATTTTTAATATGCCTTTCTTTTCCTCCCAGTGCCATTTTCTTTCCACTGTCTTGTTTTTGCTCCCTCTCTGGCCTCATTTGTCTCTCTTTGGATGTCTTTTCTTTTATCAAGATGTTTTCTCCAGGACTGTTTCCCTCCAACGCAAACTGCCTGGCCCATTAACTTCGCCAGTTCAGCTGACAGCCTGGAGTCCAAGTCCCACTGCCTTGTGATACTGAGTGCTTCTGGGATGGAGGAATTGGTTGGTGAAATAACCTAGTCACATGTGTAATAGGAAGAAGAAATACAGTTCCAGGGTAAAAACATAATAAATTTTACAGTTGTGCTTAGGTGCCTCTCTCTCTCTCTCTCTGCCTTTTTTTTTTTTTTTTGCCTTCCTCTTGCATGATAGTCTGATAAACGGTTGTGAAAGTTTGACTGTTTCTTAACTGGACCTTTATTGAAGGATTTGCTGCTGCAGACAAATTGGTGTTAAATTTCTCACAAACATGCCAGAGAGCCCAATCCATTGTCATTCCTGAAGATCGATTTGGCTTCTGTCCATCTTATTGACACAGAGAAAAGCCTTTGCAATCTTTGTTTAAGCCCTCAACTGGTGCCATAAATTATCTGTATTTAATTAGCAAGCTTGCATTTGAGGATTCATCAGGCTTCCCTGCTAATTGGGTCTTGCTAATGATGAGAGCATCATTAAACCAGGGTTGTCCCCACCATCTTGTTAGCTGAGGATTTAAAGGATCATAAAAAGCAGCCAGCAGGGAGGCTGCGTGGCTCCAGAGGTTGTTAATGGCCCTGGAGCTCATTCAGCTCCAAGTTGGTGGTTTGGTGCCAGCTCAACACGTGTCTGTGTCACAAAAATGATTGCTGCAGTTGAAGCCATGCTGAAGAGCTGCTGGAGGACGTGATCATGGCACAAGGTGAGGGTTTCTCTACCCTGTGCAGCTCAGGAACACTCCTGTGGAAGCTTGGGGATCCTTGTCAATGGTTTATATGCAGACAAACCTGAATCTTTCCCAGAGCAAGAAGATGCAGCCTAAAAAGGCCTTGGTTAAGGGGATCTTTGTCATTGTCCACCATCTGGCTCAATGCAGAATCGAATTATTTAGCTCCTCTGTCTTACCCCCAGGGTAGGGGACATTGCTATTAATGTGCACAGCAGAGGTGTGTGTGGGTTGCAGGTCCAAACCTCATGGAGAGCCCACATGAGCACAGCTCCATGCAGGTGATGGATAACCGTGTCTCTTCTGGAGAAGCATTTTCCTACAGCTAATGCAGCCCTGGGGGAGTTTGACCTTCCATTGTCCATCCAGCACTGCTGTGGATCGTTGACCGCTGCTTAGCCTCTTCTTAAGGTGAAATCCTGCCTTATGCTTTGTTATCAGAAGGACTGAGGGCTGGGCTGTGCACCAGCTCTGTTACCAATTGCTTTTGAAAGGGGAAAAAATAGGATGGGGTTTTGAGCCACAGCATTTTTAATTTGGAGCCACAGCAGTGTTATCACATGTAATGGCATTTGGCTGCAGTTATCTCCTTCAGCACCTGGCTGCTCACAGACCTGGGTGCACCCTGCATACAGGCTCCTCTGGAAGGCCAGGTCCCCAACAGCTAATGCAGTGGGAGCTCCAAGGGGAAAAGAAAGTAAAGGGATTGGGTAGTTAAACCTGCCCCTGAGTAATTTAGTGGTGATTACAGATTGAAAAGCAAAGCACAGGGCTGTTTGCATAGCAACTGCAGTAGAAGTGCACTCTAATTACAGTTCTGTGGCAGCAGCAGCTGGCCACGTAGAGAGCACCTGTCCTGCCTCTGTGCATTCTCTGGACTGCATGCCTCATCCCCAGATGCTGGAGTAGGGAAAGGTGAAACGTGGCAGCAGCAAGCAGATGGAAAAACCCACTTCAGGGTGTAGGATGCATGATGGGATTTTCAGAAGTATCTGAGCTGTACAAGGAGCCTGCACTAGTGCAACAGGATGCTGGACCTCTTGAGGAACAACACCCTCTTGGATCACTTGAGGAACAAGAGATATCTCCACAGTGGGGATGATGGAGCAGAAGCTGGAGGATGTGGGTTGGTGCAAGACATCTCCAAGTGTAGTATATTTGGGGACAGTTGGATGAGGCCTTTAATTGTGCAGGCTCTGGAGTCCTGGTTGAAATTTACTACAACCCAGCCCAGATGTTGAAAATAGGGCAGATGAATCATGCCTTAAAAGTGCCTGTTTCTGCTGACTACAAAGGGAGCCTGGGGTGACCACTTCTGCTGGAAATGTCAGCATTGTGGATAGATGAAGTCAGGTGAGAGAAATCCCACATCTCCCACTGCTCCATCTCTGTTTCTCACCTGGAACAGTCACTTCTCAAGATAAAAGGCTGTCCCAGGCACCAGGGCTACTTAATCCTGTACTGAGTTGCTTAAATAAATGACAGTGGTCAGATGGGTAGAAATTCCTGCAGGTTGTTTGCAAAGTCAAAGTCAGTTTTGAAGCAAGGCTGTTTCACCCTAGTGCAGTGGACAAGAATTCAGCAGAAATTCTGGAGCTAAATTAAAGGTTTTTAGTGCAGCCAACAGGAAACTGAGTGATACAATCAGCCCACTCTTCTTTGCCTTATTTATTCTGAGATGAAACTCAAACTGTTGTATTCCACCCTGACAGTCTGTACTACCCACAAGTTCTTGTGCTGACTACACAGATTTCCCTTATGAGAATTATTGTGGGGGTAACAGAAGGGATTAGGGTTCTTATCTCTTCTCCACCTCAATCAAGTTCTGTGCCTTCCTAGGAGCAAGCAACTCATCTGAAGGTCTTCCATCAAGAACGAACCCCAGGCAAATTGCTGATAAAATGATGATATGTTTAAGTATCATCAAACTGAACCCCAGGCAAACTGTCAGTAGAATAAATATGTCTAAATGTCATCATTAGGCTTCACTGTTCTCAATCTGTTAAGAACAGCAGCATCACTCACATGAAAATTTGCAAACTGGAAGAGATATCGATGAATTGGTTTCCCACATCTTCTATATGACCACAAGGCTCAGTTTACAGAGAAATCAGTTACATTTATGGTGGTTAGTGGATTGTTTGTTGGTTTGGGGTTTCTGTTGTTTTGTTTGGGGTTTGTTTTGTTTTGTTTTCTGGAGAAGGGAGAGCCTTGAAAAAGGAAAGACTGCAAAAAAAATCAGCAGCCAGGGCTGGTTTGACCATGCAGGCTTGACGACAGCACAGGTTGTGATGTATAGACTTGTGCAGTAGGGTATGGACTGGAGCCATGAGGGAGCATCTGTCAGATGATAACTTGCAGTCATTTGCAATCTGTGCTGGAGGCAGACCAAAAGCCTGAGCCAATGCTTCAACTTATCCAGGCCTTTTCTCTGGGTCTTAACTCCATCTTCTTTACATCCCATCGAATAAGACTCTTCTGTTCTTCTACTGTAGCACAGCAGTGACATCCAGGGGCCATTTCATTTGCTGTGGAGATCTGCCTACTAATATCCAAGAGCATAGGTACCTAAGCCAAAACCCCACTGAAGTCACTTGGAAAGATCCCCATCAATGTCAACAAGCTTTTGATCCATCTGTTTCACTCCATGTTTTGAACAGTTAGCCAAGAAAAGAGAGCTTTCGTGCCCAGTTACCTTGGTTGCTACCTTTTTGGCTGAGTAATCTAAGAAAAGGTTTCTTCAGTCAGCCTTCTGTTCAACACACAACATGACTTAGTGGGCTGTGATTCACCCAGTCCCACCACATCTCTCCAAAATGAGCATGAGCAGCAGGTCAATCCAGACAGAGTCATACAGGATCATACAGGATCAATAGTGCAACCTCAAGTTTTCATACTAAATCCCAGTCCAATTTACTCCTCTAAACATGGGGTCACCAAAATACTGAGTCAGAGGCAATAACACATGATCTTAGCTGCCCTAATGAGTAGTTGGCACCAAAAACCTGCCAACTTTTAGTCACATTGAATAATGGGTGGTCCTCTGGACTTGGTGGGGGAAATTTGTCTTCTGCACAACTGGTTCAGATCTCTCACCTGAATTTAGTCTCAATTTCTCAGACTCCCTCTCATTAGAACTTTTCTTGATATCATTTCCAGCATTTATAACTTTGCAGATTTTGGTAACCTGAAGTAAAATCACTTTTTCATTTTTGCTTGAATACGGTTTGGGTTTCATCACTCTGAAACAGGCTTTCAACTCCTAAAACCACTCTGGCAGGATTTCTCCAAATCTCTGCTGTTTCCTGAAGATCTTTTTTTCATTATTATTATTATTTTGAGATTTGAACATCAGGACTAGACATAACTTTTCAGAAGTTGTTTACAGAGATAATATCACTTCAGCACTCCCACTTCATACTTGCCAGCTGTGCAGCCAAGGATTACTCCAACCTTCTTGGCTAAATCTTTACTGGAAGTTCACACAAGAGCAATTGTCTACCAGAACCATTCGATTTGGTTCTGAGTCACCACTTTTCAGGATGTATCCCTCCATCTCCTAGGTGTGACCCACATCCCTTGTTCCAAAAACATCTGACTTTTCCCATGGCCACACTGAATTAAGTTGTTCAGTGGTTCCCTCTTCAGCCATCAGCACCTTCAGTGTAAAACCAGCCTGTGCCCATTGCTGCCTACCACCAACCTTGGTTTCATATCATCTGCAGATTTTACCAGCTCTCTGGGTCCTTCTTTTGTTTTGTTTTGTTTGGCATTTGCAAATAAGGGGCTGCTCCTGCTGCTTTGTGGTTCACTCCATCACTCTCCAGCTATTTGCTCTTTGCATTTTTCTTCCTCCCACTTTCTCTCAGCTTACATTTCACTGCCTGGGCTTTTACTCCTCTTTGCTAACATCAGGTCAGGTCTGGGTTTATTTTCTAAAGGTGGCTCGTTCGAGTCAAATCCCTGGACATGATGGCAGATGTTTGGGCTCAATGTTTGGGTTCAATGGGTGAAAGAGGACCACACTTAGAACACCACCTGCCGCTTCTCTACTCTGTGTAGATCAGACGTGCACCATGCAGCCCAACACAAAGGTCATCCTGCACTGAAAGTGAGAGTGTGAAAATAGTCCTCAAAACAGGAGAAGTGAATAAAGGCAGCTCTCAAAAAATCCTTCATTCTCAGAAAAAAACAAAAGAAAAGAAAAGAAAAGAAAAGAAAAGAAAAGAAAAGAAAAGAAAAGAAAAGAAAAGAAAAGAAAAGAAAAGAAAAGAAAAGAAAAGAAAAGAAAAGAAAAGAAAAGAAAAGAAAAGAAAAGAAAAGAAAAGAAAAGAAAAGAAAAGAAAACACTTTTCCCATGGTCTGGTAACGGTTTTGCTAACACTTTCCCTGATGTACCAGAATGCTAATAAATAGGTAAGAAAGGAAATATTTAGCTACAGGCTTAACTACTTTCTTCATTTTCTCTTTTCTCTTTTTTTTTTTTTTTCTCAGCTAGCAGGCCTGGGTTGTTTTGGTTTCCCCAGGTTGGATGGAACAGGCTGGGAAGCTCATAGGAAAACAAAGAACAAGTGGAGATGTCGCACTTGTATCCTTAATTCTTGTTTGGTTATTCCTTATTCCTTTGGTTATTCCATATTCCTGTTATTGTTATTCCTTATTCCTTAATTCCTGTTTGGTCATATTAGGCACTGAGAGGAGGAACTAGAGTAAAAAAATTACCTTTATAAATATGGTTGGGTGGCCAAGAGAGTAAATTATGCTGCTCTGTTTGGGTGAGAACCCACCTGCAGGGCTGTGTCCAGCTCTGGAATCCTCAGAACAGCAGAGACATGGACCTGGTGGAGTGGGGTCAGAGGAGGCTACAATGGTCAGAAGGCTGGATTATCTTTGCTATGAGGAGAGGCTGAGAGACTTGGGGTTGTTCACCCTGGAGAAGAGAAGGCTTTAGAGAGATTTTATTGCAGCCTTTCATACTTAAAGGGCCCTACAGGAAAGATAGGGACAGTCTTTATGTAGGGCCTGTTGTGGCAGGACAAGGGGTGATGGTTTTAAACTAACTGCCCTGTGGCAGTGCATGGCAGGGGACTTGGCTGTCACAGCGCTGATGTGCTAGAGATCATCTCTTGACTGGAGACTGAAGCAAACATTTCAAAGGAACTGTTGTCTCCTTAAAAGCAGCACTTCTTTGGATTTCTCATGCAAAGGATAAAAAGCTTTTCAAAACAGCCAGCATGATTATTCATGACTCCTCATTTTCAGCAGTGCTTGTTTTCCATGGCAGCACCAATGAGCTCACTTGCATAAAGATTTCTGGGAAAAAAATGATGGCTGCAGGTTTTGTACAAGCAGAGATGTGGGTCCACACAGTCCCTTTCATTAGGCACTTGGTGCACCCTGATACATTGGAGACCCCATCCCCAACCCCAGTGCTGGCTCTGCCTGTGCCATGCCCTCACACTGCTGAGCTGTACCAGCTGGCACAGTGAACTCAGCCCTGCCTCTTTTATTTACTAGCATCCACAGAGGGGAAGGGTTTAGGCAAGTTGGTTCTCCTAAGAAAGCCCTTGATGGACAGGCACACCTCATGAGGGGTGATGATTCCTACCAAACAACCTGGTATGGTTATCTGGAGTACTTCTGGATGAAAAACTGTACCTGAGCCAGCAATGTGCACTTACAGCCCACAAAGCCATAGCCTGGTCTGCATCAAAAGATGAGAGGGTAGCAGGTCAAGGGAGGTGATTCTGCCTCTTTTCTTTGCTGAGACCCCATCTGGAGCATGATGTTCAGCTCTGAATTCCCAAGGTAATAAAGACATGAACCTGCTCAAGTGAGTCCAGAGGAGGGCCTCCAAAATGATCAAGGGGATGGAGCACCTCTCCTCTGAGGACAGGTTGAGAGAGGTGGGGTTGTTCAGCCTGGAGAAGAGAAGGATCTGGGGAGACCTTATTTCAGTGCTTATAGGGGCCTATAAGAAAGACAGGAACCTGTAGGACCTGTAGTGACAGGACAAAGGGGGTTGGTTTTAAACTAAAAGAGAGATATTTTGATTAGATAAAAGGAAGACTTTTTTACATTGCGAATGGTGAAATACTGTCCCACGTTGCCCAGAGAGGTGGTAGAAGCTCCATCCTTGGAAACGTTCCAGGTCAGGTTAGATGGGACTCTGAGCAACCTGATCTAGTTGAAGATGTCCCTGCTCACTGCAGGTTCTTTAAAGGTGCCTTCCAACCCACATCATTCTACAATTCCATGAATCTGAAGAGATATGCCCAAGGCTGCACAAGCACAATGTGGCAGTGCTGGAGAGGGAGACCACATCACCAAGGTCCCAGTCTAACTCAGGACCATTTCCCACCAGCCTGTCCTGTCCCCTACATACATCAACCAGCAGGCTGCAGAGACTGGAATTTCCTGGCTCCCAAGACCTCGACTGTGCTGCCTTAACACCCACTGAAGTCTCCTCTGCTTCCCTCTCCCTGCCCCCATCCTGACTTTGTTTATCTGTGGTTTTGCACAGGGAAAAAAATAAAAAAACAACAAAAAATAACCTGAAGTAACTAGAGGTTTCCGGGAGACTGAACTCCACGTCACCCACCAGAGAGCAGACAATAATATTTAACTGCTTTGATCAGTTTATTGTTGTATATTCAGATGGTGAGCTGCGAATTCCAGCACAGCACAGCAGCAGCAGCAGCAGCAGCTGCCAGCAGCCTTGGTGCCGTGTGGTGCAGCCAGCATTCGTCAGTGCAGCCCAGCGCTGCTTGGGCTGTCTGCTGGGGGAATCTAACCCCTCCTTTAATTTATTTTCCAGAAAATTCATTTTGAGAAGTGCTTGGCAGCAGCTGGAGGGAATGGGCAAGAGAGGATGGCAGCTGTCAGCTCCCGGCCCCCGCTGCTGAGCCCTTGCCAATGGGACAGCATGGGGACTTGCAGGGCTGCCCTCCCTGCTTGGGAAGAGCCTTGGGGTTGGGGTCACACCGAGCTAGTCTTGGTGTGACCAGTGCAGCAAGCTCCAACACAGGCACCATATTTATTTGTATGCTTCCACAGTGCCCAGCATGGAACAGTCTGCACCTGTGGATGCAACAATAAAACGAGTGATAAGTAACAAGCCAAGAACGAGCCAGTGCAATTAAATCTGTGAAAGTGACGCTCACTTTCTGGGGAAGGATGCTCAGAGTGGCTGAGGATGTCTTTTCTGTGGGTCTGAAGATGCATGGCCAGGCTAAAGCCCTGCAGCAGTTAGAGGACACCACACAGAGAGCCTTGCCCCACTTCTTCAGTTTCTCTGTAGGAGATGAAGGGAGCATGTCTGAAAAAAGGAAATGGAAGGCATGCCAGCTGCAGTGGGAGAAAGATGGAGTGGCAAGTGAACTGCTTGTCTAGTCCTTCCTTCCTCCCTTCCTCTCTACCTTCCTCCCTCCCTTCTTCCCTCCATCCATTTATTGGCACAGAAGATCCCACTGACTTGCTCTGGGCTTCAAAGCCCTGTTACACCTTCTCATGGAAGGTAAGCAACGATGATATGTTCTTTCTCATGGACTCAGAACTGTAAGGGACCTCCAAGGCCAGCATGCCCACCTGTGGCTTCATGTAGAACCTCACCAGGTCCAACTCTAAGAGATGTTCCTATAAATAAAGCAACGTCTAGTGTTTGCTCTGAGAGACCTCCACAACCTCCTGGCACTGTGTCCTGGTGCCTTCTCACTCCTCTCCAGCAGGAAGCTTTGCCTGATGTGTACCCTAGATTTCCCTTGGTGTAACGGAGGAAAGTCCCTTACTCATCCTGTTCAGGGAGAACAGACTGTCCCTTAGTGCCCTCAGCAGCCTTTCATAAACAGACTTTGGCCTGTGTGCTGTGTGCCCCAAACGGGATGTTGAAGTCAGTTCTGCATTTCCAGGTAGTAAATACAGGAAGGAGTCTACTTTCTCTTCGGGAAAGAGCTTCATGTATATTTTCCTTCCTTATACCACCCCATAAGTCTCACTAGCACCATCAGGGGATGTCATCTCACAAACTTCTTCCATGACTGCTGACACTAAGGCCAAAATCAGGTGCTGTGCAGACAAAATGGGTGCAGGTGATGACCTTACCAGTTTCAATGGGATTAACTTAACATATGCCTAAATGCTCTGCTGCAGGAGGTCAGAGTTGCCTGTAGTGGGTCACTGCAAGATGTGATAAGAGAGTTCCTGATGTACTTCTTGGGCTTTGGAGCATGGCAATCACTGAGTATTATGGCTTAGCACTGTAGGTGAGCAGAAGGGCAGTACAAACTTTGGTACAAGCTACTCCCTACCTTGCTGCAGGTCACTTACTCCATAACTCACTGGAGTCATTCCTCCCTGCAAAGAAGGACAAGCTGAAGAATTTGGCTGGCCAGATTTGATTTCTTTCTTTCTTTTTTTTTTTCTTTTTTTTTTTTTTTCATTTGGAAGAATAACTGCAGAGCATTTCCTCTGCCTTGTCCTCTCCTGTGCTGTACTGGTAGCTGCACTGAAGCTGATTGATTAGTTTAATAACAGGCAGTTGATATGCAGCCATAAAATTATGCACTTTTACTCATCAGCCTGATTGAACTCCTCTGCTGAGCACACAGGAGCAGAATGGCAGAGTTATAATAATGAGGGAAACAGCCAAGGGAAAAGCAAGCACGGTGGTGGTGGTGTTATTGTTGTTGTTTTAAAGATGAGGAATAAAATTACTCCAGGGAGGAGCTTTTCCAAAATAAATACCAAAATACAGAGGGAAAATGTTAAGATGTAATTAGCACTGCTACAAGCACCATTAAATGTCTGCTGAGGTTGGAGGTGGCAGCAGAGCTTCCTTTACACCCACCTGGTCTGTGTTGGAGTTTCAGGAGGATGGGACTGTCCCTACAGAGCACTCCCAGTCCCTGTGTCCTCAGAAAGGGTGAGTGGGACAAAGTCCTTTCCAGGATGAATCAACTTGATGGGGAAAAGGAGAAACTAGCTTGCCTTTTTTTTTTTTTTTTTTTTTTTTAATTTTTCTGATTCTGGCCAAAGAGGGAAGGATATGGGGATGGAGCTGGGAAAAATGTTTCTGGGAATGGTTTGGCCCCTCTGGCCCCATGTTAATGGCAGCAGTGGATAGGAGATGGTGTGATGGAGGTGAAGGAAGTAGCAGGGCTCTAGCAGCCTGGCCTGATGAGGACATGACTCCTATTGGTGATGTCCCTATGGCCTTGAGCTCTGCTCTCTGTTTCTGGGCTGAACTCAGACTCTGCCCTGGGGGTGTCAAACATGCTCTCCAAAGCTCCCAAAGGGAATTGAAGGTCCCCATTCAGCTGTGAATCAATATGCAGGAGCAGGCAGCAGGGCTTGCTGATGAAAAGCCACACAACCCCCATCCATGCATGGAGAATGGTATTTAAGACTTTATTTCCCAATAAAATATTTCCCAGTGCTCCAGCATGGCCTGCTCAGCTGACAGGCTCCCTGTTTGTCCTGCACACATTCATTTTATTTATAAGACTCATTTGTCTGTGAATAGGTCAGCCTGCTCCTGGTGCCTGTGATCCCCATCGGTCTCACTGCTGTGGAACATTTTAATTGAACCCAGCCGCGTGCTGTGACCCCAGCAGAGGCACCACGCCGAGGGCTGGATGCTTTGCCACTAGCACCATTCTCCATCCAGAAGGTTTGCTGCAAAACTACCAGATTTTCCCTTTGGGACAGATTTCCCTGAAGGAGGAGATGGGAACAAGGGAGGGAACAAGCACTGCTTGGTATTTATTTTCTCCCAGACAAATGCTTGGCAGATGGTTGCACAACTCTTCTTGCCCTTCTCCCTGATTGCACCCCATCCAGGTTGTAACTGGCAGCAAGGGTCTTTTTCATCTGCTCCAGAGGGCTTTGGGTCAGGCCATGTGTGGCTTGTACATTGCTGTTGGAGATTATACACAGCTGCACTGACATATCCAAGGATGCTGCTTCTCCAGCTACTCCTGTGTCCATTATGGGTGCCCTCAGCTGTGGTTCTTGGGTGGGTTTTCCTTCTGGTATCTTCCTATGCCACCTCCCGTTTCCCATCTCCCTGTGGTCAGGGTTGCTGTTGCTGAGTTGCTGGTGGTGTGTATTATTTTGTCGAGATAACCCTGCAGGAGCCTCCAGTCAGGAAACTCCTTCAGAGCTCCTGAGAGCTAAGTGCTGACTGGCACAGTCACCCTGCCTGTCTGAAGTAAATGTCCCCTGAGGGGTACAGGGACAATACCCCTGTACAGAGGTACAGTTTAGAGTCACTGTAGGATCCCTGTTGTCACCTCCAACAGATCTCAATGCCTGTGCATGGGCCTTTGAATCCTGCCAAGGCAACCTGGTGACCATCATTGGAAGGCAAACCTTGAGTTCATGCACAGCTGTTTGGATTCTGCAGGGGCAGGACTAGGCAGGATTCAGTTTCTGTCTTCACACGGGATTGACTCAGCCCATGCCACTCCTGATGGACATTTCTCCTCTTTATCGTTTATCCTCCACCTCCTCTGGTGATGGAGGTCCATAGCATTAGTGGTAACTCCAATGCTTCACCACCCTGAGGCAGAGGGGAGGTTCAGCTGCTTCTCACAGACATCTGGTATCACTTTAGCACTCTGTTTTATATGATTCCACGGGACGCTTGTGAATCCACAGCCTAAACAACCTCCCAGCAAGAGCACAGTTAGGATTTCTAAAGCTGCAGCCACAGAGAACTTCATGTCCCTCAAAACAATGTCTGTAATCATCTAGCTGCTCCTGGCAGTGTTCCAGTGGCACCTGAAGCACATCTGTCCTGGGTATTTCTTGTAGTGCAGTATGGAGTTTAATCAGAGTCTGCAGAAAGTGGTGGAATTCTTTCAACATCCAGCACAGAGATGGATCAGACATTGTGAAGAGCATCCTCACACAAGCCCAGGAACCAGGAGTGAGGTCCTAGGTTGAGGAGTGTGGGGCTGGAAACCCTGAACTCTGTTTTCTCCCTCTACTGTTGTGTGTCTGCTTCCTTCCTGGTGGCCTGTACTCTTTGTTAGTCAGCAAAGGAAGATGTGGAGCATGGACCTGAATTGAGAGCACTGCTGGTGCTAAAGGAATATCTTGTTCCACACCACCAGGCCTACAAGTGGCTCCTTGTCCTCTAGGCTGGAGTGTGTCCTCTGGCCCATAGTGGAAGAGAAGCACACTGTGTTGTAGCAAAGACTTTGCTTTTATTTTTCTTCATCAAAAATAAAAGCAGACTCTGCTAATGACTAATAAATTGTCTTTCTGCAAGTGAAAATGTTGGCAAAAGCTGATCATAGGGCTTCTTTATGCAATGAAGTTGGAAAACCTAACAAAGCTTTCTTTTTTAACTTCTCAGTTTGAGCAGTAAGACAGAGGAGCCCTTTCCAAGGTAAAGCATGTCCCAGGGAGAAAGCATAAGTGGAGGCAAAGGAACATGTGGACAGAAGCCACAACAACAATATTCTGACTCAAAGAAGGTTGCAAATACATTGTACATAGTTGGAAATATTCTAAAACCATTTTTTAAACCAAAGCAGAAGTTGACCAGAAGATAGCCCAGGGCAGGAGGAGAAAGATGTGGAGTTTGAGTTAGGAGTCCAGGGAGAGTGAATGATCATCAGCCTGAGAGGGAGCTTCAGGGCAGCATGGAATGGGGCAGGGGCAGGAGAAGAGGCAATGAAGAGAAAGGAAGGAGAAAGAGGGAAGGGAAGGGAAGGGAAGGGAAGGGAAGGGAAGGGAAGGGAAGGGAAGGGAAGGGAAGGGAAGGGAAGGGAAGGGAAGGGAAGGGAAGGGAAGGGAAGGGAAGGGAAGGGAAGGGAAGGGAAGGGAAGGGAAGGGAAGGGAAGGGAAGGGAAGGGAAGGGAAGGGAAGGGAAGGGAAGGGAAGGGAAGGGAAGGGAAGGGAAGGGAAGGGAAGGGAAGGGAAGGGAAGGGAAGGGAAGGGAAGGGAAGGGAAGGGAAGGGAAGGGAAGGGAAGGGAAGGAAAGGAAAGGAAAGGAAAGGAAAGGAAAGGAAAGGAAAGGAAAGGAAAGGAAAGGAAAGGAAAGGAAAGGAAAGGAAAGGAAAGGAAAGGAAAGGAAAGGAAAGGAAAGGAAAGGAAAGGAAAGGAAAGGAAAGGAAAGGAAAGGAAAGGAAAAAGAGAAGAGTAAATATTTTCTAGTGATTTAAAAAAGTATTTTATATAAAGTAGAAGGATTGTGGTGTGAAGCAAAATCCAGATCTTAACTGTACTGCTTGTGCTTTCTCCTCTGCGGGGGCAGCTCTGTGGCTGCCCTGTGCTGCAGGAGGGTCACTGCTTTCATTTTCTTCTGGCTGAGTGACCTCCTGGTCACTCCAAATGTCACAGCAGAGCCCAGGCCCCCTGCTGCAGCCCCTTTCGGATGGGGGACACTGTCACCAGATGAGAAACTTGGCTTCAAACACCAGAAAGCAAACCCATGCCAGAAACAAGCACCACTGAGAACAAGAGGGAGGGGGGTGCCAGGTCCCAGTAACTATTATTGACCAACATACCCAATACTAACAGTCCATGGACTGCAACAGTCACAATGCCTCAAATTCCCCTCAGACAGCACCCCTAGAAACAGAGGGTTTCTTCATGTTGCCTCACTGTCAGTGATAAAACCTTGAGCTACACCAGCAAAGCGTGGTCTTTCCCAGGCAGCACTGCTTTATTTTGTGGTTGACATTTAGCTGTCACTTGAGATGGGTACATTAAAACTATGATAAAATAAATATTTGCTCAGCAGGAAGAGCTGCTGGTAGGTAAATTGCCTGGCATTACCTCCAGCATCTCACACAGCATGAGTGGGGAGGCACAAGCTGGAGCCAGGGAAATCTCAACCTCTGACCATTCACAGGCTATTAAAGATACCAGTTTACCGCTCTGGGAAGCTCATCTGCTGGCTTAAAGCTCAGCTTGCCATGTAAGCAGCCTTGATTTGAAAGTATCAGGTGCTGGCTTCATCTACCAAAATCTGTTGAAATCCTGATGGAGCAGTTGATAGAAACCAGGACACACTCATCCCATCTTACAGTAGGAATCCAAAATGGATTAGATAAGCTACAGTGTCTCCAAGATGCCTCTTCCCTTCCATGTCCTGCCAAAGTATCTGCTAGCTGCACAGGAGGTTTGGTGTGGGGGAACAGATACTGCTGCTCTTTAAGTGTGTCCTAATCATTTGTCAGCATCCTTTCTAATGCACTTCCACCTGGACCTCGGCTTTCTGGCTCTCTGCTGTTGTCACATTTTGTTCCACTCTATCAGGCAGCCCTCTATCTTGTATCCTTAGCCTGTGGAGGCCATCCTCCGCTGTAATCAAGTCCACTCCCAATTTTAGCTTGTGTTTGTTAACCCCTCTCCCTGTGATAATTACCTTCAGCTCTCAGAGTGTTTTGGTGACTCACTATCTCCAGCTTCCCAGCATTGTTTGTAACTGGAACTTTCCAGTACCTGTTCCATTAACCCCCTGTATGGAAGCAACCTTACCTCTGCATCCCTCTCACACTGACTCAATCCTCTACCTCCAAGATGAAACCAGTCCCTTCTGACTCTCCCTTGGGGTGAGTTCCTGGCCTGCTCTTTGTCCTCTGTGATCACTTCATCTTTCTGTGCTGCCACTGCTCTGCCCATGGCCAGATGGGACTGTCCTTTCTTTGAATGTCACTAGTTAGTAATACAGGTCCCGGGGCAACCAGTAATTTTTGTTTGTCCAGTGCTGAATTCATCCATAGCCACCATACTGAGCTCCTCCACTGAGCAATCTTGGGTTTGATGCCTGATACTGTGTTCAGAAATGACCAGCTGTGTTTTTAGAAGCACTAATGTTATTCTGCTATTGCAGAGCAGGTTCCTCAGACTGAAATTTCTATTAAGCAAAACCTTTTCATTTCTGCATATTAAAGGCTGGAGCTCTTCTCCACTTGAATTCAATGGCTCATAACAGATCCCCTCCACTACCCACTCTCGGGTAATGTTAGCTCAAAGATGCAAAGGCATGAAAGACTCTCTGGCTCTGAGCTTTCAATAAATCTTGAATGGAATGTGGGTTTTTTTATTAATAGGTGTCCTCTGCTCCCTTTCCTCCCTTCCATCTTCCTCCACACTAACAGCCCATTACTGCAGCTCTCCTGAATCCCTTGTTTGTCACCCAGGACTATACCAACTACTGAAAAAGCTCTCCTTCTTCTCTGTCACCTCACTTCAATCTGCTCGTCACACAAAAGCTGGTTTTGTTTTGCATTTGCCTGCTTTAATCGTGTCCATTTCGTTATCATTTTAACACCTTTTGGCTCGCATTCTCCAGTCCCCAGCCAAAGAAAGAGACCAAAAGAAAAAAGCTGCTGTCTTGTTTTGTTATCTGCCCATCTTTGTCTTCCACAAAACCAAAACTTTCAGCTGCATACCTCAGAGCAGGCAGTTCATGCCAATATTTTTTTGCTTTCTTTCCCAATCTCTCACAATAATCTCCCAGCTGGTCCCCCCTCCAAATGATTTCTTCTTCAGACTCATGGATTCTGTGAAGTCTGTGCTGACCTGTGTTAACTCCATGTGATGCTCCATCTGTTGTTGACTTCTATGTGTTTACTTCCTAAGGGGAAAACTGAAAATGTGACTTCAAGATCTGGCCATTGTCACTGTCATTCCTCAAAAAACAAGGTCTGCTGTGGATTGAGCTCTGATTTTGATCTGCTTAAGCCTGCTCTGGTTCTGCTTGACTGGCAGAGGACTCATGAAATGCTTCCTGTGCAGTGTTCTATCTCACCTCAGCCTGCGGAGAACCAAGGGCGTGAGCGAGGAATGGACAACACCAATTTTGTATGCAAAGACTCCAGAGTGGTCCCCAGATTATCTGTGCTGTATCCCTGGCTCCACCATGGGGTACAAAGCACATCCCAGCATGGGCATCATGGTGATCAGCCTCCCTAAGAACCACCACAGTAGAAGCAGATCTCCAGAAGAGACCAGAACCCCCTGGTCTGTGCTCAGGTCAGTACATGTGAACCTGTTTTCATAGAGACAGACTCTGTTATCTCAGCATAGCAAAGGCTCTGCATTCAGACAGAGACTGAAGCTGTCTCTGAGCTTACATGTACATAGTTCTCTCTCTGTTTCTGTCAGCATATAGGCATACGTGATGCCAAAGGTTGGAGCTCTAGTTCAAGTATATTTACACAAACGTGTGAGTGCATGGCCAGTGAGGTGCATTAAAAACACTTTCTTTCAGAAATAGCGTTGTTTTTCCTGGTGAAGGAGAACAGTTTCTCTTATTTTCTGTGCCACTTGTATTTTTGGGCTTTGTGAGGCAAAATGCCAAGGAGCGACAGCATGTTTACCTAGAGGCAGCTAAAAGAGCTGTGTAGCAATCAAGGTATTGAGTGGGTTGGGCTGAAAATAGATCAGCTTGGAAAGACTTTGATCACAAAAGTTCAGCAGGGGACTGGATGGCCGTTAAATACTGAAAACAACCTCTCTGGGAATATAACAGGTTGTTCAGAGAGGTGGTAGAAGCCCCATCCCTGGAAAAATTCAAGGTCAGGTAGGACAGAGCTCTGAGCAACCTGATCTAGTTTAAGATGTCACTGGTTATCACAGGAGAGTTGGACTAGAAGATCTTTAAAGGTTCCTTCCAACCCAAAGCATTTTATGATTTATGATTTTATGGTATCCTCATCTTGCCTGAGCTAATTAGGTGAAATGATCTTGTTTAGTGCCCATGGTCTGCCTCACTGACCTGTTGTGCCATAGCTACTCCCAGCTTGGGAACTGAATTGCCCTCTCCCATCCTCTGGGGCTTAACTTTCTAGGTCAACATTGAGATGGAGACATGTGGAGGATCCCCTTAAAAAAATACTGAGCAAGGTGCAGACTCCTTCCTCCAGTCACTCCTGAACATTATCATGGATTCAGTACCTGGAATGCGATTTTTTTTTTTTCTGGGAAAACTTCTTTCAAAAAGATATTTGTGGCCTCACTGGGATATCACTAAGTGCTTCACCTCAACCTTTCTGGGGCAGTTATTGAGACTGGCACTTCAGGATGTGGTTTAATGGCCATGGTGGTAAGTCAAAAGTTGGACTTGATCTTAGAAGACTTTTCCAACCAAAACAATTCTATAATACTATGATTCTAAGAGTTTTGTTTACACCCTCTCCTGGGCTCCCACGAAAATAGGCTCCAGCTCTTTCCCAAGCTGATAAAGTTTTGCTTTCTTCTTTCTTGGTGAGCAGACTTGCCTTGCCTTCTGCCAAGCCTAACCTACCTGAGAGATTAACAAACTATTTGCCTGCAGCTTCATGTATCTCTCTTTGTACAATACCTTGTGCCAGCTCTCCTTTCTGGGCATGTCTATACAGCTGTTTTGGCCCAGAGTCTAAGTCTGGCATGTCTCTTGGCATCTTGACAGTCATGATAGATTACAGAAGAAAGTGTTTGGGCCCTTTTGGCAGCTCCAGGAAAGCTCTCACCCTGTGATAGGAGAACATGAACACAGCCCAGGCCCTGGCTTTGAAGGTGTGGGGACATGACAGGTCCAGTCACAGGTCCTGGGCTCAGGTCCAGACAAAACCAACAACATCATCATGTCTCTGTAGCACTTTGTTGGGAAGTGTTTCTGATTCTTAATTGCTTTATTTTGTAGCAAACGGCTTAGAATCGTAGAATGACAGAATTGTAGGGTTTGGTAGGGACCTCTGGAGATCATTGAGTCCAATCCCCATGCCAGTCCAGGATCACCTAGGGCAGGCCACACAGGAGCTCATCCAGCTGGGTTTTGAAAGTCTCCAGAGAAGGAATTAGGATATTACACTATGAGGCTCTTTTCTTTGCAGATTCTAGCTGCAAACACCAGGGAGAAGTGGTCACGGTATAGGGCTGCACGAAATCTGTCCAGCAGATAGAGCACTGTAAACCCAAGGGCTCTCCTCAATCTGCCAGCTGTGGAGCTTGTTACAGACTTCAGTACCTACTGTTATCAAGAAAGCCATGGTTACTTCAAGACTTTGTGTTTTCATGGCTGACAGACCCTAATTCTGTACACCATTAGTGGGAAGAAACAAAAGCATCATTTAAAGGTTGTTTGAAGGGGGTCCCCAACAAGTGCAGAGCATGCTGGGTCCATTGCTGTTCTGGATGATACTGCTCATGCTTGTCCTCCCAGCCCTGTTGATACTTAAGGCTTTATCAGACTCCATGGGAAGTGGTTTGAATGTGGTCCAAGAGATTACCTGAGGTTTTCCAGCTTCCTACATCACATCTGGCACAACTGAGCTGAGGGTTCCAGATTTCCTCCTCCGTGTTATACACCTCAGGTCTTCTGATGCCTAGGGCAGTATTTTAGCACTCTGTAAGAGGCTTAGAGACCACATTACTCTTTGAACACAATGATACTGGCCATGAAACTCTTGCAGCTCTTGAAAATTGCTGGGACTGATTGTTCATCACTATGGGCAAAAATATATCTACAGCACAATCAGCTACAAAACAAACAAAGATACCTCTGTGGGACAACTGACTGGTGGTAGAGATGTTTTATTTCAGCATGTGATGGGGACACTGATACAGTCCATTGCCAGGGGCTCAGACACTTGATTCTGCTCACAGAACAAACACCCTGTATCTGTTATCCCTAAGAGTGCTGTGCCACTGAGAATTTGAGGTACCAAAAAATCCCTGTATAAACAAGCAGAAACATCAGCCCACCAGCCAGCTCCTTACGTGTTTACATTCAATGTGCATGGAGAACCAGGTGAAAAGTAAAATATCATGACTGGATAACACTCTCTTAGAGACTGCTTGTATTTCATATCACCTCAGTATAATGCCACAGTCCAAACTTGCCTGAAAACCTGGGAAAAAAAATATTTGCAGGACTACCAAAGCTCAAAAAATATCTCCAGCTGAAGGCCTTTTATTCCTTGGATTTTCCAAGCAAGGCTTATGTAGTTGACATAGGAATCATGTTATTTTTCAGGAAAGAGGTTTAGAGAGAATGGGAAAGAGCAGCAGTGAGCAAGCAGCAAGTGCTCAAACCAGCCCATCTGCTGTTGTTGGATTAATTTCTAACCTGTCCTCTCAGCTGGCCAAGGAGAACTTGCTAGGCTGAATTTATGTCTTTAGCCCAGGTTAAGGTCTGCCACATTAAAATAAATCAGCACCAACTTTGGGTTAACTTTAGAAGATTAAAGATGGAGAAGAAATCACAGAAGAGGCTGCACACAATCATCAGTGTGGGGAGAGGGAGACAACCCCATGCCACCAACAGCTTGAGTATGGCCAGGGTGCTTCCCCAAGATAAAGGAAAGAATGGAGAACCCCAAGGTGAAGGAGTGGATGAAAACAGACTTGGACCCATGAGCAAAAGGCACTTTCCTTCTGCTCTGGGATCAAAGGTTGTGTACTCTGAAGAAGTAAATTTGAACCATTGCTTGTCTTGTTACCATTGTTTCTTGTTACCAGTGTTTGTCTTCTCTTACAAACCATCCTCTGCCAGAGGAGTAGTAATCCTTAAAACTTGGAAGTATTGTGGAGGAAGGAGGAGTGAGTTTGTTTTTTGTTTTGTTTTTATTTCCTTTTTAAAAATGTGAAATAACAAAACAAAACAAAATCAACAACAAACAGATGTTTTTACTGCCAGGGAAAGGTTAAGCTAGAAACAGAGGAGACACATCTGCAGAAAAGAAAATCTTCCTCCTAGCTTTGTGGAATGCTGGAGCACTACAAAGGGAGGGAAAGCACTACAAAGAAAAAAAGTAAGTCTGAAGAGTGGACTTGAAGTCTGATTTACTGCTTACCTGCTTACCTGATTCCTCGCAAGACGGGCTGGCAGTCTCGCAGGGCTGTATCAGGCAGCATCTGATCAAGTTTTCTAACTCATCTGCATGTGAGTTTGGGGGTGTTTGAGCTGAGCTAAACCTGCCAGTGGTTTAAAGTTGGCTATTACACACACGAAGGAGAGCTGGGCTGGTTGGACCCAGTGTCACAAAGCCTCTTTCTAGGAAAGCAGCTTTGCGCAACGGAAGGAAAGAGAGGTGGTTGTCAAGGTGTAGGGCATTCTCGAGTAAACAAGTGGTGTGATGTGGCATGGCTGGGTGAGATGGGCAGTCAGCCCTGTGCTGAGCAGGATCTGTCCCCTCTTCAAGACAAGGCTGGGCTTGCAGGAGAGTTTGGCTGAAAGTCAGCCTGTTGTTTATGGCAGCAGGACTCAAATCTTTGCCCTGCCCTGACTCCCTGCGTGGTCCCTGGCAAGTCACTTAATCCCAGTGCCCTGTCTAGGTACAGGGAGGAATTACCACCCCATGACACCCAAGGTTTTGGGTGCCAAGCTCTGTGGAGGGGCACGGCTTCCATGTGGGCATGATGCACTCTTAGCAAACAGGGCCAAGGGCATTGCAGTGGAGCTGCTGCAGGATAATGGGGACGGCGGACAGTGCAAGAGCACCAGCTACAGCCATGGCAGACGCAGAGCAGAGCCTGTCCCTGAGAGGTTCACAAGCAGAAACAAAAACAATGCAAAAAATAACAACCACTGAACCACTGCAAAAGCACCGCAAATCCTTAAAAACGCCCTCAGGCATTCACCGAGCAAAATCCCAGCGGAGCTCAGCTGCCTCCCTGAGTGATACCAAACCATAGCGAGTTACCTTCCCACCGCCCCTATTCCGGGTGCGCAGTGCTGGTGGTGGGGGCTGGGGCACCCCCCTCCCACCCCCGCCCCTGCACTGCCTGCTACAGGAGGAGGCAATGGATGGCTCTGTCCTCGCAGCGAGGACTGTGGGTTTGCCCTCCCCAGGAGGGGACACGCTGTGCTGCAGCAGGCCCGGGGGGTTGTGCTGGGGCTGTGGAGCACATCTGCCAGCCTCCAGCCCGCCAGTACATCTTGTTTGTGTTTTTCTGCGGAGTACACTCCCAGTGGGTTATGTCAGAGGTGAGGAATGCAGGGCCACCCTGTGTCATGAGATCAGACTTACATTTTTAGGCTGAGCGCTTACCGTATTTGCTAGGAAGCAGCACGCAGGCGGCACGCGGGGCCCCAAAGGGGTGGGAGATAGCTACCCCCTTCGCCTTCCATCCCTTCTTTTCCAACCCTCGCTCCAGCAGAGCCGGGTGGAGCGGATGGGGCCCGTCTGCTGGAACAAGCTCTCCCTCTGTTCCTCGCAAGGAGCAAGAAAGGAAACGCAGTGAATTAAGGCGAATGAAAAGGCAGCAGTGAAAGGCACCCGGGCGCCATGCCAAGCGCTCGGAAAACGCTCGCAGGGAGAGGTGGTGGCGAGCTGCTCTCTGCCGCCGCTCAAGGCATCGGCACCCGGGACTGCACCATGGGGAAAACTCAGTCGAGCAGCAGAACCCACAAAAATCACCATTCCAGGGGCTGAAAGCATTAGGAGAGACAAGAGCCCATCAGGGAGGCTCGGAAAGTTGGGCTGGGGGACTCTTACCGTGAAAGACATTTGCAGCGTCTGACCCAAAGTGCTGCCCAGAGGAGTAACTTGCCCCCAGTTTCATTGCTGGGAGCCAGCACCTTACATCCAACTTTCCTAAAATCTCTTGACTGCTTTGCAGGAGTCGTTCAGATCAAGAAAAGCTGGAACAAAAGAGCTCTGCCTTACAGGGTCACTGACCGCACTGCCCATTCCCTGGTTTAACCACTGAAGACTTGGAAGCTCCTTTGTAGCTTGCTTCACACCTAGGGCAGAAAGATGGGAGCTGCTTTGATCCCAGTGCTACTGCACAGAAAACCCACTGAGGTAGGGTAGGGAAGGGCTCCCCTTCTCTGCTCTGTTTTTCTTTTTATTTTTTTTATTTTCCTGAAATAGCTGCAGTAGTAAGTATCCTAAGATTGAAAAGCCAAAAAGCAATGAGAAATCCTTCCATAGTCCATGTCAAACTGAACTCCACTCT
Organism: Indicator indicator; assembly: GCF_027791375.1. Taxonomy (NCBI): domain Eukaryota; kingdom Metazoa; phylum Chordata; class Aves; order Piciformes; family Indicatoridae; genus Indicator; species Indicator indicator. The sequence continues at coordinate 18,734,039 of NC_072029.1, forward strand.
TTGTTGTTTTTTTGTTGGTTGTTTTTTTTTTTTCCTGCTTTCCCTTATAGAGGGTTTTGAGATGGTGGTGTTTTGTTGTGTGTGAAGGAAAACAAACCCTGACATACCAAATTCCTTCACACAATGGACTTTCCTCTCTCTAAACATCCTTGTCAGATGGGCCTCTTGCAGCTCTCTCCTCTTCCCAGAACAAGAGAACAAATACTAGGAAATGTGGAGAGATGAACTGCGTGGAGCTAGCTGCAGTGGAGGAGTGCAAATCAGCCCCATATTTCTTAGCATCTCCACTGCTGTCTGGTCCTCATCTGGAGGGGCCAGGTGAACCTGTGCCACTGACAGTTTTCTGCTCTGCACCTCAGACTGTGATTGGTCCCTGCAATTGGTAACAGGATAATTTCAAGTCCTTGTCTATTATCCTGGACCCTCTGCCATCTGTTACAATCTTGTTTTGCCATGTCACCTCCATGTGCAGTCCCAGACTATTTTTGTTACTGTAACTTAGTCTCAAGAGCCTTTTTGGGTAATTCTTCCATTCATGGCAGATTTTGGGTGTTTTGGGGTTCTCTCTAGGCTTGTGGTCCTATGAAGGTACTGTAGATGTCCTATGGAAATTAGAGGTGCCCATCAGGGACAGGAGGAATTCCTAATTGTCACTTTTTCTATGACTGTTTCAACAGAAACAAGGAGCATGGAAAGAACAGTGCTTTCCCTGTCAGGAATGGGGCAGAGAAGGCAGAAAAAAAAGACTAAAGAAAGAATTGGTGAAAGGCACCACCACATCCAGGGGCCTGACTCTGATCTTGCTTGAAGCAGGTTATAAAACCCAGGACATCTTACTAACATTGGCACCAGAAGAACGAGGAAAACATATTTTAGACCAATTATGCTGCAGAATATGCATGAGATTTCCAATGCACCTAAAGCCATCATAATCAGGGAGTGCAGTAATTTGAGCTCTAGGGGCAGATCTACAGACTAGGGCCACAAGAATCAGATGTTTAACCCAATATAAAATGACCTTGTTGTGTTGTTTGGAAACATTTTCTAGGGTTTGAAAGATTCACAACCACAAGAGCTCTCTGCTGCTCTGCTAACCTCCCTGCTGTGACACCCTGCAGCTAGCTCAGACTCATCTCTCCCAAGCCCTCCACCTATCTTTCTGCTCTCTGTATTCCAAATAACAGGTATCTCTGTCATTCCCTGAAGGCTGGCATGGGTTTTCCCTTTCCTGCTGGAAAAAGGTTTTCTGCACCCAAACTTTCCTGTCCTACTGCCATATTTCCCCAGTTTTTGTAACCACCAAACATGACAAATCTCTCTGCACATATTCAAGACAAGACTGCCTTCACCTGTACTCCCTTCTATGAAACTCAGTGTAAGAGCATCCCATACACTTGTACTCTTGAGCAACTCAACTCACCTACATAAAAAAGAATGACATAGAGCTGATAACTCTAAGCAAGAGGCTCAGGCCAGACCCCATGGAGTAATAGGCCAGGACTTGCAGGGAGCTCTTGTTCCTTGATGTTGTCCAGGCTCCCATTATGAGCCAGGAAGACTTACCTGGCTTGTGTGGATTCAACTAGCTGTCCCTCCTGGCCATGTTTCCACTGGTCACTGGTGCAAGCTAGGAACGTGGGACTGCTTCTCCACCTCTACCCATGCCCTCCAGGGTAGAGCTAGAGCATATAGTCATAGCTGATCTGTCTGAAGACCAAGGACACTGAGAGATAATGCTGGCAGCAGTGGGGTGCCCTGCCCCTACCACAGGGAGGTCCCTTGAGCACTACATTAGGTTAGATGTATTGCTCCACAGTATGGCCAGAGATTCCCTGGAAACACCACTTTATTCAGGGGCATCATGTATTCCACAGACCCATGATCAAGCACCTTGCCATACCCTCATAATTTATCTTGTCTCATGCCCATGTAGCCACAAGAAAGCCACAGAAGAGCCCTTTGTGGTTTTAGTTCCCCTCAGCTGTGGATCATTCCTCCAGTACTTCTTGCTCTTACATTCTGCAAGGCAAACCAGGAAAGATCACAGTGCAGAAACAATGATCAATATGATGGTCCAGCTTCCCTTCCACTAACCAAGTGCATGCTCCACTGTAGTGCTACAGCCACCCAGAAGGAATGAGATATCTGGGAGATGCTCTGGGGTGCTAGGTACTGCTGCACAAGCCACTCCAGAGAGAGGTATAGGAAGGACTTCAGGCAGCAACAGCATGATGATTTAATAAACTTCAGCAGACTCTTTGCCAGGCATATCCTGCCCAGCTTGCATTGAACTGACTGACAGTGAGGCCAGTCAGTGGCACCCAGCTCCAAATGACCAAGACTAGCCTTGTTTCAGTGCTTAGTAGCTGATTCATGTTTTGGTCTTCTGCCCCACCCAGTCTAGAGTGAGTTCAGCATGTCTCCCTGCACTTCACTCTCTTGCTTTCAAGGCTCTCCCTCACCCAGAGAGCTTCCCACATTCACAGCCCAACCTTCCACAACCAGTCTTCTCTGGTCTCCTGGACTGGACACCATGCAAGGCAGGAGCCAGCAGCTTGCTGGCTTTGATTTACCATCATCTAGGAAAAATGCTGGCTGATCCTGCCAGCTCTGCTTCCTCTTGCACCATCTGCTGTTCATGATAGCCATCCCCAGCACAAAGACTCGGTGGTTACCTCCACCAGCCTGTCTCCTGGGAAGAGGTCACTTTTGGGATCCCTGTTCCTGTATGGCACTGCTGAAGATGGCATCTGGGAAGTGGAGTTGTGGAAATGGTGCTGTGCTGTGCCCTGGCAATGCAATGGAATCCTGTCTTACTGCTTTTTCTGAGGCTTTTGTTAACATAATGACTCAGAAACATCAGCTTAGCCTCGAAGCAACACCCTCCACGCAACTCTCCACCACACAAGGGCTCCCACATGTCCTGGTGTGACAGGGAACATGGCAGTGCTGGCTGTGATGACCAGTGGGATAGACAGACTGACAGTTTCTGGACTTGGCAAAAATAGCATGGCCTTGGGACAGTGGGAATACATCTCCCACCAGTTTTGTAGCACCAGGTAATGCTCAAGTTTGGTCTCAGGGACTCACCTGTCTATGGAGGGAGTTACAAATCAAAACTTGATGGTTTCCCATGAGACTCCTGAATGAAGTAAGTATTTGTGGTCTCTTTCATTACAGAACTACAAAGCAGAGCCAAATGGGTTTTCTCTCAAACAGATGGGATGCTGACAGGTGCTGCTGGAGGCTGAGAGATGGAAAATCAAAGAAGATGCCCTGGCTGGTCTGTTACTAGCTTGAAGAGAGAGGAGCAGGTGAGATTTGAGTTCCTTATTCTGTCTGGCTAGTCAGATGCTGTAGCAGTACAATAACATAAACATGTATTATTTTTTTCTCTCTATTCTGCTGGGTCAGGACAATATTATTACCTTGCCTTAAAGGCAGAAGAGTGAAATGTATCTTAAAGATGGGAGACTGAATTACCTCCCTTGAGACAACAAGGATCTACTTGTATAGCAAAGGTCCCAGAAGAAGCAGGGTTATGTCAGAATAGTATTCTGTAAAGTAATAGAAAACAAAAGATTTTCTTTCTCCCTACATAAATAAATTCTGTGTTTCCTTTGTGGTTCAATTTTCAAGGCTTGCTGAATTCAAGGAGGATGTGGTCACACTCATTGGAAACTCCAGATGCTACAAGATATAAACACAAATCTGCATTAAGCTCACATTTTGGATGAATTAAATCTCATGTGCTTTCACTCTATTTTATCTTGCAGGATGATGGCAAGCTGCTATAGTTTTCATGTCCCTTGGAGAGCATTTGCCCAATATCTCAGATATCTCCTCCTTGATTTCTTTGACAGGATCCAGTCTTTTGTTATTTACTGAGGTCACTGTAGCCTTGGAGAGAAATCAACACAGTTGTGAATTATGAGCTATGCTGGTAGGATATTTCCCTCTGATTGTTTGACTTTAGTGTGAATAAACTCCAGATAATTAAAGATGAGTTCAAGTTACAGCACTTCACTTATGGCTTCTGAATTCCTTGTCTAGGTTGAGTACTTTCATGTGGGTCGTTAGGAATTGTAGAATGGTTTGAATTGGAAGAAGCCTAGCATCACAGCAATGGAGCTGCATCTCCACTCACCTCTCACCAGACTTAAAATAAAATAAATCTCAGAATCTCTAGGATGAAAACATCATGGCTTGTTGCATGGCTGTTCTTCAAGTTTAGACATGGTACTCTCCAACTGTTTTTTCACCTGCAAAATATTTCCATTCCATCTGACACTTTCTGTTGCTGAGCATCCAAGGGAGAAGGGAAGTAGTATCCTGGCCAAACTGAAGTCACTGCATTTTGAAGCCACATTGGTAGATAATGTGCAGTGCTGTGATACAACAGTGCAGGAAGGGTGTCCCTAAGTGCACAGCCACCCCAGGGCACGGTTAAAGGAGTAAATTAGACTTTTCCATCTGAATGCTCCATTTATTATAAATAACCACCACTTTTCATCATAACTTACTGCCCACTGGAAGCCCTGCAGTAATGCCATCGTGGAGCCTAGGGAGGAGAAGAGGGCAGGATGTGTATAGTTATTTGATGGGCTCTTTTCACCAGGGCTGTGTTTGCATCTACCCATGTGCACAAAGCACTGCAATTTAGAAAGTCTGGGCAGTCTTTGGCAAGGTCCTCTTTGTACACCCAAACTACAGCCTAACACATGCTCTTTGAAACAGTCAAGACATACTTGACTCTTGCCTTACTTTGGGAGTTTATAGCTCTTATTTTTAGTTAAAACTCTAAGTAAAGTAGGGCAATAGGTCTATGTTGGATCTGGAGGATGCCTCAGCACCCAGCTAGCTGGACAGCTTTAAATAATGAATTGTAACAGTGTGAGAGCTGAAATCCCTGTCCCACACCGACAATAACCAGGCTAGCTCAGTCTGGAAGCAAATGCAAGCTGTATTTACAAGCAGATCTACAATCTACGATGAAATGCAATGAATATGTACAAATAGACACAATTCACAACATTTACAAATATATACAATCAACAGAAAAGCACAACCAAAAGGCCTTCCCCAAGGGGCCTTCCCCCCAGCCAGAAGGAATCCCCCCAGACTCCCATGGCAGAAGGCAGAGAGTCAAGAAGCAGAGAGGCTGTTAGACTTAGCTTGTCAAGGTCAGTGTGGTATCTTCAGCCAGAAAAGAAGAAACAGCAGACAGACAGAAGCCCAGCAAGCAGAGAACTGGGACTGCCCAAACTCTCCAACCTTGTTTTGAGTAGAGATTCTTAAACATTTCTATCTCTCCAATGGAAGTGTTTGGAACAATCCTTATTTGCTTTCTTACACCCAATAGTGATTTATTTACATTCTTTCACTTTCTCTACTTGAACTTTGTGAAGAAAAATTAAAAAGACAGTCTTAAAACCATCACAGGTTTGGAGTTTGTGAAAAGCCACAACGGCACAACCAGATATAAGGCAGTATTTTTACCCTCTGGGAGGAGTCATGGACTTCCTTTGGATGTGAAACTAAACCACTGATTATTTCTAGTGGATTCAGACTAAGCAACTTGGATCTTTTCTTCAAATTAAAGAGCTCCATGCTCCCCTGTGAAGAGCTTCTTTGCTAGATCAGGCTGGGTCCATTTCGAGGAGCAATGTGTGTGCATTGCCTCAGGAGAGTTCCTGTGAGAAGCAAGAGAGTGAGGGTGAGTTCCCATTCCAGCTGTTGTCAAGAAATTGATTTTTGGTTGCCAAGATGAAGAGTTTTCTTCGTGATGGCTGGCACAAGCAAGTCACCAAGAGGCTGAAAACAGAGAATGAATTAAATGAATATTTAAGGGAAAAAAATATTGAAGCATTTGGCAAAATACTTTTTTCTTTGTATCCTTCTATGAGGTAATGATCATCCACCACCTGAATTATGGTGGTGGGCATGACTCCTCTCAGGACATACATATGAATCACTGCTGGACTGTGTGTGTGATGGGCTGAATGGACAGCTCAGTCCCTGGGGAAGTGTCTGGTGACTGGTGGCTTTTATTTGACCTACAGGAAAGCCACTCATGGTGGAGAGAAGCACTTCAGATTTCAGCTGGTTCACATTTTATGTGTTGTCACAAAAGACCACATGTGCATTTAGCATGCAATCAGTAGATGGAGGAAGGTTTTTTTAAACCAGAATCATAACAGGTCATGGCCAGTCACTAACCTCTAGCTCTCATGGTCACAGGTCCCCCAACACACGGGGGGACCCTCCTATCTGTGCATGAGGTGAAGGCACTGATTGCCATTCAACATCCTGTCCCACCAGAGACTGGATGGGAAATACTGATTTGCTTTGAGAGCTCAGGAGCAGAGGCAGATTCACAGATGCACTTGTCTCTCTGTTCACAATCAGTGGGAGTTGAGGACTGCTGGGGCTCAAGCTTTCCGTTTAGGCATTGGCCTAAGCTGGGCTGAACAGTGGATTTGACACTGCACCATCCATCAGGGGCCTTGTGTTTATTGTGGGCTTGTCTCTCCTTGCAGGCAAAGGAAACGCAAAGTCAACTCCCCTCCCATGCCAGGTTGAAGGCACCAGTCATGGAGCAGGAAGGTAACACTGAAATAAGTCTCCATAAAATGCAAGATCTTTGGTCTTCTACACCAAACCAAAATGCAGACCTCTATCTCCTATGTCGGCCACCATGGAGCCAGCAGATATTAAATAAGCTACTGTCTCCACCCAGTTGGTCTATATTCATCCTGGCAGTCCCAGTGTGCCATGTCTGGCTACTCCTACAAAATGTCACATCCTTCCCAGGGGATGTTTTCAAGCCAAGGTGCCCTTTAAAACCTGAACTTCATGGCTAGGAAGAAACCACTTAGGATTAGATGTAGAGGTCAAAGAAAACATAACTAAGGAGGCATGAGGTTTTCTGTCACCTGGTGACAGCAATAACTGTCTCAGATTTGTTTGGCTTATGTATATGATGCTTTCAGAGGTGGGACCTAAGCACCATCATCTTCTGAGTGCTGCACATGGGTGTAGTTACTGGCCACTGAGGCAGGTTATTGATGTTCCTCCTGGGAATGCTTTGAGAGCTAGGGCAGAAAAATGCTTGTTCTACAGCCCTCTGCAATCAAATCAGCAACAGCCATAGGGGAAGTCCAAAGAAATGGCTCCTCCAAGGACAACCCACAGCCAGTCACTTGAGGGACAGAGACCCCTCTCCAGGAGAGTCTCTTTGCAATTTGGGAACCTTGAGGTTGAAAGCTCTTCTGTGGCTCACACCTGAAAGGACACTTTGTCTTCTCTGGATGAAGGAATCTGTCTTAACTAAAGCATTTCAATTAGAACTCATGACTGAATCACTGCAAAGTGCCAAGGACAAGAGTCATTAATACTGGAAGACAAGTTCTAAATAATTTTTAATATGCTCTGCAAGGCATTCATAAAAGGCCCTTAATCAATATGCACTTCAGTTCCTTGCATTAGGGTTTGTAGAATTTAAATTCACAGCAGATCAAAGGTTGGGAAACCAACATACATTTCTATCAGAGCTCCTGCACAGCCACCTGGGTCCAAGCTGTTGGGCGAGTCTGACCAAATGGATCAGACTGTTTTGGTCACCTGTGCCAAAACAAACTGATGGTCCCAGTCTCTGAAGAACAGGTGTTAGGGCACATCACTGACATGGGTGGAAGTTTATTAGTTCCTCTCAGTGACAGCAACCAGGATTTTGTTTGGTCTTCTCAGCCAGTGTTAAATATTCACAGGCACTGTGTCCTGGTAAGAGCAGGGAGATGATAGAGCAGGGAGATGATGGGCTGAACTGCTCTCAGGGCTGCAGCTGTTCATGCCTGGGGATTCCAAATCTTCACCTGCAGCATTCATGTACCCTCATGGCTTATGCCATAGATTTGATAACTGTCTCCCTGCAAGGGTATGGGGCTAGACTTGTGGTCCATGCCAAGCAAAGCAAGCTGATACTCCTTCCTCCCACTGCTGGCAGTGAGGAGATCCATCATCTCACAGCAAGAGCACTGAGAAGCACAAACTGCCCCAAGGCAAGAAGAGACAATGAGCCTCATCCACAACTTGCATGAGTGCAGGGAGCTGGACAGTTTGAAGCTAAGCATGTGCTTAAGCATTCGGCTGGATCAAGGCCAGGGGTGCAGAAAATAAATTTCCCTCAAGGAGAAATATCTAGGAAAAACCAAACCCTAGAGGAAGCTGAGGGTGAGGTTTGTGCTTCCTATTTCAGTCTAAAAAAAGCCTTGTCCCAGAAGGGGGTGAGTTTCAGTAACATCCACTGTGTCTGTGTCACCCTCCAGATAGCTCAATTCTGTTTTATACAGAATAGGGATGATGAAAGTAACCCCCCACAATGCAGATGAGCCGTCAGAGCCTCCTTTTCTGCAGTCAGCATTCAAGGGCAGAGCATCATCACCCTGTGAATGATTCATAGGAGAAGAGATCCACCGACAGGAGCACAGATGGTTGTTGCAACAAACTTTACACCTCGAGATGAAAACAGGACCTGGGGACAGATTCATGCCATGGTTAATTGCATGCTCTGTGCTATGGGTTTGGATGAGGCCAGCTAGCTCTCTCCTCAGACATGACTTGGGGGAAGTCAGGGGTTGAAGGAGGTATCCTGGAAGCAGGCTAGATGCAGGCACCCTGTTTTGGAAGCTAAAAAAAAATGCAGTTCTATAGAGGCAAGCCAGGTTAAGCCATTTCTCTGCCTGCCTCAGGCCCTGCTCAGTTTCCTGCCAGCCTAAAAATTCCCCAGTGCTGGGAAATCATCTTGAACCTTGTATGCACCCTGCTGCGGCTCAGCTTGTGTTCAGAGGGAGGCATCTGTCTGATTTTGCTACCTTGATGCTTGAAATGAGCTAAGGAGAAGAATGCAGCCTTTCGAAGAGAGAAAAAAAAAAAAAAAGAAAAAAAATGAAAACCAGAAAGAAACCAAAAGCGGGGGCGGAGGGAAGGAAAAGGGAGGGAGGATTTGGTCTCTGAGCGTCCTCTTCGTCGGCCCGCATTGCGAAAGACACTTTTTGCTAGGGCTGGGGTGCCCCTCGGTTTTGCAAAGCATCCGGGCACGGAAAACTCTGTCCCAAGCTGCACCTCTCCAAAACGCAGCGGGAAACGCTGGCAGGGCGGGAGGCCCCGCGGTGGGGCTGCGGGGAGCGGAGCGGGCGGCGAGGGGCCGCCTGCCATCTAGCGGCACCGGACCCGGGCAGCCACCCCCGCAGCACAGGCCGAGAAAAACATCCCAAAGCAATGCCCAGACCGCCCCCCACCCTGCAAGCTTTTCTTCCCCATCCTTCTGCAGGGGGATCGGTTTGTGTTTTGGGGTGGGGGGTGTTTAAGGAGTGGGTTTGCCAGCGGGGTCTTGTGCATCAGCCAGGAAAAGGCAGCGAGACGTAAGGGCAGTGGAGCAGAAATGGATTTGTGAAGTGAGGAGCCAAGGCTGAACCGAGGAGCCATTTACTCCTCCTGTCTGGGTGTTTTTCCCCGCTCCTCCTGCATGACTCCTTTGTCCTTCCTTATACCTCCGTGGAGGATTTTTTTTCTCCTCTCCCTCCCTGAAAAGAAATGCCTCATGCCCGAAGTAAGGCTCTCCCCAGTCTCCTGAAGCCTCCCTCCTCCCATTTTGTGGCTTCCCATTCTCATCCTGCTGCTGGCCCCGATGGGGATCCAGGGAGGGGGAACAGAGGGGTACTGCCATGTTTCTGTTCTCCTTTCGATTATCTCTTACCTCCTTAACAGACCCCCAGAACTTTGAAGGGAAGTTATCTCAGTTGTGGTGTGAGTTCAGAGCACAGGCAATAGGTTGTGTCCTGAAGGATTTATTCACTCATCTTGCTCCATAGGTGCTATCAGCCAGATGCTTTTAAAACTCCTTTTGGTGGAAAAGCTCTACCCCCAGCTAGATGGGAATAGGTGGGGAGAAGGTCCTTTTGGCCCTTGTGTTGAGGTTATCCCATACCAGATGGTCATAGTGCTGGGAGCTGGTCCCAGGTGTATTTCATCTATCAGGAGAGACATTGTTTGGGTCAGCAGCCTGTGCAAAGAGGGATTCTGCAGAGGGGAAAAAGGTTCAAGGCTGCAGCTCCACAGTGCTGTACTGGGGGACCAAGCTCACGCTGCTGTGGAGAAAGGGAGGAAACCTTGAGGGGGAAAAAAGGGGCGTTTTGGATAAGTGCTGCTACTTGGTCCTCTATGTTTAGCACAGGAGAATTGAGCTGCTCCTCATCTCCCCAAATCCTGTCCAGGTTTCCTCCATAGTCCCAGCTGGTTTGCCCACTCCTGATTTTTCCACACAAGCCAGTTTCTTCTGGGACTGATTCCACTATTTTCACATGTTAGATTGCTGAAGCTAGAAAAGGATTGCAGAGTCCTGATGCTCTTATCAGCACTGGATTAATTAAAAAAAAAAAATCAGGAATACAGAAAAGCTCAGCTTTAACCTCGTGCTAGAGCAGTTTCTAAGGTATGCCAGTGAAATAAAAACAGCAATTTGCAGCTAAATAAAAATAACAATTAAGCATTTGAAATACAAATTTACCATTCAGAAGAGGCAGATAAATATTCAGAGCTGTTCATTACAAGGTTGCTGCTGTCTCTCAAATAAACAGACAGGTACAAAATAGCAGTCTGAATATTCCAATTATGCCAACATCACATCAAGACGGATGCTTCTGGTCCCAGGTGGCAGAAAGGGGTGAAGGGGAGATGAGGAGAATGGGCAATGGGCAAAGCGGGTGTGGGAAGCATATTTTTTTTCTAATTGATCTTAAATTTTGTTTTATGCAACTGCTGTCTAGATTCTCCTTCATGGAGGGCTTAAATTCTCAGGGATGGGAAGCTGTCTTGGGGCACTGGTGCTCCTCATGGCTCCTCTTTCTGACATGGGGTTGTCCTTTCTCCCAGGGAAGACCCACCACAGAGGGGAAGCAGGATTTGGCCTCTTGCCCTACAGCCAGCCCTGGGGGTCTGACAGCAGGGTGCTGCAGTGCACCGGCTCGGGAGGGCAGAACGTGGATCAGTGAAAAGCAAACCGCTGCCAAGCACAAAAGCTACAAAGCTTTTGGAGCTCAAGTGCTGCAGCTGATTGAAAAAATAACATCCCTCCTCATCCCCCCAGGGCTTCCCTGCCCCATGGAGGTGGGGGGATATGGTTCAGGGACAAATGAACCCTGTGTTGCGGTAGCCTGGGTGAGTGCTGGTGGTGCCGAACCCCATTATGGGGCCAATGCAGGTGTCCAGGTGCTCAAAGGTGATGTATGTGACACCTTGCCGGGGGATCTACAGTTCTGAGGGTGACAAGTGTCACTCGGGGATGGGGGGTGGGAGGGAGGGGTGTGATGGTTTGAAACTGTCTTTTTAATTTTTTCCTTGCAAAGTTCAAAACAGAAAAGTGAAAGATTGTAAATAAGTCACTATTGGGTGTAAGAAAGCAAAATAACGATTGTTCTAAACACTTCCATTGGATAGATAGAAATGTTTAAGAACTATTACCCAAAACAAAGTGGGGCATTCTGCATATTCTGCGTTCTGCAGTGGGGGCAGTTGCTGGGCTGTCTGGCTGCTGTTTTTTTCTTCTTCTCTTCTGGCCGAAGATAACATGTACTGACCTTGGCAAATAAGTTAACAACTTTCTGCTTAACAAACTCTGCTTCTCTGTCCACGGGGGTCTGGGGGGAAGCTCCTGGGAGAGAGAGAGGCCCCTCTGGGAGGGTCCCCTTGGGGGGAAGCAAAGGGAGATCGGTTGTGCTTTTCTGTTGATTGTATATATTTGTGAATGTCGTGAATTTTGTATATTTGTACATATTCATTGCATTTCATTGTAGATTTTAGACTCTGCTTGTAAATACAGCTTTTCATTTGCTTCCAGACTGGGCTAGCCTGGTTATTGTTGGGGGGGGGGAATTTCAGCTCACACCTACACAGAGGGGACAGCACATCTCTGCCCCATGAGCATCCTGAGGGAGTGTGGGGTGTGAGAGCAGGTATGGCTGGGTGAAGAGTAGTGCTAGGTCCTGTACTTGAGTCACGACAACCCCAGGCAACGCTCCGGGGTCGGAGCAGAGGCTGGAAATCTGGACAAAAAGGATCTGAGGGGTGCTGGTTGCCAGCCAGCTGAAGATGAGCCAGCAGCATGCCCAAGTGGGCGCCCAGTGGCACTGGGTTAACAGTTGGACTTAATGATCTAGAGGCCTTTCCTGCCTTAACAATTTTTTGACCCTGTGACACGCCAAGCACCCCGGAGCCAGCGGCAGGAGTCTCCAGCCCATTCCCACTCGGAGCTGGGGAGCAGGCCGATTTGTTGCGCGCAGGCGCAGCCCAGCCCCGTAGCACGGCGTGATGGCGCCGCCGTGCGTGTGCGTGTGTGAATGACGCGGCCGGGCCTCGCTTGCGCGCCCCCTATCGGCTCGGCGTGGCCGCCGTTGTGCGTCGTGCCGAATCTGCGGCGGGGTGGCCGCGCGTTGCTGGCGTCGCAGCGTTCTCTTTGCCGTGCGGAAAGTGCGACGGCGGGACACGGGTCGGCTTTACACCGGGAGGGATTTCATCATGCGGGGGGGGGCTGGGCGGCGCGTCGTGCCTCTCCATGCCGCTGCTGCCGCCCCGTAGCGTCGTGCCCGCCCTGCTGCGCCGCCTCCGCCGCCTTGCTTGCCCGCCCGCCGCCGCCGCGCTTCGCTCACGGCCCGCCCCGGCCGCGACCCCCATGGACGGTCCGCAAGCTGAGGCGCTGCTTGCGCCCCTGCGGCAGGCGGTGCGGCAGCAGGTAAACCCGGCTTGGCCTGGATGAGTGGGTGATCCCCGGCTGAGGGGAGTCTGGTTCAGGCGGGTGGCTTCTGAGGTGGGGGAGACACCTTCTGGGAAGGATCCACCTGAGACGGAGACATCTGAGGGAGGACACCGGGCAGGGGGGACTTGCCTGAGGAGGGGGAACATCCTCCGGGAATGACCTTTTTTGGGGGGGGACACACCCTCCGGCAAAGGCCTTGAGGAGGGGGGCACCCGCCGGGGACGATCCGCTTGGTTGAGGGGAGAGTCCCGGCTTGGGGTTGGGGATGTGACTGAGGGGTCGGGTATGTGACAGATCCGCTCGGATCGCTTTGGCTTGGGTCTGGGGAGGTGTCCCCCGTTCCCCATCGAGTCTTGCCGGCTTGGGTGGCTGTTTGCCCTCCCTGCCGAGTGTTTTCCCTCAACCCGACAGGGCCCTGCTTGCGACCCTCTAGTCCCGTGCTCTGGGGCATTGCAGTGCTTCAGCCGTGATCCCACAGAAGAAAGTCTCTATAGCTTTTCCCGGGCTTCCCGGCCAGGGTCGGCTCTCTGGGGTGGGGGTTTGCACTTGTTTCCCCTCGGATGGACCGTGCTGTGCCCCAGAAGTGGGCTGTCAGGGAATGCGGGGGCGGCAGCGTGTGGAGGTTTCCCGCAGACTGCCCTTTCCCCTCCCCGTAGCGATGCTGCTGTGTGTAGGAGCTGGCTTGCAGAACTGGATCTGTGCGTCAGTCTACCTGGCTTTCCTCTCCTGGGCTTCATCTGACTTATGTGCCCAAGCTAGAGCTGACTTTGTCATGCTTTTAGGGCCCTGTAGCTGGCTCTTGATGTTTTCTTTGTACAGCAGCCTGCATAGGTTTCCTTGTCCCATAGGGTCACAAGATGACTTCCCTTTAGAGGTATCTTTGTGTTGGATTTTGCAGGTGAACCGTATGTTTTGGAGCTGCATGCTTGCCTGATGCGCTGTAAGGGATAATCCCTTTGCACGTTTTCCATTTCGTCATTCTTATTTGGCTAGATATGTAGCTGCCTCCTATTAGCTTGGTCTGCATCACATTATCTTTACACTTTCCTCACAGGTGAAACTATTATCTTTAGCTTACTTCTTACCTGAGAAGGATTTGGTTGTCTTTTTACTTCCTAACTGAATCTTGATTTTGGTCCCCTTGCTGTGTATGTTACTGGCAGTGGAGCCTGCTCACAGCACATGGGAACTCCCTTTCCTTCTTGCTTTAGCATCAAGACCCATGCGTGTCAGTTCCCCACATGCATCTTTTAAAGTGGCTGAATCCATAGTCTTCTGCTTAGTTGCACACATAGCTATGTGTGTGTCCCATGTATCTGTAGATTTGTGCATGTGTTTTCCCATTAAATGAGTGGATTTATGGCCCTCTAATTATACCAGCAGCAGCACTTCAATGAGTTTTTATTATGAATCATTGTACAGCTTAATGCCTTGGCAAGAAAGCTTCTTGTAAATAAAATTACGATCTCCTGACCTAGCCAATTTATTTGTTTTAAAATCCTGTATCTTGGGTGCTGTTATTTGCCTTTAAAGTATCAATGCACCCTTTCTCTCTGGCTGCCTGTGGGATTGAAACAGGAGTGAAGGGTGTCAAGTAAAGGTCTGTGGGTACATTTGTGTAGCTGGGACTGTGGATATTGTGTTTTACAGCTCACAGTAGTAATTCACTACAATGTTTGCAGAAGAAGAAAAGGAGGGAGTAAAAAAGATTGGGTTAGTTGATACCTTCTGATGCAGGGGACCCTGGCTATCAGCTTGTAGAGAAGCAGGTTAATTAAACCTAAGGGACTCTTAACCTATGGAGAGGAAAGTGAGAGGCGTATCTTCCTGCAGCAGTGCCTGATGCAATAAGCTGCCGTGATCTAGGGGTGGATCCCTCTCTGCTTTCCTGGTCTGTGGGACAAAGCTGCAGCAAAATTTGCCACATCGAGTGCTGCTGTGAGCTCCTCCTCTGGGTTGGGCTCAAGACTGTAGCTTTAATTAGATTGAGTCCTGTCAGCAAACATAATTGTTTGCTTCAGTTGTGGTGGTTTTTTTACCCTCTTCTTGCGTATGTCTGAGTTCTCTTTCTTACAGATCAGGACAAAGAGTTGCTGTATGCTGCTTTTAGATGCTCAGCAATGAGGAGGGTGATAGCTTTGTTGCATCAGCAGTAGCTGTTTTGCTGCTTCCTTGATGTTTTCCCACTGCCGACCCCCTAGCTCAACAAAGGCAATGTGGACTTACTACTTTAAAAGAAAAAAAAGAAGGATCAGATCCCTCCCTCTGCCACGTTACCCAGGAATGGCAGTTAAGTCCTCAGCCCTCGAGTGAAACTTTCATGTTTTGGTGTAACTGGTTAACAGGAAGGAAACAGCAGATTTGTTTTATTCTTACAACCGATGGGATTAGGGAGCTTGACAGGATTGTTGTTTTTCTTTGTTTTCTTTGTGTGTGTTTGTTTTGATGCAGTCTTTTGAGTCTTCCTCCTTTTATTAATAAAATTAGCTTTTGAACTCCTTAGTCTCTGAAGCACTTTCAGCTTTTGTAATCTGATTACTGAATGGCAGTCTGTGGATTCTCTTCTCCTTTGTTTCTTAGTTGCCTGTAATAGTAATGTCAGAAAAGCAGAATTTATGACAAAGCTGGTATTATGGAAATGTTGGAATCTCTGTGGACTCTGTGGGTTTTTTCTCTCTCCCTCTTTCTCTTTTCTTAAGTTTTCGTTTAATGTTTCTTACATGGTGCTAGAGAAGTGCTGAACTTGGAGCATCCCGTTCTTAGAACTTGAGAGGGCATTGACATCTCTGTGCTTTTTCCTCCTGGGTCAGCTCCTTTGTCCCTTTCAGTAATTCAAGGTAGAATATTGGCCAAAGAAGAGTGCACTGAAAGGAAGACTTTTAATTAATTCATCTCTAAGAGCAAAATGAGCATCATTCTGAGAATCATAGTCAGAAAAGCTGCTGCTGAGTATTTAAGGGTTGAACACTTCCCTGGGATGAAAGGGGAGAATCTTTCCCACAGGCCAAAGAGAACTTTGTGGAACCCTAGCTAGGTATAGTGGTTTGACTGAGGTCACGACTTCAGTGTAAGCCCACAGCAAGGTTTTGCTGCTCTGAAATACTTAATCTTTGGGGTTCTGTTTGTGGGGAGAGGGTTAAATTTTTCATTTTTTTAAACTCCATTCTTTCCCAAAGTTACTGGACAAGCTTTTAAAACAGTCAGTTTTACAGATAATGCAGTGCCTTCTCGTCTGTCTTCTGTGAGACCTTGTTCTCAAAATTCATGTACTTACTGTACAGTTTTAAACAGGATATGACAGAGGAAAAGAAGTCTGAAATGGTCCTAAATTTTGAAGAAAAGGGAAGATGTAGAAAGAAGAGAAGCCTTACTGCCAAAAAAGAGAGCACAGAGTGTATTAACCAACTGAGAATCCACTTGGTATTTTTCTGTCTTTGAGGATGCACTATTTTTGAATATCTGCTGTGAAGTGGTACACACAGGAGTGTGTGTGTACACACTGAGATTGAGTAACAGGTCTGAGATTTAACAGTAGTATGTGTGGGGGCTGAGTTTCTCTAATGATGTCTAGTTCTGCTAACTCTCAAACACTTAAAGTGTTTCTCACTTCTACCAGCTGAAGCAGCCTCTTGAGACCTGTGTGGAGAGCGACAAGGCAGGACAAAAGCCTCCTTTTGGATTGCCAGGGGAGCTGAAAGGAGGAGAGTTCTTGTCTGTGGCATTCAAAGAAAGAGTCTATGTCTTATGTTTTGTCTCCTTCCAGGGAGAGCTTGTAAGGAAGCTGAAGGAAGAGAAAGCTCCCCAGGTGGATATCGAAAGAGCTGTAGCAGAGCTTAAAGCTCGGAAGAGAGTCCTAGAAGCAAAGGTGAGTCTGGATATTAAATTCAAGTTCCACAGTTCTGTCTCAATAAGCTTTAAAACTTGGAACAATCATAGCAGGGTAGGCTGCTTGAATCACTTCTGAAAAAGTTTGCAATTTCATCCTTTACTTGTTAGGTTAATATCTTTTAGTGTTAAATCATGGAGTGTCTGCAAATAAATGTGAGTTCAGGTTGTTCAGCTGCAATTCAGTGTATGTGTCACTAGTCCTTGTTTATTCTGTAGATCTTTTTTGTGCACAGCAAGAACACATTCTGTTCACTGTAGTGAGCTTCATCTTCAGGCACTTTGTGTAGCATTTAAATTCCCAGACTGGCACAGAACATGCTTCTTTAGAAACCATTTTTTTGCTAGTTTAAACAAAGGTTTTGAAGATGTCTCAAACAGCCTTAAAGAGAGGAATATATTGTATGAAATTGTGCCCTCTTTTTTTAAAGGTGATAGTGCTCTGAAAAGGCTTTCTGCAAATTAAATGATAGAACTTCAAGTTTGTTTTGTATCTAGATCAATAAAGTAAAAGTACACTTTCTTATCCTGCAAGGTTTTCTGACTGAAACAACAAAAGGACTCCTGGAGCTTAAAAAACAGTCAGGTGTGCAGATTCACCCAGGAAGCTGTGAGGTTCTTTCAAATTTGTGTCACATAAAAGTGATTGTAGTTGTGCTTTGGTGGTACCCTTAAAAATAAAGGAGTAAATTAAAAACACCACTGATTGCAACTAACTCACTGTGAGAATAGGAGTATACCTGAGTTGAAATCAGTTGACCCTCTTTGTCCTAGAGAGTCATGTGAGGCAAGCAGTTGGCATGCTCTATCTGGTCTGGTGTGATGGCTACCTGTTTGTATACATATAACTAAAATTAAAAAACCTGATTTTTCCATAGTCTTCAGCACAGAAATGTGCTCTGAAATGATTGCATGAAACTTGGAGTAAATAGCTTCTAAATGTGTCCCAATTCTGTTTCCCACCCTTAGAAGCTTGATGTAGAGATGTAACAGGGCAGGTTGGGAGTCTTGGTATCCCTGTGAGCCTCACCTCACCTTTCTACTGGAAGAGTGCTGGTAGGAGGCTGCGTAGGAATGTGCTTGCCAGTTACACAATATGTGTGGGCTGGATCCCTGTCAGTACCAGAATGACCTTGTAAATGCATCATCTGCCCTTCTGAGTGCAGCACTCAGAGTCTCTCTTGATGGTGTTCCCAGCAATGCATCATAATTAAGCTGTTGCACCTTGTGCAGAAGGCAGCAGTCTGAATGCTCGTTAGCTGTAGCAGCTGCCACTTCAGTTTTCAGTCCCTGTGATTCCTACTTAAGGATGGCAGAGTGGCTCTGAATTTGAAGCTTTGAACAGGGCAGAGCAGTTGAGTGTTTAAAATTCTTTGGGTTTATGTCCTCAAACCTCATCATAAGTCAGTAGACGATTCTGCTCCTCTGCAGGGTCTTTTTTCTTCTTGAAGACTTACACAGGCACTTTTCTGCCTTCTATTTATGAATGTATTTATGAATATATGTCAGAAGAGACTGTTCCTTTGACTTTTGCACTAGATCGTTAACTATGCTCTTTAGATAGTAGAAGGGAGCTCTACAGAATTCTTTAACCTATGCCAGTTACTCTATTCTGCTGGCTATTTCTCTCTTCCAGTTCAGAACTGGGCAGTGTTACTGTACATGTCTGGGCAAATTCATCCTTCTTGTACAGTGCATTTAAGTCAGGCCACATTTATTTGTCTTTACAGGTGCCAAAAAAACCCCAACCCAACAAGAAGAGTTTGAAATGCTTTGCTGTACAGTACTTGTTACCAAAAGGCTTTTCAAACTGACAGCATTAGCCACTTACTGAGCTTCTTGGCTTGACTCTACTTTAATTATCAAATCATATTTATTAAGAAAATGTTTCAAGTCTCTTGACTTCATTCATGGAGTTGGTTGCAAAAATCATGAGTTTTAAGATAAAAGAGCAAGTCTGCTGTAGAATTTTCACAGAATCTAGTCATGGCATTTCTCTGTAAGTGATTTTTTTGAGTGCAGGAGGCCATCTTTGGGAAAGCCTACGTTTTGCTAACAGATATTCTTCATACAAGTAAGTAGCTGAATACACACCTTTGGCAGAGCACAAGGATGATGATGTTTGTCATCTTCATAGTCAAAATTCTTTCATGTGATGAGCACTATTGAAAGCTTCATGTATGCCAGGAGTTACATGTTTGTAGTCTGAGCTAGTCACTTCAAGATGTTTATAGCCAGGGAAATAGGTCAGAAGAATTGCTTGGAAAACTGGCATTTCTTTCCAGTGATTGTAAAGAAAGCTGTGGATAACCAGCTCAGGCTTAGCTGTCTGAATGTTAGGGCAGATGAGTCCACCTCGAGTGTGTAAAATGCTGCATTTACCAACAATCATGTCGGTAATTGACTGCTTGAATCTCAGTGTGGCTGTTCCTGTTTGGAAAATGAGTGTGTTGGCAGGGTACCTGTGCTTCAAAATGGCCTTTACAGACTTTTGACTCGTAGTGGTGAATGGAGAAGATTTCACCTCCTGCCAGAAATTGGAGCTATTAACTGGTTATGTTTTTCTTGAATTACAGGAGTTAGCCTTACAGCCCAAAGATGACATTGTGGACAGAGTTAAGATGGAAGACACCTTAAAAAGGAGGTTTTTCTATGATCAAGCCTTTTCTATTTATGGAGGTATGGATGGGAAGAAGTCTACATTTTGATCCCTTTAGGCTAATGTTCTGGTCTTTATAGCTGTGTGAAGTGCTGTATCCTTGCAGTGTTAATGCAACATAAAAGAAATTCCTTGAAGTTGCCTTTACACTTCCCTACTTGAGCCTTTCAGAAGTTCCCCCTTTCCAAAGTCTTGATGGGGGCTCAAATTTTGTCTTCTGCTTTCCGAATGTGAGTGGATTTTAGGATGCATGTTCTGAGCATTAGTGTAGAATATGGTTTCTTTGCAGAGGGTGCTCACGTGTTTTGGTGTTTAAGGGGGTGATCAGCCTATTTCCACATAGTCATACTATCTGAACTTTTCTTGGCCAGACAGTGCTCAATAGTACTGTGAACTTTAGAACCTGTTACCTAGTGAACCCTGTCAATGAACTCTGGTACAGGTGAACAAATGTGACTGTTAAACCTCTTCAGATAGCTGATTTGAGCATCTTGAGGGGCAGCACAGTGCCTGTGTGGTTTCTGCTCTTTCATTTAAGGCATTTAAATAAATATTCTCTGTTCTTTTCTTGGCTTTTTCTTCCTCTTTCATCCATGTGCCTAAACTGGTGATTGGCAAATACGTTCTGTTACTGACCATACCATACTGTTTTGGCCCATGCATTATCACTGCTGTATTCAGATTCTTCCTTCAAACAGGTTGCTCCTGAAAAACTCTCCACAAAATGTAATCCATCGGTGGAGAGAGTGTAGGTTTTAGAGCTGTTAGTTGCTTAGTTTCAGCTTCTACCACTCTGTGACACCCTAGCGTGCTCTGCACCTGAACTGTATTGGTTAGTGTACAGGGCAGGGTCTCTAGGTGCTTCACAGAGTTTACTTTCAGCCTTTGTGTCATGGTCTTTGCATGAAAACCTCTTTGCAGTGAGCCACATTCCCTATTCTGTTTAGCACAGGGAAGCTGATGCTCAGAAAATGACCTCTGACTTAAATCTACTGCTGGAAACACTGAGAAGGGAGGACATTTCCTCCAAACAAGGCAGGTTCATGCCATCTCACACGTTTTTTTACCTTTTTCTGTTTGCAGGTGTCAGTGGTCTGTATGACTTTGGGCCTGTTGGGTGTGCTTTGAAGAACAACATCATCCAAGCATGGCGGCAACATTTTATTCAGGAAGAGCAAATCCTGGAGATCGACTGTACCATGCTCACGCCAGAGCCAGTTCTGAAGTAAATGTGGATCTTTGGTTTTTTTCTGCAGCATGTAATTTCTGGTTATAGTTGCTTCTTTTTTTACAGTCTTCTGTAAAATTACCCACAGGGACGCTGAGGTTGGGCCACCCAATTTAATACTTTGTTGCACTGCAAAATAATTAGGTATCCAGTGCACAGCTCAGTGTGATAAGCTGATGCTCTGTAAATCAGGGAGAGCAGTGGGACTTATGGCTGAGAGTCTAATGTCTTAAAGTTTCCTAGCACTCTCATTAGGTAAGAAATTGCCATTGTCCTTTTTCCTAAAAGATAGAGAAGACAAGAAAAAGTATTAGGTGACTGGTTGACTTGCCTAAATCTGGAACATCTAGGTCCCAGATTTAGGAGAGAGGCCAGGTTGCTTGACCACCCCTCCCCTCTCTGTGGAGGGCTGGCAATATGCAGTGTATTAATTGAGCTCTGAACGCAAATGCTGCTTCTGTAGCCCTGGGGATTGAAACCCTGTTTTTATCCACAGGCGAGGTAGAGGGACCATCTTCCAGGGTGAGAGCATACTTCAAACTCTGGACTCTCTATGTGTCTTCACTAAGACTGCCCACAGGTTTACTGAATACATCAGGAGCTTTTGGGCTGCGAGCCTGAGCTGGGTCAACTGTTACTTTGTGTGGGTCACAGCACAACAGGCAGAAGCTTTCACGGATCACTGGTATAAAATAGTGGTCCACCTGAACTACTGGTTACTCCTCACAATTGTATCTATGTCTTGCTTCAGTCATTATGCAGTTCTTAAAGGCACCTAGTGTCATCTGAGTGACACGTCCTAAGATTTAGATGTACTGAACTGTCTGACAGGTGAGGTTTCCTGTGGGTACTGCTTCCTGTGAATCTGTCATCTGAAGGAAAACTGAGCCTGCAGTTTGGGCAGAGGGTTTGAAGGACTTCTCTTTGATAATGGTGTGTCCACTGGGATCACAGCGTACCTGTCCAGTGGCAGCTTTCATGTTCCTTTTTTATATCATCTTTTCTAGGACTTCTGGTCATGTAGACAAGTTTGCTGACTTCATGGTGAAAGATGTGAAAAACGGGGAATGTTTTCGTGCTGATCATCTCTTAAAAGGTTTGGTTTTGTTCCAAGGCTAGGTGGCCTTGGGGGGATATCTTGCAGTGCTACAAATATGGGAGAAAAAGCACCTTTCTCAGGGAAGCCAGTTGGTGTAGCCATTCTTTCATGCTTATGTTTTTGAAAAGTTCATCAATTATATCACGCCAAAGATCCCATAAGTTCTCATTTCTACCCAAATGTTGTGTTAGTACTTAAAGGAGGTGCAAGATCTCTAGTGAAAACATAGCTGAGTCCTTTTTTATAAAACCCTGGGTCATCAGGCTGTAATATTACTGTTGTCTAAGCTAAAAACTGCCAGTGTTACAGGCTTTTTGTTCTCTGCCATGGTCTGATTTTAGTTTTCTTGAGGTTAAGTTACTTTTTGCTCAGAAATGAGAAATGGAGTGATGCTATAAGAGGACAGAGCCTGCTTTCCTTACTCAGGGCAAATTACATGGCAACTGCTGACCTTCATATAGCTTAGAACTCAGAACTCTGTTGGCTTTTGGGAATGCTAAAGAAACTTCAGGAATTTCTTAGGTTTGCAAAATCCTCACAGATCTTTCTGGTTACTGATTAAAATTTGTTTAAAAAAACACCAACAACAAAAGGATCATGTGGAGGAACCTTAGAAATAAGAAAAACCTCTTTGAGAACTTCTTAATGTACAGCTCCACTGTGAGAGGAAGGATTGTTCTACTCTAGGTTGAAATGAGTTGTGCTCTTTTTTAGCCTTCTCCTTGGAAGTTGTGTGTAGATCAGTCTCTTGTCATTAAAGCTGGTTTAATAATGCTAATTTTTATTTTAACAAATCCAAAAGAAGCCCACCTAACCTCTGCCCATTTTGCACACAGAACAGCATCACACAGAGGTGTGTCTCTGTCTTTTCTGCCAGCCCATTGCTCGTGACCAGGCAACCACAGTTACTGCTCTACAAAGTCAGATGGCTTTTTCAAATGAGAGAGGGAGTTCTTGGTATCACTGTCTGCCTTTGGATCCTCTGGAGGATGTTGTGCTTTAAACTGGAATGCAGTCTAAATAACCCCACTGTACCAGCTCAGTACATGCCTCTGGGTGCAGTTGGATAAAATTAGCCTGGCTGGCTTGAGATCAGACATTGCTTTTAATTGCCAGTCTATATAGAAAGAAAATAAGGACAAAGAGACTACAGAGCTATTGCTTGAGTTTAGAGAAATGAGTGTTGGAAAGAGCTAGGTAGGGAGCTGTTTTCCCTGTGGCACACCAGTACAGCAAACTGGTGCAGCTCCTCAGCTGTAGATCAGCATTGCCTGATGATATGAGTGGAATTACCCTGATAGACACTATCAAGGCTCTTGGTGGACATGCACTTATGCTCACGCTGGATGATCCTTCTGGTTTGTCAAGCTTTAGTTTGGGGTCATTGATGAGGTTGCAGTGTAAACTCACTACAGACTTTTGCTCACAGCTCACCTGCAAAAGCTGATGTCTGACAAGAAGTGCACAGCAGAGAAAAAGGCAGAGATGGAAAATGTTCTAACTCAGGTGGGTGCCTGTGTGGGGAGGTGAAGGCTTCAGGGACATGTGTAAAAAAGTGCAGAGGCAGTGTCGCTGCTGTGTCTCTGAAGGTGTTCAGAAGCCTTTCTCTCAGGGATACATGTTGGGTTGTACATGCTCCTAAGTACTGAAAACTTCCTGATTTAACACATAGTGCAAACTTGCTGGTTAATCACATCTCCCTCCTGCTGTTCTGGAGAACTATTCCTATTATATTGGTCCCTTGAATGTTGGACTGGTAGGGCTGAAGCTCTGTCCTTGGAGCTGGTGTGCCCTGTTCCACTTCAATCCCTGGCAGGAAGCCTATTTTTTCTGAGTCTTCCCTTTACCTTGATAAATCCCTCACTGTGGGATTATGGTAGAAAGGAATGGAGATGGGTGAGAGGTTTTGTCAGAGTTTTTCTGCATCACCTAAGCACTGAATTGCTAGATTCTAAAGTTCTCTGGGCTTTGCAGCACTGAGATTTGTTCAACTGTCTCTAGCACTCCACAGAGATTTTTCCTTTGTTTACCCTGAGAATAGTTGGTGCTCCAGACTTACATTCCTGAGCAGCTGTACAGACATTTGCTTTTATTTTTTAATTTGTTTTTCCTACTTCATTTTTAGTGTTTGTTCTCATGACTTCTAGGATAAATGCTTCCAGAGCCATGCATAGAATACATGTTTCCTTCCAGAAAGATCCAACTTTGTCCAGTATATTGCATCACTGAGCTGCTGTGATTGGGTTGTCAACACTACAACACTGAACTTTGATCATCCTTTGATGGGAATCTCTCTATTAATAAACCAATGTTAAAACCAGTATTAATTCCCTCTGTCCTTTAGGGGAATCTCCCTATTAATAAACCCTTTTTATCATCTGTCTTGAGTTTTCTCTCCTACATGAAGGATCATGACTATTGATGCTGGAAGCAACTCCTTTATTTTAACCTTGAGTGTTAAATTGTTGCTGTACTGTTCAGTGTAGATCCTTAAGTCTAGAAGCCACATTTAAATGTAGATATGCAAAAGGCTAGTACACAAATGCACAAAACAGTGCCAAAACTTGTGGCTCATTGCAATTAGATCTGTCATTCTACTACTGCTTGATTCCCACCTTCCAAAAAAAAAAAAAAAAAGGGAAGTTAGAGGCCTGGAGGGGGCTGACGTTATCCAACTTCTGAAAGCATCCACTGATTGACAGACTGTTTTCAGAGCAAATGGAAAATCTTTCACCAAGAAGCACTGTGCTGTGGAACTAAGATGCAGAACAGCTCTAAAAGAGCATAGGATGCATACCTTGAATATTATATTTCCTGAAGCCTAAGAAAGAAAATCGTGTGCAAACAAAGCCCTGCGGAAATTTTAGCTTTCTTCTCTTCCATTGCTGTATTGTTTTCATTCCCAACACACTGCCCACCATGTTTTAGCTGAAACTGTTTGAAAGAGGCTACTGGTGGGTGGTGATACAGTCCCAATGACTTTTGCTTTACACCCACTCTTAGGCTCAGTGCTTGCATTTCCATCTAGACTTCAGACTTCCTGTGGTATGACTGAGTCGTGGACCTGTATTACTAAAATGGGTTTGCAGATCTGCAGTGGTTTTTTGTATCATTGGTTCAGGCTTCAGCTTGCTTGAAAATTTAGGTTAAAAGGGAGTATTTTGGGCAGGTGATTCAGAACTCTGCATCAATCTCAGTAAAAGATGAAGAAAAGAAAATTCATTCCTTTTGCCTTGTCTAGTAATTAAAACAATTCTCCTGTGTTTTGATATTAGTTGGACAACTACGGCCAGCAAGAACTTGCAGATCTTTTTGTGAACTACAACGTGAAGTCACCTATCACTGGGAATGACCTGTCCCCTCCTGTTTCTTTCAATCTGATGTTCAAGACCTCCATTGGGCCTGGAGGAAACATGCCTGGGTAGGTACTGAACTCATTCTGCTCACGTTCTTTCTTCTTCATAGATCACTTGGAATAAAAATGAAATCTCTGTAGGTTTGAAATACTCAATTTCTTCTTGACTAGCTGTCCCCTGCCTTTCAGTCCCAGTCTTCTCTGGCAGGTTAGCATTTCTTTTACTCTTGGTGAGGGGTAGGAGAAACAAGGAGCTTTGCAGAATCATGGAACCACTTGAAGCAGCCAGATAATGTGGATCACAACTATACTCTTGCTGGTTGGAGATGTTTCCATAAAACAAATTAATGCTGGGTCCCCAGCAACTCCAAGGCTACAGAGAACCTGCTTCAGAGTTCATGTTTCAGAATGAAGTTATTTAGCAGGGCAATCCAGAGGTAGCATCGTTTGCAGGGTGTTGGTAGTTAGTGTGTGAGAATGTAGAGGCTGTTGTCTTTGAGTTGAGGTCTCCAAAACTAAAACTGAAACCTCCATTAAGAGTCAAGAATATGATTCTTGCATTTGGTCTGGGATTGGATCAGAGATACATCTTGTCTGTGTTCTCTAGTAGTATGTGAAATAGTGTCTGAGAGTGGTGTCCTCTCTGGAAGCCTCAAATCACCTTAGGGGTTGTAGGGACCTTACCACTTCACAAGTCATGTGACAGCAGAGCCACAGTCATGGTTTGCCTGCACAAAGGCAAGGAGGGTGCATTCCCTGTGACCTCCTTGATGCCACTGGCCAATGTATTTCACTCAAAGACCTTTTTCCATCCTATGCTTGCATCTCAAAAGCAGCCAGGTCCTCAAGTTTACTTCTGGGATTAATTATGTTTGCTGTGTTTGGGCTCCAGCTGATGTTTGTTTGGTTTTCCCTTCAGTCTGTTTTGTGCCTGGAGTTAAAAGACTTGAGAAGAAAGTTTTGTAATAATGGTGGGGTTTTTCCTCGCTGTTTTCTCCACCTTTTTTTCTTCCTGATTTTTCCTCTCCCCTATCTCCTTTCAGCTATCTGAGGCCAGAAACTGCACAGGGAATATTCCTCAACTTCAAACGTCTTCTAGAGTTTAACCAAGGCAAACTGCCTTTTGCTGCTGCCCAGATTGGAAATTCCTTCAGAAACGAAATCTCGCCCCGCTCCGGCCTCATCAGAGTCAGGTACTGCATGTTTCCCCTTTGAACAGAAGGGTGCTTGGGAGTGGGCAGCACCTCCCCTTTTGTTCCAATGTTTGTACATGACTGTCTGAC
This sequence comes from Indicator indicator, assembly GCF_027791375.1. Taxonomy (NCBI): domain Eukaryota; kingdom Metazoa; phylum Chordata; class Aves; order Piciformes; family Indicatoridae; genus Indicator; species Indicator indicator. The sequence goes on from NC_072029.1 coordinate 18,760,359, forward strand.
TTCAGTGCTTTCTCTCAGAGGGCTCCTAACAATGTCTCTAGTAGGGCTTGGGGTTCAAGGGTGAGCTGATTTAATTTAAGATTTCAACTACAGGATTATGCCTAAGCCTGGCTGGTGATAAACAGGATCTCTGCAGTAGCTGCTGAATTAGAAATACCTGGATTAAACTCAGTTTTACTAAAAAAAATTGGCTTCCATCATCATCTAAAAATCATACTGAAGGTGGCTGTGTCCTCCACAGGACATGCAGCTTTGCTTGTTTGTGTTCACATGATTTATTCAAACCTGAAATCTGGAAACAAAACGTGATGGACTCTGCAGCACTGTCTCCTTATCTTGGCTCTGCAACTTATTAGAGAGGAAACTGTGAGATAACCTGACTTAGGGCATGTCTTTGTGTCCCAAGATCAGTCAAGCAGAAAAGCTCAGGGTTGTTGAGAATTACTTTCAAAGCTTTCTGTCTCATGATAAAAGCAATTATTGCATTTGATTAAGGATAACCTTAGTGTTTTAACTGAGGTTATGAAGTCTCTTCAGTCTAATTTGGAGCAAGAGCTCCCATTCAGTCAGTACAGTTCTGCCATACACACGGGCAGAATGTGCTGTAAACTTGGTCATTAATTAATATGGTGCCATAAATGTCAGGGAGAGGCAGCAACACCATTATCACTAGGAGAACCCTTTGGAATTGTCTTAGTACTCCTTTCTTGCACACCTGGAAATGAGAACTTCTCTTATTGAAATGCAGTTTCAGTCAAGTATAAATTATACACTTGTGGCACATTTACTGGAGGCTGTTATGCTGTGATAGCAAATTATAAGCTGCTGCCTGTGATTTACAGTTAGTGATTATCAAAAGCTTTTTTAAAGGTTCTGGGTAACAAGCTAATTCAATGTAAAGTGATTTAATTTTCATGGCTAGTGTGCTTTTATTCAAAACAAGGGAAAAACTATCCAGCTGTGGAATTGGTGTTTTTATAATTTGTAACTCACTGTTCTACCACTCGTATTGGAGAATCAAGAATCAAGAAGGTTGGAAGAGACCTCAAGGATCATCGAGTCCAACCTGTCACCCTACACCTCATGCCTATCTAAACCATGGCACCAAGTGCCACGTCCAATCCCCTCTTGAACACCTCCAGGGATGGTGACTCCACCACCCCCCTGGGCAGCACATTCCAATGGCCAACCACTCTCTCTGTGAAGAACTTTCTCCTCACCTCCAGCCTAAACCTCCTCTGGCACAGCTTGAGACTGTGTCCTCTTGTTCTGCTGCTGGTTGCCTGGGAGAAGAGACCAACCCCCTCCTGGCTACAACCTCCCTTCAGGTAGTTGTAGACAGCAATGAGGTCACCCCTGAGCCTCCTCTTCTCCAGGCTAAACAGTCCCAGCTCCCTCAGCCTCTCCTCATAGGACTTGTGCTCAAGGCCTCTCACCAGCCTCGTTGCCCTTCTCTGGACATGCTCCAGCAATTCAACATCTTTCCTAAACTGAGGGGCCCAGAACTGGACACAGTACTCAAGGTGTGGCCTAACCAGTGCTGTGTACAGGGGTACAATGACCTCCCTGCTCCTGCTGGCCAAACTATGCCTGATGCAGGCCAGGATGCCATTGGCTTTCTTGGCCACCTGGGCACACTGCTGGCTCCTGTTCAGCTGCTGTCAACCAGTACCCCCAGGTCCCTTTCCACCTGGCTGCTCTCCAGCCACTCTGACCCCAGCCTGTAGCTCTGCATGGGGTTGTTGTGGCCAAAGTGCAGCACCTGGCACTTGGATTTGTTGAATGCCATCCTGTTGCACTCTGCCCATCTGTCCAGCCTGTCAAGGTCCCTCTGCAGAGCCCTTCTACCTTCTAACAGATCAACACCTGCTCCCAGCTTGGTGTCATCTGCAAATTTACTGATGATGGACTCAATCCCCTCATCCAGATCATCAATAAAGATATTGAACAGGATGGGGCCCAGCACTGATCCCTGGGGGACACCACTAGTGACAGGCTGCCAGCTGGATGTGGCACCATTCACCACCACTCTCTGGGCTCGGCCCTCCAGCCAGTTCCTAACCCAGCGCAGAGTGCTGCTGTCCAAGCCACAGGCTGACAGCTTGGCCAGGAGTTTGCTGTGGGGGACAGTGTCAAAGGCCTTGCTGAAGTCCAGGTAGACTACATCCACAGCCTTTCCTACGTCCACCAGGCACTCACCTGATCATAGAAGGAGATCAGGTTGGTGAGGCAGGACCTGCCCTTCCTAAATCCATGTTGGCTGGGCCTGATTCCTTGGCTATCCTTCAGGTATGCAGTGATTGCCCCCAAGACAATCTGCTCCATGATTTTCCCTGGCACTGAGGTCAGGCTGACAGGCCTGGAGTTCCCAGGTTCTTCTGTTCGTCTCTTCTTGTGGATGGGCATCACATTGGCCAGTTTCCAGTCTTCTGGGACCTCTCCAGTGAGCCAGGACTGGTGGAAAATGATGGACAGAGGCTTGGCCAGCTCATCTGCCAGCTCTTTCAGCACCCTAGGATGAATCCCATCAGGTCCCATGGACTTGTGAATATCCAAGTGACTCAACAAGTCTCGAACTAATTCCACATGGATTTCAGGAGTACAACACTGCTCCTTGGCCCCATCAACCAGCTCAGGAGGCCAGTTATCCTGAAGTCCTCCTGCCTTACTGTTGAAAATGGAGGCAAAGAAGGTATTTAGAATCTCAGCCTTCTCCTCATCCTTAGTCACAATGTTACCCTCCACGTCCAATAAAGAGTGGAGGCTCCTCTTGCCCCTCTTTTTAGCATTAATATATTTATAAAAATGCTTTTTGTTGTCTTTCACAGAAGCGGCCAGTTTAATTTCTAACTGTGCTTTTGCCTCTCTAATTTTTCTTCTACATGATCTAACAACACCCTTAAACATATCACTAGTTGCCTCCCCCCCTTTCCAAAGGCGATAAACCCTCTTTTTTTCCCTTAAATCCTTCAGGAGCTCCTTGCTCATCCAGGCCGGTCGTCTTCCCCGCCGGCTCGTCTTACGGCATGTGGGAACTGCCAGTTCCTGTGCCTTTAGGAGCTCCTGTTTGAAGTAGGTCCAACCATCCTGGACCCCTTTCTTCTTAAGGGCTGTTACCCAGGGAACTTTCTGAATAAGTTGCCTGAACAACCTGAAGTTTGCCCTCCGAAAGTCCAAAGTGAGGGTTCTGTTACTGCTCCTCCCTATTTCCCTGCATATTGAAAACTCCACTATCTCATGGTCGCTGCACCCTAGACAGCCTCCAACCATCACATCTCCCACCAGCCCTTCTCTATTTGAGAACAGCAGATCAAGCAGAGCCTTGCCCCTGGTAGGTTCACCTAAGAGCTGCATCAGGAAGTTGTCATCCATGCACTCTAGGAACCTTCTGGACTGTCTCCTCTCTGCTGAATTAAGTTCCCAGCAGATGTCTGGTAGGTTAAAGTCCCCCACAAGGACAAGGTCTGATGATCTTGAGACAGCTTCCAGCTGCTTATAGAATATCTCATCAGCCTCCTCGTCCTGGTTGGGTGGTCTATAACAGACTCCAACCAGGATGTCAGTTTTGTGTGGCCTCCCTCTGATTTTAACCCATAAGCATTCAATCCTTTCATCTGCAACCTCGAGTTCTGAGGTATCAAAGGATTCCCTAATATACAGGGCCACCCCTCCTCCTCTTCTCCCTTGCCTGTCTCTCCTAAAGAGCTTATAACCCCCCAGTGCAGTACTCCAATTGTGAGAATCGTCCCACCACGTTTCTGTAATGGCAACTACATCATAGTCTTCCTGGTGAACCAAGCGTTCCAGTTCCTCTTGTTTGTTGCCCATACTGCGTGCATTGGTGTACATGCACTTCAGCTGGGCTGCTGATTTCACCAGTTTGTGTGGTCCTCCCTCCTTTCCAGGGAGACTGGTTTCCACTCCCACCCCCTTCAGACCTAGTTTAAAGCCCTCCCAATGAGTCCTGCCAACCCCAGTGCCAGCACCCTCTTACCCTTTCTAGATAAATTCAACCCATCTTGGTCCAGCAGGTCAGGTGCAGTAAGAGTTGCCCCGTGATCAAAGAAGCCAAAATTCCGCTGCTGGCACCATCTCCTAAGCCAACTGTTGATGGTGTGGGTTTTCCTGTTCCTCTCAGTGTACACCACAGCTGCTGAGGGAACTGAGCAGAACAGCACTTGAGCTCCTGCCCCGTCAATTGATTCAAGCAAGAAGGCTGGGAATCAGCACATGAGTAGAGATGTGTTAAAGACAAGTTCTTAAAGCAGAATGTCCACCATTGCTGAACGGAGCAGTATCATTATCCTCAAGAAATCACCTCACCTGCTATTGTGGGCACCTCCAATACAAGTTAAAGGCACTTTATGATTCAGTGGATTACTCTTCACTGACCCTATAGCAAATGCATACTTCTAATATGGGTATCACAGCCATCTGGAAAAACTACAAGGAACTTCTGGAAGTGTTTCCAGGGGTGATGTTCTCTGCTCTGAATCACAGTGGGGATGGCTGTGGCCTAACTATGGAGAAATTTCTATATGAATTTGTAGAAAGTTTTATTAGGAATTTGGAGAGGAAATTAAATCCACTGTTGAGACTGGTCCATGTTCAATCTTAGCTCTGGGTTTGCATGTGGTTTTAAACTGCTGACTTGCTTGTGTGAGATTAAAGCAGAATCATTTATTAGAGGGGCTGTGGCTAACACAGAGAATGTTTAATACACGGTTGGTTGTGTTTCCATTAGGGAATTCACCATGGCAGAAATTGAGCACTTTGTAGATCCCAGTGAGAAAAATCACCCCAAGTTTCAGAATGTGGCAGATCTCAACATCCTCCTGTACTCCTCCAAGGCCCAGGTCAGTGGGCAGTCTGCCCACGTGATGCGGCTGGGAGATGCTGTCCAGCAGGTAAGGTTCCTCTTGTGAACACATGGAGCTTGCTCATCTGAATATTGCTCTGGAGATTAAATCATAAGTTGTTGTCTTGGTGCCAGTTGCGGTTTGCTTCCAGATTTAGGGATCAGTGAATCAGTCCAAGCCTGGCCCTTATAACGAAAGCCTGCAGGTGGTGCTGGGATAGTGCTTAGAAGTTAAGCTTCATGCTTAGGTAAAGGGAGAGGAGCAGTAAGAAATAGCAATATCCACCAAAAGCTCAGCAGTGCCTGGGAATCTGCTACTCAGCTGCTGACCCCCATCAGTATGTGACTTACATGTTGGGGTTGCACTACTCAATTCTCCATTCATGCAGATGAATGAGTAGGTTTACCCACCCCATTCAGTCCACCTTCCCAAAATCTCAAATGAAAAAACCACTACAACACTTCCCCTCCCCAAAACCTAAACAAACCCCCCCAAACCAATAACAACAAAGAAAAGAACACCGCCCCCCACTGTTGTATTGCAGCTGTGAACTGTAGGGTACAGTTGTGGGGTCCTGAGGTATAACTATGATGATTCCCTTGCGCTGTTTTAATGCCAGTGACCACACTGTGGCATACAGCAAGATATTTTCAGGTGGGTGATCTTCAGAGGCAGCTAGTGGTGAATTCTAGAGTAACAATGACTTGCTGTTTAGTTCAGGTGAAGATACTACCATTGGCACTAAGTGAGTTTGAAGTTCAGGGGAGACACAGTGCTTTATCACAGGCAGCTGAAAGAAGTTCTGTCTGACATGTTTGTCAGGTGGTCTGCAGAAGTACAACAAATGATGACTTTGCTTCCTTAGGAGTTAATGTCTGTGTATTTTTGTTTGTCTTCCTACTTTTTCCCTTTCCAGGGTGTGATCAATAACTCCGTTCTCGGTTACTTCATTGGCAGAATCTACCTCTTCCTTACAAAGGTTGGCGTATCCCCGGAGAAGCTGCGCTTCCGACAGCATATGGAGAACGAGATGGCTCACTATGCCTGTGACTGCTGGGATGCAGAGTCCAAAACATCCTATGTAAGTGGCAGAGTGAAACAGCAAGTGGCACTCCCCATAAGATCTGCTCAAAGTGCAGAAAAGGGCTCTGCTTGATTTCTTGGTTTTTAAAACTAGGGCTATGAGTCTGCTGCTTCTGCCCAGTCCTGCACTGGTATGAACACACTGCAGTGGAGAATACTCTGAATCCAGAACTGAGGGAACAGGTCAGGTCCCTGCAGTGGGCTTGCACAAAGTTTATGAACTGGTTATGCTTCTTTGTAGGTCTGTGCTTCAGACTCCTTTGCTGGAGCCTGAAATTGCCTGAGGTCTTCTCACTGGTTGAATTTCACCTGGAATTAAAGGAAGTCAAGTCCTGCTGCTTTCCAAAGATTGTAACCCTTGTAAAGCAGTGGGGAAGAATTTGTATTGCTGGAGGTGTTATTCCAGGGCAGATTCCTTCCTACTTGAATGCTTGCTCTTCCTTTCCCACTTCCAAGCTGTGAGAAATGAGTTCACTCCTGCCAGTTCAGACAGCTGGTGCTGGGAGAAAAATTTCCCAAGTATTTTTTTATTTTCATGCTGAGTCATTAAGAGCTTTTCAGTTCAGGCCTTGTTGAATACTTTGTTTTTCTCTTGTATTGTTGGCACATTTTTCACAATCCAACCATGTTTTTCTTTCAGGAAAACCACCAGTAGGTAGTTAGGGGCAAAGCTCATTTTAGATGTTCTTGGAAAGCCTTCAGCCACGTCACTCAGTCTCAGCCAAGTATGGCAGTAGGGGAGTGATAGTTTCAAAACAATGTCTTTGAAGGCATAGTAGCTAGATGGTGTAGATTATGAAGTCTTTCTCCTCTTGAAGGGTGCAGAATCTACTTTTTGGGTTGAATCTGACTTAAAAGTTTGTTTTTCCTTTGTGCAGTGAAGCAACTGTTCTGCCTGGTTAGGCTGTCTAAGGAGTGTAGGGTGTGTCCAGGCATCTGAAAATATCTGGAGAACTCTGTATGTCAAGTTCCAGTAAAGGATCAGAATGGATTTTGCTGAGGTCTGTGGGGTTAATCTCTTACATTACAGTGACCCTTATATGAGTAGACCCCATCCACAGTCGTGGCCAGTTTGATAACCAAACTGGTAGCATAGTCAGCCCAAAGGTGGCCACAGGTCAAGGCTTCAGATGGTTCAAACAGTCTTGTTTAAGGGTAGGGAGAACCTCCTACAAGCTATGAGTGAGGAAGTTGTGTGTGGTTGATGGATTTTGTCTGCAGGAGGATTTTTAGGTTTTATTGGTGAGGATTTTTCCTCTAAGAAGCGTAACCAACTTACTGCTAGTGATGATTTGTTATAGCTAGTAGGAGGAATAACAGCCAGTAGAGTTCTACCAAATTTAGGATTAGAAAAAAAATCACTGCAACTTTGATGAGTGATTTGACTTCATGCAGAAGAGCCCTGTAGATGGATGGGTTGGCTTCCTCTGAATGCAGATAGCTGACTCCCTTATGTTCATAGCTTCTCTTTCCAGCCTGGACATATGTGGGCCACATCATGTAAATAAGATTAATAAACTTGTCAGGGATCAGGACAACAGCCTGACCCAGAAGTGAAGGCACAAATCCCAGGGGCATGACAAAACCACCTTGTGAGCTAAACTCATGCTGTGGTTTGTCACTTAACTGACCAAAAATGTTTATACCAGTTTGTAGCACTCCATAGTAAAAAGTAGCTGCTCTGAATAGCTTAAAATCTGTTCTGTAAAGTTAAACATATATTCTGTATATTCTATTCTGGGAGAAGTGACTGTAGTACCCTAATAATTTAATTTGTGTTAAAACACAGGGAGGCCTTATTACCATGTATCAGTACATAAAAGGTGGCTGTCAGGAGGATGGAGACTCCCTTTTTACAAGGAGTCCCATGGGAAAGACAAGGGGTGATGGGGACAAATTACTGATGGGGATGAGTTATTGCTGGGGAAATTCCCATTACGCTCCAGAGGAACATTTTTCACAAGGAGAGCAGTTAGGCATCAGAAGAAACTCCCAAGAGAAGTGGTGGATTCCCCTACATGGGACAGCACCTTCACAGGGTGCTGGACCATCTCATTTAATCTACACTATCACCTGGAAAGGTTGGGGTCCCTTCCAACCTGGCATTCTGTGAAATTACAGAAACAATTCTGGAACACCTTGTTTTTTTCCAGCGCAGAGGTTTCTTTTGTTCACATGTATTTCACTGCAAACTGGAAAACCACACAGCATTTGGCTGCCTGTGTGTCCATGCTGATGGGATGGTGCTGATGTGCCTTCTCTTACACAGGAGTGTCTTTTGGAAAATCCAGGTGGTGGCTGTGTTTGCTGCAAGTGTTGAAAGGCTTCATTGGTTCCCTGTGTGCGAATGGTGGTTTGAGACTCCTCCTTGCCACACATACTGAAATGGTTAAAGAATTGTTTCCCCTGTGTGTCATCTGTTTCTTACTAGCTTTTAAGGCAGGCTTTTGGCCACTCTGGTGTGGCTGGTTGCCTGCTGTCTATTCCATGCTTGCAGAGCAGCAAAGCCCTGAAGGCATGATGTCTATGTGCCTATAGCATGTGAGTGAAAGGTCTGTGTGCTCTGGTCCCAGCCCCAAGCTGTTGGCACAGTGCTGTGTTCTGCCAAGCCATGTGGAAAACCCAGCCCTGAACACAGGCACTGGTTAGATAACTGATCATTTCCTCTGGAAATAAACAGAATCATCCAAGTGAGGGAGCAACTAGTGAGTGAGGGCTGCTTATTGTAACAGAGCTAATTATGTAGAAGAAACAGTCCTGGGAGCAGAGAGGGCTTAAAGGTGAATAAACATATTTGATGGTTAAGTGGACAAAAATGTGAGTTGGTGAAAGCTTTCCTTTGTTTTTTTCAGGGTTGGATTGAGATTGTTGGCTGTGCTGATCGTTCCTGCTATGACCTCTCCTGCCATGCCCGTGCCACCAAAGTTCCTCTTATAGCTGAGAAGCCTCTCAAAGAACCTATATCCTTTCAGAACAAACCATTCTCTTGAAGTGAAAAGTGACTTGACAGTGAGGTGTCTTGGGAGGGCTGTGCAGCTCCATTTTAAGTTACTTCTGTAAATGTAGCAGGGGAACTAGAGCTACAGACCAGCATGACTTGGGAAGTAACTTCCAAAGAATTGAGTGTGTGGGTGACTTTACTCACATGGGCAAAGGGAACTTATTAGGGTGCTTGAATTTTTTCTGACTTAATGCTAGGCTCTGTTTTGTCTGTGAAACATGGTTTAAATGTGAGTGTGGGGTTACTCTACATCATTCCATGGGTCTACTGATAACGGTACTTGTCAAAAAAAAAATTGACCTTCTGCTCTTCAGTATTTTCGATTGTTCCTTTCCTAGAACCATAGGATGGTTTGGGTTGGAAGGGACCTTAAAGATCTTCTTGTTCCAACCCCAGTGCCATAGGCAGGGACACCTTCTGTTAGATAATGTTGCTTCAAGCCCCATCCAACCTGGACTTGTACACCTCCAGGGATGGGAGATCCACAGCTTCTCTGGGCAACCTGTTCAACTGTCTCACCACGCTTGCAGGGAAGGATTTCTTCCTTATATAATTTAAATCTACTCTTTTCGAGTTTAAAACCATTAGCCTTTGGCTTATCACTACACTCCCTGATAAGAGTCCCTCCTCATCTTTCCTACAGACCCCCCTCAAGTAGTGGAAGGCTAATATAAGGTCTTCCCAGTAGGGGAAACTTCCCTCTCACAGGGAATTGCCTTAGTCCAGTAGCAGAGGAGATGTCTTTGTGTTGTATGGCATTTAGCTTTGACATAGCAAATGAAGCAGGCTGTGTCATCTCAAACTCCTTAACTACCTTGTACAGAACAGTTAACATTGTTCAGTTTGAGGCAAATAAGGGAGCCATTGGCAAAGCTTATAAGAAGGATGCAAAGGTGGTGATGGAATACCTGTCCATGTGTGATGAGTGCTACATCACTGAGATGGAGCAGCTGCTCAATGAAAAAGGGTGAGCTGGCTCTCTGTGTGTGGTTGGACACCTCTGATGAGGGTTCCCAAAGTGTTGCTTGGACTAACTTGTGCTGTCTGAAACCAGCTTCTGCATGAGAGTGGATCCTCTGAAATGTTTTAATGTTGTCCCTTCTGGCAAAGGCATTGCTGGTCATTCATCAACATATATCTTGATCTATACACACAAATGTGTAAACACAGTATTCAAATATTTATTTATTTGTATGGGAATGAGCTTCTGGCTTTAGTAGGATCATCTCATAAGAAAGACACCTCAGTGAAATGGGAAGTGTTTAACAGCTTCCCTACTCTGGTGTGAGAATTAGCCACAGCTGGCAGATGGTTCTGAACTGTGATTTTATAATTACCCAATAATTATGTGAGTGATGGAACAAAGTAGTTAAATGAGAACCAAAACTTGTCTGAGTATCCTCCAGTGTTCAGTGATCTGCTTTAGGACCTGTTACAGCCTTTGGCTTACAGGGGCAGCACTTTGTATATTGTTCCTTCACCTGCCTGCCTGTATTCCTAGCATGTGCAGGAACCGAACATGTAAGAGGTCTCTACAGTTGTCAGCTTTGGCTGAAGGAGGCCAACAGCTGTAGATGTTATGAGAAAACTAATAGTGCTTGAAATGATTCAGTGTAGGATCAATGAATACATTTTAGGGTAACATTTACCTCTTTTTTGTTTTATCTGACCTAAGATTTGTATCTCTTACATTTCTGTGAATGTGACAGTGTAGAAAAAACAGTAGCACTCGGGGAGAGAAACTATTGCAGGATATATGTACACATGTTAAGACCAGAAGAAAATGAACTTGGTTCATCCAGAACCACATTGAAATGATTGAATAGATGAGTTACAATCAGTATCCCAGGTTTAAACTGATAGTGGACTGCAAATCATGACAGTTGTTTAAATTCCAGCTGTATTCTGTATTCAGAACAAAGCTTTTGTGATTAGCACAGACTTTGCTTAAACTTGGTGGGGTTTGTGTTACACTGATTTGAATGTTTCGGCTTGAAGGGTCTCATTGCTAAGTAGTGTGTTTGACCTGCCTCTCACATTATCATGTTTGTATAAGTCCCTGAAGTGAAGCTCTCAGGTTTATAGCAGCAGTGTTCTGTTAGGACACACAATAACTGAGGCATTTCCTTCCTGTAAGTGGGACAGGTCAAAACAGCCTGAGTTCTCCTCAGCAAGGAGTGTGTACCAGTTGCAAGTTAGCAAGGAGCAAGAGAAAGTAGCTAAAGGACCATAATATCAAAAAAGTTAGAAATAATGAAATAACTGTGCTGGACCCACCCCTTTGGTACCTGTGAAAATGCAGGGTACCTTCTGACACAAGTCAGTTTTCATGAGTGGTCCATGCACTCAGACAGATGCACAGTCTGCAGCGAGTGCCTCTTCCACATGCCTCCCATTTTTTAATGTTTTGGTGTCTGTGCTTCATCCTGAGATTCTTCCATTTCCCGAGTTTGCTTCAGGCTGTTAACCACAGCTGAGCTCAGTGTGATAATGAAAATGTTGTTTTTTTTTCCAATATAGAGGTAGCAATTTTATCACTGACATCAATTTCTTTTAATGGCTATGGCACACATTTCTTTGATCTCTGGGATTTGACCTGGTTTCTATTGTCCCCCTCTTAAAGTCAACCAACCAATACCATTAAGGAGGTGTAACTTGTTCATTTGTTGCTGGAGATTATAAGTGACTTCTTTTTCTTTTGCAGGGAATTCACTGTTGAAACTGAAGGGAAAACTTTTAAATTAACAAAGGACATGGTTACTGTGAAGAGATTTCAGAAAACATTACATGGTAAATTGTATCTTTGTTGTTTGATCACCAAAAATAAGAGATAGAGCAGGATGCACTTTGAATGTGAACTTTGTTAGTTGTGCTGTCCTATCCATGTTTTACCATGCAAATACTGTTTCCTTGAAATACGACAGCTCAGGAGAGTGGGAAAGCTTTCACACAGCAGTGGGATTTCAGTGACCATTCATGCAGACCTGCCTGCATCTCACCTGGTCTGTTCAGTAACCCATTCAAGTCTCCTTCTCTGGAGACTTTCCAAGCCCACCTGGATGCATTCCTGTGCAGCTCAAACTAGGTGTACCTGACTTAGCAGTGGGGTTGGGCTAGATGATCTCCAGAGGTCCTTTCTAACCCCCACCACTCTGTGACTTTGGGTGGTGTATTATTTTTGTATTCTGGGATTTGTAGGATCCCATGTCGTGCTAAGAATCAGCCGCTGTAGTGATGAAGGAGCTGGGAAGGGTGCAGTTTTGGGAGCTTTCATCTTCAACAGAGGGGCTGTGGCAGCCTCTTGGTAGGGTTATGGGCAGATCTTTTTGCTCAGAGTTCCTGTTGTCACATTGTTGCCTGGAGTTGAGTCTTCTGGCATCTGCCAGCTCACCAGGCTGCTGTCCTGACCTTTAAGCCTACAAGTTCAGTCAGTTCTTCTGGTAGTCAGTAATCACATCAACTTTGGTCAGTGGCTGCATCTCCACAAAGCTTTTGTCCTGATGTGGGAAATGAGGCAGCTGATGCCTGCAATTGTTGTTTCTTCTCCAGTTGCTAGCTAAGCTTTTTCTAAAAAGCTGTGCTGTCTGAGCACAGCTGTCCACGGAGCTCCTTCCTCACAGAGGGGAGGAGCAGGAGAAAGCCTCCCAACAGATGTGTGGCAAGGACTGGAGAGAACAATGGGTGTATAATAATGTAGCATGTTACATCTGAGAATTTGTGTGGGCATTAACTAGTTAATCCTCGTTCTTTCCCCCTCTCATGACACATTGCAGAGGAATGGAGAATAGGGAGGGTGTAGCACTGACAGAGGCAGCTAAATGAGTTAAGGATGTCTTTGCTGGAACCTGAACTTGATCTGCAGCTCCATGTATCTGCTCAGACTGCTGGACACTGAGGCTGTGTCTGTTAAACCAGTTCACACTTCTGTTAACACGTTAAACCAGTGTGGGCCAGGGATTGAGCCTTACCCTGCCCTCACCCAGGGTGGTTAACTGCTGGCACGTTCCCTGGCGCAGTTTTGGTCTATGCCAAATAGTACTCTCCCAGACAATGCCTGGGTGTAGTTTGTGGCTTAGTGTGGAGCAGGGACTGTTCCCAGTGAACAGTCTGGGTAAGGCTTTGCTATTGTGAAATGGAAGAGGGTCAATCTGCATCTTGTGCTGTGCTATTTGCTGTCTGGGCCAGAGAAGGGGCCCTGCCTTATTTACAGCCTCCATACATTCTATCCATGGACTATGCCCAAATCTCTACTTCAGGTATTTGTAATTTAGAGCAGAAGTGTTTAACTTTTTATTTCTCTGTGCTCAGCTACATGTAAGCAGAACTTCCCAGCAGAAAGACAGCTTCAGTAAGCACATCTTTTGTGTGTGTGTATAAATTCTCTTTTAATGATGACGTGGCATCTTTTGTGTTCCAGTGGAAGAAATCATCCCAAATGTAATTGAGCCCTCATTTGGTATTGGGAGGATCATGTACACAGTGTTTGAGCACACATTCCACATCCGGGAAGGAGACGAGCAGAGAACGGTGAGCAGTCCTGGGGCTGGGGCTGGGCTTCAACCAGCTGCAAGCATTTGCCTTTGCCTAATATCCAGGGGAGAGACAATACAATACATAGCAGAGGTGGGAAAACTCAGGTGAGCTGTTGAGTTGCTGGTTTTGGCAGTGTAGTGTCACTTACACATGTGCACCAAGAGCCTTCTTGGTGCTGTGGTGTGTGAGGCTCTTGCTTTATTACTTGAAAGGGGAGAAAAATTCCTTCTTCTGCATTCACACTTGGCAATGACCCATCACTCAGAGGAAAACATCTCTTCAGTGGTTTAGTCTGTCTCACTGCACAGAACAATAGGCTGTTTCCCCAGTCATCCGTGGGATTCAACTTTCTCTGGTTCTGAGTGTCCCTACAACCTTAGCCTGAAACTTTGCTGCCACAGAGGGCAGAGCCAAGTGTGTGTTACGTACAGAGCACCAGCCTGCTCCAGCCAGTGCCCACACTGGGATGCTCTACACAACTGCTGGTGGCCCACAGGAAGCTGGCTGTAAACTTGATGCTGGTTCCTAATGGTTGTTTCTGGTCCTAGATTGTGATTGTAGTGCCTCTGCATGCAACAGGATGTGATACAGTTATGAGTGGGGGGAACAGGATTCAGGATCCCAGTATTAGGACACAACTGACGTTCAGATAATCACAGACTGCTCGTGAAGTCTAAAACATGGGACTTAGCTTCTTTCTCTACTTTCTGTGTAGCCTGGCCTGCTCTGCATTGTGGTATATATCAATTGCATGACTTAAAACCTTAAAAAAAAAAAAAACTTAAAATCTGCTGCTTGCCAGAAGAAAAATTATTTCTCCCCACCTTCTGGCACACTTATCTGAGGGTATCTATGGAGGCTTCTGAAACCTTTTGAGCTGCATATACTCCATGTGTGTGTGGAGTTTCTCTTGGAATCAAACAGAGAGTGAGGTGATTGTAAGAACCTTTCCCTTTATTCTGTGCATAAGACTAAATCTGGATTGACCCTTCTACCCTTCGTTACTCAGATGAGGTTCACTTTCTTTCACTTCACTTTTGGTGGGAGGTAATATTTGGCCATCAGGAAGGAAGGGGGAGTAGAGGACATCTGGAGAAAATCAGTCTTCCTTCAGTGCTGTGAGATGTTACTACTGGAGCCTTTAATGCTCATGTCTTACAGAAGGCCAGCTGCTCCCTTGGACCACTCACCTACATCCAACCTCTGTCAGAGCATATTCTCACCTCCTAACACTCTGGTCTAACCATTAAACTTGTATTTATTTGTATTTATTTTTCTTCATTCCTTAGTTCTTCAGCTTCCCAGCTGTTGTAGCACCATTCAAGTGCTCTGTCCTTCCTCTGAGCCAGAATCAGGAATTCATGCCTTTTGTCAAGGAACTATGTAAGTGTACTAAGCAGAATGGATCTGATGGGGATGTGCACTGGAAAGAGGTTTATTCCTCAGTGCTGTAGGGAGAAACTGGCACTGGGATCATGTCTGTCTCATATGAAAAGGGAGAGCCACCAAGCAGAAACAGCTGAGTTGGTATCTGTCAAACTCTTCACTCAAGCCCCAAAAAACCCAGCTCCCTTCTCTTCCTTGTGTTGGCTTGCAGTGTAAAAGACAGTTCTTTTTTTCCTTTTATATCGAAAAGAAGTCTTTCCCACTGCTTAGGAGAAGCTCTGGGGTTTTTGTTTGTTTGTTTTTTGCATAAAATTATTCTCTTCAATCTTATTGGCCAGTTAATTTACTGAACTGTTCCCAGAGTTCCTGAGCCTCCAAGGATTCTGTCAAAATGTCAATATGTGAAGGATGGGAACAAAGACTCGATGTCAGAGAGTGCCTTTTGCTGCTGGCATCAGTTCTGCTTGGCACCTCATCTCCCTGTGCTGGGCATGTCCTTGCACACATGTAAGGCTGGTGTGGTGTTGAGTGAAAGTGGAGTTGTGGGATGCTAATGACAGGTTGAAGTTGATGACTGCTCTTGGGGTAGAGTCGAGTGATGCATTGTGGAGAGCTGTGAGAGTAGTGTTGTAGTCTTGGTAGGGACTGGAACATTGAATCTTCTGTCAAAACGACAGTGAGGGTCTGTAGTGCTGCTGGGAACAAGGACATGGTACCTCGCTTCAGGTAGTGCCTGAGGATGTGGGAGGCCTCTGCTGGGTGTGTAACGAGCCCTGCTGATCCCCCCTGCTCTGCTCTCTGCAGCCGAAGCACTCACCAGGAACGGCATCTCCCACAAGGTGGACGATTCCTCGGGGTCCATCGGGCGGCGCTATGCCAGGACCGACGAGATCGGTGTGGCCTTCGGGATCACCATCGACTTCGACACCGTCAACCGGACCCCTCACAGCGCCACCCTGCGGGACCGCGACTCCATGCGCCAGATCCGAGCAGAGGTAATGCCCGAGGAGGGCTTGGGCTGCTGCCAGGGGCAGGCCTGTTATGGGGCAGGGGAGAGCATTAGCTACTGGTCCTGCTCCAGTGATGACGCTGGTTTGTGTGGGAGCTGCCCCCAGCTCTTGCAGGCAGTTCAGCTGCTCTGAGAAATCCCCAGGGAGGTGACAGTGGTCAAACAGAAGATGCCAGCCCTGCTGCTAAGGTGAGGAGAGGCTTTTTGTTTGTCTTGGATGCAGAGGTGTTGATCTTGCTTGAAAGCCATGCCTTGTGCTGATTGCACTGCTCTTCAGAGTGACTCTTTCCAAGTGAAGGCTTCTGAGTAAATGATTTGCTAGGTTGTGTCTGGCTTTCAAAGGCAAGGCTCTTCTGAATCCACAGGCACCAAAAGGCAGGAGCTTTTTGCCTGCTGCAGGCTGACTGTCAAAGCACAGCTCAGACAGAACTCCTCAAATCTTGCTTCCTGCCAGTATTGCCTGTGCAGCACCAGAGAAGCTGGTAAACCAGAAAGCCTGCCTGAGGTGTGGCTAGTATGGCCATAATACAGAAACTGGAATGGCAAACCCTCCCTATGGTGGTCCTATTGCCTGTGAGCAAAACCTGCTCAGAGCTGTGGGTCTGCAGCCTCCACACCTCTGTCACGCTCTTTGCTCCCTGACTTCCCCCAAGAACACAGATTGGTTTGTGGAACAATGGGAGTTAGTGCTCACTTGCAAGGCTGAGTTCTTCCAGCTCCACTATGTACCAAGACACCTGCACTGCTTGGGGCTACTGACTTGCTGTTGGTTTGGTTCAGTGTAGCAGGCAGTGCCAGCTCCTCAGGGCACCCATCTGTCTCTGTATCACCTAGATGACCTCTCACTGCTGAGCAGCAGAGACAAGACTTTTTTAGATCCTTCAATTACTGCAAATTTTCTAGTTCCTCTCCCTGATCCTTCATACCATGACAGTGTGCTATGAGGAGCAAAGAAAAGGCACCTGGCAGCTTCCTCTGTACTGGTCTTACCTTAAATAGGACCTGAGTAAATCTTGTCTTACAGCATCATCTGAATGTGTGGATTGTTTTCTTTCCCTTCTGAAACTGTAACGTACCACCAGGGATGAACCTTGCTGTGACCCACCACAGTGACAGTTGCATTTCCTTCATGGGTTGCCCCAAATAGCCAAGCAGTCTTTGCTCAGATGACACAGACTATAATTTAAGTTGTCCTCCTAGTTAATCACAGAAATCACAGAAACATTCAGGTTGGAAAAGACCCTGAGGATCACCAAGTCCAACTGAGAACCCTGCTCTACAAAAGTCACCCCTAAACCATATCCCCAAGCACCACATCCAAATGACCTTTAAACACATCCAGGGTTGGTGACTCAGCCACCTCCCTGGGGAGCACATTCCAATGCCTGACCACTCTTGCTGGTAAAATGTATTTCCTACTGTCCAGTCTAAACCTACCCAGTCGTAGTTTGAGGCCGTTCCCTCTTCTTCTAGCACTGGTTACTGTTTTTTCACCCCAAAAATGATCTTGCAGGAAGATACCTTGTACCTGTTCTGTTGTTGATGTAGAGATTATCCGTATTCCCCAAGTATCTAGCAGAGCAACTCGATTCTGATGACTTTCTTTCACTTGTCTTTGTGGCTTTGCCTGCAGATCTCTGAACTTCCTGCCATCATTCGTGACCTGGCGAACGGTTATCTCACTTGGGCTGATGTTGAGGCAAAGTATCCACAGTTTGAGGGACAAGAGACTGGCAAAAAGGACACAATAGAGGAATAAAGAAAAGGACCTGAAGTAAAATCCCATCAGATGTCCACTTTTTACTGTTCATGTTAATATGAAATAAACTTATCATGTACTATTCAAAGCTGCATTGTTTGTGCACACAGGGACTATTTGTTTTGGTTTTTGGTTTTTTTTTCCCTCAATTGCCTGAATTGACCTTTGAAAACTGAAATAATTGCAGTCCAAGTTAAAGGTGTTATGAATAAAAACGCCGTTATATTTGCCTGCTTCTCTGTGTTCATGCAGCCTTGTGCTTTCTTCCGAAATGTCTTTACCCTTTTTTTCTTTTTTTTTTTTTTTTTTTGTTAAAACCTTTTTTTTTTTCTGTCCCCCATCCTGCTTATGGCTGTTGTTGCTACACATTTATTACAGCCCCTGAAGAAGGCAGGTACCATACACCCTACAACTTGGATTCAGATCACCTTGGACTCTTGTGCAAGATGGTACTGGTTGCTTGGCCTTGTGTTTGTGAAGAGGTGCTCAAGGTGTCAGTCCTCCTTTCACCCCTTCACAGTGCTGCAGGCCTGGGTTCAGTACTTTCTTTTGTTTTTTGCTTTTTCCAGTGTTTATTACCTGTTTCTGCTGAACTGGGAGTGTTTGCATCCCAGACAACAGAGAGGAGGTGGAAAATCCTGTTGCGGTTCTTGCTCTTGCTTGGCATGGTTGGTTGGCTTTGGAGTGGAAGAGCATTGGCAGGATCACTTTTGCATTAAACATTTTTTGGCAGCAAGGACTGAAAGCAGAGACTGTCCTGGGTAGGTGGGAGAGGAGCCAGGTGGCCTTCAACTTCTCTGGGCACTGGAGAAATTCAGACCTGTGTGCTGTCAAGGTGCCTTGCTGCAGCCACAGGTGGGAATGGCACCATAGTGTCTGAGGAGCGCTAAACCTTGCCTGACTTGGACCAGTTAGAAGGGCCTCACAGCTACTTGTGTTTTACTCTCATCCCACTGAGAAGTGGAGAGATGAGGTCTTGTCTCCTTCCATGTCATTTCATCTCAGCTTTCTCAGATGTCCTCCAGTCCTTGGAGAGGGTACTGCCATCACAGCTTTCTGTGCCTGCACAAGAAACTTCCAGGGACTAGGACAGAATTCTCCAAGCTTTTTCTTGGGTTTAAACCACTCATTTAAAGGCTGGTTAACAAACATGCACTCACCACTATACTGGGTGTGGCTGACTGGAGACCTGCAATGACAGATGGTCCTGGGCTGGAAGAGCAGCTTTAAGGAGCCCTGGCAGCAGGCATGGCTTAGAGCCATGACCTCTCCCTGCCATGTGCCTGCAGCTGGCTCCCAGGAGTGATTCTTCCAGGGCTTGGTTTCTGCCACATGGCTGCAGGGGAAGCTGAAGTGGAAATCATTGCCCTAGCCCAATCTTCTGCACATTCGCAAGAGCTCTTTAAAACCTGGCTGTAGATGATGCTGAGCAGCAAAACCAAAGGATGACCTAAGAGCTGGAGCCAAAATAATAACTAATAATAAATAACCTCTCAATCACAGAGCCTTAGATACGAAATAAATTGGATATTTTCCAGAGACTCTTACCTGACTCTCTAAACAAATTCCCCAACTTTCCAGTGCAGAGAAGCAAAGCTCATGTTTCAAGGGGAAGAACCTGAGCAGTGTAGTTGCAGGTTGCAAGTTACCTTCCTGCCCTTGCCTGTCTGTCCCTGATAACTAAATGTGAGGCCTGATCTCCACCTTTCTTCAGCCCTGGTGTAACTAAGGCATCTGCCAAGGCTGCCTCCGTCGGGTACATAACCACTGGAAACTTCAGCTGTGTTAGTCTTGCATAAGCTGCTCTGATCCTTAGCAAGGAGAGGCTTTAAAAAATAGGAATGCAGAAGAGGATGCTTGAAAACACCAATTGATTCATGTGACTGGAAGCTGCTTTCTCTGAGGCAGTAGTTGATACCTTCTCCAGACAGGCAGGCAAACAGTGGAGGTTTGTCAGTAATTAGTTTTAGCTGAAGTTCTGCAGAAGCACATGGACTGGGGGCATTGGAGAGGGAGGGGTAGGTAAAGGCACAGAGTGGGAGGGTTTCACCATGCCCATAAATCACTTTGCTGCTGATTGGTTTTGCTGGGCTTGGGTGCATGAATTCATCCTGGTGTGACAGAAGGTCACCACTTTGAATCACTCTCCTTCTCAAACTGCATCCATGAGTTAAACTGCAGTTGTATGGGTCTGTCTTGAGCTTGAAAGAGGCACCTAACCTGGAGCAAGGTGAAGATGCTGAGGTGTTTCTCCATCCTGGGGCTGCTCCAAGTACCTGCAACATGTCAGCTGTGGAGATGCCTGCGGATCTCTGCTAGAAGGCTTTCATCACAGAATGGTGGGGGTTGGAATCAGCCTCTGGGGATCATCTAGTCCAACTACTCCTGCTAAAGCAGAGTGACCAACAGCAGTTTGCCCAGGATCACATCCAGGCAGGTTTTGAGTATCTCCAGAGAAGGAGATTTCACAGTCTCTGGGCAGCCTGGAAAGGAAAATTTTTCCTTATGTTTAAGTGAAACTTCTTGTGTTCTAGTTTGTACCCATTGCCCCTGGCCCTGTTGCTGGGGACTATCCTCTTGACACTCACTCTTCAGATATTAATAAGCATTGAAAGCATTCTTCAATCAGTTTCCCTTGTGCTGGGGTGAGTGAGGGTCACCCCTTTGGTAAATGCTCCAAGATGCACAGAGCTAATCTCATAAACGAATTGGAGTGAAACAGAGGAGACTAGTTGAGGTGCCCAAGGGTGGGGAAAAGAATACAGAGGGCAGACAGGGCCTTCCAGAGTGATCCATGTTCTCTGTTTCAGAGGGTCTAGTGGAGCCCTGAGATGGCTTGAGTTTTGTACTGCATCAAGGGACCTGCCTGTCTTCAAGCAGCTGTCAGACCCAGTTGCTCCTAGATACTCCTGACACCCACTGTTATCTTTTGAGCAGTGGCTGTAAAGCCAGGTAAAGTCCTCTTCATCCATCTTCCTGGCCTTTGCTGCTGTCCATGCTTGGAGAAAGTAACTAAGCACCTCCCCACTGCCCACAGATGCAGCTGTACTGCCTTCTTAAGGTAAGGTCACAAAAGTCTGCAGCCATGAGTGGGAGACCATCATCAAGAAACTAATCAGCAAATTGTGCCTCAGCTTCACCTTTTGACCTTCAGAGGGGAGCATTAACCCAGGACACAGGTAAGCCCCACATGGAGTTTGTAGCTAAACCCTTGTTATTTAGAATGCAAACAAGGCCTGGACCTACCTGCACTATGTCACATCAGGTGGAGACCCGACCACAAGTGAGGTGCTCTTCCTGTTGCAGAGGGCGAGGGATAAGGATGATTTTTGGATGAGGTGAACTGTGGAGCCCTGGCCAGGTGGGTGCTGATGGTGGTTGCCCCAGCTCTGCCCAACATTCCTGGGCTGCTCAGCTGCTCCTTCCCATCTTAGCTCACAGCCTGTGCCACTAGGAGGTGCAGCCAGTTGAACATTGGTGTTCTGGTCCTAATATGCCCACGGTTTGCAAAAAGGTGCTTCCTCACCTGTGTTCAGGCAAACAAAAAAGCTGGGGCAGGTCTGAGGACATAAAAATGTTAAGTCATCCTTCACCAGGACAGCACAGGATTTACCTGCTGCTCCACCAACACAGAGCAGCACTTTGCCAGGCTTTACTGCAGTCTGTGCCAGCTCCTGGCTGTTGGGAGCTGCACCCATCAGCTAGTGGGCACCAAATAACTGGGTGCTGTGACTTTGACCTGCACTTGACCATGCAGTGATGTTCAAACTCCTTCAAAGCAAACTGAAAAAAAAAAAAAACCCAAACCAAACAAACAAAAAACCCAACGAAACAAACAAACAAACAAAAAAACCCACAAAAACCCCAAAACAAAACAAAAAAACACAAAAGAGGAGAGACTAATAGCATTCTGCTTAAATCCACTCCCCAGGGCTCCACCCTTTGCTTGCTGGTGCTGACACCAAGGAGCTGATGTGAGTTTAGCAGGGTGCACCCAGAAGAGGGTGCTGTCAGGCAGAAAATGGCAAGCACAAGCAATGTGTTCAGACACTGAAACCCTCTTTTATTTGTCATTCTTCTGGGTGTTTCAGCTGAGCTACAGCCCTGGAACTCCAGCACTGCATTGCTCTAATACTGCTTGTTAAATCAAGGGCTGGAAAATGCTGCTGCAGCCCAGATTTTGATGCAAGTGAGACAACAATCCTAAGAAAGTCTTAGAAATGATTTTCATAGTGGTGAAGGAGTGCACAGGAGTGCAGAGCTGGGCTGTGAGAGGGATGTTTGGATCACCTTGCCATGAGCTTATGGAGTTGGGAGGATTCACCTGATGAATGCAAGTATTTACAGCATGGATGGCTGCAGCCTCTAGGGCAGCCTCCATGATCAGTGGAGTCTGGGGAATGATTTATCTCAGTCCTAAGTGGGCAAGATTCTGCAAGCATCCAACTGCTGGTTCTGCTCTGATGATGGAGGAGGATGCTAAGGAGGGGAGGACAGACAATGTCTGAAGGTAGCAGCATGAACCTTGCCTAGCCTCTGTGTTGCAAAAATCCCCCTGGTTAAAAAAAAAAAAACCCAAAGCTGAAGGTGACAATCTTGTTCTAACAAAGGCAGCTCCAACAGATGTACTTTGGAAATTCAGTTTAAACCTTTTTGATTCCTATCTTTGCTGTGACCTACAATTCACCCTCTGCACCAGAGAGGCAAAGTTAAGTATTTATAAGCGAGGGCTGCTGAACTTCAATCTCACTCCTCATCCCTCTGCCACACTCATTTCCATGTTCCTATCCAAGCTGATCATGGAACACTCCATGTTCTGCTGTAATCTGCAGCTCTCTGCCCTGCACTGGGATGGGAGAACATGGCTTGTTCATTTCAGAAAGCAGCAAAGTCCACTGCTCCCTTCTAATATCTCAGCTTGCATTGCCAGTACTCCCACTCTGGATTTAGGCAGTATTTAGGGTCATCCCCATGTTTAGGGAGCATGTGAAAAAGGGCAATAAACAGAAAGCTTTGTTCTCTCATTCGATTACAAGAGGTGGTGAATAATCAATAAAACTTTCAGGTTAAAAGCTTTGGAATAGGTACCTGGAGGAAAGTTCACTGTCTACCTCTGTGGTTCTTCCTCTCTTTGCTTTGGACCTTCTGGCAGTTGCTGTCAGGTCTGTGAAGGTGTGGGAAGAACCAGAGCTGTAATTGGTTGTTTCCCCAGTGGTCAGCACACAAATCAGCCCACAAGAGCTAAATCCACCTATGCCAACCTTTAACTGAGAGAGTGGTAAGAACAGTGTTTGAGCTAACTGACCTGTAATGGGGTTAAACATGTGCTGCTTTAGGCAGGCTTCTGTGTCTTCCTTTATAAATTGATAATGCAGCAAGAAAAGCAAGAAACATTCAGCACATGTTCTCCAAAACCCAAAGCAAAGAATATTTGTCAGGGACTTTCCTTTCTTCAAGGGCTTTGTGTTAATGAAAGGGGTATTCACATGGTGCTGTTACAGGAACTGAGCAGGAACACAAGGATAAGGATTCCTGATTCTCCCCCAGGTAAATAATTCTGTAGGTCTGAGCTTTGGTTTCTTCCAGTGTTAGGAGTGTCTGGAAAGTGCCTTTGGGCTGCTTGGTCTGGTAGATATTTCACAGAATGGTAGAGATTGGAAGGGGCCTCTGGGGATCATCTGGTTCAACGCACCTGCTAAAGCAGGGTGACCCACAGCAGGTTGCACAGGATGTCATCCAGGTGGATTTTGAGTATCTCCAGAGGAGACTCCACAACCTCTGGGCAGCCTGATCCAGTGCTCCAGCACCCTCAAGTTCTCAGGTGGCACTTCCTGCATGGCAGTTTGTGCCCGCTATCCTTTGTCCTGTCACTGGGAACCACTGAAAAGAGTCTGTCCCTACCTTCTTGATGCCTACCCTTTGATAAGCATTAGTAAGATCCCTTCCCAGTCTTTGAGCTAAACAACCCCAGGGCTCTCAGCCCTTCCTTGTCAGAGAGATGCTCCAGTCTCCTCAGCATCTTTGTAGTCTCTGCTGGATTCTCTCTGGTAGTTTCCTGTCTCTCTTGAAGTGGGGAACCAGAACTGGACACAATACTCCAGATATGGTGCAGCAGAGGAGGAGGAGAGCCTCCTTTGACCTGCTGGCTGCACTGTGCTTAATGCACCCTAGGATACTCTTGGCCTTTGGGACTACAAGAGCATGTGAATAGATTTGCTGCCTTCCCCCTAGCCCCAGCAGGTCCTGGCTGACACCCTTCACCACTCTGTGCTCATCCAGCAGACAATTCCCAGTTGCATTGTTCTCAGAGGACATAAAAAAGGAGCAGAGCTCTCATCCCCACCCCCCCTTTTGCTAACTCCCCCCTCTCTGATCAGCAGCCCCTCAGTAATTTTCCCAATCCCACAACCCCATCTGCAAAAACACAACGATGGAAAGACAAGCCCATGGGAGAATTTCCTGCCTCTTTGGGGGAAATCAGATATGAAATAATAAATATATATTACATCTTCTAGGCAAAACCCTGCTGGTCACTAATACCTACAGATTAATTGTACTAATCCAGCATGATCAAGGGGAGATGGTTGGCTACTTGGCACTATTTTGGTCCT
Organism: Indicator indicator; assembly: GCF_027791375.1. NCBI lineage: Eukaryota > Metazoa > Chordata > Aves > Piciformes > Indicatoridae > Indicator > Indicator indicator. The sequence goes on from NC_072029.1 coordinate 18,784,600, forward strand.
TTGCTTATGAAATTCCATCTCTGTGTTTGGAAGAAAAGTCTTTACATAACAGTAATCACTCAGATAAGAAAAGGACTAAACTGTCCCAAAACATTTTATTTTCTGCACAGATGCTGCCTATGAATTTAGACTTGATTAAATAACATGGCAACATAATATTTGGTTCTGAATAACAAATGTCCCTCTGTGGGAGGGAAGGAGCAAGTCTGCTCTCTCCCCTGGCTGTTTGATGGGAACAGAAATGGGGATTGAGGAAGGTTGGAGGAGCCAGCAATTCACCTGTTGGTGAGAGCTGCTTGGAAAGATAGCTAAGCACTGGAAAGCAGCTTCTCATTGTGTCACCAAAGGGCCTGTGCCATGTGTCTGGCTCAGAGAGGTCCCCAGATGTGCAGCCCAGGTGTCATCACAAATCACATTACAAAACTAAGGCCTTGGGCAAACCATGGGAAGGGAGCAGGAGTGCCTGAGGACCATCTGAGTGCACCAGGAAGGGATTTGTTTAACAAAAATGGTTTGCATCTTTTCACTACATATACTTCCTGATTCTTAAGAAGGGGTCTTCCCATGTCCCAGGAAGCATGGCACTGGGCCGGCATGGGGAATAGTACTTTTAGGAAGTTCATGATGCAAGGTGTGAACACAACCAAGAGAGGTCTCATTCTCTTTTCCTGCCCTGCTGCTCATTTCCCATTCATGAGCAAAACCATCATCACCTGCAAACAGGAACCATCTGAGCAGGAGTCAACCACAATGCACCAGAGGCTTGGAAATCAGTTAGAAAAGGGGCACTGGATAATGTATTCCTCACTGACATTTAATTCCTGTGAGAAAAAATCCCCTAACCAGGGAAAAGGTGGAGTACTAGGTGAGCCTAGGTGCCAGCTCACTGTCACTTTAGCTTGCAGAAATAGGGCAGAGCTGTGCAAAGATTACTGGAGCAAGAACATCTTGCACAGAAAAAAAAAAAAAAACAAACAAGTGAGCTTAAGAGGATACAAAGCTTTCAGGAAGCAGCAGTCTTCCACTGTGGCCTATTTTCCAGTGAGTGATTTAATTCCCTGCTTGTCATGTAATAGTTATTATCACAGTCTGCTATCAGTCTACCTACTTAAAGCTGATGAATTTACCACCTGCAAAACAAATCCAGGAAAAAAAAAAAGGAGCAGCAGCAATTAAACCAACAGGAATGCTGAAGGAAATCTTCAAAATCAAAAGTACAAAATGAAAACAGTCCTTAATTTTGTGAAACTGCCCATTTGGCTCATCTGGTGCCCATGTGGGGTTTCAAGACAAGCTGGCCCAGTACATATGAGCTCATCCTGGTGTACTGACCCTTCCTTTGGCCTCTGCCATCACTTTGTGGCATCAGAGCTCTTTGCTGTAGTTCATGGCAGGATGTTAATTTAAGGGACAGGATGGAGAGCAGCAGGGGTGCACTGGGGATGGAGTGCAGGACACACACCAAACCCAGCTATGGCTGGAAGCACAGAAGGAAGGGGAGCATTTCACAGCAGGTAATTACAATTAGGGGGGACGCTCGAGCTCCAAAAGCACAGGTGGGTACTGAAAGTTAGCACTGTATGGACAGCCCAGAAGGCCAACCATGTCCTGGGCTGCATCAAAAGAAGGTGTTGTGAGACCCTACCTGGGTCCAGTTCTGGAGCCCCAAGCATAGGAAGGACCCAATCCAGAGGAGGTCATGAAGATGATGAGAGGGCTGGACCACCTCCCCTCTGGGGCCAGGCTGTGAGAATTGGGGCTGTTCAGTCTGGAGAAGAGAAGGCTCCAGGGAGACCTTACAGCAGGGAGACCTTCCGGTACCCCAAAGGGACCTAGAAGAAAGCTGGGGATGGACTCCTGACAAGGCTTTGTTGTGATAGGATGAGGGGCAATGGCTTTCAGCTGGGAGAGATTGAGATTGGAGATTAGGAAGAAATTCTTTATAATGAGTGTGGTGAGACACTGGAACACGCTGCCCAGGGAGGTTGTGGATGTCCCATCCCTGGAGGTGTACAAGGCCAGGTTGGATGAGGCCTTGAGCAACCTGGTCAAGTGAAAGGTGTCCTTGCCATGGGGAACTAGATGATCTTTAAGGTCCCTCCCAAACCAAACCATTCTTCTGGGCAAAGTCCTTCCTTCTTCCCCCAAAACCACTGTGAACAGCAAGTTGGTTTGACCAGGTGCCTTGAAGGTACTCATTGGAGGTGGCCTCCACATGACTAAGCTGGGTCAGAGAGATCCTGTGGGACAGCACAGCCCACAGAGCCAAAGTCTCCATGCCAGATGTGGGGAGGCTCATCTGTACCCTGGGTTAGTGGGGTGCTGGGAGCAATCTAATGCCTCCTTCTCTTGGCAGAGCAATCAAACACTCCTTTTGCTGGTGACACACTCTGGTCACACCTGCAAATGCATGACACAGAGGACAATTAGAGGTAGGGTTTCTCCCTACCTCAGTGTGGTTGTCACCACAGATCAATAGTCTTCAGGTTTAGGAGGGGTAGGAAAGAGCAGCCTCAAACTCTCTTGGCAGGCTGCCCCCATGCTAGTTCCTGTTCCTGGCTGCCCAGTGCCTGGTCAGTGGGCTCCTGGGAGCTGTAGTCCTCTCTGGGAATGCTGCTTGCCCCTTTTCTTTGGAGGATGCCTAGGTTTGGTGACTGGGGTTGTTTTAGGGAAGTGCAGTGCCCACACTGCAGCTGGCTGGAAAGAATTAATCCCTTCTGCCTCTGCTTTTCATTTCCAATGTTTGCCTGTGTATTTACTTTAATTGGCAGGAACAGTGCTTCTTTTACTCCCTCTTTCAGTCCTGACTGCTACTCTGGTTGTAGACAACTACGGGAATAAAACAGGCTTGGTCATCACCTCACCCACCCCATCTCAGGGGCTGCACTTCTTCTCAGGCTGACACTGACCCTAGAAGAGGAGAGCACAGATTTTTCCATTACCATGTTCAGAAAACCTGCATGTGAAGGCTAGTCAAAAGCTTTGATCCTTTGATGGAGATCTCTTACCTTTGCTTTGTTTGAGCATAAGAAATAATTTTCACAGGAGGGACTGTGCTTTGGGTCAGGAGATGGGAGGCAGCAGCTCCAAGCGTGCCTTGGCTACAAGCAGTTCAGCCCAGTCCCATCTGGTGCTACCTGGTTACATCACTTTGGCCCTGGATGGGATGAGAGGTAGCTAAGGTGGTGGTGGTAAGTAAATACTCATTCCCCATGGAGACTGCTAGTTGAAAGTGAACAAATAAAGCATGTGTAGAAGTGTGTGCTACTGAGTGTTCTGTTCCTTATGCAGTTTTCACCCTGGTCTTTTTCCTTCCTTCACTCCCCATTTGTGGGGACACCAGGCTCCTTGCAGCCTGGGACTCTTGAAGAAGTTCTCATGGGAACTCATGTTCTCAAAGGATAAGTAAACATCTCAGAGCACTTGATGTTGGAGCAGATGTTTGCTCTGTCCCCAAAGACCCTTCCCTTCCCACCACACTAGAACATGCTAGGTGTCAGTCAGCTCAACATGTCCCACCAAACCCTGAAACAGGCACTCTCACACAAGTTCTCCCCAACACAGCCTGTCTCCATCTCTCCTCCAGACAGGCCATGCTGAATGCTGGAGGCAGAACTCAGGAGAAGTCATCAGAGCTTGGATTTCTCCTTGTTAACAGAACTTGTGATTTCACTCCATTGGTTTCTGCTTGACCATGCTAAATTTACTCTGCGGACCTGAAGGCAAAGCCAGAACTTGTGGGCATTGTTTTCATGTGGTGACTGAGGGTTCTTCAACAACTGCATTCATTTGGTATGAATCTTGCTCTGCCACTTGTTCACCTGTTGCACTCTGGGTTGAATGTCAGTGGTTCTATCAGTGACAGTTTATGGAAAAAAAAATCCGAAAACCAACAAACAAAACAATCTCATTTTTTTCTCTCTTCTCTCCCCACCCCCCCCTTTAAATTCATACTTTATTGGAGAGATATCACAAACTATGAGCCCTGATTTTACCCTAAAGCTGGGGCAGCCACACTCCCCATAGTCAATAGTGTAAGATCTAGTACTATCTAGAAAAGCTGCTGGCATTGACTCACTGTCCTGTGTATGTGCAGGGACACAATTAACACAGCTGGCAAACCTTTTGTAACAGTTCCTCTTGCTGGTAAGAACCTCCATGGCCCCACATTAGGCTAATGGAAAGGAAGGGCTCTGCTGGACCTCTGCCCCTCAGCAAGCCTAACAGGCTGCTCTGCTTCACTACCTTGGCTAAGCCATATTCCTCGCAAGGAGCACAGTTTTCCAGTTCTACAGAGAATCACCTACTCACCACAGCCTTCTTTCTAATATGAGCATCCCTTAGATGCCCCTAGAACATCCTAAACTTACTGTTTTCCCCCGTATATCTGTCTTTTGTGTCCTAGAAATGAACCTTCACCACATCAGAAGGATTTAAGGGGAGCTTCATATCAACCACTTGGTGAGGTGACAGCAGGAGGCTCCTTCAGAACCTATCAGAGCTTGCTTTGTTGTTTGAAGTCACACCCTGGGCCTGACTATGTCAATGGCTGAGGGAGTCTAACCACCAAAATTACTCTGTGCTTTTGGGGTCTGGCAGCTGTGCTCAGCTTCTGCTTGAGTCACTGCAACAAAACACCTCAGCACAATAGTGGCCAAGTAGCTGGTAAAGACAAGCACAAGAACAGCTTGTCCTGCTCCTTCCCTTCTCTCCACACCTCAGTTTCCCTGCCTAAAGAGGCAGCTTCTCCAGAGAAGGCAGTGCAGACAACCAGCAGCTTGGGTCAAAGCGTTACAGCAAGTAGTTGCCCCAAGTTGCATGATGTTCAGATGCATCCAAGAGGATGCCATCTGCAAGGTGTCCTGGGAGAAGGAAGTGGTGTATGCCTTGGAGATGGGGAGGGGAATTCCCAGTGAGGTACAGCTACTATTTCACCATGGAACATTTTTCCACTTGCCTCTTGAACTCTACATATCACAGCAACAAAATGAACACCGACATGCATCTTTGCTCTGCAGTGCTGCAGGCTCAGGGGATTGTGGATTCCCTCCACATCTCCACCAGGGACTTTCACGACATAAAGATCTATCTGACTATGAACACTGAAACAAAATCATTAGCAGTGAGCAGTCAAAACTTGTGAACTAGGTGTCCATGCTTTTGAGTAGCTGCACAATTTCCTTTACACTGAGGAAGGCAACAGGGAAATGGTTTTCAGTTCTTTAGTCTATAAATTCTGCAAACTGTTTCATCTATTCCTGCCACTTGGTTTGAATTCCTTAAATCATGCCCTTTAAAGTCCATATCCTATCAAGAGCTTCACAGTAACAGCAAGAGAACCATCACCAGTGTCATTCAAGCTGGTGAAGTCAACTGACAACTCTGGGACTTGTGGTGACAAAGCCATCAGATGTAAAACTTGATGCTAAGAAAAGCCATTCTCATTTACATCCATGCAACTGGGTTGTGGGTACACAAACCAAAGTACAATCTGCTGGCCCCTGGGCTAGCTTTGGAGAAAGTCATTGATTCTGCACAACTTACTTTCAGGGACATAATGTGAGACGATCTGGGAGCTTGGATTCAAGGTTTAAAATCCTGGTCTGGCTGGCAGTAGTTTCTTACAGATCTAGACCATGCAGCTGACTAAGGTCCATCAGCCTAGTAGTATCAAGGTGTGGATGAGAGAGAACAGAGTTGTCCCTTGGTTTATACTCTTGCCTAGATATGGAAGAGGTTCCCTTCAGCTTTCTCAGAAACAGTAATATAATAATAAAAAAAAACCTCAAATAAAACAACAACTTCCTGGTCCTCCTGCCTGTGTATTGCCCACCCAAGGCAATTGTGGCACCCACAGCTTTGGCAGGCCTTAGAGGCACAAACATACCTTTACAAAGAATGTCAAGCTCTTACTCCTCCCTCTCCATGCTCTGAGGCTTGGCTCTCCAGCCTTGTCTCTGCCCATATGATACTCTGAGAGCTGCAATCTGAAAACAGCAGCAGAGGACCAAGTTCCAGCAGCACTCAGTCTCACTGTCCCCTCAGGGTGACCTCCCCACTACCAGATGCTGCACACATTGAGGCCAGCAGAGTTTGTTTCCACCCCTGCCCTTTCCCAAAGGACTCTCCCCCACGAGCAGGCACCAGACCTGCTCAGCTCTTCTCTTCGCTCTGCTCCGGGCGGTTGGATGCACTGACAGTCCTGGTGCCCTCCCTGTGCTTCGTGCAGGGAGCAGTCCCTTCCCTCGCATGGATCTTCTGGTGCCTCCTGAGGTACTTCTTCACGCGGTAGTGCCTCCCACAGAGGGCACACTTGTGGGCTCCCCCCCGGGCATGGAGCAGCTGGTGGGTGACCAGGTGGTGCTTCTGAGGGAAGCACTTCCCACACTTGGTGCACTTGCAAGGCCCCATGCGGGTGTGGATCGTTTGGTGCCGGCAGAGGTTGGCCTTCTGGTTGAAGGTCTTCTCGCACTCTGGGCACCGGTAGGGCTCCTCCTTGGTGTGGATCCTCTGATGCCGCAGCAGGTTCGACTTCTGGGTGAAGCCCTTCCCGCACTCGGAGCACGTGCAGGGCTGGGTCAGGTGGGCGCACTGGTGGCGGCGCAGCTTGCGGCCCATGTGGAAGCTCTCCCCGCACTCGCCGCACTTGTACGGCCCCTCACTTGTGTGGATCTTCCTGTCTGGTCAGGTTGGATTTCTGATTGAAGCTCTTCCCACACTCAGGACAGGGGAATATCTGTTCGCCCTTGGGAGCTCCTTTTGCTGAGGCATCTTTCTTGCCTATGGCTTTCTCCCGATTCTCCAACACTCCTTCTTTGTTGAGCTGATAGCATTTCTTCTGCTTCTTCTCTGGGCTCTGTCCCTCCTGGTAGTTGGCTTTCACACCATGTTCCTCTTTAATCTGCATCCTCTGGACAGCACTGAGGTTTGATTGCCCAGAATGCATCCCAAACTCAATGCTTTCCTGTGGTTCTTCCTTCAGATGGAACACCTGGTCACTGGCTATAGGGACCTCCTGTTCATGCTGCACATTAGCATCTTCTTCCTTTTTAGGCTGTCTCCCCTGTGGACTGAAGAACTTTCCATAGTCTGGGTTTTCTCGTGGCTCTTCCTTGTTGTTAAGCTCCTGGCAGGCTATAGTGTCATGAGTGGGTGCTTCCAGTTCCTTCTGGATTTTCCAAGGAGGGCTTTTTGGATTAGATGAGTTTCTACGCATGCCACACCCCTGGGCTTCTTCTCCTTCATGGGAAGTATTCTCTAACATATTCTCTTCTGACCTGAAGGTAAATTCAGGCTCTTCTTTAATTTGGATGACCTGGAAAGGCACATCACTGATGTGTCCCTTGAGCAGCTTTTGCTTAGTATGGTTCCTCTGATGGACACTGAAATACCTCTTGGTGCTCAAGCTCTTCCCACATTCAGTACAAATTAAAGGCCCCCCACAGAGGTGGATCTTCTGGTGGGCCAGCAGCGTGGCACTTTGCCCAAAGCACCTACTGCAGTCAGAGCATTTGAAGGACTTCTCCCACTTGTGGATATCCCTATGGGTGGTGAGAGTCCCCTTCTTCACAAAGCTCTTCCCGCACTCAGTGCAGGCGAATGGCCTCTTCTCTGCGTGCGTCTGCATGTGGATGTTGAAGTAGATCTTTGTGCTCAGGCTCTTGCCACAGTGGGCACAGAGGTAGGGACCACCCTTGCTGTGTGTCTTCTGGTGGGCAGCCAGGCATATCTCCAGGTGGAAGCAGTGCCCACACTCCCCACAGCAGAAGGGCCTCTCTCCCGTGTGGATGCTCTGGTGGGCTCTGAGGTGGCCCTGGGTGGTGAAGTGCCTGCCACACTCCCTGCAGGTGAAGAGCTCACCTGCTGTGTGGATCCACTGGTGTCTCTTCAGGTTTCCCTTCTTGCTGAAGGATTTGCCACACTCCGGACACGGGTGGGCCTTTAGCACCACATGCTTAACAATATCCTTCATGCCACCAGCACCCTGTACCCAGTGGCGTGTGGTGGGGCTGCAAAGCAGCTGGCAGGTACATGAAAGCCACAATGTTGTGGGGCTGGACTGTCTGGGAGGACACAAAAAACATTAGGACACACAGACTGAAGTGTACTCTAACAAATGCACGACATCCCCCACAGGGGAAAGGGTGCTGCTGTGGTACACCAGCTCTGGGCCAACAAGGAGTGTGTGGTCTTCCTCATTTCTCAACCTTCTTCCACCTCAGCTTGCAAACACAGTGTTTGTAACTCCATCTCCTTGCCTCCTCTGATCTCTCGGAGAGGCTTCCCTGTCATTCCTGGGGACTCAGATTGTTGGACTGAAAAAATAAAGGGAAAATTATTAAGCCATTGTTTCTTCTCCACTTCCTGTGTTTGCTACGTAAACACAACGGGTGGCATCTCGGCTGCCCCTCGCACAGCTGAACCTGAGACCTTTGAAGACATAGGTCACTTGGAAAAGAGAGAGCAGGAACAGGCTCATTTCCCCTGACAGTGGTGGGATCTGTGATGCCCTCATTCCTGCAATGACACTGAGGCTTTGGGCTGCACTATTGCTGCACTATTGCCTTACTATCAGAATAGTCCTCTGACCAAAAAAAAAAAAAAAAGTATAAGTAAGTTAGTTAATTAATTAAACCACTTTGCAGTAATTGTAATAATCAGTCCCGTTTTTAAGGAGTGACTGTGCAGCAACCAAAAACCTAGAATAAACCCAAACTGGGCACCATTTGCAAACTGAGATGTGTTGCTTTGTACTGGCAGACCTCCATGTACAGAACATGGGTCAGTGGTGTCCTTGAGTGGGCAGCTGGAGAAGTGAGACATGGAAACCTTAAGTGTTTTTCCAAGAGGGTTCAACTGATATGCAGGGTTTGGATGCTGTGTATTTCCAGTCGAAAAACAAACAAAACAAGGCCAGTAGAGATGTAAGCAACATCTCCTGTCGAGACTGTGCACTGCAGCAGGGAAAGAGCCAGAAAGACTGAGGGGAGGAAGACATTCGTGTGGGAGATCAATGCCAAAACCCACCAGTTATGGGGCAGGCTGCCAGCAAGGACATGGGTTGTCAGTCACATCTGTCCCTGAATGTCTGTATTGCTGGGAAGGCTGTGACTAAAAGGATGGATTCCTGGAGAGCCTGCCATGGAGGTACAGGGGACTCGGGGGGGGGGGGGGGAATGCCATGAATCAGAGGACAAGTGATAGGAGATTTGGAGTAGAGACATCCAAACACAACTACAATGCAGTCTGCTCCTCAGAGGAGAGAGGTCAGAGCGTGAAATGAAGTGGGCAACCATTTCAGATTTCAGAGGACAGTTACAGTGGGGAAAGTTACTTCAGATTTTGTCACACTGCTAGTGTTTTCCAGCTAACCCATCTGGATCCCCTCTGAAACTGGGACACAATGGTGGATTCTCTGTGCTGGTACAGAGTAACCACAGGAAAACAGAACCAAAAATAAAACTCAACTCCCAACTACCTGCTAATTTATACAGAGCCAGGAGAGACAAAACACCCACTTGGAGCAGGATCTGGGTCTAGTGTTTGCTAGTAGAAGGGAGACTTGGGGGCTTCAGAGCCCCTTCCTAGGTGAGGAAGCAGCTCTGTGACACCTGCAACTGGTTTTAATTCAGCAGGCCACACCTCAGCATCACCCAGGATGGAAAGAGGAAGGTCATTAACTCCCTGAGCAAGTAGCAGATTTAGCCTCCTCTCACCAAGAAGCCTCCTGTCAGGTCTGTCTGCTGCTGAATGGCAGCTGCAGGTGGAGCAGGCATGGGCTGGTTGTGGTGGCTGTGGCCTCTCTCCTTGCCATGGATGCTTGCACCAGTCCCTTGCTCAAAAACATCTCTCCTGCAGCAATGCTTCAATTGCCTCTGGGTTTTGGCAAAAGGCTACAAATCCCTGGGTTCAGGTCAGGGTAAATGAACAGATTCTTGCCTACTTTCCTCCCCGTTTCTTTTTTTTTTTTTTTTTCCTTTCCCCTCCAGTATCCAGATCCCACTGATCCAAATCCTACCTTTGCTTCCAGCCCCACAATCCTCCAGGCTCAGGGTTTGAATCCAGGGCAGAGCCAGATCCCAGGGAGTTGCGTCATCTGTTGTTTGTGCTGCGCGCACAAAGGAAGTTAGGCTGGCCGAGAGCATCTTACCTGAGCTGGCCACCAGTCTCTGGCCGGCATGGCTCTCCTCCGGGGCTGTCTCTGTGCCACAACAGTGGCTGCCACTTGGCTGCTAAGTTGTGTTGCAGCTGCAGCGGGGCTGATCTAAAGGAAGTCTGTAGCCAGGGCAGTGAGAGCTACCGGAGGAAGGGTGAAGCGAAACAACCAAAGAGCAAAGTTGAAGGAGCAGATGGAGGACAGGGGAGATGCTCTCAACTCGCTCCGCCGGGAAGGATTTTCACGCCAGCGCCACGGGGTTGGAGGGAGAGCAGGGGAATTTCTCCCTGCTGTGCCTTTCTTCTGCTCCGCTACATCGGTGGAAAGCTGCAAGGGTGTGCGGCTTGCACTGCCTTCTGGGATTTGTAGTTCTCCCCTGAAATTCTGGTCTCCTCCTCCACCCCTCTGTGCCTTGACAGACAGTGGTTCAGGATCAGGACGTTTCTCTCGTGCTCTAGTGGAGAGTGTTTGGTTTGGGTTTGTATTTTTGGAGTTTTTGGGTTGGTTGGTTGGTTTGGTTTGGTTTGGTTTGGTTTGGTTTGTGTGGGAAGGAAAAGATCTCGCAGTGCTGCAAGCATCCTCCTTCCCTCCCAGGCTGATGGTCTGGGACTTGCTCCAGGAAGCATCAGGAGAGAAAAGGTGAATTTAAAGGAGTATTTCTGTGTCCTCAGTAACTTGCAATGCCCCCAGGGCAAGGCAGCAACTGAGGCTGGTGCCTGGTTCCCAGCAAAATGCCCCCGGGGCAAGGCAGCAACTGAGGCTGGTGCCTGGTTCCCAGCAAAATGCCCCCGGGGCAAGGCAGCAACTGAGGCTGGTGCCTGGTTCCCAGCAAAGGATCGCTTTTAATGCTCAGTGAGAGCACAAAAGGATGTGACAAGGGTGGACACTGAGGCATATGGTCTTGTTTTAGCAGAGTGAGAGAGGCTAAGCCTCAGCAAGACTTCACAGAAAGCACACAGATCTTCCTAGACATGCCTTGTGTAACAAGGCCTAGAGTCTCAGCAGGAAGGTCTAGCCCAGGATAGTTCTCTGGGAGGGTTTTACGAGCATGTGCATGCTGAAAAGCTACTTTTGCATGATTCTTCCATTGGGAAGCGATTATGGGCTGTCGCATGTCTGTGAGGTTGGACAATAACACTCATTCCTGATAAGCCAGCACCTCCAATCCTGTCCTAAATACATCTGAAGGCTGTAAACATACTATTCTCCTCCTCTTTGATTCAGGGAAACTGAGGCACAAGATGGTGAGGTCTACTTACCAGAAGGAAGTTCAGGCTTACAGGGTCCCTAGAGCTCTCATCCAGTCTACACATTGTATGTGCCTTGGATAAGGTCTGCTGATGCACTTCCTACTTCAACACAAACCAGCAGTATGAGGCAGCAGCACCAGTTTGAAGGTGCATCTACTTTGCATCTTGCATGCTAGTCCAGTGAAGGAAGAAATCATTCAAATCTAACTATCTTTATACCCATACATGCACAGCAGAACATGCACAAGCCTCATTTACTTACTGAAGATCTGCTTCAGTATGTTGAGGTGAGATTCCTCATGTGCAAGACTCTTTAGACAACATGTCCCCCCTTTCCATCCTTCCTACTTCCATAATAATGTCCCATAAATCCTCCCTCCCAAGAGTTTGGTTGGTGCTAGTCAGCAGCTCCATCAACCAGCCCCATCCTGATGCATAGCACCACAGAGGGAGAGAAAGGATATGGATGAGAGGCTCACCTGGAGCAGCTGGAGGGACCATTTGTGTGACTCCTTTGCTGCCAGTGAGTTCTGGAGAAAGGGGCCAGGATCATGCCATTCCAGCTATGTTATTGTCCATCCATACTCTGGGACACAATTTACCTTATTCTAAACTGGATTCCTCTAGTAAGGTAGATGACTCGTGCTCTTCAAGCTCCTGTGTCTCTTCATTGTCACAGTCCCAGGTGAATCCCCCCACAGCTCACCTTCTCTTTCAAACAGACCAGATCTACCTGCTGTTCCCTCAGGCTCATACAAAGCCCCAAAGGCTAAGACAAGAAGAGATCAGATGTGCCTTTGTCTGACTCAGAGTGCCTCACACTCATCCCCAAAAGAGCTTCATAGACAAAGCTGTCAGGACAGAGTTAGGCTATGTCCTAAAATGCCTCTTCCTAAGCCCAGTTTGGAAGTGGTGAACTTGTGATCCAGACAGTCTCTGCTATCTCCAGGAAACACACTTTGGAAGTGCAGCTATGCCATCAGCTGCAGTGCCTCTACCTCTGCAACATACCACTAGATGCCAGTGAAAGCTCTTGTTGGCCTGTTCAAGCTTAGAAAATCTCCCACTTTTGGCAACTTGATTTGGTTTATTGTCTTTTTCGGAAGGTAATCCTTCACTTTTCATCTAAAAAGGGCTCCTTGCATTTGAGTATAAATGTGTGGGAATCTGTTGTGCTTTGGGTTTTTTTTACATCTCCTCTCTCTGTTTCTCAAATATATATATACACACACCACATTTTTTTCTTTTCTTTAAAACAAAACAAAACAAACAACTTTCCTTCCTTTGTCTGCTATTATTTAGAGGAGACCCTCTTCCCAGTGTCTCCCCAGATCAGGATCTCACCCTCAAGCTTGTTTCCTCATCCTCCTTTCATATCAAGCACCCCAACTCCCCAAATCCTTTAGCTGTCAAAACCCTTTGACCACTACATCATGACCTGATGTCCTGACATGGACAGCCAGTCCAAGAAACACACAGATGCTGGCAAGGCATGTCCAATCCCTGTCCTACTCTGGGAGATGATTCCTCATATCAGGTGACCAAGAGCCAAGGTATAGGTCCATCTTATCCAGCTATGGGAATAACAGCCTGGAGGAAGCCCTATGAAGAACTGCTGGGGGAGCTGGAGTTGTTTAGCCTGGAGAAGAGGAGGCTCAGGAGAGACCTTATTGCCATCTACAACTACCTCACAGGTGGTTGTAGCCAGGTGGGGGTTGGTCTCTTCTCCCAGGCAACCAATGACAGAATGAGAGGACACAGTGTCAAGCTGTGCCAGGAGAGGTTAAGGCTGGATGTTAGGAAGAAATTCTTCACAGGAAGAGAGACTGGCCATTGGAATGGGCTGCCCAGGGAGGTGGTGGAGTCACCGTCCCTGGAAGTGTTTAAAATCAGACTGGATGAGGAACTTAGTGCCATGGTTTAGTTGATCAGATGGTGTTGGGTGATAGGTTGGACTTGATGATCTGATGGTCTTTTCCAACCTGGTTAATTCTGTGATTCTGTGAACAGACCTGGACGGAGATAGGGAGAGGATCACAGAGCAGCAGCAAGTCAGTGCAGTAGTGTCAGTGACCAGCTTGTGTATGCTTGTTTGGTGTTTCATGGGAAGAAGAAATTAAGGAAATTTGTAGGCACTGCAGTGCAAAATCCTGTATGGGAAAAAGGTAAAGAATAAATAAAGCTCATTGTGCACCAGCAAACTCTATGCTGTAATTCCCTGGTGTAGAGATCAGCAAAGGACTGAAATGATCTCACACTTTATCTGTTAGCTCCTGAAGTCCTGCACTTTGCAGAACATAATCTGTCTCATGTTACCCACTGACATTTTTGCAAGGCCTAAGCCTTTAAGCAGCCTCCAGGCTTTGCACACATCATTTTTTCCACCTGGCTAGTCAAGGTCCAGGTAGACTCGACTGCCCCATGGGCTCTCAGAATGAACAGAAAGCTCAGCAGCTATTCAGGCTGCAGGAAGAATGTGTGTGTGTGTCCTTGTGTCCTTCATGTGCTCTCATGTCAGAGGACCACCAAGGTTAGGAACATCTTCCCCTTTGGGCAATTTGTGTTTCGGTGGGGCACTATCCTCCAGCGCCTAGTGCACCTCTTGCTTTCTGAAATGCCTGATGCTGGTTGCCATTGGAGACAAGATGTTAGTCTTGATGGAGTAAAGGTCTGATCCCAAAGTGGTCATTTCTGTGTTGCTTTTTCAGACAATCCAACTCTGTGTATCACCAGCCAACCGTATCCAACAGGCCTGCATAGGAGAATTGAGAACTAAATTTAAGCCAAGCTGTCATATGCTCCAGTGCCTGATTAATTATACAGTGAAACAAAAATGGAATGTGACAAAATAAAGGAGGAGGGGGTAAATGAAATCTTCACTCTGCTTTAGAAGGAAATATTGCTGCAGGTTTTATTACACATGCCAGAGTTAATCACTTCAGGAGGCTTGAGGGCAAGAGGCAGTTTGTTGTGCTGGGTACACAAAATGCAGGAGAGCTGGGCAATGTGACATGGATAGATAAGGGAGCAGCAAGCCCAGTTGTTTGTTCAGGTGAGTCTGTGATTGTTCCTGAGATCTGCAAACAGGACAGGTGCTGGCTAAGGCTGATAGAGTCCCTGGCTGCCTTGCTACACTAGAGGTGTTTCTATTAAGTTAGGAAACAACTCTCACAGTAAGGTAAATGTGATAAAGGAGAATAAAGTGTTTAAATGACAGGTAATTTTCCATGCTATTCCACCCCTCCTTCTTTTTCTTTAATTGCTTTTAAGCATCTGATTAGGAAGGAAAGCTTTTCTGTTGGTTGGTTTTTTTTTTTTTGGCCCACATTTCCTGCAGCTTCATTGCACAGTTCAAGCCCATGGCTTTCAATCCTGCTGCTGTGAAAGCAGTGTCTGTGGTCAATTCCATATCTACCATGCTCATCTGATGAAAGCCTGAAGTGAAAAACTGGTTTCAGCATGAATGGGCCTGGCAATGATTTCAAGACCAGCCAGCCCACAGTAACCCAGCATCCAGTCCAGGCTTCCTGTTTGTGGAGGCTCAGTTGTTCTTTGGTGTTGTTTTCCTGGGGAGAGATGCAGTCAAGGTTGGTGACTGCAACCTTCTGCTTGGATTATGGCTGTAATACCTCCAAATCAGAAACTGCTCCTTGCTCTCCTTTCTCTTCCCCAAGTGCTGTCAGCATTATGGGAGAGATCAAACATCTTCAGGTCTTCTATGTGATGAGTGGGGAACTAGGATGCTACAAGAACCTTGGAACTAGTCCCATACCAACCACTCTTTCATCCCCTGAATCCCACTCTCTTCCCCCTGGTTGCAACTTTCTTTCCCAAAACAACAGTCACCATAAAATAACCTAGAAAGGCTACTAAGGTGTGAATGACATGTTCATCAGGGTTGAACAGCACATCAGTGGCAGAGCAGAGCAGCACCTCAAAAGCTGGTGTAAAGCAGCACAGTTCTGCTGCTTAACAGGGCAGTCTTCCCAGTGCCTTTCTAAGGCAACAGCTGCTGTCCAGTGCTCTTACTCTCCTGCCTCATCCTTCCTTCACAGACAAACCCTGTAGGTTCTCCCTGGCCATAATCAAGTTCTAGCTACTTGAATAGTGCCCTCTAATGTCTTTCATTCTCCACATCCCATTGAGAGGGAATCAAGCATTTCTCCTTAGGACTGATAGGTGTCTTCCAGGTCCAGATTACAAAAGTGGAGCCTAGGTGTGAACCTGACCTGTGCTGATGCCTCAGTTTCCCTGCTGGAAGGGCAGTGTGGGCAAGTCCAACTGTAGGCATTGGTGAGATGGTGAAGCTTTTGTTTTCAAACACACAACAGAGCTAGGCTCCCTGACAGGGAGAGGAGTCTATATTCAGTGGAGGAACTTGAAGGGTGTGATTCATCTGCTCTAATTGAAACATCTGCCTTAGGCTGGGATGAATCACACCCTGGGCCACCCCTGACTTAGTTTCTGCGTGCTGCCTAAGGTATGGAGCCCATATCGCTCTGCAAATCCTGCTGTCAGCTGCTTGCTCAAAGGACCAGACCCCACTCTGCTGTTTCCCCTCTTCTCCCGACTCTTTCCCACCCCATTCCTCTCTGGGATTTGTCAGTGGAGGCTAAAGGAAAGAGATGGTGTGAAATTAGCTACCAGGAGGGCAAGGAGGTGTTATCCCTCCTCTTATGCTGGCAATGTCACAAGATGCAGGGCTGGGGAGAGCCTCACGTACTCTGCTGCATATGGCCCCAGTAGCTGTGAACAGCTGTGGGAGAGCAGCTAATGAACATGTAACTAAATCACCCTGCCTGCCCTGCTGCACTCATCCTGCTCTTTTCCTTCTAGTGTAGAAGATACTTCCTTCCTCCTTGCATTGCTTCCTATGTACATCCTTCATGTTGTAAGAATACATCCTAAGGGAGAAGCATCGCCCATACCCCTGACCCAAGCAAACAGGGTGTCCCCAGTGATATCAATTTGTTCTCCAGTAAGATGGATAATGAGTTAGTGGTTTGTGCTGCAGGATTGAAAATGTGAGGACATTCAGCACAAGCACAACAGCTTTGTTGGAAGCCAAATCAAGAATTAAGAATCAAGAATCAAGAAGGTTGGAAGAGACCTCAAGGATCATCGAGTCCAACCTGTCACCCTACACCTCATGCCTATCTAAACCATGGCACCAAGTGCCACGTCCAATCCCCTCTTGAACACCTCCAGGGATGGTGACTCCACCACCTCCCTGGGCAGCACATTCCAATGGCCAACCACTCTCTCTGTGAAGAACTTTCTCCTCACCTCCAGCCTAAACCTCCCCTGGCGCAGCTTGAGACTGTGTCCTCTTGTTCTGGTGCTGGTTGCCTGGGAGAAGAGACCAACCCCCTCCTGGCTACAACCTCCCTTCAGGTAGTTGTAGACAGCAATGAGGTCTCCCCTGAGCCTTCTCTTCTCCAGGCTAAACAGTCCCAGCTCCCTCAGCCTCTCCTCATAGGACTTGTGCTCAAGGCCTCTCCCCAGCCTCGTTGCCCTTCTCTGGACATGCTCCAGCAATTCAACATCTTTCCTAAACTGAGGGGCCCAGAACTGGACACAGTACTCAAGTTGTGGCCTAACCAGTGCTGTGTACAGGGGTACAATGACCTCCCTGCTCCTGCTGGCCACACTATGCCTGATGCAGGCCAGGATGCCATTGGCTCTCTTGGCTACCTGGGCACACTGCTGGCTCATGTTCAGCTGCTGTCAACCAGTACCCCCAGGTCCCTTTCCACCTGGCTGCTCTCCAGCCACTCTGACCCCAGCCTGTAGCTCTGCATGGGGTTGTTGTGGCCAAAGTGCAGCACCTGGCACTTGGATTTGTTGAATGCCATCCTGTTGCACTCTGCCCATCTGTCCAGCCTGTCAAGGTCCCTCTGCAGAGCCCTTCTACCTTCTAACAGATCAACACCTGCTCCCAGCTTGGTGTCATCTGCAAATCTACTGATGATGGACTCAATCCCCTCATCCAGATCATCAATAAAGATATTGAACAGGATGGGGCCCAGCATTGATCCCTGGGGGGCACCACTAGTGACAGGCTGCCAGCTGGATGTGGCACCATTCACCACCACTCTCTGGGCTCGGCCCTCCAGCCAGTTCCTAACCCAGCACAGAGTGCTGCTGTCCAAGCCACAGGCTGACAGCTTGGCCAGGAGTTTGCTGTGGGGGACAGTGTCAAAGGCCTTGCTGAAGTCCAGGTAGACTACATCCACAGCCTTTCCCACGTCCACCAGGCGGTCACCTGATCATAGAAGGAGATCAGGTTGGTGAGGCAGGACCTGCCCTTCCTAAATCCATGTTGGCTGGGCCTGATTCCTTGGCTATCCTTCAGGTATGCAGTGATTGCCCCCAAGACAATCTGCTCCATGATTTTCCCTGGCACTGAGGTCAGGCTGACAGGCCTGGAGTTCCCAGGTTCTTCTGTCTGTCCCTTCTTGTGGATGAGTGTCACATTGGCCAGTTTCCAGTCTTCTGGGACCTCTCCAGTGAGCCAGGACTGGTGGAAAATGATGGACAGAGGCTTGGCCAGCTCATCTGCCAGCTCTTTCAGCACCCTAGGATGAATCCCATCAGGTCCCATGGACTTGTGAATATCCAAGTGACTCAACAAGTCTCGAACTAATTCCACATGGATTTCAGGAGTACAGCACTGCTCCTTGACCCCATCTACCAGTTCAGGAGGCCAGTTATCCTGAAGTCCTCCTGCCTTACTGTTGAAAATGGAGGCAAAGAAAGTATTTAGAATCTCAGCCTTCTCCTCATCCTTAGTCACAATGTTACCCTCCACGTCCAATAAAGAGTGGAGGCTCCTCCTGCCCCTCTTTTTAGCATTAATATATTTATAAAAATGCTTTTTGTTGTCTTTCACAGAAGCGGCCAGTTTAATTTCTAACTGTGCTTTTGCCTCTCTAATTTTTCTTCTACATGATCTAACAACATCCTTAAACATATCACTAGTTGCCTCCCCCCCTTTCCAAAGGCGATAAACCCTCTTTTTTTCCCTTAAATCCTTCAGGAGC
This sequence comes from Indicator indicator, assembly GCF_027791375.1. Taxonomy (NCBI): domain Eukaryota; kingdom Metazoa; phylum Chordata; class Aves; order Piciformes; family Indicatoridae; genus Indicator; species Indicator indicator. Next base: position 18,803,049 of record NC_072029.1, read on the forward strand.
TCCTTGCTCATCCTGGCTGGTCGTCTTCCCCGCCGGCTCGTCTTACGGCATGTGGGAACTGCCAGTTCCTGTGCCTTTAGGAGCTCCTGTTTGAAGTAGGTCCAACCATCCTGGACCCCTTTGTTCTTAAGGGCTGTTACCCAGGGAACTTTCTGAATAAGTTGCCTGAACAACCTGAAGTTTGCCCTCCGAAAGTCCAAAGTGAGGGTTCTGTTACTGCTCCTCCCTATTTCCCTGCATATTGAAAACTCCACTATCTCATGGTCGCTGCACCCTAGACAGCCTCCAACCATCACATCTCCCACCAGCCCTTCTCTATTTGAGAACAGCAGATCAAGCAGAGCCTTGCCCCTGGTAGGTTCACCTAAGAGCTGCATCAGGAAGTTGTCATCCATGCACTCTAGGAACCTTCTGGACTGTCTCCTCTCTGCTGAATTAAGTTCCCAGCAGATGTCTGGTAGGTTAAAGTCCCCCACAAGGACAAGGTCTGATGATCTTGAGACAGCTTCCAGCTGCTTATAGAATATCTCATCAGCCTCCTCGTCCTGGTTGGGTGGTCTATAACAGACTCCAACCAGGATGTCAGTTTTGTGTGGCCTCCCTCTGATTTTAACCCATAAGCATTCAATCCTTTCATCTGCAACTTCAAGTTCTGAGGCATCAAAAGATTCCCTAATATACAGGGCCACCCCTCCTCCTCTTCTCCCTTGCCTGTCTCTCCTAAAGAGCTTATAACCCCCCAGTGCAGTACTCCAATTGTGAGAATTGTCCCACCACGTTTCTGTAATGGCAACTACATCATAGTTCTCCTGGTGAACCAAGAGTTCCAGTTCCTCTTGTTTGTTGCCCATACTGCGTGCATTGGTGTACATGTACTTCAGCTGGGCTGCTGATTTCACCAGTTTGTGTGGTCCTCCCTCCTTTCCAGGGAGACTGGTTTCCACACCCACCCCCTTCAGACCTAGTTTAAAGCCCTCCCAATGAGTCCTGCCAACCCCAGTGCCAGCACCCTCTTACCCTTTCTAGATAAATTCAACCCATCTTGGTCCAGCAGGTCAGGTGCAGTAAGAGTTGCCCTGTGATCAAAGAAGCCAAAATTCCTCTGCTGGCACCATCTCCTAAGCCAGCTGTTGATGGTGTGGGTTTTCCTGTTCCTCTCAGTATACACCACTGCTGCTGAGGGAACTGAGCAGAACACCACTTGAGCTCCTGCCCCGTCAATTGATTTCCCAAGGGCCTTAATTTCCTTTTTAATCTTCCTGGTGCTGCTCTTTTCAATTTCTTCACTTCCAGCCTGGATTACCAGCAATGGGTAATAGAGGGCTGGATTAGTTTAGGTAACCTCTGGGTGATGTCCTTCACCCGGGCCCCAGGTAGGCAGCACACCTCCCTATGGGATGGGTCAGGACGGCATATGGGTCCCTCTGTTCCCCTCAAGAGAGAGTCTCCAATAACTATAGCCTTTCTCTTTTTCTTTGTAGCACTGGTCCTTAAGGTTTGGGGGGGCTGCTTCGTCTTTGGTATCTCCTTGATCGGTTCCTCTACAATACTCTCATCCACATTGCCCTCAGCCTGCAGAGTCTCATAGTTATTGCTCAAGGGCAGCGGGGGAGGGGAAGAGGGTCGGGGTGCATTCCCTTTGCTTCCTCTGACAGGGACCCGTATCCACCCTCCACTGCTCCCCTCAACTGGAGAGGGTTTCAAAGCCTGTTCCCACATATCCAACTCCATTTCACATTCTCATATGGTCCTGAGCCTTGCTACCTCTGCTTTCAGCTCAGCCACTTCATCCTTCAGCTCAGCTACCAAACTTAAGAGACAATTCACCTGGTCACACCTGACACAGGTGTCTCCTTCACCCTCCACACCAAGTGCCAGGCTTGAACACTCACTGCAGCCAGAAGCCTGAACACCAGCATGCTTGTAGAGAGACTCAGTCTGAGAACCTACTGCATGTTTAACACCCTTTGTCCGCGTTGCTACCATGGTAGGTACCTGCAGACAAGAGATCTTAAGATCAGAGATTTTATTGAGGGTTTTTTTTGTTTTGTTTTTTGTTTTTTTGGTTTTTTTTTCCCTCTGCCCTGTCAGCTGACCTGGCACGTGCAAGCAGGCAAGAAGCCTATAGCTCACCAGCCAAAATGGCGTCGGGCGCTCAGCCCCGCCGGGTTTTAAACATTCCCGCGGCTGACGTCACAATCCCGAGCAGGCACGCGAGAGGACGACCGCTGGTTGTCGCTCTCTGCCAGGGTCCTTCCGACCCGCAAACCCCGAAAAGAAACGAAAAGAGAGAGATCCCAAAGCAGGCACAGCGGACCCGATGTCGATCCCGATCAGCTCACCAGCCAAAATGGCTGTTTCTCCAGGGCTTCTTCTGTGCGGTGGGAGAAGTCCTCTCCCTGCCTGTGTAGGTGAACTACCATGATTAGGAAGAAGCACTTTACTATGACGGTGGTAGAACCCTGGAGACATTCAAAGTCAGGCTTGATGGGACTCTGAGCAGCCTGATCCAGTTGGGGATGTTCCTACTTACTGCAGGGTGGTTGGACTGGGTGACATCTACAGGTCCCTTCCAACCCAGTGCATTCTATGATTCTAAACAAGGATTGTGTCCCTGGAGAGCAAAATGCTGTTGGCAAGTCTGTGGATGGCTCCCTTGATGAAGGCAATGGATGGTGCTTACTAACAGGATAAGCATCATAAAAGAAACCTTTGAAGAGACAGAGCTTAGTTGTTCTGCTGTTGAATTCAATGAGATCTGGCTTCTGCTGGAGTGTAGCTAGGCTCTCCCCATTGATCTTGGAGTACATATTGAGACAGGAGACAGACTCTGATCTTCCATTTCCCTAAATCTGCTTAGATCAGAGCTCTTCTGCCATGGTAATTTCTGTGGGTGTCTGTGTTGTGCTTCAAGCATAGCCTCCATTTCCACAAGTGTCTGCCCTGCAAAGCACCAATTCCATTCTGAGTTCTGTGCCCAGCATGGTACCAGGAGCTTATGGGGCATCCTTCTTGGGTAAGAGTCTATCCAGTTCCAGCAATACAGACATTTTTCTTCCCACCTGAACCAGGGACAAACTCCTGGATGCAGCACAGCCTGAGCTGAACCTGTTTGTGGTTGTGCCGTCCTTGCAATGGGAGCTGGTTCAGTACCAATTTGATTGATCAGCTCATACATGACAGCAGCCCTGGAGGGCAAGATCCTGCTGTGATACAAACCAGAGCTGTTGCACGTGGAGGAGCCCTTGGGCATCCCAGTAGTGTGCATATTACTGGAGTCTGGAAAAGCATCCCTATGGGTTTGCCTTCTTCGCAGTCTTCCTTAGGCAGCTTTATAGGCAGTACTAAAGTGGTGGTGCTACAAACCACTGCAGTCTTCAGCTAGCTTTGAATCCTCTTTGAGCCCTTGCTGGGATGCCCTACTCTTGCTGCTCCCTAGCAGAGGACTAGGTAGTGAACACCAGTTTCACCAGTGAGGAAACCAAAGCCTAGAACATTTTTCTCCATGTTCTAAAACACTAACACACTGCTGGAAATGAAACCCAACCTTCCATCCACATTTACAGGAGTATGTAGGGGGGAGGACAGGACACCTCGGCCTGTAGTGCTGTGATTCCCTCTAAGAATGATTTTGAAAGAGTTAGCTTATGTTGCTGCTGGTGACCAACTCTTTCTGAAAGGCTAAACAGAAATCAGTGACTCATTCTGGCCAGGAGCATCCCTCCTGGGTTAACTCTTGTGTTACCTTGGCATAATCCTGCCCAGGAAACATTGCCACTACATTTCTTTTGACTCCAGGTTTTTGCATGAAGATGGCTTTACAGAAATGAGCCAAACTATTTAAATCTTTCTTGTATGAAATAAATTGCTGTCATTATTCTGGTTGTCTGACACCTGCTTACAAACCTCCAGTGATGGAGAAGCTCCAACCTCCTCAGTCAATAAATCTCAGTGCTTCTTTCAGGAGGAAGCAGAATTTGTCCTACAGTCTTTCCAAGGCCATCTCAGCCTGTCCACTGAAGGAGGCTTCTTTCAAAATGAATCCTGTACTTCTGGTGCCATGGTGTGGTTAGCCATGCAGTGCAGCCCTTTTTGGTTTTTTTTGGTTATTGTTCCTGATGAGTACAACCTCACCAGCCTCTGGAGCACCTCATGGTGTGTGATTTTAGTTTGGAGGGGTTGGAAGCATCACAATGGGTAGTGTTCTTTGCACAAAGCAGTTGGTCACCAATGGATCAGGGGCTGGGCAATGAAAGTCAATTACAAAGCAAGCAGGCTGCAGTCAGGTACCAGAGAATTTGCTTGGTAATGAGCTCCTGAAGTCTCTCTTTGTGAGGGCTGCTGGGCTGTGTGTGCTTAGCAGAGCGTGTTGCAGTGTGCTTTTGCAGAGTGGAAACACAATGTCTCTGAAACAAATGTGGCTGTTTATCCAACAACAATCCACAGAGGTGGCACAATCCCAGCTTGTAAACTACTTCCAAGTTTTGCCTCCGTGTTTCCCCTTGCTGCCTTAGCTCCTCCTTCCAGGTCTGCTGCATCTTGCTTCAGAGCAGATCTTGATAACTTTGCTCATGCTGAACAGAACATTGCAGCAGAGATCATCTGAGCCAACCTCAGACTTTTGAGGCAGTCTTACTGCCTAGAGGAATCACACACAGTAGTAAAATAAAGCAAATATATAGGGAGCAAGTGTCCATCCTAGCAAAGCTGAGTTAATCACTGTAGACTCCTTTGTCATCAGTGTTCATTTGGTCTATTTTGGTTCACATCTGAACTGTGCCTCAGGACCCACTGACAAAACTGTCTAGATTTCTGCTGACTTCAGAAGGTCTGAAGATAGTTAACTCAGATGGAGACAGCTTCGTGCCAGATACTTAATTCTGACAGTATATTCCCCCCCCTCCAGCTATCCCAGCCTTTGTGCACTGGACATTCTGGACAGAAGCCTCACAGGTCTTCCACTTTCAACTTTTTCAAGTCACATTTAGCCATGTTTGCAACAACTGCCTCATTTCTTATCTGACCCACAGTAATTGTGGGAGTGTGGGAGGAGGGTATGATCTTGCCAGCTCTTTTCCTGCACTGCTTCGGACTGCATTCATGTATCAACACTCTGCACAAAAGCCATGTCCCATGTAATGAATAGTTTTGCAAGCTGACAGGGAGAAAAATGCTAACAATTAGTAGGCTGGCAATAGAGGGAGGGATGTAAGGTGCTAATCTTTTCAGAGGAGCTATTCTGATGATCTGCATTTGTTTGGTGATGACCAAGAAATGTAAAGCTTTACCACATCCTTTTCTTTGTCTGTCTGTCAGGAGGATGTGTAATCAACAAGGAGACCTTAATAGCAAATGGCCTTGCGAAACACATTTCCACAGTACTAGAGATAATAAATTCAGAAGCTCCTCAGTATGTGACATCTCAGCTCTTCTGAGTTGTTTCACTCCATCACAGAATCACAGAATGCAACAAGTTGGAAGGCACCCTCCTAGGTCATCCTGTCCAACCCCCCTGCAGTCAGCAGGGACATCTCCAGCTAGATCAGGTGGCTCAGTTGAAGGTGACAAGGGGCATCCCCAGAACTGCTGAGCACCCTGCCCAGCAGCCAGGCCCAGCTGTGCAGTGGTGTGGGAAGACTGAAGTGCTGGGTCCTAATTGCCAGAGAGTGAGCAAGCAGTGGGGCCAGGTACACACAGTGTCTCATAGTAAACACAAACAGGCTGCTCCAGGTCCAGCAGCCTTCTCTCTGAATTATGCTCTGATACTCTTCACTCTTAGCTTTATTCAGCAATGCAGAGAACAAAGTCACTTGATCAGTGTCGACACCAGAGTGTAGCCAGCAGGAATCCATTATTTTCTTTGCCACTGATTGGAGATTAGCATTAATTGATGGTCATTAGCTGAGAAGTGCCTCTAATCAGTCAGCTTTTTATCAAACCATTAACCATCCATTCTAGAAATTACAGTCACTCACTCTGCCTTGCCATCACCCAGGGCAGTTGCATACACCAGAGAAAGAAGTGACCTTCAGTCCATCTCAAACCCATGCTTTTAGCCATCCTTTTTTCTCTAACCCTCCACTGGACTCCACGGGCTCAGTGTCAGGAGTTCATGTAAGGATGTGACAAAAGCCTCCTTTGGAATTGTCTCCTTGGAATACCTAAGAGTGATGCTTAAATTCAACAATTAATCATCTGAAAATTTAGCAGATGGATTCATAACTAGCATTAGGAAATTACAGTATGAGTTCCATATAAATACCCCCAAAGTGGACCTTTCCCAAGGGGCCTCTCTCCCAGGGGCCTCCTCCCCCAGATCCCCCTGGCAGAAAGCAGAGAGTTAAGAAGCAGAGAGGCTGTTAACTTAGCTTGCCAAGGTCAGTGTGTTATCTTCAGCCAGAAGAGAAGAAGAAGCAGCAGCCAGACAGCCCAGCAAGGAAGCCAAGAGCTCAGATCCCGACTGCCCCAACTTTGTTTTGAGTAGTGGTTCTTAAACATTTCTATCTATCCAATGGAAGTGTTTAGAACAATCATCATTTTGCTGTCTCACACCCAATAGTGACTTATTTACATTCTTTAGCTTTCCCTGCTTGAACTTTGAGAAGAAAAATTGAAAAGACAGTTTCAAACCATCACAACAGAAAACTGCTCACTTTGACAGGTTTTGTCTGCAGCATCCCCAGAGACTGAACACAGCAGGAGCCAATTGACAGCTGCAGTAGGTTGCTAGATTGTGTCTACCCTGAAAGTGATGTGTGCAGAGAAGGTCAATCATTCCAGCTCACAAGCATACAGAAAGAGTTGAAGGATTGAATGCATGTGGATTATGAAGATAGTGTTGTAGGCAGGTTGTAAGAGTCTCCAATTCCAAGTGTATGTGCTGTTCCCCTCAGAAAACAGTCCCATTTATAATTAATATTAGAAGACATTACTTGATACATTTGTTAGTTCATTTGGGAAACAATTTTCTTTGATGCAAAACAAAAACAAAACCAAAGCCAATGGTAGAGAGTATAATTTTACAATTAACTGCTTACAGGGAATGTTAAGCTAACATGTAGGAGGATGACAAAACATTAATCATCTGCTTTCAGGGGAAATTCTCATGTTTTGCCTAATAAGATCATCCTCATTTCAAGGGGTGAATCACTGGAAAATAAAAATGGAGGGCTTAGGTGCTTAATTTAGGGGGAAGGAGCAGTGTTTCAGACATGCTTTGCCTGTTCCTGTGTGATCTGATTTAAGTGTACCTGTGGGCTTGATGATCTCCAGAGGTCCCTTCCAGGCCCCACTATGCTGTAGGTCTGCAGTTCAGTCATTGTTGTGCTAATCCCAGTAACAGTAACTAAAATTAAGCAATGAAGGTAAAATTCAGCAGGTTTCACACACACATCTTTAGTGAGCACGGGCTGAATGTCTCCCAGCATACCATTTCATCTGAAGAAAGGTCTCCTGGTTGTTTCTTCTTTGTTCCCTCCTCAGCAACCCACCTTTGAAATCTCACTCTGTCTTGTCAGCCTGCTCCCCTCCTGGGCTTTTGTGCAGCTGGTCATAGCAGAAGAGTAAAGCTTAATTACTTTGACATTGGCAAAAGTAGGAATGCACAGGAGGAAAGAGGAGGATAAAGGAACCATGCTCTTCAGTTGTTAATGACAATTCATAGTAGTTGAAATGAAATGAGTAGTATGATTATACTTAAAAAGAGGTTTCTTTTTCATAATCTCCCTCAATTGAAGCCTAAAAGGAATATTTGTTTTGCTTTTTCTTCCCTTTTTTTTTCCCATAAGTGGCACAATAGAGATTCATTCTTTTCCTTCCCAAACAAAAAGTCTTCTTGTACAAAATCCTTCCTAGAAAACACCTCCTGTTCTGTGGCATTGCAGGTGCTGTTTTATGATCACAGTTCTTGAAGTTTAAAAGATACATCTTAATTGGAAAAAAAAGTATCAAAATCCTAACTTCACTCTTTCCTGAGACAAAGATCTTCCATGTTTCTGATAAAAGGGATTAACATCATCTCCTTGAAGCACCCTGTTCACATGCCTGGCATGGATGGATATTTTGTTGTTTCTGTTGATGCTCAGCCAGAGGTTTGCTCTCTCAAGCACTAATGTGCGCTGCTGCAATAGCAGGGATTTGTGAGAAAATTCTGTGAGTTACTTCTTATGGTTCAGCTGTACTAGAACTACACAGGCATCACTTTGCATCTGCTGCTATCCTCTGGCACTTTGTGCACTTCATGATAAACCTTTACTTTCAGTTAGAGCTCCTGTTGGAGACAATGTCCCCAAGAGCTGGATTATCAAAGAACAAAGTCCACTTCTCTAAGTGCTGAGAAAATCATCCCATTAGCTGTTTAACTTTCTAGTTCATAAACTAGCCAGCAATTTGGGGTGTACTCTTTCCTTATATCCACTCCCCAGACCTTCTCACCAGCTTCTGAACTTTACCCTTTGTGGGAAGACACTGATCTAGTCTAACTGATGGTCTAGTCTAGTTCACAGTTGGACTGGATGATCTTAGAGGTCTTTTCCCAAGTGCATTGTGCCCTTGGGAGAGGTGAACTGCCCCCTCTGGGAGCTGGACACAAACATTTATGGACTTACCAATACAACTTTATTTTTTTCTTTGTGTGTGTATTGGTTTTCTTTGGGTTTTGTTTTTGGGTTTTTGGGTTTTGTTGTTGTTTTGCTTTGTTTTGTTTGCTTTGTTTTGTTTTGTTTTTTTCCCCTTGAGAAATTTTATATACTCCAGTGTTGTGTCTTTATAACTTTCCCACTCCATCTCATTTATCCACCTACTGCACTGCACCTTTTTCAGATCCTAACTTGTGATCTCTCTGCCTGTGGGCACTTCTTGTTGTACTTTGTGGCGTGATGCTTATCACAGCACAGCTCTGGGCACAGCATCCTCTGAAGGTTCCCTAGAAACAAATAAATCCATTGCACCATTTGGAGCCTCTCCAGTCCTGAGTTGCCTTGGCCATGTGTGTTGCTCTCACATGCTTTCACATCAGAGGTAGACACAACGTAAATGAGCAGCTAGAAGAGCTCCATGCAGAGTCACAGCTCTGGAAAGCTTCACCTAGATGACTGAACACTGTAGGTTGTATTGGCTTCACTGGAATCAAGTCACTTGAAACAATAAGCTTGTGAGAAGAAGTGCAACTGCATTTTTAATGCAGATATCACTAACTGCCATCTAGAAATGTGTTCCCTTCACTGGAGACTAATCCCTCTCTCTGTCTGATTAAGATGAAGCCTGGTAAATGGAAGTGGAACTGGGAGGTCTGACCCAGGTAGTGATAAGCATGATTTAGCCTAATTGCAGAAGAAGCGATTAATTCAAGAACCACACTAGAGATTAAATTTTACCCTTGGACTTTTTCTTGCCTGCCAAGGAGATGTCCCCAGGCCTTGTACAGGAAAGTGAACAGGTTTGGGTTTTTTTCCTCTGGGGCCTCCTGGGAGCAGAAAGCTGTTGCAGTCTGCAGGGTGACAGAACAGTCCTGAAAACTTTGTATTTCCAGAGACAAAGAGACCAGCTAGGTCTGAATAAGCAAGCTCAAGACACAGGGCTGATACGGACTCAGCACTTCCCAGGGTGATTTATCTTCCTCCAGGGCTCCAGTCTGGAGCTGGGGTACACAGATGTTTTGAAGCAAAGGGGGGTGTCAGTCTGCATGGATCTCAGTGTAATAAATGAAGGTCTTCTCAGGACCCTATGTGAGGTCTCAAAGGGATCAGTATTGGGCCTAACATTGTATCTTCATAAGTGATCTGGGTGATGGGGTCAAGGATACCCTGAGGATACCAAACTGAGTGGGGCAGTGGACACTTTGGAAGGGAGACTCAGCCTGCAGAAAGACCTGGATGAGCTGTAGGAATGGGCTAAGAAGAACCTTGAGAAGTTCACCAAAGAAAATTATAAGGTCTTTCACCTGGGAAAACATAATCCAAGAGTGCAGCACAGGCTAGAAACTACCTGGCTGAGAAGTAGCTATGTGGAAAGGGACCTGGGGGACCTGGTAGGGAATTTATAGTGAAATGAAGTTCAGTCTAAGAATGTCTTCTGTCTAAGACTGAAATAGTTCCTGTAGGTTTCAATAAACCTTCCCTGGGGTTTTAACTTCAAACCTTAGGTACTGCAAGCTGTGAGATTCTCAGCCTCATGCTGGCTTGCAGGTAAGGGGCCAAGGCCACTGAGCCCTCACAACCTCTGGATGACTGGTGAGGCCAAGGAGCATGCCAGCTTCCCCCAGCACCTACAGACACAGGCAATTCCAGGCCACCAGAAACCCTGATTAGTTTTTGTTTGTTTGCCTGAGTTTCTATTTACTTCCTTCTGAGTCAACACTGACCCCAGATAAAAATAAACATGAAACATTTTGCTTTCTCCTTGTCACTCCAACACATCACACTCACAGACATGCATACTCTCTTCCCTGGCAAGCATCCTGAATTTCATATGAACTTGGGAAAACAAGGAAGCCCTGAGGGTTTTTTTTTCTGCCAGATTTAGCCAGTGGGTACAATCTGTGCCATTGCTCAAAATCATGTTGAGTTTTGGAGGCTGAGTAGCAGGTTGAAGGCATCTGCTCGGGGAATATGCAGCCTGTGTACCCAACAGCTTGTCTGCTTTCTCTGGATGCAAGAGTTAGTTTAATAAAAGATATTATTTCTGCTTAGAACTTTTCTCTGCCTGTGAACTTCATTCATGACAGTTTTTCCGTGGTTCCCAGTGCTAATATTAGATGATATTTTTCTGGGAAGTACAAGCTCTCCTACCAGAGGGTCATCCTAGTTCAGGGACCCCTTTAGAGTATCTAAAGGCCAATCTAGGGTTTGTGGGAAGCTTGAAACCTGTACTACCAGCTTACAGTCTAGGCAATGTGACTTAGACACACTTCTTAGCTCAGCAGGTGTTTGAAAGTTTTTTTTGGCCAAGGAGATTTGTTCCTAGATTTTCTCACCTGTGGCTCCTGGCTTTGCACTGGGGATAACAAAAGAAGGATAGGGTGCAGAGATGCTTGGTTTCCCCTAAAGGAGTTTGCTTAGGCTTTGTGCACTGATCAAAAGAAGCAGTTCTGAACCTGTTGCTGAAGCAGGTTTGTGCAATGTAATGGATAGAGAGGAAGGAAAAGCAGAGGCAGGTGGGAGTGGAAGGAGGAGGAATTTTATTACCTGGTATGATCATCAAGATGGAAATGGCTTCAGGAAGGCAGAGTTTTTGTGGTCTGGTAAGGGGAAAATCCTTGGGGTTTCTTGTAGACTCAGGTATTCTCAGCAATACAGACAGGATGCCAAGAGGCTGCTCACAATCCTGGATGCTGTGCATCAGCAATGGAGGCAGGGGGGCAACAGAGCAGATGCTGGCACCAAGCTGTGGAGCTCACTCAAGGACAAGCAAAGCTGCTGCCCTGAGTGGTTTGGGTATGGGTTGCACAGCTGGCCATGGAGGCGTTCTTCAGTGAAGCCATGGCAGATGCAACAATTCGTGCCTCACCATAGGGATGCTGGGCTGGAATTGTCTCAATGACAGCTTTAAGAGTCTCTCCTGTGCAGCTGAATGACATGAGTTTCCCCCAGATACCAGGTATGGAATTCTGGGGACAGCTCTTATTACAGGTGAGTGAGCTTCTGCTTTTCCCCAGGACACTTGGCATTTGGAAGGGACTGGGGACCTGGGTGGCAGAGCTGCCATTTCCTAACATCCCATTCTTCCAGGATGCAAATACAGATGGACACCTGTTCTTCAGCAGGCATGCTATTGTACTGGCATTGTGATAACATTGGAAATATATCTAGAGAACAGGAAGATGAATACAGCACTGCTAAGAGAGCTCACTACCTCCAGACTGCAAAATTTGGCTTTTCGTGTGGCCTCCTCTATTATCAGGGTGACTCCAAGCCACAGATCTCTTTTGACTGCACATCTCAAGGACATTGTATTTTTATCTGTGAGACCAGCATGGATCTCACACTCAACTAAGGACTGTCAGTGCAAGGCTGTGCCCTATGGGTCTTGCTCAGATATGTGACAACAGAATGATTCTTGGATAAGAACCAGGGTTGCTAAAGAGTCAGAAATGTGCTGGCAGCCAGGGAGGTGAGACATATGGTCCCCCTTTCCTTCTTGTCTTCTCCAGAGCCAATCAGCTTCCCTGCTTACCACGAAAGACTCATTGCAATTACAAGGTTGGGGATGAGCTTCTTTTCAGCCTCCCTTCCTCTCCTGACACCATCTTTGTGTTCAAGGCATTCTGTGCTGAAACTCCATGGAAGGAGAGCTGCAGTTCTAAGTGGCATTTGTTTTGGCATGGAGTTTCTCAGTAATGCTGCTGCTGGAACGGTGCAATGGGTGAGAAAGCAATAGCCTGGCAGGAGGTGCAAACTGCTGTTGATTTCAGCTGGGTAGGTGTGAGGTATCACTTTGCTACCAACAGCCATCAGGCCCTGGAGACTGAAAATACAAGTTTAAAAATGTTACTTCATTGCTGCTGAATTGATTGTTTATCTTTATAGGGCAAACTGTGCTGATGCTGAAAGCATCTGAAAAAAAAAAAACAACAACTTGCTGAAAAGAGTTGTGAACAACTAAAGATTGTGTAAAGCGATGAGGTATTTCTGAGCATCCTTTTCTGAGATGGTTTGACTTTTTTAGTGGGGAAGCTGGCTTCTGATCAGACAAGATGTGGGTGAAAGCTACTGCAAGGATGAGATAATACATTGCACAGCTTGTCCAGTTCCCTGCTAATGCCTGTTTTGAATCAGGATGGGGGGGAGCATGGGGATGAGTGTTTGGCTGGGCTTGTTTGCAAACACCTACTTGTGTGCTCTGCACTGCAACAAGAAAGAGTTGAAGGAGTTTTGGGAGGCTGAGAATCCACTGAGCAGCTTCATGTTTCTGAAACAGAGTGGTGGGAAATTACTCCTAGGGACATGGTGGCGCCTGTGTGCTCATTCTTGGGAAAGCTGCAGATAACTGATTTATGAGGGTGTTTTGACATTGCAAACTCCTTGGAGAGCTCCTCAGGAGGCCTTAGAGGACATGAAGAAGGAAATAGTTCACTAGAAAGGGGAAAAGCTGGAGCCAGCTTGACCTGCTGAGGGTCTAAGGTTGAGAGGAGGGCTTGCAAATGCAGTGAGAGATGCCAGGGTTCAGGGGCCCTGGAGCAGGGACAGTCAGCAGAGACATTGCAAACATGCTGGAAGTAGATCAGGGATCACACACTGAGTTAGAGGAGAGACAGGCTGTCCCTCCCCAGAACCACCAGCTGCAGTTTCTACACCACACAGCAAATTTCCCATGAGCTGCTCATGAAGCTATCTGTTCTGCATAAAGGATAACTGCCCCTGGGAACTGTGGATTTTTTGTCTTTCTTAGTGATCTGGACCCTTAGGTCCTTCCAAAGGCTTTTTAAAGGTGTTTTGAAGAGATACCAAATAGGATTATCCTTAAGGAAGCCTTGCAGCTGTATTTTTGAACAGGCTGAAAGGGAAGATGTGGAATGGATCAGGAAAAGAAAGACTACAGCCTGCTTGAACTAGATTGCAGAACCTTGGCTTCCGTGCCCACAAGTAAATGGGGAAAGAACAGAAGACTCCAGACCCCAGACCCCAGAAGTCCAATGCAGCTGATGGCCCCTTGAGCATGCATGCTGCAGTATGTCCAATTCTGCAAACCCTGCAAGGATTTCACACTCAGTGGTAGCAAACAAGTGGCTTCTCAAAGCTTTCATGCTGTGAACCTACTCTATTCAAGATAGATCTTCTCTCAGCTTTGCATTCCTAGCTTCTTACATCAGGTTACTGTCTCCCAAAAGATATAAGCAGAGGACCAGGAGGAAACAAAACTGTAGTAGTATTTTGGGATGAAACCAGGCTGACCCTGGAATCCGTCCTGCTTTGCTCTGGGATTTCATGGGGCCAATAAACAGCTCCTGGATGGGAAGGAGTCAAGAGTGTGACAAGGCAAGCTTTGAAGGGAATGTTTATAGAGATTGTCCTACTGTCACAGAGGCGTTTCTGATGGGACAGAGGAGTGCAGAAGCATGGCTGGTTCCTTTACCTGTCTGCTTTTAGCTTTTAGCATTTTGCAGCTTTCACTTGGTGCTTTAGCAGTTACATGCCTTATTTTCTGTCCTTTGACCTTGATTCCTTTTAGAGACTCACCAGGCTAATTTATGTTCCATTCTGATGTTTTAGTACTTGCTCCAGACAGCTAAATAGGTGATGTGTCAATTTGTTGCCTGTATGAACCAGAGAGGAAGCCTTTCTCTTCTCAAACTTCCCTTGTCTCTTAATAACTAAGTATCAAGAAAATCTCAGTCCTTACCCTGAGTGGGTGACTTCCTTATTTCCCTGATTTCTAATTGCTTTTCTTGGGATAGACTTTTGGACATCTGTGAGGAAGCTGAGTGTAAATATGTCTGAATATTCCTGCAAGAAGAATCTTGATCCATCCTGCCCTTGCAGTCTACAGGAAATCATGCTCTTGCCATAGCTTCAGAGTCAGGCTAGTTGGTGTCCCAACCACAGCTGTCCAAAGGACTAAACAACAGCACAAATCTCCTTGCATGGTCTCTGTAGCTACACACTGTATTATTATACAGCAGAACAAGATGTTGGAGTAAGCAGTTTCTCCTCTGTTGTGTTTGAGCTAGTTGCAAGCTGCTCAAGCTTCACTCCAAAGATGAACTCACAACTCGGGCAGTGATGGACCACACTGAGTGGGGAGCAAGTGTTGATTTTGTCAGGTTCTGGTTATTCACTTAGTGAAACCAAAATATCAGAGTAGACGATGTCTAAGGTCCCTTCAAACCTAAGCCATTCTGTGGTTAGACCAATGTCTGTCACAGAGCACAGGAGCACAGATCCAAGAACAGACTCCTGCATGACTGCTCCCCTGTTCCTTTGTCTGTAAATGGCCAGTGGACAGGAAGGTTGTTAAAGATCTGAACTAGGGAAATTTCTCTTGCTTTGACTGAACTAACAATGTGATATTAAATTCAGGATGGCAATTTGAACATGGATCAAAGCATTATGATCAGCTACCAGCCTTTGATATAAAACGGTTGTTGGAAAAAGTGATGGAAGAGGCACAGCTCAGTGGATAATGGCTTTTAAATTGCACTTACTGTCACATCCAAAGAGGCTGGGATTTTTGCTGAGAACTCTTGCTCTCTTCCTTTAGACCACAGTGTGTTGGTGTTCCAGGGAAAAGGGATTTTCAGGACCATTTTCCCTTCTGCACTGAAGTCCCGTTGAACTGAAAATATTTAACAAGACATTGAACTGATAAAAAGAACCTTTCAAGACTATTTTCCCCCCCTTTTGGTGTGAATTCAGCAAAGCATCCCAATGCAAGTAACTTGCTGCTGCTCACAGCTCTCTGGCATGCAGAGTGTGTGTGTGTCACAGCTCTGGGGTTTGGGGTCAGGCTGTGTTGTTGTGGTGATTTGCTCAGTGAGTGTCTTGGATCCTCAGCTGTGTGTGGAACAGATCTCATGCAGGCTGTGCACAACCACATCAAAAGGCAGATCAGGCATGATTCATCTGACAGCTGAGCCAGTCCCTCTCAGCTCCCTTTATTGCCAACAGAGAGAAACACACACAGACCTAAACGTCTCGTTCAGATGCCTCTTTTAAGATGAGAAAGGTCATGCTCTGAACTCTTGGTGATGTTAACCAGCTCTCTGTTGACCAGAGCAGGAGCACAGGTCAATTAACCAAGAGACATTTCTACCTAAGGGAGGTGCCTGGAGCTGGATGCTGTGCAGGCTCGTGCAGCATTTCATTGCCAAAGGTAACTTGTGTCCACTGTGGTAGAACTGACTAACCTCTGACAGAAGCAGGTTTTTCAGTTAAACCACTCAAGCAATACTTGATCATCCAAAAAGCCCTGTTGCCAGCAACTCAGCTCTAGCTGTTACACAAGCCCATGCAGAGCAGGCAGGGCATAGCTGTCTGTTGGCTATGATTGCAGGGTTAAAAGTGACAATCCAGCAGCAAGGTTCAGCTGAGAAAAGGTAACCTGGGGGCTCTTACTCTTAACCCACCTGCCCTGCAAGTGACAATCTGAGTTTGACCAGGCTGACACTTTGTGGGAAAGAGAGGTGAGGCCAGGAGTGACAGCTCTGCTGATTTGTGAGTGACCAGAATGGAAACTGTGAAACCATGATCCCATCTTCTGCTCCCTGTGGTTTGACCTGTCTGATCTTTAGGACTGGCTCATCTCAGAGGTGGTTACTTTTTTATGTGTGTGTTTGTTTGCGTTTTTGTTTGGTGGGGGGTTTTTTTGTTTGTTTGGTGGGGTTTTTTGAAGGGCTTGTTTGGGTTTTTTGAAGGGATCCTTTGGGTTTTTTGAAGGGTTTGTTTGGGTTTTTTTTGAAGGAGTTGTTTCTTTGTTTGGGTTTTGTTGTTGTTTTATCCCATTTTAATTTCATTTTTATTTTCCCTTTTCTTTCTGTTTCTGGTTTGCTCCCACTCAGTACTGCCATGTTTTCTCCAGATAATGAGGGTTTCAGTGTCACCTCATCTCTCCTATATTCTTCACACACAGAAAATAATTTCTCTCTGGGAGGGCAGTGATTGGTAAGTGAAGTAGTTGCAGTGTGGGAGACAACCCTAAGATGCTTAATCACAGTTATAAATTGCATGGGCAAAAAATACAGTGGAAAATTTGGAGGGAAAAAAATGACTCTGCACATGATGAGCATTGCTCAAATTTGTATTTCAGTGTTGCCAGACCAACTGCCCTCCATCCTCCTGGAACACAGTTTCTCTCTAAGTGGAGAGGTCATGGTCTTTGTGATGTATACAGCATCTCTGGTGCTAGGATCCTTTCAGCTAGGATGAGGTGGATCCAGTTATACAGAGGGTGTTTTGGTATTAGCTATAAGGAAGAAAGTCTTCCCTGTGAGGATGGTGAGGTGTGATGGTTTGAAACTGTCTTTTTAATTTTTCCTTGCAAAGTTCAGAACAGAGAAAGTGAAAGAATGTAAATAAGTCACTATTGGGTGTAAGAAAGCAAAATACTGATTGTTCTAAACACTTCCATTGGATAGATAGAAATGTTTAAGAACTATTACCCAAAACAAAGTAGGCACTCTGCACATTCTGTGTTCTGCAGTGGGGGCAGTTGCTGGGCTGTCTGGCTGCTGTTTCTTCTTCTCTTCTGGCTGAAGATAACACGTACTGACCTTGGCAGCGAAGTTAACAACTTTCTGCTTAACTAACTCTGCTTCTCTGTCCAGGGGGGTCTAGGGGGAAGCTCCTGGGAGAGAGAGAGGCCCCTCTGGGAGGGTCCCCTTGGGGGGAAGCAAAGGGAGATCAGTTGTGCTTTTCTGTTGGTTGTATATATTTGTGAATGTTGTGAATTTTGTATATTTGTACATATTCATTGCATTTCATTGTAGATTTTAGACTCTGCTTGTAAATACAGCTTTTCATTTGCTTCCAGACTGAGCTAGCCTGGTTATTGTTGGTGGGGGGGAATTTCAGCTCACACCGACACATGAGGGTACCCAGAGAAGTTGTGGATGCCCCATCCCTGGAAGTGTTCAAGGCCAGGTTAGATGAGACTTTGAGCAACCTGCCCTAGTGGAAGTTGTCCCTGCCCATGGCAAGGGGGCTGGAACTAGATGATCTTTTAGGTCCCTTCCGATCCAAACCATGCTGCAATTGTATGATATACAAAGTAGTCAGCACCCTGATGTGGATCTCTGGCATCTCCCAGAGCCAAAAGTGTTTTGCAGCATCTGTGCACAGCATTTTGAGCAGGGTTCTCCTTTACACATGTCTGCAGGGCCAACTCATGATGTCTTCTAGGATTGGCCTCTCATGCAGGGCACCTGTACAGTAACATGCACGTGGATCATCCTCTCTGCTGGGATGTCATGATGATGAGGGCAGTCTCATAGCCACATGGGAGGATGGGCTCCAAGGCAGGGAAGTCCTCTGAAGTGGCATGGCCCTTTGGCATAGCCCTGCTGAGGAACTACCTGAGCTTACAAGAGGGAAACTTCCATCTTCTTTAGATTCTTCCATGTTCCTTAAGTTCTACAACCAAATTCCCCTGTGATTCACACCAGTGTGATTTGGAAATAATCTTGTGGGTGTTCAGGTAATGTCTTGATGTAAATCAGAGCAGGATGATTCATTGGGATTACAATGGAGTAAAACTCCATTGTGGAGTGACATTTGCTTCTAGTGGGGACTTCCAGCTCCCTTTGTAGTCTGTGCAGATCTATTTCACACTATGAATGGCACCAAATGTCCAACTAGAAAGGCTTCAGTTGCTTACCAGCATGTATGCGTCTCCTGCCATTTAAGACCTCTTGAGGTACTCCTCATGGCCTCTGGCTGCTTCTCCTGAAATTTCACATACAAGGCCCATGCCATATTGGTCAGCCAAGAGCAGGGCTCTGATGCTTTAGGATATCTCTCCTGGCAGGAGACACCCATATTTTGGCAAGAAGAGACAGAGAGAAGTGTGTATTTACAGGAAAGAATAGCATTCCCGCTGTCAGCTTTTTGTAAAGATGGAATGAAAAAGATACAGTAAATAATGAATTTTTTTAATATCTTGTATTTACCTATAGATTTCATAGTTAAAAGCTATTTTTCTCTTGCACTTGAGGATAAGTTTTAAAAATATCTTTCTTTTTCTGTGTGCTTCTGTCTGTGTAAAACTTCAGTAATGCAACTGGTAGCAAACTCCCTCCCCCACCTCCATATTTCACTGTTCAACTCTTCAAAATAAATCTGCAGTGACAGTATGATTCAGGAGATGTTTTTCTCTGAAAGGATAATGATATCATCAGTAGTTTTCTCCTCTGGATCAAAAAGAGCTCCATATTAAACAACAGAGATGATTCATCATAGAAGTAATGGGATGCACCAAAGAAATAATCCTGGTTGGACTTCAGCAGGTTCAGGATGTGGGTCCCTTCTGTGCTGAGATGTCAGAAACAGTGTCATGCCTCTGTGTAGAGACAGGGAAGTTTTCTCAAGCATGCACTCATGTCTAAAGATGCAAATAGACCATCCTGGGCCAGATGGACCTTTGTTCAACCCAGTATGGCACTCAACATTTTTGTGTCCTCTTTTTACTTACAGCCACGGGGTCCTGCAACACTGGAAAATGATTTTGGTGTCTGCAGGTAGAAATATGCTATGGTCACATCCCTGCCTCCAGCTTTCCAGACTCCTCCTGTTCCCTGAAGACTCCCCCACAGAAATATTTCAGAGCACCAAAGATAGGCTGGTGCTGCATAATACCCCCTGAAACAGCCACATTTGCTAGCAGCTCCCTAAGGATCATAACAGACACCCATGTCTTCTGGCTTGGCTGAGCATTATACATTTATTTGGGTCAATGTTAACCATATTCTTCAGGCAAAACCTTGCATGAAGAAAGGGCTAAACTGCACAGCAAGACACATCAAACTCCTTCCCCACAGAAGACTGGTGGGATCTAGGCTCACCCAAGAAAGAATGCCTGTGATGTCCATGCTGATTTCCCCAAAGGAGGCTTTAGGTAACCTGTTCTATTTGCAGATGTCCCTGCTCACTGCAGGGGGGTTGAACCAGCTGACCCTTAAATGTCCATTCCAACCCAAACCAGTCTGTGATTTGTGCAAGATCCTCTTGTTTCCCAGGCTGGGCTAATCGGAGCCATGTCCCCACCTGCACATGGCTTGAACTGACAGAGGTGACATGCCCTAGAACTGCTGGAGGTTGCATCATTGGCTCCTCCTGTCTCCATCACCACAGGAGACACTGCTTTCTAAGTTGCCTGCTGGGCATTGTGCCTGCCCCAGAGGTTAGGACACATCCCAGCCTGAAAGCTGGGTGAGAAAAGGCTCAGTTGCTTTGGACAAGGTCTTCTTCCTTCAGCTCTCCAGCCAAAGCCAGTGGTTTGACAATCGAAAACTGCACTGTGACTTTGGAATGTTTTCCTTGGCATTGTATATGAGTTATAACCATTTTATGTTTCTAATATTCTTTTCCCCTCTATTTTTTATTTCCATTTGAGCTTAATCAGAGCAGAGTGCATAGAAAGTAAGCAGGGAAAAAAAAAGCAAACAACAAAACAACAAACCCCCACTCCAGTCCTCAGCACCCTCTGGCTCTCTTTAAAGAAACACAAATATTATCTTCCAATCCTGACACATAATTTGATGATGGTGAACCCCAGGCAGTGCCATTTTCTGTTATCCTTTCAATCACTGCTTAAGGCTGAGATGCTGGTGTGTGACACCTGCTTGTGCTGCAAAAACCATGACAGCAAGCTCCAATTTGTCCATCCCTTCCTTGCCTCACTGTGCTTTGCTGCTGTCTCCTCTCCTTATACAGCCACCCTGTGAGGTAAAGCTGAAGCCAGTTTGTCTCATTGCAGCACCAGTCCTACATCTTCCTTGGGTTGTGAGTGTGCTGGTCTCTGTGTCACAGCAGAAAGAGACATTACCTTCAGGGCTTTCTCTCTCTCTTTCCTAGTGCTGTCCAGTGCTGAGATGAAAGCACAAAATAAATAAAAGTTTTCATTTAGGAGAAAAGTGGGAGACTAATGTAGGATAATGAGAGCATTTTGGCTGCAAATGAAGAGCAGGAGGCACAGGAGAGGTTAACTAAATACAAAACAGTTTTCTTTGGCTTGATATAAAATGATAATGTGATGTGCTACTTGTGATGCAGAAGATGCTCCCCCTCAGCTGATTCATCTACTCAGGTCTGGCATCTTTGGAGCCCTGCCTGGACCTTGGTTTCTCACCCTGGCATCCCATGTGTGTCTCAGACACCCCAGGCCATTTCAGGTGGCATTTAGCAGGTATGTCTAGACAAGTTAGTCATCCAGTGCAACAGTATGAGAGCTGAAATCCCCCCCACCAACAATAACCAGGCTAGCTCAGTCTGGAAGCAAATGCAAGCTGTATTTACAAGCAAATCTACAATCTCTGATGAAATGCAATGAATCTGTACAAATAGACACTATTCACAACATTTACAAATATATACAATCAACAGAAAAGCACAACCAAGCTCCCTTTGCTTCCCCCAAAGAGGGGACCTCCCAAAGGGCCTCCCCCCCAACCAGAAGGAATCCCCAGACCCCCCTGGCAGAAGGCAGAGGGTTAAGAAGCAGAGAGGTTGTTAGACTTAGCTTGTCAAGGTCAGTGTGGTATCTTCAGCCAGAAAAGAAGCAGCAGCCAGACAGAAACCGAGCAAGCTGAGACTGCCCAACTCCCCAAACACTGTTTTGAGTAGTGGTTCTTAAACATTTCTCTCTCTCCAATGGAAGTGTTTAGAACAATCATTATTTTGCTTTCTCACACCCAATAGTGACTTATTTACATTCCTTCACCTCTTTTTGAAATTTGTGAAGAAAAATTAAAAAGACAGTTTCAAACCATCACATCCAGCTTCTGAGATTTAGTTGTGGAGATTCCTCTTTTTAACCCACAGGTGCCTGAGCCTCCAAGCTCCTCTTATAACCTGTGGGAACACTGTTAATGCAGGAAGCTGATGGGGTCACCCACAAGCAAACACCTGTGTGTGGACAGGGTCAACAACTCTCTGGTTTGTGCTCACTTCATGGATGAGACCTACACTGTCTGTCTAGAGGATGAAGATACAGCTCCTCAGATACACCTGCATGTTGGCACCTCCACTTAGGAGTCCTTCTCAGCAAGGAGAATCCTGATATAGAAGCCTGAGTTTGACCTGCCCTTGGAAACAGGCAGGAGCTGTGATGCTCAATACACTGCTCCTACAGGGGATTTGGGATATCTCCTTAGGCTGGGACATAGGGGAGCCAGGAATCCTTCCCTCCTTAGGCTGGCACACAGGGGAGCCAGGAAGCCTTCCCTCCTTAGGCTGGGACACAGGGGAGCCAGGAAGCTGCTATGTTGTCCTACAGCAGCATGACACCTGGGACACTGCTACCTTTTCCAAAGCCCATTTTGAATCCCTTGCAGTGAATGCCCCATGTGGTAACAGCTACACACCTTCAGCATGATCCCTGCAGGGCACAAGGTGATTCTTTCACAGGACTGGCTGCAGGTGCTGAGACTGCCCTGGCAAACACAAGATTCTCCTTTCAGCGTGGGCACAGATGGGATATGTTTAGCTTACACAAGGGGTATGCAGACACTGTGATGCCAATAAAATAATCTGTAAACAGTCAAACAGCTGAGACAGTCTGGGCTGTTGTTTCAGATAGGAACAGCTAATAAATAACACCATTCAAAATGCTGATGGTGAGTAACTGATGATAGGGAAAAGCATGTGATCCCTCCTTGCTGAAAGAGGGGCCAGGAGGACTGATGTATTTGGCTTTTAGTTGACTTTGACTGCAGAGCCTCCCCAGCTCTCTGCTGCAGATGGGACTGCTTGTAGTCATTTCGCAAGGAGCCTGTCCCCAGTGAATCATAAATTACTTGTGGCCAGAAGCTAATATCATTTCAGAAGGTGTGGGAAGGGCTGGTTTATTGAAGAAGTCACACAATGAGTTTTGGGTCTCCAGCAGCTTCAGGGTTTCCTTTCAATCTTTGGGTGCACAGCAAGTTGGAGGGGGTGGTAGATTGAATCTGTTTTATTTTCCACCTCTGCCTTTATGAGTTCAGCAGGAAAGGGAAATACATACTCCTAGAAGATTTATGTTGTTGGTAACTCTGATAAAACATTTGTATGCAATTTTTTTTTCTCTCTATTGCTTTGCAAGCAACTTCCCAATACTTGTGAGTGCTGACCAAAGCAAAAATGCTTTGAAAGTCTTTGTGCACCAAACAGGGGGAAACTATCAGGGTGAGTGAGTCAGTTGCTGTTAATGAGGTGAAGGTGAGCCTGGGGCACACCACAAGAGTGGAGATGTTGCTAGTCACAGATTTCTAACCATGAGTGTGTAAAACATGCAAAGTGTACAACTAATACAAAGAGAAAATGCAAACCAGCAAAGCTGGAGCAAAACCTTCAAGCAGCCTTATTGGTTACAGCATTGGATGCTTGTGGTGGTGTTGTGTGCTAATTCTCCTAGGTAATGAGCTTTGCATGCACAGGATGGAGTTCAGGACCTGAGCAAGAACACCACTTTCTTGCTCCAACCCCAGGACTGAGTGTTTTCCCTGCAGACCCCAATGCCTTCAAACCATTTAGTCTTTACAGCACATGCCAATGGTAGAGGGACATCCACATCGTTTCTGCCCTTGTTCAGCCCTTGGTTTGCTCTCAGCAAGCCTTTCTTCAGATCCACCATCTCTCCCCTCCTCTGGGCAGGTTGTTTACTAACTCATCTGCCCCAGCTGGCTGGTTCCTGCTGCTCCAGCTGTGAACTGCCTGCCCCTTGGAAACCCCTACAAGTTCAACCACTGCTTTCCTGCAGTGCCTCTCTCTGGCACTCAGTCTTTTCACATCCCTGAAGACCAGCCTGCTGTCAGGATCATAGCCAGTTGGGTTTGTGTTCTCTGCATTCCCACTAACAACAGGCAGTGTCCTTAGTAGAAAGCTGTGCAAGCCAGGCAAACATCTTTATGCCAATATGCCCAAATCTGATGCAGGTTTTAGTGCTTTAAATAAGTCTGTGTTGTGTTACATTCTGGCTGGCCAAGCTGGAGGGGAAACATAAGAACCATGCTCACTGAACTCACAGGTGGAAATTTGCTTCGTGGGCTGCCAGTCTCACTTAAGGAAGTGTCCTGTTGGGACGTGTCACCATGTGACACTCAAATCATAGAATGATAGAATTGGTTTTGTTGGAAGAGACCTTTAAGATCATCACGTCCAACTGTTAGCACTGCCAAGCCCATCACTAACCCATGTCCCTTGGCACCACACCTACATGGGTTTCAAGTACCTCCAGGGATGGTGACTCCATCATTCCCTGGGCAGCCTGTTCCAGGGTTTGATGACCCTGAAGTGAAGAAATGTTTCTTACTATCCAACCTAAAGCTCCCCTGGCACAACTCGAGGCCATTTCTTCCTGTTCTATCACTTGTTACTTCAGAAAAGACACCAACACCCACCTCACTACGACCTGCTTTCAAGAGACCTGTAGAGGGTGAGAAGACCTCCCCTCAGTTTCTCCAGGCTAAACAACCCCAGTTCCCTCAGCCACTCCTCAGAAGATCTGAGCTCTAGATGCTTCACCAGCTTTATTGCCCTTCTCTGCACATGTTCCAGCAGCTCAATTTCCTTCTTGTAGTGAGAGGCTCAAAAATGAGCACAGTATTTGAGGTGCAGTGAGACTGATTGGGTGTTAAGCAGCTCTCCTTGTGATGTCTCAGGGACAAAAGAAGAACCAGTAAGAAGTCCATCTTTATGAGGTGTTTATGATGGGGCATTTGCAGAAGTAATCTCAGCCTCCTCTGCTGACCCACAAATGCTGGAGAAATTGGGAAAAACAGAAGGAAGGTCTGGGTAAAGATCTTCCTGTCATTTGACAGAAGTTACTTTAAATATATATATTTGCTTTAAAAAATATTTTCTTAATTCTGGTCAAAATTAAAATAAGAATAACAAAGATTTTTTTTTATTTTTAAGATGTGAAATGCATCTCTTAGCTCTCAGTAGCAGCATGTTGAACACTTGTTTTCCTTAAGTCAAAATTATCATCTCATTTAACCTAGCTTTGCAAATAGCTTCAGTTCCTGTGAAATTCCCTTTTTGGGAGAGAGAGATGAATTTGCTGTCTATTGAAAAAAAAAAAAGTGCATGTTGTTCTGGTTCAGTGACCCAAACTCCTTTGGTGAGGGAGCTGGGTATATAAATGGTACTACTTGCACATATGCAGCCCTGCAAAATGGAAACACTGCCTACAGAAAAATCTGCAGGGGGGGAAAAAAAAAAACAAAACAACAAACCAAACCAAACCAAGCCCACTCACCTACATTAAAAAGAGCAAGTGAAAAATTACAGAGATTTTTTCTCTTTGTATTTTCATGTACCTCACCATCAAAGGAATACAAAATGGCTCCAGGAAACAAGAGCAATGCTGTTCCTCCCACTTGCTCTTTTCCCAAGGTAGATGATATTGGGTTCAGAAGCTTGTTCTTCAAAGTTCTCAGTGGGCCACATTTAAATCATCAAAGCAGAAAAGAAAGCAATTGCTGGCTGTAATTAACTCTTGTGCATCAATGAAGCTATAGAGCAGCATGTGGGATTTGGCACCATGGTTGCACTCAGCAGCTGGGCTCAGCTGGTTGTTGTGGCTGGTTTTGTTCACTGGGACACAGATGTGTCCATCCAAAGCCTGCTGAAGTCTAGAAGAGTCTTCTCATCCAGTTCAAGGGATATTGAGTTGGAAGGGACATTTAAAGGTCATGATCTAGCCCACCCCTCCCCGTAGTAAACAGGGACGTCCCCAACTAGATCTGGTTGCTCAGAGACCCATCAAACCTACCCTTGAATGTCTCCAGGCATGGGGTTTCCTCCCTGGGCAACCTGTTGCAGTTTTCCACCCTCATAGTAAAGAACTTTTTGCTAATGTCCAATCTAGATCTACCCTTCTCTAGTTTCTTGGTCTCCAAATCACTCTATAGCCATAAGACATCTCTCAAGTAAATAGAAGGATCAGACTGCCATGAGTGCTCATACACATACATGCAAATGAGTTGGAAGCTAGTACAAGCCATCAGTAGATATCCAAACTGAACCCCATCTTTCATTTGAGTCTTATTGTGGCAAACCAGCACAGGATGACTGGGTTTGTGTTTGCTGGGGATCTTTTTCCCCCATGTGTATGCAGTCCTTTTGTTAAGGAAAGGCTGCTCTAGACTTGGTGACTCTTCCTAATACCTGCACACAGATGCCTGCTCAGGGCTCTGAGTAGCTTGATCCAGTTGATGATGTTTCTGCTCCCTGCAGAGGGGTTCAAGTAAATGAACTCTCTTCCAACCCAAACTATTCTATGATTCAATGATTTTATGATTTACAGAACTGGGGCCAATCCCTGTCTGCTTGCTGGGCAAGGAGGCTTGCAGGGTTACTTGGGAGATGTACATGATCATGTACATGACATGACAATCACCAGATCTCACAAACAAGCAGTTGGGCTGACCTTGTGGCCTGAAATACTTTGGTTGCATGCTGCTCCTGGATTGGCTTAGCTCTTGTACTAGGAAGAAGCAATCTCTGTTTCAGACATTGGAGGGGATCAGCTAATGTGCCAGGACCCACTAGTGGACACAGCAGATGATAATTTAGCCTCTGGCTGAACTGCTGAGCTGTAAATCAGCAATCAGTGAGCATCCCTAAGGTCAGAATGAGTCAACTACTAAATCACAGGCAAGCCAGCTGAAGGATATTCAGAATTTCTCCTGTCTAAATGTGCTTTCAGGGTAGATGTGGCTGCCCAGGGTTGGGCTGACCTAGGCTAACCACTATTCCCTACTCGGCCCCGACAGGTCAGCTCATTAGCCACAGTACCAATAGTCAACACAATATTGCTGGACCCTGAGGAAAGCATCCCTGCAGGGTGCTGGTGCTGTTTCTTATGACCTTAGCAGCATCTTTATAATTTGTTATTTTTTCCACCTCAGAAGACTGAGTCACTCATTTGACATAGGCCAATATCCAGAACGTAGTTAATTGGTTCAGCCTTTGACACGACCCCTTGCAGCTTGGGACTGCAAAGGAAAGACATGTCAAAAGGGTTGGAGGGTTCATTT
Source organism: Indicator indicator (assembly GCF_027791375.1). NCBI lineage: Eukaryota > Metazoa > Chordata > Aves > Piciformes > Indicatoridae > Indicator > Indicator indicator. Next base: position 18,829,714 of record NC_072029.1, read on the forward strand.
CACAGCCTTTGGAGACTGCTGAGCACAGACAGGCTTCATGGAAGCTGGCCTGCTTGTTAGCATCTGAGAAAATAAAGTTTTATGAGGGCTATTTTAAAGCTTTGACTTCTTATAGCTTAAGGTTGCTATAGGACTGTTCTAGGGTAATTACACTACTCAGAAATATTTTCTTTCTATTACACTAATTAGCAAGTAAAGAAACTAAAAAAACCCCAAACCAATCTAGAATCCAACAGATGATGCATGGTTTTAACTATGCATTCTGACATTAGTTCACAAGTTACAGATATGCTCTATTTGTTTCCCTCAAGTTTCTCCCGAGATGCTTGTGTTATCTTCCAGCTCTACAGCATTAAAGGAGAAAGGGAATGAAGTGAACTTGTCTATGAATATTTGAAGGATTTGTCTGAAACCTTCATGCTCATGAAGCTCCAATCTCCTTTCCACATACAACTGTTTAGGTTGGGAAAAAACCTTTAAGATGCACTTGTCATAGAAGGAGGTCAGGTGAATCAAGCAGGACCTGCCTTTCATAACCCTGTGCTGACTGGGACTGATCACCTGGTTGTCCTGTGTGTGCTGTGTGATGGCACTCAAACCCAGTCCCTCAGCTTATAGAACTGCAGTGCAGCACTGCTGACTCCCACAGGGAAGAGTCAGGATAAAGCAATGCTTTGCCTCCACTGCATGTGGGGGCTGGGGATTTATTGCAAAGGAAAAGGGTGAAAGGATTTAAATAGTGTCAGAAGGAAGCAATTAGTGCAGATCCAGAGTAAGTTTACATTTGCTCTTGGATGCCAGTTGGCACATACATTATCTGCAACACACAGCACTGGGAATGTTTTCATGGAAGAGCTTTTATAAATTCTGTTTGAAGTGCTTAGCTGTCCATGCATGTTCATTTCCATAATGATTCACTGAATACAAGAAGTTTTGGACAATAGAGATTTGAGGACAAGTATACGGATTACACCACAGTCCTTCAAAAAACCTTGGTTGTCCAATTCATAGTGCCTAGATAAGACTGATTTCTCTTTGCAGCCACACCAAGGGACTAGAAAGAAGCATGGGTGTCAGCAGTTTGCTCTGGGTTTCCTGATATAACCTAGACTCTGTCTTTGTTTCTCAGATCCTGGCCTTCATGACCTTCCCAGGTAGGCTGTGTTCAGTTACACCCCTACCTACCTCCATCATGCTCCCCACCCTGCACTCTCTGAGAACATAAAAAAATCCACCCTCAAAAGAATTCGTATTGCTCTTCCAGGGATGGGCTGAATTCTTGCTTTTAGAAGGCTGATGGAAGGAATTCAAGTCTGATGTTCATCACAGTGCTCTAGAGAAAATGGGCTGTGGCTGTCAGTATGGGGGCATGACAGACTTCAGAAAGCTTCCGTGGCAAAAGAAGCAGTGTACATGTTGGCATGGCAATCACTTCAAAATTAGCATAACCAACATCCTGTTCATGCTCTAGGTCCACCACGCTGGCCTGGAACAGGGTCCAGTGCTGGAAGGACTGAAAAATCTCTGCTTTGGACAAATACTAATTGGAAGAAGGATTTAGAATTTTGTGTGTTGAAAATATACTTCTGGCAGCAACAACAACCTGCCATTTCTGGCAGTATCTGCTGCATTGCAAATCCTTTTTTTTTTCCACCCCAGACTGGCTCAGAGACAGAACAAACACAGAGGTACTTAGTGCACATATTTCTACCCTGTAGATATCTGTCCCTTCAAACAGAAAATGTCAGGAGCTGTTCATCGCTATTGTGATGCATGTGATGAACAAAAGTCCTCTCTCATCACTTTTGTTTCCCAGCTACCATGAAGATGGTTTGCATCACTTTGTAGAACTCAGTGAGCGGCATAGGCAGGCACATTTCCAGTCTCATTTGTATCTCTGCTGCACTGGGATCTATCATGCTAGTTGGCATGCCACATGCAAGGCTATGTGAGGACTCTTCCCTGCTCCTCCTCTTCGGCAAAGACAAACTAGACAGAATCTCTAATCTCTCTTCTTCCTCCCCCCTCAGTTATCTCACTGAGGCAGCACATGGATCCAAACGAAAGGAGGGAGAAAAGTTACAAATTTAAATTAGTTAACTTAAATTTCATGTGTATTGCCAATCAGGTCAAAGTCAAATGTGATCGAGCTGTTAGGGTAAGTTGCCTCCAAAAGCAGGGGATTAACATCACTGTCTGCCAAGACATTTTCCAGCCCTGTGTAGCCCTGAAAAATAGAGAGAGATCAATTTAAATCTGGAGATTTAAATCCAGCTTGTGCTGGGAAGTTTTTATGGTGATTAGGCATGGATAATGATTATTATTAATTATGAATTATTAAATACGAATTGTGAAAAATATTATTTATTATTGAAATAATGAATAACCAATTAATCACCTTATATATATTGATTCTGATGCACGGTTGTAAAAATACAGTCTATAACTGGTTTAGTATATACAATTTGATCCAATTACAATGTTTACAGAGTCGATTTCTAGTTAAGGGAACGAAGGGTGCAGTTCCGCCGCTTGTCCACTAGATGGAGACTCGACAAGACGCTTGGGGGCTTGCAACTATGTACAGAGATATTTATAATGTTACCACGAGGCGAGGTGATTCAAGCTAGAAATATCACGCAGCTACGCACGGGCGCTTTGAATAGAATGTTACTGAATGTTATACACATGAAGAGATACATTTGTCTTTGTTTGTAGTGAGGTAGGGTGCTGGGTCACGCTGGCTACTCACTGCTGCCGGCTGGCTGTCGGCTGCCGGCTGGCTGTCGGCTGCCGTCAGCCCGGGGCTGGTCCGTTCGGGCGATGCCTTGCTTTCTCCTTCCGCCTCGGCGGGTGGGGTGACTTTCCTTCTCCTCCCGCGGAAGGAGTGACTTGCTTTCTCCTCCCGCGGCTGCGGAGGGGCGAGGCTTTCCGCCGATCGGCAGTTTCCTTTAGCAGGGTTGGCCCAGCAGGGCCGGTCTGGGGAGTGGTCCTTTGCGGCAGGGCCGGGTCCTTCGGCCCCCACGATCGAGATGATGGTTCCCAGTAGGCAGGGTCAGCCGTCTCCGATCCCAGAGACAGGTTTTGGGGGAGGGGTGCGGTGAACCGGCGCTTCCCCCTCAGCTCGGCTCGAAGTGAGCTGACAATGCCGATTCTCGACGACTGCTCCCATTTAAGGTGACAATGCAGTCTTTAGCTTGATCTCAAAGGAGAGGATGTTTGTCTCTCTCTCTTTCTCTCGGGAAGTCCCGGGTGCTTTTGCCCTGATGGCACAGGGCTGCGGAGCGGCTACGGTGGGCGGTTCCTTTATCTCCTGCAAATGGTGGGGGTCACGCAAGATGTGTTGCTGTTTGATTAGCTGCTTGATTAGCTTGCAGCAGATCTGGCTTGGGCAAGTCCCTCCCTTTTTGGGCTAAAGCTTACTTACTCTGGGTTTTCCTCAGTCCTCTTGACTGGGCTTACAACACTGGCTTCCTGTAGCTCAGCGAAGGGATCTCGTTTGCTGGTTCCTTGAGCAGTTTGGGGAGCTGGCTTCTTTCCATGTTGCAGAGGCCTCTAGTATGCTTGCACGTGGGAGTGAGAAGACTTAGGGGTTATGAGCTTCCGTAGCTCAACCAAAGCAAGAGAAAGCAAAAGGAGAGAGCAAGTTGGTAAACAAGTGGGGAATACTTATAGATTTCTTGAGGCTGGATCTGGCCAATGGGCACACTTGTCAACAACCTGCTTCAACCTATAGAAAGGGTGAAGCTAGAATTATGCCCTAAGATGGAAAGAGCATGAGCATGCCATGCAATAGGTGCATGCAGTTGTTTACCCCTTAGGAGACAGGTTGGCACCTGAGCCTTTGTCCTCCTCTCCTGAAAGGAGGGTGGAAAGGGGGGTGCTTACCAAAACATGTTGGGACAAGTTTGCTGGTGTTTGGGGGCATAATTCTGGGCATGTGGTGCCTTCAACACAGTTTTCTAATATATAATGAAAATTCAGAATAAACAGGCTAAAATGGGAAGAGAAAATTACTCCAGCACTGGTGAAATGCACATAGGGGAGAAAGTATCACTCAGCTTGTTTTTTCCTCTCTGTGGTTGCAAAGCCCAGTGGAGAGAAGGGATCCAGTGTAATCATGACCTGAGAAGGAAGATGATTAACCTTTCACTTAAATGCCACCTTGCTCAGATTTCATCATGAGTTTGTTCTTCTTGGTTCATTATCAAAACAGATTTCTTTCCCTGATCTTAGACACAAAAACACTCTCAAGATAGATAGACTCTTCCTTTCCAGAGTAAAGGAAATGATGACTGATTTTATTGAAACCAACCCAGAGTAGTATTTATTATTGAAAATATACAGTATTTTTGAACATCACATAAAAAGCCTGGTAGATACATCTGCTCTAGTTCAAAATGCTCAACAGATAATCTTTGTGCAGCATGTAGCACTACCCTCATAACGCAAACATCCTCTTCTCATCGGTGCTTTTACAGTGCTTCCCTTTTAAACCCAGAAAACATTTCCTGCTGTCCTTCCCCACCCCAGTCCTCTTAGCTGAAAAAAACTCAGAGACTGTCCAATGGCTACTTACATTGTGCCAAAAGCGTGGGGCTAAGAGGAATAAGGATAACCTAAAGAGCTATCTAGAGATATTGCTGTCCTTCTCAGAGTTTTGTGTGTGATCAGGGCATGGCTCCTCCAAAGCAAAGTGCCCTGTCTTAAACAGTCCAATGATGATCTGGCTAATTCCCCATGTATCAGAGGGAGAAATGGGGAAGGTAGATTAAATCCAGATTTTCCACACCACCTTTCAGATGTTCTTCTTCCTGCTGCCACGTGTTCTCAAATGACAGTTCTGCAGAGAACATTGTACAAAGAAACAAGAAAGAGAGGGGCTGTCTATACACCAAAGTGTTGAAATCATTAGGAATCGATGCACAGGGTGAGACAGGCAGTATGTTAAGAATAGTCTTTGTTCACCACATTACAGAAAAAAGGAAAAAAGTTTAAAAAAAGGAGAAAAAAAATTGATTGTTCCTGCCAGTCTGCTGGTTTAGACATTGTATTGTGAACTTCCACAAGGTGCAGTCAGTTGTTGAATCTCTTTCTTCTTCGAATCTGTTTTGCCACCACCTACTCCAAGAGGCTTTTCCCTGGTTGCCTTCAAGCAGCATCAGGAATAGGGGAGATGAGAGTCCACAAAAAGAGGGCGGGCGCCGCCTTGCAGAAGAGAGCAGTGCAAAGTAAAGGAAGAAAGTCTGAAGAAAGGGGCTTGGGAAGAGTGAAGAAAGAAGAACCCTGAAGGCCAGCACGTGGTGCGTGTGTGTGGGGCGTGTCACACGGCCGCGGTCTGTTTGATGCTATGGAAGCTGATCCGTGTGGGCGAGGTGGGGATGGACATGGCACGTGCCACACGCACCCGCAGGGAGTGGTGGTCCTGCCAGCGGTGCCATCGTTTCCTGGCAGCAGAACGGACCTGGTGGAAAAGCAAAGGAAAGGTCCTGAATGCTCCGAACGCTCTGGTTTCCTCTTTGCAGAGGATGCTAGGCAGCACTGCGAGAAGGGATGTGTCAAGGCACTGAAACATGCAGGGCTTGGCTCAGCTGCCTGAACAGGGGACCTGGTTTGATTGACAGTCTCCTGAGTACTGCACACTGGGGAAGGCAGGGGTTTCACGTACCTCATGGCTCATACTGCGTGTCTTAAATGCCCCAGAGAAATTCAAATGGCAATAAATGCCTCAGCTTCTGCAACTGAATGAAGCCCTCAAGATGGATGCACCTGTTGGAGTTTTTAGAGGTGCCTCTGCTTCCCTTGTGTATGAAAATCACCTAATTAAATATTGGTGTCTACAACACAGACAGACCTGACCCGATCCTTGAAACATTCTTGTATAGGCAATGCAGAGCTAATCTACAGTCAACAGAAGGTCATCCTTCAAACAGATACTTACATAGGACAGATGAATTTTGAACTCTGAGCTGATTTATTTTTTGTCAGGGACCTAAGAGAGACCTCAGGATCTCTACCTCAAACTTATATATGTATAAGAGAAACACAGGTAATAGGAACCCAAGCCTCAAACACAACAGGAGGGAAATACTCATAAGACAGACTGTAATCAATTCCTGCCAAATCACTGCCATAGGAGACTCCAAATTAGAACCCTAAATGAAACTTTTAGACCAATTTTGAGATGTTCTTGTTGATCTCTGCTCACTGTAGAGACAAGAGCTCTTCAGTCCTCTAACTTAAGCAGCTCGATAAGCCTACAAAATCAAGAGAGATGGAAGCTGGGCCCAACTTCTTGGAGGGTCAGTGAGAAATTGTACTCATGTCACAGGGAAAGGATGTTGACATTTTGCTGCTTATTTGAAGGAAGAGCATTTTTACATTCAACACCTACATCAGGCCAGGGCCTCCTTTGCCAAAGGCACATTCGTTTAGAGGTGGGGTTATAAATAATGTAATGTAGACAGTACACCTCAGCTACCAACTCATAGCTCTCTTCTTGACAAGCAAGAATCAAAGGGTATGATTCATCTTCTCCTAAAGCAGAAGTGCAAAGTAGGCCAGACACTGTGGTCAGATGAAAAATACTTATTTCCTTTCAAAAGTTACAAGGTGAGTCTAGACAACAAGCTCTGCTTTAGAGGATTATAAATGTAGCTGAATTTAGGCAGTATCTTACCCTGAATGTTTTTCAATCTTTAATGTACTTATCTTCACTGCATCCCACAAAAGTAAGGAGTGCTCTTATCCCCATTTTATCACCAGCAGGCTAAAGCTTGGGTGTTAACAGCAGTGATGTTGTTGTAGAGCAGACCTCAACAGGGATGAGCTACCATGGCCACAGCAGAAGGCCCAGGATGAGATGCTGACACAGCTTCTCACCTATCAGCACCTGAGGTAGATCAAAGCCATCCTGTGTTGAAACCCACTGAGACTGCAGGGAAAGTGTTGTTGAAGCACATAGTCCAAAAGTGCACTGACAGTGCTCCTTTTAAAACTTGGGGCCTGTCTTCAGGTGCAGGGTGATGTCTACTCAAAACATGGAAAATATACACTCCCTAGTCCCACCTCAGACTGCTGTTTAACAGGTGCTCAAATGGAGTGATGAACTCTACTAGCAGAGGTATTTCCCACCCAAACCACACACTGTCATGTATTAGGTGTCCTAGTTGAACAGGGATGATGCCTCCCATTTCTTGGTGGACCTTCAGGAACTTAGACCCACAATCTGTAGCTCTACTACTTAGAAACTCTGTAGTGATGTGGTCTGGCACCTCACAATCCCTTCTCATCACCAGCTTTATCCATGAAAGAAACCCCATTTCAGCTTTGTGAGTACCAACTTGGAAAACAGCTTTGCAGTTGCCCTCTTTGGTGCCTTGTCAGGGGAATCCTGAAGCTGGAATCTGGCTTTTCTATCAGAGTGCTTCTAGAGGGTGAAGATCAGGTAAAATGGACCTGAGGGTCTCTTTCATTTTATGTTTTTTTCTGGACTGTGTCTGACCTGTGCTTCTTGATCTGACACTTAAGACATGTAAATGCAGATCTAGTATATAGTAAGATGATCCCTTTATAGTAAGATGATATATATATGATAGTATATAGTAAGATGATACCTTTATAGTAAGATCAGAAGAGTGCCACACTGCATTTCTTTCTATTTGGAATCTACTGCTTGCATGGCTAAGAGGAAGAATGAACATCTAACTGGAAGAAGAACTGAAGTTATAAGATATCATTGCCAGGAGGAGCACAAGCATCATGGATGAATTTTTTATGAGAACAAGAAGAATGTGTTTAGCCAACAGTGTGGGGGATTTCTGGAAGAGATTCTCGTTACTGAGTAGTAGGTACAACACAACTCCATGAGTTTCAAGATGGAGTTTGGTCAAAAGGAGTTACATGGGATAGTTACATAAGATAGCCAGTCAGGGTGGACTGACTCAGCCATATACTACTATACAGCTTGGACTGCTGACTTCACTGTCATCAAACTGCTTTCACTGTCTCTCTGAGCTCTCCTGCTCAGAAGCAGTAGAAAGCTGTGTCATGGTGTTGCACTTTCCTGGATGCCCCGGTGTGCAAACCTACTGCAGTTCTACCTGGAGTGGCCAAGGGGTGGTTATTTCTGACTTTGGAATTAAGGGAGGATATGAAATACACCTGAAGGTAAATATGTGTATCAGAGTACATACAAGCTGGGATAGATCTCATCTGAAAGCTTGATACCTAATCCTGGCTAATTATTTTTGCTTTCAATATAGACAACATAGAAAGAGAGACAAACCCCTTGAGAAGGTGGCTGAAATATGAGGAACAAGTCCTTGCTCTGTCTTGTTCCTCTGAGTACAAAACCAGCTTAGCTAAATATTGGGTACCTAAGGCAAGTGGTGTAAGTGCCATGTCAAGTGTCAGAGGGATAATGAGTGTCATGGCAAATGTCCCATGAGAATATGTGACAAGACCTGCAGAGGGATGTTGCCTCTCAAATGTTCCAATGCCAAGATATTGTTAGAAAAAGATTTTCTCCTTTCTGCTGGCATGGAATTTGCCCTTGTACAGGGAACGTGTGGTCTACTTAAGTCCTTCAAAGAGGTGAATTTTCTTCACCTTTGGTGCACAAGCAGAGAGTAAATCTCTGTGTAGAGCACAGTCTGGCTGAGGATGTTAATACCAGACCAGGAAACCTCTGAGTTTGTGTACCCAGGTACTCCTGCAGCAGTATTGCATGGTGTCAGGAAAAGGGGAGGAGGCCTGATGGACTTTTTGTGTTTCTGAGCAATTTGTGTGAAGAGATACTTCCTCAGCCAGTGAAGCCAGATTAGATTTATCCTTTGTGCTTCAAACCAATCAGGTCATAAAGAATGACCTGGAGGTAAAGACGTGAGTCCAAACAAGCTTTAAGGAAGGATAAAAAGTCACAGCAAAAATGCTGCCTTCCTGTACAGCTGGAGCCATTCCTAATGGACTGGGCACATGGAAATAGATTCTGCACTTACAGGGGTGAGTGCAAATCATTTCTTAATGACAGAATAATTCACTGTGATTAGGATGTGACAAGAGCACAAGCAGAAAAGGTTAAGCTCAAATTTATCTCTTAACAACTGAACTCAGTAACAAATGCTAGCTTAACTTTAGGTCAGGAAAGAGAAAAGCAAACTAGCTGTGATTGCTATAATAACATGCTTTCAAAGGCACGAAAAAAGCTATTACACAGGGAAAGAGCAATAGAAAAAGACAAAGCAAAATAGCAACTTCAAAGGTGGTCGTTAATCCCCGTGAGAGCATCCACACCTAGTTAAGCCATTTGAAGAGTCAATATGAGGTCTCAATACCAGGAGTCAGCATTAGTGCATCTATGACCTGAAATCAACAGCACTTGTCTGTAATAGCCCAAAGATGCCTGCAGGCTATCCTCAGTGGTTAGAGCTTAACAAAGACTCTTAGGAATACAAATGATCAGCTTCACCTCTATGTAACTTCAGTGGCTTGAGATGACAAAGTATCCATGCTCCTGAGCAGAGAGTTCAATTCTCTCTCTCGACCCTTGGTCTGCCTTTTTCTTCCAAAGAGTTAATATCTTGGAATGACTCTTTTCAGGTCTGCACTTTGCCTACTGTGACTAATCACAGTTTCTTTCTGAACACATGGTGAAAACAGATTTACCAACAGATTTGTGCCTACAGGGTGTGGACACTGCTCTCACCAGGAGTGCTTTAGAAGAGTCAAGAGAAATTAATACAGGTGATGGGATGAAGAGAAGTCACTGGGTGATAGGATGAACAGAAGTCACTGGGTGATAGTTTTGATTGGATCACCAAAGTGAGGACTTCTCAAACTTTCAGACCATATCTGAAAATCACTAAAACCACATCCTATTATAAAAATTCTTTAAAAACTCTCTTCAGAATAACAACAACAACAACAATAAAAAAAAAAGAATGAAAAAATGTGGAGAGAAGGATGAAAACATGCAGAGAAGGGTTGCTTTTAAAAAACTAGACACCAGTTTTGTACTGCTATTACTTATGCTAGATCCTGGTGCTGGCCAGTTTCTTGCAACCATCAATTAGAAATGAAGAAAGAGGCTTTAGCAACATTAAACACCAGATTTTGGAAGAAATGTCATGTTTTATTAGCAGAGAGGAAGAAAGCTTGATCCATTTACACAGTGCTTAGAACAAAGGGCCACACTCACTTGGGACTTCTTGATGTGATGGTAAAATATAACAGCAGTGACGTGGGTTAAAAGGAAGGTTTGGATAAGGAGAGTAGGATTCAATGAGCTGCCATGGTGATGGAAGCTGGAAGTAAGACTACTGGGATGCCATCATACTCTGTCCCCAGAGAACATCTCTCACACCAAAATGGTAACAAGTGAGGGGCAGAGAGACAACAGGTGCTCTCTGACTACAGAATAATCATGTTGTTCAGTAGTCTGTGACTACTAATTACACTAATTAAATTCTTCCTTTGCTCAATTCTTCTGTTTTATTCCCAGAAAACACGACCCAAAGGTAAATGAAATAAATTAAGGTTTATATAGATCTCAATGGGCTTTGATCTCAATTGTTGCTCCGTGAAAGCAGGTCTCAGTAAGGAATTAACGAAGTTCCACCTACACTTAGGCACCTTTGTGACATGTTTAAAATCCTTTTGCTGCAGCTGCAGGTAATTAGATAATAACTTTGGACTTTATAAACATCTTTGGTCATAAATGGTGGTGCAAATTGTGGAAAAGTTGATGGAGATTGAATAAATCTTATTGTAAACTACAGGTGAACAGGAGGGACTTCCAAGCAATGTCCAGATGAGCAAAAGAGACCTGGCAATACAGAATTTCGATTTTAAGACATTGGTCTCACTGTGTCTGACTCTGCAGTGTAATCCCATTTCCATGAATTTTCTGAAGCCCTTGTCTATGACTGAATCCAGTAGAGACATAGAAGGCCTTGGTAACAGTTCATCAAGACAAGAATGAAATAGGTCAATTGAAATCTACTCTCATTTGGGTGAATCATTGCCTACAAATGAAGATGAGGGTGGTCATAACCACACGTGTATCTGTGAGATGTCTAATGTTAGGGGGATAAATCCCATCCATTAGGTAACAGAACTTTAACATAAGATGATGCCTTACATGATACCTTGAACATTTTTCACAGGGTTAGAGTGTCCCTCAGGGAAGAAGGACAGCAAATGCTGTGAAGAAGCCTATGGGTCAAGCCTCTCTAGATCCTTGGAAGGATTAAGTGCAGTCCTGAATGGCAGCAAAGAAGCAGAACAGACTAATCACAGAGAGCACTGGACTGACAGGTCTGGGGGTCTGCAGATGAGGAAAGCCAACACTCAGAGAGACAGAGGTACTGTTAATAAAGCATTGGACTGACAGGTCTGGGGGTCTGCAGATGAGGAATGCTAACACTCAGAGAGACAGGGGTACTGTAAATAAAGCACTGGAGTGACAGGTCTGGGGGTCTGCAGATGAGGAATGCTAACACTCAGAGAGACAGGGGTAATGTAAATAAAGCATTGGACTGACAGCTCTGTGGGTCTGCAGATGAGGAATGCTAACACTCAGAGAGACAGAGGTACTGTAAACAAAGCACATCACCCAGCAACTATAGGTGTGTGTCCAACAGCCACCTCTCATCCTACTGGCATGGCTTTACAAGGCTCCCTGCAGAGCCAGCCTCTCAGGCCAAAGATGGTCATGTGACCATTAGACAAACAATCATCTATAAAGATGTCATTATCTGTGTTTAATCCTCATAAGTTATGGAAGTGATGTAGTCGAAACAATCTGACAGGCTCAAAGGAAACAAAAATGAACCTCAGGTGGAGCTTTTCTTTTTCCTCCCAAATAGCTTACGTCACACCATTATTTTATGTAACGTTGTTCAGTTTATTTTTCTCCCTAAAAAAAAATTAGCCTGGTTAATGGGTCTGAAATTCATTTTTTTGCTGGTCTTTGGCAACAATTCCTGGCAACCTGGTGGCAGCAGAATAGTTTTGCAGCACATCCTAGACTGGGACATTGAAGTTTTATTCCTAAGACCAGAACAGTGCAATTTTGTTATCATATATAACTGTTCATGAAGTTCTGCCTAGGTATAAAGATCTGCTCCACATTTTGTGATGGAAGCAAATGTGGCTCTTTTCTCTGGCCACAAGGGACCAGAACTAGCCACTAGAGAGGGAGGCTATGAATGCAGTCAGTTCACCTTGAGCCTATGTGATTTTGTTGTGGAGTGCTCTGGAGTCACACACACAACAGAAGTGGTGCAGTGAAAAGGAAGATGGGGTAAGGAAGGACCCTCAGACCTGTTGCTACCTTTCACCATGCCTGGACTTCACATTTTTCTCTCTCTGGCAAGACCTCAGTCTGAAGAGACCTACCAGAGTCACAACAATGGAGGCAATATTCTACCAGAACACACCTGGGTGTGGAAGAGAAGATCACAGCCCTGTAATGAACTGCTGCCTGCTGGTCCCAACGGGAAGGTCTGATCCCTTCAGTTGACTCTATACTGACTAGTCATGCTCAGAGGCACTTAGGAGTAGTACTCATGCATGCACTGTTGGGCACCTTTGCTCAGAAAGCAATTATGGGAGATGAAGTTAAACTTTAGGTGTCTGGTCCACCCCCATATTTATGTTTATTCAGTGATTTGAAGGAATGCTTAATGCATGTCCCTTTGAGGTCAGAATGATGCATGTGAAGTCTGCTTAGATTGATGGGCAGGTGGATGACTAACCATTAAGGTGGTGATTCATAGATGGCAATTTTAATGAATAGCCTCCGAAGATGATCAGACCAAAGTAAGCCACTTTGAGCTTAACAGATTTTGAGAGACAGATGGTGCCTGGGTAAAGAGTCAACACACAAAAAATTAAATATTCTTGCCTTGCACCTTGTTGGGAGAATAATTTATAGTGCCATCTAACAAGTAACCTGCTCTATTCCTCTCTGGTTATGCTTTCTCTCTGACAGTTAATTGCTTTCCATTTTGTATGTTAATTCCTAGCTGATCATTGCTCTTGACCAGATGATACTAGAATCTGAGGCCTGCTTGAGCTAAGAATCCATGCTTTCACTCAGCCTTTTTTCAATTTTGAGTCCATGCCTTCACTGAGCCTTTTTTTCAGTTTCAAATCCATGCCTTCACTGAGCCTTTTTTCAGTTTCAGGTCTGGCTGTGACCTGCATAGGGTAGTGACATTTTTGTCCAACGTTCCATTCTCAAGATCATTGTCAGAAAAACCAGAAGTACCATGTGAGATGAATCCCACACCAAGCACCCTTTTGAAAGACAGGCTTTAATGAAACACATGCTCTCAAGCTCACTTACTAGACTGAATTCATCAGCTTGCACTAGAGAGGCTGCAGAGATGATTTAGTGGTTTCTGTGGATCTATACTCTCATCCAGACTTACATCAGGAGCAGATGCCATGAAAGCACATCCCTGACTACACATTATTATCTTGTTATAAGCAAACTGACCTAGGTAGAAAAAGTTTCATCAGCTAAAGAAACCTGGAGACTTTTCAGTGCCCAACACTGAAAAAAACATGGTTTTGGTGTTTTGTGGTTGTTGTTGTTGTTTTGTTTTTTTTTTTTTAATGCATCCCCTTCAGCACACTTTCAAGCCATTGAATCTATCCTTGTTCCAGAACACTCCATAATAAATTTCTTTTTTCTTTTTTTTTTTTTAATCCAATGTTATGTGAAATCAAATTCAGTCTTGTGATCTGTGACAGTTGATAGAAAAAGTTTGAGGAGCATCTTGATTACTGCAGTCATAAAAAAAAAAGAAGTTCCCAGCCCCCATTCATTCTTTTCTGAATTCTGAACTGCATCCAGTTCTGGAGCCCCTATTACAAGAGGGATATGGACATGCTGAAGGGGCTACAAGAAAGCTGTGGAGGGACTTTTTAGGCTATCAGGTAGTGTTAGGACTAGGGCGAATGGAATAAAGCTGGAAGTGGGGAGATTCAGACTGGAGGTGAGGAAGAAGTTCTTCCCCATGAGAGCCTGGAATGGGTTGTCCAGGGAGGTGGTTGGGGCCCCATCCCTGGAGGTGTTTAAGGCCAGGCTGGATGAGGCTGTGGCCAGCCTGATCTAGTGTGAGGAGCCCCTGCCCATGGCAGGGGGTTGGAACCAGATGATCCTTGTGGTCCTTCCAACCCTGACTGATTCTATGATTCTATTCTATGATTCTATGATTTTAAAGTGGCATTTACCATAAATGCAAAGGTATTTTGCATTATATCTTGAATTCTCAGAAACCTCTCATCCTTAATTTTCTTGCAAGTCCAGAGATGGTCCTCACCACTTAAATTAAATTTAATTTCCATATTTTTGTCTTCTACTGCTGGCAGATTTTCTGTGTCCAAAAAAAAAAGCAACTTTTTTTCCATAAAGTTTCTGGATAAATTAATGAGAGTCAAGTGCTGATGGCATCTCATGCCCTTCTATTAAGAGGAGTGTGTCCAGCAGATGGAGGGAGGTTCTCCTCCTCCTCTACTTTGCCCTTGTGAGGCCACACCTGGAATATTGCATCCAGTTTTGGGTTCCCCAGTTCAAGAGGGACAGGGAACTACTCGAGAGAGTCCAACAGAGAGCTATCAGGATGCTGAAGGGACTGGAGCACTGCCTGATGAGGAGAGGCTGAGCCCTGGGGCTTTTGAGTCTGGAGAAGAGAAGACTGAGAGGGGATTTAATAAACATTTATAAATATCTGAGGGCTGGGTGTCAAGAGGGAAGGGACAGGCTCTGCTCAGTTACACCCTGGGATAGGACAAGGGGCAATGGATATAAACTACAGCACAGGAGGATCCTCACCTTGAAGAGGAAGTTTTTCACTGTGAGGGTGACAGAGCACTGGAACAGGCTCCCCTGAGGGGTTGTGGAGTCTCCTTCTCTGGAGACTTTCAAGACCCATCTGGATGTGTTCCTGTGTCACCTGTGCTAGATTCTATGATCCTGCTCTGGCAGGGGGTTTGGACTCGATGATCTCTTTGGGTCCTTTCCAACCCCTAACATCTGTGATCCTGTGATCCACAGTGCACATACTTTGTTCAAAACACCTTTAGAACTTTCCAGAAGCAATAAAACATAAAAATTTGCCAACTTTGTAGTTAAACTGTCTCTTCTTCCTATGTTCACAGGAAGATCTTGTGTATAATGTGTTGGCTTGGAAAGCCATTCCTATTCAAAATCTGAAAGATCCTAGCTCCAGCAGAGGGGTCCAAATGACACACAATCTCTCAAGACATGGCCCACTGTCTTAATTGTCACTGCAGCCAAAAAAAACCTGGTCCAAGATCTGTGTTGAAATGTTGTGTGTTGTGGAAATGAAGGAAAAAGATGTTTGTATTCCCAGGTCAAATGCCTGCTACAAAGCATAAGGGAATCAACTCGTCCCATTTGAAATTCTTTGTGTGGACTGCAATTCAACAGCTTCACTTTTTCCCTTCAGTGATCTCACTGCTGAAATGTCAGACCAAATCACTGCAAAACCGAGACCAAGCCCTTTTATGGTGATGTCCTGCATTACCAAAGTGCTGTCCTCAGATAAAGTGCTGGAGGTGCTGCCTTCTCCACTAGCACATCAGATCTGTTTGAGCAGCACAGTGTGTAACTCCTCTGACTTGCAGTAAAAGAACTCAGGGTCATAAAACACTCTAAGTCATAAGGATGTGTTTGTTTAAATTAAGGGAAGCTACAAGATGTTACAGAGAAAAAAATCTTTTTTTTTTTGTTTTGTTTTGTTTGCCAAACTTCACAGCTAAAAGAGTGGCAAAAAGACAGAAATTTTGATAACTTTCATCTTGACCAATATTGTTCAAGCTCTACTCCAATGAGTTACTGGAGGCTTTAAAGTATCTAGTTACAAGCTGTGTCAAGTATGGAATGGTAGAGAAGCAGCTGAGATTACAGCATCATTAAAGCTTTAAATTAATGGCTTCTGTGGCCTTTTTGCTTGTCCCACACAGGCCTGGCACTGTGTGGGATTAATAACTTGTTAAAGACTATTACATGCATTTAAAGAATGCAGCTCTCTCATAAGTGGCAAACCTTAAGTATTTAAAAGGTTCTGAGCTAGCCAGTCCTCAGTTTATCCATCACAGAGACAGGAATATTGGTCTCACTGCAGAGACAAGAATTCAGCAAGCCTTCAGTGATGTTTATGAAGACTTCAGGCTACTGAAAGGCTACCACTCAGAGGCTCCTTTCCTCTTTTAGAACAAAACCTGCTGTGGATCTCACTAAAAGAGCTGGTGCCTCACAAGAATTGAGTGGCATTACCTTCATCACCACTTCTAGCAGGGACACCTCTCTGAGAGAATGCAAAAGAGATTTTGGTACTTCTCTACTTCTGATGTGATGCTGTTCACACAGACTAAGAAAGAAAGGCTTCTTTATAGCAGATAATTGTAAGAGCAGAGCATTGGGTGCAGAGGAACCTAATGAAGCTCAACAAGGGCAAGTGTAGGATCCTGCACCAGGGAATAACCCTGTACACCAGTAGAGGTTAGAGCTGACCTGCTGGTCAGTGAGGAAGAGAGGAAATGAAGAAAAGCCAATACTTCATTGGCTGCAGTACAGAAAACATTGCAGAGCAGCTGGGTGAGCAGGCATGTCCTTGGGGTTGGACTAGATGATCTCTCAAGGTCCCTTCCAGGGCCTATCATTCTGTGATTCCTTTCCATAGCCCACAAGGAAGTTAAGAAGGAGCACAAGCAAAATGTATCCAAATACAGCAGGAATAACTAAGACATGGAATTAATTTCTGCAGAGACACAAATTCTACCTGGACAAAGATGACACATCTAAATGCAGGTAAAGGAGACACTGGCAATGGAAGTTGGGGAAAGGATATAAATCTCTTAACACTTTGGGGTGTAAGTCACACCCTGAGAGATATTAGTGAAACATTTCTTGCTTGAGTAGAAGTATCTAAAATTAATTCTGAGGAAGACCCTGTCCCCAGGGTCTTTCGTGAAAGCAACAGGCAATGATCACTCAGAGATACCCAGAGAGGAAAACTAATTCACTCGACTCAGCATGGCAATCCCAGGCAATCCCATTATAAAAACAGGTCACCTGCAGCATATCCTTAACAAGAGCAGAGCTCAGAAGTAACACTTATGTATGCCCAGAAATCTTACTTGCAATTAATGAGAAACTTCAAAGAAGTCTTAAAATGAAGAATAAAAATGTCATAATCTGAGAAGATTTCTTTTCCTCTGCCCTCCCAGGTAATAATCTGAATTTGCTAAGGCTTTGTGCACAAAGACTATCTACAAAGAGGGCTGGGAAATTCAGATGCACATTAACAGGGATTTCTGCAAGCACAGCTGACAAAATGGGACTATGACCCCATGTAAAAGCATCTCATGTTTCTACAATCATTCAAGCAACTTCCACCTCTTGAGAATTAATTATACTGACAGCAGGAGACATTGCTTACCTCACCATTCAAGAAGCAGTAAAATACTGACACGAAGAAACCCTGGAAAGAATAGAAAGCAGACAGTTATTACATGAGTATTTCAACACACAAAATCAGGGACTCAGCTTTATCCTGGGATCATGCTGAGCAGAAGCACAATCTTGCTGAGATCACCCACTTCTAGACAGATGACATCTTTACAACTTCTTGAGAAAACACTAAGTGTCTTGCAGCTCACAGGTGAGACATGAGGGCTAGCATCTTGGCAGGACTTCCCCTGAGAGAGGGCACTGCCACTTTAGGTGTGCTAAAGCATATCCAGAGCTTCCAGTTTGCTCCCTAAAAGGGCACAGACCCTTCACATGTACTGCATCACACCTGCAGCTCTATGTGGTTGTCTCAGACACTTACAAGGGGCTGTCAAGCGGCCTTAGATGGTTTTGTGCAGGCAAGGGTATCATCAGGTTGCTTACATTCATCTGAGCTGAACTGCTCTGTGGAATCTACTGACAGCAGTGACTAGACCCCTGCCACAGCTGCAGTGCAATGACTCTAATGGAAGCTCAGGTGAAAACATGAAGACACTTTCATTTCTCAACCTCTGAGTGGAATCCTACCCATTTTGCTTTCATCACTGGACTGTAATTGTTGTCACCATAAAGGAGAAGTTCCCTGTGCTTGCTTTCTTACATATGTCTTCACAACACTAACATGAAAATAAGCAGTGCAGCATTTGTTGAGACACTGAGCATCAGAAGATAGAAAATACAACTAATTTTAGGGAGTGAAAAGCATGGATTAGTTCACTGGTAAAGACTAAAGGTTCTTTGTTCATAGATTAAAAGGGACATTTTTCACTTTGGATGTTGAGTTGTGATTTCTGTTGGGATGCTGTGTGTTTTAAAACTCGACAGTAAAAACAGTAATTCAAAGCTCAAAACTTTTGTCATCCATAACCCTGAATCTGGCTTGACAGGATGTGTGCTGTGTATTTGTATGGATATTGTGGGTATCAGAATGCTTGCCCCTGCATATATCAGAGGCAAAACCTTAATGTGAGATGTAGTTCCCCCTAGCTCAAGAAGGTCTTTAAGCAGAGGTGAAGCAGTAGGACACATCTATGCAGTAATGGCTGTCTAAATACCATTCAAGGTCTTCAATAACTTCTGGGTTTGTGCCAAATACAAGAAGCTGAGGTGATTACTCATGTTCCACTGCCTTCTACATCCTGACAGAACTCCTCTTAAAGTCAGGGAATGAAGAAGATAGGGTGTGAATTCTCAGTTGCAAGAGAGATGGAGGGGGAGGCTAGGCAATATAGCTAATGTCTTAATTAAGTAAGCCCAAGAGGTAGGAATTGTTTCCCTTTTGTTGTAGCAACAAGTCTAAGTCTCAGCTCACTGTGTGTTCCGTGCAGAGAGGAGTACCTTGGGAGGGTGATTCATCATTCTCTCTCAGGCAGACTAAACCAGAATGAAAAATAGTCTCTTTCTCCACTGACTTTAAATGGGAGCCCAGGTGAGAAGCTGTAGCTAGACTGTGCTGAATTTAAGGGAGATTAATCACTCCAGTACACACCTGAGAGGAGATTTCCACTCCATAGGAAATGCTCAAGTATCTGTTTTGTAAGCCTGAGAGCCATTTGCAGCTTACATTCCTATCATCAGCTTCAGTGCCTTAAGTTTGTGGCTGCAAAGCACCGAGGATCCTTTCAGAAGCAGCTGAGACCAGCTGTAATCTTGCTTTCTTACCTGAAAAGACTGCAGGAAGGAATTGAAATAGATGAAGACAATCTGGGAAATGTCATCTTCACCAGGGTTGACAAAGAAAAGCATATAGGTGATGCCTAGCAGAGGCAGAAGAACTAAGGTTGCCTTGACTGCCTTCCTGTGGGTAAGAGACAGAGAATGCAAGTGAGCACAGGAAACAAGCTCATTGCCCTTTGTCCTCTCACTGGCCACCACTGAGAAGAGCCCATCCCATGCATCGAGGAGTCTTCTCTTTCCCAGGCTAAATAGCCCCAGGTCTCTCCTCACAAGAGAGTCCTCTTAGCATTCTGCATGCACTCCACTGGGCTCTCTCCAGTACTTCCCCATCCTTCTTCAACCGGGGAGCCCAGAAGTGGACACAATAGATGCAGCCTCACCAGGGCTCCCTGACCTGCTGGCCACACTCTTCTAAATGCACTCCATCTTTTGCTTCTGCCCAGAGTACAAAGGCTTGCTCACTGTGCAGCACCTACACACCCAACACAACTGCCTAGGGCTGCCTTATAACTAATAAATAGGCAGAGGGTGCACAATGAAGGACAAGTGATTATTAACACAATTATTAGGGGCTAGCCTTTATTATTGGTGCTGTAATAGCATTCTGGGATGTCAGCTGCAGAACAGCACTCATTGTGCTAGATTCTCTGCAAACACAGAAGGCTGCAATTTGGCTAAGTCTGTCTAAATTTCTGTATAAAGCTATAACAGGTAGATAAAGGCAGGCAGGCAGGTAGGCAGGCAGGGGAGCACAAAAACCTTGCCAGTGTCAGGACAGAGTGACAGCCTTAAAGTAGCTGCCACATTGCCTAGTACTTGCTTCATGAATGTTTGGATTACTCATCTTTAACCAAGCAAGGCTTGCCCCAACCTTTCCTGGAATTGTTCAGGGTTTCTGTGTCAGCTGTGAGAAAGAAGATTCCCTCACAGAGCTCATAGTGAGGATAAGATCACCATCATCTGTTCAACAATGAAAGCAGTTACTTCAGATTGCCTCAGAATCTAGTATCTCTAACAGTCCCTGCAAACTGTGGCAGGGAGAAATTTGAATCAGGGCTTTTTTAATCCTAGTTTTAGCTTTATGGCATGAGATTAGGGCACGAAAAAGGGGTGGATTTCCCCTTCATTTCAGAGGAAACCTGCAGAGTAGAGTCTGAACAAGAAAGTCACATCATTGCATGTCCCATTGTGTTGGGGCATGAGCAAGCCTGAAGGAGGTAAAGAGGCTGGTGGCTGGTGTCTGTATGTCTGTGAGCCCAGGCTGTTTGCATTGTTTGGGCATTGGTCTAGCAGTAGCTGCAGGATTGTGAGCTCTAGGCAAGCAGTTGATTGAGATGATCTCAAAGGTCTCTTCCAGCCCTGATAATTCTGTAATTCTATGACACTGAAATAGAGTGGACAGAAAAAAATGCAAGCACACTTTTAAGCTAGTCTGTAAAAATAAACACTGTGTACCTAACTCTGCGAGCTCAAGGGGCAAAAAAGACACTCTCTGAGGTCAACAGTGACATCTGGAAAGACAGTGATGGGGCAGGGATGGGGCAAGCAAGGCAGTTCTTTGCTAAGAAGAGACAGCAAGAAGTACCAGCTGACTTACCTGTACTGTATTGTTTCTGAAGTAGTTGAAGCTCTCAGCTTTGTCATTAAAATCCTAACTATGTTAAACAGAAATACAAAATTTATCTGGAAAAGAAAGGAGAGGGGAAAAAATAAGACCAATGAGTCCATTAATGGCTTTAGAAGGCACATGCTGAAGTTCCTATCTGATGGAAAACCACCTCTCTGTTTTACCACTGATTGCAACAGACTCAGAAGTTTATTAGAAGTATCAGATTATACAGCAAATATCCAACAGCTACTAATGCTTTCCAAACAGCAAGGAAAACGGAGCACAAAATTTGTGGTCCCAGATGTCACAAGGAACAAAGGGTTTGAAGTCTTTAGCTGGTTACATCTGTCCCTGGCTGAGCCCATTGAAGACTCCCTGCACAGAGTATTTGGCAGCCCTGTGCTGTGTGGCTATGGCAGGTGTTTGGAACCACTTGCCCATTCTGCAGCAGGCTCTAATGGTTGGGTAGAGCTCCTGAGACCCAGAGTGCAAAGCTGCATTGCAGAGATCTGAATGAGTGAGTCATGCTGGCCTCCCTTTGTATTTGGTGGAGGCTTATACATTGCACTCCAAGAGTGGATGAATCATACCTCAAAAATGCAATTTCTTTTTTTCATTGCCTTTAAAGGTGAGATGATGGATTT
This sequence comes from Indicator indicator, assembly GCF_027791375.1. NCBI lineage: Eukaryota > Metazoa > Chordata > Aves > Piciformes > Indicatoridae > Indicator > Indicator indicator. The sequence continues at coordinate 18,851,192 of NC_072029.1, forward strand.
ACTGCTTCCCTTTTTACTCTGCTGAGCTAGGTAATTACTATTTCTGTTACCATCTCATCAGTGAGAACTGAGATTTGCTTTAATTACTGTTGTTGTAGCATCTGCTACTGAGTTTCCTCTCAGTGTAAACAGGAAAGAAAAAAAAAAACCACAAACACCACCACCTGAAATGAAGACTCGGATTTGTAAACTATGATCAGCAGAAGGACTTGGCACATACAAGCAAGTTTTGGGTGGCTTTCAATACATCAGAGATGGAAGCTTACAACATACTGATCTGCCTCAAAATTGTTGATGATATACATGGTCAGAACTACACAACTGTTATCTCAGGACTGCTTGAGGTCACAACCTAAGCTTGGAGGAGATATTTATCTCACTTGCATTTCCAGAGTCCCAGGGTTCCTGGCATTTTGCAGTCTGTGAATGAAACAATTCTGTGATTGACTTCTGACTATTTATGAATGCTGCAGCAGAGCTGGCAACTGAAAGGTGCTCTCAAAATGTGCCCCTGTTGTTATTTTTTATTGTGCAGTGTGGCATATTTCAATGATTACAGTATCTTGGCATCCACCCTGCCTTTCCCTGTGGTTACTGTAACTTTGTTTATAACAAATGGTTCAATAAGCACCTGAATAAACACTGGGAGACTGGCAGCACTGGGAACCACGTACATTAAACGCTTATTATGTGAGTTACAAAAGTGCAGCTCCAGGAGCTAACAAGTGACATTTTTGAAATTACTTTCTTAGCAGAGCAGGGCCTTAGGGAGTATAATAAATAAATAAAGCAGTGCAGTTTGTGTGTTTGTTCCTGCTGGAATTGTCTTTGTTACACTTAAGAATTGAAGTAAAGTGGTTCTCCCTTTATTTATCAGAGACAAAAACAGCTTGATGTCACTGGTTTGACATGAATCTTAAAACTCCTCACACTGGTGACTGCACAATACCTCAGTAACACAAAGAAATAGTCAGAGTGAAATACTGAGGTGGAGGGGGATGGACGTGTCCTTCACCCACAGAAAGAAAACTCCTGCCTCTAAAATTCTGCTACCTAAGCTTGAGGCTCCCCATCAGCTCAGAGCAAGGTTTGGAATATTTATATTAAGGATACAACAAAAGGCAGAAATCCCAAACTTGCCACTTCTGCAATTGTAATGGCAGGTGCCAGATGGAATTATAGCCTGTTAAGAAAGTGCCAGTTCCAAATATTAGTAAGACTAATCACATGGGATTAACATGATGAAATGGACTGGAGAAAGCATGTCAAGTTTCATGAGTCCTACTTTGATGTGACAGCAGGGAACTGGAAGTTCCAATTGCCACAGGCTGCATCAGAAAAATTAAGGATTTTGATCTCCTCTGCAACTGAATTGCAGAAGTGTGATTCATCAGTCCAGAAGGAGGATTTCTAGCTGGTTCTATGCACCTATGTTTAGGCAAAAAGGTCTGTCCTTTGAGTTGGATTAAATAAATCCTACCTTGATATTCTTAACATTTCCCAGTGGAACAGCTGTGAATACAAAGTCACACTGACTTCTGGAAAAGCTTAACAGAACAGAAGACTTCTTTGGTTAATGGTTGGCTGCCTTGATCCATTTGGCACTGGGATATGACAGTAATAACTCTTTTACAGAAAATCTGTCCCAGTGCTCAACCAAGGCTCCAGAAACACTGAGCCTAAACTCCACCTTACCTAACTGCAGAAATAAACTCAGGCTTTGGACTTTTATTTCCTCTTCTGATCCTCATAAATGACTACTCTGTAAATGGCAACCTGGATCCAAACTCCTCTGGATTTTTAGGGAGTCTCCCAAGTTTAAACTGGGCCTAACTCCACATCTCACACAGTTACACTTTGATAACATTTAATCACAGAATCATAGAATTTCTTCCATTGGAAAAGACCTTTAAGACCATCGAGTCCAACCATCAACTTAATGCCACCATGGCCATTAAACCATGTTCTGGAGTGCCATGTCTCTTTATTTATTAATAAATAAAGTTAAATTGCCCATCAAAGCCCTGCTAGACACCAGAGGACAAATGTCAGACCTGTCACCCAGTTGTCCAATCACCAGGCATAACCTGATGTGGAAAGAAAGTTTGGGAGAACAAACACTTAATGAGACTGCCCAAGTCCAGAGTCCTAGCTTGCAGCAATGGATAGATCTGAGGACTTTCTGAGACAGGCATTAGAGACTCATCTCTGCCTCAATGAGATTTCCCTCCCTGAATGGATCTAATCCATTACCTCCATTTCATCTTGGTTTCGTCTTTACACCACCAAGTGTCAGTGAGTACTACACTTTAGCAGCTCATGAAGAGGAAGGAAGCAAGCCTGAAAAGCAAAGAAACTTGCTTGAAAAGCAAAAAGAAACTTGCTCCAAGAGAATGAGGGTGGGAAAAGTCACATGAGAATTTGGTCTGTCTTTCCCTCTGCAAACCAGAGTCTTGTTTTTTGAAAAGGGGTGGTGAATGGGACAGGGATAAGGTAGAGCATTCTGGGCTAGCTGGATGGTACTGGAAAAATGCGTCAGGTGTATTAGGCCAAGAGATGATGCCTGGAATGCAAAAGGGATAATCAAGTCAGGAGAATCCTATAGTCTTTTTTTTTTATGAATAAAGTAAGGTTAGAAACCCCACATCTTCTGGCTTTAGAATCTGTGAATATTGCATGCAGCCCTTTCAAGGCTTGGTCTTCATTTCCACAGGAAAAGACACAAATGCTGCCTTTGCCTTGTTATGCACAAAGCTCCTCTTACTGCCTTCACCCCACAAGCTTCTTCAGGAAAAAAGAATAACTAATTCTTCCCCATGCTGGATTAGCTACCTATGAGAGAAAAGTCAAGTGCCTTGGCCTTGCCTGTAAGTGACTCCATGATTCAGTGAAGATAAAGCTCTAAACAGCTGAGGTGGATTGGTATAATTTAATTTCAGATTACTTCTAGGTAGCTTCTGATGATGGTGGTTGAGTCACCATCCCTGGAGGTGTTCAAGAGGGGATTGGACGTGGCACTTGGTGCCATGGTTTAGTAGTCATGAGGTCTTGGGTGACAAGTTGAGCTTGATGATCCTTGAGGTCTTTTCCAACCTTATTGATTCTGTGATTCTGTGATTCATTCCAGCCTCTATTTCTATTTAGCAGAGAGAAGTTTAAACTTGGGAGACTCCCTAAAAATCCAGAGGAGTTTGAATCCAGGTTGCCATTTACAGAGCAGTCATTTATGAGGATCAGAAGAGGAAACAAAATTCCAAAGCCTGAGTTTATTTCTGCAGTTAGGTAAGGTGGAGTTTGGGATCAAAGAAACACTGATCCTAAACCAATCATCCAATGATCTTCAGACAATCTGAAGATCATTGGATGATTGGTTTAGGATCAGTGTTTCACTACATGAAAGCTTAAAAAACATTTTGAGGCACTGACCTCAAGGGTCCCCTTTTGTCTCTATTACAGTTCCTCTGCGAGATCTTTAAGATGTGAGTAAGTCAACCTCTCAAAGGCAGAACTTAGCATGGCAAAAGATGCAAATGTGGTAACAACACCAAGATACTTTCTGGCTTTGCCTAATAGAAAGACATTTCAGTGTGTTCAGTTTTAATGGCTTCTTTTAAAAGAACACTCCTTTCAGAAGAACATTTGCCTCAGTAAGACTTGTTAGTAGCACTCAAAGAGTTGTAATCTGAAGATCAATTTTCATGGCACAATCAGATGAATTGTTACTGTCCATTTGTACACGCTGGGCCTGGTACCACAGCTCAGAGAGATGATAGCTTAGAGTTCATTCAGGAGAGAAGACACAATCTGGGAAACAAAGAGAAAATTGGCTGCTGCACACAGCCTGCAAAAGCTGAGGCTCTTGAAAGGAAAATGGAGCTATTTTTTTTTTCAGCTGGAGAGAATCCATACAGCTCTAGTGATGACCAGATTGATTCTGATTTACAAGCAAAGAAGATGAAGCCTCTGGTGTTTAATCCATATATATCTCTAGTTGCATTTCAAAGGAAGCTCTAGCTACTGCAAAGTGAGTTTTCCAAGAAAAGAGTCTTTGCACTGTGGCTAGAAAAGTACACAATTATTTGTCAAGGACTTTCTTGTTATTATCAGAGCTGTGTGTCAACAAATTAATTTGTCTCAGAACTGGACAGCTCTAACAAAACCCACACAGCAGTTCCATAAATGGAGAGTGATGAATGGACATTAAAGGGAAGTAATGATGGCAGGTAGTCCATCCTTCTTACACATGGTATTTTTAGTCATTTCTCTTTATAGTTGTTTTCTGCTTCACATCAGAAGATAGAACTAAGTATTTTCCCTTTGATATTTATTGGTCTATAAAATGAATCCCAAGGTAAGGTCTTGAAGACAGAATAAAACAGCTTATATAATATCCTTCTTGCTGGAAGAAGACCCTCTCCAACTACAGATGGGAAAGAAGTAGTTTTCTTAGCTTGCCAGGGCTTTGGAACTTTAGTGTTTCCATTTCTAAATTGAGATGAAAAGTCAGAGCCCCAAAATGGAGTTATAAAGCCAGTGATCCAAAAAGCATTTGGACCATCTGTTTTGGCACTTATCAATGACAATCTGAACACAAAAACCCAGAAGCTCTCTCGAACCAAATGAAACTTTTTAGTGAAAGACTGTAGTCATAAAAATATTCTGTCATAAAAAACCAAACTCCATTTCAGATGAAATTTACATCTCTTAGCAAGGTGAAAGAGCCAAAACATTCCAAGATGCACAAAAGAGGGAATGTTTGGACTGTGGAGGCTTCTTTGCAGTTTTCCTTAAGCTTAGGCATCTGAATGGGAAGACAAAAAGCTCCTCCAGGGTTTAATGGGCAACTAGGATTCATGTTGTTAATTTCTGCCAGGCTTCCTATTTTATGGTTCACAGAAGGCTCATGCTTCCGTGCTTCCTAGAATGTTTGCTGCTCTTCATTCCCAGGAAATATAAATGTTATGCTGTTTAGACTTGGCATTGTTATGCAATGTGGTAAAATCCACTCCAAGATTAAGTAACCCAGATTGGCATCAGATCAGTCATTTTAGATTGAGCATTATAGACTGTCATTCTGCCCTCAAATCATAGAATCACAGAGTCATAGAATCAGTCAGGGTTGGAAGGGACCACAAGGATCATCCAGTTCCAACCCCCTGCCATGGCCAGGGACACCTCACACTACATCAGGCTGGCCAAAGCCTCATCCAGCCTGGCCTTAAACACCTCCAGGGATGGGGCCTCAACCACCTTCCTGGACAACCCATTCCAGGCTCTCATCACTCTCATGGGGAAGAACTTCTTCCTCACCTCCAGCCTGAATCTCCCCACTTCCAGCTTTCTTCCATTCCCCCTAGTCCTATCACTACCTGAGAGCCTAAAAAGTCCCTCCCCAGCTTTCTTGTAGCCCCCTTCAGATACTGGAAGGCACAAGAAGGTCACCTCAGAGCCTTCTCTTCTCCAGACTGAACAGCCCCAACTCTCTCAGTCTGTTCTCATAGGAGAGGTGCTCCAGCCCTCTGATCCTGTCACAATACTCAGGGCCTTTTGTCACAAAAGTTTCCCTTTCAAAGGTCACAGACACCACAATAATTCCCTTTGGCATGCAGCAAGTTGCTGGAAAACACTACCTGATCAGGAATGATGAGATGTGATTATGCAGAGTGAGGCATAATGTGGTGGATGCTCACAATCAGGAACGACTGTGAAAGAGACTCCTTAAAACCAGAAGTGAAAGATCAGCTCTTCAGGTAAGCAGAGCAGGACTACACACATCATGAAGATTCTCTGGGATACAGTTGCATTTTGGTGAGGAAGGGAGGGTGGCAAATGTACAGACACCTTCCTTTCCTGTCTGTCTTACACATCAACACACCAACCCTTGCCTTTGCCCATGGTGTTACCTAAACCCAAGTCTAAACAGACCTGCAGCCCTAGTTGGGATCACACTGTTTCCTCATTAGAGCCCTGCATCATGCATTAACATGTCCACAGATTCCTTTCCAAGCTCATAGCCCCATCTGTGAGCCTCTTCCTACTGTGCTGGCCCTTCTGCCTCTCCTGAAACATTTGGTATTCAAAAATCTTTGTTAAATAAACACACTGCAGGCCATTCCCCAGTCAAGTCAAGCACCATGAGGGTCTTTGGTCACATGTGACTAAACAGGGCTTTCCTCCAACTGTTCCACCTGACAGACCAGGGAGAGTGAATGCTGCAACACCAGTAAATACATACTCTTGTAAAAATAACAATGGGACAGAGACCTCTTTCCTGGAGGGAATGATAGCCCCTTGACAACCGACCCATCACACCAACACACTGAAAATGGCCAAGCTGACATGATCACCCAAACCATGGACAAAGTGCTGCTGTGAACGGTTCACCTGGCAGCTCCCCAGGCTGGGCAGGTTCCAGTTGCCACATGTTGACAGCAAGAAACACAACAAAAGACTCAAGAGAGTCTTCCTCAAGAGGGAAATAATCTAGCAACTTGCTGATGAGATGTGATTTCCTATCTGAAAAGCTCTGTGAATAAGACTTGACAGCATGAATTACACGGAAAGTTTTCTGGGCAACTACTGCTGGCCAGATAAGTTTCTTACTGGCTGCAGAATCACCGTCTTGGTTTTGAAAACTTAAACAACCCAGATATTTACTGAAGCTTTCTCCAGGGCATGGTTTTCCAGAACACCAGACAGTGATTGCTCTATCTAAGATACTGCCATACCCCATAGCCTCCAGCTGAGCTGCAGCTGGACAATACTTTGCATAGTGAAGGGAAGCCATTGTAGAAAGAAGGTGTAAAGGGGAAGAATGAAATGGTTTGTGAAGCCCTCTGAAAGAGTCAGCATGAGGATCAGGGAAATGCAGGGAGTAGTCTATTCCGGTTTCTGGAATGAATTCCAATTTGTTTCTCCAAAGGCTCCTATAAGAAATCTGCTTGTGAAGAGGTTTACACAGAAATACAAGAAAGAACAGGTAGGAATGTGGATCTACAATCTGTTTGCTCCATGGAGAGAGGCTACTGGTAGATCTGTACTGTTTTGCATAGATCTGAGTGATCTATAAAAGGGACTGAAGAGCAGGTTGACAGGTTTTTTAGTGACACTAAGCTGCTCAGGATAACAAAAAAAAAGAGGCTGACTGCAGAGAGCCTTACGGGGACTCCCAATAGTAAGTCACCAGACCAGAACAGGGCACAAGAAATCACATGATACAGAGTAACACAATGGGGAAAGAAAATAATCTTAGCTGTACAGGAAGAGTTATGAGCTGTGTGTACTTCCATTGACAAAAGCAATGTTGGACTTGGGAGGTTCTCCTCCTGCTCTACTCTGCCCTGCTGAGACCTCATCTTGAGTACTGTGTTCAGGTTGGGGCTCCCCAGTTTAAGAGGGATCAGGGATCTGCTGGAGAGGGTCCAGCGGAGGGCTACGAGGATGATTAGGGGACTGCAGCACTGCCTGGTGAGGAGAGGCTGAGGGACTTGGGGCTTTTGAGTCTGGAAAAGAGAAGACTGAGAGGGGATTTAATAAATGTTTATAAATATATGAGGGCTGGGGGTCAGGAGGGAGGGGACAGGCTCTGCTCACTTGCTCCCTGTGATAGGACAAGGAGCAATGGATGTAAGCTGCAGCACAGGAGGTTCCACCTCAGCACAAGGGGGAAATTCTTTACTGTAAGGGTCACAGAGCACTTGAACAGGCTGCCCAGAGAGGTTGTGGAGTCTCCTTCTCTGGAGACTTTAAAGGCCCATAAGGATGAGTTTCTCTGTGACCTGAGCTAGATTGTATGGTCCTGCTCTGGCAGGGTGGTTGGACTCGATGATCTCTTTGGGTCCCTTCCAAATCCTGCCATCCTATGATCCTGTGAATTACACTAGGTAGCTCCCTGAAAACTTCAGTGTGGTTTGACCTTGCCACCACAAAAATGCTAAGCTGTTAGTGATTATCACATCATAAAGACCAGCCTGGTACATGTGGTACTGCAGTAAGGATGAGCACATCTTCTTAAGGACACTTAAGCTCTTCTACAGCTCTTGTCAGCCAGGCATCTCAAGGCATTTTACAACAGAAGATAAGTGTCATTAAGCTGGGGAAACTGAGCTGGGGAAACTGAGATCTAGAGCAGCAATCTAACTTGTTCAAAACTAAATAGCTGATGAAGGTAGAGACAGAAGTGAACTCCAGGTCTTCCTACCAGCCTTAAACCCCACTTATGCCAGCAGTTAATTGATTGTGATGAATTATTTTCAATGAGATACAAAAAGAGAAGAGGTTAGAAAACTGTTCCATTCTCAAAAGCAAGGGGGAAAAAATCTGTTGAAGTTGAATGTGAGGCCTGAAAGAACCTAAATATTTGATCTGATAGTTTGAAAAAAAAAAAAAAAAAGAAAATTTAATATAGTTTTAGCTCTGAGAAATATTGCTGAGCACTTCATATTTGGAGTCAGTTCACCACAGTAGCTATTGAGGAAAAAAGGCAGCTCAATTAATGGTCTCCAGTGCCTTTTTTTGAGACTGGTCCTCTGATCTTGCTATGTTTCACCAGATCTTTTACAGGGATTACATTTAAAAGAGCACATAAGAAAAGTTTTGGGTTTGGTTTTTTTTTTTTTTTTTCTTAATAAAATTCATTTCCCTAGCATGTATTTCCAACCCTTTACCCTTCTTTACCTCCAGACAGGGATGTATGATTAAAACCTACTTATGTCACTCTGAGGCTAGGTAGCAGAATTTCAAACCCTGCTCTTTTGAAGAGAAAATACCAGCTAGAGTGTTATTTTTCTAATGTTATCAGAAATGACATTTCAAAGCATCCAATGCACTGAATGGTTAGATCTTTCCTGGGATATGTCTAACCCAAAACCCCTTCAGGATTGAAACACAGATGGATTAGCTCTCTATATTTTCCTCCTCACAATTTTTTTTCACAGTAAAAATGCAAACTTCTCACCCACTGTTCAGGGTCAGCATTTATACCCAGGTTCCTTTGCCTCTGAAATGATTTCCCTGCTTTCAGCCCAAGCCAATGTTCAAGTTTCTTCTAAAGACAAGTAGGAAAGCAATCAAATAAATCACTCTCTCCCACATGTTCAAAGTTTTTGTACCCTGAGATATAACAGAATATAATACAATTTAAAGACAGAGTTGAGGACATTCTTGGCCCTTAGCTAATTAGAGTGGGTGAAACTAATTTCAACTGCCACAGGCTGAGTGCTCACATGTGGACAAAAACTGTAACCTGATGGACTGTTCAGACTTTTGGCTTTCAGTGTGAGCCCTCTTTTGGAACTACCATTCATTTCTTTTAGTAAGATTCATGCCACTTGATCTTTCCAGCAGCACACTGGGATAGTTCTCTCACAGAATTGTTCTGTATGTTCTTTCATAAAATGTGAACTTCAGCTGAACATTTAAATTCTTTGTCAGTTCAAAACCAACTCATTAGCTGTGACTGAAAGAGGTCAGAGAGCTCTACTATTTTTGATATCCTTGTGTCTTCCTTTTCTGGTGACTGCTGTTCACTGGAGGGAAGAGGAAAGCAGGATTTTGTCCCCATCTATGTTAAGGCAGAAGGGTGTTGATATACTGGGAGGGTGATATTTGACTGTGTGGCTTGGAGCACATGGCAGATAGCAAACTTCAGTGCTCTTAATCCATCATTTCTTGCAACACTCTTGAAATTGTCAGGAACTCAAACAATCACAGAATCACAGAATCTTAGGTGTTGGAAGGGACCTCCAGAGACCACCGAGTCCAGCCCCCATGCCAGAGCAGGAACATGTCCAGGTGGGTTTTGAAAGTCTCCAGAGGAGGAAACTCCACAACCTCTCTGGGCAGCCTGTTCCAGTCCTCTGCCACCCTCACCACAAAGAAGCGTCTCCTCGTGTTTAGGTGCAACCTCCTGTGTTCCAGCTTGTTCCTTTTGTTCCCTGTCCTATCACTGGGCACCACTGAAAAGAGCCTGGCACCTGCAGCTGGACACCCACCCCTCAGATATTTATAGACATTGATGAGATCCCCTCCCAGCCTTCTCTTCTCAAGGCAATTTGAGTTTCTTTGCATAAGGATCAAAAAATGAGCCTGTTCAGCTGCCTTAGCACACTGTGGAGCTGTGTATTTTCAATATAAACACGAAGCAACTGTCAGCTGAGTCAAGAGGGGGAGGGGATGTTTTAGCAATCAGGGGTGTATTGTAAGAGGAGTTGTCATCTTCACATTTTAGATTGTATCTCCAGAAAGCTCTTTTCCTCACCCAGCCATGCTTTCTGATAGGAGAGGGAAGGGTGGGCTTGCCCTCATGTTTCTTCTCTTAATTGTATTAGATGCTTTCCACCCTGCAGTGCAATCACTGTTGTTAACTGATTAGTGTCTTAATTAGAGCTCAAGTGCAAACCAATGTAGAAAGGTTCAATAAGCAACATCAGTTCAGTATAGCTATTGGCTCATTTTACAGGGGCTCTCAAAGTTGCTCTAAATCAGATGCAGATATATATAATGACCTGTACATAACAAGGCACTGTACCTCCACTTTCTGTGCCTCTTTGGGATCTTTAAGTATGACATATTAAAAAGGAAGTGCTGTTCTGGGGAGAACAAAGATATTTTCATGACTCCAAGCTACCTCTGCTATCTGCCAGAGATGCCACCTAAAGATTTTACAGACCTTGATGACTAAAGGGGTAGGAAAACAAAATGCTCCAAGTATTGCAAAGCTGTTACCTTGTGTTGTGTAAACAGCATTTGTTTGTGAGTTAGTCTAGTTAATTTACTGTGAGGCTGTTTGTGGTTTTGGGGATGGCTCCCTTGGTGACTCACAATTACATTGTGTGTATCACATCAATTCTGTTTCTCTCCTTAAAACATAAAGAAAAGAATTCTTACATAAACCCAGACTTCTACTGTATCTTTTTTTCTCTTTTCAGCCATCTTAACAATTAACACAGAAATTAACTCTCCTGATTTCAGGTTATGGAACATTCACATTAGTAGCTGGCTTCCTAGGCAACAGAAAAGCTTTTTTTTTTTTTGGTGATGAATCACATGAAAGGTGAGAGCAAATAGCTTCTTGTCTTTGAGAAAGCTTGCAGCAAATGCCTGCTCTAGAGCATTTGCACCTTTTTCCATGGGGTTGGAGGTGTAAGGGACAGCTGTACTGAGTCTTGGTTTCCTAAGAGAGGAGACCCCACTGAGCCCTGTGAATTCTCTGTTAGGACATCTGCCTTCTTCCTAGGTGGCCTAGGAATGAAAAGAATGAAAGAGCAGAATCAGCATTGTCCTTTCTAAAAGCCTCATCTTTTCCATCCACACCCAGTTATTTTCTGGGAAAGCATCCCTCGACATCAGCTGAAGGCTCAAAATAGTTTATGAATGAGCTTCCTTCTTCTTCTGCCTACTGTTGGTTGGCACAGGAGACAGAGTGTTGGGTAAACACATAAACAGCCTGTTAACTGTAGGCAGCACTGAAAAGGAAGCTATACAACAAGAAAGCCAACAAACAAATACACAGCAGTGATGAGGATGTAGAAGATGTAGGTCAATGTACCAGTTCCTTACCTTGTAGATGCAGAGGAATGCATCAGTTCCTTAACTTGCTTACTGCATTTTTCTAATCAATGTGCATGATGGAATCACCCTAGCTCTCAAAAGCCTCAAGTGGATGAGCAGATATTGTAACCTCCTGTTTTAGAACATTTTTCCTTCACACAGCTGAAAACATTGCACAAAGGAACACAAACAGCATTACAGAGGCAGGAGGAAAGAATGGCCTAAGGTCAAGGAAACAGCAAAAAACAGATCACTGCAATTTTGACTTGTAGTGTTAGCTATCATGGCACAAACAAGGTCAACTTCAGAGAACAACTGAAGAGGTTTGACCTTGTTTGTGTCTTATTTAACATAAAAGTAGATGTGGAACATCACAAGAGTCTATCAAATTATCCCTCAATGGGAGATGGCAGTGTCTTTCTGCACCACATACACACCCACCAGAAGAACAAGAATCACTGGTCCTTGATATATGTAGTCAATGTATTTCCCTGGCTCCTTTCCAAACCAGCACCTGTAAGAAAAAACACAAATAAGACAATAATTCATAAAGGAGAATGCACTTCTTTTAGATTGTGATCTCAAGGACACCATAGTGAGATGTTCCCTTATTCCCTGAGTTGTTTAATCACACACATGATCTACAAGTGAAGAAGTTTTCTGCTACTAAGTCACCTTTGTCCACAGATCTAAGCCCCATTTCCCCCTCCAATTAGACATTTTGTGTTCCCACTACGCTTATGGCTATTGCCCATGTGTAGTATTTCTAAGAAATGTGAGAACCTGCTATAAAGGGGATGCAGATGATGTGTCCTTCTAAGTCTGAAAAGGGATGAAAGTAAAATAAAAAATTCTGTTTTTTATTGCAGTGCCCAGAGACACTTAAATTCCATGAAGTAAGGGCTGTAACTTTGAACAAGTATATCTCAAGCTGTAAGGAAATGCTGTCTAAATACTCTACTGGATGAGTAAGGAGCTGATCCCATGGTCTCTGAACCAAATTGGTGACCACCGAGTCCAGCATACAGCACAGAATTAATCTGAAGCTTGCAAATAACTGATCCAACATCACCAAAAGGAAATCAACTCAGGTTAAGAGCAATCAAAGGTAAACTGAAGGGCCTGGAACTAGCAGAGCCTGGATGTGTCATGTGTGATGAATTGCTGTCTGGATTTCCACCAATTACAAGTGTTCTTCTCCCTGCTGTGTTATATGATGGACTAAGGCTGTGATTCCACAGCAATCCATACTGGCATTCACTCCATTCTCTTAACTGAGAGTAATAAATCAGTTTTATTTATGTCAGTAAATTAATCTGTAACCAGGCTCAGGTCTGGACTCAATCACACCCTTACATTTTCCTTGATGCAGTTTTGGCCCAGGCTAAACAACAGCCAGCTTGAAACTATTCCTGGGGAACAAATCTGGAGCTAGCAAGAGCCAGAGGACGTTCCCAATAGCCTACAAACTGCAGCTACCCTGATTTGGATGCCAAAAGGGTTTAAAAATATGGATGTGAACGACTTCATGCTATTTTGACTCCAGCCCTAGGAATGATTCCAGGCCCAGCTAAATTAATATTGCAGATACAGCCACATGGTCTGGAACCTGGTTCCACCAAGCAGATACAACCTTACTATCACAATGACTTGAGGTTTTGGTCAGTGGAGCTCCAGACCCCTTAGGGAGTAGACTCTGGAGTTCAAGGCTCTGGGAGTTAATTTTTTTCCTTTTGTGGGCACCACATAACAACTCTACACAGCAAAACTTACGCCTTCTTGTGACAAGACATAAGCTTAGTGCCACTGGAGACATGAAAACAAGGATAATTCCTGAGCCAGGGAGAGCATGGAGACAGGTGCCGATTTACAAGCATGCAAGAAATAATATTTGTGGCCTCAAAGTGGTTGCAGTCTGCAGGACATGACCTCATGAGCTGAAGGCAAATAAACCAAGATTAAGGAAAGCTATGGTTCAGATGAAATTATTTTGAATCACATAATGCTGCCCAAGCCTATCTCCAAAGAGTGTTGATTGCTAAACCAGAAGGAGCTGTTTGCCCACTGCAAAATGCACTCTCTGAACTCACTCTACAGAATGCTGAGCAGCAGGTATCTGGGAACACACTCAGTATCACACAATTGTTTGCTTTTACTTGATTCAATTTCTACATCTTTTAAGTCCCAAGTGAATGAAAGAGCTTTAAATGTTTCATAAATACAAACCATTCCCTGGTGCACTGGCTGCAAATTACTGTACACTGCTAATTTTTACAAGTAATCTTCCAGAATCTGGTGATGAGAGCAAGACTTGGAATGAGATACTTCCTCCAGCTAAGTTATTATCCAAGAAAAATCCCCAGGGCAGTCTTAAATGAATGAAATTGATTTTTTTGTTTATGTTTTTTTATTTGTGGTGATGGAAAGATACAAAAAATAAAAGTAGAAAATATGCCAAGGCAGGAAACACGACTCTCTAGAACTTGCAAGACCTACATTTGAGAGAGATTTTTTGAAAGGCATTTTGGGAGACCTATTAGATATTGCCTGAAGCACAGACAACCAGGTGCTATTAGCAGAGGAGTTTCTGGGAAGCTGGCTGTTTGAGCAGAGGAATCTAACAGAGGGACTAATAAGAAACAGACTGAGGCATGTTGCAGAAATTAGTGGGCTAGGAAAAGTCAGCAGAGAATTTGGAATAGAGCTGGTAAGGCACAACTGAGGTTCCAGTGCAAAGGCTGCTCATTGCTCTTTGGAATTTAAATATTGCTTAACTGTTAAGACCATCCTGAAGAGCAAATTGCTGCCATTAATTGCCTTGAGCTCAGCATTAAACCAAGGTTGCACTAAGTGAAGCATTGTGTGTGTTACACACACTTCCACACAATCCAAGAAACAATCCTATCCAGAGAAGGCTCTGAGGTGACCTTCTTGTGACCTTCCAGTATCTGAAGGGGGCTACAAGAAAGCTGGGGAGGGACTTTTTAGGCTATCAGGGAGTGACAGGACTAGGGGGAATGGAATAAAGCTGGAAGTGGGGAGATTCAGACTGGAGGTGAGGAAGAAGTTCTTCACCATGGGAGTGGTGAGAGCCTGGAATGGGTTGTCCAGGGAGCTGGTTGAGGCCCCATCCCTGGAGGTGTTTAAGGCCAGGCTGGATGAGGCTTTGGCCAGCCTGATGTAGTGTGAGGTGTCCCTGCCCATGGCAGGGGGGTTGGAACTGGATGATCCTTGTGGTCCCTTCCAACCCTGACTGATTCTGTGATTCTACAATTCTAAGGTTGTGGCCAAAAGGAGACTTCCACACTACGGGCATCTACAGGGGAGCCTGATGCTCCAGGTTCCTTTTGTAGCTGTAGAAAAACAAAGCAGCTTTCCTAGGATGGCGTTCATCTCATTAGGCTACAGAATAGAACTGTCACATTGCTACCAAAAATTTCTACTACATCCATTAAATTGGGACAGTAAGTGGGAGAGGACAGATACTTGCCAGTGATATCAAAAACGTCTGCATTTGATTAGCTCTACTTCACATTTACAGTCTAAGCGTTCAACCTGGGACCTTACCTGAGAAACTGCAAACATTTCTGTCTGTCATAGAATCATAGAATCAGTCAGGGTTGGAAGGGACCACAGGGATCATCTAATTCCAACTCCCCTGTCATCTTAACTCTTACTTTAAACCCAACATAAACTGTTATTTTGGCAAGAAAATCATAGAATCAACCAGGTTGGAAGAGACCTCCAAGATCATCCAGTCCAACCTATCACCCAGCCCCATCCAATCAACCAGACCATGGCACTAAGTGCCTCATCCAGGCTTCACTTGAACATCTCCAGGGAGAGTGACTCCACCACCTCCCTGGGCAGCACATCCCAATGGCAAACCTCTCTGTGACGAACTTCCTCCTAACACCCAGCCTAGACCTCCCCTGGCACAGCTTGAGACTGTGTCCCCTTCTTCTGCTGCTGGTTGCCTGGGAGAAGATCCCAACCCCCACCTGGCTACAACCTCCCTTCAGGTAGTTGTAGACAGCAATGAGGTCTCCCCTGAGCCTCCTCTTCTCCAGGCTAAACACCCCCAGCTCCCTCAGCCTCTCCTCATAGGGTTTGTGTTCCAGACCCCTCCCCAGCTTCATTGCCCTTCTCTGGACACATTCCAGTACCTCAACATCTCTCTTGAATTGAGGAGCCCAGAACTGGACACAGGACTCAAGGTGTGGCCTGACCAGAGCTGAGTACAGGGGAAAAATAACCTCCCTTGTCCTGCTGGCTACACTATTCCTGATCCAGGCCAGGATGCCATTGGCTCTCCTGGCTCCTGGGCACACTGCTGGCTCATGTTCAGCCTACTATCAACCAGCACCCCCAGGTCCCTCTCTGCCTGGCTGCTCTCAGCCACTCTGTCCCCAGCCTGTAGCACTGCTTGGGGTTGTTGTGTCCAAAGTGTAGAACTCTGCACTTAGCATTGTTAAATTTCAGCCCATTGGCCTCTGCCCACCCAGCCAGCACTGTGTATTTCTTTAATATCAAAAAAGCAAAACGTAAGCCACTGAAAATTACTTGGTGCATGAGAATTTTAATTCTATTAGTGTTAAATAAAAGCTGCTTTTTTTTTTTTTTTTTTTTTTTTTCACCTCTGAAAGGATAAACAAACACTCCCTGAATATTGAAGATGACAGTTTAGGAAGACAGATCTGATGAGTCTCAGAGCTGTAAACATTCTTCTATTGAACAGCACTAATTAATGTTCTTCATAGTTCTCTCATAGTTCTTTACATAACAAAAACCACCATGGTTTTATCATGATTGTTAATTAGACCTTACTAATGTTCTCCCCTTTAACCAACTGTCCATCAAGGAAATTACTACAATAATTCTTAATCAGTTGTGTGTGTGGTTTTTTCCTTTTATTGAGACTTAGCAGCAGTGATTTTCAGAGCTGTCAGATTTTGCTGAAGAACTGCTAAACCCCAGACAGGATATTTGCCACAGTACCAATTATGTTTGACTCACTGTGCAGAACATGGTCTCTAGGTACAAAAATGAAAAAAATTAGGAGTTGGTTAAGGCATTTTCTTAGCATTCTTCCTGTGTGCTATTACGAGCTATGTAACCCGAATCCCAGTTCCTGTAACCTCAGGTTACAGCTGAGATGCATACCCAGATGAAGGAGTTTCCCATTTCTTCCTGAATTTTGGGCTGTCCATGGAGATACCCAAACAGTCTTAGGAGCTGTTATTTCCCATGTGTCCAGTTTGCCAGGTCTGGCCTCATGAAGGAATAGCATCATTTCCCCAGGGGTCAAGAAAACTTGAGCATAACAGCTAGGCCAGCTGTGGAGTGCAGCCTGTTTGCACAGAACAGCCAAGGTTGGCAGGGACCTCTGGAGACTATGTCCATCCCTCTGCCCCAGGCAAAGTCAGCTGAAGCAGTGCAGCTGAAAGCTGTGCCTAGCTGGCTTTTGAAAGGACAAAGAGTCCACAGTTTCCCTGGGGAGCATCCTTCATCCTCGCAGTAAAAAGGTATTTTCTGTGTTTCACTTTGAGCCACTGCATATTTCCCTATCACGGGGCAATGAGAAGTGTCTGGATCCACCTTCTTCATACCCTTCATACCCTTCATAAGCACTGATAAAGATCCCCTTGAGCCTTCTCTTGACTCCTGGCTAAACACTCTCAACCCTTCCAGCCTCTCCTCATATGAGAGATACTCCAATATCCTGGCAGCAATTATTTCTCCAAGCCAGGGATTAGTTTTATCTCATCTGTCTACATTTGCAGGCAGAATTCAAATGCAAAGCATGATTTCTCTGTCATCCCAGCACAGTGAAAGGATTTTGTAAATGCCAGGAAATTTAGTCCAAACTGTCCCAGGGGCTGGCAGACTGGAGACAAGAACAGACCATAACTACGTTAAACACACACACGTGCACATCTCACTCACAGGTACTCATCCTGTGCTTCAGCTGGACTGCTTAGCACAATCTGCTCCCTTCCTCAGCCTGGGAGGCAGTGAGCAGGGGCTCACCTGAAGTACCACACACATTAATCCTTGAGATGAGTGAGTATTTATGGCAATTGACAGGCCCTTGGGAAGTTATTTATCTCCTTTTACTTTGGTTCATTTATTTGACCGAGTCTCCTCTCCGTGTGACATTGCTACATATGCAAAAAGCATATTTCATTTAACAGCCTTTGCCTTACAGCTTTAATGTCCTTATCAGCTCTTCATTTACAAGAGCTCTGCCTGCCTGGGTGTATGTGCTGGATCAAAGGACTGGCACTCCTGAAGCATCCAGCTTCCATTTCTGAAGCAGAGTAAATCACTTAAATCCTGGCCCCAGAACTGGCAGTAAGTGAATGCAACACTGAGGCTCCAGGCCATCACACCTCACGCTGTGGTGGGCAGAAACCAAATTCTGCACTTTCACAATGCACAACACATTTGGGGTGATGGTGAAAGGAAGCAGTGATACAGATGATGCAGTGGTTTCTCCATCTATCCATCTTGTGTGCAGTGCCATAGCTGTTTTTGTAGTGTGTTTCTATCAGGGGCCCTACTTTTCCTTATTTCTTTTGGGAGTGCTGAGCAATCTTCCCAAATGTGGTGTTCAATCCTCAGTGTTGAACTTACACAGAGCAAGAACGTTTCATGTGCATCAGCATGGATAAAGGAACTGGTGTTTTGCCTCTCCAGGTTTCAAGACACAAGTTTGGGTTATTTTGTTTGGTGATGTTTAAAGGTGACCATTTCATCACCTCCAGGGTCACCATTAGAGCTACAGAAGAGAGACTGGTCAAGGTTTCTGTAACAGTGTGAGAGCTGAAATCCCCGTCCCACACTGACAATGACCAGGCTAGCTCAGTCTGGAAGCAAATGCAAGCTGTATTTACAAGCAAATCTACAATCTCTGATGAAATGCAATGAATATGTTCAAATAGACACAATTCACAACATTTGCAAATATATACAATCAACAGAAAAGCAAAACCAAGCCCCCTTTGCTTCCCCCAAGGGATCTACCCCCACAACCAGAAGGAATCCCCCCAGACTCCCATGGCAGAAGGCAGAGAGTCAAGAAGCAGAGAGGCTGTTAGACTTAGCTTGTCAAGGTCATGTGTTATCTTCAGCCAGAAAAGAAGAAACAGCAGACAGACAGAAGCCCAGCAAGCAGAGAACTGCCCAACTCCCCAACCTTGTTTTGAGTAGAGATTCTTAAGCATTTCTCTCTCTCCAATGGAAGTGTTTAGAACAATCGTTATTTTGCTTTCTTACACCCAATAGTGACTTAGTTACATTCTTTCACTTTCTCTGCTTGAACTTTGTGAAGAAAAATTAAAAAGACAGTCTTAAAACCATCACAGTTTCAAAAGTTTGTAGGGAGAAAAGGAATTTAGTCCATTACAGAATTTCTCCCCATCCAATCCATATAGCTTCCAGTCAGGAAAACCAGTGCATGTAAGTCTAATTTATCCAACCTGCTTTAGACATCTCCATCCAGATGAAATGCACCCCAGACTGCATTTACTGTTTTGACTGATCACTGCTGATCATGAGACCACAGATTAGTGTAGATGCAGACACCTACAAGGTACACATACTTAATCAGATATACTACAGAGAGACAAACAATGTGGTCACATGTTAAGCAGATTTGTGGAGAAAAGAATCCTTTTAGGGCTATGTAACAGATAACAGACACTGATCCAAACAGTACAGGTGGTAAGTACAAGCTGATCTATATCAATGTTTGGGGGGAAATTTCCCCAACCACTGATGCCTCTTTATCTCCCATATTTTTCAATTTCATGCAGTAACTGCTTCCAACTGGAAAAGCCAGAAACAGAAATGCAAAAATTCCAGTCATAAGACTATTCTTGGCAGCCTGTCAACTGAATTCTGCACATCCAGAAGGTTAAATCCTTTAGCACTCAGCTGTAGTTTTTACCAAGGTCTTGCTCAAGCAAAATTCCCATTGAAGGAGATTACCCTGCCTGTAAATCATGTATAAAGCTATCAAATGAGAGCTTCAGGCCTTGGCCAGTGGTATTTGGGAAAGGTATTTCCAGGAGATGACTCAAGTGGTGCTCTGAAATTTGAGATGGTTTGGATTTGGATGGAGGTGGTGTGACCTTTCCTCTTTCCTATCAATCAGCCTTATTTCTAAATTACAAGTTCAGCCTGCAGGCATTCCTTAATTAATTTAGAGAGCCACAGAAACAGAAATCTTAACATTACTTACTGTTCATTCTCATAATACAGTTTGCCAATGGCCCAGGCAATGATGATTGGGCAAGGAATACCTGCAACAGCAAAAAAACCCAGGAGTTAATCACAACCCATCTAGATGGATGCTACAGATGTAGACTCAGATTTGTGTGAAAAGAGCCTTGGGTAATGAACTGGAAGGCTCTGAATCAAGTGGTCTTATCTTCCTATACTTCAGACATGGCAACTGTGAAGACCTCTTCATGTATGTCTTTTACCATCTTCATGATGAGAGGGCACTGATGGCTTACACTGAGCCTGCATCCACTGCAAGCCCTACCTCCTTTTCAGCAGGACTGCTACTCTGACAGATGGCTCCAAGCCTGTACTGATGGACCAGCTTCTGCTGATGCAGCTTGGGAAAAGAAGCAGCCTTTGCTCTTGCCCAGGATGACACAGCAGAAGTGATACAACAGGGCATGCAATGAACTGTTTTTCTGTCTGAGTAGCCACAAGCATAGTACAAAGATGACATTACTCTTTGTTTAAGCCTGTTTTCTTGGAAGAAATGCCTCAGCAGGCCAAAAGATAGCTGTAAGCTTAGACTGGCAGATAATTAGGCTTCTCTTCTAGTCAGCTCCTTGCTCAGAAGTGTCTCTTGAGGCTGAGTGGTCCACACAGCATAGACAGTGCCTTTTCTGTTTCATGTCAAAGGGATGTTGTATGAACTGCTGCATTGCCAAAATGCTGAGCCTGGGAGTTCTCTTTCTCTTTAGCTGAGGAGGTAAATGAAGAAGATAGCTCCAGCAATAATCCATTAGCTTTATCTCATCACCACAATGAAGAACTAAGCCTGACCTCACACTGTTCTGATGAAGTTAGGATAGAATGTCAGATTTCACCACAGTGGGATTTTTATACTTTGTTCATCAAATCATATCATGGAACAGCTTGAGCTGAAAGGGACCTTAAAGATAATATAGTTCCAATTCCCCTGCCATGGGCAGGACATCTCCTACTAGACCAGGCTGCTCAAAGGCTCATCCAGCCCAATCTTAAACAATTTGAGGGATGAAACATCCACAACTTCTTTAGGTGACCTGTTCCAGTGCCTCACCACCCTCTGGAATGGGCTGCCCAGAGAAGTTGTGGACACCTCATCCCTGGAAGCATTTAAGTGTTCTTGCTGCTCTTGTCTATATCATTTTAAAGCCAGGTACCATGTGACATCATTTTAAACACCCAAGCCACTTACACCATCCTATGAAGAGGAAGACCCATTTCCTCAGCTTGTCTGTGGAGTAAGTCATCACTATAGCAGTGTGTAAGTAGCAGCCTTCCACAAACATCCAGAAGAAATTGGTCACCACAAAATAATTGTAGACAGTGGTAATACATCGACACCAAGGCTGGAAAGGAACCAGAAGAGAGTATGTTTAATTCATGGTGAGAACATTTAATAGCTTCTATGTTGTTATTCCCTTAAAAATCAATGATATAATTCATTCATGAGATGCAGAATTATACCTGGGACTTGGAATCACAATATCTTAGGAACTCATTGCTATGCTTGTGACTTTCTGCTGAGGCTTGGCTTCGACCACAATGTGCAGGATCTCCTGTACCTGAGCAAGTCTGGAAAGTTAGCATGCCATAAGTTATGTCCACATCTGCAAGCAATTTAAGAAGCAGCCATGTGGAATGAAGACATGAAGAGCCAGGTCATTTGACTACAGATGATCTCTCAGGGAGGTACAGCCATAGCCTAGATGGCTGTAGCCAAACATGACATAAGAGTGTAAGCATCATAGCCCACCTGCTGAACACCTCAAAGAAAATACAAGGTAAAAGTTAAGGTCACAGTTTTGCTTCATTTCCAATGAAGAGAGGAAATACTGCTGTGATTTAGGAAAAAAAAAAAGAGGTATTTTACTTTAAAAATATGCTTTTATTTTACTTTCATCAGCCTCTTCATCCTCTCTACTCCTGCCTTTAATGCTTCAGTTTGTAAGTCACATCACTGCCCACATCTGAGGCATTTAGTGCCATGGTCTAGTTGATTAGATAGGGTTGGGTGATCGGTTAGACTTGATGATCTTGGAGGATCTTGGTACCTGGTTGATTCTGTGATTCTGTAAGCTCAACAGGAATTTTTTGGTCAGGCTGACTGTTGAGTAAAAATATCTGCAGTCAGAGCACAGCTGTGGAATACAGAGTTAGCTATAGGGAGGCAGATGGTAATATCATATCAATAAATCACAAGTAACTGCTGATGCTAATTTCCACAGAGCTACACCCAGAGGTCTGGGAAAATTCCTTTCTGTGCAAGCAGGCATTCAGCATATTCCCTGAAGCATGACATTAATTACCTGTGCTAGCTGGTATCACTGATGTCATTTTGGTCTCACCATTTTCCAACCTTTTAATTAACTCTGCCTAAATATTTGAAACTTTGACCCCCAGTTAATTTTAATTCAGATTTCATATGCTGTACACACAGATGATCTCCAGGCAGCCAACAGCACAGCAGATGCACCATTAAATGCAGCAAATGCTGTGGATTAAGAATTTGTTGGATAAGAAATGGAGTTACAAAATGATAGCCTGTTCATAAGTTGCCATCACTTTTGTTTATTGAGCTGAAATAAAAGGAAGAAATCTTTGGGGTGTGTTAAAACTTTCAGGTCTCTATTATTTCATTAAGATTTGAAATCTGGGTTGGCTTTGTCTGTAACAGAGGATTAAAACCGAACACAATTCAAAAGAGGATGAAGGATTCTGTATATGTCAAAGCTTTGTTTAAGCAAAATTAAATTTGCTCTCCTCCCCCTCCCTACTTCTTTTGGCTTGAGCAAAGGAACATAAAGCCACAAACAAATCCAAATCCTAATTCTGGCTAACATCACACAAAGATTTTGATTCCGTTCCTGACTGATCCCCACACTAGCAAGAGTAAGTTCCCAGAGCCTCTGATTCTCACATTCTATTTTTGAATGGATGAGCATGAATTCAGTCTTTCCCTGTGGCCTCAATCTCATGTAAATTCCCTGGTATAAAGTCTAGACTCTTGTTCCCATCTTTCCCTCAGCTGCAACACTTACACAATTTTTTTGTCCTCTCCACAGCTACTTGTTTTCACAAAAACTGTACAAAATAATGATACCTGAGCCTGTTGTCCCTGTGTCAGAACTGAGTGGAATTGGCCAGCAGGCTGGGAATATACTGGGCCAGATACAGACAAATACACCTAATAGTAGTGAGATCTCCCTCTGCACTGTTTCCATAGGAAACCAGAATAAAATGAATTTGGAGCAATTCCTTTTGGAATTATGGATTTATTATCATCAAATAACAAACCCAATTAGCTTAACTCATTAATCTATACCTTTACATTTAATTGACCAAGGATCTTTGACCCCCACATGTATTCACCATCAGGCTCCAGGTATCTTCAGCAAATCCCCTTATTAACATCCACATTAGAACTTCATGCAAAATGTTTCCATGCTGAGTCCTTGATGCTTCTGTAATTGCATTATTTCATCTCCAGTGATCAGCACAGGAGAGATCACATAAGGAACTAGCACCAGTGACATTGGTCCCATTGATTTTGGTGGTGTTATTTTGACTGAATTATACCACAGTAAGACCATAAAGTTATCACCAAGCTTGTACAAAGCACCTTCCCCAAAAGACCTCTGTGTTTTGCAAAGAAGATGAGTTAATGGAAACTGAGGCATGTGAGGATCTATCCCTGTATTTACAGGTTTATTTTTTCTCTTGGCACGTTGTGGTCGTCTTTTAAAAGGCACTTAAAAACCTGACTCCAACTGATAATTCCCAAAGGATAGCAAAAATCTGTATTAGTAACTGCAGTATTGTCATGAGACTAAATCAGGCAGCATGAAACTGTCTACAATGATGCTGATGCACCACCAGCTTCTGTAGTCTGAAAACATCAGAAATACAGATGAATTAAACAGTGAATCAATAGAACCTACATCTTCTGAAAGGAGCACCTGACTGAATAACAGCGCAGAGTTATCCATGGACTTCTTCTTTATCTAGGTACTAATGACTTTTTATTTGTTTTCCCAGAGTGTGGGAATAAAGTTCAGGTGTCAAATCTTACATTTGAAAGGTTAGCCAAGGATGATGAGTGCACAGCTGACATTAAACTGAAAGGATATCCAGGTTCCTGGGGTGGTATTTAATTTCTACAGGACCATTTCCTTTTATAGAAGCTTTCACAGCATTGTTTCAGTTGGAAAAGCCTTAATGTCATTGATTCAGTCCCAAGTTGTGCCAGGGGAGGTATAGGCTGGATATTAGGAGGAAGTTCTTCACAGAGAGACTGATTGCCCATTGGAATGGGCTGCCCAGGGAGGTGGTGGAGTCACTCTCCCTGGAGATGTTCAAGTGAAGCCTGGATGAGGCACTTAGTGCCATGGTCTGGTTGATTGGATAGGGCTGGGTGATAGGTTGGACTGGAGGATCTTGGAGGTCTCTTCCAACCTGGTTGATTCTATGATTCCAACCATCAACTAATTTCTATCAAGTCTCATGCTAAACCAACATCAGTGGAGCCACACAGACTAATACTAGCTATAGAACCAGCTCATAATCTATAGGCACTTCAGTCCAAACCCTTTTCAAAGAGAGAAAGTAAGAAAGGGATCTGTATGTATCTGTGTGCATGTTTGTTTGCAGCACACAGTTTTTGATTGATTATGGAGGTAAATATCAGGGCACAGCCCTAAGAGAAGAATATTCCACTATGAGGATATTTTAAGGGAAAGAGAATAGTAAAAAACTCTTGCCAAGGGACTGTGAGAATGGACTACTTGCTAAAGAAATGTAGAATCATTCCCCAAGAAAATAAAGAAGAATTCTTCTTTTGGAGTGGATTCTTTTAATCCACTCTGAAACCCTCATACTACTGGGGCTGCTGGGTGACTAAACAGGGGGAGGCATTAGAGTGCTTACCTAGGGACTGATTCAATGTCCTCACTCAGTCAAGCATCTGCAGTTGGGAGTTACTTCAGTGAACAATAACATGGAGAGTAAGAGAAGTAAGAGCATGGTGGCATGCTGCATTTCTCAGGAGTGCTCAATGCCATGCAAAGAAGACGGCCTACATCTTGACCCCTTTCACCTTCTCATTTTTTATTCTGTGGATTTCTCTGGTCCTTTGAACCGTCTCTGACTCCTGGGTACTCATCAGAAAGCTAACTTAGATAACTATGGCAGCAGAAAACTCCTCCTTGCTTTTTTGTGGCTAGGTTAGTTCTCCCACAGTTTAGTGAGGTCAGTCCCAAGGGTTGAGTCCTCTCCAAGGGATCCAGAAAAGGAACAAAGCTAGTGTAAAAAGAAGCAGCACGAGCTGAAGTGAAGTGTTTGGGTCTGTGAAGGGACAAGAAGATATTCCTTTCAAAACCAGGGAGCTGCTGCTGCATGCTGCCCATATCACAGAAATTCATCCTCAAACCTGGCCTGGTGAAGAAGAGGTCAGTGGCAAAATGGAATTTTTCTAAAAAACAGCCACAAAGATCTCAACAAGCAAAAACTGTAATTTCAGGCCCTATTTCTTATTGTTTTGAAGATCTCACTGACTACAGGCAGCCTACTGTCATCAGGCAAAGTAGCTGACTCAGAGCCTTAACAGATAAAACTTTTTTTTCTGTTCTCTCTTCATGGAGACATTGCCCTCTGCAGTGAATGCTTGTCCTCACAGGTGCACATCAAGATGCTCTGACAAAAATGTTCCAGACCTACTAAATGCAGTGTCTTGCACAACACTCTCTCACAGTCTACAAATTTGGAAATTATCTATGGGTCAATGAACACAGAGAGAAACTTCTGGGCAGGATTTTTACTTTACTTTGATATTCATCAACGAGGAAATAAATGAAAATGTAGCAAATCTGAGCTCATTTTATTCCTCTTTTTGAAATGAGATGAAAGTCACTCTTGAGCACATGAAGAGGTGTCCTTTGTAATATTTCTGTCAGCTGAACAAATTCAGCATCCCTACCTGCTCCCAGGCTACATGGCAGTCATGCTACCTCCAAGCACTTACTTCATTGCTTTCATGTATGTTGTGATCTATCATCTGAAGCAGAAACCACATCACATTCCTCAGGATGAAGGTGGTGATCAGGTTCCAGTGGATGATGTTCCGCAGGCATCTGATACTCCTAAACAGGGAAAAAATACATTCAAATCATCATTATATAGTGAATGTATACACAGACATATTCATGACTCTATAAAACCAAACAAGCTAATTCTGCTCACTTGCAAATTTCCTCATGGTTTATCTCCCTCTGTTACCTCTCCTACACTATGAAACTGGAGGTTTGTCTGTCCAATGGGTCAGCAGTAACAGTCTATGAGGTTGTCTGTAGCTTCTAGCATTACCAGGAAGCATATCTGGGTCTGGTCCCATTCTCTGGACCTCAGGATTTTGCAGTGTAGTCACAACAAACATGAAAGACAAAAATACAAAACAGCAATAGGAGGATGGCAAAGTCTGTGCTGCTTTTCCTTGCTGTGTAGCTTTTCTCCAGAAACCAGAGCAGAATTTCTGCAAAGCCATGTACAACAATTTGTCTCCTTTTGACCAGAATCAGTTCAGCAAGTGAAGCAGTTTCTACTGGAAAGACTCAAATATTCAAGCAACCATTTCATCCTTGGTCATTATTTTTGCTCCTCTCTGCTCTATCTCTAGAACAACCAAAAGTGACAAGTGCTTAACAACCAGGCTGCACTGGAGTCTATTGCATGTTCACAGAAGGAGATTTGGTGACAAATATCTGTGCTGGAGTGACAAAGCTGGAATAGTTTACATGTGGTTAGTCTCTTGAACAGGCTTGCCAGTGGGAAGTACAAAGTTTTCAGACCCATTAATACAAGAGGAGAGCATGGACTGCCTGGTCTTCTGGCTGAAGGAAGCTCACTTGAACAATGTAGAGCTACCTATTCTCCTTCACAAGCAAATAGAATAGAATAGAATAGAATAGAATAGAATAGAATAGAATCAAGAAGGCTGGAAGAGACCTCAAAGATCATCGAGTCCAACCTGTCACCCTACACCTCATGACTATCTAAACCATGGCACCAAGTGCCACGTCCAATCCCCTCTTGAACACCTCCAGGGATGGTGACTCCACCACCTCCCTGGGCAGCACATTCCAATGGCCAACCACTCTCTCTGTGAAGAACTTTCTCCTCACCTCCAGCCTAAACCTCCCCTGGCGCAGCTTGAGACTGTGTCCTCTTGTTCTGGTGCTGGGTGCCTGGGAGAAGAGACCAACCCCCTCCTGGCTACAACCTCCCTTCAGGTAGTTGTAGACAGCAATGAGGTCTCCCCTCAGCCTCCTCTTCTCCAGGCTAAACAGTCCCAGCTCCCTCAGCCTCTCCTCATAGGACTTGTGCTCAAGGCCTCTCCCCAGCCTCGTTGCCCTTCTCTGGACATGCTCCAGCAATTCAACATCTTTCCTAAACTGAGGGGCCCAGAACTGGACACAGGACTCAAGGTGTGGCCTAACCAGTGCTGTGTACAGGGGTACAATGACCTCCCTGCTCCTGCTGGCCACACTATGCCTGATGCAGGCCAGGATGCCATTGGCTCTCTTGGCTACCTGGGCACACTGCAGGCTCATGTTCAGGTGCCTGTCAACCAGTACCCCCAGGTCCCTTTCCACCTGGCTGCTCTCCAGCCACTCTGACCCCAGCCTGTAGCTAGCTCTGCATGGGGTTGTTGTGGCCGAAGAGCAGCACCTGGCACTTGGATTTGTTGAATGCCATCCTGTTGGACTCTGCCCATCTGTCCAGCCTGTCAAGGTCCCTCTGCAGAGCCCTTCTACCTTCTAACAGATCAACACCTGCTCCCAGCTTGGTGTCATCTGCAAATTTACTGATGATGGACTCAATCCCCTCATCCAGATCATCAATAAAGATATTGAACAGGATGGGGCCCAGCACTGATCCCTGGGGGACACCACTAGTGACAGGCTGCCAGCTGGATGTGGCACCATTCACCACCACTCTCTGGGCTCGGCCCTCCAGCCAGTTCCTAACCCAGCGCAGAGTGCTGCTGTCCAAGCCACAGGCTGACAGCTTGGCCAGGAGTTTGCTGTGGGGGACAGTGTCAAAGGCCTTGCTGAAGTCCAGGTAGACTACATCCACAGCCTTTCCTACGTCCACCAGGCGGGTCACCTGATCATAGAAGGAGATCAGGTTGGTGAGGCAGGACCTGCCCTTCCTAAATCCATGTTGGCTGGGCCTGATTCCTTGGCTATCCTTCAGGTGCGCAGTGATTGCCCCCAAGACAATCTGCTCCATGATTTTCCCTGGCGCTGAGGTCAGGCTGACAGGCCTGTAGTTCCCAGGTTCTTCTGTCCATCCCTTCTTGTGGATGGGCATCACATTGGCCAGTTTCCAGTCTTCTGGGACCTCTCCAGTGAGCCAGGACTGGTGGAAAATGATGGACAGAGGCTTGGTCAGCTCATCTGCCAGCTCTTTCAGCACCCTAGGATGAATCCCATCAGGTCCCATGGACTTGTGAATATCCAAGTGACTCAACAAGTCTCGAACTAATTCCACATGGATTTCAGGAGTACAGCACTGCTCCTTGGCCCCATCAACCAGCTCAGGAGGCCAGTTATCCTGAAGTCCTCCTGCCTTACTGTTGAAAATGGAGGCAAAGAAGGTATTTAGAATCTCAGTCTTCTCCTCATCCTTAGTCACAATGTTACCCTCCACATCCAATAAAGAGTGGAGGCTCCTCCTGCCCCTCTTTTTAGCATTAATATATTTATAAAAATGCTTTTTGTTATCCTTCACAGAAGCGGCCAGTTTAATTTCTAACTGTGCTTTTGCCTCTCTAATTTTTCTTCTACATGATCTAGCAACATCCTTAAACATATCAGTAGTTGCCTCCCCCCCTTTCCAAAGGCGATAAACCCTCTTTTTTTCCCTTAAATCCTTCAGGAGCTCCTTGCTCATCCTGGCTGGTCGTCTTCCCCGCCGGCTCGTCTTACGGCATGTGGGAACTGCCAGTTCCTGTGCCTTTAGGAGCTCCTGTTTGAAGTAGGTCCAACCATCCTGGACCCCTTTGTTCTTAAGGGCTGTTACCCAGGGAACTTTCTGAATAAGTTGCCTGAACAACCTGAAGTTTGCCCTCCGAAAGTCCAAAGTGAGGGTTCTGTTACTGCTCCTCCCTATTTCCCTGCATATTGAAAACTCCACTATCTCATGGTCGCTGCACCCTAGACAGCCTCCAACCATCACATCTCCCACCAGCCCTTCTCTATTTGAGAACAGCAGATCAAGCAGAGCCTTGCCCCTGGTAGGTTCACCTAAGAGCTGCATCAGGAAGTTGTCATCCATGCACTCTAGGAACCTTCTGGACTGTCTCCTCTCTGCTGAATTAAGTTCCCAGCAGATGTCTGGTAGGTTAAAGTCCCCCACAAGGACAAGGTCTGATGATCTTGAGACAGCTTCCAGCTGCTTATAGAATATCTCATCGGCCTCCTCGTCCTGGTTGGGTGGTCTATAACAGACTCCAACCAGGATGTCAGTTTTGTGTGGCCTCCCTCTGATTTTAACCCATAAGCATTCAACCCTTTCTTCTGCAACCTCAAGTTCTGAGGTATCAAAGGATTCCCTAATATACAGGGCCACCCCTCCTCCTCTTCTCCCTTGCCTGTCTCTCCTAAAGAGCTTATAACCCTCAGTGCGGTACTCCAACTGTGAGAATCGTCCCACCATGTTTCTGTGATGGCAATAGTTATTTCTGTGATGGCCATAGTTATTTCTGTTTTCAGCTCTTCTCCAGCCCTTACTCAAGATGTAAGATTTGAGCATAATGTAAAATATGAGCTACAGTAAGTTGGGACACAGTACCATGAAACAAAAGAAGGGACATCTTAAGTAGTGCTTGCTGCTGAAAATGGCTCCAGGAGGCAGCCAGTGCATGATGCTGATGCAGCAACTGAAGTATCACTGAAGCTATACAGCAAGTATAGCTGAGCATTGCAGACTCAGTTTTCTAACACAAGACCATTTGTCCTCTCATTCTTTGTGAAACAGGAAAGTAAGACAAGTGCCAAGTTGTAGGGTTGCACCTGCAGAGTATTCGATTAAATGTTTTCTTAGCTAAATGCAAAACACTTCAGTTATTAACACTTCCATTGGGGTTCAAGTAACTGCTGCATTTCCTGGGATCACTGGGTTAGGATTCTGCATCTGAGATAGCAATCTCCCTGCTTGCAAAGGAAGTTGTCAAACAACATGGGACAAACACAGAAAGTGGTGTTCTCAAACCTGCTCACCTGTAACTAACTGTAGCTCATCCCAATGCCAGCAGAAAGAGAGGGCACAACTCAGTAACCAACTTTACTGTTGCCTCAGGTCTTTTCCATGACATACAAGCCAGCCTTCTTACAACAAACACCATTTTTGTTATCATAAAACACTTACTGCACTTTTCCTAGGACTCAGTTAGTCAGTCTTAGGCCTTAAAGCAATTCTCTGAAGGACTTCACATCAATCCAGC
This sequence comes from Indicator indicator, assembly GCF_027791375.1. Taxonomy (NCBI): domain Eukaryota; kingdom Metazoa; phylum Chordata; class Aves; order Piciformes; family Indicatoridae; genus Indicator; species Indicator indicator. Next base: position 18,881,514 of record NC_072029.1, read on the forward strand.
AGAAGAGCAAACAGAAGACCACCCGTGTATGAGACACTGCAGATTACAGAAAGCTACTCAGTGGTATAACCCTAGCAAGTCAATGTTAAAACAGCTTCAGGTATGAAACTGGTATTTGATTTTGAGAGCCTTAGTGACTCATGACTGGAGTCAGTTTGGAAAACAAATCCCCAGCTGCTCAGATCCATTCACTTTTACTTAGCCTACAAACCCCCAAAGCTCTGCTCTCAGTGTAACCAGTGCTAGCAGGGAACATCTCAGAGACTTGTCTCACTGAAAATTTCAGTTCTAACAGACGGCAAAGGTTCATGGTTAGGTGTTCAATTAAACTAGGCAACCAACACCTACTGCTTTTCATGCTGAACCCCCGGAACCTATCTGGGTCTGGACAGACTTTGAAACTCTCTGTTAAGGTCTGATCTCTGTTGATCATTCTACAGCTGCTGCTCATCTAGATGATTCATGCCCTGCCTTTAAGTTAAGGATTAGCAAATTAAGGAAGGAGTTTGAAACACTGCTTCTAGTGAGAAAAGGAGGCAGGGCACTAGATACTGAGGAAATTCAGGTCATACTGGAGAGTTACTGACATCAAATAAATTGCTTTTGAGAGCTCTAACAACGAAACAAGTCCAGCACGTTTGCTACCTGAATGTCTTTCTTGTCAAGGAGAAGATAAAGGAGTGGGAAAAGAGTCCTTGCTGTATGTCTCCATTTAGATGCTATTTAATCATCCCATACACTGGAACATCACTAAATCTGGCTGGAAGAAACATACCCACAAGTTTTAGAGCAGGACATTAGACTGGCCACAGAGGCAACCAGGATCAGACAAATACTTGCAGACTTTTTGGTTCAGTTCATAAAAAGAGCTTTTCCCCCTAGTACGATCCTGCTCATCATAAGCACATTCTATTCTGTGTCTTGGAATACAAAGACAAACTCAGCATTCATTGGCTGCTTGATGTTTTCCCTCTTTACTACCTCATGCTGTTTTGTCTTCTGTGCCCATCAGTCTGCCCCTAGCCATTGGCTGCTGTTTGGATTGCAAGATGCTTGGGACAGAAGCAAATTTCTAAGGATATCTGTTCAGCACCCACAAAAAGAGTGTCTGGTCTGTGCTGGGAACTGCCAGGCACTACAGGCAATGACGATCAAAACTCTCCTTGTTTTCAAAATGCCATATGTGCTGAGGGAAGATGTGTTCCTGGTGTAAAATTAAGTAATGTATGGAAGCGTCCAGCTGCTGGAATTTAGCAAAATGAAGCCTGAAGCTTTGTCAAATAATTCTTTGGACATGGAACAGGGAGACTTGGCTCCTATGTCCCACTGCCTCTAGCAAAAGACATACTATGGGTGTCAGCAACCTTCTCCCATAGCCTCATTTCCTTTCTGAAACACTCTGTGCATGGCACAGATGGTAAGTAGATGCTTTCCTCCTAAAAATCTTAATGTCTTTGGGGCTAAGAAAGCAATGAAGAGTCTGTAGAGCAAGGGGGTTGCTTTTCTAGCCGCAGTTCTCCCCAGTCACATTCTCCATCACATTGCTGCCTTGGCAAAGCAGCAAAAACAAGTGAGGGGCATGATTTGCTTCTGTGATGTCTGGACCGCTACTCTGCAGCTAGGGTTTTAATGGAAACACCAGAACAGTCAGGCTGAGAAACACATATCTGAAAGCACCACAGAATTTCTCAGTGGCAATGACGAGACCCCAAGCACAGAATGGTTTTAACCTTTCCCCTTTTTCACGTTTTTCCCTTTCCTTTTTTTTTTTTTTTTTTTAGTAAGAGTTCTAACTAGGGACTGAAAATTGTTGTTTACAGAGATCTCAGAGCACATGGTTTCTGTTTGTTTCTGTCTCCTGACAATTACTAGCACAGAAACACAGTGGCAGTAATGCAATTCATAGCTAGGGGCAGGCAAAGCTTGAGAACCAACTCATAGTGGGAAGGGAGAAATAGCAGGGAGAAACATAGAGTGTGTGCAGGCTGCAGGGCACAGTAGTGGAGGACTGCAGCTAAATCAACTGAAGTAGCAAGGTAAGATCTTATGCCAGCCATCTGAAAAAGCTGTCTTCATTTACAGGCACTGCTGCTCAATGTTCTTATTGTAATGTAGTATGGGGGCTGTGCCCTAGAGGGGCACTGACCAAAAGGAGGCTCCTCTCATTTCAGGCATTATTCACATGAGACTGTTTTGCTGGGCTCAGGAGCTTATCCTGTGCATAAAGTTTACCTGTGTAGCCAGACTGGAGTCTGAGGTGGATAGTGAATAAAGGACATGTCCCAAAATTGGCAACAAAGAGAAGGAGTAATAGGAGACCTGCAGCACTGCTAATGTTTGGTGGAAGGACAAAGCCAACCTTGTCATACTCACTCATCTCAAAGCCTGAGGAAGAAACTCATAATACTCAGTGGGATAATTTGTCCTCCAAAGGTTTGTTCCTGGTTCTTGGTAGATGGAACTAGCTTAAATTTATAAGGCTTAATTTAAATTTGAATAGTCCTGTTATTCATGAAAATGACCTGTCCCTTTTTGAATTGCTTGCTAAACAGTCAAAGCAGTCTTCTGTGACACTGAGCTCCACAGCTCCTTTCTCCGTGATTAATTACTCCACTTTGTGGACTGAAAAGCAAGCCTGTGCTCCAGGAGTAGCAATAACTGCCCTCACAGGCAGCACTGAAAAGGTATTCACATCACACTGTAACTGGCAGGAGGTGGAACTGGAAACATAGTGAGCTGAATTATAAATTAGTGGATTGAGATTTCCCAGAGTTACAGTGATTGGCATGAATGCACTCCCTCTCAACTCAGAAACTAAGAATTTTTTGGCTATTTTTACCTCAGTAGGGAGTTATCACAATTTGGAGAGCATGACAGTAATGACATCAGGAAAATGAGAGCACAGAACGCAGAGAGCCACCTTATCAAGACAGCAAAGACTCCTGTGAGACGGGAGAAATGGGAGTTCAGGGGACTGGGTGCTGCTGAACTGCTGCTTCAGACGCAATTACAGAATACCTAGGAAGAAATTGTGAGGTACAGAGCCATTTAAAGTTCCCTAGCCTAAGAGATTAGATGACAGAAGGTTTCATATTCATCTTAATGTCAAGAAACATCGTTAGTGCCGTTTCCACTCATTTTACAACCTTTGACATGGATTGAATGGTAGAAGTGCAGCTCAGCTTCTAAGAACAGCAGCACATGCTGCCATCCCAGAGAGCCTGAAGGCTGGAACATCACAAGACACCATGGGGCAAGACTACAAGCCTCCATTAAAAAAGCTTTTGCCTTTATTTCCTTCCTGTTCTCATCCTTTTCAGAAAATACAAAAAGTGTTGGTAAAGGCCTTGGATGAACTCTTCTACTGACTCTTCCCCAGTGCATGGGTCCCAGGATGGAAGGAATAAGAAAAGAAGTTGTATTAATTCAGCTAGAGCAGACTGAAAGGTTGAGGCCACAACATAAAGACAGAAGAAGTTCCATATTCAGTCAGACCAATGAGCCATTGTGACTGAGTCCCTGCAGCAGTGACCTGTAAAAGACCAGAGGCAGGCTCTTAGTTTTCTCTTGCTCTTACCACCATGCTTCTGACAGTCAGAGGTTTTAAGATATTCCTGATTTGAAGACCACATTTAGCCACACTAAATCACCCTGTTGGTGACCCCAGGTTCTCACAGCAGTCACCCAACTTTATGTTCACTGGGGTCAGGCCATGGCTTATTCTACTAACATGATGAAATGAAGAATTCAGAAGCTGTTATTCATGGTAAAACATGTTTGTCTGTGTTGGTTCCTTTTCTCTGCTAGCCTGTCCCCTGCCAAGGGCTGGATGAGGAGGAATTTCCTCACAGCTGCATTCCCTTGTGTCCTCTGGGAGTTGCAGGAAGAAGGGACAGGAGATTGGAACTAGACAGCATGAAACTGCTGGTCCCTTGGGCTGTGGAAGTAAGCTGGGAGAAGCAGTTGGTGGTGCACCTCTAATACATGCTCCTGAAGGTGTACAGTTGATGTGCCTCTCAGTAGATTCTGGACCTGAAATATCTCCCTGAAACACAGCAGACTGTGTCAGGCAGGCACATGCAAGCAGTGTGTGTTACACAGAGCAAAGCAGAAGAAAGGGGGTTGCCTCACAAAAGAGAAAAAAAGGACTTGCAGCTTCTGACTTGGAGGGAGAGGAGATGCTGGAAGTACCTTGGTTCTGTAAGTGAAAGGATTTATTGGATCCTCACACTTTGCTGTCTATTGAGTCATCTCCAGATGACTCCAGATGACATCTTCTGACCATGTAAGTCTCTGCTGAGGGCCAGTCACACCAGAGTCCTGATGCTGTCTGGGAAGAGGTGTCCTCACATCAGGCAGGCAGGTAGGACTTTTTGCCAGGACTCCTTGTTGAGAATACAGCCACTTGCCTCAAGGCTGATGATGTGAGGCTTTGGAGAGAAGACCATAGCAAGTGCAGCATGTTTTCATGGGAGGCTGAGCTAGGAAGTACTGTGTTTAATATTTATAAGAATGTGGGGACAATGGCACAGAAAAATGTCTGTGTTCCAGTGAGGCAATCCAAGAATATATGTCTGGCTGTGCTGGCCAAAACCAGATAAAATTATTTGGGAGCAGAAGCCTCTAAATCACTGCACACACACACACACATAGCCCCATAAAAGCATTAGCTCCAGCTCTGCAGCAGGTTAGACACAAAGAAGCAATTAAGGTGAAAACAACTACAGTTCTCTTTGGCCTTCCTAATTAGAAACCAGAAACCCAGGTGTATGGTGGGAAATTGCACATAATGACCTTCTTATCTGATTTGAGAACAGGCCATGTTTCAAGCCCAGATGTCATTCCCTGACCTGCTATCAAATCATGGGCATTCTGAGCTGCTTGGTGTGCAAGGGGTCATAACTGGGCTTCCACCTCAGGAGCAATAGCAGCAAATTAACAAAAAGGCAAAATTCTCCAGCAGCTGACTGCAGCCTGTGTCAGAGGTGAGCAGGAAGAGTTTCTGGTCATTGATAGAAAAAAAGCACATGGTGCTAATGATTTCTGTCAAAAGACCTTAATTGTATGGTTGGATATTGAAAGCAGAGAATTAAAAAAGACATTATTTTGACTTAGGAAATACTGAGATTGGAAAAGGCAGAAAAATCTGCTCAAGCTTTGAAGAGGTGGCCTGACTTGATTTGGAAATGGAGACAAGGATTTCTAAAACAGCACTGGTCACAGAATCACAGAATCAATAGGATTGGAAAAGACCTCAAGGATCATCAAAGTCCAAGCTAAACTCCAAGTTTTGGCCTTTCTGTGATTCATGGGTTTGGTTTTTTTTTTTTTTTTTAATCACTCTATTCACACAGTGGATTTCCTCTGGGATATGCAGAGTTACTATTTTCTGATTCAAAGCATGACACAAACAATTAACATTAGCAATCCTAATGCCGTGCCAGCGTGGTCAAAAGCTAGCTGAATTAGTTGAATCATCTGCATGGAAATAATTGCAAACGAGAACTTTATTAAAGAGGCCTGAAAACCTTATATTAATTCATGTAGTATTCCATTAATAAAGATGTTCAATTAAGACAGCTGTCCCAATATCTGTCTGAAAATGGTTGGCAAGAGAAATCTGAGAGCACTTTGCTGGAGTCCTTCCAATTCCATGACTGTTGAACAAGCTGGAAGAAGAATCAGGGACAATACTGGGAAATAAAAAAAAAAAAAAAGTTTTTCTCTTTTAGCTTTTTTCTAGGGCAGGCAAAGCTCATGGACAAACCATAAATGGCATGGAGTGGGAAGAATATCTGTCAGCAACTTATTTCCCAGGCTCGGTGGCTGTCACGGCCCATTTGCTTCCATCCACATGGAAGACTCCCCTGAGATCCTCATGGTTTTCCCTGTGTGCTCATGTTCATTCAGCGCATATATTCTGGTACTCCTAAAACCTACAGATGGGAAAAAGCAGCTGGAGAGGTTGGCAGGGAAAAAGAGCTTCTTGGTGGCAGCTGCCTGAGGGAATATAAATATTCTCACAGGAAATGCAAGGGGCAGTGGCAAGTGAGGAATGAAAGCCTGGAAGAAAATGAGAGGTTTATCATGAGGACAAGGGTGAAACACTCAGGTGAAGAGGGAAAACAGCATTTTCCATTCGTGTTTAGGGTGAGCATGGACCCTAAAAATAAACCCATTGTGGAACCACCTGTGCTTTTTCTAAAACTGCTTTCTCCTGCCTTCAAGTGAATTTTTAGTCACAGGACATAGGGCATTCTGCCTGCTTCAGTCAGAAAAGCTTAAAGCATTGATGCTTCTAGGCTTGGAAAGATGCAGCCAAGACAACACAGCAGAGGACCACAGGCAGTAAAGCCATGGGGCAGGACCAGATTGGTGGTGTTCACCATCAGTCTTAGTGCCCAATACTGTCTGGCTGTGTAACATGGTGAACTGGGGTCCAAAATGGCCCTCTGCAAACTACCCCTGAGAATGCTGACAAGGAAGTGTGGATAACTGCAGGACACTCCATCAGCCTGTGCTTCGTTCCTGGTCAGTGTACAAAGCAAGCAGTCACCCCTGCGAACTACATGGTTAAATGCAGGCTGAAACCCAGGCATTGGATACCCCAGTCTGAGAATATGGGTCCAATCCTGTCTGTGCAATCAAGTCTTCCAACTAGAGAACACTCCTCAGTTATTTCCACAGGGATGATAAAGTCAGACACAGATGACTTGATTTAGTGCATGTGGTTTAGCTGGTTGAAAAATGATTTAGCAATCTGTTCTGATTTGCTTTGCTAAATGGAGGTCAGATGTCAGTCATTTTTAAACCAGGCAGGAAATGGCTCTGCAAAGTTATTTTTTCATTTAGCAGAAGCTACCTTGCAGATTAGAGTTTAGTACCCCATAATAAACTAGCTTTAGAGTGAAAGGGTACAGTACATACTACAGCCCCCTGGGATTTATCTCAGACACTGTCTTGTTGACACAGGTTGTAGTTATCAGTCCAGGCTGCAGAAGGGTGAAAGTTTTCTATGAAGAGTGACCATTGCAGCTGGATTGCAAATTAGGCATTCAGAAGGCAGACCCTGAGAGCTGATAGTGGTGGATGTGGCTTACAGCTACTGTTTGGGAGATGTAGGAGTGCACAGCATGTCCTCATTCATACTTCCCTTCTGGTATTACACAAAAAAAAAAATTGGAAAGAAAATTATTTTCAGCTAGGGAATTCAGGGTTACATTTTTGGGGTCCTTGAACACCTGCAGGTGCATTTGTAGTGGGCAACTCTAAATGTTAAGTCTTGAAAACATCTTCTCTCAATCTCCTTCCTAGTGATGACTCAGATATGTTCTTTTTTGAAGTAAATTGAACTCCTGAGCACGATTCATATCTAAAGGCCAAACTTTGTTCTCCTTCATCTGAAACCTAGTAAAAATTGTAAGGCTTGCTCCACAGTTCCCCAAACTATTCCACCATCACCAATGGGAGAAGAGAGCACAGACAAGGCACCATAGATCTAATTTTGCACAGAACAGCAGTATTGCTATAGAATCATAGAATCAGTCAGGGTTGGAAGGGACCACAAGGATCATCCAGTTCCAACTCCCCTGCCATGGGCAGGGACACCTCACACTACATCAGGCTGGCCAGAGCCTCATCCAGCCTGGCCTTAAACACCTCCAGGGATGGGGCCTCAACCACCTCCCTGGACAACCCATTCCAGGCTCTCACCACTCTCATTGGGAACAACTTCTTCCTCACCTCCAGCCTGAATCTCCCCACTTCCAGCTTTATTCCATTCCTCCCCAGTCCTATCACTACCTGATAGCCTAAAAAGTCCCTCCCCAGCTTTCTTGTAGCTCCCTTCAGATACTGGAAGGCCACAAGAAGGTCACCTCAGAGCCTTCTCTTCCCCAGACTGAACAGCCCCAACTCTTTCAGTCTGTCCTCATAGGAGAGCAGCTCCAGCCAGAAATTAAACAAGTTAGTGTCCATCTCCAAAAACACTTCCTGATGGCTAAAACCTTGTTATTGACAGAATATACAACTAGGAACATATTCAAGCACAGGACAGAATCATAGATTTGCCTTAAGATTATCAAGTCCAACCACAACCTTCCTGTACACAACTGCTAAACCACGTCCCCATGCACCTCAGCCAAATGTCTTTTAAACACCTCCAGGGATGGTGACTCCACAAGGAAGGAAGTGGCCTCTTGATCCTCCAGATCTCCACTCAAGAAAGCCATTAAGTAAAAGTCCTTCATAAAGTTTATCTGCAAGTTGCATTTTTCCTCCATCACATTGCTGCTGGACCCCTCTGCTCTGTGGGCTGGAAATCATCCTCTAATATCCACTCACATTCCATCTGTAGAGCATCTATATCCATTTCTTCTTGCACTGACATTGTCCCTGATTGTAAGTAGCTCTTTGGCTCCTGATGTTTATCCAACAGTGATGTATTTATAGGCAGCAGTAATACTCCTTGCCAGCCTTCGTATCATTAGGCTACCACTATTTCAGATGCAGCTTACAAAACCTTCCACATTTAAAGAATATAGCTCTCTGGGCATGCTTTTAATGACTGGTATTAATCCAGGACTTCATGAGGGCTCTGCTCTCCTCTGTGGTTTTCAAACTAGCTTGGGTCTATACAAAGAGTCTAATGAACAGGTCATACAGATATATGAAAGGGTGTGAAGCAAAGACATTGGCCTAAGGCTAACCAATAGGAAATGTGTTTCTGTCCTTTGTTTGAGTTTGGGAGATGAGACACTTCAGCACAGGCACTGCAGATGTTTTGCATTCAAAGACCATTTCATTCCGTATGTGCTTATTGACAGAGCTCTGGTGTTTTCTTTCCTGCCTTGCTTTGAGAACTTTACTATGGTCTAGCACAGGGTGAGACACAGAGAGCTAGCTCCAAACCTACAGCCATTGCATCCACTGAATGCATGCTCTGCAATTACTGGTATTGATGACGAGGCTGAAAAAATGCCATATGCCTGAATTCTTATTTAAGGCTTTGCTATTCCAAGTGGCAGATAGAACAGATTTAACTAGGCTAGGTGGAAAGCCAGGAGATGAAGAGGAAAATGGAGCACTGACATGAACTCATGAATTCAGCTAGCTGATGCCCTGTCCTGGGACTTGCTCTTCTTTCCCTTGCTCAGTGATGGAAAGGTAGACATGGGAGGACTGTGCCTTAGATCTGGTCTAACCACATTGGATACCACATGACTTAGAAGTGCAAACCAGAACTACACACTTGATATCTCCTCAGTAATTAGGCTCTAGTAGAGGTCAGATCACTTGGCTCTATGAAATCTGCCCTGCCTGGATGCTGAATGCTTGCTCTGAAAGGTTGCTCTTGCTAACAGAGCCTGCAGTAGCAGTCTCACCAACTGCACACCAGACTGAAGATCAAGAGACATTTCAAAAGAGCTTAGAACAATGGAAGGTAGAGGAAAGCAGATCTTCCTCTCCTAAGTTCTGGGAGAGGGGTAGTTAAAAAAAGAGAGATTTAGGAAATCTGACTGTAACTGTAAGCACAAGGAAGAACAGGGACACTGACTCAGGCTTATGAGAAAAAAAAATCAGATGTTTCAAGGGGGAAGTAGCAAGAAGTAAATTTAGAGACAACAGGAAAGCAAAGTTTCCCTCCAAACCCCAATTTGCTTTCATTATCATCACACTAGTGACAAAAGATATTGTACCAATGTTTGTGGGTTTGGGCTGTTCTGTTTTTTTTCAGAGCTGCCTTTATGCAACAACCTGAGCAGAAGGAAATATCATTTCAAATCTTCAGCCTTTTTTCCTTTCAGCATCATCCCTCTTTATTCGGTTCAACACTCAGGACAGACTTAAGTGTTTTCCGGATCAAATACCTGTCTGCCCATGCTTCTACTTCTGCATAAATAAAGCAGGTTCTGACTGACTCCAGTCAAGTCACTGGTGGCCATTGCAACACAGTATTTAATAACAAGACAGGAGGTGGACAAAGGACTCTTCTTCCACTCAGAGGCTGGTCTACCAGCACACTAACAAGGAAAAACCCAGGCTAGAACAATTTGGGATTCTGCATTATCAGCAGTAGTAAAGGAAAAATATTATTCAAAAGAACAAAATAAGTGGTTGAATCCTTTTGCTTTGTGTTTTGTTTGTTTGTTTGGTTGGTTGGTTGGTTTGGTTTGTTGCTGTTGGATTGGGAGTTTAGGGTGTTTTTTGTTTGATTGGTGATTTTTTCCCCCCTTTCAGCTTGATTGGTATTACTGATAGCAGGATAATTCCTATGGAAAACTTCTGCTTTATTAGTGTGAGAATGTGATTAATTGGGATGACAAGAACTATGTCAGCAGGAGATGCCTGTGTGCACCTGAGGGATGGATCAGTCCTTTACAGTTAATGAGAACACACAGACTAGGAGATGATTGATTCACAGTGGTGCAGCTACATTTAACAAGGCCCTGTGAAGCGCCCTGAGCAAATCTCTCCAGCTCCTGCGCTGGAGATCAATGCATCTCTGCAGCACAATTGGATTCCTCATTTCTCCTTCTCAGCATATTTCTTTTTGTTTGTGTGCTTGTTTTGTTTTGCTTTGCACAGACAGCATACTTCTTGCACTTTTAAGACCACCTACATTTGGACCTTCAGGAACTATCCTTGATTTAGATCTTTAGGAGCTATCTCAATGACTCATTGCCACTCGGTCAGCGTGCCAACAAAAATGAAGCCCTCTCCCCATAAGCTGAGCTTCTCCTTTAATTATTTAGGTGCTAAAAAAAAAAAATATCTCTACTGGTTTATTGTTCATCTCACAGCCAGGAAAGACTAATTTATGTGTGACAGAACTGCAGAAAGCAAGGCTAGAGCAGCTCTTCACAGTAAAAATGAGTCCCTGGCTGGGTTGTTCTTCTCCCTTCCCAGTTGTGTTGGGGGGTCTCCTGGCAACACAAACACAGATGCCAGATGAGTTCATTATTTTCTGCTATGTCTGAGATTTCTGACCCTCCAAATACCTTCTTGTACGTGGTTGCTTAGAGTTTAGGGCAGTAGAACATTTCTAATGGTATGGGACTCCATCTGCAATGACAGAGCAAAGGGAAATCAAGCCAGTGATGAGTGAGAAGCTTAAAAACAGGGTGCAGGTTTAGCACTTGAGCCTTCCCAGAGGTTAATGCTGGCTGGACACTAGATATCATAGAATGATAGGGGTTGGAAGGTTCCTCTGGAGATCACCTAGTCCAACCCTCCTGCTAAGTATCCCTAGATCAGGTTGCACAGGAATGTGTCCAGGCAGGCTTTGATAGTCTCCAGAGAAGAAGACTCCACAGCCTCTCTGGGCAGCCTGTTCTGGTGCATTGTCATCTGCAAAGTAAAGAAGTTTTTCCTTAAGTTCAAGTGAAACCTTCTGTGTTCTAGCTTGTCCCCCTTGCCAATCACTGGACACCTTGCCCTATCACCAGACACCACTGAAAAGAGTCCAAGCCCCATCCTCATGGCCTCTACCCTGTAGATATTTCTATGCATTGATAAGATCCCCTTGTTCCAGACTGAGGATTTTTTGCACTTCACAGTAGGAATTTGAAAAGATGGACTTAATTCCCAGCATGTTCAGGGAAGCACTTCACTGTTGCAGTAATTTTTAATGCTGAAGCTGACTGCAGAACTTAAATCTCACAGTCAAACTTTAGAGAACAATTTAAAAAGAGATCAGCTAGGCAACTTCTGTGTTAGAAGCTGGACACATTTATAGCCTATTATCAAATTGTCTTCGCATTATTTACCCAAACATTTGTAAAAGATTCAACATCAAAGCAGGGAACATAGCTACGATGAATAATTTGCATTCTTTATTCAGTGTAAACTAATTCAGGTCTCCAAGCACTATGGGCATTAGCTTTGTATGTGCAGTAAAGAGGTTGCAATGGAAGTTTAAACTGATGCACCATAAATGTTCCCTTTGAATATTTTATGCTGTTGTTGTTTTTTTTTTTCTTATCTTTAGCATGAATTACTCTGTTTATAGATGCTGAGGTGAAAGAAGGTTCCTGTTGCTAATAAGAAAGACCCTCTTGTTAGGAATGCTCAAGAGGAAGACTGCACAAGACTTTGTAGGGATGCTCCACATAAGGAAAGCAGAAATTCTTTCACTTAAGTCCCTGTCTAGCATCATGTTTCAGTCCTGGGGAGGTCCCTCTACCAGTTTCTCCTCTGATACTAGTATAAGGTTTTTCTCATGAATTACCATTGCACAGCACTTAGTGAAGCTGGTTGTAAACTCAGGTGGAACCCTGTTATACAATAGAGCACAAGCAGTACAGAAATACCAGTCAGGTAATCCAACAAAACCAGAGGCAGCCAACCTGCTTCTGGGACTCAGTCTGGGTGCGTACAATACATATCATGACTGACAACATTTACCTATTGCTTTCCACTGGGCTTCCTTCCCTCCTGTCCTTTCTCTCTCTGTAGCCCTAACTCTTCTTCACAGACTTTCTTTCACTGACCTGACAAACTCCCTTCTGTACCCCTGCCTCCAGGTAGGGAAGTGTTTCTGTGATTCATCATTTCATATGGACTGGTGGGGATAAAGCTCTTCCAAAAATATTTCACTTGTTATTTAAGTAAACTTCAAAGTTCTTTAATGGGAGAAAACTTGAAATTAACCCAAAGCAATATGGAAAGATTTTTCTCTCTTTTTTGGTCCAGATCTGGGTGTTACCTGTCAACGAATGCAAAATGCCCTGTGTCACCATGCACTGCCTTACAAAAAAAAAAAAAAAAAAAAAAAGAAAGAAAAAAAAAGAAAGAAAAAGAAAAAGAAAAAAGAAAATTTGCCCCCAAACTTGCAGCGTGACACCCTCAAATCCCAGTTTCCCTTAATGAAGCACTCTGTGCTCACTGCATTTTTTGCTGCATCAATAAATCATGAACAGTTCTCTTCCTGAATACGAATAAGCTTCAGGTCCTATGCACAGAAGCCACCATTACAGCTCATGCAATGCCTCAGTCAAGGAATCCATCTACACGCTTGGGGCTGTAAAAGCCACGACCATTTTTCAAGACCATACACAACTTGGACAGTGTTATTTGAGGGCTTGAGTAACCCAGTAAGTGTTACACAACCAACCAAGTTAGAAGCATGCAAACCGATTACTCACCTCAAGCACAAGAAAAGCATAAAGGCAACTATAAGGGCCCCTACTGATATACAGTGCCCCAGGTAGTTTATGATGAGAGCAATCTTGTAATGGAGCGCATACTTCCTCTGGAGGTAAAGAGATAACAGGATTAAATCAGCATGACTCTCTAAGCACTGACATTAAGGAATAGTTAATCAGCTTTAGGAAACAGTAATTACTTTTCTCAACTTTAAAATTATATAATAGGCCCAGGGCTGATGTCCATCTACAAGCCAAACATGCTGCCCAGGCACAGAAGTACAGGCTTAGTTTCATTTCAGTTTGGGATTTGTCCACAGTACTTACAAAAAGTTTGTTTTGTTTTGTTTTGTTTTTTTTCTTCCTTCTTTTTTCCCTGTAATTTCCCCAGGATTTCTTATTTTCAGTATCGTGCTATTTTAAAACTTTTTGTTGGCTTAGGGTGACAAAGCTACCAAAGACACATGTTCGAAAGTTAAAAAAACATTATTTTGTTAGGAAATGCTGTGGTCTTAATGAGCCAGGTTGTGTTACTTTCCTACTCAAATGGTTTGTTTTTCAGTCAAAAATCAATCAGCTGTCAGTAAAAATAAATGGTAAGCCCTCTGCATACAGGCAGATGTTTCTCTGAAGTGTATTTTTTGCAAGCTACTATCATCATTCAAATTGAGGGCAGAACCAATCCAATGCAGTCTGAAAGAGCTGGAATCTGGTGGTGTCCTTTCAGTTTTGTGAGAGCCTGATGAGCCAGAGAACCTGCTGGGTTTAGCAAGGTCCCAAATATGAGGTCTTGGGTGACACGTTGGACTTTGATGATCCCTGAGGTCTTTTCCAACCTTATTGATTCTGTGATTCTGTGAAACTGAAGGGATTAGTGTCCATTTCCTAGGGTGCCAGGGAGAGCATTGGTAGGTTCTCAATCACGTAAACAAAAAACAAAGTACAAAATTGCTCCCACCTAAATCAGTGAATTTAGTGATGTGACCAAAATTTGACCTTGAAGTGACTGGAACATTCTTTATTGGTGGGCTGCTGCTGACTTCAGAGAAAAGAGAAGCATCTCCTCCCTTGCCTGATGGATAGGAAGAATCAGAAAAACACTGTTCAGGTAAATACTGAAGATAATTAACAACTGAGATTTGCTGGCTAAAAACTAGAGGTTTGCTAATTAAAGAATAAACCCCCCTGAGTTTATTTGTTTGGGTATTTGTTTCTTTTCAGGTGAAACAGATCTTTCTCCACTTGAGGCTGTTGTCCTCCTTCAGAAGAAAGGGCTTCTTGTAACCTAAGCACCTAAATTTCCTCCCTTGTGATAAAAACATAAAAGTAAAATCCTACAAATAGCATCACTTTTCCAATTTTGGTTGAACTTCCTCGTTCCAAGGTTTTTCCCCCCTAACAATTTCCCTTAATATTTTATCCCAGTCAAAGGAATTTGTCAGTGAATAAATGTTTGGATGAAGCTACAACCAGCAGCTGTAGTTAATCTGTTCCATTGTTTTGTGAAGATAGCATCTTCCAGCTCTTTGCCAGAGAGCTCTTGGAATCATTTTTGTGATGAAACCATGAAACTTGCCTATATCTTCAGCACATGGAGTAGTGTGTGCTGTTTCTGGACAGAACTCAACCATGCAAGGTATTTTTAAGCCTATTATAAAATCCCCTAAAATAAACTTCGCCCTCTGCAGGCCTATTCTCTGTCTAGTCTTGAGGAGAGAAAAAAAAAAAAAACAAACAGAACAATACAAACCTACGAGATCTGAATTCCACACTGGGTTTTATTTGTCTTTAAGCCACAGGGACATCTAAAGGGGAAGAAAACACACTTGACCTGATGTGCCTACCTGAAATGAGATGGTGACACTGTTCAGGTAGTGCCCTGGCAAACTGCCCTCGCTATTCACTTCCTGCTTAATTCACAGAATCAGAGAATATCTCAAGTTGGAAGGGACCCATAAAGATCATTGAGTCCAACTCCCTGCTCCTCTCAGGACTACCTCAAATTAAACCACATGACTATGAGTGTCATCCAGAACTGCTCATGTAGTGCCAGAAATCTTCTGGAAGATGGCAATGTTTCTCCCAAACCAAGGATCCTGCTCTTGGAATCTGACTTCAGCTCCCTCCTTTGGGTCTCAAGAACTAATTTAACTGCATTTGAGTTTTGAGAAGGTATGGTTGAAAACATGAGAAAATTAATTAGGAAAAAATATAATTAAGCTCCTGTTGGATGCACTGATGCTGAAGGAAAAACAGGCACAACTTTTATTTTTTCTATTGCTGACACTACCAAGGTTTCCTGCATGCAAATTCAAACACCGTGGAAACATGAACTGCCTCAGTGCCTATGAAAACTAAGCTGACAGGGTGGCAAGATCACTTTCCACCAGCCTACATGCAATCTGCATCTCTGGTAGAACTGGAGACAACACCTCCAGCGCTGAAAAACACGTGCCCAGAATCAGTCATATGTTGGCCAAAGCTCAGCTCATGTAACATACTTGCATAACTCTTCTCTGTCTCACTCTCTCGAAGACCGGTACATTTAAAACGGTAACAACCTTCTACTGCCACCCAATGCTCCTCTGCTTCCAGGAAGATGTTCCACTGCACCAAGACACAGCTTCAAATCGTGTTCAGGCTTAGGGGGAGAGTTGTTACATGGGAAAGGAAATAGAAAAGGGGACGCTCTGGGCACTGTGACCACAGCAAGTCGCATCACTGGACTCCTCTTCCATGCCATACCTCATGCATGACAACCATGTCACATCAGACACTGCAGAACTATCTTGCAGCCAGCTCCTCCCAGCTAAGTGGAGGAAGCACAGCTTCATGTCTTTACCTGCACCAGCTTTGCAAACCCAAGGCACACTGGGCTCCCTGCAGCCAGGTTTCAGGCTAACGACTGTCTAGAGGACTTCTTTCAGTTAGCTCCAACGTGTCTGCTAATCTGTCCAAACCAAATCAGCTAATGAGTTGAACTAATGACCACCTAATGAGCATTCTTAGATCTCCAGAAGACAAGCATCTTTCTCCCTCTCACAGAACTTCCTGACAAGTCCTGCCAATGGTTATGGCCCATGTCCTCCTGCAAGGCTCTGTACTCCATTCCTAATTCAGTCACTTTAGATTTCTTCCTGTTGCCAGGGAGATCTCATCACCAGCACAGTTTAAAGACACCATACCTCCTCTCCAAAGACTTTCAGAAGCAACTGGGAAGTATCTTTGTCATCCAAAGCACCTCTGAGTTGACTGCTTTCCAGTTCTGAGCCAGCTGGAAGATGCGTAGCTGTGGCTAATGTGACTGTGCTCCTAAGCAGGATATATTAACTTAAGCACAGCATGATGCTAACTCAGCTACACAGCTTGAAGCCACCTCAAAACATTATCAGAACCAGATTCATATCCAGCTGCCACAGGCCCCATAGACAAGACCAAATCTTCTAATGGGTAGCTCTTTTTGGAGGCTAAGATAGATAGATAGATAGATATAGATATAAATATAGATACATATATATAGATATAGATATACATATATATATATAATTTTTTTTTCTGCCCGAGACTCTCATTTGCCTTTTAGGAGCAAGGATTTGTGCCAGATGCAGCAAAGGTCGCTTTGACACAGGAGCTTGCAGGCTCAGTAGGAGCTTTCTTTTTGTCACACATTATACCATGAAAGAGGCAGTTCAGAGGTTCAGTGCCTGTTCAGAGGTTGTTCAGAGGATGGGATTCAGTCTGATGTTAGGAAACTACATTTGGGTATCTGCTTAACATCTGAGCCAACATCTGAAGCAAGGGCTATTAACAGTTATGCACATGCTGGCATCCAGAGCCCATTGAGGTGCACTCAGGAGACTATTCTTCCTAGTTGGTCCTGGTGACTGATCTCCAGCTGTTGCTCCTGAAGGACAAAGGTATTCCAGAAGGCCTGTGTCACACCTGCCAGACACATGGAGCCACACTGAAGCATTTTAACCTACACCACATAACGACATGAAGGCAACTAGATCCCAGCCAAAGTGGGAATCTAGGAGCAGAGCAGTCCCTGGGCAGTTTTATCAGCTACTGGCACAGGTCTTGACCCCAAGGCAAAGCAGCGATGTATTGATGCAATCTAGTCAATGTGTGGTACAGGAGCTTATGCCCCCTACAACTGACCCACAGCTGAGAAAACCTAAGATGTCCCTTGCTACGTTACCAACACTCCATCATAAAACAAGTGGCACTGGACATGGGGCTGGTATTGGAAGGTCCTATATCGATGACTGCAATCAAACCAGACAATTCTTTAGCACTCTGGCTGTGAGTGGCCAAGCTCCAAACTAGTTGTGTTCTCTATTAAAAACAAACACAAAGCACAGGGTGTACCTCCTGGCTGCTGCTGCTCAGCATCTGCTAGGATCAGTCCATAAACAGCAACAGCCCCACATGTGCTTGCATCTCATCTTTAATCAAAATGAAGGATTATGGGGATTTCCTCCCCCCCTCTTTTTCAGATCACAAACCAATCCAAGTATTCATCTGCAACAGTGAGCATTATGTAGAGATTTCAGAAATATTCACAAATATTAATATTTGCAAAGCTTGTTGCAAATCTTTGAAGATCTCATAAATGAGTTTTTAAGCTTTTGCAAACAAGGTTGGGGGAACATCTGCACTTTCATCTGTTTAAGGAACATGCTATTTAAGAGGTTTTAAGCTATTGCCATAGCTGCAAAGTCTTTAAAAGCAAAAACAGAGCAAAGGAAATAATCCCGTCCTCTAGTCACAATGCTCTCCAGCCTCTTCGGACAAAACTCTTCTGTATTTGCTTGTGCAGGGATAGCAACTGTTCAAGTTGTGAAGACAAACACATACAGAGTGTCATTAAAATGCAGCAGTGTTTTCCTGAGCTGGTGCAGCAGAAGACTGCTCCATCAACTCACATTTCCCATAGCAGCTAAACCACAACAAAGATTTTCCAGTCTTCACTCAGCTCTTTTACCCTGTTCTCTAAATCAGCACTGGCTGCCACAAGAATCTCCTCTTGATCCTTTTTAAGAAGGTGGCTTCACAGCAGTGCAAATCCATCTCGGTGAGAGATGATCTGTTACCATGGTCTGCTGTTCCCCCTCAAGCCCAGCCATGCTTCAGTCCCCTTGCCTGTCCTGGCCCCAGCACTCCCAAAATAACACAAGACATTTCAGGGAACTGATGCATCTGAAAAATGACCCAAGAGAAAGATACTTTTTCATTTTAAGTGGGAAAGAAATGAAAGGCAGGGCTGCACTGGTGTGGTCCCAACATGTGTCATCTTAAATTGCCATGGGAGCCTCTCCACTGTGCTAGACCACATTGAATGTGCCCTCTCTATGGCAGTGACAGACTGGTACATTTTTCTTACTTTCTAGAAACCCCTAGCAAAGGAGAGTGTGTGGGACTGGGCTACCACTGAACTACCCAGTCAGAGGGTAGGAGTAGGCACTTCTTACCAGCTGGTGTGTACTTATCTGTTTTCTGATTCACTTGCCAGAGCTCACATTCAACAACAACATGGCTCTTACAAAGATGGATGCTGAACCACAGCCAAAGCACATCTTGATTGCTGGAGGTGCTGGACTAGTCCAGATCGTTCCCAAGTACTAAATCTGTATTAGCTGTGCAAGCAGCCCTCAGGAGGTGAGACCTCTTCTTCCTCCTCTCCATTTTTAAATGGCATAACACAATTCCAATGACAGGATGAGTGGAATGAACCCCAAACCAGAAACAGGCCTGAGATGCTGGGCTCTGCCCTTGTTCTCAGGGTGCAAAGCCATCCCCAGGCAGAGAGACAGCATGTGAGCCTGTGCACCTGTGTCCCACCAAAGCACTCAAACCAGGAGGAAGAGAACAAACACGGTGTGAATGGCTTGAAGGCTTAAAGCCTGTGAGGATGAATATCTATGATGCCTCCAAGAAAAGGTCTTTGCATAATTGCTTGCAGCCTCTGAAGGAGTTTAACTCCTTGTACTCATTTCATTCTGTAAACTCTTATATAACGCAAGACCAGCTGAACCTTTTAAAGGCAGCTGAAATCTGAGACTGTATTTTTTTGTTGTTGCTGCCCTTTTACATAGTTGATGAAGGAAAAATGACATCAACATCTGGAAAGGCCAGTTGTCAATGAGGGCTCAGAACTGACAGGTATAGGCTGGAATCAGCTGGTGAAAGCTTATTTTTCACTGCCAAAGAAGCTTTTGGTCTTATTGTTATTATTACTAACGTTTAGGGTAGCAGCTGTAGGCTCTGAACAAAGCTAGGAAGGATCTGCATAAACATACATCATCAGGAGCAGAGGGTAATAAAGCATCCCTTTGTAAAAACCATCTGAGTAGTGGGGATATTGAGAGAGGATTGCCCGAATTCACAGGGAGAATTTTTTGCAGAGACAGAAATGTAATCCATCTCAGCAGCTCCAAATTTTAACCTTAAGCTTAGCTTTGCATTCATGTTCACTGAGAAATATCATTGAGGCAAAAATGAGGGCAAAAATACAGACCTTGTCATCCAGAATAGGCTCACACTGAGAGTAGTTTATCTTGGAAGCCCATGTCCCATTGCCCAGGCATTCTCTGTAGGCATTTCCTGGTAGGGACCGAAATAAAAGAGAGATGAACACTGTGCTAGACAGTATGGACATTTCATAGAGTTGAAGAAAGGTTAACAGAACAAATTCACAAGCCAGATCAAATCATCCCATCTCTGAAAAGAATATTCCTCCTTCTGAGGACAGAAGAGTAGAAATCCAGGACATCAACACATGTAGAGACAACAACTATAGATACTTATCAAGAATGTTTTCTTACAGCATATAGGTTCAGAAGACAGCAAAGGTACCAGAAGAATGTTGCAAGAGAAAACTTAAAGCTTTTAAAAAGCTGCTACATGATGCATTAAATGGGCAGAAAAGTTTAGGTCCTTAGTGCTCCATTTAGGAGAATGTTACGAGTCTGGCAAACTTACTGCTTTACTCCCTTCCCATTTATCCCACTGTGAACTAGAAAAGACACTCCTGGAGATACTGATTTTCTACAGACTTCCTATGCTACAACATTATTGGTAAAACTTATGCAAAGAACTCAGAAAAGGAGCAAAATAACCACATCTACCAGCCCTGAGGCAGGCATGCTGGACACAACAGTGTCTCTGGAAATGTGAACACCTGGGTTAGGATGAGTTCACCCCTCCTCTGTGAAAATGAAACCACTTCTGACCTTTTCCAAGCTTTCTCAGACAGAAAATTGTGCAGTTTTGCTGTACAAATTGCTTTCCTTCACCCATCAAAAGCACAACCAATCCCAAGCAATAGATTCTTTCCATGCTTACTTTGAACTGTGTCTTAGAAACAGAAGAATTAAAACAAAACAGGAAATTCAGTAAGATTCCCAAAGGACACATACAGACAACTTCCTATGATCTCTTCATGATGTTCTTGCTGCCCTTTACCCAATTTCTTCTTGGGCATTTGCCATGGTCATTCAGTGCTATTTCAGCACCCTGCCATCAAGAAAATAAGATGCCAAATAGAAGCATCAGATTGAACATTTCTAAAAGTGCTGTTGACCACAGCTATTGGGAAAAAAAAAGTAGAATGACATTTGAAAGGTGTTTTTTTCCTACAAAGAAGGGAAGTCCATATGAAAAGCAAAAAGAAACAGTTCATCTAGATGATGCTTCAGATTGCACCATATCCACACAGACTGCTGAATTTCATGTTGTTATTGTCTGGCTGTGCTTTTTTGCTGTTTCTTCTTGGAGTGACAAGGACAAAATAAAACAAAA
This sequence comes from Indicator indicator, assembly GCF_027791375.1. Classification (NCBI taxonomy): domain Eukaryota; kingdom Metazoa; phylum Chordata; class Aves; order Piciformes; family Indicatoridae; genus Indicator; species Indicator indicator. Next base: position 18,902,462 of record NC_072029.1, read on the forward strand.
TAAAGCTTAAAAAACTTCTGCTACAGGTCAAGGACCTCACTGTCACAAGTATACAGATAATTTCACACTTCCCTCTCTTTTTTACTAGAGAATCAGGTATAGACTGCCATTTTCTCTGCATTTTTTTTGGATGTAATTTTCCACTGAAGGCTAAACAAGTGCTTAGACTTCTTTCCTCACTGCTCTGACAATTACTATTCAACATCCCAAGCTATACAAGCCTCCTGGCATCTTTTCTCCCCTTCCTCTCAGAATGCAATTCAGGTTGTTGGATCCAAGTTACATCCCTGAAAGCCCTTGTATTTGGCTCTTCCTTGGGGCCAGCTCTTTGTGCAGAATGGTTGCTGATTTTGAGTCTCTGCAGAAAATGTCTGACTCTCCAAACACTGAGATGGATGCTCTGATGCTTAGTTGAATGTTGAATCCTGCTTCCAGGACATTCCTCATAGAAAACAGTTGTTTTATTCATTCTGGCTCTTCTTTTCTCTTGCGGTATCTCTCCAACTCAGGTGTGGAGAGCACAAACACAATCAACCTTATGAGACACTTAGAACATCCAACTGGGTCTGAGAGGGGAAAGTGCATTTGAATCAAGGAGTTACTTATCCATGAAAAAGAAAAAACACTCTTCCTTTTCTGACTGCCTTCTGGATAAGAAATTAACAGAAACCGAACAGTTGAGTGAAAGAGAGGAAGTCAAAAGTAGGGAAAGAAAACCCCTTTGACCTCAAGGGACCTTTCAAAGATCTGTCTTAGTTGGAAAAAGAAAACAAATATTAGGAGTGCTCATCCATTCCACACTAACTTCCTTCTTTGCTCTTCTCATGGTTATTTCCATGTTACAGGCAGAGAAATAGAAGCAAAACGTGTGTACATGACTTGCTGAAGATGACCTGGCAGGAATGTGGCAGAGATGTGAATCATCACAAACCATGTATTCTGCCTTATCAGGTCACCACACCTCTGTCTCCTGCACTACATCTTCCCTGCTCATTAAAACTCACTTTTCAGAAGAAAAGAATAAATGTTTCTTGTCCAAAAGAGTTATTAGAGACCAGATCATGAAGAGCAAATCAAGATCCAGTGTAATGAAGCCATTCATTTCCTCTTCCATTTGGATTCCTCCATTCCACTTACAATCTCAGAATCATTTCAGTTGGAACAGACCTTTAAGATCAAGTCCAACCATCAACCTAATACCACCATGCCCACTAAGCAATGTCCTGAAATGCCATGTCCACATGTTCTTTGAACACCTTCACCACCTCCTTGGGCAGTACTTAGAATATTAGGAGCTATAAAATGTGCCTCTGAGCAATCTTTCAGTGCTAACTCAGGAATCCTATACAAAACCCACGTGAAAGTAGCTTTTTGAGAAACAGTTATCTGGGTTTATCAGCTGTCACACAGGACTCCTACATGGTGAGCAGCTGAACAAGTAGAGGATAAAAATCAAACTCTGAATGTCTCCAGCCCAGAATCTCCTCCAGCATCAGCCACTTCTTGGAAGCAAAAGTAGCAAGTGGGTCTGACTTCTGGGAATGCATCATTCCAAACTCCAGTAGTCATAATTTATACTCCAAAGCAAAGGTCTTTGTTTCTTCCAAATGCCTAATGGCATTAGTTCTAATAGCCACATGGAAACAAAGTTCCCCACCACACTGAACGTATTTTGATACATCCATTTCAGTGATATAACACAGACCTTTCACACAGTGCTTTCAAGAGAAGTATCTGAGTGAGGTAACAGCAGAGAGTAAGAGCCTCACTGCAGGTATCTGGAAGGAGCAGCTCTTGTTCCTGCAGAGATGAATCCCATGCCATGTAGTAAGTGAGTCTAGGATTCCTTGGGGCCAATGGTACATGCAGGGGACAGAAGCTCACTGCGTTCACAGACTCAGTCACGTCTGGCATGTGCTGAACTTTCTGTGGGCACTTGTACATCTCTGCACAGGAGGCCTTGGAGAAAATAACAGCACCTTCAAATAAACATCTTAGTCTTTTCCACAGCAGCAAACAGCAGCTTCATAGTATCCCTGCTTACTACCAAAAACAGCATGGAGAAGAAATAACAGACACTGGGTTTGATGACAGGCTGAGTCACTGAGACATGCTGAGCTGTAGCAGTGTCTGAAGAAGCAGAGATGCCAAAAAGATGACAGATACATTGGTTCTATGAAAGACAGCAACAGAAGGTACGTGTTCCTCAGCTTCAGAATATGTAAAGGGGGAGAAGAGGGAGGCCAATAGTCAAGGATCTTACCAAGAGACTCCTATGATCTCTTTGGAGAGTGAACGTGCTGAGGAATATTCCTTCTCGCCTGGTTTTTCAATGAGAACTGGGAATGATGTGCTTTGTGCTAGAAGCATTCCTGCCCTTTGCTTTAAAGCATTGTGTACAAAAGAGACTGGATTAAATTCAGCTCTTCCTAGCGATTGTAGTGAAAAATAAAGAGAAAAGGGAAGAGTCGCAATGGAGAACTCCATTGTAGAAACAAACAGTGAACAGCCAGGAAGAAAAGAACAGTTACATGATCTATGGCAACAATAGCTAATAAGAGCAATTAACACTAATTCTTTTATTCCCACTTAAGCGCAAAATTGTGGCAGCATTCATTTTCTTAGACAAATGACATGTTGAAGAACTCAGTATACTTTCTCTCTTTGTAATTTCTCCTTCCTGAGTGATTTATTCAAAGGACCATTAAAATAAAGAGATTTTTGGTGATTATAACTTGTAGCTGTGTGCTCTGAGTGCATTTGCACTCATACAATTGGATAAGCAGATTTAATCTTCATGCAGATGAATAATGGGGAGTGGATGACTCACAGTGACACAGGCAACACCCCACCATTACACAGAGAGTTTTGGACGCATTATCCAATATTCATTTCTCCACTTCAGTCTGTGGCCTATTCTTTGAGTATGTTGATTTCCTCTTTGCCTTTGTAGATTAACAACATTTGTGACACTTGATTGCTTGAGCTTAACCACCACCAGGTGACAGGGGAGGAGGTAAAAGGGAACTCTCTGCATACAAAAATATTTAGATAGGGCTCAGAATGTCATTCAGGTTACTGGCTTCCAGAAAATGTATTTCATCCCCTCCAGGCCAGCCAGCACAACACACACATTTTCATATTTCCTCTAAGGGCTGATACAGTCATGCTGCTTATAGTCATATTCTGTCACTAAAGTCAGTGACAGCAATGGCAGTATTCTCAAACACGGCAACTATTGCCCCCCAGACAGAATACTGCAAAACTTTCCACTGCGGCTCCTGCTCCATAGTGGTGGCTGTTTAGACAGCCCAGTGCCACACCCTAATTCCACACACCAGCCAGCATTTGAGCTCCACACACTATATAGATACACACACACACACAGAGTAGAGGTACCAACATTTGCAGTCTGTGAGGGTGAAGGAGCACCAGCACAGGGTGCCCAGGGAGGCTGTGGGATCTCCATCCCTGGAGATACTCAAAAGCTGCTGCTCTAGATGGCCCTGCTTGAGCAGGAGGGTTAGAACAGTAGCACCTTCCAACCTCAACCAATCATGTGGTTAACAGGATGCTATTACCCTCTGGAAAAAAAAAAACAGTTTAAAACACAGTTTAGGTTCAGTGTTTTACATCAGTTTGAGAGGTAAACCCTTGACCCTAATTTGATTTCTAACAGCAGATGATGTTGCATTTCTGTCTGGAATATGCAAAGAGAACCATTTCTTGAGTGGGTTTTTTTTTTTTTTGTGGTTGTTGTTTGATTTTTTTCTTTAATGCTATTTTTATTGATCCTGTTGAAGAACATAAAGTCTTTTAGGTAATGGTAACTCAGTCCTTTTAGATTAGCCTGGTCACAGGCTTGTATTTAGTCACTAAAAATCGTCAAAAGCATGAACCAAACAAGGGACAGGAGCACAGAGCAAAGGTAGACTGGATGTAATTCTTGGCAGGAAGTTAATTACGTCCTTCCAGTCATTAGCAGGTGAAAGACAATTCCAGACACTGCATGCAAGCACTGCTGTAATGGATCTTGTCCTTGACAACTGGAACTAAGCTGGCTTTGAAAAAGGTTTTAGTCATGTTTCTGTGTCTCATGAAGATGACTTCCTGACAAGGTTTACATTTCCAGTCATCATTAAAATGGAAATTTGCCTCCTTTAACTATTTTTGCCTTTTGCCTTAGATCCCACACACGCAGAGTGCCCCCATAATCATGGGACAAGGGAAAAAAACAGACAAATGAATAAATAAATAAAACAGTTTGTTAAGTTCTGATCAGCTAAGGATCTCAGATTGCTTTGACAGGTTGCTGATCCCTGTCAGCTGTCAGAAAACCAGAACACCCCAGTGAACAAACTCGTTCGAAAGTACAACGTTTTGGACAGGAGAGTTAGCAGAGACTGTGGCAGTCAGAGAATCACAGAGGCAGCAAACCACAGAAAGAGCAGAGTCGGTCATGTCATCCATGTCCCTACCAGCAGGGTTTGTTCAGTACAGATTAAAAATACTAAACTTCAAGAATGTCTAGTTAATTGCTTTGTAAAACTATTTCAGACAGTCTGTTAAATCTCTCCACTGGAGGTGTGGTTTGTTTGGTTTGGTTTGTTTTCTGATAACAGTAACTCAAGCTGGTTTTTTGTGTCTGTGTTGTGCCCTGATCACCACTGAATGTTTTGCCTTCCTTTTTGGGGGTGGGTTGAACCTGCATATTAATGACAGGCAGAGTTCAACCTTGTAATTCCAGAATATTTGCAACTACCCTTGTCCAGCACATCTTACCAGTCCCTTTCTACACTGTCTTCAGGGCATGATAACTGTGCATAACCAAGGGAGTTATTTATGCAAAGTTTGCCAGTGGAAAGTAAGCACAAATAAGTGAGGTTTTTCCTGAGGTTTGCAACACTAAAATAGCTTCTCTGAAACACTGCTGAAGAGATAGTGGAGAAGCCAGAGCCAGGCTTAAAGCTGGCTGATATTTTCTGAGCCAAATAGGTGGTTTTTAAACACATGGGTTTGGGGCAACCAGAATCACTTAAGGCTAGTAAATGGGACCTAGATACCCAACACTAAAAATTTTAGAGAAATTCTGAGTAAAGCAAAACATCCCAGTGCTGAACATCATAGCCCAGAAGTTACTCACAACATGGAGTGCTTTGACTCTGTTGGATTTCAAGAGGAATTTGAACACAGCCCAATGGATTCCTTCCTTTCAGAGTGTCCTAATTGCTGGGATATAGTAAAATTCTTCCAGCATGTTCTCCAAATAATTTTTGTTCATTTAATGATCAAAATAAGACACTTTGCTAGGTACTAAGCACAATTTTTTCTGTTGGGTACTTATCCACAATGACCCCCAGTAAACACAACAGGAACTGCTTGACATCAATTCCTTTGATTGTCTGCTCAGATTTCATAGGATTCAGGTCAAATGAGACTGAAAAAGCCCTGTGTTGCATAAAGGATACATCACTTCATATGTATACTATTCTTAGCCTTTTTTTTCAGTCTCAGAAAAGCAGCAAGCCTCTAAAAATAGATAGGGGCTGAATCATAGGCCTATAAATTATTTATTCAAGTGGCATCCTTCCTCTTTTGTGGGTTTCTTCTGATTGTTGCAGTGACAAGCCAGAGACAGGTAGGATTCACGATGCATGAGGACACTGCTTACTATTTCTAGAAATCGTAAGTGACAGCAGTACAATTCTAACAGTGATCAGGCATCCAGGAGATTGAAAGGAAAAAAAAAAAGCTCTCTCCACATACTTTATTTGTGAATGAGGGATATTCAGACCAAAGCAAGGAGAGGAAAGAACAGTTATCCAACCAATGCTTATTACTTTGTACATTAGCCAACATAATCCTTAAAGCCAAAAGCCAACATAATCCTTAAAGCCTTGTGCAAAAAGGCTTCCTTCAATGTCATAGTTGAGGTGGTTTGTTTTTTTTTTGACATGCAGGTGGAATTATAATGCACTTATAGGAAAGACTTGGGAGGCAGATAAATAATAACTTAGGTAAGACATGTTTCCCTAGAAAAATATTTCTGCCCCTAGCTCACCAATCTGTTTCTTCAGGCTTTCAACAATGTAAGAAACTTTTCTCAGCTTTCTATTGTTTTCCTTTGCCAAAAAGACCTAAAATGTTTTATGAGAAGCTGGAGCAGTCTAATTATGCTCCCTTTCTGTATTGATTTCCTATCTGCTAAAAAGCTCATATGATTCACCCAGGTCATAAGAGATGTCAAAAGCAAAGGCAGGTACAGAACCTTTTAGAAATTTGGAAGTCTTCATACTACTTCAGTTTAGAGAAACATTGTGCTGGATTTCTAGCCCAAGGCACACTCTATTAGCCATTGTGATACAGATTACAGGCTTGACCACACCTTTGTGCCCACTCCTACCCAGACTCACTTTTGTATGCAGCACTTAGGAGCACAGCTTCCCTCAGACATGCTGACCAGGTTTACTGCTTGCTAGACTACAGGACTATGAACAGGCATTTTAGGCACACAGTTCTATTTCTCTGTAGTTCATTCTCCTCCTGATTTTCACCTAAGTGTTGAGGTCCAAAAAACAGCCATTATTAAATCCTCTCTAGGCAACCCCTGGCTGCCTCCTAGACAGACTGGCTAGAAAAGTTGGTGTGTTGCCCTGTTTACCACAAACCCTACTGAGAACTGGATCTCACATATATTTTCCTGGGCTGGTTAGTTCCCTTGCTTTTCATTTCTGAGATGTGCCTCAGTGCTGAGCTAAGGCTAAGATCCTAGGCTATGCTTTCACTTTTTTTACAGCTCATTCCAGGACCCACATCCTGGTTTCTGTGCCCCTACTTCTTTTCTCCACATTTCCATGGCTTACTTAAGCAGGTACCAATCCAGAGTCCCTGATCCTGATGTATCTCCTCTGTGCTCAGCAGGTAACTCTTGGCCTGGCAGCCAGCACTGTCATTTTAGCACCTCCAGACAGCTCCCATAGAATGACCTCTCCAAAGCTGTCAGAAAAGTGGTTCTTTTTAACTTTGTTCAATGAAATACTTGTTAAACTATACACAAAGGAAAGTACATGCTTTCTGACTTTCCAGTCCCTTGCAAGTCAACCCCACACAGTTCACCTCAGGAAATGCAAACACAGCTTCACTCCTTTCATTCCTCCAGGGTTAACAAAAAATGCTCCATAAAATACATCTGTTAGAGAGAATCACAGAATCACAGAATCAATAAGGTTGGAAAAGACCTCAAGGATCATCAAAGTCCAACCTGTCACCCAAGACCTCATGACTACAAACCATGGCACCAAGTGCCACATCAAGTGCCCTCTTGAACACCTCCAGGGATGGTGACTCCACCACCTCCCTGGGCAGCACATTCCAAAAGTTAACAACTCTCTCCATGAAGAACTTTCTCCTCACCTCCAGTCTAAAGCTCCCCTGGCACAGCTTGAGACTGTGTCCTCTTGTTCGGGTGCTGGTTGCCTGGGAGAAGAGACCAACCCCCTCCTGGCTACAACTTCCCTTCAGGTAGTTGTGGAGAGCAATGAGGTCTCCCCTGAGCTTCCTCTTCTCCAGGCTAAACAGTCCCAGCTCCCTCAGGCCCTCCTTGTAGGGTTTGTGTTCGAGGCCTCTTAATGGCCTCATTGCCCTTCTCTGGACACATTCATAGGGCACATTCTGTTTGGTTACAGCCTCATTTTGAACTGTTCCAGAATTGAGGTGTGGACAGTGGCAGGCAATCCCCAGACGGTTGACCTTTCCCAATCACTCCTTAAAAGGATGATAGGGGAATTGCTCTGGAAGCTTTCTATGTCATAGCTCCTTACAGATCCTGTTGTAACCCTTCTTTTAATCATTTAATCAACCAGAATAATTAATTTATATAATTATCATCCCTACATACTATTCATTTCCTTAGGAAATTATTTCATGGCTTGTGATTAAGAAAATGCTTGTTCTGAAAAGCCAGGACCATGTTGTTAGAGAAATAACTGAGGGAACACCAAGAAGACAGAGCGAGCCACAAGTGAAAAGGCTCACTACCATTTGATGAGTGCTCAGTGAATCCTGCCTCCATAAACATGCAAGTGCCATCCAAACAGTGCTACATTCTCAAGTTTAAGTGAATTGACCCCTAAGTATTGCAGCCAGCATGGTCTAGACAGATTCAGCTGATCAGTGGCTATTAACTTTATGGAACTGAATTGTTCTTCCATTGTGATTACATCTCTAAATCCCCCCCTATTGGCAAGAATCATCGAGTTCACACATAAGCCACTTCATACAGAAAACTAAATTTAGGTGTCTGGGCTGAACTTTGAAGTGGAACAATCTCTCCTATGTCTTTTTAAAGACTTCCCTCACCTGAGCCTGACTGCTGTAACTGATTTAAGAAACAGAGGCTATCATCCAACTCATGTTTGCATGGCTCATGCACAAACTACTAGGAAGAATTCCAGAATGTGTGGGAACATTCACCCACCTGAAAACATCAGCAAGAAAGGCATAGTCTAAGAACAGGTTCTCACTGGTGGTTAGTCCAACAGGTCTTTAATTCTCCCATTGTTCTGCAGTAGCAGTGAGCTTCTGAGAAACACTAACACTGGAGGAGGAAAGTCATTACCTCCTGGGTAATCTCCTAGGGTTGCACAACCCTACAGACTAGGAGAGCACAGAGCTAAGCAACTCCCTGCCTAATCCCCTTCTCAGAGGCTGTCAGAGCACAGGCTGATAATGATGTTTCATCTTTACAGTAATTGTGTCTTAGCTGAAATTCAGAATTCAATTAGTCACTTGCCATAATTGCTGAACACACAGAGAGCTGGCAATGACAACGAGAGGTGTAACTGTACTTTATTACCCACAGTAAAGCACTGTGGAATTGAGAAGCATTATGAGCTGATTAGCACAATAGGAAGAGAGAGGGGAAAGGAGCCCAAGCCTGGAGTTCTCTTAGAACAGATGATTCAACACAAGTTGTACAGCCTGGTGAGGTAAATGAGTCCCAGCGTGCAGCCTCCCTCTATGGGAATTGCTGCTAAGGTAAGTGGGAACGTGGGAAACCATGTTCCTCTCACAGCACCTTCACTGCTTGGAAATTATTCAGGAATTTGGTGACCTGATGAAATCTGAATTGCAATCACATAGCAAAGCACCAGCAGTTCTATGAATGTTTCATGATGGAGCATAGAGTCAATAATCACCAGGAATTCTAACCTGGTCCCAGAGCTCTGCAAAACTAATGAGGAAAGTGGCTGAGAAAAGAAGGAGGTGATTGGAGATGGGACTGGATTCCAAAATGTGCTCATTCCTGTGATATTTACCTGGTAAGGTATAAGAATTGAGATGAAACCTCCAGTGCAACAATAGAGACTATGAGAGGAAAGCAGCCCAGAGGAGACAAGGGCCCTCAGAAAACAGCACAAGATATCACACATGACACAGGGAATGAGTCATGCTAAAAGGTCAAGAGAGTCTGAAAACCTGATTAGCCTGGAATCAGTATTAGGCTTTTATCTATACCACAATAATGACCATCAGGAACCAGAACATTCATTCAGACTCACAGAGATTATTATTAATCTTTTGGTTTTGTTTTTTTTCCTCTTCCTCTCATGTGAGCTGTTGTCCAGATCAAAGATCCAGCATTTTAGAAAAAATGCTGCCTTTTAGAATAAAATTACAGTCTTACAAGATGACTCAGACAGATCCTGTCACACTTGCATGTCTGAGGACGTCTGGGCAAAACCGCAACATACGCTACTGTCAGCTTGTGCTGTGCTCCGTTACCAGAGCACCGTTTCTTCCCTAAGCCTCAGTATCCATCATGGAAGAAACAGACTGTCAACAAGACAGGAAAAAAAGGACAAGACTGCAAGCACTAGACAGATGACCATTTGCCATAGTCATGCCTGCCAGCTTTCACGACTAAACCTCATATAAGAGCATAAAAATTCCAGATGCATCTTGGCAGATGGGAGCTACAATTCTCTTTCTAAAAATATAAACTTCAAAAAGGGGATAAGAATGGGCAAGTGCTCCCAATTTCTGTGAAGTCATTTTGATTCCTAATACAAAATTCCCCCACTAGCCATACTATTTTACAGGATGAATAAAATATTCAGCCACAGCAAAAGCCTGATTTTTGATTGTGGAGATGACTGTTGATGTGACAGGTTATCAACAGTTTCTTTAGGTCATCAGATTAGCTTTGTTTGAGATGAGAAAATAAAAAGTCCTTGCAGATAAAGGGAAGTGTAACAGCAATTCTCAGTCTTGAGGTCCTGTTACAGTCAATGACAGTGCTACACTTCCTCTTCCCTCTCCCCACAAATATCCTCACTCTCCCACTAAGAATCATAGAATCGGTCAGGGTTGGAAGGGACCACAAGGATCATCCAGTTCCAAACCCCCTGCCATGGGCAGGGACACCTCACACTACAGCAGGCTGGCCAGAGCCTCATCCAGCCTGGCCTTAAACACCTCCAGGGATGGGGCCTCAACCACCTCCCTGGACAACCCATTCCAGGCTCTCACCACTCTCATGGGGAAGAACTTCTTCCTCACCTCCAGCCTGAATCTCCCCACTTCCAGCTTTATTCCATTCCCCCTAGTCCTGTCACTACCTGATAGCCTAAAAAGTCCCTCCCCAGCTTTCTTGTAGCTCCCTTCAGATACTGGAAGGCCGCAAGAAGGTCACCTCAGAGACTTCTCTTCTCTAGACTAAACAGCCCCAACTCTCTCAGTCTGTTCTCATAGAAGAGGTGCTCCAGCCCTCTGATCATCCTCATGGCCCTTCTCTGGACACCTTCCAGCATGTCCATATCCCTCTTGTAATAGAGGCTCCAGAACTGGATGCAGTACTCCAGGTGGGGTCTCACCAGAGCTGAGCAGAGGGGGAGAATCACCTCCCTTGACCTGCTGGCCACGCTTCTCCTGATGCAGCCCAGGCTCTGGTTGGCTTTCTGGGCTGCAAGTGCTCACTGCTGGCTCCTGCTGAGCTTCTCATCCACCAGCACCCCCAAGTCCCTCTCCTCAGGGCTGCTCTCCAGCCAGTCCCTGCCCAGCCTGTACTTGTGCTTGGGATTGCCTCAACCCAGATGCAGGACCTTGCACTTGGTCTTGTTGAACCTCCTGAGGTTGGCTTGTGCCCAGCTCTGCAGCCTGTCCAGGTCCCTCTGGATGGATCCCTTCCCTCCAGTGTGTCTGTCTCCAGTGACACCACACAGCTTGGTGTCATCAGCAAACTTGTTGAGGGTGCACTCAATGCCTCTGTCCATGGCACCAACAAAGATACTGAACAAGACTTGTCCCAGGACTGAGCCCTGAGGGTCTCCACTTGTCCCCGGCCTCCACTGGGACATGGAGCCATTGACAGCCACTCTTTGGGTGCAGCCATCAAGCCAGTTCTTTATCCATCTCATGGTCCACCCATCAAACCCATGTGTCACCAGCTTGGAGACCAGGATGTGGTGTGGGACAGTGTGGAAGGCTTTGCTCAGGTCCAGGTCAATGCCATCAGTCGCTCTCCCCTCATCTATTAATGTTGTCACCTGGTCATAGAAGGCCACCAGGTTTGTCAGGCAGGATTTGCCCTTGGTGAAGCCATGCTGACTGTACCCAATCACCTCTTCACTATTCCTCTGTCTCAGTAGTGCCTCCAGGAGGATCTGCTCCATGATCTTACCAGGCACAAAGGTGAGACTGCCTGGCCTGTAGTTCCCTGGTTCTTCCTTCTTCCCCTTTTTGAAAATGGGAGTAATGTTTCCCCTTTTCCAGTCAGCAGGTTAACATTTAAAAACAGCTGCATGAAAACATTTGCCAGCCCAAAAGCAACACCCAGCTGAGATCTTCCTTCTCACACAGTCACAATGAGGAACAGCAAACATTCATTAAAGAAATTACCTTAAAGAGCATTGGGGTTGAGCATGTTTTGCCTCCCTGTCAATGAAGTTTACACTTCATTAGTGTCAAAAGATTACTGAATAAATAACATAAACCAAACACAGCACTTCTATGGAGAACACTGTGTCCAAAGATGTTTTATCTGGTAAAAAGGGGAGCAGGCATTAGCTGACTTTGAAGATTATCAGTGTAGCACATAGCATATGCACCTACTTGTGAAAGCCCAAATTTGAAAGTCCACCAGATGCTTCAACCATGAAGGCTGCCCCTTTCTGTGCTTTATAATACTGCTGCGATTGCTGTAAACACTGCTGCATTTGCATGCTTTCCAAAAAGTAGTGTGAAACACGAGTCATGTTCCAAACCTTTCCTCTAGGACAGCATGAGTCAAAACTTTAAGTGAGCTCAGTAACCCGAGAGAAATAACATTTAGTTTAATATATGCTAGTACTGGACAGATACCAGGAAATTTGATTTGCTAGTGATATATAAAAAAGGAAGTGAAAAAGCATGAGATTAATTTTGAGAGGGAACTGTGAAGGACCATGTTGTTCTGTAAGGGTTGTTTTGATGCACACATTACTTTATGAATCAGAAAAGACAGATCAGAGATATGCATTTGTCACTCTGAGTGCAAGACAGGACTGTCTCCTTTGTCTCTGTCTCAGTCCTGCTTCCCAAGACATCCCCTAGCCCTCAGAAGAAAGCCCCTGTGTGCACAAGGAGTTGAAGGATCATGTTGACCAGGCAGACCATGAAAAATCTGCAAAAGCTCAGGCCAAAGGAACTGAGGAACAGAGGCTTTTCCCTTGACATAACCTAATTCACCCAAGGCATTGCTCATTTGGAAAGCCTGCTGTTAGGTGGGAAGGTGCTTTCTTAGCACCTGGTAATTACTGTCTCTTTGGGGGCTTGAAATGGCATGGGAGGGATGAAAGGGGATTTTAAAATCTCTTCTAATTTTATGGCATATAATGGGTGCTGTCAGCACATGCTGTGTCAGTCTAAGAAAAGCATTTCACCAGCTTTATTTCTTGGCTGTGCTCTCTGAAGAATCTGAAGAGCATGAGCTCATTTCCACTCAGCACGATGAGTAGGCCATCTCTGAACCATGGTTTCACACACATGTAGCCTGGCACACATGAAGTGACAGCTTCAACATCTTCTCACACATGTTTTTAAGACCCATATGCATTCTATCTCATTGCTGCCTGTAACACACCCTATAAAGCCCTAAGCATCAGTATTTCAAACCAGGCCAAGAGCCATCCTTGTAATAGTATAGTGCAGTCAATCCCCTTCTGGTGGAAGCCTCAGGGAGAGACCACGGCTACACCATAAAGTAGATCACAGAATGGTTTGGGTTGGAAAGGACCTTTATACATCATCTAGTCCAACCCTCATGCAGTGAGCAAGAGATATCTTCAACTAGATCAGGCTGTTCCAAGTCCCATCCAGTCTAGCCTTGAACACTTCCAGGGATGTGGCATCCATAAGCTCTCTGGGCAACCTGTTCCAGTGTCTCATCAACCTCACAGTAAAGAATTTATAAACTAAGTCTTCCTATTTTCAGTTTAAAGCTGTTACCTCTTGTCCTGTCACTATGTGGCATCACACCAAACATCCCTACACTTCCTGATAAAAGAGTTCTTCCTCCTGTAGGCCCCCTTTAAATACTGGAAGGTTGCTATAAGGTCTGCTTGGAACTTTCTCCAGGTTGAACATCCCCAGCTCTCTCATCCTTGTCCTCACAGGTGAGATGCTCCAGCTCTCTGGATATGATCCATTTGGTGATGCATCAGCAGATCTATGGTTTAATACAGACAACTGCACAAAGGACCATCAGGCAGGATGCTGCAGAAAGCTTCTGTAGCTGAATTTGTTTGCTTTTTAAACAACTGCAGACTTTCTGTCATGGAATGCCCATGGAATAATGGGCATTAAGAGTGGTTGTTTACAGTGAGAATGCAGGAAAAAAGAAGGAAAAAAACCCTCGATTTAAAAAGATTTAGCAATAAGACCAGGTAAAATATGTTTCAGTGTTCATTCACCTAGAAGTGTTTAGTGCTCATCATTTGCTTCCATTTAGGTGAGACTCTCCCATATAGATACTTATTACCTTCGTTGGTAATAGATTTTCTTTTATGAAAAGCATAACTGAGAACTCATACATTGCATTTCTTACACTGAGGCTGACTTCTCCATTTCCATTTCAACCACAGAATGGATGCCTCAAGCATGCACTATTTAACCATTGGGTATTCAAGTGGGGACTGCTTACTTCATGTTCTGCTTGGCACCAAACCATACAATCTTAAATCCTAAAGTTTGTCATGAACAATTGTGTTGCAAAAGAAAAAAACACCAAACCAACCAACCCCCTGCTCCCTTCCCCCCCAAAATACCGCAAACAAAAAACCCAAACAAAACCAACCATAAAAAAAGAACAACCCCCCCAAACCAAACCAACAAACAAACAAAACCCCCAAAACCCCAAACCCAACCAACAACACCAAACCAACCAATCCCCTGCTCCCTCCCCCCAAAAAAATACCACAAACCCACAAACAAAAAACCCAAACAAAACCAATCAACCAGAAAAAAAGAACAAACCCCTCAAAACCCCCAAACCAACAAACATAAAAACACCCCAAACCCCAAAACCCAACCAACAACAAAAAACCCCCCCAAAACTCCAAAAAAAGCCCCAAACAACAACAACAACAACAAAAAACCCCAAACCACAAAACAAAACAAAGAAAGAGGTGTGTGAATAGGCAGGAAAATGGCACTGGTCTTCAAAGAATTCAAAGAGCATGAAAAGGTGTCTTCAGTTTCTAATGCTTCAAGTTTCTAATGCAAGGTCAGTTCAGTTTCTAATGCAAAGCACCACAGCTTTGACTTAATTTGCTAAATAACAAATGTGAAGAAGGTGGCATTAGGCTTTTCTATGACAGACCACAGAATGATAGAGGTTGGAAGGGACCTCCAGAGATTATCAAGTCCAACCCCCTTGCCAGAGCAGTGTCACCCAAGGCAGGGCACACAGGAACACATCCAGGTGGGTTTTGAAAGTCTCCAGAGAAGGAGACTCCACAACCTCCCTGGGGAGCCTGCTCCAGTGCTCCGTCACCCTCACTGTAAGGAAGTTTCTCCTCATGTTGAGGTAAAACCTTGTATGTCCAAGTTTGTATCCATTGTTCCTTGGCTTATTACTGTGAACCACCAAAAAGAGCCTGGTCCACTCCACTTGACCCCCACCCCTCAGATATTGATAGACATTGATCAGATCCACTCTCAGCTTTCTCTTCTCCAGACCAAACAGCCCCAGGGCTCTTGGTCTCTCTTCACAGGGGAGATGCTCAAGTCCTCTAATCATCCTCGTGGCTCACCAGCAGATCCCTGTTTCTCTTGAGTTGGGGAGCCCAAAACTGGACACAATACTCCAGATATGGTTTCACCAGGGCACAGCAGAGGGGGAGAAAAACCTCCCTAGACCTGCTGGATACACTTTTTTGGACACACCCTATTAAAAGACAACTCTTTTTACCTTTTTTTTTTTTTTGTCATTGTTAGTTTGTTTGTTTTTTAAATTCAAATTAAAAGTGAAACATTGATTGCTTTCCCAGAACAGTGTATTACATTTTATGGCAATACAATCTTCATGTGCATGCTATGACTGAAAAGCTGCATAATATTGTTGAAAATTATGTTAGCTTGACAATTTGGACCTACTTTTAATTTAATGTGAACACAAAAATATCTGCAGTGCAACAATAAACCTCTGCATCCAAATCCTGAAGCTTCTTCTATAAGAAAAATAAGCAATTTCCACTGGAAATGTTCTTTTTGGCCCAGTGCCTTAAGAGACTAAGTAAGTGCTGTTCTATTAAGCTCTAATACTGCTTCAATTTTTACTCTATGCATTTGATTTTAAGATATTGCAATAGGCAGACCCAGCCTATCTGTAAAGGCTCTATCATCTCCCTTTTACAGAGTAATGCAAAATGGCAAAGACCTTCTGGAAGACCTGCAGTTTTTGCTTCAGTAATGCATTTGCCACCTCTTAAGGTATATAATTACATATATGTGGATCAGATCTTACCTCTAGACAAGATAGGATAGGAATAAAGAAAAGGAATAATGTTTTTTAAAGAAGCAACAAAATGTGATACAAAGATCCACAGTGTTAAGTTATAATTAGCTGCCCCAGTATCTCAGCCTGCCTGGCTAGGCTAATTATCTGTCCCATATTATGCTTAAAAAATTCTATGAGGTCTTTATTTTGCTTGCATTGCAAAGATGTCTCTCAAAGCCCATTCAAGCAGCCTGCCCCTCTTCAAGCCAAGGTAAAACAGGTTTTCCTCATGTACTTGCTTTTAGGCATAGAAGCAGTAGAGATGTGGAAGCTCCTTGGGTCACTGCTAAAGACTTGGATGTTCAGAGGGTGATTTGGTTTATGCATCTTTCTCCACTGGCCAAAAATGGAATTGTGAAGACAGGCTGAGATTAGGCACCATTCAGAGATGGCTAAAACTCAGCGAGGTGAACTCCACCTTGTGCATATGGTTCTAACAAGATTTTGGATCTTAAGATTCAGCAAATACAATGCTACGGTTTTCTAGCAGTGGGCTGAGAAGAATTTTAGAGTAATAATACCTAAACAGAATTGTCTGGGGTGCATACAGACCATGCAGCAAGACATAGCTACGGAGGAGTGATAAAAATTGCTTGAATTTGGATTTTTATCCTCATGTGGTTTTAGCAGGGCTAGTGATGGATTCATACACACAAAAGAACATTTTGGATCCTTTGAATTAGATACTTTCTTCTCAGGTGGCATCTGGAGATTTTGTACAGGAGAAAAGGCTCAGAGAGCCTGGCCCTCATGGTGCTGTTGAGATGTCCTCACACAAAATTGAAAACAGCACTTTTTCCTAAATTGCTGTTAGCTGAGGTTATGAGGATACAGTGTAAGAAGACCACACTGGAAGTGGGGTGCAGGATCCAAGCCAGACACTGAGAAGACTGCAAACAGCATAAGGAAAACCCCAGTCGGAGATCACAGCTAAGAAGGAACACAGTTGTTTCAGGACAGAGTTGCCATTAGCCTCCACCGAACCCACAGAGCACTGAACAAAACTGCATTCCAGAGGAAGCAACAATCACAGCAAACACACCAAGGGAAGGATGGCCTTAAGGTACGTGGTCCTGACATTCATATAAAAGCCAGGCTCAATTCACCCATAACACAAAACCACAGATGAGGAAGTTCACAGCTGAACCTTCATTTCACCTGCTCTAACTTAGAGAGAGATTTGCTGTGCAACACTTCCCAAATGAAACATTGGTGAGAAAAGGAAAACTACTGCCACTTACAGAGTTCCCATTAGAGATTTTTTTTTTAATGAAATAATTACAAATTTTTGTTTTTTTCCTTCTTCTCAGATATCTGATCTTAATTATGTCATGTAAAAATGAGATCATTCCATCCACTGCCTCCTTAACTCTTCTCTTAAAATAGAATCTAAATCCTTATATATAGAAGAACATTTTGGTAATTACACATGAAGTGCTTAGGATAAAATGTCTTTTCCCTTCCTGTGCACAAGACTTTATCTTTGGATCAGTCAATAGGAGGTGGTTAGGAGTCTTTCTAATGACAGTGAAAGGTTAACTCAAATTTGTTCTCATTATTTTTGAAACCTGAAGGAGATGCAATACACATCAGGTAACAGTTTTTTTCTGGTCATCATCTGTGAAATTCAGTTAATCACTATAGTTAGTTGATACATGATTGTACATCCAGGATAGGATAGGAAGAAACATTTATAACTTCAGAGAATTACCCAGGATTTAGTTCAGTCTAAGAGAAGAATAGAGCTCATTACCTCTGTTTAAATAGATGTACAATGCAGTGCACATACACCAATTACTTCAAGTGACTCTGATACCTTAGTATTGAAAATCAGTTATGCAAACTATTCACAGGATGCTGTAGACTGCAGAGAATGCTATTTAATTACATGTGATCACAGTCCATTTACAAATCCTCCTTTAAATCCTTCTACCTTCTCTTTTACCACTTTCCACTTTTTTTTTTCCCAGAGATGCTGTGCTCTTGCTCAAAGGAACAGACCTCAGAACTAAAACACTAAGCTAGAAGAATGTTGTGAGCCTTACAGCAGCACTAACACATCCTCAACTGCTAAAGCTTTCAAAACTTCTTCATTTTGTGAGCAGAGGAACCATTTGATCAACACAAGTAAGCAGTTCACACAGTTCTGTCAGTGCTAGTTCCTTTAGTGACATTCAGAGTGCCTTTAGCAGAGTCCTACTTCATTAAAGGGAAAAGAAATCTGGAACAGCAAGAGCTTCACTCCCTGCTCTTTCCAATATCCTGTGAAACAGAAGTGTAAAAAAGACACCTTCCCTTGTGATAAGTGTGAGGGAAATGGACTCTCAAATGATGCTGAAACTGTGGGAATGGCAGTTCCTCAACATCTGCTGAATGGAGAGCAGTTAGTGAAGGAAAGCCCAGAGGAGTCATGGTGCAGTTTGACAATCAGCTGATGGCACCAGACTGAGTCAAAACTGAGAGCCTCATCTCTGGAGGTAAATTAGAGAAAGTAGAAACAGACTTCAGCTTTCACAGCCATGTGGAATTTTAAGGACAATGTTAAACTGGACATGACAACAGAAAACTGCAGGAAAGTCTACAAACGTTTGCAGGGAATCAATGACTAGGAATTGGTGAGTTTGTGTCAACAAAAGGTCATTTTTAAAATCCTCTGAAGTAAAACAATCAACCTAGAATTCCAGATAAAAACAAGAAGTCAGTTTAAGCTGGTGTCTCTATTTTGGGAAAGGAGGCAGAGAGAACTTCTTCATATGACTGCATTAAGCTGTTACGAGGCAAAAATGTCTTTGAGTCAGCACACTGAATCCCAATTGTTTCCTGAGATTGAAAACCAGGTATTGTATTTAGCTATAGACCATGTGTTGAATTTAAAAGATTTACACTTAGCTTAAAATAGAGTCAGAGATCACTACTGAAACAGCTACATGAGAACCATGACTGTATAGAGTATGCTCAGAAGTGATAGAATCATAGAATTGTTTTAGCTGGAAGACACTTTCAAGATCATCACCACTAAACCATGTTCTTCAGCACCACATGTACAAGCCTTCTAAACACCTCCAGGGATGGTGACTCCACCACTTCTGTGGGCAGCCTGTTCCAATGCTTGGCTACCCCTTGGTGAAGAAACTTTTCCTGTGCACAAGACTTTATCTTTGGATCAGTCAATAGGAGGTGGTTAGTATTTCTAATGAGAGTACAAGGATAACTCAAATTTGTTCTCATTACTTTTGAAACCTGAAGGAGATGTAATACACATCAGGTAACAGTTTTTTTCTGGTCACCACCATCTGTGAAATTCAGTTAATCACTATAATTAGTTGATACATGATTGTACATCCAGAATAGGATAGGAAGAAACATTTATAGCTTCAGAGAGTTACCCAGTCTAAACCTCACTTGGTGCAATTTGAGCCTGTTTTCTCTTGTGCTGTCTCTTAGGGATGACAGGAACATAACCAAGCTGGGCTGGGCAGCAAGACCTAAGCATTGACACCTCTGCCTTTTAGTCCTACTTGGGCTAGAGCATCAGAAACTGATGGTCATACTGTTACAGTTGTGATGTTAGTACTAAATTAAGCTACATTAGGTGCACCTGTACCAGTCAGCAACTTAAATCACACAGAATCACAGAATCAATAAGGTTGGAAAAGACCTCAAGGATCATCGAAGTCCAACCTGTCATCCAAGACCTCATGACTACTAAACCATGGCACCAAGTGCCACGTCCAATCCCCTCTTGAACATCTCCAGGGATGGTGACTCCACCACCTCCCTGGGCAGCACATTCCAACAGCTAACAACTCTCTCTGTGAAGAACTTTCTCCTCACTTCAAGCCTAAACTTCCCCTGGCGCAGCTTGAGACTGTGTCCTCTTGTTCTGGTGCTGGTTGCCTGGGAGAAGAGACCAAACCCTTCCTGGCTACAACCTCGCTTCAGGTAGTTGTGGAGAGCAATGAGGTCTCCCCTGAGCCTCTTCTTCTCCAGGCTAAACAATCCCAGCTCCCTCAGCCTCTCCTCGTTGGGCTTGTGTTGGAGGCCTCTCCCCAGCCTCTGGCTGCAGGGCAGACCTATGCCTTTCTGTGGAGGAATAACTGAGCTCCTTCCCAAAATTAAGTCAGCTTTAACAGACTGCATAGAAATTCTGCAAATTTCAGAAATTCAGTCTGCAAATTCCATTAAAATTCCCAGTTGCTGTTTCTGGAAGCCTTTCTCTAGGACAACAGCCTGTGCTCTGTAGCATTCAGTTTCATAACCATATTGCCAAGCCTTAAGAACTTTGAAAAACCTGTCAGAATGGATTTTACATTATCCATTTCCTATTCTCCTGTGGTGGGTAGACCTTGGCTAGCTGCCAGGTGCCCACCAGACCTCTGCTTTTTGCCTCTCCTCATCAGGATGAGGGGACAAAATAAGATGAAAATCTCATGGGTTAAGATGAAGAGGTTAATTTAAAAAGAGTTGAAATTGACTCTGCCCAAAATGGGGGCAGCCCATGGCCTCCTCTCAAAGAAGTCACTCCTGCAACCCCCTTGCTATCAAAACCTTGTCATGTAAACTCATTTGCCTCCTCCTTTTCCTCTCTCATTTTCTGGCCTTCCAGAGCCTCTTAGTATTTTCCTAGGGCAGCACATATTTCCAGAGTTTGTTCAGAGCCCACCAAAAGCCAGCACTGGTCCCCAGGCATCACAATGTAAGCAAAATGAAGGTAAATTTATTGTCAATAACCATCCATGATCTGGTTCATCCAGGAAGAAGGAAACAAGAAAACACTGCCACAAACACCATGCCATGACAACAAATCACAATATCACAACAACAACAATGAAAAAAGTCTCTTACCTGATCTTGCAGAAAAATGAAATAAATTGTTCTAAAGATGCAAAGCATGATTGAGGAGATCCATCGAACCACTCAGGACATTGCTAACAGTGGAGCTCAAATCTACTTATCAAAAAACCTTTTTTGAGGACATATTAGCACTTCCTAAGGAACATAGAGATGTCTCAAGATCTTCCTTCCCATCAGCGAGCTGACTCTTACTTAACTCTTCCAGGCAAAGTTTATTTTGCAAAGCTTCCTTCAGACCCTTGTACTCAAAGGCAGGTTCATGTGAACTGTTAGTACATAGCACTACTCCTTCATTACTAAATTATATGTATTATGTACAGCAAATTGCATAATCTGTGCAATTAGCTCATCTCAGTCATCACTGCAATGGAAATAGCTGTGAAGGTTGAACAGAGGGGAAAGTTAATGACATCCACTCTCCAATAAGGATTGCAACTGCAAAACTGGCTGGCTCTAGCTGTCTGTCTTGTCCCAGAGCACAAAGCTGAGCTGACCATTAAACTGCAAGCACTCAAAAGGCCATGATTTATAGCAAATACCTGCTGTGAGCTGCAGCAAACCAGAAGCTGGCTCATAAACAAATTACTATCTGTGAGGTGGGGCATGGGATGAAAGGTACAGACAGTAGTATCCTCAGCATCTGTGCTGAGCTACATCAGACCCACTCATGCATCAAAGCCCCATGATGCACAGTAAAAAACAATAAATCCTCCCCCTGCCTAGATTTCTTTACTCTTCCCCCCCTCCCCCCCTTTTCCTGGTAATAGCTTTGTTTCTCCTTCAGTTACTTACTCACTCAAGTATATAGTTGTGATTCTGGATTTTCTGCTTGATCAGTCAGACTTTGTCCTTAATTCTCTAGGGGCTGGTTGCTGCTTCTCACCTCTGCACAACCTGCCATGCTACACTGCCAGCTCTTACTCTTGCACAGTGGCGTTTTTACAGTTTAAAACAATTCACCCATTCACTAAAGTCTTTTGCAGGAACTCTCCCTTCGCCCATTCCCGCAGTGACTCATAACTCATATTCTTCTTCAGGCACAAGGTCTCTATCTCTCTGCCCACTTTCACCTTGACCAGTAACCTTCCTTTCCATTCCTAGTCTGCTTGATTGATTGATGCTCTGCTCTTCCTCTATCCTTTTTTCCTCAGACTTCCATTATTCCTGCAACCTTTTGTAATTGCAGAAGAGAAATCAATTAGCACTGGAAGCTAGTCAGTCTTAGTGAGATGAAAAATATTTTAATTCTTAGAAGTTCTACATATTTCCCAGATGGTCTCAGAAAGTATCAGCTTTCAGGTGTAGCAGAACTTCTGATTTAGACATTTAGCTCATCACTTGGATGCAAGCTCCAGGCATGTCAGCGGAACATCTGAACCAAGTCATTGGTGCTCTCTTCTGAGAGCTGAACAGAAACTTTATTTCACTTACCCTGAGGCAGAACAGGATGTGGATACCAAAGTTGGAGTTCAAGTTGCCAGCAAGCAGAATGCAACACTCAGGACCCAGATATTGGAAACTTCCAGTACTTAAACTGCTTAATTTCATCTCGAGGAAGCTATTTTGATCCCATCCTACCTTGAGCAGACAGCTTTTCTGAATGAATCATCAATATTTCAGGATTCAATCAAAGCAATTAGCCCTGCCTTTTCCAGCAGTTTTTTATTAAGGTAACATGGCAACTAGACAAAGGTCAGTGTCCTGTGAGCTTCATTTGATTTCCCTAAAAGCAAGCAATGAATGAACTAAACCAAGTAACATGGTGCAGAAAAATTACACATGACACATCAACAGATACATGGAATCAAAACAAAACACAGAGATGACTCTCACTCTGTTACACATCATATAATACAAATTCTTTATATTCTCCTTATAGCTCCAGTGTCCTAGAAACTAAACCCCACCACCACGAAGTGTCATGTCACAGCTGGCCATGAAGAAGGAAAGAATGGTGATTAAGGACACTGAAGGATCCATTTGAAATCTGTAAGGATATCACAAAACCACAGCAATGATGGTTAGAAGGGGCAGTAGAGTTCATCTGGTCCAGCTTGCAGTATGCCCTGTTGCCACTCCATGTTTATTTTACCCAAGCAAAGCCAGGACTTCCTGAGTTCAGTGTTGAAAATCACTAGAAGATACTGGTAAAATCAGAATAAAGTCTTCAAAGCCACCCATGATCCCAAAGACTTGGACACACATCTGACTTAGCAGAATGAAATCAATTTCTTACCCTGAGATTTCAGAAGGTGAACTTTAGCTCAGGTTTACCAGAAGCACACACAGTACACACAGTACAACCTGGTCTAATTGAGAATGTCTCTGCTGACTGCAGGGAGGTCAGACTAGATGACCATTGGAGGTCCCTTCCAGCCTGCACCATTCCATGATTCCATGATTTCCATAAGATCCCAGAGCATGAGTGACCCATTCATGTGTCTACCTCATTTATGGTACTTTCTGTGCTTAGCAAAGTTAATGTAGGGAATGGGAAAATGGGGCTGGAGTTTTGAGAGTGAGCCTGGAAGAGGTAATGGACTGAAGGCAGGCAGGAGGCAGGCACTTATCTGATCAGTCAAAGAAGTCATGAAAAACCGACAAGAATTCTCCTGAGGCCCTGTAATCAGAACAAGCATGGTCAAGGTATTCCACCTCTGTTCATCTGCTGATGTGATTCTCCCCCTCTACTCCACTCTGGTGAGACCCCACCTGGAGTACTGAGTCCAGTTCTGGAGCCCATATTACAAGAGGGATATGGATGTGCTGGAAGGTGCCCAGAGAAGGGCCATAAGGATGATCAGAAGGCTGGAGCTGCTCTCCTATGAGGAGAGACTGAAAGAGTTGGGGCTGTTCAACTTCTTGTGCCTTCCAGTATCTGAAGGGGGCTACAAGAAAGCTGGGGAGACTACCCATCAGGTAGTGATGGGACTAGGGGGAATGGAATAAAGCTGGAAGTGGGGAGATTCAGACTGCAGGTGAGGAAGAAGTTCTTCCCCATGAGAGTGATGAGAGCCTGGAATGGGTTGTCCAGGAAGGTGGTTGAGGCCCCATCCCTGGAGGTGTTTAAGGCCAGGCTGGATGAGGCTCTGGCCAGCCTGATCTAGTGTGAGGTGTCCCTGCCCATGGCAGGGGGGTTGGAACTGGATGATCCTTGTGGTCCCTTCCAGCCCTGACTGATTCTATGAGTCTATGATTCTATGTAAACACAGTAACTCCGCCATGGATCTGCAATGAGATCTAACAGAAAAGCAGGAATCTCTAGGAAACACTTTGTACTCATTTTCTGAAAAATCCAACTACTATTCATCACATTTCTAGTGAAATGAGAGCACTTTGCATACTCCCAATACACCATGACTTGAGACAGACTGCTATGACACCTTGCTATTCTCACACACTCACCTCTCCAGTTCAGCTCAGAGACCCTTCTATTCCCCTTGGCATTCACCAAAGGAATAAAGCAGAGTGCTTGTTTGGGGCTAAAACTGCTATTATAATGGTTGCTGGAATTTATTTCACAGGAGTAACGTGCAGCAAATGTAGGAAAGATGAGGGAGCTAAGGATATATTTGGATGAAAAAGACAAGGCCAGGCTGAGAATGGGTTTGTAGATGGATAAGGATGACTTACAACATCACAAAACCTTTGTGGTGATCTTTTAGCCCTCTCTCAAGAAAGAGTAAGCTCAGCAGCATAACTCAGTATTCATAGTACTACAGCCTCTCTCCCTGGGACTGGGCAATGCAATGCACCATCATAGGTGGACTTGGATTCATCCCTGTCATTTTTGAGACTTAGGCTCTGAAGCAGGAAACAAATCCAAACAGAACTTTGTTCCCTCACTTCTCAAACAAAACAATCTGAGAGCCTTATTTTAGTGCTGTAAAGAAGGCTTCCTTAGTGACAGTCATCTTTGGCACAGTGCTGGCAGCTGACAGGTGAAAATGTTCATTTTTAGAGAGGCCTAATGAGAGGGAGATACTGACGCAGTATCAGGGCAAGTGAGTTTATACATGAGGTTTACATGAAGTGGGAAATTCAGAAGATGAGATTAGATGGCTAAAATGAACTACAAGTAGATCTCTAGGATCCTGGCTTTCTTCAGTACAGTGTGGTGGTAAGGAAGATTGAAAAGAATTCATTCTACAGTGGACTTTCCTTCTTTCTTTTTCTTTCTTTCTCTTTCTTTTTCTTTCTTTCTTTTTTTTTTCTTTTTCTTTCTTTTTCTTTCTTTCTTTCTTTTTATTTCTTTCTTTTTCTTTCTTTCTTTTTCTTTCTTTTTCTTTCTTTCTTTTTTTTCTTTCTTTCTTTTTCTTTCTTTCTTCCTTTCTTTTTCTTTCTTTCTTTCTTTTTCTTTCTTTCTTTTTTTTCTTTCTTTCTTTTTCTTTCTTTCTTCCTTTCTTTTTCTTTCTTTCTTTCTTTTTCTTTCTTTTTCTTTCTTTCTCTTTCTTTCTCTCTTTCTTTCTTTCTTCCTTTCTTTCTTTCTTTTTCTTTCTTCCTTTCTTTTTCTTTCTTTCTTTCTTTCTCTTTCTTTTTCTTTCTTTCTTTTTTTTTTCTTTTTCTTTCTTTTTCTTTCTTTCTTTCTTTTTATTTCTTTCTTTTTCTTTCTTTCTTTTTCTTTCTTTTTCTTTCTTTATTTTTTTTCTTTCTTTCTTTTTCTTTCTTTCTTCCTTTCTTTTTCTTCTTTCTTTCTTTTTCTTTCTTTTTCTTTCTTTCTCTTTCTTTCTCTCTCTCTTTCTTTCTTCCTTTCTTTCTTTCTTTTTCTTTCTTACTTTCTTTTTCTTTCTTTCTTTCTTTTTCTTTCTTTTTCTTTCTTTCTCTTTCTTTCTCTCTTTCTTTCTTTCTTCCTTTCTTTCTTTCTTTTTCTTTCTTCCTTTCTTTTTCTTTCTTTCTTTTTCTTTCTTTTTCTTTCTTTCTCTTTCTTTCTCTCTTTCTTTCTTTCTTCCTTTCTTTCTTCCTTTCTTCCTTTTTTCTTCCTTTCTTTCTTCCTTTCTCACTGAGAGTTTCTGTTCCTAAAATTTGCTTCACTGTATTTCTTCTCACTTCTCAAGTCTCATATGGAGCAGCATCTAGCCCTCTGTTACTCCCAGCACAGTATAAAGCAATCCAAGTTTTATTGATTTTATCAATTTGTCCCAAGAGCTACTAGTTACAAACTCCATGAATAACATCTGAGGGGCATGAAACTGCACTGAGAAAGGAAAATATCTATTAAAAAATGCATTCCCTTCCAATTTCCATGGGAAATCATATTTCTCACTGCCTTCTCAAGCTAAGAATGGCTATTCTAATCTGGATGTCAAGTCATAAGTAATGTTAGGGTCCAAAACTGAGTAAGAGTTTCCCTTTCATAGGACAGCAGACTTTTAGAGTCTGAGAACTTTACTCAGAGCAGAACACAGATTAAAGTACTGTTCTTCCAAGCCACAGAAGTCACAAAGATTTATCATTACATGATCGGCAAAGATACTTCCATGTCACTGAAGAACATAGAGGAAAATACAAAGAATCCACATCAAATCAGTGGACTTAGTGATCTGCAAAAGACTCTTCCCATGAGCAACGTGCAAGTACAACAGCCACAGCTGAGGAACACATTGTCCCACAGTTAACATACCTCTTTGTTGTTCTTGTTACATGAGGGCACATAGAGCCTCTGTCAAGTACCCTGCCAGGGAACAGCACTCAGGAGTGTTCAGGTTAATGCAAAAGAAGCAGGACAGCAATGAAGGTGGTATGTACGGCAGGGAGGAACCCCTGCACCACCCACATGCAGGTTCTTGTTGACTGCTTAAGAGTTGCTTCAGCCCTGACTGCCTATATTGTGCTTCCCATAGCTTCCATTTCTTCTTCTAACATAACACACACCTGCTTGGGTCAAAGGGTAGCACTTCCCATCACCCAGCCTTTCAGAGCAGCCCTGGTGAAACCACCACCAACCACCTAACTTCAGCCATTGACTGTCTCTCAAGCAAGTGCTCCACAACGGCAGTGTCAGACAGTAGGGTTTCTTCCAGAACATCTTCCACCTCCTCCACCCCCAAGTCATTGTCCCCACTTCAGTGAATCTCTTTTACCCTCCAGCAAGAGAAGGAAGCTGCAGAGGCAGCACTGTCGGTAACAAGAGCAGGACAAAGTTCAAGACTGCTGCTCACACCAGTTTTCTGCCACCCCATCCATCATCTCCACCCCCAAGTGATTCAGAGCAGCTGCCGCTGGACATTTAGTTTACCTACACTTTAAGTGACACCCTGTGGCTGAGCAGAGGAATTACGGGTGACCATTCAGGGACACAGACTGTCCCTGAGGTTCTGTGGCAACAAACACAGCAGCTGAAACGCAGGGAGTCGCAGTCTCAGGTGTACAGCGACTGGAGACAACATCCTGATTCCACCTTCCTCACCACGCTTCCAGAACTCATCCTCCCACAGCTTGGTTGGGCAGACAATGGGTTATAAAGCAGAATAAAATGAGAAATCCCACATCCACAGGAGAGTCCCCACACTGGATGTAGCTGGGATTTTTCCCCTTTCATTTTGATATAGTGAGGATTTCCTGCTTCTTCTCCCTTCATGATGTGTTTAATTTTGTCCCTTCCCCATAATGTTCCTGCACCATTCCTTCTTCTACTCCTCCCTTGGCCCCAGAAGCACAGGATTTTGCAAGTATCGTCTAATTCCTAACTGGTGGGAAGAAACTGAACCTCACTCCATCTGTTTGCCAGCTGGTAGTTGCTGTCAGCTTAGACAACAGCTCATTATCTCATGCAAGTGACAGAGGAGTAGATGGGGCAGCTTCCTTAAAGAGAGGGTCATGGAAGCCTCCCAAAATGTGGGCAACCCTGTTTGCTGACCCTCCTGAAAGCCACAAGGTTCAGATACTTCTCAGGCTGACATTTGTCATTGCCCTCTTGCTGTGACAAGCCTCTCTCCCTAACAATCCTGGGTGGTGATCCCTCTGCCACAATTCAGGGTTGCCACCCTGAAGGGCAAAGCAAGGGACTGGGCCTCCTGCTAGTGCTGCCAGATCTGAATGACTTCAGCAGATGATCAGATGGTGCAGAACAGAAGCAGCAGTTCCTGACTCTGGGAAATATGTGAAGTCTGCCTCAAAAGCCAAGTCTAAACTTAAGAGAATCCAAATCAGACAATAGGATTGCAGCAAAGCCACCCCATAACTTACCAGTGAAGAACATAATTAGTAATCAGTGCTTAATTAGCTGGAGAAAACGTCTCTGAACACAAATGAAGTAACATCAACAATCCTTGTATTTTACTACATGCAATTAACTCAGTGAAGTCCCATTTCACAGGATGATAGCAGTGGAAGAAAGAAAGATGGGTTGTGGCATTCCTCCTTTCCAATATTGTTTTCAACATTCTTCTTCTCAACTGCAAAATCAGAGTGATCTCATACCTTAAATTATGCTCACAATTAAAAGAAAGATAAAAAATAATTTAGGGGAAAAAAGTAAAGCCTCTCCCATCTGTACATGAGCTGAAATCAAGAACCTCCCACTGCTGTACCTGTGGAAGAATTCAGCCTAAACCAGCAGGAGGAAACAAACAAAGGAGGTTGAAATCTTAATCTGGGTACAGTGCTATCGGAGCCAAGCTGACCTAATCAACTGCAGATTTGATCTCCTCAGAGAGAAGCTTCACAAGCTTAAAAAATATGTTTTATTCCCTGCCTCAGAACTCCAACTCCAACCTGCTTTTTCCTCTGTCATGTTTGTTTGGTTTCTCATCTGTCTGCTTGCTTGAACTTTCATGTACTCTTGACTCCCTAGCTGACAAATATTGTGTTGGTCACCTCAAGATGGCTTAAACAGGACTACTGGAAGACTGCAGACTTTTTTTTTTTACAGCTTTTTTTTAGTAAGTCCACAATTAAAATTGGCTTCTTCTCACCCCTAATCTCCTTCTGTATTTCTGGATATCTTACAAAGTTACAGAAGCAGGACGAGGTGGGAGTAGTTTTAGGGATTTGTAGTATTTTTCTGAACCTGGAAACCTAGAGCGTTGCCTAGCAAAAGGAGAAAGTTGTACATTTGGTCTTTGAAACTCTTCTTTCAGAAATGTGTTTTAAATATACAAAGAGCCCTTCAACCCAGATGACAGTGCACCAGAACTGCTTAGTATCTGCTGACCCTCAGGCTGGGAGGCTTCCTTTCACCTTGGTCCTTTTGTCCAGCCCACATCTCAGCTGCATCTCCTCACTGCATCCAGGTGTACCTCCACTCACACTGATGAGGGTGTGTTGATGAGCATTTTGTTTCTCTGTCTCCAAGAAAGATGAAAAGCCACCGGAGCCTAAAGGGTCTCTGTCTTTTACAAAGGGGTTTAGCTTTAAAAAAATCCCCAAATCAAGCCAGAATAACCTCTGGGGGCAAAGTCATGTGAATGTGATCTACGGAAGTGCTCAAGACACTACAACACACAAGAGAAAAGACAAGTGAAAATGTTAATTGAGCCTCCAGGCTAGCCACTTGGAAAAGTGCACATTTCTGTAATTATCAGGACAGGTCTCACCCATAGAGTATGAACAGGATTCTGTGAACAATGATGTCCAAGAAAGGTTCAGATTTTATATGCAAGCTGAAGCTGCCACTCCAGAACAGCTTTGAACAATAATTAATCAGAAAAGCAGCAGAGGTTAGATCTTGATATGAGTGGCTCTTTAATCTGTGAAAATTAACTCTTTTGCTCTTTTGAAAACTAAATCACCTCTTTAACTTCTCCCCCCCCTTCAAGAGGAGGGATGCAAAGCAGAAGATCTATTAATTCGCTTCTTCACCCTTTCCTCAGCACACATAAAGATTATTTGCCTCTGTGCACGATGAGTCAACAAAGAACTGCTGCCATTTTACTTCCAGTGTGGTGTAACAGGTACAACTGTGATACTTGTGCCAATGGCTCCTTCTCCCATGTCCATACACGTGAAGGACAGCCTAGTTGCTAAGTTGCCAACCCTCTCCAAGTCATTGTCAACAAGGCAGCTGGTTAGAGGGCCACCAAGGAGAAGGTGGTGCACACACCTTCAGAACAAGGAGTAGGCAAGGAAGAACCAAATCCCTATCAGTGCAAGGTTAGCAGTGCTTATATGCCTGTTTTCAGTAGCAGAGTCCTTGGAGAAGATAAGGATGCTGTTTGCAATACCCAAAACACTCATCTGAGTGGCTATCTCTTTCAAAGAACTTTCCTGCATTGAGAGAAAGGGAAGATGATTTGCAGAGAGGGTTAGAGCTACAGAGACCTTTTGTTCATGTGGATCAAAAAAGCAGTCTGACCTCCTACTGTCAATCCCCAGGTGTGGGTTCCATTCAACTCAACAGACACCCAGGGATGAATTTAGCTGTTTAAACAGAGGCATCATATCATCTTAGAGTATCTGCAACTTCTATGTGGCCTGAAAGATAAAACAAGAATCTACACTCAGCCTAGATCCTCTAAAAGAGGAATTAGACACAAAGCAAGATACTCCTCGACAAACCAAGTGGTAGTAGCAACTGTTTTGTGGGCTAATGAACTGATCTGAGCATTTAAGTTGAGCTGAGTAACCGTCTAGGCTTCCTCCTCTATTGGAAATAGAGCTTCATTAACTTGTATTGAAGCTTAGATAGGTAAATTAGCTGTTGATATCTACATGGCAATAGCTTAATCTGTACGATGGAGGCCTTGAAATGCTTTCACCTCCTGGCTGAAACCTGCACAAACGAAGCTGAGCAGCCCTGAGGGAAAGGTCTTACCACAAAAAACCCGTCTGCTGCACTGCCTGTTGTAGACAAAGTCAAACCAGGCAGCTAGGACATGAGAGTCAGCATTTCTTATGCACCAGATGAACATCTAATCCTGGGTTTCCTCATTGCACAGGACAATTTGTAGGGTAAGGAAAGAGCTAAATTAGACATACTTTACCCTGTAACACACTGTAAGTACTTACATGTAAGACCATTTTTGCAGGCAGCGAAAAGGGAGTCTCATTACTGCCAATTTGCTGAATTAATCATGCTTCAGGATATCCTAATAAGCAAATTAATCTGTTTCCTAAAACAAGAATAAAAGCTACACACTGTCAAAGCATAAACACATCCAGAGGGCAGCAATGATATTGTCATCTTTAGCTAAATATAGATCCTGAGCAGAGACAAGTGCACAGCCACCCACAGCACCAACATCTATTCCCCTTTTTAATTTTTCTTTGAGAATAATGCATCAGCTTTACTATGAAACTGTAAAGTTGGAAGTGGAAGCCATCACCTTCAGATCCTTGGTCAAAGAACACTTTGCCTCTATTTACAAATCACACTCCAGCCTAACCAGATCCTGATTTCTCAGCATGACTTTACTTCCCAAATAAAGAGGGAGGAAAAATAAAGTAAAAAAAATTAAACTATGCACACCAAAATAAGGCAGTGTCAGAGATGAAAAATACTCACAGGCTGACAGACTTTGTTTCACAAATCCATCTGAAACTTATCTGAGTCACTCAGCAGTTCCCAAGAGACACAGAAACACAGAGACAGGCACAAAATCACCACGGGAATTTTCTGCTGTTAGAATGGAAATATTTTATACAAACAGTTTATTCTGTAGTGGCAAACAAGAGGCGATGGTTTTCTTTTTTTTAATGTATCAGCTCTTCTTAATTTCTTTGACTCAGATACTCTACCACTGAATTTTGCCAGTGTGTTGCAAGGTTTGATAGCATCCCTCACCCAAGCACTCAGGGATTCCAAGTTTAGAGCAACTATCACAGGATCACAGGATGTTAGGGGTTGGAAAGGACCTCCGAAGATCATTGAGTCCATCCCCCCTGCCAGAGCAGGACCATAGAATCTAGCACAGGTTGCACAGGAACACATCCAGATGGGTCTTGAAAGTCTCCAGAGAAGGAGACTCCACAACATCTCTGGGCAGTCTGTTCCAGTGCAAAGCATGACAGTTGGCAAGATGGATACCAACCCAAGGTAGGTCCATCCAAAGCCTTTGATGTGGTGATGCAACCTACTCATCACAGTTTGTCTTGAATCCTGTACACTACACGCAGACACTACAATAAGGCACAGAAATAGCCCATCCAGAGCCTGAACTTGGGCAGCCTGGTTCGCCAGGGACCAGCACCCTGTGCTTGACTGAGCCTCGTCTGTGTTTTTTATACAGTTTGGGCAGTTTCGAGTCTGGATTTTCTAGTGTCAACAATACAAAAGCTTCCATTTATGGGGAATGCTAACTGGGTTCACTCCCTCCAGCTAATTAATTACTTTAATCAAACCGTTAGGAACTTGGCACCTTTGAGAGCTTCATTTTTCTAAAAACAAACCAAACAAACAAATAAACAAGCATCATCAAAATGGATCAAAAGATTCTACACAGCTCTGAATGAGAAATATGCTCACAGCTGTACAAAATCCAACTAAAGATACGCCATAGCTCCTAAGAGGTGGTGAACACGAGATTGCATGACAGTACAAAAAGCAGCTGAGTTGTGACCTTCAAGTGCATCATCCCTTAGCAGAAGAAAGACACTGCACAATGCTTTTACTAAACTTGGCTGATTTCACTCTCAGACCCAGTTCAGGACAGTGTTACATACCATCATCTCTCCCTCTGCCTCACCAAAATGCACACCAGGACAAAACTACACTCCACATCCTAGGCAGAAATCTTATGTGGATCCAAGTTACTTCCTGATGAAACCCTCACTCTGCAGCTGGATTATTCACCTCTGAAATTCGTAAGGTCCATTCCCAGGGTTTTATCAGTTTTCTGAACTTATTTTATTATTCACCTGAGGTGCACAGTCAAAGTTCGAAGCACATTGAGTCTTGTCACAATTGGTTCTCTAGTCAGCCCACAAACTAGCTTGGTCAAATCATGCAAGTAGAAGCAGTCACAGCCAGACCGTGTCTGGAATGATATTTGGCCTTCCCAAACTGTGGACATGTTCTGCATGCGCTAATTGCCACGTCTTGCAGATCACAACAGATTTGCACCTCTGTACTTGGATCTTAACCTGCTGTCCTGCTGCTTTCCCAAGCCTTAATCACCAACTACTGTCACCCAAGAAGCTATGGATTTTACAGGTTGACTCAAATCTCTGTATAGTCCTTCCCTTCCTTTTCTGTGCCACAGCTTGGAGGAGCTACACAGATAGAAGAGCCTAACATCAACTGAAAGCCACTCACAGTGTCTTCAGTGTCTCTATAGCAAGCTGCATACATTACTACAACTGGGCACCAGTATGCCCCACCAGTCAGTCCTGCAGACACTCATCTTCTTACCGTGACTACTCCCATTTTATGTTGAAAGGAGAAAAATATTCACTTCTCTAGACAGTGACAAAATAATACTTCAGTGTCTCAATAATATATTTCCATCAGTCTTTAATATAACTAGCACAGCATTGTTTTAAGAGCAATGAATTTACAAAAATCTATGAGCACTCTAATATAAGCACTGAGAAGGAGGGGAGCAGGGAAGTACTTTAAATAAAGTCATTGATGAACTACTGAAAGCATTAATAGAGTTTATCAAAATAAAATGAGGTATTCAAGATATTTTTCTTCCATGCACAGGAAAAGCATTTAAATTCTCCCCAGTGTGCTTATGATATAAATAAAGACTCATCCATAACTAATTTTGTTTTTTGGTGGACTGCATGTCCCACTTATTTCCTTATGCTCTTTGCAATAGAGCAATGAGAATACAGGGTTTGAGGATGATCTTGCAGTTCTGAGGTAACCTTATTCTCTTCCACATCAAGGATGACAGAAGCTGGTCCACAAGAACGAATCTGGAAGAGGGCTTTGTTTTACATAGCAAACACACAGAACTCCTATCTAGTTACCTGACCCTTAATACCCAGAGCTGGGGAACAAGTAAGTTCACTTTCAGCAAGTTGAAGTTAAGGTCTGTGATGACAGAGGCATTCTTTTATGGGACTTAATGAGAATGCTAGCCCCACATAATTAATACTACCTGAAGATGAGACTAACACCCAAGAAACAATTCAGAGTGAAACATGGCGTGAAACCTCCCCAGTCAAAAGTGCTCTGAAAAGCTGAGTGACAAAGGAGTGGCTACACATATTTGGGACTAATATGTTAAATCTCCTAATGAAAGGTTCAAACAATATTGACAGATAAGGGAGAGGAAATGAGTACCTGGGTCCAACAGCCTGAATAATACATTTTTAGTGAGTCATCAGGATTGTTTACCTCTAAGACTAAAGCATCAGTTCCAAGAGATTTTTAAGGAGCCCCCCATGCTCCCTTGCTTTGAATATTATTTGCCTTTTAACATCCTCATACTGTTTCCCTTGCAGTAATGATGCAGCCACTCCAGCCTCATAAACCAACCACTGATGAAGTTACCAAACAGATTCCAGACCTCAGCCTTCTGTTGTTAGGTACAACTTCCAGCCCAGTTTGTCCTTGTTTACACATAGAGCCTCCCAAAGGGACAGTCCCTTCAAAATACAGTTCTGAGGTGCTAAGTACCTCACAAGCCAAAGGATCTTTAATTATCCCAAGAGCTGAAGCCCTGCTGCAAATACATTCAGTTATACATATCTACAGAGAAGCAAACACACAAAGCACAATACACCCTCCTTACATTGCAGTAAGTATTTTTTCCCCAGTCTACCTAAATACATTTAATTACACAGGAATCAATGTCCAAAAGTCTGTGCTTTTAAGAAGTCTGCATCATTCCTGGCAGGAATTTTGAATATACAGGCTGGAATGTCGAGGAAATAGTGATTCCCAGGGAAACACTTTTTTCACCCCCTTTCATTATTAATTTTTTTAAGTGGAAAATATATTTTTGGGTCTCCTCAGATGCCTTCTCAACATCAGATCTGCATGAGAAGGTAAGGAGTTTGTACTTACTGGTGGTGTTGTATTTGATCCCGTTGAAGAACTCCGGGCAGGGTCTCTCTACTAATTCCCCCGCAGAGGTTCTGGGCCAGCAGGTCCCGATCTGATCGGTGGTGGCATTGCAGTACGGACCTTTGGCGTTCAAATAGGAGACAGAAAGAGAAAAAGAAGCAGTTGAGAAAGCACAAAAGCCACACGCTTTGCATCACAAAGCAAACGGAATCTTAGCACTTCTAAAGCTTTTCCGAGCCCTGCTCTAGGTAATGTTTCCTACCATCAAAGCCCAGGAAAGGGATAGAGGAACTCTCTAAAAAAGTCTCTTGTAAACGATCCAGGAGGCTGCAGTTGACATCAAATTCTTCTAAGATGAACTGAGGTATGGTCACATCCATTATTCTCCCCAGGACTGCAGGACTGGATCAGGCTCCTTCCCCCTTTTCTGCGGGTTTGGGATTTTTTGTCCCCTCTGCTTTCTTCCTCTCTGGACAGAAATGAACATCAAGCTGCGGCCACCCTGCAATCTCGTGTGTGTGAGTCTCTCCTCCTCCCAGCGTGCTGACAACTTGGCTGAGAGTCTGCGTCTGGCTGTGCAGTTCAATCCTCCAAGCTCTTCTTTGCTTTAAACCAGCAGCTGAGGAACCAATGGGATCTCGCTGAGCCCAGAGTAAGGGGCTTGCGTCTCTTCACCAGCTTCCCTGGTCTAGCAGCTCTCCAGTGCCGCCTCACATTGCCAGACTGTTGTACTGCTTCATCTCCCTCCCTCTCCTCTCTCTCTCTTTCTCTCTCTCTCACTCACAGACACACAGGCAGGGGATGGGCACTTTTGCAAAAATACTCGCTGCAAATTGGAGCCAGGGAGAAAAGGAAAAGCCATCAGACAAATAGAACTCCTCTGCCTTTCTGTGAAGCAAAGCAATTCCTGCCTTTACTGTGCAGAACTGAGGATGAGCAGAGATGTTTAGACAGGGCAGGGGACAAAAAGATCAAGACCGGTAGCTGCAGTATTGGATCCTGAGCAGGCCTTGAGAAAGGAGAGAAGTAATAAAGGCTGGTATGAGGAGATGCTCTGATTGAAGGGAGGCACCAGAACAAAGGAATCTGGAGTAAGGATGCACAGGAGAAGCAGAGTGGGGAGAGTGAGAGGAGCTGGACCCCAGCCCAGGAGAAGCAAGGCACAGTGGCAAGACATCTTTCAGCCCCTCATGCAGATGGGATGGGACGGACAGTAGAGCAGAGCAACGCACAAACTGCAGAGGAGAGTTTTGGAGCAAAGAATGGATCACTCAGGGGACAGGGAAGAAAAGAAAAGACAAGCCATTCTCTAATTTTCCAGTGGTAGGAAGAAGCAAGCATTTCAGAAAGGATAAGCTTCCACACTGACCCAGGAAGCAAGGAAACAGTGATGTGGGGACAAAGAGAGAAGCAAAGGGCTTGACAAACTGAGATTATTAAGGAACAGGATGAGAAGGGGCTGGGGAAGGGGAAAGATGAGAAAAGTTTGGAGTAGATGCCCAGATGGTTCCTCATCTTTTGCGAAATCAAAGCTCAGTGCTATGGGAACCAAATGAAGTTCTGCACTCTGGAACATCCTGCAGAACAGCCTAGACATAACCAGCCTTCCTGACTTGCTATGTCAGGATAGAAGAAAAAACTTTTACCAAAAAAAAGTGTCAAGAACTAAGGAGGATCATTTAGGATCACAGATTCAGACAGATTTTAGGAAGCAAATAGAAAACTGACTTGTAAGGCAGAAAAGCAAGATAAGCATATATGCTGGTAGCAGAGGTGAATGCAGAAAGAGAAGGCAAGAACAATAAAGACGCTCTGACAAGAAAGAAAGAGATCAAGAATTACAGTCTGTGTTCAAAGCTTACACTGAGTTCAAAGCAGTGGTATAGAACCTCCTATAACATCTGTCAACCACCCTGCACAGCCTAGACTTCCCTTTACTCATATTTAAGGTTGAAGGACTTTATTCTTTACTCTTGAAGGACCAAAAGAATTGTGTTATACAAGAGGAAGGAAAAAAAATAATAAAACCCACTGGGTTAGGGCACCAAATAAATTAACAACATGCACTGGTGAGAGAACTAGCCAGGACACTGTTTTGACATCTGGGAATCTGGAGATTTTAAAACATTTTCAAATTGCAATGAGAGGAGAGGGGAGAAGTGCCATTGTGGTTTTGGGATAAGCATTTTTGGTTTAAATATGCAAAATCTCACAAAAATAATAAGTGTCTTAACTCTCTAGGTAGCATGATATTCTGAGGCAAATGAATGCATCTCTGGTTCCCTCTCTCTGGAGCCTTCTCAAGTGAATGTTCCCCAAATTGCAAACCACCTTGAGAATTCTGCATCTCAACAACCTGACTCATCTACACCACCAGATCTCTCTGTCCCATGCAACTCTAATTCCACAAAGCAGGATATGGGTAAAGTGTGCTCTAGCCCTCTAAACAATTCACAGACATCTACCTCTCAAAGTATCTTCAGCTCTACACCTCACATTTATTTTCTGCTTCCTGACAGTGCAGTAGAGTTCAGAAAATTACTTTTTGCTCCTCAGGCAGAGGATCCCAGTGGTGGCTATGAGATCTCAATACCTCTCCATGTCCCATAGCATCCCTGAGCTCAGTGGCCATTTCAGCTGAGGCAGCCCTGATCAGTGAGTAAGGCACTTGTCCAGAATGCTAATAAGAGGTTATTTATTTTATTTCTGCTGGTTGTCTGCAGGGTAATGATAATGATAATAACAATAATGGTAATAACAACAAAAACAACAACAACAACAATAATAATAATAATACACAGACTGACCAGAAAGCTGTTTCTCACCTACCTTCTGCCTTGTCTATTTTTTTTCACACTGTGTGTGCAGCACTTACCACAACGGAATCAAAACCTTGGCTAGAGGCTTTGAGCGCTGGAGTTTCCTGAATTTTGAGGGGAATGTATCACTTAATAAATTACAAAAGAAAGACAGTTTCAAAAAAAAAAAATTGAACTGCTTTTAAATTTGGTAAATGTTTCACATTCCTAAATGCTGCCCCATGTTTTCCAGCATAACCACTTGTAGAGTTTTTTGAAGAGTTCCAATATTAAACACCAAGCTGGATTTAATTTCTTTACACTGGTTCACACTCAAAACAATGGCAAATTATTTTTTCAGGGTTAAGAGAATGATCTCTTCATTTAAGTGAGAAGGGATGGAACCTCTTCAGCCTAAACTGATTCTTCCCTCCACCTTCTCAGTTCAGCTAAATTTAGGGAACCAGCAGCAGCACATCACACAGATAATACTATGGAATTTCTATTACATTCCACGATTTAAGAGCCAAAAAAACACGTCCCAAAAATTGAAATAGAGGTGATGATCAAATTGTCTAGGAGCAAGTCTGGCTGAAGAAAACAATTGATTGTCCCTTAGACCACAAATCAGCACCATTCTTTCACAATCCCTTCCCACTTCTACTTTAGCCTCTTGATGAAAAGAGACTTTTACAACTTTCCCTGGGTAAAATTAACTACTTACTGAGAGGTTCCCTCTGGGTGGATCTAGTCAAATCCTCACCATGTCAGTTGGACTCATTTGATGTGAAAATGTTGCTCTTTATACGATAAGCCAATGCAATTAAATGAAAGATTGGCAGAAACACTGTAGCTGCTGACACTGCTGATGCAGTATCCCTTTAGGATCCATTTGATACAAATAACTGTTAGATCTTGCCAGGCAGAAATCTGCCTTGACAATTACTGAGGAACCCAAGAAGGCTGGTGATGGCACTTGGTAGAAAAACTTGGTCAACTTGTATGTTAATGCTTTTCAATATCTAAAGGAAAAAAGTCAAAAGGGTAGGGCCAGATTTTTTTCAGTGATGCCCAGCAACAGGACAAGGAGCAACAAGCATGAACTGGAGTACAGCAAGTTCTGTCTGAACATGAGGAAAAGCATCCTTTGAGGGTGATGGAGCACTGGGACAAGCTGCCCGGAGAGGTTGTAGTGTCTCCTTGAGACTTTCAATACCTGCCTGAACATGATGCTGTGCAACCTGATCTAGGTGAACTTGCTGTATCAAGGAGGGTGGACAAGATGATGCCCAGAGGTCCCCTCCTGGCCCTGCCATGCTGTGATTCTGTGAACTCAAAAGCAAGCTTGTTCCTATGTGGTAATATTCATTGCTTTGCTTGGTGCACATGCAAGATGTGCACAACCCATCTGTGTAAGGCCATCTGAATATGCACAGGAATGGAAGTGAACAAGAACAGACACAGGAGCATGTAAACAGGTGCACAGCTCAATAAGCCTCTTGCTTGGAAG
Organism: Indicator indicator; assembly: GCF_027791375.1. NCBI lineage: Eukaryota > Metazoa > Chordata > Aves > Piciformes > Indicatoridae > Indicator > Indicator indicator. Next base: position 18,941,554 of record NC_072029.1, read on the forward strand.
AGATACTGGAAAGTGATCTACAGCTCTTCCAGTAAAGGAACGAGCTCTGCTCATAAATGGGATACAGCATTCCCTGATAATGGAAATATTTGTATGCCAGCCCTTGCACCACTGTTACACAATGGTTTCTCAATCTCTGCTCCAACCCACAGTTAGTAAAAGTAGCTAGAGGACAGCTTTTAGTTTACCCCCCTAACAGGGACTGACAAGGATGATACTGTCCTGCTTAACCACAACACTAGAACTCAGCTCACTAACCTTTAATTCTTGCAATGGCCTTTTAGCATCTGACTTTAAAGTTAGTGGGACTCCTCAGCTAGGTAAGGAATGCAAGACTATATACTCCAAAGAAGGTACTCAGTTACCAGAGTGGCTTCTGAACAATAATCCTGAAGGCCCTCCTGCTCAACACTCACTGCAAACTGATCTGACTGCACTTTGAAGTGCCTGGACAATATGACCATGACCTGGTGAAATATTAATCTTTCATTCTCATTGCAGGTATGCCACCAATGAATGTCAATGCAGTTTTCAGAGTGGGAACAAGACAGCCTCATACCATATGGACCAAGAAAATTCAAGCAGCAAGAGACTGATGACAGCTTGAAGATCCTCACAGGCAACAGACCTCTAGAACCAGCATCAGAATGTCATACAAGGCCATCTTCTCTGCCACACTATGCTACAGCTTCTCAGCATGAATTATACTCTGCTACAAGAGCAGATTTAAAGACAGCCACTTCTCAAATTGAGTGCCACATTTCTAATCAAAATCTGATCCTTGCTGCATGTACTTGTGAATTATGCAGAACCTGCAGAGTTGCAAACTGTTGTATGTGGAGGATGAGTAAATGCAGATCTTTGTTTCAGCTGATTGACTCATTTGTTAGAAAGTGAAGACATCACTGCTAGCAATGAAATATGACTGTAGGGAGCAAAGACAATATTAAAAACCACAGGTCTGTGGTGATGAATCTTTGCAGCTACATTGATGTTAGAAAATATTTACTGTGGGTGTAAGAAGATTCAACAGCATTAATAATAAACGGCTTGTAGCTAAACATTAATATATTTCTTTCAGCACATTAATATACTTGTCATTCTCTACAGCTTTAAAACCTGTAGAAATGAATCATTTTACATGAGAGAAATGATGAGACATTGCAGGGAGACAAGAACACACAAAAGAACCAACCTTGACACACTCAAACTGTCGGTGTTATTTTTTTTTCAGACGAGGTGTTTTGGATGAATGTGCAGAACATCTACCACATGAGAGGACAGAAACATTCATTCCACAATACATTCAATTTTATGCATGGGCAAATTCATGGTCAGTGCTTCACAGTCACACAAAGGAACACAAAAGACCTAATTTATATATTTACTTATGTCTGGCAATGGTCTGGTCCTCTATTTACAGCATATTTTTTTTTTAGGGAGTTAAGTTATATCTGAACAAATGACTACCATGACAATGTGTCTTATTAGTTCCACTTTCTTTCTGTTACATTCAATGGAATCACTGCCAATGGTATGTATAGAATCAGGGGTCTTGCCCTCCTCTCCTCCTTGTAACATATTAGACACAGCAAGATTCCTTGCAGCTTCATTCCTAACACACCAGTCAAACTTTTGCAGTGTTAATACAATTAATGTCAGCTATTGTAATCACCTGTGTTAGGATGAGATTGATTTTGCCCTCATCTCCATCCAATACCCTGAGCAGATCTCTGCTGTCTGTCAAAGGAACGTATAACAACTTGGAGTGATAAGAAAGTCAGCATTTAAGTGAAGTGAATCCCACTCCAGATGCCTAGAACAAGAGGTTTGCTGAGATCTCTCCCACTGACCTGCAGTGTCTTGTCTCCCTAGAGTATATGGCAACTGTAATCCCATGAGTTTGAGCCCATCATTTCATGGGTGAGCAAACAAATATTTTAAATTAAACACAATAAAAATAAAGATGACAATGAAAATGTCCTGCCTGACAGGACTACAGTGATGCTAGCAACATATGTTCAAGGAGTCCAGGTCTGAAATTTAACATAATTATTTACAAGAGGAAACCAATACAAATGCAAACACCACCTAATAGATTTTTATCTCTGGGCTAGCCAGCTAATTAGGATCAGGACTCCAAGAGGGTTAGCAATCACCATCAAAAAAGCCTGGAAATTAAGTGGAAGAAATCACAAGCTGTCATACCAACAAAGAAGGGAGAGGGTAGTTCTCAAGAGCATTATTCTGTAGCATACTGAGGTAGGGTCCAGTCACACGAAACAGAAGCTGGAATGATTAGGCATGAAAATGCATTATCATGATTAGGGCCATGATAACCAAGATAGAAGAACATAATGATCCCTGATTTGTGATTTGTAAAGTGCATTCAAACCGCCACCACGTGAGACTGCAGCCCCAGGAGAACAGAATGGATACAAGGACATGATCTCTGTAGCACCAGTTTGTGCCTGTGTCTGCAGTCAGTAACCCTTGCTAGCTACACAATTTTGGATAGCTCCTTAGATATTAAGTCCATCTATCTCCCTTCAGATTTCTTCTCTAGCTTGACTCACCACTCTTTAACCTTTTTATTACCAGGGTACTACAGAGTACCTCAGGTCTTGCATAGGTTCAGGCTGGATATTTGAGAGGTCCATAAGAGCAGAGGGATTAATCTGACCTAATTTCAGACATCTAAAATTTGGGTATCTAGGCTCTCTGACAGTCTCCAGGGAAACGGCTACTATCTGAGAATGATGATTGATTTAATTTGAAGACAAATGCCTTCTTCAAATTCATAACTCTTAGATACTCTACTTAGTAGGATGTAATTCAGCCCACGAGATGGTTAGATACATTTGCAGTTTAGAGAGGCCTCTCTCCTGACAGCACATCACATCTGAGACAGATATTGGAGCTGCAGGTATATGCCATGGCATAAACTGAAGAGGACAAAACACACAGTGCAGCACAGTTCTGAAGCAGAGACACAGATGTCTACTTTAGTTTTCCTTAACAAGATAAATTATCTTAAGTACTGTCCATAGAGATGGTTTGTGGGGAAGAATTCCACTGAAGGCAGAGAAACACCTCCATCTGACTGTGTACTCTGAATTGTGTTGGGAGCTCACTGTACACAGACACACACTGATGCCCACATACAGCAGTTTCTGGAAAAGGCAGTCAGTGTCATCATACTCACTTGTTGCACACAGTTACAGAAAACTGCTTTAACATCATTCAGGTCACACAGCTTGAAATCTGGCAAAGTAAAAATGCCTTGCTCACATTACAAGGACCCTATAAAATACTGAAAAAAATATGTACTAGGCTTATCACTTTTGGGCTCCCCAGTTCAAGAGAGACAGAGACCTGCTGGAGAGAATCCAACAGAGAGCCACGAGGATGATTTGGGGACTTGAGCATCTCCCCTGTGAAGAGAGATTGAGAGCCCTGGGGCTGTTTAGTCTGGAGAAGAGAAGACTGAGAGGGGATCTGATCAATGTCTATCAATATCTGAGGGGTGGGTGCCAAGTGGAGTGGGCCAAGCTCTTTTGGGTGGTTCACAGTGATAAGACAAGGAACAATGGGTTCAAACTAGAACACAAGATTTCAGCTCAACATGAGGAGAAGTTTCTTTACAGTGAGGGTGACAGAGCCCTGGAACAGGCTGCCCAGGGGGGTTGTGGAGTCTCCTTCTCTGGAGACTTTCCAAACCCAGCTGGATTCATTCCTGTGCAGACTACCTTAAGTGATCCTGCTCTGGCAGGGGAGTTGGACCTGATGATCTCTTGGGGTCCCTTCCAACCTCTGATACACTGTGAGACTGTGAGACTGTGATATCGTTACTTTTGCTGGTTGGTTCCTAGGCATGCCCATTGTTGGGGGAAATGCTTTGGTTAAAGTTGTTTTCTTTTTCAAAGTTGGTTTTGTTGATGCTTTCTTTAGTACTTAAACATTGCTTGGCTTTAAGTCCAACTTAACTCTGATTGACTTCAGGAATTAGGCATGAGTTTGAGTGACTCGGTAATTTGCTGAAACAGGACTTCAGTGCTTCTTTGGTTGAAGCATTTTTTCCTATTTTTCATTTACCTTGAGTCTTCTTGGTCTTGTCTAAAGCTTATAGGGTCTTGTTATTCTGAATCATATATGTTGAGCCACCTGTAAGCTGATGGTAAACATTTTATGATCAAGAATTTTTATAGCAAGAATAAACCTTGGAAAAGAGTTTAGAGCCTCAAACCCAATGTTTTTCTGTTCTTATCAAGTGTTTAGATAGGGCAAGTCCAATCTATAACTGGTTACAGTGGATTTTGCAAAAAAGCCATGGATCGGTCCAAGAATTCAATGTGAAACAGTTGAAGACTCAAAGAAGCAGGGACAATAAAATATTTATTTCAGCATAGATGGAAAACACATGTAACTGTCAAGCAAAACAAAACAGTTGATATTTTCATAGGTATTTTAATAACAGGTGCAGCAAAAAAAAAAAAGAAAAAAAAGAATCCTGGGAAGTGTGACACTTCCAATCTACTTGACAGCAGAACTGGGTTTCTTTTCCTGTGGTGTCTTCATCTGTTTCATATTTGCTCCACTGCACACCTCACCCCACTGAGTAGTAAAGAAAGTTTTGGGAGAACATCATTAAATATTTTGTCATTCATATGCTCTCAAATGCAAAGAGAAGTTAACTTAGTGGTAAGCAAGTGCTGCTTTTCTTGTGGACTCTTCAGATCTCCTTCCTCCACTCAAGAGGAGCCGTTCACGCTGTGGCTAACTGGCAGTTACCATCAGCAGATGTCAAACTCCGCAGACTGATTCCTGGAAATTATATTCTTCTTCAGCACTTCTTCACTTCTCCAGCTAGTAAAAATCATCAGAATCATCACTTACAGTAACATTGCCTGAAACAAACACCTGGTCATCACAGCTTTGCCTTTGGAAGTTTTTGGGGTTTTTTTTGGTGAAAAAATTTTTCCTCCGTTATTACAGTCCAAAAGCTAAGAATTACTTCAGTGAGGACCAAGTCATCTTCATTTTAATTTCCTGCTATTTCCTTGTTGTTATATTTCTCATTTCTTTCTTTCCAGAAAGTTACTAAATGTAGAACCTATTAGTTTATCCCTAAAGTATTTCCCCCTTCATGCAAATAGCCTTTCCCAGACAGAAATGACAAATGAATAAAACACACGCAGAGTTTCATTCAGGGATAGACAGATTTGTCAAGTGCTGTGGAATTCCTCTGGATCGAAGGACCAATGGAAGCAGGATATAAGTCATCCCTTACAGGGCTGGAAGTTACTATCTTTGAAGAATGTAGCAAATATTTTTCCTCCTCCTTTCTAGACTTGTTTGGCTCGCTGCCAGAGCAATGTTGATTTCTTTTGTTTGGCCACTGGAGGGCTCTCCTAATTCTCTGTTACTGCAGAAGAACTATTTGGTCGAATTTAAAAACATTATAAAAGAAAACCTGCTTTTAGTTACCTTAATTTAAAAAAAAAAAAATAAAAACCCTCAAACACAAAAACCCCAAAACAAAACAAAAACCCCAACAACAAATCCGAACAACACAGGAGAGTTCCTGGGTTCATACAAAGGTCTGCCCGTGGACAAGGTACATTTTACTGCCCCTCCTTTAACAGGGATGTCACTGCACTAAGAGATGGCTATCACGACAGAAAAATTTCCTTTAACAAACGAGATTATTAACTGCACAAGAGATTACAGGTGTGTGATGGACAGGCAAGCCTGTCCCCATCACCCATTCCTCCCCATATTGTTTCAGTCCGGAATTACTGCACAACTCAATTCATTTTAATGTGACCTGTGTCATCTGATTTCTGACTTACTTCCCAGCCTCAAGACAAGTTCCCCTGCCTGGTTCAACTAACTCTTGAGAAAAACACTGATAGAGCAATCACCTGATTCTTTTCACATTAATACTGCTCCTGTGGAAAGAGGAGATCATGTAAGGCTTCCCATTCCCCTCTGGGGAGAGGCACCCCATGTCAATACTGCACAGACCATTGCCCATTGAGAACTTCTGACAGTGTGTCTCTTTTTTTCCTGTTTTACCCTTTTTGTGTTGTTGTTTTTGTTTGCTTCTGTGTTTGTTTGGTGGTTTTGTTTGCATCTTTTTTTCCTGGGGGTGTGTAGGGGGGGTTATTTGTGTTCTGGTGTTTGGGGGAGATTGTTGTTGTTTGGGCTTTTGTTGTTGTTTATTTGTTGTTTGCTCGTTGTTGGTTTTGCAGGATTTTTAATCAAAAGGGCTAAATTAGTTAAAACTAAATTGTCTTGTGGAAACAGATCAGTTTGCAAATTCTTTTCTTAGGCAGTATTTCCACTGCCAAAATGAGTCAAGTAGCTTTGAATGTACATCATCCTAGAATAATAATTTCTACATCATTTAAAGAATCACTGTGAAAGATATTAGCAACAGCTACTTTAATATGAATTTGTAAAAATGTGACTTGAATTTGATAGCAAGGGTCACTATTACTTACTACACAGAAGCAGCATGCAAAGGATTGTGCCAGTTTGTCAAGGAATGAGTGGTTATGGATCCCACACAACTGAGCAGCAATTTAAGATCTGTTAGCCTTATTACAGTAAATTGCAAGATTAAGTTATATGATGTTTAACAATACTTAATCAGCAGCCAGTTATCAGAGTGATTTAATATGATTTACTATAATCAATGTAGCTACTTGGTTAGATTTGAGAATGAAAGAAATTCACACAAGGTACGTGGTAGTTTCCTAAATCAATTCACACAGAGATCAAATCACATAGACAAATGCAGATAGACACACAAAGATGAAATTTAGATCATACACACACATACAGAGATTAATTTATAGCCAAGACATTTCTCCTGCTACACTTGCAGTAAATCATACAGCATTATTCACTTTTCTCTGGCACTGGCCAGCAGACAACTCTTAATACCTCCGAAAATCTGCCTAGAGTGGTGTCTCCACTCTGGGAGAGATCATTGGCCTCAACCTGATGCCATCCTAGAGAGCTCAAAGGGGGCTGGCTTATGCTGTCATGTTCACAGGATAAAGTGGTTGACTTCTTGTCAAATCGTGTGTAATGGAAAGGTGGGCATGAGACTCCTTGTACCCACAGCTGGTTTTGTTCCTCAGTAAATGAGTTTTGGAAAAGCCACCTGTTATTTATACATTCATTGCACAATCAGTGTTCCAAACTCAGCTGTGCTGATGTTTCCCCACAGAAACTGATGTTTCTGATGTTTCAGAACAGATAGAAGCTGCAAGAGCTTTTGGTCCAGCTGTGGCTCAGTCCTCTGACTCCTCCAGAGCCGGCAGTAACCACTGTCAATCTGGTCAAGCACTCCCATCACACTTAGTTATGGTTTCTCTTACAATCACTTTTTTTAGGACTGCAAGATGATTGACTTTGGTCTTCTTGTCTGTGTTTGGACATGAGGGCCACCAGGATGATCAGAGGGCTGGAGCACCTCTCCTACAAGGACAGACTGAAAGAGTTGGGACAGAATTCTATGATTCTATGTTCAGTCTGTAGAAGAGAAGGCTCCAAGGTGACCTTCTTGTGGTGTTCCAGTATCTGAAGGGGGCTACAAGAAAGCTGGGAAGGGACTTTTTAGGCTCTCAGGTAGTGATAGGGCTAGGGGGAATGGAATAAAGCTGGAGATTCAGACTGGATGTGAGGAAGAAGTTCTTCCCCATGAGAGTGGTGAGAGCCTGGAATGGGTTGTCCAGGGAAGTGGTTGAGGCCCCATCCCTGGAGGTGTTTAAGGCCAGGCTGGATGAGGCTGACTGATTCTATGGTTCTATGATTTTGTCAGGTATTCCTGGCTCCTTCCAGAGCAGGCTGAAATCAAGGCAACGGGAGTTTCAGGCATGGTTAGGGATTGCCTAACCATCCCAATTCATTGTACAGCACCCAGGACAAGAAAGGAGCAGATGTCAAAGCTCCCTGCATTTGCAACCAAAGCCCGTGGCTGGCCTATGATTCTGTCTCAGCAAAAGTAGGACACCTCCTTATAAGAAACTTCAGAGAATAAGAAGCAATTTGAATTTAGTGGAATAAAACATGAATTCTCTTCAGAAGACTTTTACTAGTTCTTATGGATTATGCTCCCTAAAAGTCTTGGCTTCCAGCCAAATCTGCAGAAAGCATGAACCAACTAATCCATAAAAGAATTGATAGATGGGCATCACTCAGGCCAGTTCTCCGCTGAGCTGCAGATGATGCAGATGCAACGAGATCATTTGTCTCAGTTTAAGAGTCTATAGAGGAGCTGTCAGTGGCAGAGAAATCTCCAGCCTCCTTTAAAAGTCAAGAGGGATCTAGTCAGTGCAGTCAGTGGACTCTAGGCAATGATTTCTGTCACCATAAAGAAGATACTTAAATTGGGTCAGATAAATTGTCTGCTGAAAGTCTCTCTCTCTTACCATTAACTCCAAAGGCAACCTGAGCTGACCTGCTCACTGGGACATGTCTGTACTACCAATGTCTACACTTAGGGACATGAATCCCATCTGTAGGGAAAACTTACCCCCCAAAAAAATAAAAAAATCAAAAAGAAATCAAGCTTAAAATAGCTTTCCTGCAAAACTAGCTGTAATTTGTGGAGAGCTGAACACTTCCACTGGGGTTTTGCTTTTGCTTTCATTTCTGCACAATTTTTCATTATGATCTTTATTGTGGTTTCATAGGAGTCCTGTTGTTAATCACAGTGTCTTCATTCAATGAATGACTGGTCTTCACCAATCAATAGCAGCACTAAAAGAAAAGGGAACAATGCATTGGAAATAACTTCTACATAATTCAAACAACATGACTGTCTTTCTTTTCTTCTCTAAAACTAGCCATTGTCAAGTGTGAGGGCTCCTGAGGGCCAAAGGTTGACAAGCCAGGCAACAGAACCAGCATTGTTCCAAGAGATCAAGTGCAGGTTTTGGTTTCATTGGTGTGTGTACCTGCTCTCCAAAATAACTCCCAGGGTCTTCAAAGTAGGAAGTGCTGATGAAGATAATTATTTATGTTGCAGAAGAATTAGTGTTCCTTGTAGAAAATTACAGAGACCAAACTAAAATGATGTAACCCAAGTGACAGCTTGCCCAGCTCTGGGCACAGACAGAATGAAAATGTGTATTGAAGGCACTTTTAACATGTTCAGAGCCTGCAGCACTGAGTTAGAGCAGGCTGCACACCATTCCTGTGTGACTGAGCTTCCTGTGACTTGCTTTAATTCTAAGATACATTGAAATGGCAGAGGGGTTGGAACTAGGTGATCATTAAGGTCCCTTCTAACCCAAAACATTCTATGAATCTATGAATTTGGAAGCCAAGCTGCCTCATGGTACAACCCAGCCTAGTAAAACATGGTGTGGGAAAGCTGAAGCAATAGTGGTCATCTTTACACACAGGGCTAAACCCAAGGCACCTGCACCTACACTGCATCTTTCTACACTGTGAGCTAAATGGCCATAACTGCACTCCCTGGCTTCACAAATCTATGGTCTGCGACCAAGCATCACAGAGGTTGTAACAAACTAACCAGCTGAAAATGGCACCAAATCTTCTATACCAAAAGGGTTCTCAAAGACTGGAACAGGCTGCCCAGGGAAGTGGTTGAATTGCCATCCCTGGATGTATCTAAAAGCCATCTGGGGCGGTGCTCAAGTATAGGGTGTAGTAGTGGCCCTAGTTGAGTTAGATAATGGTTGGACTTGATGATCTTAGAGATCTTTTCCAAGCATGGTGATCCTGTGTGAAACAACCTATTTTGCCCCATTTTCTGAACCCAGTAGGAGCCAAACTGCTCAGGAATTATAACTTGGCATCACTGGAGAAAATCCTGAATTCATACAGAGCACTTAAAAAAATATCCAACTGCTGAAAAGTGCTGAGCTTGGGGATTTTCTGCTGAATAGATTCCATTTGCATAGAAAATAGATTTCTGTTTTTTAGGGTTGAAGCTTCTACTGTTAATACAGCCCATCATTTGGGACTGATATAATTTTAAGAGCTGTAGCTAAGAGCAGAAAATCTCATTGAAGCTCATGCTTTCCAGAATAAACACAAAGGGAAGGAAGAAAGCATACAAGAAACTATAAACTCTTACTGTTTAAAGGATAAAAAAACTCTTCCTTTCTGTGCATGTTGAGATCTGCACTGTGTTTATCCCAAGAGACATGCTGAACTGATTTAGCTTCCAGATACTATCATAATGAGAAAATGAATAATAACAAAAACAATATGATTTATAACCACAGGACAGACACAGTTTTCACTGCTGAGATTTGAGGTGCCCCAGAAAATGGGAGCTCATTGGTCTCCTAAGAGCTATAATGGGCTGAAAAAGAGGGAAATAAAGGAAAAACAGTAACTCCAGAAAGCAGCTGGGATGGTAGTCTACATACAGAGTGTACATGGATTTGCAGAGAGCAAGGTACAGAAAATTCAGATTTTCAAGACAGAACTGGCAACCTTCCATTTATGTCCAGCAGAGGAATACAGATCAGTTAACTTTATGCTATTATTTGCTCCTAATAGCAACTCTCCCTCTGGAGGTGGAACTTTCTGTATACTGACTGCACCAGTGGTCTGGGAAGACTGGTGACTAGTTCATAGGTAGACAGACACTTGGGTGACCTGTTTGTCTACAGGAAAGCAAAGTGTTTTGAGCAAGACCCCAAAAGGCCAGAAACAGACCCTGCACTTTTTCCTGTTCTTGTTCGACGACCTGCAGGCCATTCCCTTGCCTTCCAAGTGTCCTCCTCTCTCAGCTTCAGTGACATAACCAGACCCCCATGTGTTTGTAATGTGACTGATGTTGTCCTTTTCTCTACTGACCAAAGAAGGATTTTGCAATGTTTTCAAAGAAGTCTCTCTGCACTTTAACAGTTTCAATCCTCAGAAGCCAAAAGCCTGAGTAGCCTTTACCTTTGTGACTCTGAGAGGCAGTAAGTTTCTGAGCTACATAATTGAGTCTGCAGTGTGCTGATGACAAGAACAATGGCATCTTTCCAGTATTAGACTCCTACATTATGAAACACTGAAAATTATCTCCACTGGTACATAAATTGTGGAAGCAGGGCAGAATCCCAAAGCAACGGAAAAGAAATGTTACACACCAAAGAGCAAGCGAGAGGACAAGAAGAAATAGCCTCAAGTTGTGCCGGGGGGGGTTAGTTTGGGTACTGGGGAAAATTTCCTCCCCAAAAGGGTTATCAAGCCCTGGAACAGGCTGCCCAGGGAAGTGGTAGAGTCACCATCCCTGGAAGTGTTTAAAAGATGTGTAGATGTTGTGCTGGGGGACATGCTTTAATGGTGGAATTGGCAATGCTGGATGTAAAGCCTCATGATGGTCTTAAAGATATTTTCCAAGTGAAATGATTCTATGATCAGCTTTGGAAATGAATTTGCTTCTTTCCTCATTGAAGCCTGTGGTACTTCAGAACAGCATTTTCCTTGGATAATTACTGTTCAGTTTATGAGAGGAACACAAAAAAATTGCAGGCCAATGGCTACAAAAAGAAAATATTTATGATACCTTAATAGCACTGAACTCAGTGTGAGCAGAGAAAAGTCCTGAGTGTACAAACCAGCAGGCTAGAATTAATCTCACTTAATTTCAGGCATTCACAGTGGTGGGGGAGTTTTATCCAACTTATTTTAAAGCATGGAAATCCCTGAATTTACTCAGACAAGCCTCTCCCTTCATTATCTGATTAGCTATAACTTAAAGAAATTGACTTGAAGGAGGTTTGCTTCATTTATGGATTCAACATGATTTTTTTAATACATGGTTTTTCCAAACATGTCAAAGTTTCAACCTTGTCAAAATAAAATATTTACATTTAAGTAAATCCAATTTCCCCCCCACCCCCCCCACAACCCGGCAGTAATTGTTGAAAATTAAGCACATTTCTCAAGTCAAAACCTGCACGATTTGAAAGTAAAAGGAATATTGAAGGAAAACATTCACCTTGTTCTAAATTATTTTGGCCATCAACAAGTGAGCTACCAAGAAGAGAGCATAGAAGGTGAAGGAAACCACTGATTCAGACTGCCTTGAAATGAAGAGAAATAAAAGACCTTAAGAATGTCCCACTTCTGATGCTTATTAACAGACACTCTGAGCAATTCTAGGAAGAAAAGTTCTGTATATTCCAAATGCTGCCATGGAAACAAGGCTAACAGCATTTTTATCTCATGTTAAATTCTATAATTGCACATGCTGAGGTGTTTGGCAACATGTCTCTCTGAGGCAAATCCCATAGCTGACTGCCTCCTGGGCTTTGTGCCAGAATATCCTGCCACGGTTCACTGGGGTCCTTCAGGAACAGAGTGACTTTCTTTAAGTCAGGTCATTTGGCCTGTGTTTCAGTTTTCTTCCTGCCAGGGGCGTTTTACCTGTTTGAGAATTTCCAGCTGCTGTCCAAAGCCAACAATGCAGACCAGTTGAAAGACAGACATTACCTGGTAGGACTTCTGTAGTTGTTAGCTTGCCTGCATCATGATTCTCTTCCATGACAGTCTTACCTACACTGATCATTATTTAGTTAGGCTAATATATTTATCCCATAAACACCAACAACCCTGACAATACAGAGCATCCAGCAGCAGCATTTATGTGTCATGGAACAGATAAAGGCGACAGGCCTTTTTGTTATGCTGCTGACCTCACCCTTGCTACAGACAGACACAAACCAATGCCATCAGGTCTTTTGCAGGCAAGTATGGCATGAAGGCTTGTAAGATGCCAGCTGCTGTCAGTGTCATGCCAACACCTACATACCATGGTTTCTTTGCACCAAAATATGCAGGTGCCACATTTCATAAGTGAAGAGAAAGTTATTAGAGCATGGGTGTAACAGTGTGAAAGCTGAAATACCCCCACACCAATAATAACCAGGCTAGCTCAGTCTGGAAGCAAATGCAAGCTGTATTTACAAGCAAATCTACAATCTCTGATGAAATGCAATGAATCTGTACAAATAGACACTATTCACAACATTTACAAATATATACAATCAACAGAAAAGCAAAACCAAGCTCCCTTTGCTTCCCCCAAAGGGTCTTCCCCAAGGGACCTCTCCCCCAGACTGGAAGGAATCCCCCCAGACTCCCCTGGCAGAAGGCAGAGAGTCAAGAAGCAGAGAGGCTGTTAGAGTTAGCTTGTCAAGGTCAGTGTGGTATCTTCAGCCAGAAAAGAAGAAGAAGCAGCCAGACAGCCCAGCAAGCAAGCTGAGTCAGACTCAGACCGCCCCAACTTTGTTTGGAGTAGTAATTCTCAAACATTGCTCTCTCTCCAATGGAAGTGTTTAGAACAATCATTATTTTGCTTTCTTACACCCAACAGTGACTTATTTACATTCCTTCACTTTCTCTGCTTGAACTGAAATGCAAGGAAAAATTAAAAAGACAGTTTTAAACCATCACAACGGGCAGAGAGACAAGAAATCCAGATCTAGCTAACACTGTGATCTTGGGCAAATTATATCCCTTGCCCTTACTTGTGTTTCCCATAGGCACTGAATAATTATTCATTGTGAACACCACAGCACTCCTTTCCCCAAAATCATTATTTCTATTCCCTAGAACATCACACCAGCTATCAAAATTCAAAATTGTTTTTCCACTGAGTTATATCTGTGAGCTTCACCTATGGGCCTCCAAGATTTCTGAAGAAGATGAGATGAAAAGATGAACACCTGAGAGCTGCAGCTAAAAGCAAGAGCACTGCAGTCAATTAGAAAGTTCTCATGTTGCATGAGGGCTTGCGCAGCTACCATGGAAGAGTTAAAATTTTTACAAAGCAAAAACATCAGCTGCTTACTTTTAATTGCTGTGGTTTTAGAACCAACCAAATACTTCAGGCAGGCTGCAGAGAGAGAATGTATATCAAGTTCTAATATTCCTCCAGTTCCTGGTTTTGCATTCTTGGCAAATCATTGAATTTTTCATCATATATCAAAGAGAGATAAAAATATCTACTCCTCAACCTCCACGGATTCTGTACCAATGTTTCTGCTATTCATTTTTTCAAACTGTGGGAAGCTAATCAGAACAAAATACTCCTGTTTTTTGCAACATTGGAAATGGGAAGTAAGTTAAAGTAAAATTATCCATAATTTCAGGCCTCCTGAAATGAGATGAAGAGAGAAAAAGTGCTCTGAAATCTGCAATGCAGATTAAGACTCAGGTATTTCTTGCTTCTTTGATCTGTGGACGCTGGGACTGCAGAAAAGCAAAGTAACAGATGCTGTGTAATGCTATGTACATTTTTCCTCAGCTGTATGGTTTCTGAAATAAGATGGACACAGTTTTTTTTCATGCTCTTATGGATGCTGATGAAATTCTAATGATTATAATGCAAAAAATGGAAGACTGCCCCTGAGCTCTGTGTCTCCCTGTTGAAAATGGCTGTATAATCTTTTCCTCCAGGTTAGGGAAATAGTAGCCAAATCTTTAATAACATCTTTAGCTATATCTATTTTGATTGCCACCTTCTAAAAAAACACCATTGCTCCTGGGTGAATTTCTGTATCACTTCTCCGAGAGGTTTCATAGAATCAGTCAGAGTTGGAAGGGACCACAAGGTTCATCTAGTTCCAAACCCCCTGCCATGGGCAGGGACACCTCACACTACATCAGGCTGGCCAGAGCCTCATCCAGCCTGGCCTTAAACACCTCCAGGGATGGGGCCTCAACCACCTTCCTGGACAACCCATTCCAGGCTCTCACCACTCTCATGGGGAAGAACTTCTTCCTCACCTCCAGTCTGAATCTCCCCACTTCCAGCTTTATTCCATTCCCCCCAGTCCTGTCACTACCTGATAGCCTAAAAAGTCCCTCCCCAGCTTTCTTGTAGCCCCCTTCAGATACTGGAAGGTTTGTATTCTCACTAGCAAAACAAGCTATTTTATAGCAACCCAGAAAACTATTTCTGCTAATAAGAGTTTTCTGTTTGGATCTAAGGTGGCTTCGTAAGAAATTAAGTAAAAGAAGAACAGTAATCAATCAAAACAGGAGAGAGCAGCAGCCTAGTGTGAGCCATGGGGCATTTCCTCCCAAACAGGAATGACAAGCACTTTTGGTGCCAATTGTGTCATTTAAAGCAGCATTTCCCTTCCCTCAAATCCAAGAGGTTTTAAAACATCGAGGAGGAAAAGAATTTATGCATCCTGCATAAATCATCATTTCGTTATCCATGACGAAAACCTAGATTTGGGTGAAGTTTCAAATTAAGGCAAACAAAATATACAGGATATATTTTTCTGGAAAGATAAGTGCAAAAAAAATATTCATGACACTCCAAAATCCTAGAACACAGAGGTTTCCCCTACACTAGCCAGTTTTAAGATTCAGCTTGGCAGGGTGCGGGGCCACTTCCTTTAAACTACACTATCACTTAGAAGGGTTGGATTATTCCTGGGGACTCCTCCAATCTGGCATTCTGTGATTCAAAGTTCACCCAGTGGCTACTGGAAGAAGGAGAATTTCACAGTCTCACAGTCTCACAGTTTATCAGAGGCTGGAAGGGATCTCAAGAGATCATCAGGTCCAACTCCCCTGCCAGAGCAAGATCACCTAGGGTATGGAATGCACAGGAATGCATCCAGGTGGGTTTGGAAAGTCTCCAGAGAAGGAGACTCCACAACCCCCCTGGGCAGCCTGTTCCAGGGCTCTGTCACCTTCACTGTAAAGAAGTTTCTCCTCATGTTGAGGTGAAATCTTCCATGTTCTAGTTTGAACTCATTGTTCCTTGTCTTATCACTGTGAACCACCCAAAAGAGCCTGGGCCCCTCTGCTTGACAGCCACCTCTCAGATATTTATAAACATTAAACAGATCCCCTCTCAGTCTTCTCTTCTCCAGACTAAACAGCCCCAGGGCTCTCAGTCTCTCTTCACAGGGGAGATGCTCAAGTCCCCAAATCATCCTTGTGGCTCTCCATTGGATTCTCTCCAGCAGGTCTCTGTCTCTCTTGAACTGGGGAGCCCAAAACTGGACACAGTATTCCAGGTATGGTCTCAGCAGGGCAGAGTAGAGAGGCAGAAGAACTTCCCTAGCCCTGCTGGACACCTTTCTTGATACATCCCAGGATCCCATTGGCTCTCTTGGCCACAAAGCACAACGGTGTTCCATGGAGAACTTGCTGCCCACCAGCACTCCAAGGTCTTTCTCTGTGGAGCTGCTTTCCAGCAGGGCAGTCTCTAACCTGTCCTGGTGCCTGTTGTTATTTCTCCCCAGATGTAGGGGATGCACTTGTCCTTATTAAACTTCATGTTTAATAACATATAACTTTCAGTATAATTCTGCTTTTCATTCTTAAAATAATCAGCTATTTATATATGCTCATACCTATATGTATGCATTTTTATAGAGAGATGTATATAAAAAATACCACAAGAAACCATTCAGGTAAGAAGCTGCCCATCTTAGCCAGAAATCTTGGCTTGAACTGGAAATACAAATTTCAAAGGCCTGATGCCCACTGAGGTTTGGCTACACATTTGAGGATTCATCTAAAATTCCATACCTGCATTCACAGTGATGGACTCACAAGCAGTCTTTTTGAGGAGATAAGTAATGAAATTGCAACTCTATCTCCCTTCTGATATTTACTCTTTCCCCTTTATTTACACAGAAGGCAAGAAGTTAATAGCCTTCCACATGCTGCTAAATTAACCCAGGGATACTTGCAAAGAAAGAGAAGGTTCTTAAGAGTACACTTAATTTCCTGTAACTCCAGATAATTTTAAGTAGAACTCTGCAGCTGAGTGGGCCTTAGGGTGCCTCTATACCAAATAAAACATAGGCTTGTTTAAAAATGCCAGAACAGTCCTATTGGCTCTGATTAAAGATCCACCACACCATCCTGCCTCCAACAGTAGCCATATGAGAATGCTTAGGGAATTATAAAGGAAGAGGAGACACATAAACAGTCTCACAGTTGCCTTATTCATCTCAGAGGATGCCCTGAACAAGGTTTCTCTGGTATAGTAAATCTCTGTGCATCTATGATTTAAGAGTATTAGTAATTAAGAGATCAGCTTCTAAATGCTTGGCCTTATGTAGCAGGGACATCAAGAAGGAGTTTCAAGAGGATGAAGAAGAGAGCCTTGCAATGGTACAGTTGCCTTTGGTGTTCTTTAGGGAGGATAAACAAACCCACAGGCAGGCTAGCAGGTTTTTTGCAGCAGTGCTAATTAAGAGTCATGAAATCCAATTCCTGTAGCTCTTCAATGGAGCTAAGATACCACACAGTATTCCCACCTTTGGAATCTGTTTCTCATGTGTCTCTTTCTCTTAGCTATGGGTATGTGCACTCAAAATACTTGCAGTCATAAACAAACCTTTTTTCTAACATGTTTATGCACATGAATTAACATTTCCCAGTAGAGTTTATCACTTGAGTGAATGAATCTTCTCAAGCAAAAATATACACAAGGTGAAGTGGTTGAACAGTTCAAGTCCTAAAGGCTTACATAAAGTGCTTAACGTTTTCCATTATCTTTTTCTTATACAGCCAGCTCCCACACTTTGACAGTTTAATGAGTACAATGAAAGCCTGAAGAAAAACAAATTACATAGTTCTTATTTTATAGTATAAAAAGTTGATCTAAAACTGGGGCTTTGCATTGTGTCTAGCTTTAGTACTTAACTATTTTTGCACTATATGTCCCCACCTCAGGGATGGAAGCCAAGGCAAATCAGTTTCAGGAATAACAGCTTATTCAGAAAAGGTCGACCAAGTGGGGCAGTTGAGAACTAAACAAAGAAGGAGGAGCTGTCAGCTGCAACTTTACAATAGGTGACTTCTGCAGGCTCAACCTCTGATCCATTGTTTGTTTTCATGTTCTAGCCCATGGCAGGCCATGACAGAAGCTCTAAGAATGAAGCACTTGACACTTTTGATACTGTAAAATTCACCTATTCAAGAAATCCTCCAAGAGTCCAGATTTAAGTTTTAGAAGGTAGACATTTTTATAAAGTTTCATGAGTCTGGATGCAAGGAGACTCATGTCTCAGATCTTGCATATCCACATGCATATACATTAGACTTCCCAGAACTAATTACCATGTTTGCATATCATAGAATCATAAAATCAGTCAGGGTTGGAAGGGACCACAAGGATCATCCAGTTCCAACCCCCCTGCTATGGGCAGGGACACCTCACACTACATCAGGCTGGCCAGAGCCTCATCCAGCCTGGCCTTAAACACCTCCAGGGATGGGGCCTCAACCACCTCCCTGGACAACCCATTCCAGGCTCTCACCACTCTCACGGGGAAGAACTTCTTCCTTATGACCAGCCTGAATCTCCCCACTTCCAGCTTTGTTCCATTCCCCCTAGTCCTGTCACTACCTGATAGCCTAAAAAGTCCCTCCCCAGCTTTCTTGTAGCCCCCTTCAGATATTGAAAGGCCACAAGAAGGTCACCTCAGAGACTTCTCCAGACTGAACAGCCCCAACTCTTTCAGTCTGTCCTCATAGGAGAGCAGCTCCAGCCCTCTGCTCATCCTGGTGGCCCTTCTCTGGACACCTTCCAGCATGTCCATATCCCCCTTGTAGTAGGGGCTCCAGAACTGGACACAGAGCTTCAGGTGTAGTCTCACCAGAGCAGAGCAGAGGGGGAGAATCACCTCCCTTGACCTGCTGGCCACACTTCTCCTGATGCAGCCCAGGCTCTGGTTGGCTTTCTGGGCTGCAAGTGCACATTGACAGCTCCTGTTGAGCTTCTTGTCCACCAGCACCCCCAAGTCCCTCTCCTCAGGGCTGCTCTCCAGACAGTCACTGCCCATATCTATTGCCCACACCCCGTGCATCTCTCTGGTGGTCATGGAGACCCCTGCCAGAATGTCTACAGTTGTCCTCTGGATGTTTCTTCCTTATTTGGTAATTTCTGTTCTCATTTACCAAGCTTTGAGCACCCCAGGAGAGGAGTCCCTTTGTCACTCAAGCGTTACATCCTGTGGGATCTTATCTATGAAGGCCTCATTGGCCTGAAGATTCTTCTTTATGTAATCTCCCCTTTGACTTAGTGCAACTGGTTCTGCTAGAGGTGTACTATCTTAAAACAATCACACAATTACCTGAAGACACAAGACCTTCTAGTATCACTGTGCTAGCAGGTAGGATTTCATACACAGAAGCCTAAGGCACTCAGGGTTGATGATTATACCTTCACAAAAAAACAGACAGAGCCCACTCTCACCTTGGTCTCTCTATAGGGTGAATCTGGCTTTGAGAGTGGCTCAGAGGCACTCCTCCAAAGGAAGCATGGAAACATTCATTTGCTCAAAAACTGGCAACAATTGGCAAGACAACTACCTCATATCAACAGGAGGACATCTAGAGGCTCCTTCTTTAACTGGAGCACCAGCTGACTCATGGAGTCATGAGGTCTTGAGTATTTTATTGAAACCAGAAACAGCAACAACAATATTTCTCATTCCAGCCCATATCTCCCATTTCCTAATAACAATTATCTTCCAGCACTACATATTTTGGATATCCTCTTGAACCACCCATCCTTCCAAACAGTTGGCAGTATCCCTGTTGCTGTGTGGGTTTACTCTCTAGATTGGCCATAGCCTCATTTGTCTGTTCAAAGGGCTCATCAACCCACAAACCCAGAGAGGAATGTTGATTTAAAGGACAGGAGGTGTTTTCACTCAAGCCCAGATTCACTGACATGATTCCATATGAACAGAAAAGGCACTCCATCTGTTTAGTACAACCTGACAAATTAGAGGTTCTGCAGGCTATATTTTTATCTGCCACATGTACAAAAAAAATTTGATATCTAATTTAGAAACCACATTAAGCAAATGGTATTTATTGTACCAACTGCTTAAATTCGGAGATTTAAGTATATTTGATGAAGTGTGGCATTGTAACAGTCATTACTGAGAGTCTGCTGAGAACATACCACACAGATCCAGCACTGAGGTGTGCCATTCTTCTGAAATATGAAACAAAACTCAGTGGCATGTTCCCATTTTACAATGCTTTTGTTTATGAGCTATGCTTGTTTTACAGGTGTCCTTCCTGAAATTTTTCTCTGTTCACTTTTCCCTTTCCTTATTCTTCACAGCATCCCAGGCTGGCAGGATGGAACCACCACAGCAATACCATCAAGCTGATTGCTGCTATTATCTAACAGGATCATGGGATCTGCCCTTCCTTCCTACTATCACCAACCCTGGTCTTCAGTCCTCCCTCAGGACCTAACATCTTACCGACTCCAGATGGGTGTGCCATGGATTTTCAGTCAGTTCAGAACTGATGCCATTGAGAGACTGTTTTGATGAAGATGGTCAGAGGGTTGCTAACTTTCTGTAGAATGTAAAGTACGAGGAAAGTGATTACTGATATGAAAGGAGCTGATATTTCATCCTAAATCACTTGCAGCACTCCTGGTATAATTAGCCCCTCTTCTAAGCCACCATGACTTCCTTTGGTAGTTTCCTGAGGTTCTGCAAAAGCAGCCATTCATAGGATCATGGCACTGGAGCAACTAACACATGTTTCAGATGCAAAATCACAACACATGGCCAGACCAGAAACAATAGCTACTCATGAAAAAAAAACCCACAAACACTCCCCAAACTTCAAAGCTCTCTGTGTGGCTCTCATCACTACAGTAGCTGAGCACTTTGGAGCCTCATTTACACAGCTTAGAGATTTTTTGAAGAACCTGTCAGCCTCTGGACATCTAAGTTAAATGTGGGAGCTGTGCATATGTTTATACTTCATCCATAAATCATTTACCAAAAAAAACCCCAACAAAACCAAACCAGAACAAAACCAACCAACCAAAACCAGTCAAAAACCCCCAAACCTCAAACCACCATAAATATTTATGTGCACAAACATACAAAGCAGACATGATGCTGAGAGAGGTAGTTTAGGGGTGGATTTTCTAGGGTTAATGGTTTCACTTGGTCTGAAAGGTCTTTTCCAACCCAAAATATATTATTTTTCAACCCAAATGATTCTCTTTTTCTAAATAATCCTCCCTTCTGGACCACAGAACTTGTTAGACTGTCTGTATAGTTTCTTAACAGGTAAGAACTTTTCCATATCCTCATATGGGAAATGGAATAGATTTCAGAAATGTGGCTTTTTACATTCTGAGGACCAGTGGCAGCAATACAAATTGTGCAACAACACACAACACTGTCAGCTTTATTTTGGGAACTACAAGCAAGCACTGCTGGACTGCCTGGTATGTCATTTGAGGCAATGGGAAAGTAAACCAACATCATCACCTCTATTTAAATAGTGTTATAGCAGCATCTGAAAATAGGAAGCCCTGGGAAGATTGCTTGTGTCTAGCTCCAGCTTTGATCATGCAAACGCTGATGCTCCTCCAGGTTAACTTTATGCCTTGGAGCAGTAACTGGGTTGTGTGGATGTGATGAAAGCACATAGCTAAGTGCCCCAGAGGCAGCTGCAGGAGCAGGCTGACGCCAAGAGAGTGAAAAGCACACCTTAAAATGAATAGCTTTCCCAAGGATCATTACACATGGAAATGCTTGTTGATGTGACCTGCTGGGGAAGGCAGAAGGGAAACTGTGAGAATCGCTGCCATGCCATTACTGTGGGGGGATATTTAGAGATGCAACAAGGCCAAATCTTCTGTTTCCAAGAAACAGAATAGGGCAATGTACAGAAATAACTAACCCCTGAGCACTCAGTGCCTCACCTTTGCAGTCCTTGATGGAAAGCAAGTAATCAGATATGCTTGTCTGTCAGGAAACTTTCATCTACTAAAAGAATGATTGATTGATTGAAATTGACTACTAAAAATTCAGAACAGTCAGCCAAGCACAATCTACAGCCTGGGCAGCAAGGCAAAGCACTCATGACTCATTTTTTTGGTGGCTGAAGCATCTGTGATTAAGTCACCTTGTCAGAGAAAATTCCATACATGTATTTGAGCTATAAGCAGGGATTTAACTTGCAGACTACACCTTCTATGGTGTTAATTTTGAAGATTCCTATAAGACTGTGTGAGAAGGGCAATGTAGGGATGCATGGACTGAGCTGAATATCTAAGTGAACTCATCTAGTTCATCTAGTGCAGTCACTGGAGATCTAAGGGAGGATTCAGATGGCTGTATGTAGACACCTAGTACCACTAGTGCCTTGAGATATCCCTCCAGACAGCATCAGCTACTCCAGAGGGCACAAGTCTCTTGGAGATTGTGTCATACCTGTCAGCCCTGTAGGTCTTCATTACTGTGGGAACTGATTAGTTGAATTATGTGCTTTGGTTAACATTAGTAGTTAACTTGATCAGCATAAGTAGCTAGACTGTTGAAGCCTTAGGCCACAAGCTGTAACCCTGACATTGATGAACTCAGACTGATCTCTTTCTTAGTCACAAGAATGACCCTGAGTAGTTTTGTCTAACTCTGATATATTGTAACTAAGGTAAGGTAATGAGATTGCATAAGCAATAGTAATACAGATTGTGTGCTTAGCAATACGAATTAGAGTGACTGTTATGATTAGAGGAAAAGGAACAATGATTCATGGAAATGAAGTGAAAGTCCATTCCACCTGGACTCAGCAAAAGAAGATGGAGATCCAGGTGCAGGTGGAACCAAGATTGTGAGACTGTGTTAAGGAAGTCGTCATCTATGCTAAAACTCCAGTCACTGGAGAGAACAAGTAACCGTTAACTATTTGCTTGGATAAAAGACACACTTGTCACATCAACAGCTGAGGCAACCAAGTGTGGGGCTTTAGAAAGCACAAGGAAATAACTGAGGGGTCCTTCTCCAGACATACCCAGCTCAAACTGCCCCTGCTCCTGCTCCATTCTATTAAATTATTTATTTTTATGAGATTAGATGGCTGAGATTCTGCTTTGGGAAACCCAGGGTGTGGACTGTGCTTCTTCTAAGGTAGAATTCTAGAATTGTCAGGGCTGGAAGGGACCACAAGTATCATCCAGTTCCAACCCCCCTGCCATGGGCAGGGACACCTCACACTAGATCAGGTAGCTCAGAACCCCATCCAGCCTGGCCTTAAAAACTTTCAGGGATGGGGCTCCTACCACCTCCCTGAAGTTACTCTAAGTATTTTGATGGACACTCATGTGAGGGCGACTAAATCCCATTCCAGTGGCAATAACTGGAACTCACATTTACATATAAATACAAATATTCAGGTGTGCAATCTGTGAATCCATGTGACACCCCCCCCCCCCAATAACAGTGCAATGGCTCCTAAGCACTTCTAATTTCCACTAATTAGCTTTTGCTCTGAAACTTCAGGCTCAGTCCCACATGCCTGCTTCACAGAGGCAACCTGCCATTTCAACCAATTATTCTTACATATGAAAGCAGAGCAGTAAGTAATTAAAATTCTTCCTCAGGTCC
Source organism: Indicator indicator (assembly GCF_027791375.1). NCBI lineage: Eukaryota > Metazoa > Chordata > Aves > Piciformes > Indicatoridae > Indicator > Indicator indicator. The sequence goes on from NC_072029.1 coordinate 18,964,959, forward strand.
ATAAATAAACACATGCATTCCCATCAAGCTCAAAAGCTGCACCTCAGCAATTACAAAGGTCTTATCCAGGTATTTTTTCAGGAAACAAGGCCCAAAAGAGAGAGCGAGTTACATTCTTCCACCTCTGAAAAAGCATGGCATGGTGTAAATCACTTCAGACTGAAATTACAATGTCACTGACTCTGCAGTTAAGTGCAATTACACACACATGAAATTCTCAAAAGCATTTTATGCCATCTGTTTGGGATACTAAGTGTGAACATATTTAGGAGGTGAATTTAGTAATTATAGGGGGAGGAAATTAACATATTGGACTAATTAACAGCATCTCTTTGGAAAAGAGGGAAGATAACCAATTACAAAACTTTAATGTTTACTGTTCTCCCAGCTATAAATAAAGATTGTTCAATATGGATCTCTTTCAGGGGGTTGCTGATTTTATGCCTTTCTAAAAGATGTTCTCTGCACTGTGTCAAAGAACCTGAGTCAGAGAAGAGACTCAAACCTCAGACTCCGTGATCCAGTTCTATACAGCCATGCTGCTGACAAGAGCACACCAATGTTTCAGTGTGTCAGATCCTTAGTAATATGAGAGTTCAAAATGAAGGATGCACACAGCTCATCTAATTTTGGACATCCACAAATTAGAGTAGACTTTGTTACAGGAGGTCGTAATCCTTGGATCCTTTTAATTAAAAAGCATTTGCATTTTTGCTCCATTTTAGGTCCTAGTTAGGATGAAATCACACTTTGGACATTAATTCTCTAAACTAGAATCTTCCTGACTATGAAGACCAGATCCCTCTATTACAGCTCTCCATTTTGAATGAGAAAAGACAGAGCTGAAGAGCCCAGATATTTCTGAAGATCTGTCAGTTGTCATGGAACACAAAAGGGTTATGTAGTAGTTAGAAGCACCATGCTGATGATCCACCACATTGACAAAAGTGCATTTAATAATAGAATCATAGAATCAAGAAGGTTGGAAGAGACCTCAAAGATCATCGAGTCCAACCTGTCACCCTAAACCTCATGACTATCTAAACCATGGCACCAAGTGCCACGTCCAATCCCCTCTTGAACACCTCCAGGGATGGGGACTCCACCACCTCCCTTGGCTGCACATTCCAATGGGCAACCACTCTGTGAAGAACTTTCTCCCTACCTCCAGCCTAAACCTCCCCTGGCGCAGCTTGAGACTGTGTCCTCTTGTTCTGGTGCTGGTTGCCTGGGAGAAGAGACCAACCCCCTCCTGGCTACAACCTCCCTTCAGGTAGTTGTAGACAGCAATGAGGTCACCCCTGAGCATTCTCTTCTCCAGGCTAAACAGTCCCAGCTCCCTCAGCCTCTCCTCATAGGGCTGTGCTCAAGGCCTCTCCCCAGCCTCGTTGCCCTTCTCTGGACATGCTCCAGCAATTCAACATCTTTCCTAAACTGAGGGGCCCAGAACTGGACACAGGACTCAAGGTGTGGCCTAACCAGTGCTGTGTACAGGGGTACAATGACCTCCCTGCTCCTGCTGGCCACACTATGCCTGATGCAGGCCAGGATGCCATTGGCTCTCTTGGCTACCTGGGCACACTGCTGGCTCAACCAGTACCCCCAGGTCCCTTTCCACCTGGCTGCTCTCCAGCCACTCTGACCCCAGCCTGTAGCTCTGCATGGGGTTGTTGTGGCCAAAGTGCAGCACCTGACACTTGGATTTGTTGAATGCCATCATGTTGGACTCTGCCCATCTGTCCAGCCTGTCAAGGTCCCTCTGCAGAGCCCTTCTACCTTCTAACAGATCAACACCTGCTCCCAGCTTGGTGTCATCTGCAAATTTACTGATGATGGACTCAATCCCCTCATCCAGATCATCAATAAAGATATTGAACAGGATGGGGCCCAGCATTGATCCCTGGGGGGCACCACTAGTGACAGGCTGCCAGCTGGATGTGGCACCATTCACCACCACTCTCTGGGCTCGGCCCTCCAGCCAGTTCCTAACCCAGCACAGAGTGCTGCTGTCCAAGCCACAGGCTGACAGCTTGGCCAGGAGTTTGCTGTGGGGGACAGTGTCAAAGGCCTTGCTGAAGTCCAGGTAGACTACATCCACAGCCTTTCCCACGTCCACCAGGCGGGTCACCTGATCATAGAAGGAGATCAGGTTGGTCAGGCAGGACCTGCCCTTCCTAAATCCATGTTGGCTGGGCCTGATTCCTTGGCTATCCTTCAGGTATGCAGTGATTGCCCCCAAGACAATCTGCTCCATGATTTTCCCTGGCACTGAGGTCAGGCTGACAGGCCTGGAGTTCCCAGGTTCTTCTGCTCGTCCCTTCTTGTGGATGGCTGTCACATTGGCCAGTTTCCAGTCTTCTGGGACCTCTCCAGTGAGCCAGGACTGGTGGAAAATGATGGACAGAGGCTTGGCCAGCTCATCTGCCAGCTCTTTCAGCACCCTAGGATGAATCCCATCAGGTCCCATGGACTTGTGAATATCCAAGTGACTCAACAAGTCTCGAACTAATTCCACATGGATTTCAGGAGTACAACACTGCTCCTTGACCCCATCAACCAGTTCAGGAGGCCAGTTATCCTGAAGTCCTCCTGCCTTACTGTTGAAAATGGAGGCAAAGAAGGTATTTAGAATCTCAGCCTTCTCCTCATCCTTAGTCACAATGTTACCCTCCACGTCCAATAAAGAGTGGAGGCTCCTCTTGCCCCTCTTTTTAGCATTAATATATTTATAAAAATGGTTTTTGTTGTCCTTCACGGAAGCAGCCAGTTTAATTTCTAACTGTGCTTTTGCCTCTCTAATTTTTCTTCTACATGATCTAACAACATCCTTAAACATATCACTAGTTGCCTCCCCCCCTTTCCAAAGGCGATAAACCCTCTTTTTTTCCCTTAAATCCTTCAGGAGCTCCTTGCTCATCCAGGCCGGTCATCTTCCCCACCGGCTCGTCTTACGGCATGTGGGAACTGCCAGTTCCTGTGCCTTTAGGAGCTCCTGTTTGAAGTAGGTCCAACCATCCTGGACCCCTTTGTTCTTAAGGGCTGTTACCCAGGGAACTTTCTGAATAAGTTGCCTGAACAACCTGAAGTTTGCCCTCCGAAAGTCCAAAGTGAGGGTTCTGTTACTGCTCCTCCCTATTTCCCTGCATATTGAAAACTCCACTATCTCATGGTCACTGCACCCTAGACAGCCTCCAACCATCACATCTCCCACCAGCCCTTCTCTATTTGAGAACAGCAGATCAAGCAGAGCCTTGTCCCTGGTAGGTTCACCTAAGAGCTGCATCAGGAAGTTGTCATCCATGCACTCTAGGAACCTTCTGGACTGTCTCCTCTCTGCTGAATTAAGTTCCCAGCAGATGTCTGGTAGGTTAAAGTCCCCCACAAGGACAAGGTCTGATGATCTTGAGACAGCTTCCAGCTGCTTATAGAATATCTCATCGGCCTCCTCGTCCTGGTTGGGTGGTCTATAACAGGCTCCAACCAGGATGTCAGTTTTGTGCGGCCTCCCTCTGATTTTAACCCATAAGCATTCAATCCTTTCATCTGCAACCTCGAGTTCAAAGGATTCCCTAATATACAGGGCCACCCCTCCTCCTCTTCTCCCTTGCCTGTCTCTCCTAAAGAGCTTATAACCCCCCAGTGCAGTACGCCAATTGTGAGAATCGTCCCACCACGTTTCTGTAATGGCAACTACATCATAGTCTTCCTGGTGAACCAAGAGTTCCAGTTCCTCTTGTTTGTTGCCCATACTGCGTGCATTGGTGTACATGCACTTCAGCTGGGCTGCTGATTTCACCAGTTTGTGTGGTCCTCCCTCCTTTCCAGGGAGACTGGTTTCCTCACCCACCCCCTTCAGACCTAGTTTAAAGCCCTCCCAATGAGTCCTGCCAACCCCAGTGCCAGCACCCTCTTACCCTTTCTAGATAAATTCAACCCAACTTTGTCCAGCAGGTCAGGTGCAGTAAGAGTTGCCCCGTGATCAAAGAAGCCAAAATTCCGCTGCTGGCACCATCTCCTAAGCCAACTGTTGATGGTGTGGGTTTTCCTGTTCCTCTCAGTGTACACCACAGCTGCTGAGGCAACTGAGCAGAACACCACTTGAGCTCCTGCCCCGTCAATTGATTTCCCAAGGGCCTTAATTTCCTTTTTAATCTTCCTGGTGCTGCTCTTTTCAATTTCTTCACTTCCAGCCTGGATTACCAGCAATGGGTAATAGAGGGCTGGATTAGTTTAGGTAACCTTTGGGTGATGTCCTTCACCCAGGCCCCAGGTAGGCAGCACACCTCCCTATGGGATGGGTCGGGACGACATATGGGTCCCTCTGTTCCCCTCAAGAGAGAGTCTCCAATAACTATAGCCTTTCTCTTTTTCTTTGTAGCACTGTCCTTAAGGTTTGGGGGGGCTGCTTCGTCTTTGGTATCTCCTTGATCTGTTCCTCTACAATACTCTCATCCACATTGCCCTCAGCCTGCAGAGTCTCATAGTTATTGCTCAAGGGCAACGGGGGAGGGGAAGAGGGTCGGGGTGTATTCCCTTTGCTTCCCCTGACAGGGACCTGTATCCACCCTCCACTGCTCCCCTCAACTGGAGAGGGTTTCAAAGCCTGTTCCCACATATCCAACTCCCTTTCACATTCTCGTATGGTCCTGAGCCTTGCTACTTCTGCTTTCAGCTCAGCCACTTCATCCTTCAGCTCAGCTACCAAATTTATGAGAAAATTCACCTGGTCACACCTGACACAGGTGTCTCCTTCACCCTTCACACCAAGTGCCAGGCTCGAACACTCACTGCAGCCAGAAGCCTGAACACCAGCATGCTTGTAGAGAGACTCAGTCTGGGAACCTACTGCATGTTTAACACCCTTTGTCCGAGTTGTTACCATGGTAGGTACCTGCAGACAAGAGATCTTAAGATCGGAGATTTTATTGAGAGTTTTTTTGTTTGGTTGGTTGGTTGGTTGGTTTTTTTGTTTTTGTTGTTTTGTGGTTTTTTTTTCCTTTCCCCTCTGCCCTGTCAGCTGACCTGGCACGTGCAAGCAGGCAAGAAGCCTATAGCTCACCAGCCAAAACGGCGTCGGGCGCTCAGCCCCGCCGGGTTTTAAACATTCCCGCGGCTGACGTCACAATCCCGAGCAGGCACGCGAGAGGACGACCGCTGGTTGTCGCTCTCTGCCAGGGTCCTTCTGCCCCGCAAACCCCGGAAAGAAACGAAAAGAGAGAGATCCCAAAGCAGGCACAGCGGACCCGATGTCGATCCCGATCAGCTCACCAGCCAAAATGGTGTCGCGCGCTCAGCCCCGCCCCCACTGAGCAAAAAAGTGACCTTCTGTCCCTAGTACATCCCAAAATTCACTCATGCTGATGCCAGAGTCTGCCCTTATGTCCAACTGATGAGAAGATGAAGCAGCTTAGGGTTTCCCTATCTGTACAAGCCCATGCTCACAGCAGGTGCACAGACATTTAGTCATGCTGCAAAAGGGTCACAAGCATTACAGAATCATAGGGCCACAGAATGTTTTGGGTTGGAAGGAACCTTTAAAGGTCATCTAGTCCAACCCCTCTGCAGTAAGCAGGGACATTCCCAACTACAACTACCTGAAGGGAGGTTGTAGCCAAGTGGGGGTTGGTCTCTTCTCCCAGGCAACCAGCACCAGAACAAGAGGACACAGTCTCAAGCTGTGCCAGGGGAGGTTTAGGCTGGAGGTGAGGAGAAAGTTCTTCACAGAGAGAGTTGTTAGCTGTTGGAACGTGCTGCCCAGGGAGGTGGTGGAGTCACCATCCCTGGAGGTGTTCAAGAGGGGATTGGACGTGGCACTTGGTGCCATGGTTTAGTAGTCATGAGGTCTTGGGTGACAGGTTGGACTTTGATGATCCTTGAGGTCTTTTCCAACCTGGTTGATTCTGTGATAGATCAGGTTATGCAGAGCCCCATCAAGCCTGACCTTAATGGGAAGGTATGTTCTAGAGAAGTTGCATGGTGGATTATCTCTATATAACAATCAGGTTCCATTCATGTCAGAGTGCTTTACCTTTCTGTTCAGCGATATCTTACAATGATAGTGCAACTAAAGAAAGGCTTCTCTGACTTCTCTCTTCCCTTCTCACATTAAAACACTACTACAGCAGCTGCATTCAGCCTGAAAAGTTTCTTTGTGTTTGTGCAACATGTGTATAGGCCAGAAAATTATTTTTTTTGTCAACAACTGAGAAGTAAATCGTTTGCCAACTTCTAAAATAGCCTGGTGTGGAATTTGGGTTTTTTGCTATAGAAGCTCTGGACAAGAGAAAAATACTTTGTGAATTAATGGCAAGTTTTACATCAATATTTACAAAAATATTGAAAAGGGAAAAGAACACCTGAAAGAAAGGTTCAAAATTATGGAAGGTTTTACAGAACCTCATCTAGTTTTCTCCTGTTTCCAGCTACAGAATGGAACAGATGGAATAGATTAAAATTTATACAAGCAAGTATGGCACAGGAGGCAGAGTTGCTCCCTGGAACACAATGGCAGAAGTGACAGAGCTCAGGCTCCATTCATAATACAGGTCAACACACCCATTTAAATGCAAATTAAGAGGCACTTAAGGCAACACAACTTTCAGACTCTGATCAGCTTATCTAGATCAGCTTATTGGCCTTAAGGAGTTGACACATTCAGATCTGATATATTATACAGAAAGATTTATTTCATTTTTTTAACTTAAGCTTCATTTCTTTTGTCATTACTTAGGCCCTGGACGACAATACCTACATTATTACAACACACTTTAAACTCCTCCCTCCACGAAGATTTATCAGGAGGAAAGAAACAAATTTACTTTTCCCTGCAGTAGCATCACTCATTGAAGCACACACACCCAGCCATATCACAGAGGAGTGGCTTTGTGTGCTTCTCCCATTTCCGAAGCAAAGCTGGATCCAGTTTTGCATATCTTACAGTACCATTTTTGTGCTGGTGCATTTTAGCCAGGGATCAAGCACAAGAATTGTTGCTTTCAAAACTGGACTGTGGAAAGTGAAGGCACCATATTGCCCCCACTGCTTCCTGCTGTTCACCCTTAGCCTTCTGGAGAGTATGTGACATTCTCTTTACTCCCCTGCCAGTGCTCCTAAGTGTCCCTGCCATGCCTCTCTGTCAGAAAAGCCTCCTGTCCTTATCTAAAAAGTTTTGGAGACTTGATGATGGGATCAGGACACAGAAATGATCATGGTTTGCAGTGAAAGGTATATATCAGGTTCTGATTTGAAGAGCTGATGTTTCTCATAGTAAATAATCCATTGAAATGGTTCATCCCCAGCTTACATGAGCTGTCAGTCTGGTCAGAGCACCCCAGTTTCTACAGAGAATGCCACCCAAGGGTTGGATTTTACTAGCACACCCACCTGCCTTCTCCTCCCCAGCCTAGATATCCCATGCTGCACTCAGAAAAATGCAGACAGCCTTTGGGAACACATCTGTACCTGTCTGGATACAGACACTTTAACTGTCCTAACCTTCAGCTCTACTCTCAGTCAGTGGGTAGAGTCAGTGTAGCAGATTCAGCTATGACAAAGGGCTGTTATTATCAGTTCACCTGAAGCTCTTCCCAAGCCTGCAGAATTCACCGTTTTCTTTTCACGTCACGCTGCTGTACACTGCTGCCAATGAAAAGCCCAGGCAGGAGGCACTATGTTTATCTCAGCAGGAAAAGATCTTCCTAGAGCAAGGACATTTTGAAAACAGATCCTACAGTAACAAGAAGCCAGCAAGACACGGAGAAATAAATACCTGTGACATTGGTGCGGGCTGACAAAGCTTCACAGTACTTTTCCAGCAGAACAGACAAGGGCAGGTTCACAGAAGATTCACAGTGGAGAACTATCTGGAAAAACAGACAGAAGCAAAGTGAAACAAGCAATAAAGCAGCAGCACAGAATAGATTTTCTCATTCATGAGTACAATAGTCCAGAGCACTTTCACAGCAGTTCCCATTCATACTTGGTCCCCTTGTGACAGTGAAGATTTACAGTTGTACTTGCCTAGCTCCTTGACATCAAGTGACATTCCTCTGACTAAATGGAGGGATCTACAAATGAATCCTCTGTTCTGGACCTCCTCTTGTTGAAGCTAGTCAATAGCATTAATGAAGCTCAGGACACAATTTCTTTCACCTAAAAGTATATGCCTAATAAGATGAATCATGCTCCACTGAAGATCCCGTGTGGGATTTTCTCCAGCTAACTTTAAATGGTTGCTTGGCTGCTAAAGGTCCTTGCACATTGAAGACAGAAAGCAATGGACAAATGGCAATTCAGAAGGCTTGAAGAAAGAGCTTCCATTGATTGTATAGGAAAAGTGGACATTCCTGTGAAATGATCCATGGCTCTTTTTTGCTAGGAAAAAGGGATGAGTTTCTGGCCCCCAGAATTCAGAACACTGAGCCCTCCACTGAGGGCACGTGCTAGTGGGAAAGAGCAGGAATATCAACATGGGTGCTTCCAGTAAGCTGGAAGTTTAGCACAGTGTATCCCCAATTAAATGCTAGGAAATGTATATTTAGAGTTGAATCCAAGGAATATGTTGTCATTTGCACACTCAGAAATGAAATTACTGAAGTATCAACTGCAGACAGAGAAGCCCTCAGAACTGTACATACCAACATACAGCTGGGTTGAGATACTGCTTGGAGCAAGAGAAGCTGTTGACAAACCCTCTAAAAAAGGCAGAACTAAAGGTGGTGAGAAAATTCAGGAGCAAATCAATGACAGAAACTCCAATTTTCAAACTATGAACAAAACCTTCCTGCCTGTTTCTGAGGGGATATAAGGCTGTGCTAACAACAAAATATTTTTGCTTTTCTATTTACCCAGAATGACTCTAATGTAATACAGGCAGCTCTTACTCAGGGAGATGACTATAGTTCTTGAATGTTGTCATTACATTTCAGTGCTGTAAGGTGTGTTAAGGGATTGAAGAACCATTTCTATGTCACTGGATTCCTTGTCACATGGTAAGAAGTGGAGTACATGATCACGGCAATAGAATTCATCAGTAACGCTGGTCTCTAAAGAACAACTCTTCTTTGTGCACCCCCATTTTGATCTATTTCTCACTTTGCAGTTATTTTACAAAATAGGAAGCCTTGAAATACAAACAAAAATCTTTCTCAAACTTTGTTCTTTTCAAATAAAACACCGTGAAGCTTCTGCTTCTCCTCCCGGCAGACTCAAGTTCCTGCTTTCCATAGCAGAGCCTTCCAGGATACTGACCATGCATGGGCAGCTCAGGAAGACAGAGAAAGGCAGTGGCTCTGTTCTGCAGCCAGGGCAGATGTGGTCTTACAAGGCACAAAACTCACTCTGTAGTGGTCATGTCTCATGTCAGACCCAGTCGTGTGAGTTTGGACATAGCAGACGCATTTCTTCCCTTCTGTCCTTCCCCACTGCTACCTCACAGGCCAAAGCACTGTCTCACTTCAAAGAAGAAACTCAAGCCATCCCCATGTACTGTAAATACACTGCATGTTCAGCTGTCCACTTCATGAGATGATGGGAAAGAACAGACAGACAGAGGTCAGGTTTAGCACAGCATGTGTAGAACTAGAAAGGTTAAATGTCACATTTGCTTTAGGGTCAGCTTAGGTTCATTTGGCTCCTGGGAAAAGTGTCTTCCACATATTATGTTACTTTTGCTTTCATTTTCTCTCCACTGCCCACAGTGAACAGCTTTCTTGTATTTGCCTTGCAACACAAACACATTCATTGGAGAAATACTCCTGGCTTACAGCTAACCTTACTAAGTCAAGCTCTCCAAATGTATGGCTTCTGCCACAATACCCTGTGTTCCCCTGAATGTTTGGGAAGGACTGCCTCAGAGCAGCAGCCTAATTAAATGAAAAACCTGATAGTTTATGCCCCTAGAAGCTCATTTTAGGGCAATACATGCATCTGACTTCACTGTGAAAACATAAATAATGAAAGAGCTCAATGCAGCAAAACCAAAGCAAATCCCACACTTCCCTGACAAAGCTCATACTCTGTTCCAATACAGCTAAGGAGCTGCCAGGGCAGGTGGGCACCTGGCAAGGTTTACAGGCATTCCTGCCATCACCAGCATAAAACAGCAGAAAACAGGTGTTTTGGGAAAAACATCAGGTATTCAGGGGAAGGCACTCACAACAAATGCAACATTCATCTGAGCAACTCTTTCTCCCTAACAAGAGATGGCAATACATGGGATAGAAGGAGGAGAGCCAGAACACTTGCTGACTACTAATCACCTGAAGGAACACGTACAAACAGGAGAGTGAAGAATGTTAATTAAGGTCAAAACCAGAGAAAAGCCTGGGGGAAGAGGGAAGGGTAATCTCTTCTGTGGTCAGGGTGGATTTACATTCACTGTAGTGTGGTTACTTCGTAGCCAAGATGTATGCAACAGAGATACTTATTAAAGGACAGTGCTAAGAGGGCCAGCACGGTGGGAATACTTTGCTTGCTGAAGAACCAAAAAGGTCAGTCCTCTGCTTCGAGATAACTTTGGCCTTTCTGAGCTCAGTAACAACCTTGCTAGTGCAGCAGCATTTGGCAGTATATAATCATTTGGCTGTATACAATCATTTGGCTCTGCTTCACCAGAAAAATAATTTCCATAAGTGACAGAAGGTCTAAATACAAATTTTCACAGAATCTGCAACCTGAAACCTGAGCCAGCTAAGGTTACAGTAAAAGGAAAGTCTCTTAGGACAGTTCAAGAAAAAGCATCTCCTTTTCAAGTCAACCTTAACCTCTTTCAACTTCCTGCCATTACTTGTCTCCAAGTTAATCCAAGAGGCTAGATAAAACAGTGCTACTAGCTAGTGAAGCCCAAATGATCCAGGAGACATTGTTCTATGATCTTGGAGACCAGCACATGCTCTGCAGCTCTTCCAGGAAGTCTGGAGAAAGAGAATCTAAGTCTACATGGAATGGGAAGTAGGGCCTCAGTTCAATAAAGCAACTAAACACATGCTCTGTTTAAGCATGAAATTAACTTCATCTTTATTCAGAATTAAAAAAAAAAAACAAAAAAACAAAAACTCAAGCATCTGCTACATTGAGCCAATCACTTCAGATGTCTTTGAAACTGAAGGGGAATTACAGAGGAGTCAGACTCCTCTGAGAAGCTGACAGCAAAACAACATTCACACACTGCAGCAAGGGAAAATTTCACAGGACATCACAACAATGACTAGGCATGAGAAAAGAGGTTCAGAGGCGTGGAAAGAGGTTCAGAGATGTGAAATCTCCACCTTTGCAGATTTTTACAGCTGAACTGGATGAGGGCCCTGAGCAACATGATCTGGTTTTGCAGCAGCTCCCCCTGATTTGAGAAAATCTTGTTAGGTGCTGTGAGACATCAGTTTTATCATCCACAGGGATAACCCTGGCCTTCCCCTCTGTGTTGAGAAAGTCAATGAAGGAGCAGATTCGTGCCTGGATGTCCTTGCCTCCAAAATGAGGAAACAACAGGAGCATAGCACTGCTTTATGTATCCCTGCGGAGTGGAACTGAGAAAGCAGAAAGGTTAATCCTTGGGCACACTACAAAGTAAGCTATTGGTGCTGGCTCATGGACCATCTCTCTGCTTGTGCTGGCATGAGCCTCCTGAAACCCAAGCTATGTCTGGGCTGTGGGAGTCTGCTACTGCCACTCAAAGGGAATCGATACTTCAGGCCATGCACTGAGATGCCAGCTAGCAGAGCCTGTCTGGCAGCCCTGCAGGCAACCTGTTCAGACTCATCAGCACACTTCCTTGTATTCACTCTCACCTTCTTTCCTCCTTCCTCTCCTCTGGAGAAGCCACCCCTGCTAGCGGACAGCACTCCCAAAACTAATGCAGAACACAGCTAACAGCACTCAGAAAGCCTCCCATGTCCCAGGAACTGGGGTAACAGCAAGAGATCACCCTACAGCTCTCAGAGGCAAGTGGCTCCTTTCCAGTTCTATGACACTTTAGCTGCTATTACCAGGACAAGTTAGCATTGCAGTGAGGACAGCTAATGTATTTTAAACTCCATCTGCATTGCTCACTACTTACTTTCCAGGCACACACAACCCAGAGTGGAGAGTTATTCAGCCCGGATTATACAGACGTTTGCAGAGCTTTAATTAATTTCACTTGCAGCTCTGCTGAAGCCCTTTTCAGCTTTTGAAACACTAACTGGATTTCCTTTCTTTTTTAGTGAAAACAAGCCACGTTTCTGTATAAACACATGCCATTTAATTGATCATTACCAGAGGACATCTCCAAGTTCTCCACCCAGTTAGCTCCACAATAGAGCTGCTAATCTGGGGAACAAGCAGCATGTTCCCAGCACTTGACTCCCAATGTGGGCTCACTTGCACAGCAATGAGGTAGTCGTGAGCCAGAGGTCAGGACAGGATGTCAAAACTCATCTCTGTGAACTGGCTTTCTCTGAACACCACTGTCCCTGTCACAGTACTTGCTACACAGCACAACCTTTGTCAAGGAGCTGGCAGGACTTCTGCTTGTGAGACACAACTCAAATGATCCCAGATCCAGGGAATGGCTCAGTATTTATGAAAGCACAACATGCTGTATGTCAAAGAGGTATCTGCAGGATATGTGTCTTCTCTTCTAATAAGGGCCAGAGCAAAATTTACCTGACTTTTCAGAGAAAAAAAGCATAAACCACATAAAACTCTTTACCCAACACTCACTAGCTCAAATCAAGTAACAGCTACTTTCAAAGCTATTGAGATTTAAAAAAAAAAAAAATCAGTAAACGAAAGTAATTCTCTACAAAGAAATAGTTTGATAAAGGAAAGCAGCAGGAAGTGTTCAGTTGTTGAGGCTGGTACAATTAGAAAGATAAGGGAGAAAAGACAATGTTTATGCAGTGCTATGATACAACTCAGCATGTATCCACAGGAGGCAAGGAGGTGCCATGAGGCTCGCTGGACAGCTCCAGGTTGACATCCAAGAATTAATGTTTGCACTTCGAGGCAGAACAGACTGGGATTGCCTTTGGGATTGAAACTGGTGTGGTTTAAAAGAAAGAAGCATATATACATGATCAAGAATTGGTCTCCCTGTTTCAGTTTATAGACAGAGTGGAAAAGTAAATTCCTGCAGAAATCTCATTTACTGGGTAACATCTTAATCTAAAGTAAATGAGCCTTTCCCCAAAGCCTCCCTCTCATTTTTGCAGTGCTGTAAACCTGAAAGTGACATAAGCTAAAAAGGACCAGATTCAGCAGTGTGTGTAACCTGGTTTTATCACCCACATTTCCTCATCTGCTCCTCCTCCCCTAAAAATAAAATCTGCAGAGCTGCTAAAAAAAAAAAATCTGGAGAAGAACAAATGTTTGTTCAAATATTTTAAAAATATTTCATTTACTAATACATTGAGCAAAATGAATATAAAAAGAGAACAGAAACACACTTCCTTAAAAAGTCAGTATTATCATCCACTGCCCTGTTTTTCTCATTGTGGTTCTTGCAGATCATCACATCACCAGCAGGATCCCACAGTAATCTCTAACACAGAGGAAGCTGATCGCTGGACTCAAAGCAATCAAGACTTAGTTTGCCTGAGATGAAAATGCCTCCCTCTGGCACTTGTTGAGAGTGGCACTGAGCAAGGGGAGTATCACATGCTTCATCTAAGCTAATAAATCAAAGAGTGCAAAGGTCTGTTTTAAGTACTTCATCATTCATACTGTTAAATTTTTAGAATGATTCCTGGCCACATTTTTGCCCGAGGCAATCCAACAGTATCTGAAACAGTTCCCGGGAATGATCTGGAGTTAGGCTGCACCATGGCCCATTCTCAGTGTGGGCAGTTGGTACACCATCTACCCATTACAGAAGGAGCTTAATAGCATGGCCACAAGTCATTCTCTGGCATTTGGCCTGAAGAACTGTCCTGGCAATCATAATTTATAAGTAGATATAACCTGTGAGGCTGAAACTAAACAACTTTGCACCTGAAAGCACAGTGAGCAGAGTCTTCTTCCACCAGCTTCAGCAGAGGCACACGAGAAGCAGGGCAGGCACAACTGCACTCTGGATTGAAATACGAAGGTCACAGAGTTTAGAGGACTTCATTATTTCTCCTTTACTCTTGGCAAATAATATGTAAGCAGATGCCTTATATGAACAAAAGCTACAGGCTGCTTTCTTTCTAGCTAAGGGCAGCTATGAATACCACTGAAATGTTTCATGGCAAAACTACCAGCCAGCCAACATCAGTCCTTCCTCCCTGCATACAGCTGCCTCCTTCAAAACATCCAATAATTACCACAAGATGGCTACAGATTTAAACCCTGCCAGAGATTTGCACCAGAAAGGCTTCCCATGATGAGAAGTTTATGCTGAATTAATTGACAGTAGGGCTGAATTTTGGCAGTCTCTGGCCAGAAATATTATTTAATTTGTCACCACTGCCTGCTTTGGTTGATTTAACAGCTTCAAGAGAGCATATGAACTATACAGTTTTTGATAAATAACTGCCCTTTCCTCCTCCAAATTAGGTGAACTCAGCAAAGACTCTCTATCAAGATGTCAAGAGATTCGTTTGTCTTTGTTTTATGGTTTATTTGTATTTCATATTCAAGCAACTGCATTTTCCAGTGTATCGTATGTACAGAAACCCTCTAAGAACATAAATCTCACAGCCTGCTGTGCAAGTCTTCAGCCTTTCCCTGACTGGCCCTGTGAAATCTGACAGGTCATTTGCACCAGCATTTTCATATGGTGGATCTAATTCCATACTAGAAAGTTGCCTCATTCCAGAAGCGTTGCAAGCCTGCGGTTCCCATAAGCCACAATTGCTCAGCTGCTGTGAAAACTTCAGCTTCCCTAATTGCACAAGCAGCTCTGCCTTTTCTCAAATGCAGAAATGTGAATAGAGCCATTACCTTCGACTCATCTTTCAAGTTAAACAGGAACTTAAGAGCTTTGGATTGAAGCCAAAGTTTTAAAACATTGCTCTTAAGCTTCTTGGTCCAAAGTTTCATCCAGCTGTAAAGCAGAGGTAAAGACTTACCAACAACATCCATGGATGAGAATGCATCCCAAAAGAACAGTAAAAGCTCTGCTTTTGCTGCAGCTGGAGCAACATGAGCTGATCTATCCATGGGGCTGAACATTATCTTCCAATACATTATTATCACATACTGCACTGGCATACACACGAGACTATCAGACACAAGTATGTTACATCCAAACAAGCTGCTCTGGATATGCCTGTTTGTTCAAGTTCACATTTCTCTCAGATTAAACATACTTTATGGAAACTTGACATTTTGATTCTTAATGTGCACTACTTTTTCTTTCTTTCAATGCTGCTGTTTTGTTTTTAAAGCAGCAACATAACTATCAAAATTCACAGAAACAATCCAAATGCAAAGTTACAGGAGAACAGGAAAACCATCCACAGATTACCATCTGCAGGGGAAGCACACATTTTTTGATTCATTGAAAAAGAATTGGTCTGGCAGCTCTCACTACCTGGGTACTTCTGATAACCTCACTGGTGAGAAGAATCCCTCTCTAAACATTAAACTGAAATATCAATACAGGAAAACATAGCCTGGAAGAAGGACTAAGAAACAAAGATTAAGCAGAACTGGTTTGTGATTGAAAACACCAAGCACGTAGATCCATATCACTCTGATCCCATGTGTACTGGTCTCTGAGGAGGGGGGGGGAGGGGGGGGGGGAAGAAAAAAGAGACATTGGTGGAGCTGGGGAAATGTTCTCTGTCTTCTAAGAAAATTACTGTAAAGCTTTTAAGATTAAATTGTTTCTTGTCTTTGGAGCCTGTTGCTTTTCCTGATCTGGCTTCCCTCTGTCCCTCCTTGTAAATTAGATAGAGAGGGGGGGAAATAAAATAAATACAGAACATAAGGAAATAGAACAGATTTTATTTCTTTATCTAAGGAAATGTTAAAGAAGGATCAACTCCACAACAGACCACATGGATTGCTGCCCCTTTTTAATGCTGTAGGAACAGCCTTTACAAATTCTGTGCAAGATCAATACACCTTCTGCTTAATCTCCCACATTTGTTCTGCAAGTATGATTTACCACACTTAAAACTATCCTTAAAACAAACAAGTCGCCAAAGAAGTCAGGCTGGTTTAGGAGCGTGGGCTGGCAATTCTGTTTTAAGTGCACTCTGACACAGGCTAATCCTATCTCCACCTCATCCCAGCATCACCTGGGGTAAGCTTGGGGTGAAGAAGGACCACAGGAAAAGTTTCACACTTTCTCTCAAGAGAAACTCGGACCAAACCTTTGGATGGATGCACGGGCTGAGCCCTGCCCTTTGCCACCACTGTCTGCTGATCCCCGTGCTGAAACTGACCAACGTTGAGCTCATGCCGCAAGGAGAAGCAGCAGGGCGAGAGGCTGGGGACAACGGGCACCATCAGGGCCACCCACTGCCCTGCTGAACTGGACAGTGGCAGGAAAACTTGCCTCTGGGGCAGTGAGTTGTGACTCCAGCTGGATGCCTGTGCAGGACCTTTTCTGGCAAGGAAAGGGGACAGGGATGCGTCAATTCCACGGAGAAGGGGTCATCAAGAAGGGCCGTGCTTCAGCCCAGGGGTTCTAAAGAGACCGAGGTGAGCGGCCAGGCGGAGAGCATGTTTTAGTGCCTGGGGACAGGAAGGACCTGTGAGGGTACAGGGTCTCTCAGAGCCCGGGAGCGGGCGGAATCTGTGAAGGAGCGAGTAACGGTCCCTGGACGGAGACTCGGTGCTGGGGGCCGGACTGAAGCTGGAGGGTAATGGTCTCCGGACAGAGCGTCTCAGAGCCTGGGGCACAGCATCTGTGAGGCAGCGAGTAACAGCCGCCGGCACGAAGCTCTCCACACCCGCAGGCGGGCGGGACCAGTGAGGGCAGAGGTCCCTTACAGACCGAGCTGGCTCCCCGCGGTCGTGAGGCGTCCCCCGCCCTCCCTCCTTGCGCCCTCTCCACCCCTTCCCCGACCTCGGCACTTACGGGCAAGAGCAGGAGCACGGCGGCCGCCGACGCCGGGAGGCTGCGCTGCGGCGCCCGCCCCGCCATGGGGCCGGCGGGGCTGGGGCTGGGGCTGGGGCTGCAGGGGGGCTCCCTGGGGCTGGCGTTTTCCGCTCAGCCGGAACCTCCGCGCTGCCCCGGTGCTGGCATCCCCCCGCTCCTGCTGCTGCCCTTGACCCCTGCCCGCCGCCCAGGAGCCAGCCCCAGCGCCGCCGGCGCGTCCCAGGGCAAACCCCCGCGAGGGAGGGAAGGAGGGAGCCGGGCGGGGGAGCCAATCCCGCCCTCCGCCCAGGATGCCTCGGGGATGGAGGCGGCTGGGGGAGCTTCGGGGCAGCGCGACCCTCAAAGCCTCCGGCAGCAACGGGAACTTGCCCCCTACACTAAATGCAAGAAAGATTTCTCGCCCTCCACCAAGCTCTGAGGGCAATAGGAACTTCACTGCCCACAATATTCCAAGCAATGGTGTAACCCCCTCCCCAAACACCAAGTGCAATGAAATCATAGAATCGTTTTGCTTAGAAGAGACCTTTAAGATCGTCAAGTCTGACCTTTAACCCAGCACTGCCAGGTCACCACTAAACCAGGTCCCTGAACATTATGTCTACACAGCTTTTAAATCCCTCCAGGGACTGTGACTCCCCTGCTGCCCTGGGCAGCCTGTTCCAGGTCTTGTCAACGCTTTCAGTGAAGAAATTTTTCCTAATGTCCAACCTAAACATCCCCTGCCAAAACCTGAGGGCACTTGCTCTTCTTTGCTTGTCACCATAGAGAAGAGACTGACTGACCCCTACCTCATTCCAATCTCCTTTTAGGGAGTTGTAGAAAGCAGTAAGGTCTCCCCTCGGCCTCCTTTTCTCCAGGCTAAACAACCCCAGTTCTCTCAGCTGCTCCTCATAAGACTTGAGCTCTAGACCCTTCACCAGCTTCGTTGCCTGTCTTTGTGCATGATCCAGCATCTCAACATCCTTCTTGCAATTGAGGGGCCAAATGGAGATCCCTTTCGCTAAGTTCTGAGTGCAATGGGGACACCTTCCACACAAGCTTCCAGAAATACCAGGGATCCTCCTCTACCCACCATGTATTAGGTCTCCACTGGCTCAAAATTTCAAGGGACAAGAGGCTTCCCCCTGTCCAGGCTCCAGGTGCAATGGGTACTCCTTTCCAAAATTAGGTACAGTGCAGACATCCCCACAGTCCTCTGGGAACAATAGGATCCCTTCACCACCAATTCCTCCTATCAGCCATTAGGAGCAATGTTAGCTCCATTGTCCTTAAACTTTCAGGAGCAACAGGTTTTCCAGTGCTCAGGCACAAATCCCCTACAAACCTTGTGAATCCCTTACAAACCTTAAGAAATAAGGGAGATATGTGCAACTATACCACCTTCCAGTCCTTTGGGAGTAAGGGAAAACATCCCAATCCTTACATGCAACATCACTAAGTACAACGAGGATCTCCACCTCCAAGATAATGAAGACAAAGTATCCAGGCTTCCTGGATATCCTGAAGCAAAAGGGCTCCAGCCACCAAATTTGTCAGCACATCATCCCCAAAATCTCCAAGCCCATGGGACATCCCCTTTGCTGTTCTGCAGCTGCAATGGGAAGCCATTTCTTCTCTAGCACCAAGTCTTATAAGACTCCCCAGCAGCATGTCTCAACTGGGAATGGGCACTCTCCTACCAGGGCAACCCAAAAGTAGCCTGTGTGCCTGTTGTTTGTGCACTTGGACTCTGAAACAAGAGACATTTGTCCTGCTCTTCTCATCTATGGATCCTTGCCAGACTAGACCCCTAAGCAAGCAAAGGGAAAACAAGGTCAGCCTACCTCTTCATGCCACATTCACACTTGCCAAAGGAGCTTCTGGTCCTCTGCTCTATGACCCTGTGGTGACTGGTGGTGGTGTCTTACAGATTTGGATGTTCAATTTTTGGGGGCCCATACATTCCAGGTCTTATCAGAGACCCTCTGCCTTCTGCATCCAGCTAGTCCTCTCCATACAACGGATGTGTTTGTAGTATTGTTAGACTGTGGGCATCAGGCCAAGCCTTGGTCTTCCCAGTGCCAGCAGTGAGGCTAATAACATTTTTCTTCTCATCTGCTCCATCCCATCTGCCCAGAGGACAGCCAGCTGTGTTGTGAATCACAGTTGGTACCTGCCTTCAGCTGCAGCTGGGGCTGTCCCCAAAAGCCCAGCCATGTCCTGAGGCACAAAAGCCCCAGTCACAACTCTGGAGCCGGAATGGACATGACCTGATCCTTCCCAGCCCAGCTGCTGGATTCCCACAAGCACAAGTGCCATACACTGTCCTTCATCTCTGATGGGCAAAGAGTGCCCTAAGCACCAGTTACTAACAGTCTCCTTTCAGGGAGGTAGAGGCTTGTTCTCCCTGAAACATTGCCCTTCCACCACCCTCCTTGTTTCTTATTTTTAATTCAAATGAATTGACATAAAGGTCATGGTAGCACAGAGGAAAATGTTCCAACAGATCTCAGGGTTTGAGAAAACTTATCAAGCCTTGCTCAGAAGCAGAAGTACCTGGACATCTTACTGAGTTATAACTGAGTTGTGGGGTTTTTTTTAGTGTTTGCTGAGAAATGCATAACACAACAGCTTCTCATCCTTTCTAAACCACCTAGATGGAGGCTTACATCCCCAATCCCATGCAGAAATCCCATGTAATGCAAATTGAATATCACAGCAAGGAGGTGGTCACTAAAGGACCTGAAGTCTTACCTAAAATGCTGGCAGAGCTTTTCACAAAACAGCACTATTTTCTCTTTTCCACTAGTTATTCAACAGGTTGAATACATTTAAATGTTAAAGCTTGCCTGGTTTTGCCTCCCCTGTCAGTTGCACATCAATATTTGTTTCCTTTCTTTATTAAAAGAAAACAAAACTATAACCCAAAGTTGCTTCCAATTAATATGAAACGTTTCATGGGAATGCAAAAGGAGCAATAAATCCAGCACAAATTTTTATTGCGTTTAAACATCTACCTCAGGAGTGGAAACTCACACGCAACAGGATTATGTGAACTCATGAGAACTGGCAAAGGAAGCCTGGAGCTGCATGTGAACAACATTGGTCAAGTGCCCTGAAACCAGAAGGGTTTCCCAATGTGCTGCTCCATGGCTTTCTGTTATCATTTGTCTGTGTTTACTGTGCTGTCCAGGACCAGAGTCTCTTAATGTTCAAAGCTCAACTGAAACAGAACACACCCCAAATTGTGACTATCTAAGGATTAAACAAATTGGTCCCTCAGTTTTGTTTCCAGGCCTTTTCCCCTTATAGCTGATTGTGAAACCCAACCAAAGCTTTTTGTTCACTGGGTTTTATTGAAAGGTCACTCCCCTTCAAATCCCCTTGTGTTCTTTAAGGGCTGAGCTCATGCTGCAGCTTTTTCTTTGGTCCTGGTGTGCCTGGAGACTTTTCTCCCAGTCGTCTCCTTTCATAAAACTTTTAGGCTCATTCATCATACTACCTGGCTTTATGGGTGAAGTTGGTCAAAGAGTTAAAATGGAGACAGAGAGACATATATAGACAAAGATATACACACACATTGTGCATAGAATCAGAGAATTGTTAGGGTTGGAAGGGACCTCAAGGATTATCTAGTTCCAACCCCTCTGCCATGGGCAGGGACACCTCACACTAGCTCAGGTTGCTCAGAACCACATCCAGCCTGGCCTTAAAAACCTCCAGGGATGAGGCTTCCACCACCTCCCTGGGCTGTGGATATGACACCTGAAACATAAGCCTTGTTCTTTTAGGAAACAGACTAAGACCCATGAGATCAATAAGCAGAGATTCAGGAATGTGGGAGAAGAATGTGATGATTCTGATCAGTTGGATGGAGCAAGTCTCCATATGGGATCATGGCATGGATCCATTTGTTCAGTTCTTGCCCAAATGACTTAAAGATACTGCTTACAACCATGCCCATACAAGGATACTCCCTCTTGCTTGTTTGGGGGTGGAGTTTTTGTTCTGCTTTGTTCTGTTTTGTTTTTTCTTTTTAAATCTCCTGAAAGGACTTAGGCACATCTCCAACTCTAAGACTGCAAATATTCTCACTGCTCTCAGGAGTGAAACTGCACAGAAAGCATCCTCACTGGAGGAAGGGCATGGGCAGCTCTCAGTATAACATCTGACACTGTAAAGTCCTTGTTGTGTCTGAAACCCTGGGGAGTTTCTACAATACAACAAAGTAAGTTGATAAACAGTTGTATTAAAAAGCACAAACCTCACACTGGACATAAGTACCCAAAGGGTGGAAATGGACTGAATCAGGTGACAGCTTTATCTCTTATATTGGATGACCTTTCAGAGGGATGATATGTCTTTAAGTTACCCTAAAAGGAACCAACAACAAATATCAAATATGTCCATCCAGCTGAGTTCCAGAGCTCTCTTACAGATGCAATGCCAGCAGAGTGATGGCAGGGATGAGATGAATGGACTGCTCACCTATGAAGTGGAATGCCTTGGATCCTAAGCCATAGGTTGGTTTATTTGGGTTCAGTTCCACCTGCTGCATCTGCCCCATGAGTATCTGTAATGAACACATTCTCTATCTCCTCTTGAAATTGAGCCTGGACTGAAAAACTCTGGGATAAGGGAGAGGTAAGTATGTGGTGATCACAGGCATATAGTAGAACATGGACTGGTGCCTCCACTTTCTACTAGATCTTCAGTGGATCAAAACACCCAAAACACCTGGATTTGGTTTCTGACCCTAGTCTCAGTTCCTAACTTAGCCATCTCTATACTCAGTGCAAAATGCAGGTTTTTATTCCTATTGTTAGCAATCAATTGCTGCAGGCTTCTGGGGAAGGTGGACAGATGAGGTCCCCATTTGGGACCTCAGGTAATTTTTAGGATCTGAATGGATCCAATTTTAAGTATGTATGGGATGCTTTATTCATCTCCTAAGCTAATAAAGATAAGCTCCTTTAGAGATGCACAGCTCAGAAGAGCTACAAATCTCTGACAGTTGTACTCCCCTATCCTCTTCTGACTGCATCAGTTTCAGCTGTTTCAAAGAGGCAGGTGGATTGATCTAGGTAAGCCAGATCTGAAAAAGGTCAGGCTGGAGAAAATCATAGGGTGACATTTAAAACTAGAATAATGTCTGCCAAGTTGAAAAGTTAGCTGGAGGGCTCTTATTAATAATGAATGTAATAGTTTCCTGAAATAATGGTGGGCAGAGCTGGTAACAAATGCAGCTCAGGATAACTGAATTCACTCTGACAAAGAAAAGGCTCATAGTTTCTTCCTCTTCAGTAAGGCAGTATTTGCAATTACACTTGAATGAGGAATGTAAGTAGGATGGAGGAGAAAATGGGGATATTTAAAGAAATTTCCATTGTTTGAAATGGTTCCTAATAGAGACTCTCTGGGGTGTAGTATAAACCTTGGGACTTGAGGGAGTGGAAGAAAATGAGGTGAAAGCATCACCCTTTAGGCATAAAATAGATTTTCTGGCTTTCTTTGCCATGGAACTCATGTGGATGCAGTATTCTCATGGAAGAACATGGAGCTTTTCCTTGTGACAGAGCCCCCAGCTTAGTGCTTTGCACATCATCTTGCCAAGGCAATGCAATCAGCTCATTGCTTCCCTAGAGCCCCACAAACCTAAGATAGCACCAAGCCCATATGGGCTGGATGAATTGTTCTGGTGGCTGCAGGCCCTGCAGAGGTTCCTCTTTCTCTAGCTGGCTGGGGGACTGCAAAACTGCCACATCAGGGGATGCAGATCTGGGTGCCTTGCAGTCAGACTTTGGGGTGCCTTGTTCTAACTGACAGGCAGGCTGTGAAGGATAACTAACACCCTAGACACACTATTGCTCTGAGGGGAACCTGAAATCCCCTGGCAAAGCAATTTCAGAGACAAATTTCCTGTCTAAGCAAACAGGTATGGATCCTTCTCTCAGCCCAGGGCCCTCCTGGAAGTAAAATAAAGGCACTACATCCCAGCAAAGTTTAAGATCAGGTATCCACCTTTGAGGCAAGGGCAAGAAGATCCTATCACAGAGCACAGCTGTCCTTAAATCATCACTGTTAGTAGTGCTCTTCGGTCCTTGCCCTGCGGAAGAGACTGTAGACATCAGTGCCTGGCAGACAGCTCATGCAAAAACCTGAGGGTACTGACTGCAGGACAACACTTTTTCCTTCATCTTTCTCTAGGTGAAAAATTACCTAGGTCAGTGCACTCCATGCTGGTCCTTATCATATGTGATGGAAGGGTAGCTGGACTTGTCAGGAAGAGGCTATACTACTGCAGAGAGATGATTACCAGGACAGGGCAAACTCAGAGGTCTGTGGCACATGCTTGCTGATACAGCTACCTCTTCACTGATTTCCCTACATTTCAGGCTGTCATTTCTAATAAGCTTCATCACTGCCTTTGAAAGCTTCCTTCCTGAAGTGCGGTTTCACCAGCTGAATTTTGGAGAGGATCTGTCCCTTGAGCAGGCTGCTCTGAATTCTTTGAGGTCTCATTTATTTTAGTAGCTGAGTTGTCAGCAAATTCTTGCCCCAGAACTGCCAAATCACTTTGGGATTTCCTTGTAGAGGGTTATCACAGCACCACATTCTGCAAGTCAGGAATTCCCTTGGAAAAAAATTTTTGTCACCACAGCATTTGTTTTCTTTTTTTCCCCCCATCATCTGACAGTGATGCTTGTTTGGCTTTTATAGTGAAATATTTAAAAATCACCTCTTGGTTTGGTTTGGTTTGGTTTTGGGCTTTGGTTTGGGCTTTGTTTTTGGTTTGGTTTTTATTCCTTTGCTTGTCATGTTTCTTGGTTTGCTTTGGGTTTTGTTTGTTTGCTTTTTGTGGTTTTTGGTTTGGTTTGGTTTTTGTTAATTTGCTTTTCGTGCTTCTTGGTTTGCTTTGGTTTTTGTTTGTTTGCTTTGTGTGTTTTTTGGTTTGGTTTGGGTTTTGTTTGTTTGATTTTTGTGGAGTTTTGGTTTTTGTTGTTGTTGTTTGTTTTGTTTTATTTTGTTCTTTTCTTTTTCCCTAAGAACTGTTTGCAAGCTCTCTGGGAGCTCTCAGCATAGCAAACAAACAAAGAAGCAAAAAACCTTTATGACATTTCTTCATATAGTTTCATATTCCTTCACTGTCAGCTTTAGTGAAGGAGACTTTAAAATCTGACTCAGCAGTTAGCAGGTAAGTGAATCAAAAGCAGTTTTTAAAATATTTGTCACTCACATGATTTTACACTTTATAGCCATGTGGATTTCAGTGAAGTAATCCAGAGGTACACATTGGAAAATCAGAGGGTAGAAGAATTCATAAAATGGGGATATTCCCTATCCACTTGCCTAGAGTTTGGCTGTCAACACAATTTATCTCTTTTCATCTCTAGCCTAATAGCACTGTGTCATCCCTGAAGGAAAGAATCACTCTTTTCCCAGGAATAACTGCCTTCTATTTTGGATTGTGCTTGCTGCATGTTTTCCATTCTGGGCACCTAAAATTAGCCACTTGAAGCCATATTAGGTATATAAGCACAGGCATTTGTGTCTGAGTACCAACCTTACCTCAGTAAGCTAAGAGTCCACACAAAATAAATTACAATAAGGTATCCCTCTGAGTCAGGACTCTCAGCCTGGGCCCATAGTTATAGAACTTTCCCTGAAGTTACTGAATGTGACTGTATTTAGTTTAGCAACATTTCACAGGATAACAGAATGATGAGGGTTGGAAGAGAGCATTGGAGATCATCTAGTCCAACCTCCCTGCTAAGGGTAGGTTCATCTAGAACAGATTGCCTAGAATCAATCACATCCAGACAGGTTTTGAATCTCTCCAGAGAAGGAGATTCCACAACCTCTCCAGCAGCCTGGTCCAGTGCTCTCTCACCCCCACAGTAATTAAGTTTTTCCTTATGTTTAGGAGGAACTTTCAGGTTTCTAGTTTGTGTCCGTTGCCCCTTGTTCTGTCGCTGGGCACCACTGAAAAGAGTCTGGCCCCATCCTCTTGACCCCCTTTAGATACTGATTAGCACTGAAAATTTATATAGTTATAATAGCTTGACAAAATCTTACTGCCAAGAAACTGACAGTCAAACAAATGACTTACTTGTTAGGCAAGAGAAACAAGGGACTTGCAGATGACATTTTGTTTTACTGCTTGCCCTTCAGTCATCTCAGTTTCACCAGTTACTAGTCAGCAGCAGCACAATAATGCATTTGGTAAAAAATAGGTCTAGAAATGATGGTGATAAATAGAAAGAAATGAAGGCAGACAGGCTGCATACAAAACAGAGGTTCTTGTTAGTATTTCAGTCTCTGCATAAGACATTTGTAATATGTCCAGTACAGAACACTGAACTTTTAATAACGGGCATAGGAAATGAGACTTCAGTTCCTGGGACATCTTCTGGCATGACAAACTGCCCTCCTAGGTAGGACTGGGCTGAACAAAAGTCATTATTTATAATGTACCTACAGATGATCTGGTTTCTCCCTTTATAGTCAGTAGATATCTAATCAATAGTCAGCTTCACTTCACAACACCCTAAACTTGATGTCTACAGCCAGTCTGTGGACTCACATCCCATTGTCTGTTTCTTCCCCTGACTATGAAAGTAGCTGAGAGCAGAGAGTTCAGATGGGAACAGCTGCATTGTAGATAACCTAAGATAGATGAGATGAATCCCATCCAATCTTTCATGCGAGAAAAAAATTACACTGCAACTTTTATTACTTGCCGTATACTTAGCTGTTCTTCATTGCCACAGTATTATGACAGTTTACAGCAACTGAAGATCTAGTCCAACATGCTTCAGTCCTTACTGAGAGGCATCATCTTTAGGCATGAGAGTATTTAATTTCTGACACCCATCCTGTTCACAGCAATTAATTAGTGCCACCTTTGGCAAGATTTCTCTGTGATGAACAGCTGTCTCCCAGAATCTGAAAGCTTCATGTGTTGCCTTATTTGTATATGAGAGCTTGTACAGGCAGGAGAGCTGTAGGACCTTTTAGTCATGCATGTTAATTCGCTCCTCAATATTGCAGCAATCCACTACAGCAGTTTCAAACTTGATAGCTTTGGGTATGAAATTGTGCAGAGCAATGCTTCATCCACTCAGTCAGTATCTAATTAATATCCATGCTGGCAGGCTCACTGTGGCTCAGCCAAGATTGCCTGTGTTCATTTCCTTTTAGCCCTTCTGAGGATCAGTCATAATCCCTTTCCACAGGAGCTCTTTGCATCAGATGTCCAACAGCTCCATTTGCACCGAGTCATTTCTGTGTGGGGCTGACAGCTTATTTTACAAAGAAATAGTGTCCTTACATATGATACCTTAGATTAGAATGGTTCAACCTTTTCCAGGCTAGGTATGTCAGCATTGAAACCTCCTACCTGAAGGACTGGATGAAGTTAGCAGTGGGTCCTCCAAAGGATAAGGCTGTGCACATTAGGAATAAAATAGATGTGACTTTTGGCATCCACATGCTTTGGTTTTAGTTCTGCTCTGATGTTTCCATGGACACTGTAGAAAAGGTGGCAAAGTGGGTGGACTCAGCCTGAGGATTCCTAAGGGAAACAGCTCATAAAAATGTAAAGGTATTTCTGTAAAATTCTAACACTTTATTCATCTTAGCAGAGATGAAGATGGCCATGCACTCACAGAAGTTTCCTTCCAGCTCTTTAAGGGAAAGATTTTTATGCTGGTTGCTCACCACTCTGCAGTTCTTAACCATCTTTTCTTCCACATAATCTTCCTGATTCTCTAATCCAGCCAGTCCTGAGCTGCTGCCTCATCTCAAAACTATCCTTTGCCCAGCAGTGCTTTTTATTCTAGACAATTTTTAGGGAAAATCTGACCTATCCAAGCCTAGATTCTGCAGATCTCAGACTGAAAAGCTCTGGAAGATAAGGAATATCACTCCCTCTACAGCCACTTCTCGCCTTCCCTGATCCTTTTACCTAGCTTCTGTAAAGTTACCAATGGACTCAGATGTGGATCCTTGGACTTTAAGCATCCTATCTCAGACCAAGGAGCAGCTGTGTTGGTAAGTAATAACAAACAGCAGTTATCTCATCAGATGCTTGAAAGCAGGGTTGCAAACAGTTGGAAAATGAATTGTCTATGGGGAAAGTGGTAGAGCATTCAATGATTACAAACAAATGATACTTCAGAGCACATCACCAGCTGGTACTGGAAATTGTTCATCAGGTCTTGTTGCATGCTCAGAGACCCACCCACTCTCACCATTCCCAGAACTGTCATTCTCTACTACATAGACCACAATGTAAGAAAGACAGTGAGTGATCTTGTCAAAGTGGAGTATTGAGTTATCACAAGTTCCTATCAATGACTTTATCCTTTCTTAAAAAAAAGAAATCACAAGTTGAGGAAAATCATGTACCATCTTATCTGGCAATGGAAGGCGAACCCTGTCCTTCTTTATTCTAAGTGGAGCATTAAATGTACTCAGGTTCTCATCTTCCCACCCAATGTGAGGGTGAAGAACCAGCTCCACTGGAAAAACCTTCATGAAAGGAAGATTTCCACTTGAAATCTTGCCGTGAAAGCAGCTAATTCTACTGCTGAGATATGAAAGAGTTAGTTATGATAGCAGAAAAAGGATGCATTGTTTCATGCTTATTTATCAGAGAATCAGTAATAAGCAATTTATATTCGCTCATAAATTGAGTTCTTTGGGTATGTGGGTTTTTTTTGCCAAAAAATGCTGCATTACCTACTAAGGTATGAAAAAGAAAGGAAAAAAATTATAGTTGAGGCTAATGCAGTTTACACTCTAATGAAAACAGTGGTAGAGAGATTGAGCTAAAGGCACCTGCAGCAGAAATGCTTAAGGGTATGTTAACTTCTGTCTTGTTTGTTTTCTTTTTAGGGTGGAAAGCAATCAACACATTCTTTTTTCCAAATAAACTGATGAGAACCATTGACTGAATTTTGTGCTTCTTCTCAGGAAAAAAACCCAAGTTCTACTCTGGGAAACACTGACATTTTATGTATAAAATGGTTTGACTTCTTCTCAGCTCCAAGAAGAGATACAGAGTGTGTTTGACAGACTTAAGAAAGGCTTTGTCATTCTAATTTGACATCCTAGAAACAGCTGTGTGGAGCATGTAAGGATGGGTAGAATAATATTCCCCAAGTACCTGCAGCTGTCAATAATACTGACTGAATGACAGACAAACCCCACAGACCATTCTTTCACTCCACAGGAAAGAATTCAGGAGGCTGGTGACACATACGTATAAAAAGGTGTCCTGAAAAGAAGAGTTCCTGCATCTTAGCCTGTCAGTCACTGACAGGTATGATGATAAAATATGATAAAATATGATTTTGCAGCTGGACTGCAAAACCACATCATCCATGTAAGGCCTGAATTAAAATTTAAGCATGAGTGCAGGTGCTCCATGGGAATTCTAAGTTTCACAGTGACCTACTGAATGTCAAAGCACCTCATAAAAATTAAAACTCTAAAATTTCCCTAGAAGGAGGTAGAAAGCAAGCAGCAGGAATCAATGCGACTAACATTGTCTTGTAACATGCTAGCACCTCTGTCTTTGGGGCATGGTTTAATGGCCATGGAGCTGTTAGGTCAATGGTTGGACTCAATGATCTCAGAATTCTTTTCCAGCCAAAACAATTCTATGAAATTAGAAAGAACTCCAATATGTTCTGCATTATTTAAGGAAACAAGATTCAATGAGTTTCAACCAGTGCCACAGGGAAACTAATCTATTTTAAGAAGAAGCTTGGGGATTTTCCACACATCACTGGACAAGTCCCTGAGCCTGACTTTCAAGTCAGTCCTTCTTTGAGCAGCAGTTAGAGTAGACATCCCCAAGAGTTTCCTTCTAAGCCAAGCTTTTCTAAAAATCTCTATCTTGCTGCTATACATTTGATGTATAGAGGCAGCATTTTTCCATTGGGAGAAGCAAGGGAGCAGAACTGGAGAGATGTGGACATTCCGCTGGTCAGTCAGGACAGGGTTAGAGATCTCTTCTACCATCTGAAGACACACAAATCCATGGGCCCTGATGGGATGCATCCATGAGTGTTGAGAGAACTGGCTGATGGTTGAAACTCTCTCCATCATCTTTGAAAAGTCATGGAGGAGAGGTGCCTGGGGACTGGAGGAAAGCAAATGTCATTCCAGTCTTCGAAAAAGGTAAGAAGGAGGACCCAGGCAACTACAGATCAGTCAGCTTCACCTCTATCCCTTGAAAGATGATGGAGCAGCTCACCCTGGAGGTCTTCTCTAACCACATGGAAGACAAGAAGGTTATCAGGAGTAGCCAACATGGATTTACCAAGGGGAGATCCTGTCTGACTAACCTGATAGCCTTCTATGAAGTTATGACCAAGTGGGTAGATACAGGAAGTGCAGTGGATATCATATGTCTTGACTTCAATAAAGCTTTTGATACAGTCTCCCATAACATCCTCACAGAAAAGCTCAGGAGATGTGGCATAGATGGCTGTCAGTGAGGTGGATTGCAAACTGGCTCCACAACAGAGTTCAGAGGGTTGTCATCAATGGCAGAGAGTCAACTTGGAGGCCTGTGGCCAGTGGTGTCCCCCAGAGATCAGTACTGGGTCCAGTTTTGTTCAATATCTTTGTCAATGACCTAGCTGAGGGGATTGAGAGTACCCTCAGGAAATTCTGATGATACAAAACTGGGGGGGTGGCTGACACCCCTCAGGCTGTGCTGCCATCCAACATGACCTGGACAGGCTGAGAGCTGACTGCAGGCAAACCTCATGGAGTTTAATAAGGACAAGTATAGGGTCCTACATCTGGGGAGGAATAACAACAGGCACCAGGACAGGTTAGAGACTGCCCTGCTGGAGTGCAGCTCCACAGAGAAAGACCTTGGAGTGCTGGTGGGCAACAAGTTCTCCATGGAACAACAATGTGCTTTGTGGCCAAGAGAGCCAATGGGATCCTCGGGTGCATCAAGAAAGGTGTCCATCAGGGCTAGGGAAGTTCTTCTACCTCTCTACTCTGCCCTGCTGAGACCACTCCTGCAATCGTGTATGCAGTTTTGGGCTCCCCAGTTCAAGAGAGACAGAGACCTGCTGGAGAGAATCCAACGGAGAGCCACAAGGATGATTTGGGGACTTGAACATCTCCTCTGTGAAGAGAGACTGAGACCCCTGGGGTTGTTTAGTCTGGAGAAGAGAACACTGAGAGGGGATCTGTTTAATGTTTATAAATATCTGAGGGGTGGCTGTCAAGCAGAGGGGCCCAGGCTCCTTTGGGTGGTTCACAGTCATAAGACAAGGAACAATGGGTTCAAACAAGGACAATGGGTTCATTCTCACAATTGGAGTACTGCACTGGGGGGTTATAAGCTCTTTAGGAGAGACAGGCAAGGGAGAAGAGGAGGAGGGGTGGCCCTGTATATTAGGGAATCTTTTGATGCCTCAGAACTCGAGGTTGCAGATGAAAGGATTGAATGCTTATGGGTTAAAATCAGAGGGAGGCCACACAAAACTGACATCCTGGTTGGAGTCTGTTATAGACCACCCAACCAGGACGAGGAGGCCGATGAGATATTCTATAAGCAGCTGGAAGCTGTCTCAAGATCATCAGACCTTGTCCTTGTGGGGGACTTTAACCTACCAGACATCTGCTGGGAACTTAATTCAGCAGAGAGGAGACAGTCCAGAAGGTTCCTAGAGTGCATGGATGACAACTTCCTGATGCAGCTCTTAGGTGAACCTACCAGGGACAAGGCTCTGCTTGATCTGCTGTTCTCAAATAGAGAAGGGCTGGTGGGAGATGTGATGGTTGGAGGCTGTCTAGGGTGCAGTGACCATGAGATAGTGGAGTTTTCAATATGCAGGGAAATAGGGAGGAGCAGTAACAGAACCCTCACTTTGGACTTTCGGAGGGCAAACTTCAGGTTGTTCAGGCAACTTATTCAGAAAGTTCCCTGGGTAACAGCCCTTAAGAACAAAGGGGTCCAGGATGGTTGGACCTACTTCAAACAGGAGCTCTTAAAGGCACAGGAACTGGCAGTTCCCACATGCCGTAAGACGAGCCGGCGGGGAAGACGACCGGCCTGGATGAGCAAGGAGCTCCTGAAGGATTTAAGGGAAAAAAAGAGGGTTTATCGCCTTTGGAAAGGGGGGGAGGCAACTAGTGATATGTTTAAGGATGTTGCTAGATCATGTAGAAGAAAAATTAGAGAGGCAAAAGCACAGTTAGAAATTAAACTGGCTGCTTCCGTGAAGGACAACAAAAACCATTTTTATAAATATATTAATGCTAAAAAGAGGGGCAAGAGGAGCCTCCACTCTTTATTGGACGTGGAGGGTAACATTGTGACTAAGGATGAGGAGAAGGCTGAGATTCTAAATACCTTCTTTGCCTCCATTTTCAACAGTAAGGCAGGAGGACTTCAGGATAACTGGCCTCCTGAGCTGGTCGATGGGGTCAAGGAGCAGTGCTGTACTCCTGAAATCCATGTGGAATTAGTTCGAGACTTGTTGAGTCACTTGGATATTCACAAGTCCATGGGACCTGATGGGATTCATCCTAGGGTGCTGAAAGAGCTGGCAGATGAGCTGGCCAAGCCTCTCTCCATCATTTTCCACCAGTCCTGGCTCACTGGAGAGGTCCCAGAAGACTGGAAACTGGCCAATGTGACAGCCATCCACAAGAAGGGACGAGCAGAAGAACCTGGGAACTCCAGGCCTGTCAGCCTGACCTCAGTGCCAGGGAAAATCATGGAGCAGATTGTCTTGGGGGCAATCACTGCGCACCTGAAGGATAGCCAAGGAATCAGGCCCAGCCAACATGGATTTAGGAAGGGCAGGTCCTGCCTGACCAACCTGATCTCCTTCTATGATCAGGTGACCCGCCTGGTGGACGTGGGAAAGGCTGTGGATGTAGTCTACCTGGACTTCAGCAAGGCCTTTGACACTGTTCCCCACAGCAAACTCCTGGCCAAGCTGTCAGCCCATGGCTTGGACAGCAGCACTCTGCGCTGGGTTAGGAACTGGCTGGAGGGCCGAGCCCAGAGAGTGGTGGTGAATGGTGCCACATCCAGCTGGCAGCCTGTCACTAGTGGTGTCCCCCAGGGATCAGTGCTGGGCCCCATCCTGTTCAATATCTTTATTGATGATCTGGATGAGGGGATTGAGTCCATCATCAGTAGATTTGCAGATGACACCAAGCTGGGAGCAGGTGTTGATCTGTTAGAAGGTAGAAGGGCTCTGCAGAGGGACCTTGACAGGCTGGACAGATGGGCAGAGCCCAACAGGATGGCATTCAACAAATCCAAGTGCCAGGTGCTGCTCTTCGGCCACAACAACCCCATGCAGAGCTACAGGCTGGGGTCAGAGTGGCTGGAGAGCAGCCAGGTGGAAAGGGACCTGGGGGTACTGGTTGACAGGCGCCTGAACATGAGCCAGCAGTTGCCCAGGTGGCCAAGAGAGCCAATGGCATCCTGGCCTGCATCAGGCATAGTGTGGCCAGCAGGAGCAGGGAGGTCATTGTACCCCTGTACACAGCACTGGTTAGGCCACACCTTGAGTACTGTGTCCAGTTCTGGGCCCCTCAGTTTAGGAAAGATGTTGAATTGCTGGAGCATGTCCAGAGAAGGGCAACGAGGCTGGTGAGAGGCCTTGAGCACAAGCCCTATGAGGAGAGGCTGAGGGAGCTGGGACTGTTTAGCCTGGAGAAGAGAAGGCTCAGGGGAGACCTCATTGCTGTCTACAACTACCTGAAGGGAGGTTGTAGCCAGGAGGGGGTTGGTCTCTTCTCCCAGGCAACCAGCACCAGAACAAGAGGACACAGTCTCAAGCTGCACCAGGGGAGGTTTAGGCTGGAGGTGAGGAGAAAGTTCTTCACAGAGAGAGTGGTTGGCCATTGGGATGTGCTGCCCAGGGGGGTGGTGGAGTCCCCATCCCTGGAGGTGTTCAAGAGGGGATTGGACGTGGCACTTGGTGCCATGGTTTAGATAGGCATGAGGTGTAGGGTGACAGGTTGGACTGGATGATCCTTGAGGTCTCTTCCAACCTTCTTGATTCTTGATTCTTGATTCTTGAAACTTGAACATAGAAGATTTCAGCTCAACATGAGGAGAAACTTCTCTACAGTGAGGGTGACAGAGCCCTGGAACAGGCTGCCCAGGGGGTTTGTGGAGTCTCCTTCTCTGGAGACTTTCCAAACCCAGCTGGATTCATTCCTGTGCAGACTACCCTTAGTGATGCTGCATTTGGCAGGGGGGTTGGACCTGATGATCTCTTGAGGTCCCTTCCAACCTCTGATACACTGTGAGACTGTGAAATCTTTGTAGAATTCCGGAGAGGGAAAGCAGTGAAGTTTAGTTAACAGTATCAGGTTGTGGTCATTGTCAGGTTAAGCTCTACCTGTGTGATTTACACTGGGAGCCAGCTGTTGCACAGATGTGCTTCACATCCTGTTGCCTCAAATACCTGGACTTGCTTTTCATATGCCTGCCTGCCAAGGGTGATGTCAGCCAAGTGGAATCAGGAGAAAGCTGAGTGAGTTGACAGTCTGATGTGGCTGATGGGGCCACAGAATGAAACACAGACACAAATACCTTTACTGAAAGAAAGGAAAAGGCATTTATGGCACAGGGAGTTTCCCACAGCTGAGTGAGTCTCCACAGGGCACTGCCTGCTTTAGAGGCTTACCCCTTTTTCTGGCACAGGAGCATACCTGCCATGTAAATAACTTTTGCAACAGAGGGAAGCAAAACCCAACTGATTCCTTGACTGTTCTATCCAGAGGAATCAGATTTGTCTCCTTTAAGCCATAATCAGGATTAAAAACAAGACAGCAGGCTTTAGTTTAGTGAGCCCAGTGGGGAAGTCCTGTACAGAATAAGACTCTAGGTTAGAGAAATAAAGCTTAAAACAGGAAAAGACAACCTTAAATACACCTGACATCTGCCTCTGGTTAATCTGCCACTGAGGTGGTGAGTGCAGCAGCAGAGCCCATCTCAGCAGTACCACTCGCTCCTGTGTGGTGCTATCATCAGGAAGGGCTTGCTTTTGGCAGCACATCTCCTCACTGATACCCAGGGGGACTCAGAGCAATGTTTGGGAATGGCCATGTCTCCCTCCTCTATTCAGTAAAGGAGACTCACCAACTTAAGCCTATGATGGGTGACTCTTAGAATGCAAATGGTAGGTTATCTCAAATTTGCCAAGTGTTAGGGTCTAGTACTGCTCATTCTCACACTCTACCAGTCTTTCTCTGTAGGAATCCCACTGGTTTTCAGCCTCCTCTATCTTCTCTCTTTCCACACATCCATACTTACACCGTGAGGTTTTCCATGACATGTAGCTCTCATAATAATCAGAAACCAACCACATATTAGATGTCTTGATTCTTGGATTCAGAAATAAAACACCCAAAATGTAAAATGGGGGAAAGGCCACAAAATTTCACATGTTCCACTGCTGAGATGTTGTGTTTTAAGTCCAGTCTCTTCTTTGCTTTGCCTGGCTGTAAAGCTGGGAATCAAGTGGTTTTGTGTTTACTATAAAATGCAGCATCAGTAGGCAGAGCATGGAGCATGTGGTGTTCATATCAGCAAAAACTATTTTTGTGTTGGATGGCAGGGATAAAGCTCCCCTCCATTGCTTGGGGGGTGCACTGATTACTGAATTAAAGACAACTCTTTTATGTATCTCAGCTACATAATAATTTAATGCTGAAGGGACAGGATGTTGGCTCCCAACTTCATCTGACCTGTGGACAGTATTATGAAATGAAGAGAGCCATGGGGACAGTTTCTTGCTATGCTCTTTCTTTCTTCTTCTTTGCCTCACTTTTGAATTTGTCATTTCCTGGATTTTTATGGCTGATATGTTACAATAACCAGTGTAAGTCTGGATCACTGGCATAATGCCACCAGGATTAATATAACCAAGTAATCCAATCTTAATGAGGTATAAAAAGGAGCTTGACAGTAGTTCAGAAGCACTTATTAGATGTATGGCTTGTCTGTGATTACTGAAACATGCAAAGAATGTTATTAATAGGTCTGCAGTCAGGTGAATAGGTCTGCAGTCTTTGGATTAATTTCATGGAGCAACAGGCAGTGGTGGTGTAAGTAAGTGGAAACTTCAGTGGCAAACAAGTCGATAAGCTTTCCAAGAGCTTGAGGAAACACAGCAATGGAAAATGGATAAGGATAAATGTGTTGAGCAAACATTTGTGTCTCAGCTTCATCCTTCAACCACGTTTGCTCCACTCACCTCAATCTCACAAAAGTCCAGAGGTAAACACACACTCTCCAGAACTGAAGTCTGAAATTGTGCACCTGGCTTCTCAACTGTGAGAAGACACAAGTAATTATGAGAAAAAATCCCCTGCCTGCAATGAGTAGAAAATGCAAATGGTGCTGATTCCTGGTCTGTGTGAGCACAGCAGTGACCCCCAGGCTAAAGAAGGAATAGCCTCCTTGAAACTGAAATATTGTAAACCCACCACAGGCTACGTAAACTGCATAACTATAGCTGTTCCTAGGCAAACAAAGGACTCTCTGTCTCCATTTCATGGGCTAGGACTTTATGACTACTATGAAATTGGAACAGGCGGATAGTGCTTTCCTGGACCATTGACCCAGCCCCTGACAATCTCTGTCCCAGCAATTTGCTAGGTCAGGAGGTATGCCTTTGCATTTAAAAACTATTAATAGCTTTTAAAAAATAACTTTCTTATGAATTTGTCAAATCCACATACCTCCCATATTGTGTATTTATTTCTATATATGCCCATTATTTTGCATTCATGGAGCTCTTACCTTTCACAATGTGCTGTGCCAAGGAATTTCACAGTTTATAGAATCAAAGAATCACAGAATTGTTTAGGCTGGAAAAGACCTTTAAGATCATCAAGTCCAACCATTAACCCAACACTGCCAAGTCTTCTGTTAAACCATGTCCCTCAGCACCACATCTACATATCTTTTAAGTATCTCCAGGGATGACGACTCCACCACTGCCCTGGGCAGCCTGTTCCAGGGCTTGGAAACCCTGTCAATTAAAATATTTTTCCTAATGAGGAACCTAAACCTCTGTGGCCCAGCCTGAGGCCATTTCCTCTTGTCCCCTGTCACTTGTTAGTTGGGAGAAGAGAGACCAACCCATACCTCTCTCCAACCTCCTTTCAGGTAGTTGTAGAGTGAGAAGGTCTCAGACCCCTCAACTAAAGAAGCCCATGCAGTGTGAAGAACCATTTTCCACCACTGGTTTTCAAAACTCTTCAATTCTTGAATTGAAAAGCAGTTAAAAAAAAAAATCTCTAGCCACCTTCTGCTGGCTACAAATCTTTCAGACCCCATGGTGTTTGCAGGATAGTCCATTGGCAATTCATGGAATACAGCTATGAAAGGAAATTAGGATGAAGGCTCCGAGGTGACCTTATTGTAGCCTTCCAGTATCTGAAGGGGGCTACAAGAAATCTGGGGAGGGACTTTTTAGGCTATCAGGTAGTGACAAGACTAAGGGGGATGGAATAAAACTGGAAGTGGAGAGATTCAGGCTGGACATGAGGAAGAAGCTCTTCCCCATGAGAGTGGTGAGAGCCTGGATTGGGTTGGGGCCCCATCCCTGGAGGTGTTTAAGGCCAGGCTGGATGAGGCTCTGGCCAGCCTGATGCAGTGTGAGGTGTCCCTGCCCATGGCAGGGGGGTTGGAACTGGCTGATCCTTGTGGTCCCTTCCAACCCTGACTGATTCTATGATTCTATGATAATGTAGTAAATAACTATTTGTTGTGCTCCTTTGTAGCATACAGGCTAACAATCTCTCCTGTTCTTTGACAGCTCCAGATCTAAGATCAGTAATTCTACTAATCTCAGAACAGAGGACATCATGATTTCCAGGTCCATACCTTTAAGTAAAAAGTTCAATGTCTAAATATGAGTTCTCAGTACAAGCAATAGCACAAAGAAGCAGTCCTTTTGTAGAGGACAAAAAGGTGCACACAAGTTTGGGATTTTGGCTTGGGTTTTTTTTGTAAATAACAAAAAACCACAGACCTTTGTGAGAACATCATCTGAGGCAGGAAAGACATAATCTGCTATTGCTAGAGCAAGTCAGTTTTGCTGAAATTGTTCTGCTTTCATGCTAGAACCAGTGACAAAACAGCTTCATAGTTTTAAAATAGTCTGACTGCTGTTCCAGATCTTGCCATCATTACATGCAGCAATCTTTATCAGTCTCAGTGGGGATCTTTGCTTAAAAGCTGAGTCCCAATCCTCCTCATTCGTTTTCAAGAAATAAATGTCTTTCAGTAAGTGTACTGTTCCCTAACAGTAAATTCAGTCTGCTGAGGTTCTGAGCAACTATTTAAATATGGAAACACCAGATATTAGCAGGGAAATGGTTATTAAAAGTCAAGACATCAAGTCTCACTTTAAGGATTTTTCTACAGGGATGGTATTCACATTATAAAGAGGCATCAGGTCACCTGCTTCATTAAGCTCTAGCATTTGTTTATGCAGAGCACAAAATGCACTGATCTGTCTGCTTCCAAACACCCACAAGGAATTATTATAACTCTTTTCAGCATCCCCACAAGTTGTTACTTTTACTTTAGGAGCTACAGATCAGCTGAAAGAACCCATCAGAAACATTCCTAGGGAATGTTTTCCCTCTGGGAAATGCCAAACTGTCAAACGAGAAATCATGGAAATACATCAAGTTGGATAAAACACTGCACTGAAAATCAGAACAGAGTATATCCATAGAAACATTCCCTTGTCAGTCTTTCAGGAGCAGCAGGGTTTGCTCTCCATTTTACAACAGCTTCTTCTTTTGCTTTATTTCTCATAAAACAATGAGGGCAGAAATCATAATGCAGCATTTTTAATACCTCCAAACAAGCAGCATGGGATGATCTATTATTGATTTCACTTGATGGGGTAATTTGTTTCTCTGTTAGCCATTCATTTCAAATTGAATTTCAATTTTTTAATTTTTTTTTCACTTGTTGGAATTTGAAGTGGAAAAGAAAGTCTGTTTCCTTCTCCAGTTTTAATTAAGCCATGTGTTTCCCAAAGATTTAATCAGAAGTGGAATGGTTAAAATCCTGTGGGCATTATTAAATTGGGAGAAACAGGTACTGTGAAGCTGTGGTAGGGATATAGAGCCAGAAAGGAGGGGGAAAAAAAAACCCAGAGGACAAATAGTCTAAATGAGGATGACAGCATTGCCCCCATAAATTGTGCCTTTGGGTTCACATACCTCCAGATCATTTTCCCATGTGGATTTTATCCATAAGCGCACAGTGGTGTAATTGCTATGATTTAGATTACCATGCATCTCTGTGTCTGGCTGTGTAGCCTCCTGAAGGCAGGAACTGGTTACACTATTTTGAGTTCCCTGGAGCAGACAACTCCTTATCTGCACTTCAGCATCTACAGTTAAGGTCAAAAATAAGACTGATTTAAAAATAGTGTGTGTGTGCTCAGGAACCACATAACATTGCCTTGACCTAAAACCTCCAGGTATTTTCCTGCTCCCACTCATAGAAGTGTTGAGGACAGTGTGTTGTTGTGCAAGAGATTCTTATCTAAGGAAAGAGGCAGACAAATCATGTTCTCCTTCCCCCTTAATGTGGGGAGAATGGATAGAAGTGTATTTTCCTCTGTGGTGGTAGGACCATGACACATGGCCCAGTACAAATCCAGACAGGCCTCAAGATGTCTAGACAGGTCCTTTCTTTCCCCTCCTTCCTGCCACAACAACAGGGCAAGGCAGGAAAAGGAACAAAGGGGCCAGGCCCTTGCCTGTCTGGTAAACAAGATGCCTGCTGGGGTCAGAGCAAAGCTTCCCCAGATACGAGGTCCTGGTCTCTGCCTTTGATGGTCATAGCCTGGCAGAAGGCTTCCCATTGGGCAGCTCCATGTTAGCTTTAGTGCCCCATTGGCCCAAGTGACCTCTGGCATTTTGTATATATATACGAGTGGCTGAGTCTAGGGGCCTTACTCATGCTTGTTGAAGATGTGCTCCAAGCCTTGCTCAGATCTGCTGAAGCCTTGCTTCAAGCCCTGCCCTGCCTTGAGTGTCTGGTCCAGAGCCTGGGATAAAGCCACGAGCCATACACATGCAAGCCGGAGAAGCCAGAGCCTAGACAGCCAGAGTGGCCGAGCCTGCTTTCCCCTTGCCACCAGCCTTGTGCCGTGCCTCAGTTTCCCCAGGAACCATGCAAGTGCCCCTCGCCAAGAGTGTCGTTAGCTGCCTGCTGCCCGCTGCAGCCAGCCCAGCCTGGGACTGCGCAGTAAACCTTTCCTGCTGGCAATCAGCTGTGCTGCGCCTACGAGAGCGCCCCTAAAGCCAATGCAGCAGCAGCATCCCTTATGTGGGTGAAAATAGCTGTGAGTAACTCATTGACTGCCCTTTGGGTATAACGATTCTTATCGAGCCTCCTCCCCGCTGTGACTGAGCACAAACTGCTCTCGGGGACCTTCTCTTTCCGAGTTGTTGCATAGAATAGTTTTGTATTTGCCCTGACTGGGATTGCATAATTCCCTCTGTAAATATATCTTCCAACTGTAGAAACCACCCTTTAACGAGTTTTGGCACATTTCATAATAAAGGGTTACTGGTTTTATTAATACCCATTGCCACATCGTTTTATTAATTATTGATGAGAGGGTCATTAGTAAATAAGCCTCCCCTTGCCTGCAATATCCTCATAATCACACACTCCCAGGAAGGGAAATGTCAAAACCACAGAAACACAGAGAACGAGTAAGGAATATTGGAGTATCTATTGAAATAGATTGGGACAATTCATAGAATAAAACATTATTAAGGGGTTTTAAACATAAAGACACACCATCTGACCATGGAAATCTGGCTGACTGCACAGAAATCTTCATGGTCATGAACACCTTAATCTTAACAGGTAGCAGTGCTCACTCCAGTGTGACAATCAGCCTAAATGTTTGCTGATCCTAGCAATGAAGCAAGAATCTCTGTGTAATTTGTCATGTGTTACTTCTTCTGAGCTTGTTTCACCCATGGGTCTGCCATCGTTGGCTCCTAATGTGTGCTCTCCTTCCTCTGGGAAGCTCTGGATGACAGTCATGGGAACTCATTGTGTCACATGCCATATCCCTTTCAAAATGGAACTATGATGGGTCAACTAGAAAGGCTAATTTATCTGAGTGTAACATCCTACTAACCCAGCAATATGGTTTCCATGTCCAGAATTAGCTCAGTTGGGACTAGACTGAATGCCTCAGCCTTGGCAGCACACTGCAGACTGTAGATATTTCCCAGGAGACATACCCATAATATCTCTGCTTTGGAGGCAGATGCTGTCAGCTATCACAAGAATATGTTCTTGCTTTCAATCTACAATCAAGAGTGATGGCAGCATTATACAGGTTTTCTGTCATTCCTCCTTCTTACAGTCAGGATACATTTAAAGCTACAATGTTTTTTGACTCAGTTGCTTTAGCTTCTGGTGGTGACAGAAAGTGTGGGAGAATTTCAGAATGGAAGAGATCTTCTCCAAGACTGGTGTGTTGAAATCTTTGCTGAAGAAAACCATGAAATGGAGCTGCTTCAAATTCTTGAGGAGATTGTCCCATAGGCAGATATCAGTGGAACGTAGCAGTCTGTTGTAGGTTTTTGCATACCTTAGTTTGAGAACCACTGAACTGAGAGAGCCACGGTGTGATGGTTTGAAATTGCCTTTTTAATTTTTCCTTGCAAAGTTCAGAACAGAGAAAGTGAAAGAATGTAAACAAGTCACTATTGGGTGTAAGAAAGCAAAATAACGATTGTTCTAAACACTTCCATTGGATAGATAGAAATGTTTAAGAACTATTACCCAAAACAACGTAGGCACTCTGCACATTCTGCGTTCTGCAGTGGGGGCAGTTGCTGGGCTGTCTGGCTGCTGTTTCTTCTTCTCTTCTGGCTGAAGATAACACGTACTGACCTTGGCAGCTAAGTTAACAACTTTCTGCTTAACTAACTCTGCTTCTCTGTGCAGGGGCGTCTGGGGGGAAGCTCCTGGGAGAGAGAGAGGCCCCTTTGGGAGGGTCCCCTTGGGGGGAAGCAAAGGGAGATCAGTTGTGCTTTTATGTTGATTGTATATGTTTGTGAATGTTGTGAATTTTGTATATTTGTACATATTCATTGCATTTCATTGTAGATTTTAGACTCTGCTTGTAAATACAGCCTTCATTTGCTTCCAGACTGAGCTAGCCTGGTTATTGTTGG
This sequence comes from Indicator indicator, assembly GCF_027791375.1. Classification (NCBI taxonomy): domain Eukaryota; kingdom Metazoa; phylum Chordata; class Aves; order Piciformes; family Indicatoridae; genus Indicator; species Indicator indicator. The sequence continues at coordinate 19,006,198 of NC_072029.1, forward strand.
TGGGGGGGGAGTTTCAGCTCACACCGACACACTTTTTATTTTTGGCGCCCAATGTGGGGCTCGATTGCTTGTATGATTTATTTCTGCTCAGGTTAGGAAGCAAAATTAAGCTGTTTTGGATTCTGAGTCATTCTATTTCATCTATTATCAGTGTGATTGTCTACAGATGGGCTGTTTCCTGCATGATAGACAAGATTGTGAGATATGTGTCATATAAGTAATTTCTTTGGGTTAAGAACAAGTTACTGAATGTTGGTGAATTCTGTTGTGGTCTTATTGGGCTAAGAAGCTATGGTAACTCAACTATGGATCTGCTAGCAGACACATTTGAGTTTGTTACTCCTCTTACAACTATAGAGGGTCTTTGGAACCAGTGGTACCCTAGATATCTTGTGCTAGCCTTAATCTTACTTTTGTTGCTTCTTGGAATAATCATATGGCTACTGATAGCACTGTGTCAAGAAAGACATAAGGCTACTTGCTCTTCCAACTCTGCTGTGAATGTGAAAACCAAGCCAGTAATTTTGGTGGCCACTGTAAACAGAAAGCGTAAAGGAGATGCAGATGCTGCAGGAGATGGTGCAGATGGAGATGAGGGTCCTTCTACTCAGGGTCCCTCCGTTAAGAAAGATCCTTCTGATGAGGAAGAGAGGGTTAGCCTTAAAACTCTGGTAGACCTCTTGAGACCCCACATGGATGATGGAGATGTAGGTCAGGATGTAGACCCTGGTAGATTAGCAACTGCTGGCAGAGCCTCTGAACTCAAGGAAATTCAACGGAGGATTACAACAGGATTATGGGGACAGCAACCTCAGGATGATGATGATGAGGAGGAGGAGGAGGAGGATGACATACAGTCAGCTAATGCACCCAGACAGGAAATTAGACATGTGAGGAAGGATTACATCAGAGGAGACAATGAGCCAGTCCTGTCTTGGCTAGCCAGGTGTTTTGATATGGGAGCCCCAGCATTGGTGGTAGGTGACAAGTCGGCCTCTCAGTTGGGGATGCTCTCAAAGGATACAGGCATAGACAGGCACCTAGGCAAGTGCATTGGTAAAGTTTCTCTGTGGGCACGCCTACTACTGGCAGTCTCGCTGAGGTACCCCAGCAGAGATGATTTACCATGGAACCCTAAGCCTTGGACCACAATAGCTGAGGGAATCAAGCGTCTGAGAGAATTTGCTGTGAGAGAAGTAATGTATGGAGATCATAAGACTCTGAATCCTGATGAAATTCCTGTTGGAACAGGCCTTGCCAAAAAGCTCCTCCTAATTATGCTACTATTCTGGCAAGCAGGATTGTGGCAAGGAATTATGGTGAAGTGCCTCCTACTGTTGGCCATTTCACTGACCAAATGAGGCAATTGGAGGATAGTCTCGCACGTACTTCTTTGGTTTCAGCCATTGAAACTTTGTCTGGAGAAATGAAGAATTGCATGAAAGAGCTGAAGGAGGAACTTAAAACCTCCATATCAAACTTGATGAAGGGGGATGATTCTGATTCCTCTTCCTCCAGATGGATACAAGTTTCAGCTGTTAGAAACAGACGTGCTCCAAGAAGGCCATTCCAAAACAGGCCAAACCAAAACAGACAGCAGAGGCAATCATGTGGCAGTATCTGGATAACTCTGCGTGATCAGTTTGGTGAGAACATGAACAGATGGGATGGCCAACCAACTTCTGATCTTTTCAAGAGGTTACGGGAGCTGCAGAGGGGCAGATCCCGAGGTAGCAATACCAGGAGGGTAGCTGTCGCTTCCTCAGTTTCCCAGAACAACTCTGATAGCTCCAACAGTGATCCTAATTCTGGTGCTGGACGTTGTGCCAGCTGTACATGTGGAGGTAATCCCCACCATTAGGGGTGCCCTGCCTTCCGCCAGGGGGAGGTAAGAGAGAATGGAGATAACAGAATCTATTGGGATGTGTACATCCAGTGGCCTGGCACTTCAAAATTTCAGAAGTACAGGGCCTTGGTTGACACAGGAGCTCAGTGCACCATCATACCATCAAATTATCAAGGGGGAGAATCTATAACTATTCAGGGAGTCACTGGTGGATCTCAAGAGTTGTTTAAGATAGAGGTTGACATAAGTTTAACTGGGAAGCAGTGGAAGAAACATACTATTGTAACAGGTCCTAATGCACCTTGTATTTTGGGAATTGACTTTCTGAGAGAAGGGCGTTTTAAAGACCCTAAGGGTTACAAATGGGCTTTTGGAATAGCAACTGTAGAAATTGATGGAGGAAAATTGAAGTTGTCCATTAGACCTGAGCTTTCAGATGAATCTGCAGTTGTGGGACAACATGAGATAGAGGATGTAAAGCTGCCGGTTGCTTCTCAAACTGTGCATCACAGACAATACAGAACCAACCGTGACTCTTTGGTGCCCATTCAAAACCTGATTCATCAGTTGGAGTGTCAGAAGGTCATCAGCAAAACTCATTCACCTTTCAACAGTCCAATTTGGCCTGTGAGAAAGCAGAATGGAGAGTGGCGTCTGACAGTTGATTTCCGTGCCTTGAATGAAGTAACTCCACCCATGAGTGCAGCTGTACCAGACATGATGGAACTCCAATATGAGCTGGAATCCAAGCAGGCCAAATGGTATGCTACCATAGACATTGCTAAGGCTTTCTTCTCTATTCCCATAGCAGAGGAATGCAGGCCTCAGTTTGCTTTCACCTGGAGAGGCATTCAGTACACATTCAATCGTTTGCCCCAGGGGTGGATTCACAGTTCAACCATCTGCCATGCAGTGATCCATGATGCTTTGGAGAAAGGTGGAGCTCCAGAACACATTCAGTTCATCGATGACATCATCGTCTGGGGTGAGACTGCTGAAGAAGTCTTCGAGAAAGGTAACAAAATCCTTGACATTCTCTTGCAAGCTGGTTTCGCTATCAAGCGAGACAAGGTGAAAGGACCTGCCAGAGAAATCCAGTTTCTGGGAGTGCGGTGGCAAGATGGTCGCCGTCACATCCCAATGGATGTGATAAACAGAGTCTCCACCATGGCAAATCCCATCAACAAGAAAGAAACTCTGCGTTTCTTAGGCATAGTGGGATTTTGGAGACTGCACATTCCTGGATACAGTCAGATTGTGAAACCTCTCTATGATGTGACTCGAAAGAGAAACAGTTTCCAATGGGGTCCTGAGCAACAAGCAGCCTTTGACCAGATCAAGCGAGAGGTAGTCCAAGCGATGGGTCTGGGACCTGTCCAAACTGGTCCAGACATTAAGAACATTCTGTACACGGCCACGAGTGACAATGGTCCAACCTGGTGCTTATGGCAAAGAGCTCCAGGGGAGACACGAGGACGTCCTCTTGGTTTCTGGGGTCGTGGCTACAGAGGCTCAGAGGCAAACTACACTCCAACAGAGAAAGAGATTTTAGCTGCTTATGAAGGAGTGAAAGCTGCTTCTGAAGTGATCGGAACTGAGTCACAACTTCTTCTAGCTCCTAGATTGCCAGTTCTGAATTGGATGTTCAAAGGCAAAGGTTCTTCACCACATCATGCAACAGATGCTACCTGGTCTAAGTGGATGGCTCTGATAACACAGCGAGCTCGAATGGGAAATCTCAAAAGGCCTGGTTTGGTGGAGGTGATCACAAACTGGCCAGAAGGCACAAGCTGTGCAAAACCTCCAGAGGAGAGAGTAACTCGTGCTGAGGAAGCTCCTCCTTACAGTGATCTGTCTGATGATGAAAAGAGATATGCTTTGTTCACAGACGGTTCCTGTCGTCTTGTTGGGAACAAGCGGAGATGGAAATCTGCAGTGTGGAGTCCAACGCGCAGAGTTGCAGAAGCAAGAGATGGAGAAGGAGAATCCAGTCAATTTGCAGAGGTAAAAGCTGTCCAGCTAGCTCTTAACGTAGCTGAACGTGAGAGATGGCCAAAGCTTTATCTCTACACCGACTCATGGATGGTAGCCGATGCTTTGTGGGGTTGGCTGAAAGACTGGAAGAAGAATGGCTGGCAGAGGAAAGGAAAGCCTATGTGGGCTGCAGATCTGTGGCAAGACATTGCTGCTCGCATTGAGAGAATCCCAGTGAAAGTGAGACACATCGATGCTCACATTCCTAAGAGCAAAGCTACTGAGGAACAACACCACAACCATCAGGCAGATCTAGCTGCAAGAGTTTCCCAGGTGGACACAAACTCTGATCCTGATCCTGATCTTGACTGGAAACACCGAGGTGAGCTGTTCTTAGCTCGGTGGGCCCATGACTCGTCAGGACATCAAGGCAGAGATGCAACCTACCGATGGGCTCGTGACAGATCCATTGACATTTCCATGGATGCTATCACACAAGTCATCCATGACTGTGACATTTGTGCTGCTATTAAGCAGGCAAAGCGGATCAAGCCCTTGTGGTACGGTGACCGATGGTCCAAGTACAAGTATGGTGAAGCCTGGCAGATTGACTACATCACTCTACCTCGTTCTCCATCTGGTAAGCAGTATGTGCTGACTATGGTAGAGGCAAGCACTGGATGGCTGGAAACTTATCCAGTTCCTCATGCAACTGCACGTAACACCATTCTTGGTCTGGAAAGACAAATCCTGTGGAGACACAGAACTCCAGAGAGGATTGAGTCGGACAATGGAACTCACTTCAAGAACAATCTTGTAAAAAACTGGGCCAAAGAGCACGGCACTGAGTGGATATTCCACATTCCCTACTATGCACCAGCTGCAGGGAAGATCGAACGCTACAACGGTTTGCTGAAAACCACTCTCAAAGCCATGGGGGGTGGATCTTTGAAAAACTGGGAGAAACATTTAGCACAAGCAACCTGGTTGGTGAATAGTAGAGGTTCAGTGAATCGAGCTGGACCTGCCCAATCAGATTTGTTGCGAAAGGAAGAAGGTGATAGAGTTCCTGTTATCAGAGAAAAGAATCTCTTAGGCAAAACTGTTTGGGTATTTTCTCCTTCAGGAGAGGCCAAACCTGTCCGAGGGGTGGTTTCTGCTGAAGGTCCTGGTCACACCTATTGGGTAATGCAAGAAAATGGTGAAGTTCAGTGTATTCCAGAAAGAAATCTAACTTTGGCTGAGAGAGGTTAAATTCAGAGTGTTGCGCAGATACAGCATCGTGCCCAAGAGGAGAGTCCATGAGATCTACAGTGCACGAACCCTGAGAGCCCTGAGTCACCTGAGAGTCCCTGTTCCTTCCTTCACTCCATCTGCGAGGAAACAAGCTGTTTGCTGTTTTTCCTGTGATTTGACTCTTTTGAATCATCTACATCTGAAATAGCCGGAATGGACTATGGTCTTTATTCACCTATTGTTGTAGATATTATTTTAGATTAGATAAATGATAGTAGCAGCCAATGGAATTGTTTAGAAGGGGTGGACTGTGATGGTTTGAAACTGTCTTTTTAATTTTTCCTTGCAAAGTTCAGAACAGAGAAAGTGAAAGAACGTAAACAAGTCACTATTGGGTGTAAGAAATCAAAATACTGATTGTTCTAAACACTTCCATTGGATAGATAGAAATGTTTAAGAACTATTACCCAAAACAAAGTAGGCATTCGGGACATTCTGCGTTCTGCAGTGGGGGCAGTTGCTGGGCTGTCTGGCTGCTGTTTCTTCTTCTCTTCTGGCTGAAGATAACACGTACTGACCTTGGCAGCTAAGTTAACAACTTTCTGCTTAACTAACTCTGCTTCTCTGTCCAGGGGGGTCTGGGGGGAAGCTCTTGGGAGAGAGAGAGGCCCCTTTGGGAGGGTCCCCTTGGGGGGAAGCAAAGGGAGATCGGTTGTGCTTTTCTGTTGATTGTATATATTTGTGAATGTTGTGAATTCTGTATATTTGTACATATTCATTGCATTTCATTGTAGATTTTAGACTCTGCTTGTAAATACAGCCTTCATTTGCTTCCAGACTGAGCTAGCCTGGTTATTGTTGGGGGGGGGGGGGAGGAATTTCAGCTCACACCGAAACACATGGGCATAGAAATAGTTGTGTCCTGTACTAGATGATGTCCAGATAATGAGTGAGTCAACACAGCATAGCCTGAAGGTGATAAATATGGGATTACAGAAGTTTACCAAGAGAAAGAAAAAAGATGGCAATTATCAGTATGAAGTGGCACAGTAAGGAAATCTGGAGACTGAGGAGTCAAACTGTGCTGGAAGGCTTCATACAGACTTCACAAACAAGGCCTGTTTTACTTTCCAGGGAGACAGCTTCTTGTTCTACACTGCTTCTAGCATTTCAGTAGCATCAAGTTGTATTTCTTGAGGCTCAACTTGCTTCCTGCCCTTCAGGCAAGAGCAAGCTGACCTTAAGAGATATGGAGGCATTGCCTGATTTGGTTACTCTCTTGTGCATACAAAAACCAGTGTATTCCTCTCATGGAAACTACCTAATGCTCATTAAATTAAATTGCAATTTTCAAAAGTGCTCCCCTTCTAACTGGGATGAGAAGTTCCCAGTGAAGCAGGGCTTCATTGTAGGCTACACTCCACCAGAAACCAAGACAGACCCAGGAAAACTCAGATGTTAGATCTGGTGTGAGATTCATCTGATCTCTTGTTGTCTCTTTTCCTTTTATAATCAGTGGACAGAAACAAGCTGCCAGGGTCCTGAGAACACTGATGGGTCTTATCAACCCTGACAAATCTCTCCTGAGGCCTCTGTGCACACCCTCTGCTCCTGGGCTCCATTTGAGTTCAGTCACAGCCTTGTTGTTGGAATATTTATCTTGTGCACAGCCAAGCTTCTGTTTGGAAATGACCACCACTGATCCAGACTCTGACATGCAGGCTGACTTCCCAACTGACCTTGGTCCAGGCTGGCCTTGGACATACCTTGTCACCATGGACCTGGATGGCAATACCAGGAGTATGTCTGACTGGTTATGCTTGCTAAGTCTTATCCTAACTTTGACTTTCTGGTTTAACCTTGGGCTTACCTCATCACCACAAACTTGCCTGATGATTTGGACTTCTGGTTGAACCTTGGTGCCCCTCTGGATTTGCTGCATTTTGGGATGCTCTGAGGCAGTACTGTGGTCAGTGATGTCCTGGCTCTGCTGGCTGGTGTATCACTCTTAGTTCCTGGCTGCCTGCACAAAGGCATTTTAGAGCTTTTGCTGTTGTCTAACTGCTGTCTACTACAACCTGGAACAGCACCAGCTCTTCAAACAGACTGCCAAAACCTCCCCAAGGTGGTGAGCAATTTTTCAGTCCTTGAGATGTGGCTTAATTAGCAGCCATGTTGAAAAGCCCATAGCACCAAAGCCCTAAGACAACCATACCCACCACAAACAAAACCTCTTCTGGGGGGAGAGAGTGAGAAACCTTTATAAATGAAGGAAAGAAAAATTATCTTGTGCTGCTGCTGAATAGCAGTGAGAAGACAATCGTGGAAGAGGAGGATGTGTTCATCTGTTCTCTCCTGTGAAGCACTTATGCCTGTACACTTGTAAGAGATACTGATAAGCTTTTGATGTTTAAGCCAAGCATGACTCTCTGAGTAGGCTAAAAGGGAAGTTTAATGCCTAGATACTCATTAACAACTATTTTCCCCCTCTCTTGCTTCGACCAGGAGATAAGGAGAATGAACCCAGGCTGAGGAGGTGTGGATGTATTTCTATATTCAGCAAAAAGTGAGATTGAGAAGGGACTGTAATTCCCTTAGTCCAAGAAGCAGCTGTTTAGTCCTGTAAGAAGATGAATGAAGCTTGGATTGCTTAGAACTTAGTGGTAGAAGAACTCATGGTCTCTAACTTCATGGGTTTTTTTTCCTTCAAAGGCTGAGCTGGTGATGTTTGCAAAATCATCCCAAACCATGGCAATAGTATTTTCCAAATGAAACCACAAAGCATTTAGAATTTAAGGTCAAAAAAGACATTTGTATCATCTTCCTGAAAGACAGTGCACATGAAGAGCTTTTAGGTAGCATTTTGACATGCAAAATGGCAGAAATAGTCAGTAAAAGCATTTACCTCTGGTGCTTTTTTCTCACCCCAGCTGATTTAGCGATCTGACTTGCAACTTGGCTCAGAGAGAGTTATGACAGCTCAGGGACGGTGTGAGTGAACTGGCATAAAGATGGAAGTGCAAAGTCAGGGACCGTGAACTATCTTTGCTTCTGCAGAAAGTGCCATATGGAACCACAACTTCTGCTTGGATGTAACTTTCACACTTCTGAAATACTGGCCATAGAGAGGGTTGACGGATACCCAGCAGTAAGCTTTCCAAAAAAGAAAAGTAATTTCCTCTCCCCCACCCCCGCACCCCATTCTTCCATTGTGCTCATTTCCAGGTATTTCCCATTACTTAGAGGGCATTCTTTGCACCAAGCATTCAAATTCTCCTCATAAGTAGTCAAGGCAGAAAAATTTCTGAAAGCTCTATAGCCCTTCACAAATTTCTTTTCCAAATGCTTTGATGCAGAAGCTGGAGAAGTAAGTGAAGTGTGAGCTATTAGGATGCTCACAGTGAAGGGTGTGAGTTGGCAGCACAGAATTGTGGAGTGGTATGAAATTAATGTGCTCTTCCAGGTTGGTGGGTAGCACAGAGTTACCAAAGAATTTGTGTGACAAATCACAAGTCACTGCTGGCTTTCTAGCGTGTGCCAGCCAAGGAGAGGCAGAAAGCTTTTTTGATCAGGTTTTCAGAGTTTGTAATGAAGTATAATAGCCACTAAAATCTGGGGAGACTTAGGGTTATTTCTTGCATCCAGGCTATTTGTGCACTGACCTGATACTGCATCCCATCAGTGCTTTCTAGCCTGATGTACTGGGTCAGTTCCACTGCCCTTCCATTTCAGACATTCACAAATACAGTAATTAATGCACTCTTTCTGCTCACCCAGTTAGCAGGACACACATGCATGCTTCCTGTTTGAAACTGCAACACAAAGTCCTCCTGAAGCAGAAGACAACTCTCCTTTAAAAACAGCAGTGTGTGTTTGGGAGCACTGCCAGCCTGTCCCTGCCATGGGACACTCACCATTGCATCTCCCTGTTGTGTCATCACCAGGCTTCGGATCTTGAAGGTGGAGTCAGACTTGCAAACTCAACTGAAATCCAGCAGCTGCATGGATTTTCACTCACCTGGTGGTGAGTGCTTTAGTCTATTTTCAGAAAGATTGCTTTCATGACTCTATGTCTGTCCTTCTTTGCCCAGCAGTAACTCAAGGTAAAGTCTGAGGAACAGAAGTTGCAAATACTGAAGCAGTTGGTGCAGCAGCAGATCCAAGCATCACGATTCCTTTCCAGCTCAAGGGTTTTACCATTGCTCCTGATTTATTACAGATAACATTTCACAGCTGTGGTGACAGACAGTAGCACAAAATAAAACTCAGCAGATAAATTACATCTCATTGAAAACCGAGGTCACTTGGTCTAGAAATCTGGGAAGAGTTGGTTGTGTGATTCCTCTACTCATGCAGGTGCTCTAAAGTAATTTGTCTAACACATTAGCAATGCTTGTGAGTAATGACCTCCTGGGAGTGTTACACAAAGCTGAGCATGATATGGCAGGTAAGCAGGGAGCTCCCTGCCACTCAGCTAGTGCCTTTGGTTTTGGGATACCTCTGGTTGTGATTTCAAAACTGCATTGCATCAGAGAAACAAAGTCCTAGCAGGCATCTCTATCCAGAAGTGAAACAGATTCCCTGGCCCTGGGGGACAGCCAATGTAGAACATCCCACACCTATTGTATTTAACAAGTGACCCAGCCTGTTGGGCAGAGATGCTGGCCTGTTAATAACTGACCTGCCCAGGAGATCGTTGTTGGCTCAGGCCTCAGCTGTGCCCAGAAGCAGACTCTCCCTTGTCAGAAGGGAACATTATATTTCAGAAATTGTCCTTGAGATGCTTTAATTTCTCAATGCAGGAGAAATTAAAGGGAGTAAGGATGCAGCACTGAAGGTCAGTCCATTGCATTGGCTTCATCAGGAGTAGTGTCAGAGTGCTTTCATCTGAACATCAGGAAAGAGCCTAAAGACAAGGAATGAATCCTCTGAGAAACTGAAGCAAAGTGGGGAACACTCGGCGTGGTTCAGTCAGGCATGCAGCTCTGCCCCAGGTGTTGGTTAAATTGTCTTACATGCCAACCACTGTGCAGTGCTTGGGCTGGAAACCTTAAGAGACCTTGAAGGCAGTGGATGTTTTTTGCCCCCTCAATATTTAATGCAAATCCTAGAAACAGTCCAAGGAAATACTCTTCTGCCTCCCTTTGCCATGTGAGATTCAGACATCTGTCCCTAGTGGTCCCTTGGGCTTTGAATCCTATTTTTGTGGCAGTACTACCTACAGTCAGAAGTACCTGAATCAAGAGAAGTGTTTCTAATGTGTACTCTTCAGCATTTCATACTGGCCAGTGACTGGTGCCCAAGTCAGTATGGGAAGTTTGAATAATCTCAATGTCCCAACACTTGTCTCACACTTGGATCTGTCCCCTTTGCCACTAAAGTATGCTGTGTACAAGTGAGTTGACCTTTTAAATTAAATAATCTTCCCAGTCCTATGGATTCAAAAACAGGTGGCATCTTTCTAGTTCCTTTCATAGCTTCATAACAATCCTTCAGCTCTAAATGGAGGCAGATTAAATTTCCATGTTAGTTTATACTTGCTAAACCCCAAATCTTACAGTCAGCTTTGAATGCTCAGTTTAAAACTCTAATCAAGGCTGACATTTTCACAAGGCACTTCACACAACATTCTTGGGAGGGTGCTCCTCCATCCAGTGGATTACTGAATTAATTGTCGATAGCAATACCATTGCTGTGTGTAGATGGGAAAAGGAAAGCAAAACAGCTCACTGACTTGGAATGGAGACAGTCCCCTCAGGATATTAATGTCACCAAGGCCATAAAGGATTATATGGTTCAGTAAAAATAGAAACAAAGTCAATGCTGTGTTTAAAAAGACAAAGAAGGTCAGCCATAACTTGATCAGGGCAATTCAGGGAAAGTGAGCACAAAGGGAATTGTAGCACTTCATGAAGAATGAACAAATAACCTTAAATGAATGATTTGTTCTCCTGTTTCTGCCCCCGTCCAACAGTTATTACTCCTTTCCCTTCCCAGAAATTCCTATCAAAAGATGTCAGGAAGTAACCAATGCTCTCTAGCCTGCTCACAAAAAGTTTATTGCCAGAACACAATATGTGACATTGAAGAATCAGCTTGTTTGAACAGGTTGTGGTAGGTTTCTGTGCCTTCCTTGGAAGGAGCTAACTCTCCAGATGACTTATCCTTGCTTGCTAAGAGCCATGTTTATGAATCTGAAAGGGCCAATTAGCAGTAAAGAGTCTCTGTGGGTGATGAGCTTTTATGCTCCTAAGAACTAGGCTTAATTGAAGAACAAGCAGTTGCTTTGTCCTCCAAGCCGCTGGAGCCTGCTGAGGACTTTTGTGGTATGTTTTGTCAGTGCTTGTGTAAGGTCTCCTGTCAGCTGTGTTGCCTTGGGTAATACTAATCATGAGGGGCTTTTGTTGTAGGGATTGTTTCACAATATTCATTCAAAATGAGCTGTTCCAACCCTTCATATGGTTAGTAATCCTGCTATGGACATCAGTCAGGGGGGAAAACAGACCTGTTCAGACACCTTTAGATAACTCTTCTCTCTGATACAGCAGGGTTTGGAAGGACTCCAGAGGTGTCAGCAGAATGTGGCTGTGGCGGCACATAACTCCATAACTCCATAACTCCTTTGGATGCTGCAGCATCCAAAGGAGAACCAGAAGCTACTAATGGGACCTCCACGAGTGCTGAGCTATGCTGGGTGAAGGATCTGAATCAGCAGTGATCACAAGCTGTCGACACCAGACATGGGATTGTGCTCTGCTGAAGCAAATCCTTCTCCTGCTTTTGTGGAGAGCAAATGCTTGCTCACAGCACTGTCCTGAGCAGGTGCAGCTCCCCTTCTGCAATGGTTTTCCTTGCATTCAGAAAGGCAGGAATGCTATGCAGTTCAGAGAGTTGGCAGTTTTTGGTCTTGTGGGACAGGCTAGAGTGACTGGTAATCAAAACTGACCATCACTCAAGCAGTATTATTGCAGCCTATCTCCTGACAAATCTCCCTCCAGGGTACCAAGAGGGCCCAACAGTGATAACACTGAGAGCAGCAGCTCATTTATATATGACTGCCTTTGGCACTCTGATTCTGCTTCTTCCCAGAGAGCTTTCCTGTATTGTTTACAAAGCCAGGATGGTTTTTTCTCTGTATTTCTAAGAACTGTGACTTATTGGGTAAAAAGCTGTCATTTCTCTGTTATTGCAAGCCTGCTCAGACACACACATACCCACACAGTGCTCTCTCCTGGGCAATGGTACAGCTGTTCTTTTAGTCCTGATAATTGTTTTATTATTGTTATTCAGCTAACTTGAAAACAGGATGGTTAAAAATAAGCAGAAAGCTAAAGCAGCTAGTGTCTACAGGACAACGAATGGATCAGAGGAAAAAAAGAATTATTATGCTAAAGTGCTCTTAGATGGTACTGACTGATTGAAGATTAAAACTTACAGTCAGCACCAGCACCCCTCAGTGATACAGGGTTCTGAGTGTCAGTCTCTGTTCTATGTCTGACAAGAGAGATATTTGAATTGCAGTCTCAAAGCTCCTGGAATAAACAGTGAACAGTTCCTTTAGTCAGACCCTTCCTTGACCAGATGTTACAACCCTGTTGAGATGCTATGTTCATTTCCATAAGGTCCTGGTTTTGGCTGGGATAATTTCCTTCCTAGTAGCTGGTATAGTGTTGTGGTTTGGATTTAGTATGAGAAAAATTTGATAACACACTGATGTGCTCAAGGACTTTTCAGCTTCTCACAGCCTGCCAGCTAGAAATCTGGAGGGGCACAAGAAGTTAGGAGAGGACAGCTGACCCCAACTGGCCAAGGGATGGTCCATACCATGTGATGTCATGCCCAGTATGTAATTGGGATAAGCTGGCAGGGGGAGATGAATCACTAGTCAGAAACTGGCTGGGCATTGACCAGTGTGTTGTAAGCAATTGCCCTGTCTTTTTTTTTTATTATTTCTCTCTGTGTTTGTTATCTTCCTTTTCAGTACAATTATTATTATAACTTTTATTTTTCCCACCAATTATTAAACTGCTCTTATGTCATCCCAGACATTTTACTTGTTCTCAATTCTCTTTCTCAACTCACTGAGGCCATGGAAGGAGTAAGCAAATTGCTGTGTGGTGCTTAGCTGCTAGCTGGGGTTAGACTATGACACATAAAAAGCTGATACTTTAAGAGGGGGAAAAAAACCCCACAACACAATTGCCAGGAATTTCTTGATCAAACCCTCTTAGGATCTCATTAGCCTCTATCAGAGTCATCTCTTCTGTAGGCCCTTTCCTCAATCTAATTTTTTTGCTGGTGTTAGTTAACAATTGGGAAGGTTCTGATATGATTTGATCCTACATGTAAGCATTAGCAAAGCTGCAGCCCAAACCAGAGTTCTGCAAATAGATACTTAAATGTACCAGAAGTTGCTTGTTTCCTACAGTCAGGAGGTAATTTTCTTACACAATCCATCACTCTTTCCTCACTCAGCTTTCTACTGACAAGCTAATGAAACTTCTGTGACACCATGAAATCCAGGATGAAGAAACTAATCTGTAATCATAAGGCTGGTGTGTCCATAAGTGTAGAGAGGTATGTGGTGTGATACCAGGGTGCTGGGCACTACCAAAGAACCCAAAAGCATTTACTCACCCCCAACAAAAATACACAAGAAGCCATAGGAGAAAAAATATGATCAAAGTGAATGTAAAGTTGTTGGTCCTCTATTGTGTGTGCAGCCAATGGCCTGTAGCATGAAGAGTATAATCTTGTATTTAAGGCTCTTGTACAGGAGGCTCTTCTGGTTATTGAATTACAGTGTTTCTGGCAGTGTGCAAAAGTAAGGTTACTCATCATTCTCTTCCATAACCCAGTGCTGACACCTGAAAAGGAGGCTTTCAGCAAAACCCCCAGATTAAGGCAATCCAGCGTCCTGGGCACTCATTCACCAGCTACAAAGCTGCAGAAAAGATCCACATCACATGCCCTAAACTCCTGTTAAGCAGGAGCCATCATATGGATTTGTAGGTTCTCCAACCCTGTTAGAGTTGTTTTCCTCCCTGTTCATCATTTTAAAAAGTGGATGTGGGAGACAACTGGCTCAGATTCCACACCCACCCACAAAAGTAGCATTTTGCTGCCTCAGTGTCAACAGCTGACAAGCCTAAATTGTGAAGTGCTTCAGGAACAGCTAAAAAGTGGAAACTGTTGTGCCAAGAAAACCTTTATTCCCCTGCAAGAATGGTGCATAAGTCAAAGGTTGGAATGATTTTATTTCAGGGTGCATCTAGCTATCGATGTGACTGTAATGTAAATCATGTGTTTAAAGCAGTACCAAATATGCAGCAGATTTGTTAATATGAAGAATCTCTGACCAGCAGAGCAGACTGAGTATGTGTACTTTTCAGTCATCTGAACTATGAGTATTCAAGAGATGTTCAGCAAATACTTGCTCCTGGTTTAAAACAAAATTTGGCTTATCCTAATATTCCCACCATGTTTGCTTTATGGCACAGCCCAGAAAAATAATATATTTGTCAGAGTATTCTTGGTCTGCACTTTCTTTACAAGCATTCATTACATGGGTCTAAACACAAGAATTCGAAGTTCAGGAGGTGTTGGGAATCTGCTGTGCATTTTGGTTTCCTGCATAGCACTACTAGAATCACATTTCTTCAGGGAATAATTCTGTTTACAAATCTCAGATATGCTGTCTGCAAATATACTTGAGTACTAACCTCAATTGTTCTGTTCCCACAAGCACAGCAGATGATTTTATCTTTTTCTTTGCCATTGGACTGCTCATTTAGCCTCTTGTTTTCACAGCTACACTGCATTATTTCACCAGCCTTTTGTAGGGGATAGATACAGAAGAAATAGTTTATTACCTGGCATCTTCTCTAAGAGACAAGCCATAGGAAATATTTCAGGTCAGTAATCCAGACTACTCATCTTAAGGTCAATCAAATCAAATTCCAATTTACCCCATGCAGAAAACTCAGTATAAACTTCAGTGCAAGCTAGGTTTCCTGCACCCCAAGCACTCCATGCTTCAAACAAACCTTCATCACAGCTGACTTTGCCTCTGTACACCACTGCCACTTTGGACAATAAATCACCTTTGCTTACAAAAAAAGCCCCTAGATCTGGACTTAAAAGAAAGAAAGAAAAGAAGTTGCCTGGTAGCAAGCATTGGGAGACTTCTCTACTGACTGGCAAAACAGTCAGCAGGATTCTTTGAAGATTTCAGTTGTCTAAGTTGACAGACTGAAAGAGTTGGGGCTGTTCAGTCTGGAGAAGAAAAGGCTCCAAGGAGACCTTATTGTGGCCTTGCAGTATCTGAAGGGGGCTACAAGAAAGCTGGGGAGGGACTTCTTAGGGTGTCAGGGAGTGATAGGACTGGGGGGAATGGAGCAAAACTAGAAATGGGGAGATTCAGATTGGATGTTAGGAAGAAATTCTTCCCCATGAGGGTGGTGAGACACTGGAATGGGTTGCCCAAGGAGGTGGTGGAAGCCTCATCCCTGGAGGTTTTTAAGGCCAGGCTGGATGTGGCTCTGGGCAACCTGATGTAGTGTGAGGTGTCCCTGCCTATAGCAGGAGGGTTGGAACTGGATGATCCTTGAGGACCCTTCCAATCCTAACAATTCAATGATTCTATGATTCTAAGGGTATTTGAACAGCATTAGGACCAACACAAATTCCTGAAAAGCTCTACAAAGGTCCTGTAAATAATAGTGATTCCTTCCTGACAGACACTTCCAAGTTCTGCCATTTCACATGTTCTTCATTTGTGAGATCTGTCCTGTGCCAGTTTGTTCAGTCAGAACGTCATGCAGTGTCATCTCAGCACCCTGAAATATGTGTCAGATATATCATATAGCTGTATTTAAGAAACCAGACTCAGAATATTAACTTGATAATGAAACCATTCAGGTTGTCTGCCCAGTCCTTGCTGATGTATTAACTCTTAGCAGTACTTGTGTCACCTCTTTTTCTCCTCTTTCATCCCAAGCTTAGGTGTCAGACACACAATTAAGATGACTTGAAAAATGACATTGAGTGGGATTCACAAAGGTGGATACAGACGACCACAGTGCCACATCTGAGCTTTTGCCTAGATTCTCTGTAGATAATGGGAAGGAACAGGCTCTTCATGGGTAATCCTCATCTTACAGACTTGTCAACATGACAGGTGAGATGTACCCTAAAATGTCCTGTATCTCTGCACTGACAAATGACACACCACGTAATGTGCTTGTCTGTAGATTTCTACAGCTTCATCTGTGTGGTAATGGTCACACTTACAGCCTGCAGGAAGTAATTTATTTTGCTGCACAGTTGTCAGTAGGGAGCGTTGTCAGTGGGGAGTGTGAAATAATTTCTATTGTCTGCCATTTGCCCTGGGCTATGAACAAGTGCACAGACAGCTCAGCTGAGTTTGGTAACCTATTAGACCTTGGTAAATTGATGGCATGTTTAAGTCCTCAGGTTAGTCAGAAGAGAGGAAGACAAGCAAAGATGGTGTGTTGTGCATTCTCTTCAGCAAGACTCACACCTCTGTATGAGCTGTGCTGAAGCAAAGACAACAGCAGTACAGTGTCAGCCAGCAAGATAACACAAGAAATTTGCAGCTGATTTTTCTTGTCCACAAGCACATCATCTGAAGAACACACTTGACCTTGCTCCAAGAAAAAAAATAACATCCCACCTCAATAATTCTGACTAAAGAGACATGTTAATGCATGCTGGAGGTAAAAGATAATCATAGCAACAGCTCTGTGGGCTGTTGCTGTGGGCCATGTGTGACTTCATGAGCTGAGGGCTGAGTTCCATCACCGAAGCTGCTGGTTCCAAAGGAGGCATGTGGCAGGCAGTGAGGAATCTGTTAATGTCTCTGTTCTCTTCTTCAGGTTGTCAGGAAACTATGCTTGCAATAAACAAGAGAAGAGATTTGGAGAATTTTGTAATGAGAGTGTCAGGTTGAAACTATGGACAGAGAAATGTATACAATTTCCTGCTGCCTTATGTCTGTCTTCCCTGGGTGGAAGAAGTCTCCATATGCCTCCAGTTTGACCTCCTACTTGAAGCAGGACAATCACAAACAGTAGTGTAAGTCAGATGTGGTTTTTTATAGGCAACTCTTGGGTGGTGAGTCAAGGATGGAAATCCAGCATCTTCTCTGAGCAACCTCTTCCACTGCTACCCTTATCCGATAATGGAAATGTCATAATCAGTGTCCAGCCTCAGCAGCCCAAGCTGCACTCAGTGGTTGTCACCCTTCATTATCTTCACTGCTGGTGCTGAGAAAAGCTTGACTTTCACATCTCCACATGTCACTTTCAGTGTCAGGTTTCTACTCCTCGGTTTTGCGGCCAGCCATGGTATCTCAAGGTCCTTCCATACTCCTCCACCAAGGATATCTGGCACACTGTGATGCTACTGAAGACAGTGATTCTGTGCTGACAGCAAACCTACATATGGGGTTGAAGCTAATGGATCTCATCACTCCCCACACTCCATCTCTCAAACTGGTGTTTAATAGACTGCTGCATGAGACATTCCTTAACAACCCTCTGAATTCTGGCATCCTTGCTGCAGTGCTAAGTTTCACTTCTGACTTTTCTGCTAAATGAGAGGCTTGGCATAGAGAATACATTAAATAGAAAGAACTTCTATATAGATTGTAATGTACATTAACATGATCTTCTCTTTCTGGTCAACCAAGCCTTTCCTGTTTCAGCTAGATCTAGCCCAGGTGTTCTGAGAAAAGGACCCATTTTTACCCACAGGCATTGACTGAGTGTGATTGGTAGATAAGTTTGACATGAAACCTGTAGTACCATTTAATGTGGCTCTTCAGGTCAGTCCATTTATGGAATGACTTCATGATCCAGATATTCCCACTCCTTTCTTCCCAGGAGTCACTAAGCAGGACCAGACTTTGCAAATGGCATTGCAAATGGCTTGTTCTACTTTGCTAGGCATAGCTGCCACCTGGCTCCAGTGTGAAGATTGGAGGCTTGTTTGCCAAGTTAAACAGCAACCATTGACATTCAGTTTCCTTGACTGACCCTGACCTTGCACAGCTTTTCTCCACATTTCCATACCTGGAAAACCAGCCAGACAGTCACTTTTGAAGCACAAGATTGTACTTCAGAGACCATGTCTATATAATCCCCGAAGCTGAGGCAACCTGACTACATAACACACTGTTTTGATGCAGGGCTAGAGAGGAGTCCTCTGCCCTAAACAAGACCAAGAAGCACAAAGGATTCTCTGGAGCTAAAGGATAAACAGAGGCTGGTGAAGACAAGTGAGTCAGCTGGAAGATTATGGTGTCTGTAACATAAATGCTGCTGAGAACAGAAGATTACTGAATGCTAAACACTTGCAAATTCATCTGCAGTTTAATGCTGATAAGCATAGTGATGCTCACTTGACAACCCAGGTATTTCCACTGAACATGCAAGGTGAGATCATTGCTTGCTATACGGTAATTACTAGGGACATAAATCACTTTTCTCATTAAAGCTTATTTCTGAGGTCTATTTATCTGCTGGCTTCTGACTCCAGAGTTTTGTTCCTCCTTTGAAGCACAGACTTTGTCACCTGGGCAAACTAGGAAGCCAAGATCTTTTTGCTCTTGATTTTAATGACTAATGAGACCTTCCAAAAGAACGCACTTAACACTGACCTTCAGTGAAAGAATAGTCCATTAAAATCTCAGATCTTTGCTTGTGAATGAGAAACACCCCAATACCAATTAAAGGAGCAGTAGGAAAGAAGTAAAGGGTAGGGTCATTGTTCCTTTTTGCATCTGCATCTTGACTGGATGTCACAGGCTTCATGGATATTTTCTTGCAGCAAGTAATTTGAGACTAGGAAACATGCTCCATTTATATTTCTCCTTACTATTCAAAAAGACATCACCAACATCCACAACATTCATCTCTAACACTGTCATGAGGTGAGGGCCCAGCCCTCCTCTCAAATCTTTAAACCCACAGCAGATTTTTCCACAGCATTAAAACCAAAGCCCAAGGATAGAGAGTGCATTATCATGAAGATTTGCTTCCTGAAGTCTCACATTCCTTACCTCATTGCTATTTGTTCTTCAGGAGGGATGAAGGGCTGTGGAGAGGCACTCAGAGCCTTTCTCTAGCATTACATGAATTTTTAGGAAGATGCAGCAAGCTTCTGAGACAAAACAGACAAAGCAAAGAGCAAAGTAGGCAGGCAAGGGGCACGGAAATATTCCTAGTGAATAAGAGATTTTCTTCAGTGCCCACACTAAGGACTGAAGTGTCTGAGTCTCTTAAGTTTCTAAAGCAGTTTTCTGCACCTCTATTTCATATGGACCTACGGCCCTCTCCTCATTCCTAGTGTTTTCATGTTTATCTTCAAGCAGAAACAGAGCTTTATAAAGGGAAGAGAAAATAAATAATTCCTGGAGAGGTCTGTGCTTTCTTACAGACTTTTGCAGCCCAGCGTGGAAGAACTTTAACAGAACACATTTTATTTGGAGATGGGGATGAGCCATGGCTTTCATTGGAAAATGTTTACACTCTCTTCCCTAATTCCAGACCAAGAATCAGAGAAAGGAAGATATAAATAATCCGTAGCAATTTACTAGAAGTTGTAAATTGACTGTCAGCATTTTGACTCTCGGGTTCCTGCCCCAATCTGCAGACATTTCCCATATAAAAGATACATAACCATCTAAATCCAACACAGTAAAGCACTGAAAGAAGTGCTCAAACCCTTTGTTGAATCAGAAATAATAGTCTGAACACTATACATACAATATTCTGCCTGCACTGGTTTAATAAAGAAATGGATCCTGTCTCATTGTGTGGAATTTGGACTTACCCACCAGTCAGTTAGGCTTAATTTTTGATAAGAAACTGAAAATCATGACAGAAAAGCTCAGTAATGCACTGTGAAATAATAACTGGTTTGACTTCATAAAAGAAAAAAAAAAGAAAAAAATGAGCAAACCATAGTGATATTAAATTCTTCATTTGAAAGACCCATACCCAGACAACAAAGAGCATTATCTTTCAGGAATGAAATTAGACAGAGACAGCCAGATGAGTATCTTAAACTGTGCCTGCCTCCAAATCTCAAAACAGTCCTTAAAAATTGCAGATGGATATTCAGAGTTCTGAACAGCAATCTGGCATTTAGATTGGCTGTTTATAACTCTCTGTGGATCAAACAAGCTGTGGCAAACAGTTTTTGGAGGACAGGGCTAAGCTAACAAATAGGAAATAATCTAGTAAGGACTGGTGTCACTGGTGTGATACTTGGGAGTGGACTCTCACTGTGGGGTGGGAGAAGACAAAGCATTGGTTGTTTAGATAATTCTAGGAAACTGAATGATGATGGATTTCAGTCTGAAAAGAGACCATGAGGTGATGGCAATTGGAGAAGAAAATCAGGAAAACAGCAGTCATTCCAGCACATGAAACATTTCCATGAGCAAAATGACTCCTGTATCCATCCATCCATCCACCCAACATGGATCCTTCCAGTACCTGGCCTTAGACACTGCCTACCCTGTAGCTGGTCCTTGGATCCTCTCAGAGTCCAAGGCTCACACAACATGCACACACTCTGATCTTTCTGGTTACTGGCACCACAGACACAGGTTCTCCAGCCCACGGTGTGACTCCAGGGCCTCCAGACTCCTGTGCACAAGCACACTTGTGGGGTGGGTGTCACCCCTGGGCCATGGGATTGAGGGTCTCCTCAGGCAGCCCTGGGACCAGTGGGCTCTGGGGACTGTTCATCTTTGTAGGTTATTGAGGTCTGACACCTCTCAATATTTCTCTGTGCTCTTTTGTGTGCAGGGTAAAAGCCATTAAGCATAGAACCTAACAAGGCTCCTTAAAATGGATGGTTTGCTTATCTACCCTCAGTTACTTGAAATAATAGTCCTGGCTCTTCAGCTTTGTGAGGATTTTCAACATCACACTTTCTGTGTGTCTCTCCCTCCCATTTTATTGACTGACAGAGGAACACATTAAATCCAGTTCATTTTCACATGAAGACTTAGATGCTTGAGATATCTATATTGCAGATCGCCTGAGAGCTGATTCAAAATAACCCAAACCCCAGCCCCCCTACAAGGCCCCAGGTACCAAACACTGCAGACCTCCTGCTCTCAGAAACATTATTTTCTACATGGTCTGCAGACAAACACCTCAGAGCTGTTGTATTCTTTCATGTAGTCCTCCATGTCTACAGAAAGAGTAACTTCCGATGAGGCTTTAAATTATTTTCTTTTCTTCAGCACATGCATTTTTGTTGTCTTGGTTTTTACATGCACCAGCAATGCCCCCAGTCACTCCCTGAAGAAAGAGACATCTCCTGGTTGTCAGCGCAGTGATTCCTTTTTAGCTTGTGACAGCCCCAGACCTGCTTCCCCCTTGGCCCTAAGTAACCACTTGTTCTTGCACATGCTGTTGCCAGTGGGAGAGGCTGGGACATGTATGATTAATGCAGCTATCTCACTTCCCACACAGAAAGTCAAGATGGTGGTGTTGCTTCCTACAGCCCTTTCTGGTAGAGTCTGGGACTCTGGAAACAAGCAAATAAAGTAGATGGCCAAGGCCACATGCAGAAGTGGCTGGGAGTGACCACGACATACTGGGAAGGTCAGACACAGTCAAGGTCAAATTTCCGAGGAAATCCTTGACCCTTTCTTCCTGAAAGAAGGCAGCTCTTGGAGTGATCTTGGAAAAAAGACGGCGCATCTACAACTTGCAGGACTTGAGGCTGAGTATAAGCTTTGGGTAAAATAAGTTCTGACCAAGCTTTGAACACTGTTTTATGCTCTGTCTTTCATTTAAAACCCTTTATCTAAGGGTTAGCCACTTGGTGACATAATTTTAAACTTTCAGCCAGTGTAGGATAACTTAGGCCATTGCAAGAACAGAAGAGACACAGCCCGATAAGCATCAGTTTAGCTAAATTCCCCTTAGATGCTTTCTGCCCCTGAGCCCCAAAGCAATTCTAAAATAACCTAACCAGGAATCAGTGGATCAGGAAATGAAAGCCAATTCTATTTTTAACTTGATAATTGAAATAAGAGACCTCAGGTGGTTTGAAGTTTTTTGACAAGGTTCCTCATGCTTCTTACCCACAGCTCCATAGTCTCACCAGCAACCAGAGAGATGAACTTGTGGTAACAGACTGTAATCTCTGGGCTGGTTTTGTATCAACCAGCTGGACTGATATGGGGAATTATAAATAGATATAACCCGACTGCTAGGATTTAACATGATTCTGATTAAGCTTTGAGCCTTTTCTCACTTAATTCCTGCCAAATTGTTAAAAATGTGGACTGAGCACCTGGCACCAAAGACAAGTCCTTACTTTCGCTGAAGGGAAACTAAAGTAGAGGGAAGTAGGTGGAAGGAAGGAAGAGAGTAGGCATCCCCTTACTGTTAGGCAACTTGCTGGTGGCCATCAACTGTGAAACTGTGACTGTTTTAAACTGATATATCTCAGTGGGGTCCAATTGCTAATAGAGGGATGGAGCTGCGTCCCCCTGCACAGAGTCATCCACCAACCCAGAATCTGCAGCAGGGACAAAATCCTGACAGAGTGTTGTGGTTTTACTCTTTTCAGGACTGAAGTGAAAATAGCTACTTACTGCCTGTCAAATGTAACCAAACCCCAAATGCCTTTGATTCCAGAGGATGCAAACAGCCAGGGTTTATTGTGTTTTCACTATGTAGCCAGCACATCCCCATTGCCTTCGTCTTGCTCTCCTTTCTGGACTTCTTGCCTTGTTCACTTTGCTGTTGACATTGTGCTTGACTAACGCAAATGTGATTTGATTTTATTACTTCCAAATGTACCAGACCAGCCTGACCCAGCACTGAAATCAAGTTGGGTTCAGCTCATGGCTCTGCTCTTGACTTGCTGTGCAAGTTTGACAGATCTCTGAGCTTTTCTGTGAGACTTTCCCTTTATCAGCTCTGCTGGCCATGTTTACAAGGCCTGTAAGACAGGAGCCACCTCTCTCTGCATTTCAGCATCACATGGGATCATGACCCATGACAAGAAACTTGACCAACTCCTGTAGTGCACAAAATAATTTTTCTACAACGAGTGCTAGTAGCTGGAAGCCTGAGGGTGCAGAGGTTGAATAACTCAAGTAATTTTGAGTAATTTATCTCTTTTGGAGATAAAATTGCACAGGTCAGGAAGTGAAAAATCACTTTAGATTTCTTCTGACAGAGAGGAGGATTTGAAAGGGATCTTGGACCTTTTTCCTCACACATTCTCTGAAGGAAATATGAGTGTCCTTCATTTTCCATGGGACCACAGGTGCCCTGAGATTAGGATTGTCAAGAGAGTCTATAGGAGTCATACACTCACTGAATTTGCAGTATTGTTAGCCCTTTTGATGTTAGGGAACTGACTCAGTGGGGTTGGAAAGACTTTGGTTTGAAAGTGAGAGCTGACACTATTCACAAGGGAGGACATCAACTTCCTACCCACGAGACTGAACTCTTCAGTTTTCTTGGCTAGACCTCTGTGTTTAGCTAAAACCTGATTTTAGGTTGCATAATTTATGAGGTTTGTCTCTTTCAAGTAGTGACACGGGAAACCTGAGGATGAAGACTGGGCAAAGTCATGAAGCAGAGAAGAGTGCAAGCCAGGTCACAGCAGTGCTTCTTTTGCTATAAATGCAACAAAGCCAAAGAGATCATAATGTCCAAATAATGAGGCAATACAAAACTGCAGCTCTTAGCAAGGATGTAGATTCTTACAGCTTCATTGAGCTGCAAATGGACACTAGCCTAAGGTGAGCTGCTCTTTTCCATTAAAATATCAAGCCTGTACTCTACATTCCCTCTTTGTTACAAAGTCAGATTCGCATTTCCTTTACCATTCTGTGTTACATTTACCACTGCATGTCCAAGATATCTGGGATCACTGTGGATTGTGGATCATTGTGGATGTGCCTGTGCATGCAGATATATGTAGGGTTTGGGTAGATCCATAATGTTCAGCTCTATCAGTCTGCAAACCTTAAAATGATGTACATTTCTCATTCCTTAATGTGCATGATAACTTGCTGTCTTATGTATTTTAGTAAAAATTGTTTCCAAATCATTGAAAATTGACTAACCACCACACTGCTTGTGCTTTGTAAATCACCTCAACCTATAACTGGAGATGTGGCTTTTAAAGCAGGCTTTAGCCTCAGTACTGGTTTACCTGATTAGCTCATCTCCTGTGTTTGTTCAGAGGAACTTCTAGAATGATGGGGATTTAGGTTTGTACCCATCCCAGCTAAAGGAAACCTTCCAAACTCAAGATATCCTGTGTGCCTGGACACAGGGAGGGAGGACCACCCAGACAAGCTCCATACAGTATGCTCTGCAAGGCAATGCTCAAAGGGAGTCTGGATCAGGCAGACCTGACCATGTGTACCCCAGGGACTGCTTTTCAGGGTGACAGTAAGATGATCAAAAAGAATCTCTTTCTCCTACACGTGGGTGCAGATGAAGCCTGTGTAGAAAGGTAAAATGTTTTCTCCTACTCTGGCAGGCTGAGCAAATCTTTTCTCAGGGATCTTTAAATTCCTCTTTGTAGAGAGCTGCTGGGGATTAATAGCTTTATTGTAAATCTCCCCTGCCTCCTGCTCCAATAGCTTAATAATCCTCTTTCACTGGAAGTTGACACCACAGGGCTATAAAAGATAAATATTGATTTTAAAACTAACCCACCTTTCATGTGGCGTGAGGAAGGGCTATGCCTTGCACTCTTAGTGCTGATGTTACCACTCAGACCACTGCTCTGAAGTCCCCTCATAATGAGACTTGCTCTTGTCCCTGTATTTTTTTTGACATGCCTCCTGTCTTCCAGTTTCAGGACACATGCCAACATAAGAAGATAATGCAAGCAAGAGTTGTTTAAGAGAATACCACATTCCAGACATTGCAGGAAAAGACACCCTCCTGCAGGAATAATGTTGTGCTAAGCAGATGCAGTTTAGAAATATGGCCTTATTAGACAGGATCACAGCTATTACTTGCACAGTTTAACAGCCACATTTGTCTTGACCCTGCATTTTGCATTTAATTCACACAGTCCTGAGAATTCACAGAAAGAGTGAGAGCAGGGAAGAAATCCCTGTACGTGTTCACAGTTCATTATACATTCAAACTTCCTTTGAAAGTCTCATTCACTGAATAATAAATTGTTAAGCTTTCCCAGTGCTCCCTGCCTCTGAGGCCAGAGTACAAGTAGTTGCTCAGTAATTATGGAAAAAAAAAATTCAAGAAAGAAATTATAGCAACTTTAAAAAGTTGGCCCTTTAAGCCAACACAGCACATCTGAGGCATGGGGTAATGAGAGAGTAGGCAGATTACCTGACACCTGCTTACCCAGGACAGCCTTTGGGCTCTACTCATAAAACAACTTTGAGAAAGGCTTCTGGAGCTGGGGATAACAGCTCACAGGTCAATCTACTTGGTTCCTTCTTTTTCTCTTGGAGCAGCCAAGGCAGAACTTGCCTCCCCTCCATGCTCACCTTGATGCCAAGGGCCTTCATGTAGCTAAGTAGTAGCAGGAAGTCTTCACACACCCCCAATAACTGAGAGGGCTCTTTGAATCCTGTGGCATTTCTGGGTTTTGTTTGCTGGGGCTACAGCAGTGCCTAACTGAACCCTAAGAGTTCACTTTGAGGTTAATCAGGGTGATTTGGCTTAGAGGATCCTATCTCAGCCACAACCTGAAATTGCTCATTTAGGTTAAAAATCAAACTCAGTAGCAGAAGACAATTCAAAGGGAGGAAAATATTAATCTGTAAACTGTACCCTTCACAGTGCCTGGTGCCTTGCAAAACAGCCTGCTAGAGGAGTTGAGCCTGAGAGAGCAGTTGGGGCAAGTCAATCTGTCATAGCAGGAGATGCCTAGGCTGGCAGTACTAGACCAGAAATTCCTACATCGGCCTTGAATTCATCAAAAAAAGCTTTGTGCTCCCTCTGCCCATCACACCTATTGGTAGAGCATGAAAGTCAGGGCAGAAGTTATGTCAAAGTATGGGCTACCAGACAGCAAACAGAACATCCAGCAGGGATGCAGCAGGGTGCAGCAGAGTGACTCAGTACCCTCCTGCTTTTCCAGGCAACTTGCACATCTAATATTCCACCTTCTCTGTTTCCCCCACCATCTCATTTTGAGCTTTTATGTATGACATGCTTTCTGGTGATTGATTTGAGCTATTCTTATCAAATTAAAGAAGACAGAAAATACAACTGGAATTAACCATCACTCCTTGTGAAAAGCTAAAAGAAACTTCCTTTAGAAACTATTAAAAACAAGTGTATTAAGCCACTAAAATGGGGCATCCAGGCATGAGACGTGCTGATTGACAAGGGACTTTGATTCTCCTCAGTACAACAAAGCTTTTCATTTTTTGAGCATAAAATAGTCAAATATCTCACAAACGTCAGCAATGATAAGTTAATCTTTTGTTGTTTCCTTTCTCTTTGTAGCTGATGTCTTTTTCAGGTAGTGTCCTTGACATTTATTTTCGGCTAACCAAAGACACTGTTCTGTCAGGAACTAAGGAACAAACAGGGATGGTCCAATGCTGCTAAACTCAATCAGAGATTGCATGGATGACTAAAATGCCCTTCAGCAAAATAATCTGGAAGATCCACAACCCCTAAAATCAAACAGGCTATAGGGTGAAGAGGGATTTCTTCTTCCATTAAATAGGTCAATTTACAACAATACATGCCAGAAATGTAGATTAAAAAAAAAGAAATGCAAACAAAACCAGGAGCATCAGCTATTGAGGAAGGCCCTGAGCCAGAGGAGGGTGCATCAGATGCATGTGTTCAACATTAGGCAGACAGCACCACAATGGACAGAGTCAAAAAGCCAAAGGAAAGGACACTTCAAATGGTAAAGTCCTCCTTTCCCCAACAGCAGGATGATAAGCACAGGTGGCTCTTCCTTTTCCCAGCTTTTAAAGAGAACAGGTTAAGAGTCACCATGGATGAGGCCACTACATCTTGGAAAAAAGGGGCAGGGCAGAAGTTAGAACAAAAAATCCACGCCAAACCATTTGTCTTCAAGGAGAAAGAACAATTCTTGGTTCTGCTAAAGTTACTAACAAGGCAAAGTCTTGGCATAGACAAGATGTACTTTGAGTGGGCATGCCCTTTTCAGTCAGATGGAAAATGGTCCTTATAGAGCCTCCCTTGACAAAGTTCATAGCAGCTCCTGGGGAAGATTTTCTCCAACGACTGCGAGGGAATTCACACTTCTCATTTTGAGGATCTTTTTTTCAAGCCTTTTGACACCTTTCCAGCACCTAAAGGAGGAAGTTTTGAACTATTCAAACATGGAATATGCAGGGGGACTAGATGTTTCTCTGTGGCAGAAGAGCAACTCATGGCCTTCATGCTCGTTTGATAGCACCAATTATTTTTCCCCTTTGTGCTGGCCCTGTATTATACAGCAAATTGCTTCAGAATACCTGGCTGCTACATTTTTTTTTCTGGAAATCTTACAAGTAAGTCTCATTTTGTTGAAAGTCAGACAGGCATTTGAGAATCTTAATATCAAAAGGGTATGAGACTCTCAAAGCACTTCAGCACATATTAATGCTTAAGCTTAAAGCCATAGTTTATGGCCTTAATTCTACCACTTAGATTCCTGGAGTTATATTTTACTCTGGGAGTGTTCACAGCAAGACCCAGTTGTTACAGAGGCAGAGAAGGATTATTCGGTATGGATAAATGCTACAGAACTGGACTGCATGGGTGCTGATTCATGTGTTTTTCTAAAAATATGAGTTGCGTACAGACACCAAAGCATTACAGAAATAATCAGGCATAGCAGGAAACCCAACAATCACAGCTTGAGTGCAAAGATCCCTAACCAGCAAATCATGTACAAATCATATTATGATATTATTTAAACAATGTAATACCAGAGTGAAAAAAAACAGAGCAAAAGCATCTTGACCTTTGTCATATGCTGCAGTAAGAGTTCAAGGTAAATTTCACTCCCCCTTGGTGAGGGGAATCAAAATGCCAGCCAATAACTTGGTAAAGCATACTTTCAGGGAGATGTTTTAATAGAATAAATAATTTTTTTTTCAAAGTAGAAGGAACTTCAGCTGTAAGAAAACCATTTCCATTAGTTCTAATTTAGTGATGAAGAAGCTTTGCTGTTATGATGCATCCCCAAGGTGCTGAGTGCCTTAACAGCA
This sequence comes from Indicator indicator, assembly GCF_027791375.1. Lineage (NCBI taxonomy): Eukaryota > Metazoa > Chordata > Aves > Piciformes > Indicatoridae > Indicator > Indicator indicator. The sequence goes on from NC_072029.1 coordinate 19,034,493, forward strand.
CTTAATTATCTGAAGTTTAGTCTGCATCTGGTTCATAAAAATAAATCAGCTATCCAGTAATGACAAGCTGACAGGTGAGACCTGAGCAGAGCTAACAATAGGACCTACATTTTCTAAAATTCAGGGCTTTGATTGAGGCTGTGGACAAGCATAGAGCAACCATAAAGAATGAGCTCCCTCCACAGCTACTGTTAGCCATCTAAATGTTACCCACTTACTCATGTGCCTACTCATTCCCTTTGCAGCCATCTTAACCCATGTAAGATACCTTCAGGAGGTATCTGTCTGTCTCTAGTTGGCCACAAAGAGCCTTGAGGCAAGTAAGACCATGGTCCTGAAATTACAGGCTATTAGCCCAGTTTATAGAAGCACGTGGAACATTCTAAGCCACAGGGGTTTATGCAGAGCTGCAGGAGTGGGGATGTTTCAGCTCAGGAGCTGAGCACAGAGAAACAGGATGGGTTTTTTTTGTTTGTTTGTTTTGGGTTTTTTTTTTGTTTTTTTGAGCTCATTTTGAATAATATTTTTAAAACTGAAATTCAACCTTCCACAAATTTAAAGGGATTAAGGCAATTATTTTTTCAGGTTAATTTTCAGTTCTCAAAATGAAATAGGCAAATGTTTGTTTCAGCAAATCTGAGTGAAGCACTTTGCTGTTCATGTAATTTGCAACATTTTTCAAGCCAAAGATATTTGCCAAGTTTGGCCAAGAGCCAGACATAGATTTAGTGTCTCTAAACATTATTTTCCAATAAATCCATTGCATTGTTTACTGAAATATGTGCAAGACCTAAAGCCATGAGTCTCTATACTGATGCTTATAATAATTATAATTGTAAAGAGGGTTACAAAAGCACTAAAAAAACTGCTTATGAAGACATAAATCAGCTGTAAATTCACTGGAGCTAATGTCCTGAGATAAGTGGAAAAAAAACGCAACACCAAAATGACTCTGTGTTAATGCTCAGCATTCACTGATGAACATTAACTTAGAAGCAATATGCTGGATCTCAGTGTTTCTTCAGGCAGAAAGTGTGAGCAGATCTTTTTTTGCATCCAGACTTCATTTTCTCAAGGGCTAAAAATATTGCAATTTATCTCCAGAATAAACCTAATCTCTGAAAAAAATGATTTCTTATTCACCTCTTCATACAAGGTATTAACACTTCTTACCAGCTGTCACCTTCAGCCAGCTGAGCAATCAATAATTATTGCTCTCTTTACAGATTCAACAATGAGCATCTCTAATGAATGGCAGTAGCAAAGGTTGCTATCATTTGAGAACTCCCTGTAGAATTGGGTTTAAATATCATAATTCCATCTGCTCCTTCTCCTTATGCATTGCAGAGGAGTGTTTCTGTGGCTCATGGTGAAGTGCTGGAATCCAAGTCTTTCTTGTCATTGATGAGAACAATCACAAAGAGACAAAATGTATACCATTTCATGTCTGTAATACTTTAATGAACACCAGTGCAGGCAATGGGAAGAGGCTGCCCCAGTGTTTTCATCAGGGCATAAAAGGAAATAGAAATGGTGCCTAAATTAGACAATTTGCCCATGGAGGTTTTCCTAATTAAAATCAGTGATTTGTTCTGAATCAGCTAATGCAGTAATTGCCAGCACATCTGTAAAGCCAAAGGGATTACTGGTGGCTGAAAAACACATAGGTGATTTGAAAATCTCAGTGAGGTTTGAGTCATTCCTCCTCTCACTGAAATCAAAACTTTCTACAGAAAGAAGGGCATCATCCTGAAGTTCAGAGTCCAGAGAAGATTTAATGACATCCGTCTCTCTGTTTCATCAGCGAGGACTGTGCATGGACTTGATCTGAAGAAGATACCTGACAGTGAATGGCATTTTGTGCCATTACAGATTTCCTGATGCCAAGTGAAAACAGACAAATTCAATCATTAAATATAAAACCAGTTCACAATGATAGGGCAATTAATAATGCTGCATGAAGTCACTCTGCAATGGTGTTTCCTAACTGGGAACTGTGTTTAGCAATATCACATTGTTCTCAGTGACATTTGCACTGACTGCTTTACAGGAGAAATGCACATCTCACTTTATTTTCTCCTTTGTTCAGCACTGCTTGTCACCTTCTTTGCTCCAATAAAAACCTTCAGACACCTGTCTCACACACACAGCCCTGTGTTAGGCTTGACAATCCAAAAGTATACAGGGCTTCCTCCAAACCGTGGGGGAAAGGTCTTGTCTTTGCCTTAAAAGCACCACATACCCCTGTCCTTCATGTCAGATGCAAATGATTCTAAATTAAACTTCTGAAGGGAGTGGAGGAAGAAAGCTTGTGTGTGTCATCAGAGAGTAGCACAATAAAATATAAGTGTTCTGGCCTTAGAAAGGGTGAAGCTGTATTGAACTTCACCTTCTCTGGGTCGAAACCACATCTACCTGCAGTGAGACCACAGTTTTGGGAAAGAAGCAACACCCTTTGCAGATAAGGTAAAGTGGTAAAAAAGTAATCAAAACCATCCAGCAAATGACATGATGGTGGAAATGGGCATTTTGGTTTTGAACAATGCAACATTTCTCTCGTCAAAACAACATTTTGAATATGCCTGTAGAGTGATGTACCCAGTAGGTAAGGGCCCTGTAATAAGATAAGATAAGGTAATACATCAGGATAATAAAATGAGGCTAAAGAGGGCAGGATGAGGATCAAAATAAGAGCTCTTCCAAGGTGTTCTTCCACCCCAGACACTGGCACTTTGCCATTTCAAACCACATCACTGCCATGGAGTCAATAGCACTGCTTGTAAAGTAGCACCAGCATAGAAACAAGGTGGTGGGGACAAAACATCTGACTGGCATAAGGATGACTGAGTGAGGTCCTGTGGGTCAGCCAAACTTCCACCAAAATGATTTAATAAGAGCTGAAATCCTCAGTATTGCCTTTTGGTAAGAGTTGCAAACACTGTACTCAGGAGCATGCACCACTTTTAAGTGTGGCTGCACTAAAATAAGCCTGGGTAAGGAATTTAAAAGACACATTTTGCTCACCCAGTTGAAGTTGAATACATTTACACTTTCTGAATTAAACAATTCTCATTTCTCACCTGTTTTAGCATGTTTTCTGTAGTGAATTTATGGCTGTGAGATTGCCTTTAGCTACGAAGCACTGGAAGTGAAAAGTAAAGCTTTCTATCCAGCTAGCAACATGAAAAATATGTGCATGTACTCTCACATATCCCCATGTGTGCTGTTGTCATTTCTGGACATTTTGAGATTTATGAAATGTAAAATGCAATCCATAAATGCTGGCAATTCTCACTAAGAATAAGATTCAAGAGTGAAAAATGTATGTCAGTGTCAGAGAAAGATCTTTATCAGGGAACATGTTGAGGAAACCTAAGTCACTCACCTCTTAGTCCATTTTAGGAGACTAGCATCTTAGAATCACTAAGAATCACAGAATCATCAACACTGGAAAAGACCTTCAAGATCATTGAGTTCAACCATGTCTTCACTCATAAGTTGTCTCTTTTTTTCCTGGTAAGAAGAGAGAACATACACAATCATAGGAGTCCTTTAAAGGAGGACTTCAAACAACAGCAACAATAACAACAGCAACAACAACCAACCAAACACACACACACACAAAACACCAAATAAGAACCCCACACCATAGAATAAGATTTTCCCAACATCTGTGACACCCAGTAACTACCCATCACTACACCAATCCTTTTGGGGAGCTGAAGTGATACAACATGCCTAACCACACATGTTGCAAAAGGCTTCTTGGCCACAATTATTGTTCTTAATATACTCATTTTATAACTAGCAGTAACACATATCTCAGAATCAAAGAGCTTCAGTGGGAGCTAAGATGCACTGAGAACTCATTTTGAAAAAAGCAGCTCAAAAAGCTTCCTTGGGAGAGGGAAGTACAGAGCAGAGACATTCAGTGAAACTGCTGGTATCAGAGGTGGTTCAAAGAGTGGCACTTCCACAGACATAATCTGTAACCTCAGACAAATAATTGGATTTCTATGTATGTTACAAATAGATAAATGTTTAACCCAACTGCTGTCTGTCTAGACATCTATGAACAGAGTAGTTTTCAAACTGTGAAGGAGAGTAGGGACCATTCCTATTTTCCACCCAGTTTGTCTTGGACACAAAGAAAACCCAGAAAAAGCTCAACATGAGCTGTCAATGTGCACTTGCAGCCCAGAAAGCCAACCAGAGCCTGGGCTGCATCAGGAGAAGTGTGGCCAGCAGGTCAAGGGAGGTGATTCTCCCCCTCTGCTCAGCTCTGGTGAGACCACACCTGGAGTACTGCATCCAGTTCTGGATCCCCTATTACAAGAGGGATCTGGACATGCTGGAAGGTGTCCAGAGAAGGGCCATGAGGATGATCAGAGGGCTGGAGCTGCTCTCCTGTGAGGACAGACTGAGAGAGTTGGGGCTGTTCAGTCTGGAGAAAAGAAGGCTCCGAGGTGACCTTCTTGCGGCCTTCCAGGATCTGAAGGGGGCTACAAGAAAGCTGGGGAGGGACTTTTTAGGCTATCAGGGAGTGATAGGACTAGGGGGAATGGAATAAAGCTGGAAGTGGGGAGATTCAGACTGGATGTGAGAAAGAAGTTCTTCCCCATGAGAGTGGTGAGACACTGGAATGGGTTGTCCAGGGAAGTGGTTGAGGTCCCATCCCTGGAGGTGTTTAAGGCCAGGCTGGATGAGGCTCTGGCCAGCCTGATCCAGTGTGAGGTGTCCCTGCCCATGGCAGGGGGGTTGGAACTGGATGATCCTTGTGGTCCCTTCCAACCCTGACTGATTCTATGATTCTAACAAGCATTCAGAGTCTCAGCTGCTTGTTAGGACTGAGTAAGTATCTAACTATCTGCAAGGCTGAGGTTTGAGGCTCCAGTCATCTAAGGCATAATGGGGCTCTTATTCCATCAATCTGCACTTAGGATCTAGTTGTTGGCCAAGGACACTACCACAGTATGAACAAATCCGACAGGAATTGGATTGTTTCTTTTCTAGATTTCATCTGTCTGTGCCAGTACATAATACCATTGCATAAAGAGACCATGACTCAGTCTGTAGAAGCAGGATGCTATGGGAAAATCAGATAGGAAATACCAAGGATGATATCCAAGGAGAAGCCATGCTGGGATAAATCAAGGTTACAACTCTCAGCTATTCAAAGCTGGGTCACATCTCAGTGTCTGACTGGAGACATATAATACAACCATTTTTGTCTGTTTAAATCAACAACCTTCAAGCTTCTTTTTACAAGAGTGCAAGAGTGTTCAAATCTCCTTGGAGAAACAACCAAAAGCTGTAAACATGATATATTTTCAGCAATTTTTGGTGAGGACATCAGTTAAGGCAGGATAGTGTTATTATAATATTTACCAATAAATCCTAGCACAAACATGATTCCACTCAATCATAGCTGACTTTCAAAAACATATGCTTGCTACTATATAGAATCTGTTCTCTTCAAAGATCTCATGAATAAACCATGCACAGCACCAGATATTGGCCTGAACTTTGGGACAAATCCTCAATCTTTGAGTTCCTAAAATTAAGTGGATGATGTAAAAACTAAATATTTGAGTGGCCACTCATTTTCGTTGGCGCTTGAGGCAGAGGATGGAACATGGCAGCTTTTGCAAGTAGGAGAAAGTTATACACCAAAATGGAAATAAATGCCTTAGTGGTGGCCCTCCTTCCATCTCCTACCTCTCAGCACTCCATTCTCCTTAAGTCCTTCATCGTTACACCATCATGGATTTCCCATCTTTGATCAACTTTCCTAAATAATTAGAAAGACTTCTTTTGCAATAGGAAGGTGTCAAGAGTTAATCTCTCATTCTAGATACCTTCTTCCCAGCAGGTCAATACTTCTGAAATAACTGCATCCTCCAAGGAAAGCAAGTGATTGGCCAGATGGCCATAAAGAAGATTTCACACTGCAGCTCCAGCTCCTGGCCTGTCAGCTCTCTGAATCAATGATGCTTGCTAATCTGCCCATATCAATACTTCATATTCCTAGTAAAACCTATCACCCTTTAAGCCTCAAAATAGCTTGACCCAATTAAGTGAAACAAGTCTAAAGAGGATTTCAATGTTTCTTTCAATTTGCTGGATTTTTTTGCTTTAGCTGGTCCAGCATTTTACGAGAGAGGGGCAGGATACTTGTTCATTAGCAAGTAGATTCCCATGTTAGTTTCTTTTTGTGAATAAAAGATCTCTCTTTGGAGCTATTCATATCTTCTGTTTGCCCAGACACACTTTTCACTGTGCTGAACAAAACCTTTGAGAAGAACATATTTTTTGTTCAGTACTTTCAAAAGTACATTAAGGGAAGGAAGCCTTATTCTGCAGGTTCCTCTGTGAACTGCTAATACGTATTTAAACCCTACTTTTCGTAATGGACTGCAACCTCTAGTGGCAGATATACTGTGAACTGCTTCATGTGTGGGACATCCTTTGCATTCACTAATTAGAAACACTACTACTTTAACTTCTTCCAAGGAACCAAAATAGCCAGAAACACTCCAGACTAAAAATAAAGGATTATTTAACTACCAGACCCTCAAGGGCAGTACAAGGGACTCCAGGAAAATCATACAGGTGATTGGAGGATGTCCTCCACAGGTTTGAGCTCTGGCATTTGGAGATTGCTTCCTCAATTGAAAGAAGATACTAAATTAATTCCTTGTTCATGCTTAGGGAATGAGTGGACAGCAGATGTGGTCCTGCACCAAAATCTCCTCAGCAAACAGGGAAGGGCTCCAGAGGAGCAGCTAACACGAGCTTCAGGTTGGGCAAGCATTGGGCTTGGACGGAAAGAAGCAGAGTTTGCTAGAAATTGAGATGAGAGCACTTGGGGACCATGTGGGCTCTCAGTTGTGTAACCCTCAGCAAAAGGAGAACCCCACACTGTGGAGCTGAGCTCAGCCCAGCAGCATCCTTGGCCCCATATAATCAGGGGAATAAAAAGACCACGATTTTTTAGTATTGTCCAAAAATCACATAGTTTTGACCATAAACCTTCCAACCAGCCTCATGAATGCTATAGAGAATGATTTGCAGCCTTGTAAATTTAGCAGAGAGGTGATCTTTAGCTATAGGAGCGGTGGCGGCAGGGGGGACACTAGTGAGAAAGGGAGAACAATGGTGGCTAGGCTGGGTCTTGCTCAGAAAGGCAGCAGTTTCAGGCTGCTTTGTGTGAACAAATCTACATGTACAAATAATTTAGCAGCAGCCCTGCCTGCAAATCCAGTTCAGAAGTTTTACCTGAAATGGAAATGAACAATTCCACATTGTCATTTTACACTAATGCTCAACTTCTGCTGCTGCCAGTGGACTCAACTGGTAAGAACACAAGGTCAAAATGAAAGGTGTGGGCATATTGCTCCAAGCCAGTGTCAAACACACTAACCTCCAGAGAATAGAACTGAGAAGCCTTGACAAAAGAGACTGAAATAGAAGGAGCAGGTTGCAGATAAATTACACTTTTCAAATGCAAAGAAATTTCACTACTACTCCGGTAAAACAAAGAAAATACCCAAGTGCAGATCTGTATTTCTCACCTGACAGAAAATTTTTTCCTCTTAATTGTCCCCTTATGATCCTAATTAATGTAAAATACTCTGCAGACAGATGTAGGTGAACAGCAAAAAGGGCCTGGGTTCAATTCTCAGGCGTCACTAACAAAAAAACCCCATCTTGGATTCCCACCATGAGCCATCTGGATACTGGTTTAAGTGAAGTTCCCACTTACAAATAGTAAATCAAGTGCATAAACAAAACAATGCTGTACTGAGAGAAGAAAAGGTCAAGAGTACATCAAGCAGGTAAATAGATGACAACCACCAAGCATTTCCTGCAGTACAGTGGTACTGCTTTCAAGCAGTGAGGCAACTGCCAGCTCACTGGCCACTGGCCTCCTCTTGTAGAAACACAATGTAGAAACACTTGGCAAGTCCCCATCTCTGATCCAATCAACCCTGCTAGACAGAGCTTCAGTGAAGATACAGCTGACATCATAGCATCAGGTGCCCGTTGTCAATACCATCAAGACCCTCCACTACCTTTTTCCACTGTTTCCTTGCTTCTGTGCTAAAGAGGCCATACAATGAGAAAATATAGCCCACACTACCCAGTGAGTATCATGTTTTTCAAGTCCTGCTTATTCTACAGCCTTAGCTGGATTGCCCATGGCCTGGTCTCATTTCTGCCTAGTCAGTTCTCCAAACTTTACATGTTGCTTTACTACATCTGCCTTTTGTGATTCAGCTTGTCTACTTTTTGTAAGAAACACTCCTCAAATACAGTAAGAGATAACCCACACACTCAGTATGTCTTGGGGTCTTCCCCTCAGGTCCTTCTCTATGACAAGTCAAAATTCTCCTGCTCAGGATTCCCATCCACCTGAAGCTCTCTTTCAAGGTCTGGTCTCATCACTCAGGACAACACTGGACCACTGTGCTCTAGTTCAGAGATGCTGCACAGGATGTGCTCTAAGAGCTCCCCTTCCCCTCTCTTCCAGCTGTTTTCTCATGTATAATCCATTACGCTGCAAAATGACTTTGAATTTGGATTTAAATACTCTTCATAATTTGATGACCTTTATCAGCCCTTCCCTTGAAAAATTCCTTGAAATTTTCATTCTTTTCTGTCCACCAAGAGCTGCTTTCATGATGCTTAATATGAAGCCATCTTCCAGTCAGACCACATGGACTCTTAGCTTCTTGTCAGATTCAATGAAAAGACTCCAAACCTTGTCCAGAAAGGGCTTAATTATCCTGCTCCACTCATGAGTCTCTCTTGCAGACTTTTAGAAAATATCACAGATGCCTTTTGGCTCTTGGGATGTTTGTTTTTATCAAGGCAAATGATAGTAGCAAATGATTCAGAAATGCAGCCTTTTTTTTTTTTTTAAGACAATCCCCAAAATGAACTTTACTGCTAACGTTCCAGTTTGTCATGTGCATTAGCAGCAAATTATTTCCTCTCACTGCACAACAGCCCTTCACTCTCTTAACTACACTTTCTGCCTTCTTTTATCTCACTCTGGTAATGCAGAGGAAGTACTGATACAGGACAGCCTGACAAGCTGTCAGGATTTTAATTCATACTTAAAAGTGGTAAGAGGAGGCTGAAAGTATTATTTTTACAGGCTGAAAGAATGGAACAGAAATAAACCTATGCCAATAAACTTTCTGCTGGAAACAATCCAAAGAAAGATTATTTTAAACCAAATACTGAGCTTGACCTTCGGCTTGGCAAACTGAATCAGCCTTTCCCCTCCAGCATCAGTTTCTCTGTATCACTTGCCGAAGGATGTGCATTTTAAAGTGTTCAAAGTGTCCTCACATCACTGTCAGGGGAGTCTGCCAAACCTCTGCCTGCTGTCTTCTCAGAAACTTGAGCAGTCCCAGGGTGCAAAGGAGCTGCTTCTGCCTCCTGAAATCACAAGAACTATTTCCAAATGTTGCCAATGTTGTTTCTCTGCTTTTCAAAGCAGATTTGCTCCTCCAGCAACCATGTGCCTTTCTGACAGGCAGTTCTGATAATGAAAATCAAGAAGCCCAAGTTCCTTCATATTTGCAGCTTGTTTCACTTACAGCACCCCACCACAACCCAGCACAATAAAGCCAGCTCCCCCAGTCTTCCCCATCAGCCCCAAGACTGCAAGTACTCTAGTCAACCCCGTGGCACACCTCACAGAATCACAAAATGATAGGGGCTGGAAGAGACCTCTAAAGGTCATCTAGTCCAACCCCCACCTGCTAGAGTCATGCCAACTGGGAAGCCACGGTCACTGACAATAATGTATAAAGCTGAGCATGCCCTGGGTTTTTTCTTCATTTAGGTTTCTCACTCTGATGGTTGAAAGAAATCCTCTGTTAAATTTCAAAACGCTCCCTCAGACTTGGTTTCTTTGGCTAGTCTGTTGGTGTGCTCAGCCCTGTTAGGTGGCAGGCAGCTGGGACCTAAGACAGTGGATAATGGTGTTACTTCTGCTCAAGGTGGCAGGCTCAGCAAGGAAGAGGTGCTTCCACCTCCCAGCAGCTGGCTGCACAGCTGGTGGTGTCAGTGAGGACTGGCTTGGGAGACAGTATGGGACTTGCCCTGCTGAAGAGCCAAGTCTTTTGATGTGTGAGTCCCATCAGTAATTTCAGACATTTTCTGCTCTATGCAAGTTAGGAATGTCCTGGGGTAAGGCTGTTACTGCTCTGAAAAGGTGAAAGTGGTTGTTTGGCATTTATCTGCCTGACACAATGTCACCAACACAACAAACTCCCCAGGGCCACTGGGAGAGCTTCCTTGACATGTGTCTCAAAAGCTAGACACCAGCCATGTCGCTGATCTACTTTCTGTCCTAGACATGCAACAAGACCAAGCTCCTTCCACACTCATGCTGGCAGGACTCTGAGCAGCTTGCAGGATGGACACCTTGAATTTGTAGTCCTGCATATATCCCTGTGGGAAGGCCCTGCAGACCAGCTGTTATGCAACAAGACATACTGCCATTTGCCCACCCTTTGCTTCCATGAAAGAAGCACTACCGTAAGGGCCAGCAGCAACGTACTGTAGATATTCCTCAATCATTTGTCAGTTGCAAGGTTGCCAGAAACACCTCTGCTGCTCCATCTGTCACTTAATGGCACTTTAAGAATGTGACTGTATCGCTTATCCTGAGAAGGATATTGGAGAGGAAAATGGCCTCTGAGGTATAAAGGTTTTAAAGGCTGTATTTTAAACAGACACTGAAGAGCATTTGTCTTGCTCCTTATACCAAAGACAGACACAAAAAGTACATCCAGCTGAGAACTCCATGGCTGGCTTTCTGCTTGAAAGCAGCCCTCTCTGGTAGGGACTCAGTTTCACATTGCCTGTTCTCCATGTCTGATGTCTAGCAGAGTTCTTCAAAACAGCCTGTGCACCAGGATTTCATTAATCCTCAGTTTCCTTGCTGTGCCAGTTGCTGACAGTTCATTAAAAAGAACAAGCCCATGGAGAGGACAAGGCTTTTCAAGAAGCCACAGAGGTACCTTTTATAATGAACCCACAGCATGGGAGATGCAAATTTCTTGCCCAGACAGCACATGCTTGTAGAGCCCCTGTCATTGTGTTGTATTAGAGTTCCTCAGCATCTTCTACATGTCTCTTCTTGAAACTTGGAAACAGTGAAAAAATGCTTAAATTCTGTGTCAGCAGTCACACAGATGGTCTCTGTCAGCCACAGGCTACCTGCAGTGTGTTTCCCTCTCACCTGTTATGTGGCAGCGAGACAGCAAAGACAAAGCTATAAGGCAGCTCTTGCTTTCCATTCAGTGTAACATATGAGCTCAGCCTCCTCACTGAACACAGGACAGATGGAGAAGGCTGTGCAACATTCCTGCTCTAAAGGGTGTTTCTAGTCTGAGGACAGCATCCTAAACACAAACAAGCCACTACAAATTCCCTGGGAGAAGCTAACAGGTTTTCTAGTCAGTAAAGAAAAATAAATGACTGAAACCATCTATCATGGTCATGTCCAACCAGGCCACAACATCAGGCAGAGTTTTTTTCAGGGCATCCTCTTGCAGCATGGTTTGCTGCTGGTCATAACAAGTATTATTCACTACTTCCCACTTTAAGACTTCTTCTGTAGAGAGAGCAAACCAAAGACAGCCAAACCCAAGATATGCTGTGCATGGCTCAGGAACCTGGGACAGCACATATGACTGCACACACTGCTGTCACAGCTCAGTCCTTTCCCCTCTACATATCCAGTCCTGAATATGGGGATAATTAAGGTAGTTGCACATCTTTTTGGTAAATATTTTTATTTTAGAGGACCTGAGTGTGGATCCCAACAACTACCTCACTATGCCCCTTCTCTCTGATAATGTCAGCTGCAGAGCCTCATTATACTCCCATCATGTTAAATCGTGTGATGAACCACACACACATTACACACAGTGGAGATGTGTGCAGATCCAAGTACCAAAACCCTCTCACAAAGCTGCTGAGATTTCTCATGTTAGGGGAACTGAACTAGTGTAAGCTCAGAGCAAGCAGTCTAATCACTTTATAGGCTGAAGTTGGAGTCCCTTGATCACTAGATATTTTCTAACTGTGGATAAGGTAGGGGAAAAAACAACAGCCACTGAGTATGGATGGGAGTGTGCAGAGGACACATGGGCTACAGAATCATAAGCTGAAACACAGTTGGGTTTACACAGATCTCAAAGCCTGGAGTTTAGGGCCAGAGCCCTAAACTTCAGGCTTTGAGATCTGTGTAAAGCCAAGTGAAAAAGGAGCAAAGAGCTCCAGAGAAAGTAAGCAAAGCAGACAGGACTGGGAGGACATAAGGTCTGTCTGGGTTTGGTGCAAAATTAGGGCTTGAGTAAGGCACAACACACTAACTGCTCACTTCAGAGAAGGCCACCAATAGATGACTTTGGCATTACTACCACCTCTGGACAAATGAGCAATCTAAGCACACTGCTGAAAGTGAAGCAGACTATGGTGATCTACCCCTTGCTTCCAACGGTCTTACCTCTGGCTATAAATGTTTAAGACTCTAGGGAGCAAGTAATACAGGCAAAAAAAATGGTTCCAGTAGAGAAACAGAGGCATCTGTCACTGTCATTTTCACCACTCTTTGGTGTTAAGTCACACTAAAGGACTTCATACTCCTTGCATGAATCCCTCCAGCCCCACTGAAACAGCTGCCTCTTGGGAGGAACAGCACTGGGGATTTCAAAGACCTCAGCACACATGAAGCAGGGATTAACCCACATTTGTTGGGAACAATATGTCATGAGTACAATTCTGTGATGGTAGCTTTGCCAGTCACTTCTCCTCCCACATCACTGGTGTGTGCCATCCCAAGCCCCACCGCAGCCAGAGAAAGATTCATTCCTGTACCTTGGCACTGGTCCAGAGAGAAGGCAAACACTGGGAGGGAGGCAAGCACACTGCTCATGTGAGCTGGGACAGCTATCAGCTCTATTTTGACACCAACACTCTGCTGCTCAGTGACAAGACATTTAGCTGAGGTAATTTTTCCACAGCCATGCAGATGCACCATCCAAAGGCAAATCCTTGCTTGAGTATCTTACAGAGCTGCTTGAACCTGCAATTACAGTGAGCCTGAAATGACATCAAGAAAACACCATTGTCCTTAAGAATATAATCCAATCTCACTCATACAAAAGGCAATGCAGCAAGCTGTCTTCCTTTCTTACCCCTTGGACACTTGTGCACTCTCATAATTTCACATTTATTACCTCTCAAGAAAAGAAGGTGCCTGCTGAGAAGGCTGGTCCTAAAATCAGCAGGCTATGGGAAAAATATTTTGCCCATGCTGTCAGCACCTAAAATAGTCCAGACTGGATTTTACACAATGGCATCAGCAGCTTAAAAATGTGTATGTCTAGTCACACACAGCATATGAATGTTCACCACACACAACATGGTACCTTCAGGATACACATAGATTGATAAAGTACTCAGAAAGCCTGGTCAGTCTTAGTTTTAGTTTTCTTACACACAACTGGGGGCCACAGGAAGCGGTGTCCTAAAGGTTGAGAAGATGTGTGTCATCTCCAGAAGCTGCTGTAAATCTGGCATACAACCTGGATTTACAGGATACCCTGCAATAAGTAGTAGGGAGCAGAGGTGCAAGCTAGATTCAGTATCAGTTATTGCCATGGGTTGATCAAGGGAGGTCCATGTCAGTGGATGATAAGCTAGGCAAGGACTCCCGGGCTCAGAGCCCACACCTTGCTCACCTGGGTCCTCTGCCCCAGATGCCTCTTACTGGGATTGTAGAGCAAGCTCAGTAAAACCCATTGAGACCTACAAATGAGAAATGTCCTATGAGTGGAATTTTCTTGGAGTGGCTTGGGAATCATTACACCTATTCCATGGTTTATTTCTTCTTTATTCAGATTTGGGAAGCAAAATTGCAAATTTCCCTCTGAAATGAAGGAAAGACATGCCTTGATACCACTGTAACGACTGCCTTTGAAATGCCTTTCTTTTGTATCTCTTCCATCATGCTAAATCCCTGCTCCAGTCTGTGTTTGGTGTTTGATGTTTAAGACCTGTGACTCCTCTCCCTGGATTCTTTCAAGTGCCAGTGAAGGAAGAGAAGTTCCCCTAAGAGGTAGTTCCATGCTGGTACCCCACAGGAGCTGCCTCCTGATCCACTGACTACAGAGGTAGGTTAAGGAGATGGACTTTCTGGACTACACAATAAGCTACCACCCACCCCTCACGTGGTGCTATCTCACACTGTGATATTGGCATCAGAATATCACCAGTGTAGTTAAACAGCTCAGCTCTACTGCTGCAGCACATCTGAATTTAAAGACAGATGTATTTTTGCAAGAAAACTCTTTTTTTTTCTTTTTTTTTTTTCTTTTTTTTTTTTGGAACTTGCATGTTCTAAATATTTTTTATTTCATCATATCTCAGCAAGCTTCAGTTTACTTGCCTTTTGGGACTAATATTTTTGAAAAAAAAAAAAAACAAAACACTTTAAAAGTAGCTAAATCTCTTGCAGTTAGCTTTGAGACTGAAAGAAAAAAGCAGTAACTTCAAGTCAACTTTAGATTTGGACAACTTTAAAAGTGAGCCATCACTAGAGATAAGACAGGATTTGGGAACTCAGAAAATACTTAACTGTTTTTTCCTTCAGTATATCAAACCTTCAGTGACACTTTTATGACTTGATATTTGCTGAAAGACAATAAACTGACACAGTTCCATGTATTCCAAAGAGTCTTGTTAGAGTCCATTCATTCTCTACACAGTTTTAATGAGGCTATACTCATGGTATCTATCTGCTTATATCCATGCAATCCAGCTTATGACATCAGGAAGCCCACTGAGGTTTTTTTGTTGAAATCCCTCCTGCTTAATGGGATGGGCAGCAAGAAAAAGCTGACAAGGAGAAAGACTGGAAGCAACCAGACTTTTCAGAGAGGCTACCACCATGAAATCCAGGGTAGGATATCAGTTGTCTCCATCCCCTTCCAATAAGACTACTGTCTGTGGCTGACCCTACTGCTGTGAAGTGGGAGATCATCATGAAAACAAACTTTCTTGCAAAATTCCTGCTCACATTATCCTAAATGGGCACATGCTGATGGAACAGCAGGGGGAAAAGCCTGAGTACACACAAAACACTTGGCTTCAATCATCTCATTGAACTACACCAAATACTACACTACTACAGAGTAGTACAGAGAACTATAGAGAACTGCTGGGTTCTCTGTCTAGACCACAGGGAGAACCTGTCAAACTGCCTCAAGCAGTCAGGTCCAGTGTCTCCCCTTACCCAGCTTTTGTCTTCACACAGATATGACAGAACCACAGCTCTGAGCATGGCTGACTTCTTAGAAAGTAAGATATACGTGGCTCTCCCACTAGCTACTCATGCATGAGTTTTTCCAAGGACACTAGAGCCTATAGAAGAAACCTGGACCTTCCCTGTCTGAAGACACTTTGTATACTAACAGTCATAGGGACATGGTTTCATGGTCATGGTGGTCTTAGGTTGACAGTTGGACTCAAAGATCTCAGAGGTGTCCTCCAATTGAAACAATACTATGGTTCTATGACAGGATCTGAGATAGCCTCCCCCAGTTCTCCAAGTGAATAAGGTCGTGCTGGCTTTTATTTGCTGCTGTAATTGTTTGTATAAGGACATTTGCTGGGTTAAGGGAGATGTGGACACTGCTGTTCAAATTCTTGGCAACTGTTTTGGAGACCTCTCTACTCTGCCCTGCTGAGACCACTCCTGCAATACTGTGTCCAGTTTTGGGCTTCCCAGATCAAGAGGGACAGAGACCTGCTGGAGAGAATACAACAGAGAGCCACGAGGATGATTTGGGGACTTGAGCACCTCCCCTATGAAGACAGACTGAGAACCCTGGGGCTTTTTAGTCTGGAGAAGAGAAGACTGTGAGCTGAAATTCCCCCCCCCCCCCCCCCCCCCACCGACAATAACCAGGCTAGCCCAGTCTGGAAGCAAATGAAGGCTGTATTTACAAGCAGAGTCTAAACTCTACAATGAAATGCAATGAATATGTACAAATATACAAAATCCACAACATTCACAAATATATACAATCAACAGAAAAGCACAACCGATCTCCCTTTGCTTCCCCGCAAAGGGGACCCTCCCAAAGGGGCCTCTCTCTCTCCCAAGAGCTTACCCCTCAGACCCCCCTGGACAGAAGCAGAGTTAGTTAAGCAGAAAATCGTTAACTTATTTGCCAAGGTCAGTACGTGTTATCTTCAGCCAGAAGAGAAGAAGAAACAGCAGCCAGACAGGCCAGCAACTGCCCCCACTGCAGAACACAGAATGTGCAGAGTGCCTACTTTGTTTTGGGTAATAGTTCTTAAACATTTCTATCTATCCAATGGAAGTCTTTAGAACAATCAGTATTCTGCTTTCTTACACCCAATAGTGACTTATTTACATTCTTTCACTTTCTCTGTTCTGAACTTTGCAAGGAAAAATTAAAAAGACAGTTTCAAACCACCACAGTCCACCCCTTCTAAACAATTCCATTGGCTGCTACTATCATTTATCTAATCTAAAATAATATCTACAACAATAGGTGAATAAAGACCATAGTCCATTCCAGCTATCTCAGATGTAGATGATTCAAAAGAGTCAAATCACAGGAAAAACAGCAAACAGCTTGTTTCCTCGCAGATGGAGTGAAGGAAGGAACAGGGACTCTCAGGTGACTCAGGGCTCTCAGGGTTCGTGCACTGTAGATCTCATGAACTCTCCTCTTGGGCGCGATGCTGTATCTGCGCAACACTCTGAATTTAACCTCTCTCAGCCAAAGTTAGATTTCTTTCTGGAATACACTGAACTTCACCATTTTCTTGCATTACCCAATAGGTGTGACCAGGACCTTCTTCAGCAGAAACCACCCCTCGGACAGGTTTGGCCTCTCCTGAAGGAGAAAATACCCAAACAGTTTTGCCTAACAGATACTTTTCTCTGATAACAGGAACTCTATCACCTTCTTCCTTTCGCAACAAATCTGATTGGGCAGGTCCAGCTCGATTCACTGAACCTCTACTATTCACCAACCAGGTTGCTTGTGCTAAATGTTTCTCCCAGTTTTTCAAAGATCCACCCCCCATGGCTTTGAGAGTGGTTTTCAGCAAACCGTTGTAGCGTTCGATCTTCCCTGCAGCTGGTGCATAGTAGGGAATGTGGAATATCCACTCAGTGCCGTGCTCTTTGGCCCAGTTTTTTACAAGATTGTTCTTGAAGTGAGTTCCATTGTCCGACTCAATCCTCTCTGGAGTTCCATGTCTCCACAGGATTTGTCTTTCCAGACCAAGAATGGTGTTACGTGCAGTTGCATGAGGAACTGGATAAGTTTCCAGCCATCCAGTGCTTGCCTCTACCATAGTCAGCACATACTGCTTACCAGATGGAGAACGAGGTAGAGTGATGTAGTCAATCTGCCAGGCTTCACCATACTTGTACTTGGACCATCGGTCACCGTACCACAAGGGCTTGATCCGCTTTGCCTGCTTAATAGCAGCACAAATGTCACAGTCATGGATGACTTGTGTGATAGCATCCATGGAAATGTCAATGGATCTGTCACGAGCCCATCGGTAGGTTGCATCTCTGCCTTGATGTCCTGACGAGTCATGGGCCCACCGAGCTAAGAACAGCTCACCTCCGTGTTTCCAGTCAAGATCAGGATCAGGATCAGAGTTTGTGTCCACCTGGGAAACTCTTGCAGCTAGATCTGCCTGATAGTTGTGTTGTTGTTCCTCTGTAGCTTTGCTCTTAGGAATGTGAGCATCGATGTGTCTCACTTTCACTGGGATTCTCTCAATGCGAGCAGCAATGTCTTGCCACAGATCTGCAGCCCAGATTGGCTTTCCTTTCCTCTGCCAGCCATTCTTTGTCCAGTCTTTCAGCCAACACCACAAGGCATTGGCTACCATCCATGAGTCGGTATAGAGATAAAGCTTTGGCCATTTCTCACGTTCAGCTACGTTAAGAGCTAGCTGGACAGCTTTTACCTCTGCAAATTGACTGGATTCTCCTTCTCCATCTCTCGCTTCTGCAACTCTGCGCGTTGGACTCCACACTGCAGATTTCCATCTCCGCTTGTTCCCAACAAGACGACCGGAACCGTCTGTGAACAAAGCATATCTCTTTTCATCATCAGACAGATCACTGTAAGGAGGAGCTTCCTCTGCACGAGTTACTCTCTCCTCTGGAGGTTTTGCACAGCTTGTGCCTTCTGGCCAGTTTGTGATCACCTCCACCAAACCAGGCCTTTTGAGATTTCCCATTCGAGCTCTCTGTATTATTAGAGCCATCCACTTAGACCAGGTAGCATCTGTTGCATGATGTGGTGAAGAACCTTTGCCTTTGAACATCCAATTCAGAACTGGCAATCTAGGAGCTAGAAGAAGTTGTGACTCAGTTCCGATCACTTCAGAAGCAGCTTTCACTCCTTCATAAGCAGCTAAAATCTCTTTCTCTGTTGGAGTGTAGTTTGCCTCTGAGCCTCTGTAGCCACGACCCCAGAAACCAAGAGGACGTCCTCGTGTCTCCCCTGGAGCTCTTTGCCATAAGCACCAGGTTGGACCATTGTCACTCGTGGCCGTGTACAGAATGTTCTTAATGTCTGGACCAGTTTGGACAGGTCCCAGACCCATCGCTTGGACTACCTCTCGCTTGATCTGGTCAAAGGCTGCTTGTTGCTCAGGACCCCATTGGAAACTGTTTCTCTTTCGAGTCACATCATAGAGAGGTTTCACAATCTGACTGTATCCAGGAATGTGCAGTCTCCAAAATCCCACTATGCCTAAGAAACGCAGAGTTTCTTTCTTGTTGATGGGATTTGCCATGGTGGAGACTCTGTTTATCACATCCATTGGGATGTGACGGCGACCATCTTGCCACCGCACTCCCAGAAACTGGATTTCTCTGGCAGGTCCTTTCACCTTGTCTCGCTTGATAGCGAAACCAGCTTGCAAGAGAATGTCAAGGATTTTATTACCTTTCTCGAAGACTTCTTCAGCAGTCTCACCCCAGACGATGATGTCATCGATGAACTGAATGTGTTCTGGAGCTCCACCTTTCTCCAAAGCATCATGGATCACTGCATGGCAGATGGTTGAACTGTGAATCCACCCCTGGGGCAAACGATTGAATGTGTACTGAATGCCTCTCCAGGTGAAAGCAAACTGAGGCCTGCATTCCTCTGCTATGGGAATAGAGAAGAAAGCCTTAGCAATGTCTATGGTAGCATACCATTTGGCCTGCTTGGATTCCAGCTCATATTGGAGTTCCATCATGTCTGGTACAGCTGCACTCATGGGTGGAGTTACTTCATTCAAGGCACGGAAATCAACTGTCAGACGCCACTCTCCATTCTGCTTTCTCACAGGCCAAATTGGACTGTTGAAAGGTGAATGAGTTTTGCTGATGACCTTCTGACTCTCCAGCTGACGAATCAAGTTTTGAATGGGCACCAAAGAGTCACGGTTGGTTCTGTATTGTCTGTGATGCACAGTTTGAGAAGCAACCGGCAGCTTTACATCCTCTATCTCATGTTGTCCCACAACTGCAGATTCATCTGAAAGCTCAGGTCTAATGGACAACTTCAATTTTCCTCCATCAATTTCTACAGTTGCTATTCCAAAAGCCCATTTGTAACCCTTAGGGTCTTTAAAACGCCCTTCTCTCAGAAAGTCAATTCCCAAAATACAAGGTGCATTAGGACCTGTTACAATAGTATGTTTCTTCCACTGCTTCCCAGTTAAACTTATGTCAACCTCTATCTTAAACAACTCTTGAGATCCACCAGTGACTCCCTGAATAGTTATAGATTCTCCCCCTTGATAATTTGATGGTATGATGGTGCACTGAGCTCCTGTGTCAACCAAGGCCCTGTACTTCTGAAATTTTGAAGTGCCAGGCCACTGGATGTACACATCCCAATAGATTCTGTTATCTCCATTATCCCTTACCTCCCCCTGGCGGAAGGCAGGGCACCCCTAATGGTGGGGATTACCTCCACATGTACAGCTGGCACAACGTCCAGCACCAGAATTAGGATCACTGTTGGAGCTATCAGAGTTGTTCTGGGAAACTGAGGAAGCGACAGCTACCCTCCTGGTATTGCTACCTCGGGATCTGCCCCTCTGCAGCTCCCGTAACCTCTTGAAAAGATCAGAAGTTGGTTGACCATCCCATCTGTTCATGTTCTCACCAAACTGATCACGCAGAGTTATCCAGATACTGCCACATGATTGCCTCTGCTGTCTGTTTTGGTTTGACCTGTTCTGGAATGGCCTTCTTGGAGCACGTCTGTTTCTAACAGCTGAAACTTGTATCCATCTGGAGGAAGAGGAATCAGAATCATCCCCCTTCATCAAGTTGGATATGGAGGTTTTAAGTTCCTCCTTCAGCTCTTTCATGCAATTCTTCATTTCTCCAGACAAAGTTTCAATGGCTGAAACCAAAGAAGTACGTGCACGACTATCCTCCAACTGCCTCATTTGGTCAGTGAAATGGCCAACAGTAGGAGGCACTCCACCATAATTTCTTGCCACAATCCTGCTTGCCAGAATAGTAGCATAATTAGGAGGAGCAAGCTTAATGAGCTTTTTGGCAAGGCCTGTTCCAACAGGAATTTCATCAGGATTCAGAGTCTTATGATCTCCATACATTACTTCTCTCACAGCAAACTCTCTCAGATGCTTGATTCCCTCAGCTATTGTGGTCCAAGGCTTAGGGTTCCATGGTAAATCATCTCTGCTGGGGTACCTCAGCGAGACTGCCAGTAGTAGGCGTGCCCAAAGAGAAACTTTACCAATGCACTTGCCTAGGTGCCTGTCTATGCCTGTATCCTTTGAGAGCATCCCCAACTGGGAGGCTGACTTGTCACCTACCACCAATGCTGGGGCTCCCATATCAAAACACCTGGCTAGCCAAGACAGGACTGGCTCATTATCTCCTCTGATGTAATCCTTCCTCACATGTCTAAGTTCCTGTCTGGGTGCATTAGCTGACTGTATGTCATCCTCATCATCATCATCATCATCCTGAGGTTGCTGTCCCCATAATCCTGTTGTAATCCTCCGTTGAATTTCCTTGAGTTCAGAGGCTCTGCCAGCAGTTGCTAATCTACCAGGGTCTACATCCTGACCTACATCTCCATCATCCATGTGGGGTCTCAAGAGGTCTACCAGAGTTTTAAGGCTAACCCTCTCTTCCTCATCAGAAGGATCTTTCTTAACAGAGGGACCCTGAGTAGAAGGACCCTCATCTCCATCTGCACCATCTCGTGCAGCATCTGCATCTCCTCCTGCAGCTCCTTTGCGCTTTCTGCTTACAGTGGCCACCAAATTTACTGGCTTGGTTTTCACATTCACAGCAGAGTTGGAAGAGCAAATAGCATTATGTCTTTCTTGACACAGTGCTATCAGCAGCCATATGATTATTCCAAGAAGCAACAAAATTAAGATTAAGGCTAGCACAAGATATCTAGGGTACCACTGGTTCCAAAGACCCTTTGTAGTTGTAAGAGGAGTAACAAACTCAAATGTGTCTGCTAGCACATCCATAGTTGAGTTACCATAGCTTCTTAGCCCAATAAGACCACAACAGAATTCACCAACATTCAGTAACTTGTTCTTAACCCAAAGAAATTACTTATATGCCACATATCTCACAATCTTGTCTATCATGCAAGAAATGGCCACAGACAAACACAACACCTTCATTTCACTGAATGGCTTTTTAATACCGCTAACTACAAAAAAAATTAATTTCACCAGATGTCATCCCTCATTGTCAGCTCAGCAGTGGATTATCCCAACTTGGCTTTAAGCCTCCAGGGCCTAAGTGTGGCTATGTGATAATGACCAGATGGTTTACCTAAACAATAGAGCTTTACTAGAATAAAAGAGGAGAATTACATTTCTGTGTGTTGTGTTTTCAGTTATCTGCAGGACTGAGGACTCTTTTTCACAGCATCCATCACTGACAGGCAGTAGAGAGCTGCAAATTAAGCATACAGTAATAATAATCATGGCATAATGGCCTCCTGGCTGGGCTGAGCATCTGTTTTGCTTTCAGCTCCACTAGTGATAACTCTCTGCTCTTAAACAGAAACTCATCTGACTAAATATAGGCATCTCTAGGGGAACAGTGCCTCAGAGCTAGTCCTCCTGGGCTTCTCAAACAGCAGAGCCTAGGAGCTGGTCACAAATCTCCATGTCCAGGGACTTTGGCTGCCTCTCCTTTGGCATGTTCCCAGGTCTCCCAGCAGCTTCCTCTTGGTGATACAGCTTCTGGCCTGGCCCCAAGTGGGATGGTCAGGGAATTCCCTGGACTCCTATCCCGATCCAGATGTCACAGTGACGTGGCTGTGCTCTCTGGTATCCCCTATGTGCCTGTAGGCAAATCTTTCTCTATAGCAG